>NC_090265.1:1188057863-1189509530 GCF_040414725.1 Anabrus simplex
TTTTCGGCTGCTTAAAACTGTAATACACAAGGTATCTGATCATCATCATTGACCAACTCCAGTTTCCCAGGTGTGGTATACGAGTCCCTTCCATTTTGTTCAGTCCATGAACCATTCTTCGTTCACAATCCACTCCCAATCCTGTCCTTCTCCTCTACATCCTTCTTCACTAAGTCTGTCCATTTTCCTCTAGGTGTGCCCATTGGTCTCTTTCTCCTTTTTGCTTTCATACTCCTTTCTTGCAGACCTATTGGCACTCATTATTTTCACCTGACCAAACCACATCAGTCTTGCCTTTTTGATCTTCTGGAGTAAGGAGTCTTCTAGTCCTACGTCTTCTCTGACTTTCTCATTCCTGATTTTATCCTTCCTGGATCATTGTGCGAAGGAACTTCATTTCTGCTGCTTGGAGTTTTGAGTTGTCCTTTATTGTTAATGTAGCAGTTTCCAGGCTGTATGTGAGGATAGGGGTGTAGTATGATTCATACAGTGTCATCTTGGTTTTGAGTGGTACTTGTTTATCCCATAGTAGCTGTCTTACTTGCATGTAAAAATGTATTTCTTTGCTGATTTGACTGTTTATCCTTGGACATTATACTATCCAAGTAATTAAATTCTGTGATACTGTCCAGCTTAGAGCCATTTAGCATGATTTCTGGTTGATTGTCACCCTTCTGTACCTTCAACACCACCGTTTTAGCCTTGCTGATGTTTAATCTGTACCCCTCAAACTCCTGACTCCCTGCAGTCTCTCTTCCACATCTTTCTCTGAGTTACCCCAAATTACTACATCATCTGCAAATGCTTTTAAGTCTTGTTGCCCCTTTTCTTTCAGCACCCTTAATAATGTATCCATTACAATGATTAATAATAGGAGCGACAAAGCACTACCTTGTTGTACTCCCCTTTTTGTCTCAAACCAGTCTGACAGTCCAGAACCAACTTGTACACAGCTTCTGGTTTTCTCGTAAAGCACCTTAACTTTTGAAATTAGACTGTCTCAAACTTTGAGCTTCCTCAGGCACTCCCAAATAAGCTCCCTTGGTATGCTGTCATAGGCCTTTTTGATGTAAAGGAACAGTAGATATAAAGGCTTCTCTTTTTCCCAATGTTTTTCCATTAGCATCCTGACAGCAAATATAAGATCTGTTGTTGATCTTCCAGGCCTAAAACCATATTGTTCCTCTTCTGAAAGTGGTTCTACAATTTCTCGTAATCTATCCTCCAGAATTTTTTCCAGAATTTTTAGTCCATGAGAGAGTACAATGATGCCACGGTAGTTGGAACATTTCCGTCTGCTGCCTCTCTTGAATATAGGTACAATTACACCTTTCTTCCAGTCTTCTGGGATGGTATTTTGCTGCCATACTACATTTAGGAGCCTATGTAACCATTGAATTGCTGGGGTTCCTCCTGCTCTCAACATGTCCACACTTAACATCTATCCCTGCAGCTTTCCCTTTGTTCATACTTTAAAGGCTCTATCTCCAGCTATGTGATTGGTGGTTCCATAATGCTGGGCTTTTCACCTTTTCCAGATTCTTCTCTGTTTTGAATTACATTTGATGCCTCTCCATTCAGGAGCTAGTCAAAGAAGGTCTTGAATTCTCTCCTGATTCCATCTTCCTCTCATACTACTGATCCATTGTCCTGCTCTATTACCTTGATGTCTTCTAGGTTATTTTGCTTGTTTTTAATTACTCTGTAAAGAAGTTTCTTGTTTCCTCTGCTGTCCTCTTCCAACTTTTCCACAAACTCATGCCATTTCTTCTCTTTCTCTTGTCTTACTATCCTCTTAGCTGTAAGTTTTTTTGCCCTGTAGAATTCCTGTAGTTTAGTCATTTCTTGGTCACCTGGATTTTGTGCATCTCTTTGGTTTCCTTTGCCTACCAACTTTTTTTGCCCAATTTCCCTCTTTTATAGCCAATCTGACTCTGTCATTCCACCAAGGTGTCTCTTTTTTTTCATGGTCGATCCTGTTACTCCACATAGGTTTTTAGCTTCACCCACTAAAGTATCTTTAAAAATTTTCCATTATTCTTCTACTGTATTAATTTTCCCTTTTTGTAAGTGCCTCTGTATCCTTATTTTATATTCTTCCTTTAGCTTGGCTTCTTCTAATTTCCAAGTCTTCACTTTACGTTTTCTTTTTCTTTTCTTCAGGGTTGTGTTAGCCACATGATTTAGGTCAGCAATCAATCATCTATGATCACTGTCCATACTCTCACTGGGGATAACTTTGACATTAGTTACATATTTCCCTCCCCCTTTGTTAGTGATGATATAGTCGATAAGAGACTTATGTTTTCCATCCTAGCTATATCTTGTTATCTTATGGCTGTCTTGTTTTTGGAAGAAGGTATTTTTGATGATCAATCCATTTCTTCTGCACAAATCAAGCAGTTGTTCACCTTCTGCATTTCTGTTCCCAAACCCATGTGGTCCAATGATTTCCTCATAACCAAGTCTGTCTGTCCCAACTTGTTCATTTTAAGTCCCCAATGATGATGACATTTTCTTCATCAGTTATATCTTCTGGATCTTGACAGAATTGATCCTTCTCTTGAGCACTACACCCAACCTGTGGTGCATATACCTGCACTACCATGTAATTTGTGGACTCCAGCTGCATAGATAATTTAATGATCCTATCATTCTTATAGGATACTTCAGTAATGGCATCCATGTCTTTTGTTATCACGAAAGCTACACCATTTCTGGCCTCTTCCCTGCGTCCACTCCATGCTAATTTGTAGCCATCTCTGAGAATCTTGCTACCTGCCTTTCTCCATTTTGTTTCACTCGTTCCCAATATGGATATATTTTTCCTCTTCATCATATTGATAAGTTCTTCAGTTCTTCCAGTCAGGGTCAAAGTATTCATAGTTCCAATTCTTACATTGTTTTTCGGACATATCTGTCTTTCATCAGAGCCATGTTGGCTGTCATACCTGCCAGATCTGCTCGAAGATTTGTCAATTTCAGTATTATTTTTTATCTCCATCCGACGCTCGTTTGATTGTTGAAAGCAATTGGAAGACGCTACCACTGACTTGCTAGGCCTACCATGGATCTTCGCATCGATACTTTGTTATGCACTAGATGGTCGGTGCCTGATACGCATTTCCTCATGTCAGTTAAGTCTATGGTTTACCCGCTAATACTCGGGAGGCTGATTGCAGTGGTTGCTCTATCATATGGTCACACTCACTCACAGCTGCAGTATCATTTCTTTCCTCTGTTTGCACTACACATACATCATTCTCGTCCTGTTTGCAATAATCAATGTTTCATCTCCATACTTATCCACAATGCTGTTTTCTCACCTGCAAATCACACTTTGAAACCTTTGCTCGTTACTAACAGATGTTAAATTCGCACCCAAATTTGGCATGTTCAACATGTCTGTAAATAAAATTGTCTATCCTTTTGATATTTTTACTTTCACTTTACGTGTATCTCTAATGTCCAGCTTACTGTTGTGTCTGATTTCCACATTCCCAACAACGTTTCTCAACATGTCTGCAAACCTCTCTTCCATTGGACACATATGATGGAATGCACATGAATCTCTATTTTTCTCAGTTCCTACAGAAACTTTCATACTCATTGCTTTATCCACTACACGTATAATTTCCAAACTCACTATTTTTCCACAGCCATTAGCTGATTTTCTCTCCTGTGATGATTTGTCACTCCTTAGTGCTTGACACATTTTCAGATAATGCTCCAACTTACTGCAATTGAAACTCTTTTGGGCACTGTGACAATATTTGGATAAATCTCTCTACTGCAACTGTACTGTTTTCCTCAGCCCATGTCGTTTTTCTTTATATAATGTTTCTCATTTGTGTTGCACAGCTATAGCTTGAGCTTCATTCTCCTCCTGTTTTCCAGTGTCGTCAGCACGTATTCCATTTTTTCTGAAGTTTCTTTCTCTTTCTTCAGTTAGTAATCTTGCGTTCACTTTGGAGATTGTCAGTTTTGCCATGTCAGCTTCCAAAGAAGTCACATCATTGCATATTCCTCTTAGGATTTCCGATGATCATTCCTGCAACTTGTTGATCTGCAATCTCGTATCCAGCTTTACTTGTTGTCATCCTCAGCCGATTTATCTTTGCAAAGTATTCTCGTACATTCATGTCCTTGTGCTTGACAAGATGAGTGTTTTTCAATGTCATAGCTCCATTCACTAACCCTTCACCATTGCACAACTCGTCCAGTTTCTCCCAAACCTTTTTTGCTGATTCAGTATCTGCAATGCCACTTTCAAAAATTCTCTCCCACATACTTGAAGATAACCACTAAAGTGATCAAACTGTTGCGTGCTCGCCGTCTTGTTTCTGTCTGAGCTAATTTATAACCTGGCATATCCTCATAACCTATTACGATTCCTGCACATTTTCCAACAACAATTCTTGTTTCACTTTCAGTGCCCATGAAAAATAGTTCCTCTACTGTGAGTTTAGCCATGTTCCTATTCAGTGTTTTTTTCCCTGGTCCAAGATGATGCCATTTTTTCTGCCATGTTTAATGTCACATCTTGCTTTGTTTGTTAATTCTTGTCACTTCATTTCTGGGATGCACTGTGACACTCTGGGCCCATAACCTGTTGACATCTTCATTCCACACCATACTGGTAATGGTCAATGGTTCCAGACTAAAAATTAGGATAACAGTATACCTTCTTCACACATCTTTATTGTCACTAAAACTCCACTTTACCCAGTACAAAAAGGAATTAAAGAATAACATTGATGCCCTATTTCTCCAAAGAATAATACAGATGAACACTAGTTATCACCATGAAACAAATATCATAGGCTGCTTAAAACTATAACACACAAGATATGTATTTTTCAAAGAGAAAATAAACATATTCCTACACTGCACTAAATTTCTAAAAAATAAAAATTAAAAAAAAGAATAGGTGGTGGGTGTAATGATAAAAAGGTGGGTTCTGCAAGGCAGTGGTTTTGGACCCTTGCCATGATCATTAAGGCATCAAATCTATATGGTCTGAAACTGTGGTTGCAGAAGGAACTGGAAGCCAATAGACCTAGAGGCAGATCTAGGAAACGGTGGATCAGTCAAGTAAAGCATAACCTGAAAGGAGGAGGATGGAATGGCACCAAGGTGAGAAGGAAGAAATGTACCTGGATAGACAGAGATAAAGAGCACTCTTGTACCACACCTGGGTGACTGGAGACAGTGAAAGGATGATGGTGTGGATGATGGTGACTGTGGTTAGCCAATTCAAGCCCTGTTGGTCAAAAAATATTCACAATGAGAATGTTGGCAACAGGCTAGGAAAGGTGGTTGTATACAATTTCTAATCACTAGATTACATGCTAAAAGCCTGGATTCAATTTCAAACATCTTCGCAGTGTTCATATGGAGCGAGGGTGTATGACACTGTTGATTGTGATTTGTCCATCCCGAGCTCGATACCTGCAGTTGCTTAAGTGCGGCCAGTATCCAGTAATTGGGAGATAGTGGGTTCGAGCCCCACTGTTGGCAGCCCTGAAGATGGTTTTCCGTGGTTTCACATTTTCACACCAAGCAAATGCCGGGGCTGTACCTTAATAAAGGCCATGGCCACTTCCTTCCACTTCCTAGGCCTTTCCTATCTCATAATCACCATAAGACATATCTGTATCGGTGCGACGTAAAGCAGGTAGCAAAAACAAAAACAAAATGATTTGTCCATCAGATGGAGACGTTAAGCCTGTAGCAGACCGCTTCGTATTATTTGACAGAGGTAGGCTGTTTACTGGCACTGGGTTTCACCCTCTGCCTTTCTAGTATCATACATAACGTCATTCATTTCATCTCATTAACTCCTCTGATGAGGTTGACATCAGGAAGGACATCCGGTCATGAAAACTCGCTTAGAAGATTCATCTTATTTCATACCCGACTCCATAGAGAAACGGAACAAGGGTTGGACTTACATTATGAATTATATGAGTAAAGAACTGGAATCACCTATAAGGTTCTTTGCAGATGATGTTATAGAGTATCTATATATATAAAACTAGCAAGATACCCGTGCTTCGCTACGGTACTATAATGAAATTTATAATTGAATGCTTAATGTTTTATATATAATCTGCCAAAATTCACGATCTAACTCGTTTTCTGAGAGAAACCGCCAAAATTTGTGCTGACTCGTTTTCTGAGAGTTACGGCAAAGTTCCTCCCATTTTTCAATCTTTCTTTCCAGCAATCGATTTCATACTTCCCGGGCTAGGTCCAGGTATTCCACCCGGCCAGTTGGATCCCTAAATCTTTGCCATCTTTTCCTATAAGCATTTTAATATGGATCAAATCCTTGAGGAGATCCGACGTGGTGTCGGCTTGGGTGCTTTGGCAGTACTGAACCCGCAGCCAGATTGCAATCGTAGTCATTATCCGGCCAGGACCCGTTTCCAGTGCGGTCCGCACATTATTATTATTATTATATATATATATATAATTCGCTGGGGCCATCAAGGACCACGTTAAGTCTTGTTGCATTTGACACTGAACTTGGCCTTCTTTAGAGCCCAAATTTCCCTCATTCTTTGTGAGTGGGCCTGCTTACGCTCCTCTGTCCAAGGGGCACCGTGTCTTCTCTTCGGCTGCTCGTCTCGGTTTATCCCGTTCGTCAATATTTTCTTAAGGAAGAGATCTCTGTTAAGGGCGTCTTCAGCTGAGATATGTAGCATTTGCAGGTCTTCTTTGGCATTTCTAAACCAGGGAATTGTGGTTTTGGGGTTTGAATCAAAAAAGTTAAAGATTTCTTTAGTTAACTTTCTTCCGTCCATTCTTTTCAGATGACCGTAAAATCGTGCCCGTCTTTTTCTGATTGTGTCGGTAATTTTCTCTATTTTGCTGTAGACTTCCTTGTTGGATCTCTTTTGATGGATTCCATTTCTGTACTTTGATCCCAAGATTCCTCTCACAATTTTGCGTTCTCTTTTCTCCAGTTCTTCAAGGAGTCCTTTGTTGGCATTTAGAGACAGGGTTTCGGCTGCATATAGAACTACTGGCTTCAGAACTGTTTCATAGTGACGTATCTTGGTGTTTTGGGAAAGGCATTTTTTGTTGTAGATTGTGCGGGATGTTTGGTAGACTATTTCCAGTTTGCGTACTCGCTCCTGAAGTGCTTCTTTGTCCAGTCCATTTTTCATGATGATCTCACCCAGGTATTTGAATTTGTCTACTCGGGTGATGTCCCTGTATTTTGTATGGAGTTTTGGTGGAGCCTCTTTAATGTTAGTCATTACTTCTGTTTTCTCAAACGATATCTGCAAACCAGTTTCTTCAGCAATTTCCTTTAAAATTTCAACTTGAGCTCTGGCGGTTTCTATGTCGTTTGAGAGAACAGCAATATCATCGGCAAATGCTAAGCAGTCTGTTGCGATCCCCTTGGATTTGGTTCCTATTCTCAATGGACTGTAGTTGGTTTCCTGTAATCTCACCCGCCAGGTTCTGATGATCTTTTCAAGAACACAGTTGAAGAGTATCGGGGATAGCCCATCACCTTGTCGGACTCCTGTTTTGATGTCAAAGGAATGCGAGAGACATCCGTGGAACTTCACCTTGGATTTTGTATCGGTCAGGGTGGCTCTAATTAATGCCAGCAGTTTCAAATCAACTCCAAATTCATTTAAGATGTTTAGCAGGACTTCCCGGTCAATGGAGTCGTACGCTTTCTTAAAGTCCACAAAGACAGACACATACTGCTTGGACCTTAGTGTACAATATCTGATGACTGTTTTGAGATTTTGGATCTGTTCAGCTGTTGAGCGACCTTTTCTGAACCCTCCTTGGTATTCACCTATTTGATGTTCAACTTGTGCTTCCAAACGCTCCAGGATGGCAAGTGATAGAATTTTGTAAGTCACGGGTAGCAAAGATATTCCTCTGTAGTTGTTGATGTTCTTCATGCTGCCTTTTTTGTGTAATGGATGGATCAAAGCTATTTTCCAATCTTCGGGTAGGGTCTCCTTGTTCCAAATTTCTTCTATTTGCTTTTGCAAGATATCAAGTGATTCCTCTGGGGCATATTTCCATAGTTCTGCTACTACTGAGTCTTCCCCCGGCTCTTTGTTATTTTTGAGACGGGCAATGTGGCGCTTGATTTCATCTCTGTCGGGTGGTCTGGAATCTGGGTACCTGAGTAAGGGTTCCTTGGTCTCAATGGGGCTTTGCGGTTTAGAGCAATTAAGTAAATTCTTGAAGTAATCTGCCAGAATGCTGCAATTTTCTTCATTTGATGTCGCCAGTGCGCCGTCCTTTCGCTCAAAGCATAGAGATGGTGGTTTATAGCCAGTGAGTTTGCGTTTGAAGGCTCTGTAGTACTCTCTGCTTTCATTCTTCCTAAAGTTTTGTTCTATCTTTTCAATGAGAGATTTTTCGTATTTACGTTTCTCAGTTCTGAACACCCTAGCTGCTTGGGCACGTTGGGTTTTGTAGGTTTCCCAATCATTTTCTGATTTTGTAGAGTAGTACTGTTTCCACGCATTGAGTCTTTCTTGGAGGACTGATTCACAGGTACCATTCCACCAGGCATGCTTTTTGCCTCTCTTGATTTCTGCAACGTCTTTGGCGGCCTCAGCAAGGAGACTTTTGGCGTTGTTAAAGTCAGTGTCATTTGGTCTAGCCTTCTCCTGGAACTCCTCGACCCTTTGCCGAAGTTTATCGTTGTCGAAGCGTGTGATCTGTTTGGTTGTCTTCCTTGTGTTTGCAGGAATTGGTTTGAATTTGATAAGAGACATATAATGATCTGAGGCCACATTGATGCCTTTCTTTACCTTAACATTCATAATCTCAGGGCTGTTTCTCCTGGAGATTGCAACATGATCAATTTGGAACTTTCCGAGAGCTTGGACGGGAGAACGCCAAGTCATTTGCTTTCTGGGCAGATGACGAAAGTGGGTCGACATGACCTGCAGCTTGTGATTTTCGCAAATGGACACCAGTCTTTTGCCGTTGGGATTGGTTCTCTTGTGAGCAGGGTAATTTCCTATAACTCTCTTGTACTTCTGTTCACGAACTAGTTGGGCATTGAAGTCACCCAAAAGAAGCTTGACATGGTGTTTGGGGATTTTGTTTAATTTTTCATCCAGTAGGTCCCAGAAATTATCAACTTCGTCTGGATCAGACTTGTTCTTATCGTTTGTAGGAGCATGTGTGTTAACTAGGGCGTAGGTTTTGTTCGCACATTTAATTGTGAGTATAGACAATCTGTCATTCACAGGTTCGAAATTTGCAACCGATTTAAGGATCTTGGTTCTAATAGCAAACGTGGTTCCAAGCATCACAGCTCCATTGAGGATTCCTCTTTGCGCTTTGCTCTTGAAAAGTCGGTAGCCTTCGGATTAAAAAATCTCTTCATCTGGGTACCTTGTTTCCTGTAGGGCCATTATGGATATCTTATTTTCATGAAGAGCTTTGGTGAGGGTTTTCAGCTTGCCAGTTTGTGTAAGTGAATTTATGTTGAAAGTTGCTAGAAAGGTTTTAGATTTTGGCCTGAGTTTTTGACTCTTCGGGGTACACCGAGATGCTCCGACTCGTCTCTTGCATGATGTCGAGTCTCCCCCAGAATCCGAATGAGACTCGTGCGCCGTGGCGTTCACGACGAGGAATTTATCCGAAGATTTACCCCCTGGGGTATGTTTCTTGAAATGTTGTGCCATCATGCTTTTTGACTTGACTTTGCTTTGGACGGGTACCCATCCTTTTACAACTAGGGTTGTTAGCCCTAGAGGTTGCCTCAAGATGTTTTCTGGCTTCTGGTCATTTACCAGTCTTCGCCGTAACCCTGGCAAGGGACCAGTTTTTTTTTCACGGTGGTATTTTATTTCCCTACTACCCTCTGACTCTGCTGGCGGCAGAGCCAGCGAGCTTCCCCAATTCCAATGGGATGCGCCCGATGGAGGTAACCGGTAAATCCCCACACGGGTATTATTATTATTATTATTATTATTATTATTATTATTATTATTATTATTATTATTATTATTATTATTATTATGATTATTATTATTATTATTATTATTATTGATGCTCTGGAACCCACAGCAAGATGCAAGACCACTACTTGGCGGTAATTTACACCCTCTGCCATTGTCATTGCTGACAATGTGACCAGCTCCATTGTCGCGCGTAGGCAAGTGCGCGAGATTTCTGGCGACACAAATGATATACTTCCGTGAATTATTGACCTTATTATGTAGGTGAACAATTGCGTGGTCAATATCATTCATATCATTTATTTTGAATGTTTTTACATTTTTATTTATATGCCAGGAGGATCTACTGTAATCTAAATTTATATACTCCAAAGAAAAAGATGGTTCTTGAAAATGAACCCAGGAAAGATTAAAAATGATCATTTTATGATCAGAATAAGTACATTATGAACAGTAAACTCAATTGGTCTCAACTCCTTTTTCACCCCACTGCAGTTAATTTGATTTACCCGCCCAAAAAAAAAGAAGGCGTGTTTCCTTATGTTTAAAGGAAATTCCAAATACCAATGTTCAGGTCTGTTACCTTCAGTTTTGAGATATAAGTATCCCCATAAAAGGAATTCACTTTTTTCACTTCCATTTACCCCCCCCCCCCCGACCCAAGTGAATTTCCCATTTAAAAAACTTGTCTCTTTAATAGTAAAGGATCTTCTAAATACAAATTATCATGACTCTAACATCTTCAGTTTTTCAGATATGTGTAGGAATTCAACTCCTTTTCACCCCCGCCCCCAAAATGATTTTGCCCAAAAACACTTTTTCGTTTTTAAAGGAGATCCAAATACCAAATTTTACGTCTGTAACAACTTTAGTTTTTATTAGATGTGAGTATCCTCATACAATTAATTCAATTAATTTTTCAATTCATTCACTTCCCCCCCATTTCATTTGATTTTCAAAGAATACAAGTTTCTTTAATTTTAAAGCAGATTCCAACTACTAATTTTCATTTCTGCAAAATCTTTCGTTTTTGAGAAAATAGTATCATCATACAACTAATTCAACTAATTTTTCAAATTCCCCCCTCCCTTAGGTGGATTTCCAAAAAAAAAAAAAAAAAGTATTTCTTTATTTTAAAAGGAGATTCCGAATACCTAATTTCACGTCTGTAACATTTTCAGCTTTTGAGATATCAGTATCCTAATTAAAATAATTCAACCCCATTTTCAGTCATATTTACCCCCCCCCCCAACCCAACTGTTTTTTCAGAAAATAAAAATTACATGTTTCTTTATTTTAATAGATAAGAAATACTTTTTTTTTTACTTTGTTAACATGTTAAGTTTTTGAGATACACTGGAGAAATGCTCATTTTAAAATTTCACCCCCTTTTTAGTTCCCCTTAATTGGAGTTTCCAAAAACAAATCACCTATGTTTCTTTACCTTTAAAGGAGATTCCAAATACCAATTTTTACGTCTGTAAAATTTTACGTTTCTGAGATATACTGTAAATATAGTCTTCCTAAAAATGCAACCCAATTTGTCACTCCTGTTTAACCCCTCTTAGTTAGATTTTCCAAAAACAAAAAATAAAAAAAACATGTTTCTTTATTTTCAAAGGAGATCCCAAATACCAATTTTCAGGTCTGTAATATCTTCTGTTTCTTAGATATAAGTATCCTCATTTAAGGCATTCAACCTATTTTTCACCCTTTTTCACCCGTCCTTATTGGGATTTTCCAAAAACAAAAAATTTAAGTTTCTTTATTTTTAAAGTTGATTCTAAATACCAATTTTTACATCTGTACACTTTTAAAGTTTTTAAGACATATATACACTCATTTTAAAAATTCACCCACCTTTTCACCCCTTCCTCCCCATTAATTGGATCTTCCAAAAAAAAAATTTGTGTTTCTTTACTTTTTAAGGAGATCCCAGATACCAATTTTCAGGTCTGTAATATCTTCAGTTTCTGAGATATAAGTATCCTCATTTAAGGCATTCAACCCCTTCTTCACCCTTTTCCACCCTTCCTATTGGGATTTTCCAAAAACAAAAAATATGTATTTCTTTATAATTAAAGGAGATTCTAAATACCAATTTTTACATCTGTAAACTTTCAAAGTTTTGAGATATAGATACACTCATTTTAAAAATTCACCCCCCCCCCCCCATTTTCACCCTCCCATTAATTGGATTTTCCAAAAAAAAAAGTGTTTCTTTATTTTTAAAAGATCAAAAGTACTAATTTTCAGGTCTGTAATATCTTCAGTTTCTGAGATATAAGTACCGGTATCCTGATTAAAGGCATTCAACCCCTTTTTCACCGTTTTCACCCCTCCTATTGGGATTTTCCGAAAACAAAAAAGTACATGTTTCTTTATTTTTTAAAAGTTTCTAAATACCAATGTTTACATCTGTAAACTTTTAAAGTTTTGAGATATAGATACACTAGATAGATTTCACCGCCTTTTCACCCCCTTAGTGACGGAATATCCAAAAATCCTTTCTTAGCGAGCACCTACATCTTAATATCACCAGACACCCAGCCGCAGCAGACCCGAGCAGTCCGCCTGCCTTGTGCGGACACACTAAAGAAGCCAGAAAAAGAGCATTTGTCTCGCGCACAGTGTGGTTGCCTGTTCGTGACTTGTCCCGGCGTGATCCGGCAAAACTACACCTGGCACGACTGGTACCCGCTGTGTGCACCTCAATAGGCGACTGGTCCTCTGTGGAGTTTGACCGTTCCAGTGCTTCTCATCCCAACCCACCTGCCACTTACCAGCCAAGCACAACCAAGGAATATGGACAACCCTGGTGGATTGAGTAGCTGGGGCCCATATTCCGATCCTGACTTTTCCCAACCTTTGAACACTGCCTTCAATCCAAAGCTAAAACACGATCAAACCAACTACTTTGTAATAGCCGGCTCCCCTTCCGAGAATGATTTACCATGGTTCAGAAAATTTTTTGCCACCATACTCCGACCCCACACCCACCTCATCCATAGCATCCGAGAACAAGGCGTTTACTACTTCCTTTTTACCAATCACCAATCCGACAACCAAGAAATGAATAACATCCTAACCCACAACAAATTCAGATTCCAATTCCGGGAAAACCAACCACCAGCGGAAGAAGAGCCACCAGCAAACGAAACATCAGAGGAAGAGGCGGAAGAGGAAGAAGAGGAGGAACAGCATGACTTTGAACATCCCTTCCACTACACCAGGCGTAATACCCTCTTTCCTACATCTCAGAAATGAAACATCCTACTATTACCCCTAACAACTCCAGGTCCCATCCCACTCACCCGCAAGACTATAATTGAGGCTATTCAGCCCATCATTAGCCGGTACATCGCAGTTATTGAGGAGACACATAACTGTCACCTCCTCATCACCCCTATCAAAAACCGATTTATTCCTGATATACTCAACACCCTCCAAAAGGCAGGTATCCCAACTCCAATCAAAATGGACCTAACAACCATTGAAACATCAAACTCATCCACTCAAACTTACCCTCCTCTTCCCCCACCACCACCCCCTCCTTCCACATCCACCAAGATTACACAGACAGACGGGACCGAGGCAGAAACAACCCTGGAAACAGCCTCCAACCCACCCGCATGCACTGACACACAACATACCCTCCCCCTCCCCCCTCAAACAACCACCGAGCCCGGGCATGGGATCTCATCAGTCCCACCACCGAGCACGGACACACAGCACAATTACACTCAGACTAAGAACAGGCGTAAAAAACCTGCTCCCAAGTCCAACAAAACACCAACACACCACACAACTACAGAAACTCGAACCCGTCACCCCTCCAGACCCACACTTGTAACACAGTGTTTTAACTACCTTAAACTTCACCACTCAGCTGCTAATTTGCACTGAACCCACCCGCTGTAATAGATGTGGTGGTTCTCACCGCCACACTGCTTGCACGGTGCCACGGGACCAGGCGAGGTGTGCAAACTGCCAAGGCAGCCACGCCGCCTCATTCCCTGGATGCCCCTTCATTAAAAGGGCGGTTAAGGCACATCACAGACGCTCACAACACTTACTCACTCACAACATACCAGTCCCTCCATCCTCAAACCCAGGACCCTACACCCCAGAACTAACCACCCAACCAAACCAGGACATCTCAACCCTAATCAACCTTCTACTACTCAAACTCATCTCGAACCAGACACCTAATCCCATGCCCTCTAGACAGCTAATCATCAACTAAACCCCCTCTCCAGCCAAGAAGAACCTCGCCAAGAACAAGCCCTCACTTCCTAAGCACTGGAACTCGGGTACAGCCGAAGAGGTGTGCCAACAACTGCACATAACAGATGCTGATTATTTTCAAAATTTTTAACACCTAAATGCTGTTTCTAAATACTAAACATCTGCTATTAAATTTATCTTTGATAAATTAGCGCCAAATATACGTCATAGCCCTTTGCAATCCCGAAAGCAAAACCGGGCAAGGTTAAACTTAACCAAATGACGTATTCAAGTAAAATACCTGTGTCACCAACCCGGGAGAATAACGTACATTTCCCCTGGCAATTATTAAATATTTTCCACACACATTTCACCGCAAAAGTGATTACAAATTCATTTATTAAAACACTACTCACACACAGACAGTTAAGCAACATCGGGAATGGTCACTCACTGGATGGGTGACCACAACACGTACGCACACATACATTTCCACTGCAACACTACATTATCAGGAGAATCCGCAAATGTAACACATTCGCAAAAGTAACTATTAATTCATTAACTAACTCATTAACTTAAATTAACTCATTATTACTATATCCAAATCGCAAAATTAACTTATCTCAAAAAACGACCGACAGAGGAGCGCTAAAGCGCACCGGTATCGGTGGCTCACTTACCACCTATCTCTCCGGAGATAGGTGCCCATACGTTTCACCTACATCTTAATATGAATGTGTCCCCAAAATTTAATTTCTTTATGTCCAGTAGTTTCGGCTCGGCGATGATGAATCAATCAGTCAGTCAGTCAGTCAGGACAAGTTATTTTATATATATATAGATAAGAGTTTTGTCTGTACATTGCTCAGAAATTGAAAAGAATGGTATTTCTGTATCGGTCATGTCCACAGTAACAAGGAAATGCAATTTTTACTTTTTCCGTAATTTCCGTCTATCGGTCTTTCTGTCCATCTGTCTGTAAGTATGTACATGCATCACTAGAAAATGGCTGATGAGAATTTAATAAAAATTGGTATACAAAGTCGGGGAATAAGTCGCTACAATCTAGGCCATAAATAATTTCATTCACGCTGACAGAAATTGTACTTTAGGGGAAGACCTAAACTTTAATTTTCAAATGTGTATGTTATTAGTGGCCCTACCTTAATAAAAAATTGGTATGAAAAGTCAGGGAATAAGTCGCTACAATCTAGGCTATAAATAATTTTATTTACACTGAGTAAAATGGTAGTTTAGGGGAAGGCCAGAAATTTTATTCTTAAATATTCATGTTATTAGTGGTCCTATCTCATTGAAAATTTGTATGCAAAGTCGGAGAACTAGCCACTAAAATCTAGGCTATACATCATTTTATTCACGCTGAGTGAAATGGTACTTTGGGGGAAGGCCTAAAATTTAATTCTCAAATATTTATATTATTAGTGGTCGTATCAATAAATACTACATAACAAAAGTCATATAGAATTAAATTTCCAACCATTTAAGTCTTATACATTTTTACCGTACCGGCTATAATAACACAGATATTCATGAATTTGTATTTTTGTTCCTAAGTCCATATCAATGCCGAGCCATGAGAAAACGGGTTAACAGAATTTAATGAAAATCGGTATATAGATACGGCGAATAAGAAACTACATTCTAAGCTATAAACAATTTTATTCAAACTGGATTAAATTGTAGTTTAGGGGAAGGTGCCTAAAATTTAATTTTTAAATACCTATGTTATTGGTCCTATCAAAAAGTTCTACAAACAAATGTTACAGAGAATACAATTTCCGACCATGTATATTTTATTCAGTTTTATCGTACCGACTATGATAGGAGTGGTATTTCAGAGTCGGAAGAAAACTAAATGTGAAGGCCTACAATATTGAAAGCACATAACATTGATGAACAATTACATTACATTGACCATTGTTAGTGGCGGTGTTCTTTTTCTCTTATGCTGCCTCTCAACTTCGATAGGTGGGACTACTGCTGCGTACCGAGTATAATAGCCTGACTGATTACTGGCGGAAAATAGCCAGGGAGTTAGAAAACTTTCTTCTTTAGCATGCCATTCCTCTGGTTCATACATTTTCTGATACAGCTGGTACGTAACACACCGGTTCATCATAGTATTCCAGCTGTTCGATCCCCACTCTGACACGCTGTTTTGAATGAGCAGTGTGTACACTTAAGGCAGAGGCTCACGTAGTAGCAGCAGCAGCAGCAGCAACAGCAGTAGTAGTAGTAATAGTAGTAAGGCCTGGTCTAGAATAACAATTTAGGCCTATTCCAAATTATAGCACTACATTTCACTAAATGACTCAAAATTCAACCCTGAAAAGAGCCGTCTCTTAAGCTTCTTCCTCCTCACTTTTATTAAATTCTACATTCATTTTATTCCAAATTAGCAGTGAAGAGGGGGTTTCTCCTCTGGCTTGGAGGGGACATTTGCCTCCAAGTCAGATAGATTTTTCCGCCGCCAGTGTAGTGAATTGATATTTACCGACTCATCGTGCACTCCTAGGAAATAGATTAGTAAAAGGACTTGATTTTTTCCCTAGGAGTCTCCACTATTCAACCTCCTCCCCGCTGAAAAAAAGACGAAGAGTGTTCACGGATCACGGCTGTCTGCGGCTTGGTCATCCCAGCTTTGAAACTTTGGGCTGTAATATTGGGAGCTTAGACCTGTTTGTAAAAAGCGAGAAAAAGTGTGGTTTATGATTTGATCAAGTATTTCATATGAAAGCATTGCTTTTAATTGCATCATTCCTACTGACGTCACTGTAATGTTTGTTCATTTCAGTTGGGAAAACCAGTAAGACAGTCTTTCTAAGGATGTAAAAAGGCAGGTGGAGAGTGAGTGTCTACCATTAAAATGAAAGCTTCCCAACCTTAATTTGACTGACGGTATGCAAGCGGGTCTACCATTACAGTGAAAATTCCCTAACTCAGTCCTCATATGAGAAAAGATGTTTGGTGACATCGCCGTCGCGTTTCTAGGGCAACGTTAAGAGCTTTGCAATTTAATACAATCTTGCTCACAACGTGTATACTACCTAACCTAGAATTCTGTATACAATGTAGAATTCCGTAGCGAAGCACGGGTACATCAGCTAGTAAAATAATAAATAAAATACAGAATTGTGAACGACTGTGAAATGACCTCAACAATGTTGTGAGATGGACAGCAGACAATGATATGGTGGTAAATGAGGTGGAAGTCTTTCATTTTTACAGTGTAGATGGAGTGGAAGTAGCTCAAGCAGATCACTGTAAGTACCTAGGTGTTACTATAAGGAAAGATCTTCATGTGGTGGGTAATCACATAAATGGGATTGTAAATAAAAGTTACAGATCTTTTCATAAGGTTATGAGGGTATTTAGGGATTGTAGTAAGGATGTAAAGGAGAGTGCTTGTAAGTCATAGGTAAGACCCTGATTAGAAAATTGTTCCAGCATATGAAACCCTTTCCAGGATTACATGTTTTGAGAACTGGAAAAGATCCAAGGAAAAGCAGCACGATTTGTTCTGAGTGATTTCCACCTAAAGAGTAGTGTTTCAAACATGTTGCATCTTTGGGCTTGGAAGACTCAGGAGTAACGAGGTGAGCTGCTTGATATGCTCTGAGCTGTCAGAAGAGAGATGGTGTGAAATGACATTAGTACTGTAGATGAATAAGCTTCAATGGAGTTTTTAAAAGTGGGAAAGATCATAATTAGGATCAAGTTGGAATTCAAGAGGATAAATTGGGGCAAATTTTTGTATATATGAAGAGGAATTAGGGATTAAAGTAATTTACCTAGGGAGATATTTGATAAATTTTCAACTTCTTTGAAACCATTTAAGGAAAGATTAGATAAATAACAGATAGGGAATCTGCCACGTTGGTAACAGCCCTAAATGCAGATTAGTGGTAACTGATTGATGATTGAGCATTCAGACTGCATGCTCCTATGAATGCAGGAAGCACGTCAGTATCATTGTGACTTCGCGTGTATGCATTTTGACTTAAATTTTATTAAACAAGTCTAGTTATCACTTCCTAGTATTATATTTGCTTTCCTCATCCTTTATGATTGAGTCCATAAATCTCCCTTATAACTTTACCTAACCTGTTCATCTCATGTGACCCAATTCATACCAACTGATTTGTATAATTTGTTCATTCTCGAGTTCATCTTTATCTCTTCATTACTTATTTGTATTAAAAACATTCCTGGTGCTTTATACCCGTTACCTCAAGATGAAGCATAAGATAATTCAAGTTCTTCAGCTTCACTCTCTTATACAAAAGCTGACCTGAAAACAGTGGGTAGAGTGGTCTGTAAACTCACCTCCCTTTCAGAAAACATTAGTGATTGCAACTACAAACTTACCACATCAGATATGCATGTGAATTTGATCATACTCACGTCAAATACTTTTGATAGTACAACCTTCATTGTCCTTTTCTTTTGCCGATCATTATGGTTGTCCAGTTTTACTTTCTCTTCTTCCATAATATCATGTTTTATCTTGAAAATGCTGATTATCATCAGACTAGAACATTTATTTTGAAAAAAGGATATATTTTCCCCAGTGGCTAAGAAATACAGAATACATATATACATTTTAACACATATCATCATAATCATAAATTTTTCTCCTGCTGAGATTTTACTTTCTCATGGCATGACCTCAGTCTACATCTGCACGCATGCACATCTTTTGGGAAACGGTTGAAGACATACTTTGGTTCTGCCGCATTCACTTTCCACCTTCCTACAAATGGACATTTCCCCCAGTTATTGGTCCATTGGCTTAAAATTCTTTTAAAGTCCCATAAACACCTTCACGCTTTAATCTCTTTCTAATACCCTCCCAAGCACTATTCCCTGTGTAGTCATTGCCATCGTTGTCGGCTGCTACTCATATCCGATTATACAAATTCTCCTACTTACAGTCCACTAGCGCTCAGTGTTGTTTGTGCTTGTATTTTTGATGACTGCACAAGCCAATTCTAGCGTGAAATGTGTGTCCACACAGATTGCACTCAATGGGTGGGGTGAGGACGAGGCTGCATTTGATGGAGTATGTATAGCTGTCGTTGAACCTCTTAATGCCTGCGACACTCTTGCTCAAACAGTTCAAATGCAATAGAAGTTGTTTGGCACCAAAGCGAGTGATCCTTGGCAAGTACATAAGTCGAGTCATAAGTCATGGCAACTATTTTTTTTCTCGCGAACAGGATATAACACGGACAATCTAAGATAGGCATTTGGAAACGTATGGTATGTATTTGCATATGATGCCACTAGATGTCTAACTCATTGGCTGAATGGTCAGCGTACTGCCCTTCGGTTCAGAGGGTCCCGGGTTCGATTCACGGCCGGGCCGGGAATGTTAACCTTCATTGGTTAATTCCAATGGCTCGGGGGCTGATTGTTTGTGCTGTCCCCAACATCTCTGCAACTCAAAAACTACACATAACACTATCCTTCACCACAATAACATGCAGTTACCTACGCATGGCAGATGCCGTCCACTCTCATCGCAGGCTCTGCCTTACAAGGGCTGCACTCGGCTAGAAATAGCCACACAAAATTATTATAGCACTAGATGGTGTATGTAAACAACAGTGTGGGTCTAAGCATGCCCCCAAGTTCAGTGTGTGTGTGTGACAGCATCACAAAATGGAAGTCAACAAGCAGGAGCAAAAATCGTATATTAAAATATCAGTTCTCCATGGCAGAAATGCACACCAATGCCATGCAGAGCTACAGGAAGCATTAGGCGTGCATGCCATGCCATAATCCATAATGCCATAATCCTACACGATAACGCGACAGCTCACACAGCAGCCATCGTTTAGCGTTGCTTACAACGGTGGGGATGGGAGGTTCTTCCATACCCGTCTTATTCGCCTGATCTGAGCCCATGTGACTATGATCTAATCCCCAAAGTCAAGAAGCTATTATGTAGACAACAGTTTGCTAACAAAGAGGACATCGTAACAGCATTTCGGAGAGAGGTGTCACACATTAGCGAAACACATGTAGCGAATGGTATTCAGCACCGGCCCCAGCCCCAGCCCCACCGCAGGCAACGCACAGTGGAAACCTTGAGTGATTATTTTGAAGGTCTGTAACCAGTGGAGACCTGTCCTTTGTACGTAATCTTGTGTATTTACTGTCTATACCATAATAAAACAATGTTTACCAATGGCCTGTGTTCTGCCACTTTCCTACGAGAATCTCCTGAAGTCAGAATTTGTCTTCAGGCACTATGCCTAAGTACATGCCCTATATTTCCAAATGCATACTATATTCTGTGTTGTCTCCTGTTTGCAAGAAAAAAATAGTTGCCGTGACGTACAACTCGACCCTCATATGTTCCTGGTTTGAGGGTTGATGTTTATGACCTTCATGGTTTATTTATGCTGGTCTATATAACGCTTCAAAGGGGAACCATTATGTCTTGTGCCCGAGGAAAGTTCATCATAAAGGAATTGGCGAGAAAGCTTGGTGTCACTCATACAACACACATGCCCAGTCCACCAAAGCCTATGGCCAATGGTAGATGCTTCTACACTGTTTATGCATGCTTTCTCAAAAACTGCAATATTGGAGACAGGGTTCTCCCATTTGATATTTAAGTTTGATGAAAAAGTTCTAGATTTTTGATGTCCTAGCAGTGCAGGGTCTAGATTTCATATCCACAGTGCAATGATGTGATGATGACCTGTTTTTATTCTTAAAGACCTACTTGAATAGCCAACCAAATGCCCAATGAACAACATGGATTCTGGTTTCCATATCCTTTTCTGAGGTGCTCGTTTAGTCAAGATGCTCCCAAGGTATGAGAAGTGATCCACCTGTTCCAGAATGAGGTCTGAGACAGAGACACCAAACTCAGCAAGGCTAGTCCCTGGGGCTCCATAGACAGGGTGTAATCAAGAAGAGATAGATGACTTTCAAGAATTAGAGAACAAGAAAAATATTCTTGTTATGGGAGATCTAAATGCACAAGTGGGAACTGTAAGGATGGGGTATGAGACAGTGATCAGCCCTCATTGATATGAAAATAGAAACCACAAGGGTAAATGCCTCATTGACTTCTGCATACAACCTGATAATCAAGAACACCTGGTTCAAAAAACAGCTGAGCCATAAGATCACAAGGTACAGCTGGAATGGAGAGCAGAAATCACTTATTGACTATGTCATTCAAAATCAAAAATCAAAATCACTTTATTTGCACACTAGCTGATGTACCCATGCTTCGCTACAGAATTCTACATTTTATACAGAATTCTTCGTCAGAATAGTGTACATGTTGTCAGTAAGATTGTATTAAATTATATAGCTCTTAATGTTACAATACCGCAATGTACATTCAAATGAAGCGTCTTGAAGAATGACGTTTTCAAAATAAATTTGCAACAACTTGTTGGACTTTTCTTCACAGATGACTCTACACACACAAAAAAACATGAGTTATGCCCTCTAGTGTGAGGAGGAACAATGAAGACTGCAAAGTTATTTGTTATTTTAAGGTTTCCTAAACTGAGTGGATTTGTCTTTGATTTTTTTTTTTTGGTGTATCACAGTTGTCAACACTTCTATCTCTTTCCGCCAACTTCAAAATTGACCAATAGGAAATTCTGTATGTGTATTTTTCCACCAATAATGTTCATCTTCTACTTATTTGATTATCCAATAAAAATTGGGGATGTGTCAGGTCTTAGTCCAGATTTCTCTAGAACTTTCCTCTTGGGTATAAAAGCTGGTACCTTTTCGAGCCACCTTGTCGTATTGATTGTCCAGTTTACTGAGTGTGTGTTAAGAGAGGAGGCGGAGGCGTCTCGCCCTTCATTGAGCTTTACTGCAGATTAAGGTAATGGCAGGTGTTTAATATCTATGTGATAGCCTCTGAAAGATAGCTTGAGGGGAAGTTTTCCTATCTTTACTAATGTAACCTTAAATTTCCAGTTTTCCAAAATGTAAATTTCTACTGTAAATTTCAAATAAATCTAAAACCACTTAGCTTAAATTTGGGAATAGAGAGTGTGACACCCTCTTGAGTTCCCTATCAATTTGACTTTGAGGTGACTATGATTTTGTAACTGTTTTGCTGTCTGTAACTTAAAGTTTCTCCATCTAGTCACCTCAGTAGTATAAGATTAACCTCTGTAACATCGGGCAGTGAGCCCAACTAGGGAGACCTGTCTCCTTGGCTCTTGAGCGGATGGAGCAATAGTGCTCAAGTAACATTTGTAAAATTGGGAGCTTTAAGCTCAGAGGATTAATTGTCAAATTTTGTTAATTTTCTGATTTATCCTATTTTCTACCTAAACTACTGTACCTGAAATCTTGTTCTGTTGCTGAGCGAGATGTTTTATTAAAATTTGGCATTTGAAAAAAAAACATGTAGAAAAGAAATAAAATGCCGATTTTAAAACTTTTAGTTAATCTTTTGATTGCAATAGATAGACGTATTCATGCCCGCACATTCTTTCACCTCTGTCCGCCATGGAACCACAGTAACAAATGGTAGCAGAGTGTGGTTGAATGGATCTAGATAACGCCCCTTTTGACGGTTACTAATAGAAATCACCATCGAATTCTAAAAATTTTCTTGGTTGCTGGAAATTTTCAAAATTTGTTAGATTTTCTATCAACATGCCTGGTTCTTGTGAAGTCCTTGCATCTGGATACTTGCGCAAGGAGGAATTGATTTATGATCTTCTAATTTGGAAGGTCCAATCTGGAGGCATGGTTGTGGCAGATATTCCCAAACATAAGGAGTCTGTAGAATTTCCTATTTGTATCCCGGTATTTGGGGAGAAAGAAATTGATGAGGCTCTATCTACTATCACAGATAATACCACCGAGCTAGCTTCTGTAGTTAGTATTTTTGAAGTAAGGAATCCATCTGCTAATCAACTTAAAAGATTTCAAGCTAGACTGTTTCACTTCTATAACAGGGCTAGGGACCTATTGTCTCTAAAATTGAAGGATGATCATGCTAAGGAAGCAAGTAATCTATTGGAACACCTCCCTGATGTGTCGAATAGAGTTAGTCAATTGTTATGGGGGGGCACTAGTGCTAAATTTGGCCTTGTTCAGACAGTAAACTTGGCTGAAGAAGAGGACTCTAATAAGGCTATTGAGAGTAGGAGATATGTGGCTACTCAACAAACATCTGCTCCATTGGAAACAGCGTCTGCTCATCCAAGACAACTTCCACCATTCTTTATGACTAATGCAGTGTTTGAACCTTCTCAACCTCCAATGCCATCATCTATTATGTTACCTGGCTTCAGCAGCTTGCTCCACCCCTTAGCCATGTTGCTTAAAGGTATATCCAAGTTCTCCATTAACGCAACTAATGAAGTCATTTCGTTTTCAAGATTTTTAGTCAAATTTCAAGACCATGCTTTAGTGTTTGCTCTCTCTCACTCCCAAATACTTCAAATAATTTATCCTTATTCTTTAGGTGTCCTCTCGGACAAAATTGTAAAAGCAATATCTGATAGATCTTTAATAGAAGACTTCCATGCCCATCTTCTGGCTAACTTCATTGCGGCTAGAGCTATGTCATCATTGATCCAGAAGTACTATTTTAGAGTACAGAGGTTAGACGAGAACCTTGCCGACGTTATTAAAAATATAAAGTTTTATACGAGGGTATTTGCCCTTCATTTTCCTGAAGACCAAATTGTGCAGACAATTGTAGAAGGAATCTCTCCACCCTATAGGTCATGCCTATGTTTTTCATCTCAGCCTCAAACTTTTTCGGAACTCGAGGCAATGGCAGTGTCAGCCGAAGGTGTGAGGTATGCTGACACCTTACAAGTTGCCAGGGAGCCCCCTCCATTATCTAACAGTGCTCGGCCACCACCTCGCCGAACCTTTCCCACATGCAAGTGTTAGGCATGTGGATCAACTGAACACCTTAGGAATAAGTGCCCCTTGGTCAAATCAAGCGGAACTAGGAATGGAGCTGGTCCATCTCAAGTTTGCTTCAAGTGCAAGTCATTTTCCCATCTTGCTAAGAATTTCTCTTCAAGTAACAGTACTCCATCTTGTTCAACTTCTGGTGCTACCTCCTCGAATACAAGTGATAGGAAGTGGCTAGCGTCATTGGCTAAGACACAATGTTCACCTTCCAGAGGCTCAGCCCCTCTTAGATTAGGCAATGAATTTTTCAAGGATAAAACTTCATCTAATTTATCATTTGAAGGTCGTAGGGAATGCCTTAAAATTGCTTCCTAAGCTCCAGGATTTGTACCATATCTCAAAATTGAAGTAAATAACGAACCCGCCACGGCTCTATTAGATTCAGGAAGCGTGAGTTCAATTTTTTTTTTTCATTTTAACAGTCAGCAAGTTTTATTTGTCAATCAAGAATGGCCTATTAGATGACAGGACCTTGTACCTCAATATGTTTTTTTAAATTCATTAGTCATGATCACTGTCATTTCACTTCATCAAGATTTTTAATCTGTATTTGTGTAATGTAATAATTGTTCTGCTACTGAAGATGGCCTTGAGAATAGGCTTAAACATGTATAGACTTTGTTCCATCTAACAGATGAGTTGATTTATATTGATAAGGAGGATTTTATAAATACTTTTATTTCTAAAGTGATAACTGTCAATACGGAATGAGATTTATAACTTGTAATAGTTCCATTATTTCCAAAGAGTGGTATTCTAAATTTAAAACTTGCTGTAAATTTTTGGACTGTCATTTCCCTTCTGTTAAATGTGTTTTAGCAAACTCGTCACCATTGGAAATTTTAGGCTTTCTTTTTGCTAAAGTTTGCATTTTGAAATTTACCTGGAAGGTGAAGTTATTTGTAGCTAAACAATTCTCTTGCCCTGTAATATTGGGGGCCAATTTTATCTCTCATACAGGTCTTGTGCTCGACGTTCAGAGCAAGTCGTGCACCTTCAAGTTTGCTATTAACATTAATATCCCTTATTGAAATGTAATTCTGTGTCATTTGCATCTATTTTGCCTACCCAGAGTGAGATGTCATTAGATCTTAGGCATCTACCTGAGGACCAGGCTGAAAGTATTAGAAAGTTGTGTCAGTCTTTTCCCAATGTATTTTCAGATACCCTTGGTGTAACTGACCTTATTGAGTACAAGATAGAACTAACAGATTCAATTCCTGTTAGATTTCCTCCGTATAGGCTATCCCCACCTAAAATAAAGGCTCTTAAGGAAATCATTGAGCAGATGTTAAGGGATGGTATCATTCAACCTTCCAAGTCGGTGTATGCATCACCCATTTTTTGTGTACCGAAACCTCAAGTGGGTTTCAGGCCTGTGATTGATTACAGGGCTTTGAACCATAAGGTTGTGTTACAATATGTGCCCCTTCCGGATCTTCATTCTTGTTTTTCATGGCTTCACAAGGCTAAGTTCTTTACCATCTTAGACCTTAACCAGGCATATAATCAAATACCGCTGGCAGAAGAATCCAAACAACTAACGGCTTTTGCTACAGATTGGAATCTGTATGAATACAACTCATGCCTTTCAGCCTCCCCATGGGTGCAGCGGTCCTTGCTAGAGTGCTGGATATGGTCTTCTCTGACATCAAATTCGAATGTCTATATCATTACCTCGATGATGTTGTCGTGTTTTCAGAGACCTTCGAAGAGCACTTAGATCATCTGACAGAAGTCCTCAATTACCTTCGGAAGGCTGGGTTGACTGTTAAATGATCTAAGGTAGCTTTTGCTAAGCCTTTTATGTCGTTCTTAGGGCATATTGTGTTGCCTGATGGTGTTTCTATAGACCATTCCAGAACACAGGCTATACGTGACTTCAAGCCTCCTAAGCACATTAAAGGAATCGCTAGATTCATAAACATAGTGAATTTCCTCAGAAAATTTATTCCTAACTTTTCTAATAGGGCAGCACCCCTGAACTTACTTCGCAGGAAAAGTGTCAAATTTGAATGGGGGCCATCACAGCAAGCTGCTTTTGAAGACCTTAAATTAGCTCTTTGTAATGCCCCTGTATTAGCTATGCCAGATTTTTCCAAGAAATTCATTGTCCAAACTGATGCCTCTTCATCTGCTGTGGCTGCTATTCTTCTTCAGGAAATGGAAGGCAGCCCATCGTCTATGCGTCTAGGACCTTATTGGCTCAAGAAGCCACATATTCTATCTATGAATTACAGGGTTTGGCAGTTGTGTTTGCCCTGGAGAAGTTCCGCCTTTATCTGGAACATGTACAATTTGAATTAGAGACAGACGACCAAGCCTTAAGTTGGGTATTAGCTGGGCCTCGTTGTACTGGACGTATCGCCCTATGGGCTATCAGCATCTCAGCATTCCAATTTGATGTATGATACATTAGGGGATCAGAAAATGTAGTGGCTGATGGACTAAGCCGTATGTTTTCTAGTGATGTTGAAACCAGTGAACAGGAAAATAGCTCTTCTCTTCCCATGCCTATACCTCCTAGTATTAATGCTATTTTGATGGATGCCCCTATGCTATTCCGTGACATTGAGAAATATCAATGAGAAGATCCATTGCTGGCACCAATAATGGGAACCCTTTCTTATAGGGAACATGTTGTCCCTTATATGCTAACGAACAGTGTTTTGTGTTGCCCTTCGAGGCATAATCAGAAGATGAAAGTGTTGGTTCCAACCATTCTTGTGTCCATGATCTTCAATTACTACCATGAGACTCCATTAGGGGGATATTTAGGCATCTTCAAAACAAGGGGGAAAATTAGAGTTGGAAGAGTATGGACGGTGAAATCAGAGAAATGGTTAAGGCTTGTAAATCTTGCTTGCTTAGTAAGCCCACCTTGTCTACTAAGCTAGAGCTATTGTCATCACATCAAGCATCTCGCCCCATCGAGCTATTATAGATAGACTACATTGGACCCTTCCCCCCCATCAAAGGGGAATGGGAATAAATTCATTCTTGTATGTGTAGATGGTTTCACTAGATTCTCATGGTTGTTTCTGACTAAGCTGCCTACCGCTCAGTCAACGATTTCTTGTCTTAATACTATCTTTGCTTCTTTTGGTCCCTGTTAATATATAGTTTCTGATAATGCAAAGGCTTTCACATCTAACCTATTCTGAAAATTCTGTTTTGATCTGTCCATATCCCATGTAACAATTTCCGCATATTACCCTCAAACATCTCTGGCTGAGAGGGTCAATCGTAATCTTCAATCTGCGTTGATCGCTTTTCATCAGGAAGATCATTCCAGGTGGGATACTTCCTTGCATTGGTTATCTTTTGCTTTAAATTTGGGAGTCACAGAAGTTCACCCCTGCTTCTCTCATGTTCAAATTTGTTCCCAACATGCCGCTGTCTAATCTTTGGTCACTCAATGACATATTAGCTGAGACAATAGATCCTGATAATATCAGAGACCTATGGAAGAAGGCCAGAAGTAACCTTAAAGCTTCTCATGAAAAGGTTAGAAAGAGATATGATCATGGAGGGAGGCCCACCAATTTAAAGGTTGGAGATCAAGTTATGGTTAAGAATTTTGTTCCCGCAGGCAAGCTTGCCCCCAGATTTCATGGGCCATGTATAATTTTGGACTTCTTAACTCCTGTTACTCTTCTGGTCAGCAACCCAGCCACTGAGAGGATATTCAGGGTCCACCTTTCGCAGGTCAAAGCGGTATAATATTTTGCTTGTCAGTATAGGCCTCTAAGTCATGGCAGTAAGAAAAGGTTATATTTATTTTTTCAAAATGGTCTTGAATCTAAAAATTAATTAGGTAAAGTATAATTTGAAATATGGAGGCCTTCTGCCCCACTGATAAATCAAGTGTTTCACCTGATATTGTTCTACCTATGTACAAACCTTCCCCTCTAAGAAAGTTTACGTTCCATTACCTAGCTGCTGTTACCTTATCCCCCGCCTCCAAAACCTAGCCTGTAAATCACACACTCATCTTCAGTGCAGCCAGCCTCATCTAAACCTGCAGCTTCAAAAATATACAACTCTCTTTGTCTACAAAAAACAATTTCTGTCGCCAAGTAAATGACTGTTTCAGTACCCTCTCTGTCATCTGCGGCCATATCTCAACATCTGGTGAGGGATGCCGGCATGGGGTAAGGGCCCACTCTGGTCTGGCCCAGTCTCCTGCATAACGGCATACTGAAACACCATCCTCTCCGGCGAGGGCTGTGGTGCAGTAATTCAACTGCCTACACATCTTGGAACATTATATCTAGCCTGTCGTGACCATCACCATGTTTACCCCTCACAATGTAGCGGGAGAGATGTATCTGAGGGTACTTGGGGGGTCCGGGCAACTCCTCCAGGATATCGGCAGCGGCGGCCGCTCTTGCTGTCAAAATCTGAACTGTATATCCTGTACTGGTACAGCTGCAAGAAGACTTCGAGACTTGTTTTCAATGTAATTTCTTAAAAAAGAAACTTTTTCAAGAAAATTTCTTTCTGTACTACTAATTTTTTTTTCTTTTAACAAGCAAATTTCAAACTTTAATTGTGAAGAGAGACTTTAAGGTGGGGAGGTCTGTACCGCGAGGTACACCCACCCCGTTCATTCAAATGAAGCGCCTCGAAGAATGCCGTCTTCAAAATAAATTTGCAACAACTTGTGCAAAAAGTCTGGACTTTTCTTCACAGGTGACTCTACAAAAAAACGTATGTTATGCCCTCTAGTGTGTAGAGGAACAATTAACACTGCAAAGTAATTTGTTATTTTAAGGTTTCCTAAACTGAGTGGATTTGTCTTTGATTTTTTTTTTTTTTTTTTTTTTTTGTGTATCACAGTTGTCAACACTTCGATTTCATTCCGCCAACTTCTAAATTGACCAATAGGAAATTTTGTATGTGTACTTTTCCACCAATAATGTTCATCTTCTACTTATTTGATTATCCAATAAAAATTGGGGATGTATCAGGTCTTAGTCCAGATCTCTCTAGAACTTTCCTCTTGGGTATGAAAGCTGGTACCTTTTTGAGCCACCTTGTCTTATTGATTGTCCAGTTTACTGAGTGTGTGCTAAGAGAGGAGACGGGCGCATCTTGCCCTTCATCGAGCTTTACTGCAGATTAAGATAATGGCAGCTATTTAACATCTATGTGGTAGCCTCTGAAAGCTAGCTCGAGGGTAAGTTTTCCTATCTTTACTAATGTAACCTTAAATTTCCAGTTTTCCAAAATGTAAATTTCTGCTGTAAATTTCAAACAAATCTAAAAGCACTTAGTTTAAATTTGGGAATAGAGAGTGTGACACCCTCTTGAGTTCCCTATCAATTTGACTTTGAGGTGACTATGATTTTGTAACTGTTTTGCTGTCCGTAACTTAAAGTTTCTCTATCTAGTCACCTCAGTAGTATAAGATTAGCCTCTGTAACGTTGGGCAGTGAGCCCAACTAGGGTTTTAAATTTCTGAGTGTAAGTTTCAAGGAGTGCAAATGTTTGCCTCCGCATCATTTTGATTTTTGGACCAGTAACTTTAACCTGTGTTTTCTTCTTCCCACAAAAGCCCGGTAGAATGAGTGTTCGATACTCCTGTAAAATTCAATCATTTAGGTTAAGTGGTTAGACTGTTGAGTGTTTTTAATTCTGTTTGAATTGTAAAATGTAGGTTATGCCTCGAGAGACCTGGAAAGTGTAAATTTTAGTGAGCAAAAATGCTTGGGTTGTAAATGTGGAAGGTTGCCTTGAAGAGACAATAAGAGTATAAGGTTCGGAGCATTCATAGAGTATAGGTGCTCTTTCTATTCTTGTAGAGGTGTTAGTATACCCTGAAGAAGAAATTGGGAGACCTGTCTCCTTCACTCTTGAGCGGATGGAGCAATAGTGCTCAAATAACATTTGTAAAATTGGGAGCTTTAAACTCAGAGGATTAATTGACAATTTTTTTTAATTTTCTGATTTCTCCTATTTTGTATTTTAACTACTGTACCTGAAATCTTGTTCTGTCGCTGAGTGACATGTTTTGTTAAAATTTGGCATTTGAGGAAAGAAAAAACAGTAGATAAGAAATAAAATGCTGATTTTAAAACTTTTAAATCTTTTGATTGTAATAGTAATAGATAGACCCATTCATGCTCGCACCTTCTTTCACCTCTGTCCACCACGGAACCACCGGTAACAGTCACCATAGAAACGTGACAGGGAAGTCACCAAATGTCTTTTTTTATGTGAAGACTGGGTTAGGGAATTTTCATTGTAATAGTAGGCCCTCTTGCTTACTATCAGTCACAATCAAGTTGGGGAGTTTTCATTATAATGGCGGACACTTACTCTCCACCTGCCTTTTTACATCATCACAAAGGCTGTCTTAATGGTTTTTCCAACTGAAATCAAGATAGATCAGTAAAATGACACCAGTAGGAATGTTGCAATTAAAAAAACAATATCATATGGAATTCTCGATCAAATGAAAAACCATACATTTTCTCACTTTTAACAAACAGTACTATGCTGCTGATCTAACAGCTGGAGTGACCAGACTGCAGACACCCATGAACCGTGAACACTCTTTAATTTTGGTGGTGGGGGGGTTGAGGGCAAATAGTGTAGAGTCCCAGAGCAAAAACTATGCCCTCTTTCTCACCTGCTTAATAGGAGTACCTGATAAGTCGGAAATCTCAATTCACTGCACTGGCGGGGAAGAAAACTATCTGACTTAGAGGCAAATTTTTCCTCCAAGCCAGAGGAGAAACCCATTCTTTGCTGATAATTTGGAATAAAATGAATGTAGAATTTAATAAAAGTGAAGAGGAAGAAGGTTTTCTTAAAGAAACGGCTCTTTTCAGGGGAGTTATTTAGTGAATTATTGTGCTATAATTTGGAATAAGCCGAAATTGTAATTCTAGGTGTGCACACTGATCATTCCAATCAGCGCGTCAGGGTAGGGATCGAATATTTGGAATACTATGATGAACCAGTGTGTTACGTAACAGCAATATCGAAAATGTATGAACGAGAGGAATGGCATGCTAAAGAAGAAAGTTATCTAACTTCCCAGCTATTTCCCATCAATATTCAGGAAGTCTGTTATTTTTGGTACGCAGCAGTAATCCCATCTATTGGAGATGAGTACCAGCATAGGAGACAAAGAATATTACAACAAACAATGGTCAATGTAATGTTATTGTTGTCTGGCCGTGCAGTGTGGGAGGCAACACATCTGCCTGTCACCCGGCAGCCCCAGGTTCAATTTCCGGCCGGGTCAGGGGTTTTTAATTGTCAATGATTAATATCCCTGGGGTGGGAACTGGGTGTTTGTGTCGTCCTTAATGTTCCTTTCCTCACATTCAACAATTTACAACAATTCCGCTATTTACAAAATACACGCAGGTTTCTCACATATGGTGCAAGTAGGGGCAAAAGATCTTTCTAGGTCGACACCCCGAACTAATAGCATTTTAAAAAATGTTAATGTTGATCAGTTTTATGAGCTTTTGATATTGTGGGCCTTCACATTTAGTTTTCTTCCGACTCTGAATTAAAAGATAAGTGATTGGAAATTGTATTCTCTATAACTTCTCTTATGTAGTACTTTTTGATAGGACCAATAACATAGGAATTTCTAAATTAAATTTTAGGCACCTTCCCCTCAACTACCATTTCATCCAGGGTGTATAGCTGAGACTGTAGTTTCTTATTCCCTGACTCTATATACCAATTTTTATTAAATTCTGTTTACCCATTTTCTCGTGGCTTAGTACTGATATGCACTTAGCAACAAAAATACAAAATCATGAATATCTGTGTTATCACAGCCGGTATGGTAAAAATGTGTAAGACATAAATGATCGGAAATTTAATTATGTATAACTTTAGTTATGTCGTATTTATCAATAGAACCTCTAATATCATAAATATTTGAGAATTAAATTTTAAACCTTCCCCTTAAATTACCATTTCACTCAGCCTAGAGTGTAGTGGCTCATTTCCTGACTTTACATACTGATTTTCATTAAATTTTCTTTAGAAATTTTCTCATGATGCATGTACAGACAGACAGACAGACAGACAGACAGACAGACAGACAGACAGACAGAGACAGAATTTATGGAAAAGTAAAAAGTGGATTTTCTTGTTGCCATGGACCTGGCCGATACAGAAATACAATTCTTTTTAAGTTCTGAGCAATGTACAGACAAAACTCTTATTTTATGTATATAGATTAGGTGTCTACCTCGGTGGCAAATGATACACAAAATTATATTATTATCGGGCACTTTATATTAAATTAAAAAGAAAAGAAGCCATTTTCCTAAAATATAGTATTGTACGATTTACATTATCAATTTTTCTATTAAACACACTGCTCATCCTTAAAAATTGATATTATTTACAAAATTCTACTCATAATATCTTCTTTGCTTACACACATAATTAACTCATATACAGTATGTGGAATCACTTTATATAATACTATACAATGGCTATAAAATAAAAATTATGTTGCTTTTTTTAAAACCAATTTACCCATTTTGGTACCTAACATGCATAACGACCTGCAGCGTCTTAACCAGAGCTCCTTTTACCACCTCTTTACAGAGTTCCTGAAGGGCCCAGCTACCATAGTGGTCCCAGGGCCCTCAAAGTCCCCACTGTACTTCACCCCTACAGGCAGTCCTCTACTTTGGCTGTCCAATCTCCATAGACCAGGGGATGGAATTAATATATTCACAAAAATTCTTTATGCCCTCTAACATTTCTTTTCTCTGTTTCTGTTTATTTTTTTCTTGAATATTTGTGCAGATTTTGGAAAAGGATCAAACATTTCACCCAGTAAACTGTTCCACTCCTTCATGCCATTCCCAATGAATGAAAATTTACCCATATCACTTCTGCTATAATCCTGCTTAATTTTATACTTGTAGTCAACCCTGTCAATGTAATTATTTTCCAACTGAAGCCTCTCATGGATTCCCCCCCACCATGCTTCCCTTCTATATAATCCTAATAAGTCAAGTTTTCTCCCTTCTGCCTTCTCTTACTTAAAGTTTTCCACCCAAGTTTCTCTAACACATCTGATACACTACTTTTTCTCCTGAAATCCCCTGTTACAAATCTTGCTGCTTTCCTCTGCACACTATCTATTTCTTTTATTCGGTATTCCTGGTGGAGGTCCCAAACACTGTTTGCATATTCCAATAATGGACGAACCATACTCAAGTAACTTTTCTCTTTTAATTCCTTGTTGCATCCTTTAAGTAGCCTCATTATGACGTATGCTTTCCCAGCAATGTCATCAACATGACCCTTCCAGTGCAAATTACTTTCAAATCTCACACCTAAGTATTGGCACTTGCCATCATTTGGGACAATTACTGTACCTCATCCAATGTATATTTAAATTCAGTTTTTAAGCTCCTGTTTGTAAATGATGTAATGGTTGATTTGCCTCCGTTAACTCTTTTCAACCCATTGTTGGATACTGTCAAGGTCTCTTTGTAATTCTGAATAATCCTCAATGTTATTTATTTCCCTATAAACAATTATGTCATCTGCATACAATTTTATTTTTGATGTTATATTGTTCCCTAAATCGTTTGCGCATATTAAGAAAAGTAATGAACCAATTATAATACCCTGTGGAATTCCCTTCCACTATTATTTATGACATAGTCAAAGAGAAATTTTAAATAAGGCACTAAGTACCACCCCATTGTCTTTAATACCTCCCCAGTAATTTGATCACTCCCTGTTGCTTTAACTTGCTAAAACAGTTGGATTTCTATGAAAATATCCTAATTTGCAAATGAGAAGCTTCTTGTTTCCTTATGTGTATCTCCCTCTCTATCTCCTGTTTTGGTTTCCAGCTCCTGGCAGTCTTCTACTGAATCTATGAATTTCTTACTAAATAGATTTGCTTTCTTATTATCTGTTAAAAATGTTCATCCCTTTTCCCCACCATTGTGGGAATTTGGATTTATTTTCCCTTTTGATTCCTAATATATGAATACAGCTTTTTCCATTTCCCTTTGTGATCATTACACTCATGAAGTATGCCATTCATGTAATTCTCTTTTACTACCTTTTTCACTCTATTAAATATCCTTATTAGCTGTTTTCTAGTTTCTCTATTTGCCCTACCCTTTTTGATCTTCCTGTTTAGTATTTATTTATTTATTTATTTATTTATTTATTTACTTAGCTTACACCCACATTGGACCACTTAAAGCAATTTGTATACGCTACAGTCTTCACAATATTAGTTGTAATATTTTCTCAACTTCCTCTTCTCTTCCCAGAACTTCTTCATTTTTTCTGACCTGGCTGCCCTCTCTTCATCTGTTATGGTGTACTGTTTTCGTTTGACTGTTTTCAATTTTAGTCTTATATCTCTATTTCTCAGAATTCTCTTCTCTTTTCTCTCTGCAATTTGTTTCATTGTTATATTCAGCTCTTCAAAATCATTTTGGACCTCAACGAACCAGTTGTTCTTGGTTTTACTTTTCCAAAAGAAATTGAATAATTGTTTCAGTAGTCTGGTCTCTGGTAGTCTTATTATGTGGCTGAAAAAGGCAATTCTCCTTTATCGCATTGTATCAATTGATTCATTTTCCCGATGGTGGTGATGGTGGTGATTATTGTTTTAAGAGGAAGTACAACTAGGCAACCATCATTTTCCTGATAGACTATTTCATTAGGAAGCAGTCTCCATTGTCCATTACTTGATGTTTTTATTGATGATTGTCTAATGATCCTTTTGTCTATTTTTTTGTTTTTATCCGTTGTTGCTTTGGTATTCAACTTAAACAGAGTTTTGCTTGCATAAGTTGCTTCAGGTTTAACTACTGAACCATAATGTTTGAATTTGGCGTTTACCGAGCTTGATAGCTGCAGTCGCTTAAGTGTGGCCAGTATCCAGAAATCGGGAGATAGTGGGTTCGAGTCCCACTGTCGGCAGCCCTGAAGATAGTTTTCCATGGTTTCCCATTTTCACACCAGGCAAATGCCGAGGCTGTACCTTAATTAAGGCCAAGGCCGCTTCCTTCCAATTCCTAGGCCTTTCCTATCCAATCGTCACCATAAGACATATCTGTGTTGGTGCAACATAAGCAAAAAATAAATAAAAAATAGAATTGTGCTTGTCTCGGTTTTGTTGTTCTGTATTCTCTTGAGGCTTTCTCATTTAGGTTCCAAGTTATAATTTGAACTTTTTTACAACCTTAATTTGTTTGTTATCGTTTAGTTGAATGACAGGGGTGTCCACCTCAAATGTTGGCATAATTTCTGTCTTTTCAAATGAAATTTGCAATCCCACTTTTGTTGTGATGTTTTCTAGTTGTTCAATGTGGACTATAGCATCTTCCACATTATTTGCCAGTAGTGCAAGATCGTCTGCAAATGCTAAGGAGTTTAGTTTTATATTTCTACCAATCTTGATGTTCGGTTGGCATTTCTTTCTCCATTCTCACATGACCTTCTGCAGTACACAATTAAACAAAATAGGTGAGAGACCATCCCCTGCCAAAGTCCAGTTTTGATTGTAAATGGCTCTGACAATTCTGTTCTAAATTCTTGAGAGTGATTCTAACAAGGTTGATCAGTTTTCTGTGAACACCAAATTCTTGAAGGGTATTCAATAATGACTCCCAATGAATACTGTTATAAGCTTTTTAGAAGTCAAGAAAAGTGACGACTAAGTTCTTACTTCGAGCTCTTTGATGCTTCATAATCCGCTTAAGACTGATGATTTGATCTGGACAACTTCTGTCTGGCTGAAATCCTCCTTGGTACTCTCCAAGTTCTTGGTCCAGTTGTTCCTGTATTCTTGAGTGAATAATTTTGGAGAAGATCTTATATGTGACATCAGTAAGGGTTATCCCTCTATAATTATTGGGATCTGACCTTTCACCTTTCTTGTGTAGGGGGTGGATTGTTCCTGAGTTCCATTCCTCAGACATTTTTTTCGGAGTTTCATATGCCAATAATACGTTTGTGCAAGTTTCGGAGAGTTTGATCATTGGCATTCTTCTATAATTCTGCAACCACTGATTTTCTCCTGCTGCTTTATAGTTTTTGAGCAAATTAATGGCTTTGATCACTTCCTCATATGTTGGTGGTATAACCTTTTCCAGTGGGGTTTTATTTTTTGGTTTAGGGACAAACTCCAGATATTCTCTTGAGTCTTCGCAGCTAAGTAATTTTTTGAAGTAGGCTGCTAAGATATTTGCATTGTCTTGGTTGTTATGTGCCATTTTCCCATTTTCATTTCAAAGCATAAGTGTTGGTGGAGTATACTTAGACTGATACTGTTTAAACATCTTGTAATAATCCCTTGTTTTATGTTGCTCGAATGATTCATCTATTGTTCTGAGCATTTCATTCTGATGATTCCTTTTAATTCTTTGAATTTCTTTAGCCGCTTGTCTTCTAGCATTAGTTCTGCTCTGGATTCATCAGTTTTTCTTTGTTGATCATTTAACCATGCTTTGTGGCTTGTTTGAATTGCCTTATTGCATTCCCTGTTCCACCAGACATGTTTCTTCCTCCTTTTAATTTGAGCAAGTTCTTCAGCTACTGATTTCAATTTATTAATTATCACCTCTAAGTCATCACTGAGTTGTGTTTTAGATCTTTCCAAGTATACTTCATTATTCATTAAATAAGTAGGGTCATAATTTATCTTCATATTGGATTGGTGTCAACTTGATTTTTATTTTGGATATGTAATGATCTCAATCAATGTCTACTCCACAGAGAACTGTTCTACATTTTCTTTTTAATTTTCTTATTTCCCTTGTATAATAAACAGGATCTGAGGTCATTTTACCCTTCTTAACAGGTACAAATCTCTTCTCTCCTTCCCAAATTATTCCTTTAAAGTTTGCCCAAAGTGTTTCTACATTATTCCTTTCGTTTAGCCAGCTACGGAACTGTGATTTAAGATAAGTCCCAAACTTCAGTTTTTTACACAATTTCTTGTCTTGTGTGGCCCTCTTATTAAGCCTATTTTTGGTACCAGTCCTACATCCATTATTACAGCCTTTTGGTCACCTATTCCTTCAATTACCTCAGTTATATCAACAATTTGCCATGGTTTAACCAATAATACATCTAGTAAGTTATTGAGATGAGTTGTTGCTTGTACTACTTGTGTGAATCCTCCCTCCCAAATTAACTTATTTGCCAGTTTCTGTTCATGGGCTTCACTTCCAGCTCCATTCAACTTCAGGTAAGTTTAGATCTCCCATAATTATTACCATATCATTATCATTGTTTTCATGAGTATAATCTATTATTTTCTCAAATATTTCCATGTCTCTTTCCTCTCTTCCAGGCCTATATGTTCTTATAATTCCAATGTCCTTTATATTATCACAAACTAATTTTATCCCTAATATTTCACTCTTTCATCGGTAAACCATTCATGTGAGCAATGAGTTTCCTTCAATAGAATAAACACCTCCCTCCCATTTTATATCCTGGGTCTCTATGATAGACCGTATACCCTTCTGGAAATACTTCTCTAATTATTATTATTATTTAATCTCCAAAGTGCTGTGAACCCTATTTTACCATAAGGTATGTTAGGGTTGTAGTTTATACAAAACATACAATTTCTCTGATAAAATTCAAAATACATAAACAGCAAAATAGACATGAACAGAAATGGAAAAATAAAAGTATGATATATACAATCCTTAATACTAAGAGTACCGTACTAATATTTAAAAATACCAGACATAAAATATATATATATATATATACAGTATATACAATACCCACTAATACCCACTCATTCTCTCAACCATGATTCCAGTCCTATCACCACATCAACCGCATAAGATTCTATCGGTATACTGAAATTTAATTGCTTATTTACTACACTTTGACATTTTACCAAGAGCAATCTCAGGCCCCCTTCCTCCCTAAAACTTAACTGTTGCAATTTGGTAACTTGAAATTCCTTTTCTGGTTTGTTTCCTGAGTTTCATTTTCTAGGTTACTGAAGTACAGTAGGGTTTTCAAGTTTTCCTGGTCAGTATTATAACCCAAAAGAGTTACCTTTTTTTATTGATAAAATGATTGATAAAATGGTGAACAATATTTGCAATCTTTTGTTTATCGGGTACCTGAATTGTTTAGATGAAAGCCATGCTTTTTGTAACAGTGTCTCTTGAAACTGCTACATTCAGTTACGGGTATTACGAAAATGTTTACAAATTTTAACCATATCTGTATTAACTTTATCCACTTCAGTGTTCACACACAAGTCTCTACTCAAATCATGCCTGTGGGGCATGTTCACCACAAAAATGTTAGTGTGAGTCATGTACATTTAAGATGAGAACTTACATTTTTGGTGTTGTGAGCTACGTCATTCGTTCTGCCGATGATCACTACTGCATCACGACTTCCCAGATTTGATGCTGCCTGCTCTGTGTTTTCCAGTACCTTCTTGATTGGGGCCCGAGGATAGATGACGGCTGATGCTGCAATATCTTCATTGTTCATTTCCTACGCAATTCCTACTTTGCAGCATCTCGTAACAGAGTTAGTGCTATCAGTTTGGCTGTTTCCCCTATGGATAAATCCTTGCATATCACTTACTTCCCTCAGACCTGAAAATCTATTTTTGATATCAATTACAAAGTTTTCTTTGTCTAACTGTACACTTTTCCTCCTAGAATCCAAAACAACTTGGAACCATGTGCTTGAATTCATGGAGTCACCTGTGGTTTCAGTACCATATTTACTTTTGATTCCAGTAAACGTATCTTCTCCTTTAAGACCTCTTTCTCTGCTTTTAATGTTTGTAAATCCTGTTAAAATAAAGGTAGAATTACAAGTACATTATCATTACCTCCATCTTCCTAGGAATGAGACGCCAATGATTTGTTAACCGTTGTAGGCCTTGGTTTATTTATAGTTATGAATTTCATTGTATTCTGTACTGAATTGGGATTACAGTATATTAAAATTATTTCAAGGTCCACCTATTCAATGTAATAACATTTTATTGTGATTCAATCACATGTCAAATGGTCCTAGTTTCGGCATCTATGTGCCATCATCAGTCTTAAGTGCAAATTAAACAATTATATATATATGCCTAAAACATTTAAAACACATTTTAACACATTATAAAATACATTACTGTAATGATACATGAGATAAGTTAAAATTATGTTACAATTGCATGCTGTGATGTAAAATTCTTAAAATTCTGGCAATTCATTTTTTGTTATATAGTCCAGCCTGTGTACATCCGGGTTAAATGAATTTGTGCTGTTTTATGCTGTCTATTTGGGTGACACTTATTCACTTGATTTAGGTGGTTCCAGGGAAGTTTAATTTGTCATGTAAGATCGTGATATGACTAGAGATGAAATTCCCACTTCAATTTAAACCTGAAGAAGAAATTAGCCAATTTAGACATTGGAAGCAATGTATGGAAGTTACTAGAATTATTAGACATTAAATGACGGTTGATTCACCTTGAGCAGCATGTTGAACATGTGTGTTACAGAGACGGAGCAGGATGAATGTGTGTGATAGCTATGGAAGGCAGCGGTAAAGGAGGTGAGGGGAAGGAAGGAGGATGGGCACCTGCAGGGGAATGGAACTAAGGCGTGACGGAAGGATGGGGTAGTGGGGGTAATTGATGGAAGTGTATATTGCGGATTACTTGGAAAATCAAATATTTTTTCAATAGTTTGGTGTTTTTAAATTGATTAGAAGCTAAAAAAGAATGTTGGGTTTCTCGTAGATTTCATAAATTTGTGTAAATAATGTATATATGTATTTATATCTTTTGTATTCCTCAAATAGTCCTTAAAAAGACATTGGGTTCTTCCATTTTTTAAAACATTTTTTTCAGTTTCTGATTTGAGTTTTGTAATCTACTACATGATTTTATGGCTGATGAAGTCTCAAACAGAGACGAAACATGTCCCTAAATATTTTTAATATGTTTTTAATTAAATAGTTCACTTGTAAAGTGATGTGTATTGATTGGGTGAACCAAAACCTAACATTGTTTCTTTTTTTAACTGCATCAATACGTATCTACACCATGAGGTTCGGAAATTGTACTATGATGACATTTTATGTTGGGTATCTGCAGGTACAGTTAAAACTATTTCTACCATTTCTGAAGATGTGAGGGGAGTATTAAAAGGTGTGAAAAACACGAGAGAACAAATATGAAAACCTTCTCTGGGGTTCATAAAATAACAACAGTGCACTGAAAGGTGCGAGAAACACCAGACAACATATATAAAAACATTTGCGTGGGGATCTATAAAAATATCAATATATTGTTGCAGATCACACTCTTTCTAAAACAAATATTAATTGAAGCCTTGCATTTTGTTCCAGTGGGTTATTAAACATTATTTTGTAGTCACACTCTTAGACAGTGAATTGAAGGTTACACTTGACCATGTGCAAATCCCCTGCCTGAAATCCCCATGTTATTGGGGTAGTAGAATAACACCCTCGGTATCCTCTGTCTGTCGTAAGAGGTGACTAAAAGGGGCCTCAAAGACTCTAAACTTAGGAGCATAGATTTTTTTTTTGCTAGGGGCTTTACGTCGCACCGACACAGATAGGTCTTATGGCGACGATGGGATAGGAAAGGCCGAGGAGTTGGAAGGAATCGGCCGTGGCCTTAATTAAGGTACAGCCCCAGCATTTGCCTGGTGTGAAAATGGGAAACCACGGAAAACCATCTTCAGGGCTGCCGATAGTGGGATTCGAACCTACTATCTCCCGGATGCAAGCTCACAGCCGCACGCCTCTACGCGCACGGCCAACTCGCCCGGTGGAGCATAGATTAATGACCACAGGACCCTTAGCTGAGTCATGGCATTGCTTCCACTTACTCATGCCAGGCTGCTCACTTTCATCTATCCCATCTGACCTTCCTTGGTCAACTCTTGTTCTTTTCCGACCCCGACACTATTAGAGCGTTCGAGGACTAGAGAGTCGTTCATTTTCACGTCCTTTGTGCCCTTTGTCTTTCTTTAGCCAATATCTTCATTTTTTGAAATGTTGGATTCCTTCCATCTTTTCTCTCTGATTCGTGTTATATAAAGAATGCCTGCGTAGCTGTACTCCTCTTAAAACAATAATCACCATCACCGCCCCTGCCTGGAAAAGGAGGAAACTAAAAGGGGACCGTAGGGGCTGTCAACTGGGAGAATGGGTTGAGAACTATGGGGCACCTAGCTGAGTCTGGCATTGTTTCTGCTTGCTTACTTGTGCCAGTCTTCTCACTTTTATCATTCCTTGTTGACCTTGCTTGGTCAGATCTTAATCTCTTCCAGCACCAAAATTCTTATGATTGCCACATGTAGGGAATCTCACTTTCACGTCCTTTATAGCCCTTTTGCCAATACAGTGGAACCTCGATTCTCCTAAATTTGGAGATACAGTGGGAAAGAAATCTATAAAATAGCTTGTCCTGACTGACTGACTGACTGTCTGATTCATCATCGCCGAGCCAAAACTACTGTACATAAAGGAATGAAATTTTGTGGATACATTCATATTAAGATGTAGGTGCTCGCTAAGAGAGGATTTTTGGATATTCCGTTGCTAAGGGGGTGAAAAGGGGGTTGAAATTTTAAAATGAGTGTATCTATATCTCAAAACTTTAAAAGTTTACAGATGTAAAAATTGGTATTTAGGATCATAAGGAAACACGTATTTTTTTGTTTTCAGAAAATTCCAGTAGGAGGGGTGAAAAATGGTGAAAAAGGGGTTTGAATGCCTTTAGTGAGGATACTGGTACTTATATCTCAGAAACTGAAGATATTACAGACCTGAAAATTGGTACACATGATCTCCTTTAAAAATAAAGAAACACGTATTTCTTTGTTTTTGGAAAATCCAATTAATGGGAGGGGGAAAAGGGGGGTGAATTATTAAAATGAGTGTATCAATATCTCAAAACTTTAAAGTTTACACATGTAAATATTGGTATTTAGAATTTTAATTATAATTAAAGAAATGCGTATTTTTTTGTTTTCGGAAAATCCCAATAGGAGGGGTAAAAAGGGGTGAAAAATGGGTTGAATGCCTTTAATGACGATACTTATATCTCAGAAAGTGAAAATATTACAGACCTGAAAATTGGTGTTTAGGATCTCCTTTAAAAATAAAGAAACACGTATTTTTTTGTTTTTGGAAAATCCAATTAATGGGGGGGGGGGTGAAAAGGGGGTGAATTTTGAAAATGAGTGTATCTATATCTCAAAACTTTTAAAGTTTATAGATGTAAAAATTAGTATTTAGAATCTCCTTTAAAAATAAAGAAACATGCAATATTTTGTTTTCGGAAAATCCCAATAGGAAGGGTGGAAAAGGGTGAAAATGGGTTGAATGCCTTTAATGAGGCTACTTATATTTCAGAACCTGAAGATATTACAGACCTAAAAATTGGTATTTGGGATCTACTTTAAAAATAAAGAAACGGGTATTTTTTTTGTTTTTGGAAAATCCAAATAATGGGGGGTGAAAAGGGGGATGAATTTTTAAAATGAGTGTGTCTACATCTTAAAACTTTGAGAAAATTTACAGATGTAAAAATTGGTATTTAGAATCTCCTTTAAAATAAATAAACATGTATTTTTTTGTTTTTGGAAAATCCTAATAGGAGGGGTGAAAAGGAGTTGAATGCCTTTAATGAGGATACTTATATCTCAGAAACTGAAGATATTACAGACCTGAGAAAAGGCATTTGGGATCTCCTTTAAAAATAAAGAAACATGTACTTTTTGTTTTGGAAAATCCAAATAGTGAAGGGTTGAAAGGGGGGCGAATTTTTAAAATGAGTGTATCTATATCTCAAAACTATCAAAGTTTACAGATGTAAAAATTGGTACTTAGAATCTACTTTAAAAATAAAAAACACATACTTTTTGTTTTCGGAAAATCCCAATAGGAGGGGTGAAAAGGGGTGAAAAATAGTTTAATGCCTTAAATAAGGATCCTTATTTCTCAGAAACTGAAGATGTTACAGACCTGAAAATTGGTATTTGGGATCTCCTTTATAAATAAAGAAACATGTATTTTTTGTTTATAGGAAATCCAAATAGTGGGGGGGGGGGTGAAAGGGGGGTGTATTTTAAAAATGAGTGTAACTATATCTCAAAACTTCAAAAGTTTGCAGATGTAAAAATTGATATTTAGAATCTCCTTTAAAAATAAAAGAACACATATTATTTGTTTTCGGAAAATCCCAATAGGAGGGGTGAAAAGTGTGAATAAGGGGTTGAATGTCTTTAATGAGGATACTTATATCTCACAAACTGAAGATATTACCGACCAGACAGTTAGTATATGGAATCTCCTTTAAGAATACCGAAACATTTATTTTTTTGTTTTTGGAAAATCTAATTAATGGGGGTTAAACAGGAGTGACAAATTGGGGTGAATTTTTAGAAAGACTATATCTACAGTATATCTCAGAAACGTAAAATGTTGCAGATGTAAAAATTGGTATTTGGAATATCCTGTTAAAGTAAAGAAACAGGTATTCTCGAAAAATCCAATGAAGGTTGGGGGGGGGGTTAAATTTTGAAAAAAATATTGAATTAATTGTATGAGGATACTTACATCTAATAAAAACTCAAGTTGTTACAGACGTGAAAATTGGCATTTAGATCTTTTTTAAAAATAAAACGACGCGTTTTTTGGGGGGGGCGGAGAATCATTTTTGGGGGCGAGTGTGAAAAGGAGTTGAATTCGTTTCATGAAGACGCATATCTCAAGAACTGAAGATAATCGGTGTTTAGAAGATCCTTTACTATTAAAGAAACAAGTATTTTTTGCCGGAAAATTCACTTAAGGGGGGCGGGGAGTGTGAAAGTAAGTGAAAAATGTGAATTATTTTATGGGAATACTTATATCTCAAAACTGAAGGTAACACACGTGAACATTGGTATTTGGAATCTCCTTTAAACGTAAAGGACAACGTTTTCTTTTTTTTTTGGGTGGGGGGAGGTAAATCAACTTAACCGCGGTGGGGTGAAAACGGAGGTGAGACCAATTGATTTTACTGCTCCTAATGTACTTATAAGGAGCCTCCGTGGCTCAGGTGGCAGCGCGCTGGCTTCTCACCGCTGGGTTTCGTGGTTCAAATTCCGGTCACTCCATGTGAGATTTGTGCTGGACAAAGCGGAGGCAGGACAGGTTTTTCTCCGGGTACTCCGGTTTTCCCCGTCATCATTCATTCCAGCAACACTCTCCAATATCATTTCATTTCATTTGTCATTCATTTAATCATTGCCCCAGTGGAGTGCGACATGCTTCGGCAGGGCTTATCCATTCCATTCCTGACCCGGTTGAATGACTGGAAACAGGCTGTGGATTTTCACTGTACTTATTCTGATCATAAACAGATCATTTTTAATCTCTCCTGGGTTCGTTTTCAAGAGCCATCTTTTCCTTTGGAGAACCTTCTTAGATTACAGTAGATTCTTCTGGCATACAAACAAAAATTTAAACATATTTGAAATAAACGATAGATATATGATTGACCGTGCAATTGTTCACCTCTGTAATAAGGTCAACAATGCACGGAAGTATGTCATTCATATCGCCAGAAGTCTTACGCACTTGCCTACGGGCGACAATGGTGCTGGTCATACTATCATCAATGACAACGGCAGCAGATGTAATTTACCGCCAAGTAGAGGTTCAGTACCACCAAGGCACCCAAGACGACACCACGCTGGATCTCCTCAAGGATTTGATCCGCATTAAAAATGCTTATAGGAAAAGATGGCAAAGATTTAGGGACCCAACTGACTGGGTGGAATACCTGGACCTATCCCGGGAAGTATGAAATCAATTGCTGGATAAAAGATTGAAAAATGGGAGGAACGTTGCCGTAATCTCTCAGAAAACAAGTCAGATCGCGAATTTTGGCGGAATATCTCAGAAAATGAGTCAGACCGCGAATATCGGTGGGTTATATATAAAACGATAAGCATTCAATTATAAATTTCAGTATAATACCGTAGCGAAGCACGGGTTTCTTGCTAGTGTATAATATGAGAAAACAGAAAATTTGAGAACGATTTAAAACCATCAACAATCTGGGTAAAAGTCCACCTTGTGGTTGTTAAGGCAACAAGTCTATATGGCCTGACACCATGGTTAGCCGGTTCGAGACCTTTTGATATAGATGTTGATTCCCATAGGGAATCTGAAATATTTGTCCCGAATGAGTAAATTTATAATATCAATTTTAAATTAATGCTGGCTAGTGCATACCGTGGAGACCACTGCGTAGGCTACTTGAAGCCACTGGCAGTGCCAATGCACTATGAGAGACTTTGTCTCTTTACCAAAAATTGATGCCTGCTTGGCTATCAGATGATATAGATGTTGATTCCCATAGGGAATCTGAAATATTTGTCCCGAATGAGCACACAACGGCGAAACGCTGGCAACCAGGAATGAGTTCGCTGGAAAATTTGTCCAATAACGGACCATTAAATTGATATTATTCGAGTCCCTTTGGTCGAAAAAATTTCACCATCAGAATGTTGGCTGGCAGGGTAGGACAGGTGGTGGTATACAATTTCAAATTTCTAAATTGTGTGCCAAAAGCCTGGATTCAATTCCAAACCTGTCTGCAGTGTTCACAGGGAGTGAGGCTATATGATGCTGTTGATGGTGATTCGTCCATTGGATGGGGACATAAAGCTTTGAGTACAGCATTTGGTGTAATTTGACAGGAGTTAGCTACATGCCGAAACTGAGTTTCACCCTCTCTGTTCCTCATTATTATCATCATCCCACATCCAGACACACAGTTCGCCCATGGGTGTCAAGTAGAAAGACCTGCACCAGGCAAGCCAAACATGTCCTCCAACATTCCCGGCACTAAAAGCCATGTGATAAATAAGTAAGTATTTGGCTTAACATCACAATAATGAAATATGCATAACTATAATCTTACAAAACTCTTACATATATTACATGAGTTAAAAATCTGGACACTTAAAATTCAGTTTAACCATGGAAATTATGACACTTTCCCATGAAAACTTTCATGTCAGAAAGTTTGATGGGCTAAATTTGTCAAAATATATGCTACTAAATAATGCCAAGTCAAGCAACACTTGATAACGAAAGTAAAGATGACCACAAAATGAGTTCAGAAGACAAGAAAAGCTACAATATGGAAAAAGTTGGGATCCGTAAAAATGAAGCCTGAAACAGTGTTTCATGCTAAGGTTGATAAATTCATGGGGTTCCAAAAACATAATACAAAGGCCAAGACCACCAGGTGAGAAATCTCTGTAGATGGATGAAAAATTCTGGAATGAGAAGAAAAGACAAAACCAAAATTAGGCGAAAATCGGAGGAAGAAGATGAAGGAAAAATAAAGCACATCTGATACAGAAGTACCCAACATGATGGCAAAATTCCTTCTCATTTTAATCTTCTATTGTTATTTGGTTACTGGTATATTTAGTATGTTTTAGTAAGTGTTGTACCACATAAATCTATGCTGCTAGGGAAAACAAGTATAAGTCAGAAAAAAAGACTTGTACTCTTCTCCCTTGAATAGATATTAACATGTTTACTTGTACTATTAGGACCAAATGAAATAATGCACATACAATTTAGTTCTGAATTATGCTACTTATATCAAAGATCAAAATTACTTCCAGGACTCACACCATGGACTTATCTTATTTTGAACAATGGTGGTTGGATAGAGGAGGATGGAGAGATGCCATAAAAATCTCAACCCAGCAGGAGCTGAAGGAGGTGGGAAGTAGTAATGATGTGTAAAGAGTTGATGTATAAGGTGTCCAGTATACTACTGCCCAGTAGTGACATATCCATCAGAGATCTGGACACTGACTAAAAGTCAAGCAAATAAAATGGGAATGTCAGGAAGAAAATCAGAGTGAAAAGCTTTACAACAGAATTGTGTGAAACAAACTTAGAGGTCTGGATATGTTAGGAGGATGGAAGAAGGAAGGTTACTGAATCGGACAGTGGAGACCCAGACAGAAGGAAAGAAGGTAAGACTCAAACTAAGATGACTGAAAATGATCAAGAATAGTATAATTAAAAGAAATCTGGATTGGAACACATTTAAGGAGAAACAATGGTGATTGGCTAGAGGAAGATAGAGATGTGCCATAAACACTTCAACCCAGTGGAAGCTGCACGAGGGAAAGTGATGATGATGATGATGATGATGGTGATGGTGATAATGATGATGATGGTGATAAATTTGCTTCATTAAAACAAACTGTCTACAGATTTTCTTTATATTTTACTGGAAGTAAATTATACTTTTTCTCCTTCCTTTTCCAATTTTCTTTCTTTCTTCCTTGCACTTTCTGTTTATTCCTCTGAATTGGGTTTAAAGTTCCAGTGAACTTATTTCATGAAACATTACTTTTTTATTCCTCCCATCACATATTTAGAGGTCCACGTGCCATATTTTGCTCTCAGTCACTTTGTTCAGTGGAATGATACCTTATCAGTTCTTATCTCAATCCTTTTTTCCTTTAGGACAACCTTGTGGTCCCTGTTCCTTTCTATGACCTCCTGTTCTGGCCATATCCTGTACATCTTATCAATTTTTACCCAACCAAAATCCCACTTCCTTTTCCTGCAGAAATCTACTGGTTGAATTCCAGTTTTTGCAGCATCACCTCATATAAGCATGTTTAACTATCTCATATCCTACTGTAAATTCTCCACTGATTAAGTCTCATTCCATCCCTTCCTCATTCTCTTGACACTCCAGGAAAGACACTGTAACTGGATAATAAAAAATAGCAGTCAACATTAATGCTACTCTAAGGTACGATGTAATGACAAATCATATTGAGTTTGAAATATTCCTCTGAATTCTAGAAATTATGCACACTCTGCTTAACATCAATAACAAATATAAAGACCTTTTAATACCTGGGTATTTTGTGCTTCAGGAGACTACAGGAAATTTTGGTCTACAAATTTTGAAATGTAAGACCAAACATCTAGTTATCATGAAAAGTGTGTGGTGTTCATCAAGAGCAAGGTCACTTAAACAGCAAGAGACTAACATGCCCGCGGATGACACCTGAACTCTTAAGTGTTATTTGCTTTACGTCCGGCTAACTACTTTTATGGTTTTTGGAGACACCAACGTGCTGGAATTTAGTCCTGCAGGAGTTCTCTTACGTGCCAGTAAATTTACCAACACAAGGCTGATGAATTTGAGCACTTTCAAATACCACCGGACTGAGCCAGGATCGAACCTGCCAAGTTAGGGTCAGAAGGCCAGTGCCTTAATCATCTGAGCCACTCAGCCCGGCACCTGAACTCTTAAAACTTGTTAAACAAAGAACAAGCAAGGCAACAACTTAGAAACAAAATGGGCTGTGAACATCATTCAGAAGATCTGGTAGAGGACTACAACTTAATATGTAGCAAAGTGACTAAATTGAAAAGGGAAGTAGAAAATTTATATTTTATTGACACATTAAATACTATAAATAATTACTGGAAAGCAGTAAAGTAAATTCTAGCCACTGACAACAATAATGATAGAAAAGAAATACAAGAGTACAGAATATGGTTGTCACAAAGCTACTAGAGATATCAAGAACTTTTAATGAATATTTCACTAGTATTACTGAGAACCCAGCTGTTAAGATTCCAAGTAATACCCCTCTTAATTTAAGAATAGCACCATGTATTTCTCTATTTTTACACCCTACCAATGAAAATGAAGTATTAAATACAATCAGGAAATGAAAAATACCAGTAGCTGTGACTACTTTGGTGAAAGTACCTAGCCCCCTATAGTACACTTATAAATAAATAAACTGTTTAATGAAGCTACAGTCCCCAGAATGTCGAAGGTCATCAAAATGATACAAATATATAAAGCATCAGATAAGTTTTATACAAATAACTATCATCCAGTTTCTATACTACCTATCTTATCCAAACTTTTAGAAAACTTAGTTAGATTTTTTAAATTTAAAAATTAATGTTTCTGATAATGGTTCATGTTTGTGGGTTACTGTAGTCACGTCCTAGTTCGTGAACCATGGGCAATGGCTGAGTGGCCTAGTAAGTGGTCCTGAGAGTCGGGATACCAGTTGCTATGGAATGGGAGTGGGCATCTCGGACATATTCTGAGTCGTGGCGCTCCTTGTGCTCAGGCGGCTAGGACTATACAATTCACCAGTGGTCCATAATCTGTTAGAGGAGAGATCCTCACTTGGACTATGTGCAAGTAGGGCAGCATCCTGCTTCATGAATTTACCGAGCTCAGAACACTTTAAGCAAGCCTCGGACCTATGGGAGTAATGGAGTCCCACTCCCATTTGACAGGTGAGGGACTCCTTGGAAACAACTTGGCGAACGAAATGGAATTCGATGGGGAGCTATCAATATTAATGGGGCTTATTGAAGAAAGAAGGTAGAACTGGCTGAGTCAGCAAAGGGGATGCATCTGGATGTGCTAGGAGTAAGTAAGGGGAGGTAATGAGGAAGAGATAAGAGATTATAAAGTGTACTTGACGGGTGTTAGAAAGGGAAGGGCAGAGTCTGGGGTAGGGCTCTTTATCAGGAATACCATTGCATGCAACATAGTTTCTGTTAGGCACGTAAATGAGCAAATGATGTGGGTAGATTTGTCAGTGGGAGGAATTAGGACAAGAATTGTGTCCGTGTATTCACCATGTGAGGGTGCAGATGAGGATGAAGTTGACAAGTTTTATGAAGCATTGAGTGACATCGTGGTCAGGGTCAACAGCAAGGATAGAATAGTGCTAATGGGCGATTTCAATGCGAGAGTCGGGAATAGAACTGAAGGATACGAAAGGGTGATTGGTAAATGTGGGGAAGATATGGAAGCTAATGGGAATGGGAAGCGTTTGCTGGACTTCTGTGCTAGTATGGGTTTAGCTGTTACGAACACATTCTTCAAGCATAAGGCTATTCACCGCTACACATGGGAGGCTAGGGGTACCAGATCCATAATAGACTATATCTTAACAGACTTTGAATTCAGGAAATCTGTTAGGAATGTACGAGTTTTTCGCGGATTTTTCGATGATACAGACCACTATCTGATCTGTAGTGAACTAAGTATCTCGAGGCCTAGGGTAGAGAAAGTGAAATCTGTCTGCAAACGAATAAGGGTAGAAAGTCTCCAGCATGAGGAAATTAGACAGAAGTACATGGATATGATTAGTGAGAAGTTTCGAACAGTAGACAGTAAGCAGGTTCACGATATAGAAAGTGAATGGGTGGCATACAGGGATGCTGTAACAGAAACAGCAAGGAAATGCCTATGAACAACTGTGTGTAAAGATGGGAAAAGGCGAACATCTTGGTGTAATGATGAAGTGAGAGCAGCCTGTAAATGTAAAAAGAAGGCTTATCAGAAATGGCTCCAAACAAGGGCCAAGGCAGACAGAGATTGGTGTGTAGATGAAAGAAACAGAGTGAAACAAATAGTTGTTGAATCCAAAAAGAAGTCGTGGGAAGATTTTGGTAATAACCTGGAAAGGCTAGGTCAAGCAGCAGGGAAACCTTTCTGGACAGTAATAAAGAATCTTAGGAAGGGAGGGAAAAAGGAAATGAACAGTGTTTTGAGTAATTCAGGTAAACTCATAATAGAATCACTGGAGAGGTGGAGGGAATATTCTGAAAATCTTCTCAACGTAAAAGGAAATCATCATGGTGGTGTTGCAAACAGCCAAGCTCATGGGGAGGAGGAAAATGATGGTGAAATTATGCTTGAGGAAGTGGAAAGGATAGTAAATAAACTCCATTGTCATAAGGCAGCAGGAATAGATGAAATTAGACCTGAAATGGCGAAGTACAGTGGGAAGGCAGGGATGAAATGGCTTCATAGAGTAGTAAAATTAGCGTGGAGTGTTGGTAAGGTACCTCCAGATTGGACAAAAGCAGTAATTGCACCTATCTATAAGCAAGGGAACAGGTTGAGAGGAAGTTGGATGAAAACCAGTGTGGTTTCAGACTACAGAGAGGCTGTCAGGATCAGATTTTCAGTATGCGCCAGGTAATTGAAAAATGCTACGAGAGGAATAGGCAGTTGTGTTTATGTTTCATAGATCTAGAGAAAGCATATGACAGGGTACCGAGGAAAAAGATGTTTGCCATACTGGGGGACTATGGAATTAAAAGTAGATTATTCAAATCAATCAAAGGCATTTTATGTTGACAATTGGGCTTCAGTGAGAATTGATGGTAGAATGAGTTCTTGGTTCAGGGTACTTACAGGAGTTAGACAAGGCTGTAATCTTTCACCTTTGATATTCGTAATTAACATGGATCATCTGCTGAAAGGTATAAAATGGCAGGGAGGGATTCAGTTAGGTGGAAATGTAGTAAGCAGTTTGGCCTCTGCTGACGACTTGGTCCTAATGGCAGACTGTGCCGAAAGCCTGCAGTCTAATATCTTGGAACTTGAAAATGGGTGCAATGAGTATGGTATGAAAATTAGCCTCTCGAAGACTAAATTGATGTCAGTAGGTAAGAAATTCAACAGAATTGAATGTCAGATTGGTGATACAAAGCTAGAACAGGTCGATAATTTCAAGTATTTAGGTTGTGTGTTCTCCCAGGATGGTAATATAGTAAGTGAGATTGAATCAAGGTGTAGTAAAGCTAATGCAGTGAGCTCGCAGTTGCGATCAGCAGTATTCTGTAAGAAGGAAGTGAGCTCCCAGACGAAACTATCTTTACATCGGTCTGTTTTCAGACCAACTTTGCTTTACGGGAGCGAAAGCTGGGTGGACTCAGGATATCTTATTCATAAGTTAGAAGTAACAGACATGAAAGTAGCGAGAATGATTTGGTACAAACAGGTGGGAACAATGGCAGGAGGGTACTCAGAATGAGGATAAAGGCTAATTTAGGAATGAACTCGATGGATGAAGCTGTACACATAAACTGGCTTCGGTGGTGGGGTCATGTGAGGCGAATGGAGGAGGATAGGTTACCTAGGAGAATAATGGACTCTGTTATGGAGGGTAAGAGAAGTAGAGGGAGACCAAGACTGCGATGGTTAGACTTGGTTTCTAACGATTTAAAGATAAGAGGTATAGGCCTAAATGAGGCCACAACACTAGTTGCAAATCGAGGATTGTGGTGACGTTTAGTAAATTCTCAGAGGCTTGCAGACTGAACGCTGAAAGGCATAACAGTCTATAATGATAATGTATGTATGTATGTATGTATGTATGTATGTATGTATGTATGTATGTATGTATGTATGTATGTATGTATGTATGTATGTTTCTGATATCAGTATGGTATGGATTTTTACCAAATTCTAGTACATACTATGCAATATAGGATATAATAATTAAACTTCAGGAAACTTCCCACTCAGGAAATATAGCTGCAAGATTATTCATAGACTTCAAGAAAGCTTTCAACACAGTTGATCACGACATTTTAATCAAGAAGTTGGAAGGTGCTGAAGTTAGAGAAAGGGCATTAAACTGGTTCTTCAATTTTCTTATAGACAGAGAACAATTCGTTTCTTGAAAAATTATGAACAGAACCCACAGTCTATAAAGATTGGTATACTCCAAGGTTGAGTGCTACGACCCTTTCTTTCTCTTATACCTGTTTATGAATGGTAAAGGATTACTATAATAGTATGGACAATATCTTTATTTGCTGATGACTCTAATGTATGGAGACCTCTGCAGATAAACTTGAAATCGGGCCAATGACCAAGATGTTAGGCCCCTTGAAACAAGCATCATCATCATCATCATCATCAAACTTGAAATTATGATCACTCTGATATATTGGCTTATTGTAAATTATTTAACTCTTAATCTCACTTAAACAAACTTATCTACCCTTAATATGTGAGAAAGTAACTAAACTGAAAATATAAGTAGAAAATTCATATTTTGTTGACATATTAAATACTATAAATAACTACTGGAAGGGAGGAAGGAAGGAAGGAAGGAAGGAAGGAAGGAAGGAAGGAAGGAAGAAGGGAAGGAAGGACCACTTACAGTAGTATAGTTTGTCTTGAAGACAAAGTCGTGTCGACTTTCAAATTCACTGTGGGGGACAGAACAGAGTCCATTAAATGAGGCCAAGGGTTGGGAATTTCCATCAGAAATAAAAATAACTACCAGTAATATTGACATCAGATCTCCGTGTTGACATTTATATTATTATCAGAAGCAACCTGTTCAATGATTATAATCTGTCCACGAAAGGAGTCCTCCCCCCCCAACTTAGTCTGATAGGTGTTCAGTTTTATGACAAGAATGTCCGTGGAAGATATTTTAAAATAGACACTTCAAACTGTTAAATAACATTTTAAGCATCAGTATTTTCATCAGAGATGGAAAAAGTACAAAAGGAAAGTAATTGGGCTCAATTACAGTTACCTGATGAAAATTTTACTCAGTTACCATTACTAATTACCTTTTCAACATGTGATCGGTAAAATTACAATGACAATTACTTCTCAGAATGTAAGTCTTTAGAGAATAACTGACTTTTTTCACAGGGGAATGAAATGAGGAAATATACATTACTTCATTCTGTGTTTTTTAGCATACACATGTAAATAGAGATTAAACAAACTCTCAATATTTTTGCTTCCAAGCAAAGTTTGCATGCGACATTCATATTTTCATTACTTTCAGTATAACTAATTCAAAATATTTATTCAAATGGGGAATGGAAATTCCTTAAACCCTCCATGTGGTTGGGGTTGGTAGAATAACATTCATGGTATCCCCTGCCTGTTGTAAGAGGTGGCTAAAAGAGGACCAGGAACTTTCAACTTGGGAGTGTGGGTTAGCAACCATGGCTCCACTAGCTGAATCTGACATTGCTTCCATTTACTTGTGTCAGGCTCCTCAGTTTCATGTTTCCTATCCGACCTCCCGTGGTCAACACATGTTCTTTCCCGACCCCGACAGTAATAGGTTTTTGAGGCCTAGTGAGTCTCATTTTACTGCCTTCGTGGCCCTTCCTTTCGTTTGCCGATACTTTCATTTTCCGAAGTATCAGTCCTCTTCCATTTTCTTTCTGGGCAGTGATAATAGGGGATGGTTGCCCAGTTCTACTTCCTCTTACAACAATAATCACCACTACCACCAGCATCTCGACGACTTAGTACACGATTATCTAAATCTCAACCAGGAACCACAACAACCTGAGAGTAAATGAACGAGTATGTGTGGCATCCTGGAATTATACACTTGGTGCAACGCCTTGAATGTGATGCGGCTCCAACGTTACCAAGCTCCTGATCACTACAAAGTAATGATTACAATTTTTTAGGAGTAAATTATTAGTAAAAATTACTAAAAAAGCAATCGTTCCAAGTAATTCAATTACTTCCCAACTCTGGATTTCATCAATTATCATTTTGTAATGTATATTTATATATTTGCATAGTTTGTAAGATGTCTTTTTCAGTTGTTTAAAGTAGCTGAAGAAGCCCCAATATGCATTGAACAGAATAGGTTTAGTCATCATATACAGAGTATGTTTACTATTGCAAAGTCAAGCAATAAATTTTACCCTTATCATGTTAATCAGTATTTGTGCCACCCAGTGACAGGGTCCACATTTCATTTGGCTGTGGATAATGTCACAGTATTACTCTCTTCATGTCGCTGAATAGTGTTTCAGCCAATCATTGCTTAGGTCATCCTTTGGGTCTCTTTCTGACCCCTTCCACTGTAAAGCTCAGCTTTACAATTGTATCGATTGCTGCTTGCAACACATACAATTCTGTCTCCATGAAGCTTACACTAGTTGACATTCTGTCTCCTTCATAGCCTTCCCTGTCTTTGGTGATACTCTCATTCTTTCAAGAGTCCTAACTCTTCCTCTTTCTTTTATAATTTTAGTTGAGAGGGGCTTTGTAATCTTATTGTCTTGCCCCCCTTTCAACAACAATGGTATCACCACTACTTTCTACCATAGAATGCAGCAGGACAGACAATGGTGTGATAGATCTTCAAATTCTAGTGGACCCAGAGATCACAAGATATGATGCCTGTCAAAGTTTGTGGCTTCATCCCACTGTATTAATCTTTGTGTTCACTTTTTCAGTAAGTTGACCACCATCAGCACTGTTGACCCATGATATTTAAATTTCATCACTAGCAGTAGGTTCTCACAATTTTTTTTCTTGACATTTGACATTTTAATTGTAAGTTTACCCACTACTTTGATATAAAGCTAAATCTATATATACAGTATATAAAATAATAGTTTCGTCTGTATTGCTCAGAATTTAAAAAGGATGGTATTTCTGTATCAGTCGTGTCCACAGTAACAAGGAAAGGCACTTTTTAATTTTCCGTAATGTATGTATGTATGTATGTATGTACACGCATCACAAGAAAACAGCTAAAGAGAATTTAATGAAAATCAGTATGCAAAGTCGGGGAATAAGTCTCTACAATCTAGGCTATAAATAATTTTAATCATGCTGAGTGAAATGGTAGTTTAGGGGAAAGCCTAAAACTTAATTCTCAAATATTTATGTTATTAGTGGTTGTATCTTTATGAAAATCGGTATTCAAAGTCGGTGAATAAGTCACTATAATCCATTCTATAAATAATTATATTCACGCTGAGTGAAATGGTAGTTTACAGGAAGGCCTAAAATGTAATTCTCAAATATTTATGTTATTAGTGGTCTTATCTTAATGTAAATCGGTATTCAAAGTTGGGAAATGCGTTGCTATAAATTAGGCTATTAATAATTGCATTCACCGGGCGAGTTGGCTGTGCGCGTAGAGGCGCGCGGCTGTGAGCTTGCATCCGGGAGATAGTAGGTTCGAATCCCACTATCGGCAGCCCTGAAGATGGTTTTCCGTGGTTTCCCATTTTCACACCAGGCAAATGCTGGGGCTGTACCTTAATTAAGGCCACGGCCGCTTCCTTCCAACTCCTAGGTCTTTCCCATCCCATCGTCGCCATAAGACCTTTCTGTGTCGGTACGACGTAAAGCCCCTAGCAAAAAAAAAAAAAATAAAAAAAAAATTGCATTCACACTGAGTGAAATGGTAGTTTAGGGGAATGCCTAAAATGTAATTCTCAAATATTGTTATTAGTGGTCGTATCTTAACGAAAGTCGGTAAGCAAAGTTGGGGAATAACTTGCTACAATTTAGGCCATAAATAATTGTATTCAGGCTGAGAAAAATGGTAGTTTAGGGGAAGGCCTAAAATTTAGTTCTGAAATATTGTTGTTATTAGTGGTCCCATCTTAATCAAAATCGGTATACACATTCGGAGAATAAGTCGCTATAATATAGGTCATAAATAATTTTTTTCATGCTGAGTGAAATGGTATTTTAGGGGAAGTTCTGAAATTTAATTCTCAAATATTCATGTTATTAGTGGTTGTATCGATATAAATACTACATATCTAAAGTTATAGAGTATTAAATTTCCAATCATTTATGTCTTATTCATTGTTACTGTACCGGCTATTATTACCGAGATAGTCATTAATTTGGATTTTTCTTACCAAGTCCATATCAGCGCCGAGTCACAAGCAAATTGGTAAACAAAATTTAATAAAAATCAGTATCTTAAGTCGGAGAATAAGGAACTACAGTCTATGCTATAAATGTGAAGGCCTACAATATAGAAAGCTCATAAAATTGATCAACAATAACATTACATTGACCATTGTTTGTTGTGATGTGCTTTGTGTCATCTGTTGCCACTCAACTCCGGTAGGATTACTGCTGCGTACTGAGTATTGTTTTAAAATTTACCTGACGTTGCACTGACACAGATATGTCTTATGGCGACGATGGGATAGGAAAGGGCTAGGAGTGTGAAGGAAGCAGCCTTGGCCTTAATTAAGGTACAGCCAAAGCATTTGCATGGTGTCAAAATGGGAAACCAAGGAATATCATCTTCAGGGCTACTGACAGTAAGGCTGGAATCCACTATCTCTGGGATACAAGCTTACAGCTGCGCGCCCCTAACCACACGGCAAACTCGCCCAGTCGTACCGAGTATAACATCCTGCCTGAATATTGGCGGGAAGTAGCTGGAGTCAGATAACTTTCTTCTTTAGCATGCCATTCCTCTGGTTCATAAATTTTCTGTTACTACTGGTACGTAACACAGTGGTTCATCAAAGCATTCAAGCTATTCAATCCCTACTCTGAGGCACTAATTGGAATGAGCAGAGTGCATATTTAACGGAATAATGGCAGAGGAGTGTTTACAGTTGTCTACGGCCTGGTCATTCCAGTTCTGGAACTTTGGACTGTTAGATCGGCACCATAGTACTGTTCATGAGAAAATGTGCGGTTTTTAATTCAATCAAGTATTTTATATGATAACATTGCTTTTAATCACTACTTTCCTACTGACGTTTTTGTAATGACCTATGTTGGCGTTAGTTAGGAAAACCACAAAGTCAGTCTTTCTGAGAATCCCGAAGCACGGGTACATCAGCTAGTATCTAATAATTCTTCACTTATAAGCAAGAAATATCAAATACTTGATTACCACTTGTACACTGAAAAACACTCTCTACCTCAAACTGCAATCGCCCCATGCATTATTGGGTATATTTCTGGATTATCGAACAAGTTTCCACAAAATGTACAAAATAATTTCTCTATTCAGAAATTATAAAATACATACATTACTTCACACTTATAAATAGCAATCTAGATCTACCTAAATATTTATGGAATATTAATTTGCTATAAACTACAAATAATCTATTTTATTTTGTCTTTCCAGTTACTCAGTTGAGGCTCATGCAGTCTACTGCAAGCAATGTTACAAATCTGTAGAGGAGGCTTGGGAGAAAGAGAATGGTCTGGTCATTGTGGCTGCATTTCTTCAAGTAAGTTTCTGTCTTAAGACTCAATATCATGTTTTTTAAGCTAAAATAAATGGCTTTTAGTGCTGGGAGGTGTCCGAGGACTTCGGTTTGCCAGGTGCAGGTCTTTTGATTTGATGCCCGTAGGAACCTGCGTATCGTGATGAGGATGAAATTGATGATGAAGACGACACATACACCCAGCCCCATGACAGCAGAATTAATCAATGATGGTTAAAATTCCCGCCCCTACTAGGAATCGAACCCAGGACCCCTGTGACCAAAGGCCACCACACTAACCATTGAGCCGTGGAGCTGGACATTTTTAAAGCTGAAATATACCTATTCTTAGAACAGTTGTTGTTATCACTTAAGCCGTAAGGGTCAAAAAAGGGGCTGTCCTAAAGACTCAAATCCTGACCTTCCATTCTCCACACACTGATCAGAGGACTCAAGTGAAGGTTGTTATCCTTTATTTTATCCATCTTATCTGACCATCATTGATCAACCACTCTAATAGTATGAGCATCAGAAGACCTAGGGAGTCTTTCATCCCTTTTCCATAATCATTCTCTATCTTTGGTGATACTCTCATTCTTCAAGATTCGTAACGCTTCCTCTTTCTTTTATGATTGTAGTTGAGAGGGACTTATAATATCATTGTCTTGCCCCCTTTAAAAACAATATTGTCACAACTACTCTCTACACATCTTGGTTACACAATTACCCTACAAGGCTCTGTATACCGGCACCTGGAAAATACAGCCAGTTCGTTTGGTATTGAAAAACTGTTTGTAGAGAAACCTGCATTATCTGGTGGTGGTAGTGGTGATTATTGTTTTAAGAGTAAGTACAACTAGGCAACCATCCTCTATATGACATTGATCAGAGAGTAAAAATGAAAGGGATCCAACACTTCGAAAAATGAAGGCAGCAGCCACAGAAAGACAAGGGCTGTGAAGGGCATGAAAATGAAACACTCCCTACGCCTCAAATGCTCTAATACTGTCAGGGTCAGAAAAGAACAAGAGTTGACCAAGGGAGGTCGGATAGGATAGGAAAAAGGAGCCTAGCACAAGTATGTGGAAGCAATGCCAAGGCTCAGTTAAGGGCCCAGTGGTCACCAACCCACGCTCCCAAGATCAGAGCCCCTGGGGTCCCTTTTAGTCGCCTCTTACGACAGGCAGGGGATACCATGGGTGTTAGTCTACTGCCCCCACCCACAGGGGGATGAATTCTCTGAATTATAAGGTGCTTATCAAACACACTTTCCCCCCTACCCCCCGTGATCTTGCCATGGTGAGATGGCTTGTGTGCTCCAGTGAAGCAGATTGCCAAGCCATAGCTGCATCAGAAATGTATCTGTCAAGAGACTGTGTTAATGAATTGTTCATCAAAGGGACTCAACAACCCTTCAGAAGTTGCTAAAGCATAAGTCTGAATGATTGAAATGGCCTTGTTATTGTACCCAGTATATCTCAGCTCTGTTGATACTGCTGCATGGCTGAAAAAATAAACTACAGCAGTACCTCCTGAGGACAGAATGATGTATGAATGTTTGTATGATATGCTGGTGATGGCTACTTCATGGGTAAAATTATGCCCCATTCATAGACAAGACTTAGGGGTACTGTAGGTTGTCTTATAGACTTCAAAATGGTTAATATGAATTCTAAGTTATCCAGTCTGGCAAACACAAGAAATAAATTTATGAAACACTAGCTGATGTACCCGTGTACCCGTACTTTGCTACGAAATTCTATATTGTATACATAATTCTAGGTTAGGTAGTGTACATGTTGTGAGCAAGATTGTATTAAATTGCATAGCTCTTAACGTTACCCTAGAAACGCAACGGGGAAGTCACCAAACAGCTTTTCTCATATGAAGAATGAGAGAGAATTTTCACTGTAATGGTAGACCCGCTTGCATACCACCAATTATAACCAGGTTGGGGTGTTTTCATTATAAAGGTAGACACTCTCTCTCCACCTGCCTTTTTACATCCTCAGAAAGAATATCTTTCTTAGTGGTTTTCCCTACTGAAATGAACATACATTACAATGACGTCAGTACGAATGGCACGATTAAAAGCAATGCTTTCATATGAAATACTCGTTCAAATGAAACACCACACATTTTCTCAATTTTAACGAACAGGACTACGCTGCAGATCTAACAGTCCAAAGTTCCAGAGCTGGAATGACCAAGCTGCAGACAGCCGTGATCCATCAACAATCCTCGTGCTTTTTCGGCGGGGAGATGGTCGAATAGTGGAGAATCCCAGGGCAAAAACTATGCCCTTTTACCAATCTGTTACCTAGGAGTACCCGATGAGCCGGAAAATATCAATTCACTACACTGGCGGTGGAAAAATCTATCAGACTTGGAGACAAATTTTTCCTCTAAGCCAGAGGAGAATCCCCTCCTCACTGCTAATTTGGAATGAAATGATTTAGAATTTAATAAAAGTGAAGAGAAAGAAGCTTTTCTTAAGAAACGGCTCTTTTCAGGGTTGGATTTTGAGTTATTTAGTGAATTGTGGTGCTATAATTTGGAATAGGCCTAAATTGTAATTCTAACACCAGGTCATACTACCACTGCTACTATTACTGCTACTAAGTGAGCCTCTGCCTTAAGTATCCACACTGCTCATTCAAAACAGCGCGTCAGAGTAAATTTTTTGCAATTTGCTTTACGTCGCGCCGACACTGATAGGTCTTATGGTGACGATGGAACAGGGAGTGGCTAGGAGTGGGAAGGAAGCGTCCGTGGCCTTAATTAAGGTACAATCCCAGCATTTGCCTGGTGTGAAAATGGGGAAACCACGGAAAACCATATTCAGGACTGCCGACAGTGGGGTTCGAACCGACTATCTCCCGAATACTGGATACTGGCTACATTTAAGCGACTGCAGCTATCGAAATCAGTCTTCAGAGTAGAGACCGAATAGCTGGAATACTATGATGAACCAGTGAGTTACGTACCAGCTGTATCAGAAAAAGTATGAACCTGAGGAATGGCATGCTAAAGAAGAAAGTTTTCTAACTCCCCAGCGATTTCCCGCCAATATTCAGTCCGGCTGTAATACTCGGTACGCAGCAGTAATCCCATCTATCGGAGTTGAGAGGCAGCACACCACAACAAACAATGGTCAATGTAATGTTATTATTGATCAATGTTGTGCGCTTTCGATATTGTAGGCCTTCACATTTAGTTTTCTTCTGACTCTGAAATACCACTCTTATCATACTCGGTATGGTAAAACTGAATAAAAGATAAATGATCAGAAATTGTATTCTCTATAACTTTTGTTATATAATACTTTTCGATAGGACCAAAAACATAGGTATTTAAAGTTACCTTTTAGGCGCCTTCCCCTAAACTACAATTTAATCCAGGATTAATCATCATCATGATCGTCATCTGTTTACCCTCCAGAGTCAGTTTTTCCCGTGGACATAGCGAGGGATCCCACCTCTACCGCCTCAAGGGCAGTGTCCTGGAGCTTCAGACTCTTGGTCGGGGGATACAACTGGGGAGAATGACCAGTACCTTGCCCAGGCGGCCTCACCTGCTAAGCTGAACAGGGGCCTTGTGGAGGAATGGGAAGATGGGAAGGGATAGGCAAGGAGGAGGGAAGGAAGCGGCCGTGGCCTTAAGTTAGGTACCATCCCGGCATTCGCCTGGAGGAGAAGTGGGAAACCACGGAAAGCCACTTCCAGGATGGCTGAGGTGGGAATCGAACCCACCTCTACTCAGTTGACCTCACGAGGCTGAGTGGACCCCGTTCCAGCCCTCGTACCACTTTTCAAATTTCGTGGCAGAGCCGGGAATCGAACCTGGACCTCCGGGGGTGGCAGCTAATCACGCTAACCACTACACCACAGAGGCGGACTCCAGGATTAATACAATTGTTTATATCTTAGACTATAGTTTATTATTCGCCGACTCTACATGCCGATTTTAATTAAATTCTATTAACCCATTTTCTCGTGGCTCGGCGTTGATATGGACTTAGCAACAAAAATACAAATTCATGAATATCTGTTATCATAGCCGGTACGGAAGAAATGTATAACATGTAAATGGTCAGAAATTTAATTCTATATAACTTTGGTTATGTAGTATTTATTGATACGACCACTAATAATATAAATATTTGCGAATTAAACTTTAGGCCCTCCCCTAAACTACCATTTCACTCAGCGTGAATAAAATTATTTATAGCCTCGATTGTAGTGGCTCATTCTCCGACTTTGCATGCTAGTTTTCAATGAGATAGGACCACTAATAACATAAATATTTAAACATTAAATTTTAGGCCTTCCCCTGAACTACCATTTCACTCAGCGTGAATTAAATGAGTTATAGCCTAGATTGTAGTGACTTATTCCCTGACTTTTCATACCAATTTTTTATTAAGGTAGGGCCACTAATAACATACATATTTGAAAATTAAAGTTTAGGTCTTCCCCTAAACTACCATTTCTGTCAGCGTGAATGAAATTATTTATGGCCTAGATTGTAGCGACTTATTCCCCGACTTTGTATACCGATTTTCATTAAATTCTCTATCCGTTTTCTAGTGATGCGTGGACAGACAGACAGACAGACAGACAGACAGACAGACAGACAGACAGACAGACAGACAGACAGACAGACAGACAGACAGACAGACAGACAGACAGACATTGCGGAAAAGTAAAAAGTGCATTTCCTTGTTACTGTGGACATGACCGATACAGAAATACCATTCTTTTCAAATTCTGAGCAATGTACAGACAAAACTCTCATTTTATATATATAGATTAGTACATACCTGTAAAAGTAAACAGTTCATTAATAGAATCACATGTTACATTCTCTTAAAATATTTTCAGATTCTTTCAAATCACTTATGATATTTGCACATGCATTGTGTAAACTTTTCACTGATTATGAGTGGGTAATATTATGAGAAACAAATCCTCTGAATGTTACAGCTCTGTGTACAGTACCTTTATAAAAAAGTTCATACATTTTTGCATTTACTGGTGTATTCATAAATTTTGCCGGTTTTTGTGGTAAAGAAAACACGTAATTTTCAAGGGAAATTCATTTTTTGTTTATTCAAAATATTGGTCATTGGCTTCTACACACTTCACCCATCTTTCAGGTAAGTTATGAATACCATACCAGAAAAATTGCTTGTCTTTTTGCGGCAAACCATTCGTCGAGCCATGTTCCAACTTCTTCAAAATTGCTGAAGTGCTGCTCTGCGAGTCCATGCCCCATGGCCCATGCCCCATTGATGCAAATATTGCGCCAGATTTGGGAAGTACGGCGGGTGTAGAAGGATGTCCCATCCAAGCGATTTCAAGGTGTCTTTCACTGGTTTTGCTGTGTAAGATGGCGCATTGTCGTGTAACAAAATCACTTTGCCATGTCTTCTGGCCCATTCTGGTCGTCTTTTGATTAATGCGTGATTTAAATTAATAATTAATAATAATTTGTTGGAGTTATGCATTAACGGTTTTGCAGGGCTTCAAGAGTTCATAATACACAATACACTTTTGTGGTCTACCGGAGTGCGCACTGTCTTTCACATTAAAATCACCACCCATAAATTTTCGAAACCATGTCTCACATGTTCTAATTGATGGAGCGTGCTCACCATATGTTTCTACCAGCAAATGATGACTTCCCACAGCCTTTCTTGTTTGATTAAATAAGAAAAACAATGCGTGCCGCAAATGTTCTTTTCAGGCCCAAACATTGACATGATCACTGAATGATACAACACAGACGCTAGTGTTTGGCGGACTCAACTTGTATGTGTAGGTAGGTTAATGTCAGATGAACAAAGTGACATATGTGACCAAAATTATTCTAAAAGGTGTAAAGTATTCAGAATAAAAGACTGAAGATCAAAGAAAAGAAGATGTGTATTACAAATAAAAGTTAGTCCAATAGTTTAATGAATAGTATAAAGCTGTCTGATAGAACACAGAAGGTCCGACTCGTTGGCTGAATGGTCAGCGTACTGGCCTTCGGTTCTGAGGGTCCCGGGTTTGATTTCCGGCCGGGTCGGGGATTTTAATCGCTTGTGATTAATTCTTCTGGCTTGGGGACTGGGTGTATGTGTCTGTCCCAACACTCTTCTCATCATATTCAGACAACATACTACCCTACCAACCACCACAGAAACACGCAATAGCGATTACATCCCTCCATACAGGGTTGGCGTTAGGAAGGGCATCCGGCCGTAAAACAGGGCCAAATCCAGATGTGCGACACAGTTCGCACCCGTGACCCCACAGGTGTGGGAAAAAGCGGTAGAAAAAGAAGAAGAAGAAGATAGAACACAGAAGCATCTGATCACATGGCTGTAAATGGGACAGTAGCACGCAAAAGCACGTCTGATTGTATTGCTGTAAATGAGACAACTGACAAATAAAATCGTAATGACCGTGTATCTGTACATTGACTATTTTAGTTAAAATTGAAATAATTAATAAAGAGATTATTAATTATTTCAATTTTAACTGTAATATTCTTCAATACGGAACAATGAAATTTTTAACTTTAACTTAAACATTGACTATTTTGGCGAAATTTCTGTACATTTATCCGTTTAAGGCGTAATAATGATCATCTGCATATTTTTTGCTATGGTGTCCGTTTGTTTGGTTGGTTGTTTGTTTGTTTTAAAAAATAATCTTACGACGGCGGTATACAAACTGATAACAAAATCAAGTCGATTATAACGTGTAGATGTATTACATCCTTATTTATCTTAATTGAACTTGAAAAGTACTGGATATATTTCCACCAAACTTCATATTTAGAATCCACTTGTCCTTGGATAGGTTTTAGGGAAAATATTGTTTCTAAATCCCTGACCTGTCTGGGGGTTTATACGAAACCAAAACCGTGATTTTGCACTCCCTCAAAATATACACAACCAAACTTAATGGAAATCTACCTGCCTTAATGGAAATTAAATTTTAAACCTTTTTTCTCATGTGCATCATTTTGATACCAGGATTAATAAGAGAGATATCATTTCTTCCCCAGGGTACCCCATTCATATGTTGTCCAGTAGTTTCTTCAGCTCATCCATTTAGTAACACTTATTTTGATCTTTCAGTGAGTAGGTTTTAGAGCCAATATTATTTCTGAATACCTAAATTTTCTGGTGGTTGATCCGAAACTGAAACCATGATTTTGCACTCCCTCAAAATATGCACATCCGAAATTAATGGAAATCTACAATCCTTAATAGAAATCCATTTCTAGAAATTTTTCTCATGTGCATTTTTTCAGTAGGAGGATTAATAAGTGAGATATCATGAACGGTCGGTTTTGCAGGATAAGTCCAGCGGACATAGCCCAAAAGGTATTGTACGTGGAGCAGATTCCTTACCTATCTATATAAATAAAATCGTAACAACTGTGTATGTCTGTACATTGACTATTTTGGTGAAATTTTCTTACAGCTACCAGTTTGAGGGGTAATAAAGACCATCTGCATATTTTTGGTGTAGTTTCCTGAAAGTCCTAATTTTTACCCCCCTCCCCCAAAATCCAGATTGCGGCATAATATGCCAGACGAGCAAGAAAATTGAAATTTGGCAAAAGTGTACATTTTAGCCTGTAAGGGACGGAAAACTTCCAAGATCTTTAAATTTTTCACTTTTTATCCTCGAAGAATATCAAAATATGGAGGTAATTTTAATGATGGTGCAGACCTTCGTTTTGAGGTATTTCGTGGGATAAACGGGAAGTCCTATCACACAACGGATGGCACAATCTCCGTTCAATTTGGAGTGATCTTCAACCTTGGTCTTATGACTATTTATTATATCTATATCCATTATACGATAGATTCGTCTCTATTTCTTGGTTTCAAGTAAATTTGGACTTTCGCATAATTCATACCTTCAGTCACTTACAGGAAAGATAGAATCACCAAACTCTGCACGAACATTGGCCCACCCAGTACCCATATGTGAGCCAAATGCTATGTTACATAATTATCTGAAAAGTGTCCGACTCATTGGCTGAATGGTCAGCGTACTGGCCTTCGGTTCAGAGGGTCCCGGGTTCGATTCCTGGCGGGTCGGGGATTTTAACCTTAATTGGTTAATTCCAATGGCTCAGGGGCTGGGTGTGTGTGGCGTATTCAACATTAGAAATCATCCTAGGTAGGGTCCTCATCTTCATCTTCACAGACATGCAGGTCGCCTAATAAGCCATATGCTAGAAAAAGACCTGCACCAGGCCTCTCCGGAGGCCATACACCATTATTATTATTATTATCTGAAAAGTAATGCAATGTAAGATAATCTTACACAAATTCACCCTATTCAACATTTATAACTCAGTCTGACCCATGAATAGATGAGATTGAGAAAATATCATAGGACCAGTCATTTAGGCCGCTAAATACTGCGTCATATGGTGCAATCCTTTGTCGATGTGACGTACCGTTTAGCAGCAGTTAATCTGCAAATGAAGGTCTGCAATATTGTAAACATGCACATACTTTCGTATGTTGATCTATATATATCCATTGATGTTGATTTGTAGCAATCGAGAAAGGGTGTGTCTGTTATTGTAATCAGTACTCCCCACACCGAATTTGACTGGCAGTAGGAATGGGGTCCTTCTCCAACTCTTGTGTAACTGGCATTAGTAAGGGGGGCCTACCATTGTAATGAATAATTCACTTCTCGATTTGACTTACAGAAGGCAAGGGAGCATGCAATTTTGTTCAAAACTCCCCTACACGATTGTGTTTGGCTGTAGGGCAGGGTGCCCGCCATTATAAACAAATGTACCCATCTAAAATGTGACTAGCATTAGGCATAGTGGCCTGCTATTTTAATGGAAACTCACCAAATCTGTGTGACTGTCAGTAAGCTGGCTGGCAGCAGGCTAAAAGGGCCTGTCATTATAATGATAACTGCACAACTCAATTTTGACTAGTAGTCATTATAATAAGAACTCCTCAACATTAGTCTGTCTGGAAGTAGGAAAGGGGGCCTGCCATCGTAACAAAAACTTCCCAAATCGATTGTGACCGCGCAGTAGGCAATGGGGCCTGCAATTATTATGTAAATTTCCCAACTCGATTGTGAATGGCAGTAGGTAAGTGAACCTACCGTTATCATCACAACTCCGCAACCCACACTTTACACTGGAAACAACGTATGGGGACCTCCCCATGCAATTTCTCAGATAACGCTAACAGACATGCAATTTTAAAACAATCTTATTTACTGAACGTGCAGTATCTACTTCGATATCCGTATACAATGTAGAATATGATAGCGAAGCACAGGTACATTTGCTAGTGAGTACCATCAAATTCTCTCACAGAATAATATCTTCTTCCTGTGATCTTTCTGCATGTCTTACGCAATCTGCCCAAGCAAAAGTTGTAATACTTCCGATCGCCTCATTTGTTGAGTCTGTCAGTGTTTGCTTTCCAGCCACCTTGACTGCAAAGTTGTGGAATTGTGGTGCCAATATGTTGGAAACAGTTGATTTCAGGGCCTTAAAACATAATTTTGGGTGTCCCAAAGGGACTTACCAACATTTATTCCTCGCATTGTAAAACTTAAAGTAAACTTTGTCTTGTCTTTGTACAAAAAATTTGACTTTTACTTATATTAGTCTATTCTATTGTGGCAAAAGGCCTATATATAGGGCAGAAGATGAATTTTGAAAGATCTTTTCTTAGTGCACCTCTAGGAGAAAAGATGAAACTATGTTCCTAATAATTTCAGCTTTCTAGGTCTTTTGGATCTGGAGATTTCATATTCAGTGAGTGGTATTTGGCTTTTTTATAGATTGTACATGGAATTGTAACATGCAGAGTCATGATAGGTGACCTCCATTTCAATCCAAAGACCACTATGAAAATTCTTGGGTGAACTGGGCATCAGATCTGTGGTCAAAAGAGGCAGATATGCTGTCCCTACACCACAGGCCTAGCACTATGTTGTATTCAAAGGAGTTTTGGTTAATTTCTCCTGAGACAATTTTATGTTATTGGAGTATTATTTGATATATCCATATAAAACACAACATATCTAGAATATAAGAATGTGTTGTTCAGATCTCTGTAACTGATAAGCTCTTCAAATTCAGTGGTGGTTTATAGGAGGAAGTTTGTGTTTCATTTAAATATGTAAATAGATTAATATTCATTTTTACAGAATGGCCTGGGGGAATATGGAAATGTAAAGAAATGATTAAAAGCTTTGAGGAAATATGTTTTCTGCCTTAAAGTATTATAGATTACAGAGGGCAATCACAGAAAATCAGATATATTTTCATAAAACACCAATCAGCAGTAAATGTCAGAGTTAGAATGATTTCCTAATAAATGCAAGACTGTAATATTTCATTTTATACAGAATCATTAACTGATAATTATGATGTAAGGCCTAAATTCAGCTACATGAAAATTATATAGAGATTGGGCTTATTCTGATGACCTTAACATGTTGGAATTCAGATAGAAATTAAGAAAGACTATGATATGAAAATCTTAGTTTTCAAGACAAAAGTGGCTGGAAAAGTACCTAAGGACCAGTGGTGAACTGTGCATTGTGAAGACATTATAGATTTTCTTCTGCTACCAATAATACATAATTTAAAAAAGCAATATAAAACTGATTATTCAAGAAAACTTGTGACATGCTTTCATATACTCCAAATAGCTTCAATTCACCTAAATTCTTTTACTATATGTGAATTTGATAAATCAATTGTCTTTTCTGAAAAATATCAATGACATCTTAAAGCTTGGGTCACTTGACAACTCAGCAAGTAGTGTTTTCTCAATGGCCAAAGATATACAGAACACTTTCAGTACTCATGGAATTTCTCAGTACTCAAACTACGTTTACTAGAGGCAGTTGTCAAAGTGAAGTTGGTGTGGAAACTTAATAAGCTGTTCATATATTGCTAGAAGATCATTGCACGAAGTGAATTTCAAAATTTCATTCAGTGGCATATGTGTTTCGGAATCAGAATAAAAAGTAAATAGTTCATTATTTAGCTGTCCTTTGTCTAAGAAAGGATACATTTTCATAAAATTCATTACCTTGTCCTGAGGAAAGATAGCCCTATATTCTGCTAACACCTTCGCATTTAGAAGTTTCACAATGTCAGTTTCCTCACAAAGTCCTGGAATCTAAGTTCTGTTTGTATTATAAAAGAATAAAATATTTCATCCGTGAGACTGTGTAGTTTGCAAGTACTGTTTTCATCATATGTTATGTCCAGCTCCATCACTAAATGATTAGCATGCTGACCTTTGGTACAAGGGGTCCCGGGTTTGATTCCCAACTGAGTCAGGGGTTTCAACATTCAATAGTTATCTCCTCTGGTTCGGGGCTGGCTGTTTGTGCTGTTTTCAGCATGAGAATTCATCTTAGGTAGGGCCCCATCTTTACAGATGCACAGGTCCCCTATACGGCATCAACTCAAAAGACCTTCACCAGGCCTCTCCGGAGGCCATGTATTATTATTATTATTATCATCATCATCATCATTATTATATGTTATATGTTATGTTGTCATTTAACCAATGAGCTTCTGTACAAATACGTAACAATGGTGTCTTCATTTCTCATCTTCCTGAAGCTCTCCAGCCCTCTTCATTATCACACAGTAAAATGCTGCAACATCCAAGCTATCATTGCATCTTTGATACCCAATACCACCAGAGGTAGGAAAACTGGCAGAACGCCACACAACCAGTTGGGATTCGAATTGATAGCTTGTGTTGTGAGTTGGATATGGATATCAGTAGTTGTCCTGAGTGGACCCTCAATGAGGTACCTCCATGGCTAGTTCTGCAGCCGGATGTAAGGCTAGATATACTCCATAGATCCGAGGTGGACATGGATGCCTCTGTTCATCGAGAGGTATTTCCAGGACTTTGTTCACCAGAATCCAGACGTGCAACATATCTTCACCAATGGTTCTAAGATAGGAGAAAATGTTGCTCTTTCATCTCCAATAATGTTAGCACCAATATCTCACTTCCTGGTGTCTGTAGTGTGTATACTGCAGAGCTCCTCACCATCTTAGAAGCTCTGCAGTTTGCACTAATTGACAAAAGAGGCCACTTTCTCATGTGTACCAACTCGTTAAGTTCTCTGAAGTCCATTGATACCCGTTTCCTGCAACACCCACTGGTGCAGCAGATTCATGACCTTCAGACAAATTATACAATAGTGGCACCAGAAATACCTTTGAGTAGCTTCCAAGCCATGTTGGGATAGCAGGAAATGAACTTGTGTATCAGGCTGCAAAAGAGGTGGTACTTTACAACCTAGACCTATGAATGTAACTGCTACAGATATTTGAGGTGGTGAGAATGAAAGTGGCATAAGTCACTTTATGGCTGAGCTGAGAAATAAATTTTGTATCTTTTCATGTACCACAAAAAATAGGGCTTAAGTGACTCAAGTCACTTTCATCCTAAATATGTGCAAGGGATTGAATTTGCATTCCAGTACCATCTGCTCCAATTTAAAATCCCCTACATAGAATTTCATTTTCTTGTAAGGACTGGAAAAGAACAAGCCAGTTTCAAGTCATGTTATATATCAAATCGTTTTTATGTTCCTATCTTTCTATATTAGTTTGATTTAATCTACTCAGCAGGGACGAAGCATGCTATACAATATTGTGACAGAGTCTACCCTAGAAATCAGGAGAGTAATGTGTTTTGCACTACAGCCACCACTGCAACAGTGCCTCTGGCTGGCATCCACATTGTGCTAGTCAGTATTGGTGTCCGGTGAGACATTTTCCTTAATGACTCAGCTATAGGGTAGCAACACCAGTTGTCATTCACTTGGAAATGAAATAAACTGAGCCTCTGTAATATATTTTGTTAGTATTTTCTGCAATAAATGCATTTCACATTCAATTATGTCATCCTAAATGATACTAGATGTTCCTCTAAAGGACCATTGCTATATAAGTATACTCTGAGTTCATGTTATTCTTAGCAAGTAAATCCAGTAACTCTGGATAATTTCCCTTGTTCGCTGAATTTTTATCCTCATGATGACCTCAAAGGGATAGTTCCTCTTTACCAAGGAAAGTGTTTAAAAAATGTAATAAGAATAAGAATAAGAAGTTAGATTCCTTTCTTGCATGATGATGGAGGCAGAAGTTCAGAGAGATCCGGTAGAGTTCTCTCTTTCGTGTCAAAATAGGAGTGCAAACGTAGTTGAATGTGCCAGTTTTGGAACACAGGATATAATGCAAAAACCTAATGGGAGGAGGAGTGAAGAAATGATAATGGACAAACAGCGTAAGGAGGAGGAACATCTTGAGATCGCTAGGGCATTGGTGAAAAGCATTCTAGCTATTCCGGTTAAGAATCTTAAGATGGAAATCCAGAATGGATTACGAAAATTGGAGGAAGCTCTTGATGCTGGAGCAGCATGCAGGACATCCTGGAAGAGAGCCAGGGAAAATCTAGAACAGGAACAAACAACCGTAGAGATAAATGAATTGCCTACAACACTGTTAGTGACGAACGGGGAGGAGAGAGATAAGGAGAAATGGGTAAAGTTTTCCTACAAGAAAAACAAGAAGAAGGAAATGAAGGAGGATAAAGATAAATGGACCCATTTAAAACCAAAGGATTGTTCAGATGCTGTCCTTATCAAACTAACAAATGGCAAGACTTTTGCAGATGTTTTGAAGGGTATTTGGAGTAAAATAAAACTGGAAGACAGCAGTGTGAGCATTTGATCTATTCGTAAAACTCAAACTGGGGCGATTCTTCTCGCTTTTAATAAAGCCACACAAAACAAGAACATGGACAATTTTAATAAATCTTTGAGAGATGTCCTTGGAACAGATGGCGATGTGAAGACTTTGACTCCCCGCACTACGTTGGAAATTCGGGACATGGACAGTATCACCACTGCTTTAGATGTAGAGGAAGCTGTAAGACAGGATCTTCAGAATTTCAAAGGAGAACTGAAAGTCTCAATTAATAATCCGAACAGCAGAGGGCAAAATCTTGCTATTATTGAGATAGAAGATAAGGAGGCTCAGAAAATTTTAGAAATTGGTAAAATTAAAATAGGATGGTTGGATTGTAGAATTCAAAAAAGTATCATGGTATCTTGCTACTTTCGATGTCTTTCATATGGGCACCTTGCACAAAACTGCAAAGGTGCAGATAGAAGCAAACTTCGTTTTAAGTGTAGAGAAGCCGGGCATATGGTGGTAGGTTGCAAAGCAAATCCAAGATGCATAATTTGCACAGACATTAACATCGATGAAGCTAATTGAAGTTATGTTCTTGGCTCAAGAGCCTGCACAGTGTTTTGTGAAGCTCTCGAAAAGGCTAAAACTAGTTGTAAATGATGAAGGTTATTCAGGCAAATATCCACAAGAGTAGAACTGCCAATGATCTTTTGATGCAGATGACCTGTGAGATAGGAGTAGACATATTTCTTCTTAGTAAACCTTATCAAGACAAAGACCACTCAGGATGGTTCGTAGATAATTGTGGGACAGCTGCAATTTGGATACCAGATTTGGGTAAATGCCCAGTATCAAACCAAGGATGTGGAGACAGTTTTGTTTGGCCTGCACTGGTGGATATACTTTTGTGAGCTATTACTTTACGCCAAATGAGTCGGTATTTGATTTTCGGGCTAAGCTGGATGACCTAGAGGATGTATTACAAGGTTTTGACAACAGTTTAATCGGGGTTGGTGATTTCAATGCCCAAGCACTAGAGTGGGGTATGTCACAGTATGACTCTAGAGGGCGCTGAACTATGAAGATGGCCGCTAGGTTGGGTTTCATGGTCACGAATATTGGAAATGTGTCAACCTTTCGACGACCAGGCTGTAGGAGAACCATACCGGACGTGACTTTTGTATCTGAGGACATCGTGTTGAAAATCAATGAGTGGCGGGTGATTGAAGAATACATGGGAAGTTATCACCGGTACAGTACTTTTAGTGTTCTTCCTGAAACTTCGCAGATGAATACTACATCATATAAACCAACATGGTGGAATATAGAAATTATGGACAGAGAAAAATTTCTTGCTGTCTTAAGAAATGAAATGGATAGTATAACAGAACAAATTTGTTGTTATAAAGGAAAAGAAGTGGCTGAGAAATGTGTTGAACTCACCATGCAGCTTATTTGGAGAGCATGTGATCTGTCCATGACTCGTAATACATTACGAAACAAGAAGCATATTGGTGAACCAAAGATATTGCTGACCAGAGAAGACATTGTCTGCAACTTAGACGGAAGGAACAGAGAGCACGAATCAGCCAAGAAGACACCTCACTCACAGCTGAGTATAAGTCGGTGAAGAAAGAACTGAGAAATGCTATCAAAAAGAGTAAAGTCGACAAATGGTGGAAAATGGCTAAGGAAGTGTATGACGATCCATGGGGTTTAGGATACAAGATCGTTATGAAGAAACTTGAAAGTTTCTCGAACCCGATCATGGACTCAAGTGCAATGAAGGATATTGTAGATACATTATTCCCAGATCATCCTGAGAGATCTGATGATAATGATGATGATGATGATGATGACTTCATAAATAATGTACCACTTCTTACACAAGAAGAATTGACGAGAGCGATTAGGTCCCTTAGAAATTAAAAGGCCCCAGAACCAGATAGTATTTCAGCAGAGATACTAAAGCTGATAGCAGATTTCTGTCCACAACTACTGCTGAAAATTTACAATAGCTGCCTGCTATCGGGGGTGTTTTGTGTTCGCTGGAAAACAGCTTGGCTAGTTTTAATAAGCAAAGGGAAATCTGGGGGCTATACGCCCTTATATATGCTGGTAAAGGATTAGAGAAACTTTTGCAGCCAAGAATACTTTCAGCAGTTCAACTAGCTGGGGACCTCTCTGATTGTCAACATGGTTTTCGAGGAGGACATTTGACAATCAATGCAGTATGGGAAGTGTTGAATACAGTGAAAAGTGCACAAATGGATAATCATCATTCTCGAAAAGTGACACTCCTTGTGTCTCTGGACGTTAAGAATGCTTTCAACTCGATAAGGTGGAATGACATATTGGAAGCGCTTCAAAATACTTTCAAAGTACCAGAGTATCTCATGCGCATAATGAGAAATTATTTGAAAGATCGTACACTAGTATATCACACAGAAGATGGGCAGAGTGTGAAACGGCTCACAGCTGGTGCAGCACAAGGGTCCATCCTTGGCCCAGATCTGTGGAACATTGTGTATGATGGATTGTTGAGGTTAGAGATGCCAGAAGACACGATGCTAGTGGGCTATGCTGATGATATAGCTGTTTTGATAGTAGCTCGAAATTTGGAGTTGGCTCAGTTTAAACTAAATCAAGTGATGCGATGGGTGAAAGGTTGGATGGCGAATCACAGATTACAACTGGAAGATCATAAAACAGAGATAGTTCTCTTGACAAGAAAAAGGATCACGACCGTTATTCCAATGTATATTGGACAAACAGAAATCGAAACATCTAGAAGCTAAAGTACCTCGGAGTGACACTTGATACCAAACTTACATTTTGGGATCATATCAAATGGGTGACAGATAAGGTGGTGAAAACAATTATTGCGTTGAGTAGATTAATGAGCAACGTTAAAGGTTCAAAGTCTAGCAAACGACGACTTCTGATAACGCTAGTTCACTCAACACTTCTATGTGGTGCTGAAATCTGGGCTGAATCTCTGAAGTTTGAAAAATACCGGTGAAGGACAGCTGCGGTACAGCGGAGATCAGCTTTGTGTATTACAAGCGCATATCGCACAGTATTTGAACCTGCAGTTCTTACGGTAGCAGCGGTAGCAGCGGTAGCAGCGGTAGCAGCGGTAGCAGCGATTAATTTACTTGCCTTAGAGAGACAGGAAGTCTGGCAAACTCAACGGGAGCTCAGAAAGAAGCGTGCTAAGGAGCTAGTTTATAGGCAATGAATGGAAAGGTGGCAGAAAAGATGGGAGGAAGATCCTCGAGGAAAATGGACTAAGTGGCTGGTACCACGTCTAGCTGATTGGGTTGCCTGAGCTCATGATGAGGTTAACTTTTACATTACGCAACTATTGATGGGTCACGGATACTTCCGGAAATTCTACATAGAGTAGGTAGAGCAAGTTACTCAGCATGTATTTATTTGCAATGATGTAGATGATGTATTTCACACTTTTTTTGTATGCTATCATTGGTCAACTCAGAGAAGATGTTTAGATACTGAGCAAAGAGAGTTGACACCAGAAATCATTGTGCAGGTGATGCTACAAAACCAAGAATCTTGGGATTAGGTAGCTGTATATGTAGAAGGCATCCTGCATCAGAAAAGGAGGGATATGAATGCTCATGAACGTCAGTAAGGATAAATAAAGGAAGAAGAAACCTGAGAAATTAGCACGACACCGCCCTGAAGTAATGCGAGGGCGGTTCCAGGGTGTAGATATATGTCGTGGGAAAAGGGTGTGTGGGTTTTAGTGAGTAGGAGTGTCTCATGAAAGATTTCCCACACTCCCCCAGAAAAGTTTTTTTTTTTTTTTTTTTGTCTCTTTTTTTAGGTAGACTAAATTTCAAAATCTCCTATAATGGTACACACTTGTTAGAACTTCCCCCCAAAAACCTGAGAATGACCTGCTTACTTAATGCAGTAAATAGGTGAAGGTATTTTCTCTTGTAGAAGAGGAGGGAGAAGAGAAAGAAACTTTACTGTTTTTTAGTCGATTCTTCCTTATAATCACATGCTCGTGATTAGTGTAGGATATTATGTTTCTTCTTTACTTTCAGGAATGTGAGCTGTATAACTGGGAGTTTGATAAAGTATCTGGTAAACTAGGCAACATCAAACAACCCAACACTACTGCTGAGCTTCTGCCAGACGCACTATCATGGATGGAGAAACTTGGCCCAAATGGGTATTTTACCTATCCATGCTCAAGACAGAACCAAAGCACATCATCTCTAATCTGGATATTATACCCTGAGCCCATTTCTATTTCACATTCACAGGTTAGTCATAGAACACCTTTTATATGAATTGATTTTTGCTGCCATTGCTGGAAGTAAATTGCCCATCAGAGAATATTTATAATTATTAGCCTATTTACCCTTATAATCTGTATAATATAATAAAGAGAGAAAGTTTGTGAAAGTGTATGCAAAGGGTAATCTCACAAACTACTCAATCTATTTCAGTAATTCTTCCACCACTAGGAAGTTTATTTTTTCCATATTATGAGTATTATAGGCCACATAAATGAGATTTCCACTTCTGAAGAAGTACATGGCCCTGAGGTTCACCTAACATACACCAAAAATGAATAGCAGCTTAATTCCTGGGGATAAAGGTGGCCATGTATAGAGCTAATCATTCTATTTTCACTTAGGGAGCTGGACAAGGGGAAATGAAAATGAATGATGATCAAGGTAAATGGATAGTGGAAGCCTTCACCCACCGCTGCTCCAAGAGCATTCATGGCCTGTATGGAGATGGCTTTTTATTAAAAAAACACACACACACATGCACTCACGCACTCTCTCTCTCTGTACCCGTCCAAATGGTGTTTTATTGAATTTTGGGAAGTTGGTAACATTTTGTAATGCAATACGGGTTTACGCGTGAGCAAGCACCAGCTGATCACCGGGCTGTTCCGCTGCGGACGAGTGAGAACTGGGTCAGCCGGTGAAGGTCACCACGTCACAGAGGTTACGTCACCTAGCGAGCCGATAGCCAAGGGGGAGCGACATTCCAGAGAAATCTGCTCACAAGTTTGAAGGACGAATCACGTTGCAGGATAGCTGGCAGCCAATGAAAATCAGTGAAGGTGTCAGATGGTCGGAGGACTTTTCTAGAAAGAAGTCGAACAGTAGAGTTTCTAGAAAGAAGTCGAACGGTTGAGTTACATGAAAGAAGTCGAACAGTATAGTTACAGGAGAGACAGCGAACAGTGTATGTTCCAGAAGAGTTAGCAAACAGTGGTATTAACTGTTCACCTCTTGTACTGCACGACGACTATTATTAAAGAGTGCTAATTCACATTTTCGTAAAATCAATTCAGTATAGTGCGATATTATTGCTGTCGCACATTTTCCCAGGTGGAACTTTCCAAACCACGGACAGTCAGCGCACTCATTACACCGAGCGTTACTGCAGAAGTTTGTAGAATGTTCCAGTAAGAACTACAAGGGAGGATGACCATCGAAAGAGAACCTTTGAGAATAAACCAGGCCTATGAACACCGTCTTGTTAGTAATATAATATGTTACTCGAAATTCCGTCAGCTCAACGATGTACTGTAGACTGGTAAATGTGCTTGAAAATTGAAGTTTTGGTAGGACTGAACCCCACTGTACATCATTGCGCCAGTTAAGTACCGTAAGACAATCTAGTGATATACAACGAGTGTGGATCCAATTTTTATAATAAATTTCAGTTTCAGCTACCTCCGCGAACACCAGCCATCAGCATGGAGCGACCCCGGAGAAGGGGACAATATATACATACATACATACATACATACTGAAACCATTGACAGCATCATCTGCATCTTTCCATCCTATTAAAATCACTTCAGAAATCGTGTTATTTCTAGCATGTTGGGCAACAGGAACATCCCCGGGACTCGATCGGCATGTGGTCAGAATCGGACCCATGAAAGATAGCCGGCAAACAATGGAAAGGTGTGGCTGAGACCGAGCCCCGTGAAAAAAGCGCTCTCAAGTGTAAGACAGAGTAGGAGATAAGACGCGACGCAAAGACAGTCTAATACACCCAGAAGTTCAGCCTATTTTACAGGGTTCCCCACTAACAGAAAAAACTCCCTGTTTTTCCTGCATGTTTCATGCATGCCAACATGGAATTTTGGTGCGCAAAATTGTGATATTTTGATCCAGACATAGGAAAAATATATGAGGCACACCAATGAATAGAGCTGCACTTTCTGTGTATCCCAGACTGAAAATATGGAATACTTTATTCACGGGGCAAACTGAGGTCACCAGATGTCCAGCTGTAATTTATTGCTAATGCATGAGAATGTAGCACATCTCCCAAACTGAGAATTGCTCCCAAAGTTAAACCCTCCCTCAAAAGGATGTGATGATCTAATTAATGGCGGGAGCTTGATTACTTAAGAACTGGCGATTGGATTGCGATCACATTCAGCTTGAGTAAAAGAGGGAATTGAGTTCTACAATACGCACCCATTAAATGCCTTGAACTCCAGTTATTAACAAAGCCGATTTCCTTAATTCATTGTGAAGGAGTCTCCCACCCCAAGGACCAGCGAGTTGACAATATAAGGCTTGTCTTGGCCCTCACTGAGCACAGTCTATTGACCACTTACAAAGACAAAGTGAGTGCCTGTCACGACCGTAAACTTTATAACCTTGTGAATTGTGTATTAGGGACTTAAACAATAGCCAATCGAGCCTAGGCAAGTGTCCCGGTGCTGTGCATAAATTAAGTAGGCCGCTAGAAACATTTGTATAAATGAATAGCGGGAGTCCGCTATGAACAATGCCGGCATGAATTAGTACATGCTATGTGGTATCCAGTTCATAGCAGTAACATTCGGTAGTAAGATTAGCATCGACAGGAACAATTCGCTTTTCGGAGTAAGGGTTTCTCAAGCCTTATGAATCATCCTACTCATTGTGATTAGAATGACCTGCCTACAGAAGGAAAACTCCTGCGTAAATTCTGTGTATCTGTCGTACACAAAGGGAACATGTGACGAGTGCTGGAGCTGATACCAATTGGATTACTGCATTTCAAAATTTGAAGCAGTTGAACGAGCCAATCACGAGGATGGACTGTCGCAGTCCAGGTTCGAAGGCTGATACTCTCATCTACAGCGCCGAGAAGATGGATGAGTAGAACTCTACCATGGGTTTTCCTTGGAATGAAAAATGACCACCATACAGCCTGGAGGAAAAGTGGGAAACCCCTTTTTGTATTTGTAAGGAACCAGACAGAACAACCAACTATTATCTGGATTGAGCTCTGGCAGTTGGTGTTTTGCCTTGTTGGTAAGATATACTGGCATATTATTTCTTTCTGGACATTCCCATATTTTGTCTCTTGGCAAGCTGTCATACATCTTTTCTATATTCAGAAAGATAAAGATGATACCTATGCCCTTCTCTCAGTGGTTTTCCATTATCATCTTTACAGTGAAGATAACAGCAACAGACCTTATTTAAACATATTTTACTAGGAATCAGTTCTCTTCCCTTGAAGGCCATTATTTTTGTCTTTTCTGTTGAAATAATCATATTAAAATCTGAGGAAACACTTTTTAGATTGAAAACTGAACTGATGGTTAGTGACCATTAGTATCCTAATAGCACCTCACACAGCTTGTTAAATGGGCCTACAACGCCATAGAACCATTCTATAACAACAATAATTCAACAGCTTCATCAAACTTCCATAATACTCTTCAATAGTATAAATTATTTACAATCAACATTTTATAAAATATATTGTCATCGAAGAAGAACACAACAGCTCTCCAACCTTCACGTCAAAAAAAAACCATACCAACGTTGAGAATTTCCACCCATCATCATCTCTGCAACTTTCTTTTTACAAATTAGGCCAACTATAAACATCTGGTGAACTTCTTGTCAACGCAATCTTGCCGAATAAATCTAAAATAACCTACGAAATGTTGACCAATAAATATCACGGACATACGCATGCCAACGTCAAGTAACTTTTGTCAAGCAATTGGAATGTTTTTCCTTCATATTTTTTATACTAAGCTGTATATTTTGACTTATATCTTTTTACCATATATTTAGCAGTTATTTGACCTACATTTCAAACTTTGACTACGGCTTTAAGCCATCAACTGTCTTTTATAGTCACATGACGCCTTCATTTTTAAATGTACCTCTTATGAATCTACCAGTTTTTATGTATCAATTGTTTGTATTATATATTCTCATTGAACTGATTTCATATGCCTTCCACTATGTATTAGACATCTATTAATGACTACGGCTTTAAGCCGTACAATCTTACGACGTCCTAATTAACAAAGAACTACATATGTATTTATCATTTTATTAGATCTATAGTTATTTCATTGAACATTTTATATGTACTACCTTTGAATCCACTAGTTTTTAGTATCACTTGAATGTAATGTATATTCTCATAGAACTGATATTTTATGCCTTCCACTATCTATTAGACATCTATTAACGACTACGGCTTCAAGCCACCTTCTCTTACTATAGTAGAATCAAACAAGTCCTATTCAACAAAGAACTACATATGTTTTTATCAATATATTTGATTTTTAGTTACTTCATGAACATGTTTATAACTAACGTAAATCTTACCTCTCTTATAATCATCAAACACATTTTTGAATATCTTTAACCAGATGCCTGGTAAAATAATAAGGTTTTTGATAATGACTGAAGATGCCTCACAGTGAGAGGCGAAACATGTCTCATCTGAATAATGTTTTAAAGTAAATGCCAACTTCTTGTAATGTATTGAATAGGTGGAAATAAACAAAAGATATTATCCTATATACAGTTTAGCTTTAGCCTTATCGAAATAATTCTTTCATTCCAGAAAGTGTAGTTATCTATTCTTGATCTTAGTCTTTTATGTATCATGATCATGACTCCCGTTTGGCCTCTATCCCCTTGTTTGACCCACTACAGAATTGTAGGTAATTTACCATGGAGCAGAAGAAGTTCAACAGAAATTAAACACTTGGAAACAGTAGTTTAAGCAGTTTGGCCTAAAAATTAGCCACACAAAAACAGTAGTGATGCCAGTCAGCAGGCAAGCCCTACAGGTTAACATCCAACTGAGTGGCAAAAAACTAGAAAATGTTAACAATTTTCAATATCTTGGTAGTATTGTAACTAGTGATGCAAAGTCCTCTGCTGAAATCACTAACACAGTCCAAAAAGGAGCCCATTTTTACCACCAAGTTAGGTTTCTTCTATGGGATATCCAAATAGAGATAAGATCCGGAATGAAGAGATCCATCATAATACACAAGTAAAGCAGTCGCTAAGCAAAAATTTAAGAAGACTCAAATGGAATGGCCATGTAAAAAAGATGGATCAAATGAGAACATCAAGAAAATGGCAAGAAAAGGAACTGAAGACAAAAGACCTAGAGATAGACCAAGGAAATGGTAGATCAGTCAAGTAAATCAGGACCTGGAAGGAAGAGGAGTGGAATGGCACCAGGTTGAGAAGGAAGAAATGTACCTGGGTAGTCAAAGATGGAGAGAGCTCTTGAATCTCACCCGGGTGACTGGAAATGGTTAAAGGATGATGATGATGATGATGATGATGATAACATTTTCCTCATGGCATTCCTCTTATTCTTGACCATTCTCTACAGAACGTTTTTATTTCCTGTGCCATCTTGTTCCATCATGTTTGTCCACTTTTCCATCCAATTTTTCTTCTCCTCTGCTACAACCTTTTTAGTTTCTTCCTTTTTGGTCTTATATTGTTGCCTTGTCCCTGTTGTCTTCTGCTGAAAGCACACTCTAAAATCTTTATTCTCCCCAACTGCCACTTTGACTCTGTCGTTCCACCATGAGGTCTCCTTGCATCTTTCCCTGGTACTACTTCTCCTACAAACTTCCTCCGCACCTTTTACTAATGTCTTCTTGAACCTTTCTCATTCCTCTCCTCCTTGTGTATCATCTATTGGTAAGTTCAATCTTATTTTTTCCTGGTATAATTTCTTGGTTTTCTTCTCCTTTATGTCTTTCTTGCCTCTCTGTCATCTTTCTTTCCTTCATTATCCTCAGTTTCATTACCAGTAGTCTGTGTTCACTGTCAAGGGTATTACTCTTACATTTGTAACATTCCTCTTTATTTCAAAGTCATAGATTATGTAATCCACAATGGATTTCCTAAACCAATCACTACTGTACCAGGTGATTTTAAAGTTTTCTTTCTTCTTGAACCATGAGTTCCCAACCATCATCCCATTTCTTTTGCAAAAATCTAGTAGCTTTTTTCCCTCCTTATTTCTATTGGCCCATCCTTCTGCTTCAAGTATGTTTTCGTATCCCTTCCTTTCCATACCTACATGGGCATTCAAGTCTCCCATTACTATGTTGTTTTGGCCATTAAACTGTCTCTGCAATTTTTCTTCAAAGTCATCTTTATCCTGTTGCATGCATAATACTTGTGAAGCATGTACTGGTACAATTTCCCAGGTTTTTCCTTTACTGTTATTTTGACTTCCATCAACCTGCCACTTATTTCATTTACTTCCTCTTTCAATCCATTTCTCACTACCACTCCTACTCCATTTCACTTTCCTTCATCATTTCCTATCCAGTACAACCAAAAACCACTCCACAGCTCTCTCTTAACTTCCCCCCTCCATTTAGTCTCTGCCAGCCCTAATAGTTTTCTTCTTTCCATCATGTCTACAACCTTCTCTGCTTTTCCCATCAGTGTTAGTGTAACAGTTCATAATAGAAGTTTATTCAGTCATTACATACAATAGACATTGTCAAAAAATAAAACACAATATACAGTACATACAAAAACAAATTTTAATTTAAATATATATCACATTCATTAATTTCATAGTATTCCTGCACTGAGTAAAAGGGATGCATGAGTAACCACTTCTTAAGCTTATGAATATATTAGATAGTATTTCTTTTAGATCTGAAGGCAGTTTATTAAACATCTTCATCTGAGCAATGAAATGATTTGAAGCCATCTTTTGTAACCTATGAAGAGGTACATCGACTTGGTTAGCTGACCTGTTATTATTTTTATGAACCTCACTTCTGAGCTTGATTTTGCCTGTTTCTGCATATACTTTAAGAAGTGCATTTAAAATATATATGTTCGCAACAGTCATGATGGACATCTTAATAAATATAGGCCTACAGGGGGCCAAATCCTGTTCCTCGCTAGGGTCATTATCTGTTACCTCTGTCTGGTTTATTGTTCCTTGTTTCCTTGAAAGCAAGCTAATATCCATCACTGACTTGCTAGGCCTGTCATGACTTCACCAGAGCCCCATTAACTGCCATCTTTTTGAGGATTTCTATAGGGTCTTCACAGCTACTATAGTGGTCTCGGGGTACACATTGTCCGCACTGTACTTCACCCCCACAGGCTATTCCCTATTTTATGATGTTTCCCATCTCCCATGGCGTGGACGAGGGGTTGGACTTGTGGGAGACGTCCTAAATCATCATGATTTAAAATATTTCCAAAATGCCTAAATTAATGCTTGTGTTCTATTTAGCATAGACCTGATTTTAAAGCTAATCTGCTTAGTTTATATTGATCCTATTGTTACTTAATGAGCTTAGTACAGAAATAAAAAGAGACTGATGTGATATTCCAATTTCACCTATTTTTAAGTCCACCTCCATAGCATAATGGTTAACGTTATTAACTGCCATCCTTGGGGGCATGTGTTCAATTCCTAGTACTGCCAGAAATTTAAAAATGGTAGAAGGGCTGGTATGTGATTAAAAAGGTACATGCAGCTCACCTCTATCGGGCGTGTGCCTGAAAAGAACTGCATGGGATGAATACACAAGTTTTCTTTACTTATTTTTAAGCAGATTCCATTCAGGTATCCAACAATTGATTTAGAGCAGGGGTTCTTAAACTTTTCCAGATGATGTCCCTGTTTGCAAGCTCTGCAAATGTCATGCTCCCTTCATACTGTTACTACAAATAGGTATTTCTTTTTCAGAAACACTTATATTTGGGAAGAGTGTAGAATAAATTAGGAGCCAGCTCCGTGGTGTAGGGGTAGCATGCCTGTCTCTTACCCGGAGGCCCTGGGTTCAATTCCCAGCCAGGTCAGGGATTTTTACCTAGAACTGAGGGCTGGTTCGAGGTCCACTCAGCCTACGTGATAAGAATTGAGGAAATATCTGACGGTGAGATGGCGGCCCCGATCTAGAAAGCCAAGAATAACGGCTGAGAGGATTCGTCATGCTGACCACGACACCTCGTCATCTGCAGGCCTTCGGGATGAGCAGAGGTCGCTTGGTAGGCCAAGGCCCTTCAAGGGCTGTAGTGCCATGGGGTTTGGTTTGTAGAATAGATTAAAGGATTTCAAAGTTCACAACAGTACAGTATCTAAGTTGAATGAACACTAGGTATATGAAGTATATAAAAATAATCATACAGTATGTCAACAAAGTGCTAGTATCAGGCTGCTGCTTCAAATTTAAAGTGTTAGCTTGAAGAGAAGCTTAAATAAACATGTAGCTGAACTAATTATTTCCTCTCACTTTAATTCACCTAAAAATTAAAACAACAATTTGCCTTTAGGGAATGAATCTATGCTTCAGTACATAGACACTCAGGGATAGAACTGGAAGGGACCTGTTTGGGGGAATGGACAGAAAGAGAACACTGAAACTAATCATACAATATGTGCCCTGTGGGAAAATTTCTGTTGGATGTCTGATGAAGAGATATACTGGAACTGTAATGGACTATGTGGTCTGATATTTGACTGGAGTATGATGATCATAGTAATAATACTTTATGACAGTAATACCATTTTACAACACAAGTGCAAAAAATGCAACAACACACAAAGTAAAATGATTTCTTTTTGCTTTGTGCTTTACGTCGCACCGACACAGATAGGTCTTATGGCGACAATGGGATAGGGAAGGCCTAGGAATGGGAAAGAAGAGGCCATGGCCTTAATTAAGGTACAGCCCCAACATTTGCCTGGTGTGAAAATGGGAAACCACGGAAAACCATCTTCAGGGCTGCCGACAGTGGGATTCAAACTCAGTATCTCCCGGATGCAAGCTCACAGCTGTGCGACTCTAACTACACGGCCAACTCGCCCGGTAAGTAAAATGAAAGGAAAGAATCAGTGGAGTATAAGAAGATGAATAAGAGTACAAATATCATATAAATTATAGTACAAGTAAGCATAGGAAAGTAATAATCAATTGTGGAGATCGTGTACATGATTTCTGAAATTTAACAGTGAGCTGTTAAATACATCAGTATCCACTTTGTTTAGCAATCTTGCCATTCTTTTAATCAGGCAATAAATAGCATAGTTATGCTATGCCAATTTCTGGACAATGTATGATTAAATCTCATGTGCCTGTCTGAAACATGGAAGGTTTTTGTTTTTGTTTTTTGGTGAGTTGTGAGAAATTCACCAGGAGTGATACAATATTTAAAAATGAAAACTGTATCCAGGAATTCACAGATTTGTGACAGACTACGCAGATTTAATGACAGTTCTAAGGCTATATAATCAACATTATCACAAGGGTACCCCGCTTTAATGAAATATAATTTCAAAAAAGACATACATGTTGTACTGAATCTAATCTATGGATAGAAGTCTGATAAGAAGAGTTCCATATTGGCTTACAGTATTCAGGTATAAGATGTGCCATTGATACACACAGCAAGCAATAGGTAGCTAAAATGGAAAATTCCCAGGAATATCTAGTAATGCAACCCATGTTGTGTATAATACTTGTCCAGATGACATAAATCATCTTGAAGTTTTAAGCAATCAAGTGGACAATTAACTTTTTTTTTAAATTTCCATCATCAGCAGACAAATGCAATTCTGAATTCTTAAGTATATTTTTGATGTCATTTACTGTATGTAGAGAGTGAAAAGTAAGACAAATTCAACTACACAGGAACAATTCTTTTCACTCTTACCAGCCTTTTTCCTTTTAATCTGATAAGGACACAACACATCAGTGCAATGAATCTCAAGTTTGAATTCCATGTGTTTATTAACTTCTTGGTTTATCAGGTTACATGTCTCTCTGTTTTTCTGAACAAGGGAACTGTTTGGCTTGCACCAGATTGCTCAAAATATAACTAGGTAGAATAATCAATTAAGTCATCATTAACTTATTGAGATAATCATTCTGCCATAAAATAATATTTACACGTTTAAAATAATAGCAATTTGCTGATGCAGTTTTAAATGGAACGTGGTGTACTGAAGGATAGCCGTACATAGTACAAACAATTGAAGGCATCAGTTGCAATGAAACCTTGTAAGATGATCAATTAAAAAATCAGAACCTTGCTGAATGCTTGTCGTTGTTTCATAGGCTGTCAACAACATGACAAACTGAGTGGTTCTGAACAGAAAACCAGCAGTTTCCTTGTTAGTGCTAATAAAAGATTACCAGTACTGTATATTATACATGGCCAAGATTTCACACTGCATAATATTTTAGCTTCCCTTATAAATGACACAGAAATTAACATCCTAATATTTTTATACATTCATGTAGAGTAGGAAAATGAAAACCTACAACCTGTTTTCCAGTCAATGACCAGGTCAGGGATGGGATGAATTAAGCCCCCAACTTGCAGCGAGGATATGAATTATGCCAGCTGCTGAGGCCTGTCGCACTCCTCTGGGGCAATGATTAATGACTGACAGATGAAATGAAATGATAGTGGAGAGTGTTGTTAGAATGAAAGATGACAGGGAAAACTGGAGTACACAGAGAAAAACCTGTCCTACCTCTGCTTTGTCCAGCACAAATCTCACATGGAGTGACCAGGATTTGAACCAAGTTATCCAGCGGAGAGAGGCCGGTGCGCTAATGCCTGAGCCATGGAGGCTCCACATTCATGTAGAGTATATATTAGCAAAATAGGTTTGTAGAGTATGAAACTATGTTCATGTCAATATCTTATTTGTTTTATGTAACTTTAATTATCAAACTGTCAGCATATTTCTACAGTGCATAAGTACAGTAAGTACATTATCACCAACCAACTGCTCTGAGCCACGCAGCTGTTTTTGAAGTAATTAATTATTGATAATACTATTGTTGAATTTATGGGAAAATTATTATTACCATTGAATTTAAGATAATATGTCAATTGATCATCCATCCAAATTTCATTGAAATCTGTCCAGTCCAAACCAAATAGTTCTCTTGTAAGTTGTCTGTGCCTTCCTTGTAAATGTCTCATGCTTCCCCAGTTTGGAAACCACTGATTTAGAATGGTATGTCAAATTAAAACATGTCTACCTCAAAGTGGAAGAACAAATTATTATTCTAGTAAACAAATAAAGAGTTCATGCAATGAATTTCTTCTTCTTTTCTTTCAGGTTGAGGCTTTCTATAAATTGCATAAAAGTGAAACAGGTACTGGAGATGCTATTGAAAAATTAGCTGATCACCCTATATATTATAGTATTTGATTTTATATTCATGTTCAGTTATGAGAGAAATCTATGTTCACAAGTAAAGAAGTTAATAAATTGTAATGATTCCATTGATAAGAATGTATGTTTTGAAAGGCAATGTAATGGAAATAACTGTATGTATAATATTTTGTTTGATAAATATTCATTTACTGTATGACATTGAAAGACTGGGAACACCACTGTACATTTGGCTCTGAGAAATAAAACAGTAAATATGTTTCAACATAGTGATTTAAATTTTTATAGAGCTGACTAAAAGAAGTACGTATAGAAGGGACTTCAAACTATCCTCACTAATGTCAGTATTGAAATTTCTTGTGGGACAATGATAAGGAAGTAGATGGGGTGAAAGGCTATGAACTTGAGTTAAGATAAGAAAGAGTGATAGAGAAGACATGCAAATTATTCATGAACTTTGACTAAATAGATTTAGTACTGTAGCTGAGGAAACAAGGAGCATAATACTTGCTGAAGAGAGCAGTCGACCAGGGAAAAGTATAATCACATGAGGAAATAAGAAGCAACAACCTCTCTGAAGGAGGCAGTCTGACTGATAGCATCAAAGCTGTGAGTAATACCTAGCCAGTATCACTCCAGGAAGCAAGCAGTAAATATTTCTGAGGCAGGCAGTTGGACTGACAACTTCTGAACAGTAAGTACTAGAACTTTTCTCTTCAATATGACTATCTGAGAATTTATTCTGTTCAATCATTACTTCAATTACTAATAGTGGTTTACCATCAAAATCTAACTTTGAATTTTAATCCAGTAATTTCTAAGTGAGAGGTGACTTAAAAGTAAAAGTTAGAAACATTGTTACCTTGTGGTAGATTCTGTACCTCAGGGTTAAAGTATTTTAACCTTACCAGTATTTTATTATTTTTACAACTGATACAAAGTATTATAAACTGCAGCACATTCATCGAGCAAACTCTTCAACCTTTTCAAAGTTAGTAAACTATTAAGGAAGGTCTATGTGACTTATTCTTCAACTCTTCAAGTAAGTCTTGGATGCATTTACTAGTTAACATCAACTGACAACATGGATTTACAGTATAATCATTCTGATGTATAACAGTTAAGTGTGAGAAGAACAGGAGAGATATTTTGGTATTCAGATGCTCTAAATAAAACTTGCTTCTGTTTACCCCAGGTATTTTTGGGGTTGCTGGAACCACCTAACTTATTTTAGGTTTTGACTGGGGTGTTTAAGACTGGATATCCTTCCTTCTGATACTATGTGACTTTCCAAGTGAAAATTTCAACCTGGGATCTGCTAGGAATTGGACCTCGGCCATCCAAGTGGAAAGCTAGTAGCTAACCTACCTCACTAATCATGCCCATATTCAGATATTCTAAATCTTCAAGAGAAACAAAGGTTTTCTAATTGAAACTGCAAAAGCATCCTGATGAATAATTCTTTTTAATAGTTGATTACTCACTAGTAGATGAGTAATGACTGAAAATGCTGTGTATAAATCTAGGACATCAACAGTTATGGTGGAATTTTCAGCCAACATATGATTTACAGATTTACAAAGGTTAATTTCAGCACTTTTCTGAAACCTGTTTCTTGGTATGAGAATTCACTTTATCATCTTTTGAAGAATCATATATTTGTTTTAAAGTTCTTCATAGAATTCTGATATCAGAGATATGACCTCAGAAGATGCTGCTAATTTAGACATCTTTCTGGTGTATGGAATCCAATCAATGATCAAAATCAATTCTGAAATTGAATTCATTACTCACTTGTCATAGAACAGTTCAATTAAATTTATTTGATATTAAAGTGAATATACAACTTTTCACTGTGTATATCCACATTTTAATGTACCGGTATCTGTTTTGATTCTCAGTAATTGGGTAAAACTATCTTTTGTGACAAACTAATCAAATTAATTAGGCTTTCTGCAAAAAAAAAAAAAAAAGATATATGTATATATATATGCACAAACTATAAGCTTGCCTGCTTTTTAGTATTAAATTCTTATCATTGCTCATTACTGCACTATTTATGAAGCTGATGAAAAACAAACAGTCATTGAAATATACTATATCAAAATTAATTACAAGAAACATACCAGTACTGAAATTTATTTCCCTAAAATTGAAAAAAATGAAAATGAAAACCTACAACCTGTTTTCCAGTCATTGACCGGGTCAGGGAAGTAATGAATGAAACATATATAGGCTGTTATTACAATGGGGTCGCCACTCCCAAGGTGATTCCCTAAAATTAATCACAGTTAAGTATACTTTATCCTGCCAAGGTTTATGAAATTCCTGAAATCAATTCTTTCCTATGCAATTTATGTGACATATCTCAACTAAGATGAGAATCCTAAGCAAGTGTACGTGCAACAAAGAATTAGGAAGTCTTGTACGTAGTTTATGAATGTTTTCTTCTTACAATATACTCATATTCAGAGACATTAAGTAGCTATTCAGATGAAAACAAAAGAGGTCCAAAATCTTAGTATTTTGATAAAAAAAATTAATAAAATTGGATGCATTAATTGTGATATACTGGAAGCAATTTTCAATGCATAATATCCAACAAAAATACAAATCATTTGGCCCATTGTCAAGTGGAATGTAAAAGATATGAAAATCTGCATAATTCTTTTAATAGTGATGTGCACAATCTAACTTTTCCATTCCATATTCTCTCTTCAATCAGTTTTCATACATGATATTCCACATTTTATTTAATCTATGGGTTAGCAAATAAAACCCCTCTACCAACTCCTATCCAGAAATTTATCCTCCTGTTCATTCTATCCCAGTTTAATGATCTTCTTTCTATGTCCTCTCTTATTATCAGCCGTGGTCATTCTATGGGTCACCGAGCGCGATAGCTGCAGTCGCTTAAGTGCGGCCAGTATCCAGTAATCAGGAGATAGTGGGTTCGAACTCCACTGTCGGCAGCCCTGAAGATGGTTTTCCGTGGTTTCCCATTTTCATACCAGGCAAATGCTGGAGCTGTACCTTAATTAAAGCCACGGCCGCTTCCTTCCCATTCTTAGGCCTTTCCTATCCCATCATCGCCATAAGACCTATCTGTGTCGGTGCGACATAAAGCAAAAAAAAAAAAAAAAACATTCTATGGATCATTGCTCTTCCAGTTGCAGCACATATAAAGAGGTTGTTCCAAAAATAATGCCTCCTATTTATTTTCATGTAAACTACAACAGATACGGAGAGCATAATAACATAGTTAAATAGAGCAAAATTTCAGCTACTTTGTTATTTTTCCATAAAATCACCACCTTTCATTATGTACAGCAATGAACAAGAGCATGTATGCCATGCTCGTTAATATCTGTGCCTTCAGAGGCGAGCCACTTTCTTACAACTGCAATGACAGCAATTTTGTCTGGAAAATGTTGCCCACATAGTCCAATTTTCAGAGGTCCAAAGAGATGAAAGACTGAAGGTGCTGAAATGAGGCTCTTTGCTGTTTTTATTGTTTTTTTGGTTGTTTTTCTTTTTTTTTTCTTTTTTTTTTGCTATTTTGCTTTACGTCGCACTGACACAGATAGGTCTTATGGCGACGATGGGACGTTAAAGGCCTAGGAATGAGAAAGAAGCGGCCGTGGCCTTAATTAAGGTACAGCCCCAGCATTTTCCTGGTGTGAAAATGGGAAACCACAGAAAACCATCTTCAGGGCTGCCGACAGTGGGATTCTAATCCACTATCTCCCAGATGCCAGCTCACAGCTGCGCGCTCCTAACCACATGGCCAATTTGCCTGGTAAATGAAGCTCTAAGGTGGATGTGGTAGAACAGTCCAGTCAAACTTTGCAATGTGTGCTGTGGTCACCAAACTGGTACAGAGTCTAGCGTTATCATGTTGCAAGTGAAGGGTTGTCTGCTTCCTTGGCTTGACTTGGGAAATGTGGGCTTTCAGCTTAGTCAATGTCATCTTCATGAGGCACTACATCTCATCTCCTTCAGCCTCGAACAAGGTGCAACGGTCCTCGCAGACTTCACTTTGATGATTTTTGTGGTCCTATGTAAGCATCTGCGGGACCCATCTGGAACAAAGTTTGTGATAATCCAGCTTCTACATCATCATTCCCATTGCATCACAGCCAATATGAAGCCATGCACACAATTCCCTGGTCATTACCCGCCGATCGGTATGGATGAGCTGATCAAGGTGCTGTTTATTCTGAGAAGTGGCAGCTGAGCAGGGAAACCCACAGGGTGGTTTGTCAAGCACTTCACTTCTGCCATTGTTGAAACACACTACCCACCATCTCATTGTGCTCGTATCCACTGTGTCATCTCCATGCAATTTCAGCAAGCATCGATGGATGCCAATTGGTGCAATTTGTTTGGCAGTGAGAAATTCATTAACACATCTCTGTTTTATATGCACTTTTATGACAGACACCATTTTGATACACCACTAACTGTCACATGACAACCAAACAAACAGTACATTGGTGGGAATATTCAACCCCCACACCTTCAACATCCATCTCAGACGTTACAGATTAACACAAAAAATTAGGGAGGCATTATATACGGAACATCCCTCGTATATTTTAGATATGGTTTCTATACTCATTCTTCACACATTTCCATATCATGTCAATTTCTGTATGGTTATTTTACCCTTCAGTATGTCAACTTGACCAAGTTTGTCAGTACTCATTCCTTACTCAGCCTCGTCTTGTTTTACCAGTCATGCTTTTGACAAATCTCTCTTCAGCTTACTAGATCTTGCTCACCTTTTATCCTCATGGGTCATAAGTCAAGGTAGGAATGAAGTAGGTTTAGTAGATGGTTTCTTTGTAATTCAATGGTGCTTTCCTGTTATGTACAAGGTCTCTTATAACTTTATAAATTACAGTAGAATTTTCCTCCAACTTGGATTCTGTTGGTGAGTTTGTCACCAATGCAAACTTCTGGTTGCTTTTGTACTTCGTTGACAAAGAAAGCGGTGTTTCTTATTGTGGTTGAAAGCATTCTGACATGCCATGATATTAAAAGTCACATAAAAACTTCAGGCTTACTTGCTTACAATAGGGTAACCAAAATTTCAGTCACAGAAAGCAGGATCTATTCTGAAAGTGGTTGAAACTTTAAAATGAGCATGTCTACAGTATATCTCAAAAACTTAACATGTTACAGAAGTGAAAAATGGTATTTTTTCTCTCTATCTATATATATATAATAACTTGTCCTGACTGACTGACTGATTCATCATCGCCGAGCCAAAGTACCGGACATAAAGAAGTGAAATTTTGGGGATGTATTAATATTAAGATGTAGGTGCTCGCTAAGAAAGGATTTTTGGATATTCCATTGCTAAGAGGGTGAAAATGGGGGTGAAATTTTAAAATGAGTGTATCTATATCTCAAAACTTTAAAAGTTTATAGATGTAAAAATTGGTATTTAGAATCTTCTTTGAAAATAAGGAAACACGTATTCTTTTGTTTTCAGAAAATCCCAATAGGAGGGGTGAAAAAGGGGTTGAATGCCTTTAATCAGGATACCGGTACTTATATCTCAGAAACTGAAGATATTACAGACCTGAAAATTGGTACTTTTGATCTCTTTTAAAAATAAAGAAACACGTATTTTTTTGTTTTTGGAAAAATCCAATTAATGCGAGGGTAAAAAGGGGGGTGAATCTTTAAAATGAGTGCATCTATATCTCAAAAATTTTAAAGTTTACAGATGTAAAAATTGGTATTTAGAAGCTTCATTAAAATAAAGAAACATGTATTTTTTTGTTTTCCGAAAATCCCAATAGGAGGGGTGAAATGGGTGAAAATCTCAGAAAATGAAGATATTACAGACCTGAAAATTGATGTTTGGGATCTCCTTTAAAAATAAAGAAACACATATTTTTTTGTTTTTGGAAAATCCAATTAATGGGGGGTGAAATGGGGGGTGAAATAGGGGTAAATTTTTAAAATGAGTGTATCTATATCTCAAAACTTTTAAAGTTTACAGATGTAAAAATTGGTATTTAGAACCTCCTTTAAAAATAAAGAAACCCGTATTTTTTTGTTTTCGGAAAATCCCAATAAGAAGGCTGGAAAAGGGTGAAAAAGGGGTTGAATGCCTTTAATGCAGCTACTTATATTTCAGAACCTGAAGATATTACAGAGCTGAAAATTGGTGTTTGGGATCTCCTTTAAAAATAAAGAAACTGGTATTATTTGTTTTTGGAAAATCCAATTAATGGAGGGGGGGTGAAAAGGGGGTGAATTTTTAAAATGAGTGTACCTCAAAACTTTTAAAGTTTATAGATGAAAAAATTGGTATTTAGAATCTCCTTTAAAAATAAAGAAACCCGTATTTTTTGTTTTCAAATCCCAATAAGAAGGCTGGAAAAGGATGAAAAAGGGGTTGAATGCCTTTAATGAGGCTACTTATATTTCAGAACCTGAACATATTACAGACGTGAAAATTGGTGTTTGGGATCTCCTTTAAAAATAAAGAAGCACGTACTATTTGTTTTTGGAAAATCCAATTAATGGGGAGGGGGGTTGAAAAGGGTGTGAACTTTTAAAATGAGTGTACCTATATCTCAAAACTTTTAAAGTTTATAGATGTAAAATTGGTATTTAGAATCTTCTTTAAAGATAAAGAAACACGTATTTTTTTGTTTTCGGAAAATCCCAATAGGAGGGGTGGAAAAGGGTGAAAAGCGGTTGAATGCCTTAAATGAGGCTACTTATATTTCAAAACCTGAAGATATTACAGACCTGAAAATTGGTATTTGGGATCTACTTTAAAAATAAGGAAACAGGTATTTTTTCGTTTTTGGAAAATCCAAATAATGTTTGGTGAAAAGGGGGGTGAATCTTTAAAATGAGTGTGTTTACATCTCAAAACTTTAAAAGTTTACAGGTGTAAAAATTGGTATTTAGAATCTCCTTTAAAAATAAAAGAACACACATTTTTTTGTTTTCTGTAAATCTCAATAGGAGGGGTGTAAAAGGGTGAATAATGGGTTGAATGCCTTTAAAGAGGATACATATATCTCAGAAACTGAAGATATTACAGACCTGAAAATTTTTGTATATGGGATCTCCTTTAAAAAAGAAACAAGTATTTTTTGTTTTTGGAAAATCCAATTAATGGCGGTTAAACAGGAGTGACAAATTGGGGTGAATTTTTCGAAAGACTATATCTACAGAATATCTGAGAAACGTAAAATGTTACAGGTGTAAAAAGTGGGTATTTGGAATTTCCTGTAAATGTAAAGAAACATAGGTGATTTGTTTTTGGAAACTCCACATAAGGGGAAATAAAAAGTGGTGACATTTTAAAATGAGAATTTCTACAGTTTATCTCAAAAAACTTAACATGTTACAGAAGTGAAAAATGGTATTTTTATCTCTATTAAAAATAAAGAAACGTGTATTTTTAGTTTTCGGGAATACCACTTGGGTGGAAGGGGGGTAAACGTGACTGAAAATGCTGTTGATTTCTTTTGATTAGGCTACTGATACCTCATAAATCAAGATATTACAGATGTGAAATTTGATATTTGGAATCTGCTTTAAAAGTAAAGAATCACGTATTCTCGGAAAATCCAATGAAGTGGGGGGGTTGAAAGAATTGAAAAATTAATTTTTTTTGCTATTTGCTTTACGTCGCACCGACACAGATAGGTCTTATGGCGACGATGGGATAGGAATTGGAAGGAAGCGACTGTGGCCTTTATCAAGGTACAGCCCCGGCATTTGCCTGGTGTGAAAATGGGAAACCACAGAAAACCATCTTACGGGCTGTCGACAGTGGGGCTCGAACCCACTATCTCCCGATTACTGGATACTGATTCACAATTAAGTATTTATTTATTTTCCACCTAGTCGATACAATGATTGCTTAAGGCAATTTTTAATGGTCAAAAGTGGTACATGTTTCATATATTATCAACATCTTCAGCCACATAACACTGTTGATTTTAAGGACACTTCCTCTAAAGCATTACTTTGTCAATTTTATATATTTTTCATCTAAACAGTGTTATGTGGCTGAAGATGTTGATAATATACGAAACATGTACCACTTTTGACCATTAAAAATTGCCTTAAGCAATCATTGTATCGACTAGGTGGAAAATAAATAAATACTTAATTGTGAATCTATTGAAGTGCAATACGGACCATGAAGCTGATTTTATGTAATACTGGATACTGGCCGCACTTAAGCGACTGCAGCTATCGAGCTCGGTGAAAAATTAATCGACTTAATTGTATGAGAATACATACATCTAATAAAAACTAAAGTTGTTACAGACGTGAATATTGGTATGTGGATCTCCTTTAAAAGCGAAAAAAAAAACGCGTTTGGGGGGGAACCATCGTGGGAGGCGGGGGTGAAAAGGAGTTGAATTCCTTTCACGAGAACACATAAATCGAAAACTGAAGAGGTTCAAGTCGTGATAATTGGTATTTAGAAGATACTTTACTATTAAAGAAACAAGTATTTTTGGCCGGAAAAATCACTTGGGGGGGAGAGGAGTGTGAAAGGAAGTGAAAAAAATTATTTTTATGGGGATACTTATATCTCAAAACTGAAGGTAATAGACGTGAACATTGGTGTTTGGAATCTCCTTTAAACATTAAGAAACACTCCTTCTTTTAATTTTTTTGGGGGGGAGGCGGGTAAATAAACTTAATGGCGGTGGGGTGTAAAAGGAGTTGAGACCAACTGATTTTACTGTTCATAATGTACTTATAAGGAGCCTCCGTTGCTCAGGCGGAAGCGCACCGGCCTCTCACAACTGGGTTCCGTGGTACAAATTCCGGTCACTCCATGTGATATTAGTGCTGGACAAAACGGAGGCGGGACAGGTTTTTCTCCGGATACTCCGGTTTCCCCTGTCATCATTCATTCAAGGAACACTGTCCAATATTTCATTTCATTTGTCATTCATCGATCATTGTCCCAGAGGAGTACTTCGGCTGCCGGCACAGTTCCTATAGTCGCCGCCAGATGGGACTTTATTCATTCCATTCCTGACCCTGTCGAATGACTGGAAACAGGCTGTATATTTTCGATGTACTTATTCTGATGATAAGCTGATCATTTTTAATCTTTCCTGGGTTCGTTTTCAACAGCCATCTTTTCCTTCGGAGAACGTTCTTAGATTACAGTAGATTCTCCTCGCATATAAATAACAATTTAAACATATTTGAAATAAATGATAGGAATGCGATTGACCGTCAAATTGTTCACCTCTATAATAAGGTCAATAATGCACGGAATTATGTCATTCGTATCGCCAGAAATCCCGCACACTTGCCTACACGCGAGAATGGTGCTGGTCACATTGTCAACAATGACAATGGTGGCAGATGTAATTTACCACCAAGTAACGGTCTTGCATCTTGCTGTGGGGTCCAGAAAATCTAATAATAATAATAATAATAATAATAATAATAATAATAATAATAATAATAATGTTCTGGACCGTCGTCAAATGTGCGGACCGCACTGGAAACGGGTCCTGGACCGGTAATCACTAAGAATGCAGTCCGGCCACGGGTTCAGTACCGCCAAGGCACCCAAGACGACACTATGCCAGATCTCCTGAAGGATTTGATCAATATTAAAAATGCTTATAGGAAAAGATGGCATAGATTTAGAGAGCCAACTGACCGGGTAGAATACCTGGACCTAGCCCGGGAAGTACGAAATCGATTGCTGGAAAGAAAGATTGAAAAATGGGAGGAACGTTGCCATAATCTCTCAGAAAACGAGTCAGATCGCGAATTTTGGCGGAATCTCTCAGAAAACGAGTCAGATCGCGAATATCGGTGGGTTGTATATAAAACGATAAGCATTCGATATTAAATTTCAGTATAATACCGTAGCGAAGCACGGGTAACTTGCTAGTTAAAAATAAAGAAACATGTATTTTTTGTTTTTGGAAAAACCACTTGGATGGGAGTAAAATGACTGAAAATGGGGTTGAATTATTTTTATTAGGATACTGATATCTCAAAAACTGAAGATGTTACAGACGTGAAATTTGGTATTTGGAATCTACTTTTAAAATAAAGAAATACATATCTTTTGTTTTCAGAACTCCACTTTAAGGGTGGGGGGAGAATTGAAAAATTTGTTGAAATATTTGTATGAAGATACTATTATCTCAAAAACAAAAATGTTGCAGACATGAAAATTGGTATTTGGTATCTGCTTTAAAAATAAAGAAACATGTATTCCTTTGATTTCAGAAAATCCAATGAAGTGGGGAGGGTGAAAGAATTGAAAAATTAATTGAATTACTTGTATGAGGATACTTACATCTAATAAAAACCAATGTTGTTACAGACATGAAAATTGGTATTTGGATCTCCTTTAAAACCAAAGAAAAATGCTTTTTGGGGGGAAAATCATCTTGGGGGCTGGGATGAAAAGGAGTTGAATTTCTTTTATGAGGACACATATCTCAAACTGAAGATGTTACAGTCATGATAATTGATATTTATAAGATCCTTTACTAATAAAGAAACAATTATTTTTTCCAGAAAATTGAAAACAAAGTGAAAAAGTGAATTCTTTTTATGGGGATACTTATTTCTCAAAACTGAACTGAAGGTAACACCTGGTAACCTGGTATTTGGAATCTCCTTTAAACATAAAGAAACACGCCTTCTTTTTTTTTTTTCTTTTTTTCCTTTTTCCGGGTTGTGGTGGGGTGAAAAAGGAGTTGAGACCAGTTGATTTTACTGTTCATAATGTACTTGATTCTGATCATAGACTGATCATTTTTAATCTTTATTGGGTTCATTTTCAAGAGCCATCTTTTACTTTGGAGAACTTAAAGTTAGATTACAGTAGATTCTCGTGGCATATAAATAAAAATTTAAACACATTTGAAATAAACGATAGGAATGATATTGATCGTGCAATTGTTCACCTCTATAATAAGGTCAATAATGCACGGAAATATATAATTCATATCGCCAGAAATCCCATGCACTTGCCAACGCGCGACAATGGTGCTGGTCACATTGTCAGCAATGACAAAGGCAGAAGGTGTAATTTACCACCAAGTAACAGTCTTGCATCTGCTGCGGGATCCAGAACATCAATAATAATAATAATAATAATAATAATAATAATAATAATAATAGTAACAACCTAAATTCCACTAATATCACCCACCCTAATAATTATAATAATATTCTCGACCATCGTCAAAATCTGTGGAATGCACTGGAAACGGGTTCTGGCTGGGTAATGACTACAAATGCAGTCCGGCTGCGGGTTCAGTACTGCTAAGGCACCCAAGGCGACACCGTGCGGGATCTCCTCAAGGATTTGATCCATATTAAAAATGCTTATATGAAAAGATGGCAAAGATTTAGGGACCCAACTGACTAGGCGGAATACCTGGAGCTAGCCCGGGAAGTACGAAATCAATTGCTGGAAAGAATGATTGAAAAATGGGAGGAACATTGCCATCAGAGCACGAATTTTGATGGATTATATATAAAATATTAAAGCATTCAATTATAAATTTCAATATAGTACCGTTATGAAGCACGGGTATCTTGCTAGTTAAATATAAGAAAAATGTATCAGTAATTTCCAGCTGTTCTCTTTTCACTTCAATGGAATCTTCTGAATACTTTCCAATGTTTTACCCTTCTTAGTTTCTACACACAATTTTTTGAATGTGCACTCCTTACTCTAATTTACACTGAAAGGTTACCATATCACTTTAATTTGGCTTTGTTAGGACCTCATTTTTCACTACCATTACAAAATTTAGATAATTTTTATGTATATTTTTCTGCAAGTTCAAGATTAGTAACATTTACATCTAGAATACTTTTTATACTAAAATATATTTTACACAAACAAACCTGTGATACGACAGCCCATTAAGAGACTTGTTTTGCCAAGTTGGCTGCTGCCCAGCCAGATGGCCCGTAGATATTGGGGTGCTACATGGTCACCTTGATGTCATCCTCAGTTTGGCTTTTGTGATCGAGTCCACTGCCTTTCATAACAAACAGCTCCTCAGTAGGTCTCATGAGGATGAGTGAAACTGTTCCAGTCCTCAGCCCAGAATTTAAATCCTTGTGATGGCTGGGAATTGAACACTGGGTTTGCAAGTACAACGAATGCACACTATCCTCACACCATGAAAAAAGGAGTAAGAAAAGAGAGAGGCAGAATGTGCCAGCCAGTATAGTGTTCCTGAAAGCATTTCAATGAAAACTCATTAGGAGAATTGATAACTTTGATAACTTAATATGATCTCCAGCACATATTAAAAGCAAGTGTGTGATACTTGCTGGAATGGTGAACTACCTGCATCAAACAAGGGGAGAGAGACTGATAACCCAGTGACATTTTTAATGGCTCCTCACCAAGGTGGCCACCGTTCAAAACCTGGCCAATGCACGTGGGATTTTTAAAAATGAAAAATCATGTTGCTGTTGTTTCAATTCCACATAACACTAGAGGTCCCATGACAATGAAGAGGTGCAGCTGTAAGCTTGCATTTAGGAGGCAGTGGATTCGAAGCCCACTGTCGGCAGCCCTGTAGATGGTTTTCCATGGTTTCTCATTTTTACACCAGGCAAATGCTGGGGCTGTACCTTAATTAAAGCCACAGCCACTTCCTTCTCACTCCTAGCCCTTTCTTATCCCATTATCACCATAGGACCCATGTGTGTCAGTACACCGTAAAGCAAATTGTAAATTGACAATGAGCATACTACTAACAGTCACATAAAAACTACAGGCTTACTTGCATACAATAGGATGACCAGAATTTCAGTCACAGAAAGCAGGATCTATTCTGAACGTGGTCAAGTGAAATGTGAACTTGGGTTTTTGCTATATACATTTCATTCATAAAGCAATAATCAACATGTATAATATGCAAATGCTTCTTTCTCTTCACATCATGAAATTTCATTTTTTCTGCCATGTGCATTATTGAAAATATAGTTGAACATGATGTGCAGCAAACATCACTTGCTGATTTTTCTTGTAGAGAGCCTTCAAATCAGAACTGAGAACAAATTTGCCTTTAATTTTCAGCATAGTCACGATCGCTCTCTTCTCTGTTGTGGCTTGGAAATTGGTGATTTTAATGGTGAACGGAACTAGAAATGTTTCATAAACCATCTTCACCATAAAGAATATGCAAGATAGGAAGTAACTGATAGTTTTTATTAGGTTTTGATATTTTCTTTATTCATTTTCATAGGAAATAGGTAAGACAGAATTTTAAATTTTGTGAAATATTTTAAAGATATTCAATACTTGCAGGATAAGGGAAGTATAAAACAAAAGTATCCTGCAAAAAGCAGCCAGGGTACAGAATGATCTGTAAAACTGGTAAAGTAGCAAGCAAGAATCTGAAATTGACACTGGAGAAAGTTGATGGTTACCATAATACAAAGACTTCCCTAAAATACTGATATATATCCATTTTTCACTTTAAAAACCCATGGCGCAACCCCGAAGGGCCATGGCCTACCAAGCGACCACTGCTCAGCCCGAAGGCCTGCAGATTATGAGGTGTCGTGTGGTCAGCATGAAGAATCCTCTTGGCCGTTATTCTTGGCTCCATAGACAGGGCAATTTTTTTTGTAAGAAACAATAAAATGCATATTACCTAGAAAAAACAATATTATATTCTCTGCTTAGGATAATTTAGTCAGTTACAACTTAAGTATTGTAAACAAAAGGAACAATCAACTGAAAAGAATCATATATAAAAAGAAAGGAATGCATAACAGGATAAAAACAAAGACAGGTCAGCATTGGAAGAGGAAGCATATCTTTATACACTGCTTGCTTCAATAGACAGTCCCAGTTCTACATCCATTTCTTCTCAGCACCTGATGAGTTTGTTTTTGTTTCCCAGTTTCATCAGAAAGGCATGACCAAAACACTGCTACTCTGGGGTGAAACACTGGTGATTTCATGATTGAAAAGGCCTAAAGAGATTAAATGTTTTCATTGACGTATTATGTTTTAGGGAAGTCTTCATACTCTAAAATTTTAAGATGGGAAGAATGCACTTCGTATTGAGATAATGTTTAATAAACAGAACTTTCATAGAAAAAGCCCACAAATGATTCAGTTGTAAACTTATTTATTTACAGAAATTTTCATCAATTGGTAATTATTTGCTTTCATTATTTTGAAAATATAAGCAAAATACTAGAATTATAACTACAGTTCAGATTAACATAAGCTTCTAATTGAATTAACTTCCTGTATTACATCAAAGTAATTAAACATAGCACCAAGAATTTTCTGTTCACTTTTTCTTCCATATCAGAAGGTTAGCCATACTTGGATAATCTGGTGCTACAACTCGTGAAGATTTTGGAGACCAACGCTCCATGTGTAAGGAATAAAACCGAGCTAGTTGGCTGTGCGGTTATGGTCATGCAACTGAGAGCTTGCATTCCGGAGATAGTGGATTAGAACCAAACTGTCGGCAGTCCTGAAGATAGTTTTCCATGGCTTCCCATTTTCACACCAGGCAAATGTTGGGGCTGTACCTTAATTAAGGCCATGGCTGTTTCCTTCCCTCTCCTAGCCCTTTCCTATCCCAACGTCACCATAAGACCTATGTGTATTGGTGCAACGTAAAGCAAATTACAAGAAGAAATGTAAGGAATTAATACAAAATTCCAATTTTCTCTTTAATATGAATTTAATTATAATGTGATAGCATTTTCAATTCTTATGAGAAGATTAAAATTAATATTTGATTTTAATATTAAATGCTTACCTGAATTATTACAGTTAACTATGTCCTGAAAAATAAAACCAACCCAAAAGTAAATGAACAGGATTAAAATAATTTATTAAACTACCCCAAAACATGTCAAAATTTCAAAATTTATTCATATCAGAGCATTTTCTTTTAAATATAAGGACATTTTTACTGGTTATTTTAAATGCTCTCATAGGTGATCAACATCTTCCTCTATTTATTAGGATATAAAGTTTAATAAACTGGGTGGAGAGGCCACACATGTTAATATGCTATGACTATGGCGACAAGCTCTACATTTGGGAGACGAGTAGGTTTGAACCCCACTGTCGACTGTCCTGAGAAAGGTTTTGTGTGGTTTCCCATTTTCATTTCCAGGCAGATGCTGGGATAGTACCTATTCATAGGCCACAGCTGATTCCTTTCACCCCCTTACCCAATTTCATTCATCATCAATTTCATTAACTCCACAACTGAGGTAGGTGCCAGAAAGGGCATCCAGCTGTAAAAAAATATGCCATATACTGGTAATTTCATGTCACCTCATCACCAGAAATGGGAATAAGGGGTAGATATTCATTCAAAATTTAAAATTAATGTTACTGTATATCCAATTTTAATGAATGACTTGTGATTTTCAGCTTTCTGCACATCATGAGTAAGCCCAGCAACAAAGGCACTGTAATACTGGCTTACAGTGGAGGTCTTGATACCTCTTGCATTCTACTATGGCTTATTGAGCAAGGCTATGATGTCATAGCCTATATGGTAAGAACATAACTTGTTCTTAGCAAATTTTAGAATTATGAAATGAGACAGTAATCTCATAATGTGATATGTTTTGATTTACACTTCTGTTTAGGCAAATATTGGACAAGATGAAGACTTTGAGATTGCTAAAAAGAAAGCTGCTAAGATAGGGGCCAAGAAGGTAAGGCATTACACAGTTCAGTTAGTAATATTTACAAATTGGGCATATATCTGTGATACCTAAGACACAGGACAGGTAAGGAAATGTTAGTAACTGAGACAAATGTATGACAGACACTCAGTGAAGCAGGAGTTCACTACAAAAATATTTTGATGTTACAGCTTCATTACTTTCTCTTATTTTTTGCTGATGAACACATGTCACAGAGATATTTATTTTCTTGAAACATCAAACTGCACAGTGCTTTGTCTGTATTGCATTCATGATTCAATAACTTATTCCTTCTCCAACTTAAGTTCTACCTCTACTCTGTGTTTGTGAGAAGATATCTGATTTCTAATTTATGTAATTGACATGTGTATGTTGAGTTCCTAGCCAAAATGCTGGTTAGATCTTCAACAGTTCCACCATCAGCTGTCAGAGATAGCTTAGGCATCACTGAAGAGGTATACTAGGGAAATGAGGAGTGAGGTCATTCCCCATTGCTTTTTTTTTCACTGAACCAAAAGGTTCTATCATTTATCAGTCTTCTAAAAACACATTAAGCTACAGCCCTGAAGAGCCTTAGCCTACTGAGTGACTACTGCTCAGCTCGAAGACTTCTGAATACAAAGTGACGCCTGGTTAGTGTGACGAATGCTCTCAGCTTTCTAGACCAGGGCCGCTACCTCACCATCAGACAGCTGCCAAGTTGTTCTCACATAGGCTGAGTGGACCTCAAACCAACCCTCACATCCAAGTAAAATTCCCTGACTAGCCAGGAATGGAACCCAGAGTCTCTGGGTAAAGGACAGGTGCCCTAGATGATGGGACCAGCCCATCAGTGTGCCAAGTCTATTGAAACACATACACCAACTGACCCTATGAGTGATACTTTCAGACTATTCACCATAAGGACTGGCTGCATAATAAGTGGCATTACTAGCATTGCTCATACCTTCGTTTTTTAAATTTTCAAAACCAGATTTTAATGCGACTGAGATAACCCAATGAAAGCAGTGAACTTGTTCTAGCCCCTAACAGAAGATGCAGTGCACTGTAAACACCATACTTCACCAGAGATAGATCCAAGGTAAATTTGTGGATGACTGTGCATAATATTATTGGGAAAAAGATCTGAAAACAATATATAATGACACATGATCTGGCATGTTAAAAAAAAAAAAAAAAAATGGTTAGATGCTAGCAAACTCTCTTGAAATATCACAAATACTTTGCAAATTCTTAGAACACATTCCTGATGATAAATTTAAATTTCAAGATGCAGTGTTGCATTGAGCTAATTCAGGAAACTTTGTCTCAGAATATATAATAATTCAATCTGATTTGAAAACCAAACATGTCTAAATTGTGTAGAATACATCAATCTTTAAGACACATTGTTTTTCACATTCTTTATCAAAAGAATAATAACTGTGAGAAATTCATGCTTTAAATCATATAGCCTTTCCTACAAGTTTGTGGTGAAGAAATATGATTGATTATTCATGAAAGATCTTTCAAGAATAATCAAAGTATCTGGTCAGCATACTGCAGAATTCATAACAAGTACAGTGTCAAGTAATTCTCTCTCTCTAAACTGGTGTCAGAAGAAATAAGATTGACATCATTCTATATTCAAGGCCAAAAGAATGTTTCCTTGTACTGACCTTCACAACAAAGTCATAAACAAGTTTCATTAGCAGATTGCTTCCTGAGAGATGCATTGGATAGAGCATGTATACATTAAGTGGAAATCTCCATTCAGAGAACCAACCTGGTATTCAAGGTTACTATAGATAAGGAGCTTGTAACATCAGATGGTTCTCAGTCTCTGTAAGGACCATTCAATTTTGTCTCAAACCTATGCAGGCAATATCATCACCACAAGAAAAAAACTTATTAAACCCTCTACTACAGTATATCTTATTTTCCAGCTTTCACTGTTGTTTTGATAAAAATGTATGCTTCTTTTTCCTTACACGCAATTCACTTCTACTACCTAGCATAAGTAAATTTGGTCTAATATTATATTATAAGAGAAGGAGCCTCCATGGCTATTTTCTTTCGAACCATTAGAGTTGTGAGAAAAATACATATGTATATTTTTATACGAAATTTAATTCTTAATCCTGTATGTGTGTTCTTTTTTTATACGACTAATAGTTTACCCATTAGCTTGGTTTTAATTGGATAAAGCACATGTCAAAACACAAAGCAGTGCGCCGGCCTCTTACCGCTGGGTTCCGTGGTTCAAATTCCAGTCACTCCATGTAAGATTTGTGTTGGACAAAGTGGAGGCAGGACAGATTTTCCTCCAGGTACTCTGGTTTTCCCTGTCATATTTCATTCTAGCAATGCTCTCCAATATCATTTCATCTGTCATTAATCATCGCCCCAGCCAATCGCAGGCTTCGGCAGCCGGCACATTTCCTATCGTCGCCGCTAGATGGGAGCTTCATTCATTCCATTCCTGACCCATTTGAATGACTGGAAGCAGTCTGTGGATTTTCATTATAAGAGAGAAAATTTGTTTGTGTATGGAAGGTATGGAAACCTTGAGAACCGCTCAACACATTTCAGTAATTCTTTCACATTGGAAAGCTTCTTTGTTATCTGTAGAGCAGGCAGATTAAAAAAGTAGTTTGTCAGAAAAATTGTGTGCCTGGGATTCTTAAAAATGAATACAATGCCCAAACTGTTAGTCCTATTAAAAATAGTGTTAACCAAGTGCACTTAGAATTCAAATTTTTAAAATATAAAAATTCATATGAATGTTTCTTCCTAACTCTATCAATTTTCCAGGGGAAAATCAGCTTTGTGTTTTGACATGTGCTTTATCCAATAAAAACCAAGCTAATGGGTAAACTTAGTCTTATAAAAAAGAACACACAGGATTAAGAATTAAATTTCCTATAAAGATATGCATATGTATTTTTCTGGCAACTCTAATGGTTTGAAAGAAAACAGCTATTTTACTGTGTCTATGGAGTATTTGCTGGCCCTGTGGTGTAGGGGTAGCATGCCTGCCTCTTACCCGGAGGCCCCGGGTTTGATTCCGGCCAGGTCAGCAAATTTTACCTGGACTTGAGGGCTGGTTTGAGGTCCACTCAGCCTACGTGATTAGAATTAAGGAGCTATCTGATGGTGAGACAGCGGCATAGAAAGCCAAGAATAGCGGCCGAGAGGATTCGTCATGCTGACCACACGACACCTCGTAATCTGCAAGCCTTCGGGCTGAGCAACAGTCGCTTGGTAGGCCAAGGCCCTTCAAGGGCTGTAGTTTGGGGTTTGGTTTGGTTTTAATGGAGTATTTCTAACATGTGGCCCAGGGCACTCACTTGTCAAGTGCAGTACAGCTTGATGGATAAGGATGAAAATTATTATATGTATTGATTAGTAGTGCAAGTCCAACAAACATTATACCTAAAATAAATAAATAAATAAATAAATAAATAAATAAATAAATAAATAAATAAATAAATAAATAAATAAATAAATAAATCAAAGGTAGTTTATTAATCACTAACAAAGAGAACATAAAATGTTATCAAAACATGTATGGTGTGTAATGTTGAAATAATTAATTAAGAAATCCTTCACATGTCCTTATGAAGGCCAATGTAATTTGGCAAAAAGCTTGGCATTGTTTTAGTAACAAATAAGTGGCTTTAATCCAGTTAATCATATTTATCTATTTATTTTAAGACAATGAGCCACAAAACCCTACATTAATTAATCATTATACTTTTTCACTCTGTGAGAAAAAGTTTGAGCCAGAAAGAAAATGTAAAACAAACCAAAAGAAATGTATGTCTGTGAACATTTAAAAGTAATGTTTCCTAACTGGTATAATAGGCCAAGGGATGAAATTTGACACAGAAGGTGATCAGAGGTAAGTACTGTTCACTTTTGCTACCAGTGGTGAACAAACCCAATTATGTCTGACTTCGCAGAGTCACAGAAACTGATAGTAAATGAATAAATATAGATAATTTGCTGCTTACTAGAATGACTAAAATGACAGACCATTTCTAGAGACTAATACTGCCCACTATGTATTTCTCTTTCAGGTCATTATTGATGATGTCCGCAAATCATTTGTAGAAGAATTCATTTGGGTTGCTGTAGCCTCTGGACTGATATATGAGTCCCGCTACCTTCTAGGAACATCATTGGCCAGACCTTGTATCTCCCAGGGGCTAATTCGTGTGGCTAAAGAAGAAGGAGCAGGCTTCATCTCTCATGGGGCTACAGGGAAGGGTAATGACCAAGTGCGCTTTGAACTCAGTTGCTATGCCCTGTGGCCTCAGGTTCAGGTACAGTATCTCTCACAATTTACTCAGATCCAATTCAATTTCTTACAAAGCATTAGTATGTCCTAACATAGAAACTACCTAGACATCGCCAAACTTATACGAAGGAAATATCTTAACAATATTTAAATGAAAGCAAAGCAAGCAAATCCATTTACACACAGGGCATGAAGGTCATTGGAGGAGTTGAAGGTAAAAGCTTCCATTGTTAGTAACATCAATAGTTAAGCCTAGTAAGAGAAAATGATTAGCTCTACATCTGACTACCTTTTCTGCTGGAATTAACTTAGTGCTCTTTCTTGGTGTAGATTGAGTGAACCTCAAGGCTGTGTCCCTCTCTGGATGTGGAAATCCCATTACTGAAGTTTTCTAATTCCAAACAGAGAATTGAATCCTTGCCCTTCTGGATGAACCAAGCATACCTCTAATACCTCGGCTAGACAGTCCCTATTTAAATAAGGCACTTAAATAATACTTTGACTATACTTTCAAATTTTTTGGACTATGTGTTATGAATGAATTACCAAAATTTAGCAAACTCTATTTTTTAAAATATTTACTGGGTAAATTTTAGTAAGTGTGCTGAGTGTTGAACCTTCCACTACCTGGATGCCCCAGTAGTTTGCTATGCATGGTTAATTGTGGTTGGGCTGCATCCCTGCAACTCACATACCGCACACAACACTACCCTCCGCTACAACAATGCCATCGTGTTACGTGCAGCTGGACTATGTGCTACAACACTGCCTTTGTCATGTTGCTTGATACCAAATTTTACATCAGTAAAAACTAAATTGAAGACAACAAATGTATGGTAACTTTGGGCTATAATAATAAGAACGATAGAAAAGTAAGAATGGGACAGATACTCATTGCAAATTAAATACTGAATAATTTCTTTGTAAATATAGTAATATACGTCTGTCTGTCTAATGAAAATTTTGGAATGATTTATGAGAACCAGACTTCAAGTTTTCTTAAGCTGATTAACCATTAAATATCAAGAACAAATCAATTAAGCTTTACATGGTAGCAAGTTACACCTGTAAAGGTTTACAGAATATTTACAGAACTCAGCCATTTGAAGACTGAAGACTCTTATGGTCTCTCTAATTTTTTTAAATTTATTCCTAATTCTTTAGGAGCTAGCGGTATCAAGGTTCTGAAATGGCGGTTGGGTGAACAAATGAGATCTCACTTTATGGAATCTTCTAGCCATCTTCCAGGAACTAGGTGTAATGACACTCCCTTAAGTTTAAATTTATCACTGTACCTAGGTCTGGCTCTTTGGCTGAATGGTCAGTGTAGTTGATTCAGGACAGAGGGACCCGGGATCAATTCCTCGGCGGGTCAGAGATTTTAACAGTAAATGGTTACTTCCCCTGGCTTGGGGACTGGGTGCTTGTACTTTCCCAACATCCCTGCAACTCACATACCGCACACAATACTACCCTCCACTACAATAACACGCAGTTTCCCATACACGGCAGATGCCGCCCACCCTTGTTGGAGGGTCTGCCTTACAAGGGCTCTACCAGGCTAGCAATAGCCACACACATCAACTGTACCTCGGTACACTTCACATTAAAGAAAATTGTTCAAATCACTCATACAAAACAAAAAAGAGAATCACAGAGATTTTTGTCATTTCAAACAAAGTAAAACATAAAACTATATAGAAATTTAATTATTTAACTTAGTAGTAATACTGAGTGGAGTTGCTCTCCATTTGGGAGAAAAGTGGGCTTGAACCCTGCCATTGGGTGTCCTGAGAATGATTTTCTATGGTTTCACCATTTTCACTTCCAAGCAAATGCTGGAACAGTCCCTATTAATAGACCACAACTGGTTCCTTCCACCTCCTTGCAGTGTCCATTTCATCTTCTATAGCTCCTCAGTTGAGGTTGATGCCAGTAAGGACATCCGGCTGAAAATCATGCCCTCAAGCTAAAAAAACCCACTGGGATTGATAAGATTTCTGCGGATATATTAAAAGCAATGGGTAGGGATATAGTGCCATATCTGAAATACTTATTTGATAATTGTTTGCATGAATGAGCAAAACCAAAATGAATGGAGAGTTGCTACAGTAGCCCCAGTTACAAGAAAAAAGTTGATAAACGTGAAGTGGATAATTACAGGCCTGTCACCAAGTGAGTTGGCCGTGTAGTTAGGGGCGCGCAGCTGTGAGCTTGCATTCGGGAGATAGTGGGTTCACACCCCAATGTTGGCAGGCCTGAAGATGGTTTTCCATGGTTTCTCATTTTCACACCAGGAAAATGCTGGGTTCTACCTTAATTAAGGCCATGGCTGTTTTCTTCTTACTCCTAACCCTTTCCTATCATAGCCAAAAGACCTATCTGAGTTGGTGCAAAGTAAAGCAACTTGTAAAAAATATATATATATATATAGGCCAGTCAGCCTGACATGTACTGTTTGTAAGCTTTGGGAAAACATTCTTGCTGATTATATTAGACACGTTTGAAAAATTACTAACTAGTTTGATAGAAGGCAGTTCCATTTTAGAAAATATTCCAGTGAGGATCAGATTGAAGGATTCCAGCAAGAGATAGCAGATATTTTAGATTCAGGAGGTCAAATGGATTGTATACTATTAATTTATACAAGGCTTTTGATAGGGTAGGTCATGGCAGATTACCGACGAAAATGAGGACGGGCTAGACAAAAGAGTGACTGAAAATAGAACTTAGAAAATTAGAGTAGGTAATTGTTATATGATTCTGTAATGATCAGGAGGGGGCTGCCACAGGGTAGTATTACTGGTCATTTATGTTTTCTTATATATATAAAATGAGTAAAGGACTGGAATCACAGGTAAGACTATCTGCAGATGATGTTATACTGTACAGTGTAGAGTAATAAATAAGTTACAGGATTGTGAGTGACTACAAAAATACCTTTTTTGTACGAGGGTGAGGAGTAAGGAGGGAGATAGCCCAGTTTCAGTAATACTGCCAACGGAATGGAAATGAAACCTGAATTCATCACTAAAAGTTTTGCAAGTAATATGTATGTATGTATGTATGTACAGTAGGTACATATGTAGGTAGGTAGGTAGGTAGGTAGGTAGGTGTATGTATGTATGTATGTATGTATGTATGTATGTATGTATGTATGTATGTATGTATGTATGTATGTATGATTTCAACTGTAATATAGGGCCGATGACCTTCGATGTTAGGCCCCTTAAAACAACAAGCATCATCATCATCAACTGTAATATATTATATTTGCATCCATATGTGTGTGAATTTAGTATTCTTACAATGAAAAGCTACAATAATTAATTCATGTTTACTAGGTCATTGCACCATGGAGGATACCTGAATTTACCAAAAGATTCCAAGGTCGTCAGGATCTCTTGCAATATGCTTCTAGCCATGGTATTCCAGTGCCAGTCACTCCAAAAGAACCGTGGAGTATGGATGCTAACTTGATGCATATCAGGTACATAATTTCTGAAGATATTATCCATTCTAATATTGTAAATAAATTTGAATGTTGGTCTGTTTGTCGGTCTGTCTTTCTTTCATGTATAAAGTACTATACTGATTGAGTTCAAATTTGGCAAGCTTATAGCTGGCACCTTCAGTTAACTTATAGGTCTATTTTCATTTCAATATCTAGGTCCGTTTGAAGATGAGGCCATTTATGTAGGTATGTGCTGAAGTTGTGCATATTTTATCAGCTAGAAACCAAAATTACGGGTCAACGTTTAGTTCTATCATAAAATAAGATTCACTATATGTAATTATAATTCAGTTTTCTACAGAAAAGGTCATATAAAATTTCTTCATAACTCTAATAGTTTTCAGGAAATTGTGCTGTTACATGTTGAAGCATGCATTCCTGTGACATCAAAATGACACCTCACACATTTACAATAAGTACAAAAAGAAATCAGTGACATTGCCAACATTCAGCCCAGCAAATGGTGGGTGTATTACTATAATTAATAATGCTATATTTTGCATTATTTATATCAGTAATGTTACAAGTTTGTCTATAAACAAAACATTTCTGCCTCATACTTCATTGTAATCTTTGATTTGGTATCCAAAAGTCAAATGTAAGTTGTTTAATTTTGTCCATCTGATTGATTGATTGATTCATTCATTCATTCATCGATCGATTAACCTCACAAGAAAAATGGATGAACAGAATTTCTCTGAACCCAGTATTTAAGTTTAAGAATGGTTGGGTTGTGCAGTAGGCTATATAATTGATTACTTCAATTAGTATATAGTGGCATACCAATATGGAGGGGGCCAAAATAATAGGCTCAAATTTCTCCGGTAATACTCTCTATCTCTCTAATCATTCTTCATGTCTTGAGCATTGTGACTTCATACATGTTGTGTCAATTTGTTGTGGATATCACCTGCTGCTTCCATTGTTGTTGATTTTCTGTCCCTGTATGATCTTCCTGATCTGAATGACCTTCTTCACTTGATCAACCCATCTGCTTGGTGCTTGGCCTTTTACCATGGGCTGTTCCCTGAACTGTAGCCTTCTCTAAGTTGTCCCCCTGTCATCTTGTGATGTGGCTGAAGAACTACAATATCTTCTGGTAACATAGTAAAGAAAGAGGTCTCCTCACGCCCAACTCATTCCTGATTGACACATTCATTCTTCTTTGTGTCCATGATATTCTTAATATTCTAACACTAGCTGTATGGAAAAACAGTACTTAATAATGGTTGTGGAAATGAAAATCTCTAATATTTTATGTTTCATACAAATTTATCATACGAGGAATAATAATGGTGATATTTGCAATTATTACATTTTTCAAAAAGCACGCCCAGTATCCTGGATTGTTAAGGCATCAAGTCTAAATGGCCTCACACCATGGTTAGCTGGTTCGAGTCCTGTTAGTCAAAAAAAATTTCACCATCAGAATGTTAAAATTTTACAGGAAAACCTCATTTAATTTTCTAAATTAAGATACATGAAACGTGTAATAAATAAAGTTAAGGATATTCATCACCACCATCATTTCCCTTTATCTATGTGGTTGGGGTCTCTCCCATCTGGGGAGATGGTGGTTTGAACCTCACTGTCAGCAGCCCTGAAGATGGTTAAAAAAATTCTCCATTTTACTCTGTCTTTCCACCACTTCCTATCCATATTCAGTAAGATGGTGGTTGGTATACAATTTCTAATCACTAAATTGTGTGCCAAAAACCTGGATTCAATTTCAGTGTGATGCTCTTGATTGTGATTCATCCATTGGACAGAGACTTCAAGTCTTGAGCAGACCCCTTGGTCCTATTCGACAGGAGTAGCACTGGGCTTCCCCTTCTCCTTTCCAACTTCATATATCACATCATTCATTTCATCTCATTAACTCCTTTGATGAGTTTGACATCAGGAAGGGCATCCGGTTATAAAAACTTGCTATGACAATTCATCTCACTTCACACCTGACCCCGCAGAAATGGGACAAGGGTTGGATATATACTTTGGACATATATTACATTATTCACAAACTTCCAAATTTCTCCAGAAATACCAGTTCTATCTACAAGTAGCAAATAACAAAACTTAAAGAAAATCTATCTTTCAATCTTTTATATTGGATACATTTTTTACTTTTAGGTATATTAATGAAGATTTTCTCAATTTTAGATTTATATTGCTAAATCCATCAACAGTTTTTTTTAAATAAGCTGTAAATCCAAATAGTTTTACCCACTGTTGATCAGGATGATAATGGAGATGACTGTTGAAATGAGAAGAAAAGTGTAAAGGAACGACCACTTGGAGAATGAGGTAGGGAAGTGGATCATTACAGAGAGAGGGGGGTGGGCTGTGAAGACCTAAGCCTCGAATGCTCTAATATATCACAGACCCAAAAGAAAAAATATGTGACAGCTTACAGTGTCCTAAGTCTCTGAAACTTATCAGCAATATAATTACACTGACTGACTGAAAACTAACCCATCAACAATGGGTACAAAACAGCTAGTTTTATAGTAAAATCAAAGAATTTTTCTTTAACTTCTTAACTATTGTCATGTTTCTTGAGCAATATTCATGACTTCAGTAAGTAAATGGTAACTTAAGAAATGAAAATGGTAATAGGCCAAAACCAAAGAGAGAGGGAACTGATGGTAAAAGACATATTTACTCATAAAATCACTCTCTTTTGGCAAATAATATTTTAAAATTTTACAGGAAAACCTCATTTAATTTCTAAATTAAGATACATGAAATGTATAATAAATAAAGTTAAGGACATTCATCGTCACCATCATTTCCCTTTATCTACGGGGTTGGGGTCTTTCCCATTTGGGGAGATGGTGGTCAGCAGCTCTGAAGATGGTTACAAAAACTCTCCATTTTACTCTATCTTTCCACCACTTCCTATCCATAATCATGTTCCAACCTAGATCCCATTGTTTTATACTGTTCTTGAGTAGGTCCATCAAATTGTATTACATGGAGTATTTATCACTGCACTGTAACGATTTAAAGTATTCTAATACCAGTACTCAACTTCAGATGCTGGGCTGATTTCTTTACACCATCAGAGGCAGTGTTAGAGTGGATGAAAGTGCTGGACATCCTTATATGAAATATTGTTTTTGTTATTGTAATATATTCAATCGTATGTATGTTTTTATGTCATATGCAAAATAATAATAATAATAATAATAATAATAATAATAATAATAATAATAATAATAATAATAATAATTTATGAGATAAGTTAGTTTCTTGAAGTTTCTCTTGTTTGTCACAGACTGGTTCATCACACTCAACCAATGTAATCATACATCCTGCTACTCTATTTTCCCAGATAAGTTTGGCATTGATATCATTCATGCTAGGCTCCTTCCTTTCATCTTGTCTAACCCCCTCTGAACTACATTTGTTCTTTTCTGACCATGACAGTATTAAGGGTTGAAAGGCATAGAGATTCTTTCTTTTTTTTAAAAAACATTTTATGGCCTTTCCCTCTCTTTAGACAATACCTTACCGAGCTTGATAGCTGCAGTCACTTAAGTGCAGCCAGTATCCAGTATTCAGGAGACAGTAGGTTCGAACCCCACTGTCGGCAGTCCTGAACATGGTTTTCCATGGTTTCCCATTTTCACACCAGGCAAATGCTGGGGCTGTACCTTAATTAAGGCCACGGCCGCTTCCTTCCCATTCCTAGGCCTTTCCTGTCCCATCGTCGCCATAAGACCTATCTGTGTCGGCGCGACGTAAAGCAACTAGCAAAAAAAAAAAAAAAAAAAGACAATACCTTCATTAATCAAGGGGGTTGAAAGTCTTCCTCCTTTAACATTACAAAGGGTTCATTATCTTGTTGTTTTTCCCCTTCATTCATGAATTTTCATATTCACATGCTGGTAACATGAGACTTCTTTTAATGAACAAGTAATATATTGCTGTTCCATCTGCAAAAACCACTATGTGATAATTTTGTGGGATAAAAATACTGATCCACAGCACATATCTCATCAAGAGGGAGAATTCTTCAACAAGTTTGCATAATATTGAACCTTAAATGACAGAACCTTACTGGCCAAACTCCTAAGCTAAAATATTTCACATAGTGGCTTTTGCAGGTGCAACAATGATATGTAAAGCTTGAGTGAACAATGTTTGAAACAGACTAGTAGGAGCTACATAGTACTCCTTCTTAAGAAGGGTTTCCTAACACACAAATGCAGCAGTTTTACAGAGTTCAAATGTTGGAATTCTGAAGTATATGGAGTGCTTCTTTGGAACCTGTGCTTTAAAACCTAACTGGAACTATGGAATAAATGCATCACATTATTGATATTCTGAATTGATTGCCTGCATTGCTTTGTCTTTTTCCATTAAATACTTTGGACAAAGTTGCTCACGAAAACAGGTGGAGAAAATAGTAAAGTCTATAAGATGTCAAAAAAGCAGGTCCTTCACCAATCTGAGCTTGAAAACATAATTGAAAATTGGGACACTTGAATTTTTATCTGAGGGTATGAATTATGCAAGTCATGCAGGTCATAGAAATAGTCATCAGTGGTTTTTTAATTTTAATTTTAGTTATGAGTCAGGAATTTTGGAGGACCCAGCAGCAGCAGCCCCTGAGAGCATTTATCAGATGACTGTAAGCCCATTGAAGGCCCCTGATTCAGCATGCATTCTGAAGATTCATTTTAAAGAAGGTATTTTATTTTCTGAAATTCTATAGAAATTAAACTTTCAGTGAAATGTCTTGATGCATTGCTCAATGCCCTTGTGTCTTTCTCCAGCAATCATACATCTTATTTACCATATATTGCTGTTTAGAATGTCTCTCTTGAATTCTCCTGATCAATTTGTTTCACAATTTTTCACTTTTACATTAATTCATTTTGCCTTAACCATCTACCAAATGTTTCCTCTTCTCATAAAATATTCTCCTTACCAAACCCTGTAGTGTCACTTCATTTACTCCCTGGTCATTTACTCTTGATTCATTTTTTTAAATTGCTTATATTAAACTGGATATTATTGAAAGGGTATTCTGGCACCATGGCTGAGTGGTCAGCACATTAACCTCTGGTCCTCGGAGCCCAAGGTTCAATTCCCGGCTGAATTGAGGGATTTTAATCTTAAAACAGTTAATTCCCTTGATTCAGACACTGGGTGTTTGTTCTGTCCTAATATCCCTGCACCAAACCACAATAAGGCACAGTTTTCTATACACAGCAAATGCCACCGACACTTGCTGGAGAGTCTGACTTACAAGGGCACCAGTCTAGCAATAACCACATGAAATTATTACTGAAGGTGTAAATAGTGAAGTATTTTAGTGTGTTGTGTTCTTTTCTTTTTTTTTGGGGGGGGGGGGGTGCTGATTGGCTCATATGGTACAGCATTGGCTTTCTGAGCCCAAGTTGGCAGGTTCAGTCAAAACTTAGGCACCTCAATGTACCTGAAAACTGAAGAAGTAGTTAGTGGGGACATGACACCAGTAACATTGTTGTTCTTTTTGGTACTGTATACAGTTTCTCTCTGAAATCTTCTGTGAAGAGTGGTGAGTTTTGGACCCTAAAACCATGCCCTCCCCTGCCTTGCCCTGAACCTTCAATGCCCACACCAATCAGGAGTATGAAATCAGTAAAATATCAGCAATAATATAACATACAATCTTCTCCAAAATGCATAGGAGTATTGGCTTGCCATTTTGATATCGGTTTCAACCCATTTCGTGTAGAATCCAACTTCAGTTTGTTTCTACTAAGGTTGTATTTCTGAGCATATCCATAGATTCCCACCACCTACTGGCAGAAGAAGAGTGAGAACTTCCCGATGACTCATGGCGATAACACGCAGGTTGCCTGCTGGCAATCTGATGTGATGTAATGATCGTGTACGCGTATTTGCTCTTTGCTTTGTAAGTGATAGATTCTCTGTTGATGACTTATGAACTGACTAGCGAAATGCTTCATGGCTAACTAGTTAGCATGCTGGCCTTTAGTACATGAAGTCTCTGGTTCAATTCCGAACCAATTCAGGGCTTTTAACCTTCATTGGTTAATTCCTCTGGCTTAGGGATTGGGTGTTTCTACCATCTTAGTCATTAGACTTCATCTTGGGTAGAGCCCCAACTTCTAGAGGGAAATGGACAAAAAGACTGATACCTTCTCTGTATGTCAGTGTATGTTATCGATTCAAGACACATCAGAAGTCATTAGGCTGTCAATATGCATATATTTCCTAACACCTGTGCAGCTTGTTAGATAAAATCTACCATGGGACTGATGGTGTCAGGTTCTGCTCATGCTGCTTGGATTGCAACAATCACAGTCTGATATCAGTTGAAGTTAGTCTGTGCTGTGCTGTGCTGTGTACAACCAATTTCTAGTTTGTTTTCCTTATGAATGACATAAAATGGTTGTATTTTTGGAATAACCACTTGGAGGGGGATGAAAAGGACTGAAAAAGGGGTTGAATGTTGTTATTAGTATACTGATATCTCAAAAACTGAAGATGTTACAGACGTGTAAATTGATATTTTGATTCTCTTTAAAAATAAAGAAACACGTATTTTTTGTTTTTGGAAAATACACTTAAGGGAGTTTGTACGAAGAAAGGTGAATTATTTTTATGAGGATACTTATATCTCATAAACTGAAGATGTTACAGACATGAAAATTTGTTGGAACTTTAAAAATGAAGAAACATGTATCTTTTAGTTTTCAGAAAATCCACTTATGCGAGGGGGTGGGGGTGGGGGTGGGGGATGATAGATAACATGTTCTGACTGACTGACTGACTGACTGACTGTCTGACTGACTGACTCATTCATCATCACCGAACCAAAACTACTGGACATAGAGAAATGAAATGTTGGGGATACATTTATATCACAGTGTAGGTTCTCACTAAGGAAGGATTTTTGGATATTCCTTTGATAAGGGGGGTGAAAGGGGGCGGGGTGAATTTTAAAAATGAGTATATCTATATCTGGAATATTTAACAGTTTACAGATGTAAAAATTAGTATTTGGAATCTCCTTTAAAAACAAAGAAACACTTATTTTTTGTTTTAGGAAAATCCCCTTAATGGAGGTGAAAAAAGGGTTGAATACCTTTTATGAGGATACTTATATCTCAAAAACTGAAACTATTACAGATATGAAAATTGATACCGGTATTTGGAATCTTGTTTATTAAGTGTGTTTAAAGGCAGATTTCATGTTGAATGTGTGTTAATACCCTTTTGATTGATTGACTGATTGATTTATTTATTTATTTATTTATTTATTTATTTATTTATGTATTTATTTATTTATTTATTTATTTATTTATTTATTTTATTTATGTATGTATTTATTTATTTATTTATTTATTTATTTATTTATTTATTTATTTATTTATTTATTTATTTATTTATTTATTTATTTATTTATTTATTTGTTTGTTTGTTTGTTTGTTTGTTTGTTTGTTTGTTTGTTTGTTTGTTTGCTTTGAACTGATGATGATTCCACGGGAATCAAAACTGGTATTAATTTAATAAATGTTACATATTATATAAAGTGTTGAATAGTGGAACATCCCTTGACTGATTCTTATTATATAAGTCAAACGTCAACATGGAAATGAAAGTTATAAATTATGAGAGTTTATGTTCAACGTTCAGCATCGGAAAACAATGCATGCTACTGTATAACACCTACAGTGAAACATAAAGAGGGTTCTGTGATAATTTGGGGTTGTTTCACATTCAGTTAAGTTGGTAGACTGCACCGAATTCAAGGAACACTGGACAAAAACGGCTACCATTCCATCCTATCTCGTTATGCTTTTCTATCTGGACAGCAATATGGGTTTGTCCTCCAACAAGACAATGACCCCAGCTATTGCATGAATTATCTGCAAAACAAACAAAACTCTGGGGAATTGTTTTCAATGGAATGGCCCTCCCAATCCCCAGACTTATATCCAATGGAACTGCTGTGGGAGGAGTTGGATCGGCAAGTCCGAAAAGAGTGTCCTTCTTCATCGGAAAAGCTGTGGGACATCTTGCAGAATGCCTGACAAAGTATATCTGCATCAGTGTTATCCTAGAATGACAAGAATAGTTCAAAGTGTACTTACAGCAAAGCGGGGTTTCTCTGATGAGAAGAGATTTTAATGTGTTTTGGTGATCTGTGAGAGTATATGTGTAAATATTGTCTGTTTCTTGCTCAGATGTAATGTAAAAATGTAGTTTTATTGTAAAATATTAGTTTTATAATATATATTTGCCAATTTCTTGCATAGGTATGTTCTTTTCTTTTAATCTCAGTCCATTCCTTAACAGTTCAATGCTTGTCCAGAAACTTTTGACTGGCACTGTACTGTATATCTGATAGCAAGGTGATCTCTGAGCCCCAGTAAACTTTGAGATGCTAGTGCAGAGCTCTTAAAACAAATATGTCAAGTTCTCATCCTGAAGCAGTGGCGTATCCTGGAATCTCCACTGAGGCATGCAACTAGTAACCATTCATTAACACAATGTATTAAGTAAATTTCAATTCTACTCACCCTAATTACATGTAGGTGAACTCGAGCCAAATAGTTTTACTGTAAGTTTCCGGATTGAACGTGCGTACACAATTCTTGTTTTCTGTTTTTAAATTTACGAGGGTCCACCTCTGTGGTGTAGTGGTTAGTGTGATTAGCTGCCACCCCCGGAGGTCCGGATTTGATTCCCGGCTCTGCCACGAAATTTGAAAAGTGGTACAAGGGCTGGAACGGGGTCCACTCAGCCTCGGGAGGTCAACTGAGTAGAGGTGGGTTCGATTCCCACCTCAGCCATCCTGGAAGTGGTTTTCCGTGGTTTCCCACTTCTCCTCCAGGCAAATGCCGGGATGGTACCTAACTTCAGGCCATGGCCACTTCCTTCCCTCTTCCTTGTCTATCCCTTCCAATATCCCCATCGCCCACAAGGCCCCTGATCAGCATAGCAGGTGAGGCCGCCTGGCCATCCTCCCCAGTTGTATCGCCGGCGCAGAGTCTGAAGCTCCAGGACACTGCCCTTGAGGCGGTAGAGGTGGGATCCCTCGCTGAGTCCGAGGGAAAAGCCAACCCTGGAGGGTAAGCAGATTAAGAAGAAGAAGAAATTTACGAGGGAAGGTAGAGGTCTCCCGGCTTTAACTATTTGAATCTTTTCATCAAACGAACGGCCAGTAAATGCCGTCGAGTGGGGATACTTGGGACTGGAGGGAAACTTGGGACAATTTGGGGTATACTTATGTTTGTTCAATTATCTACCCTCCATATAATGCTAATATTGTTTTTGTTATTCCCAGCTGAAGTGAATGCTTCAGGCATACTTTCTAACCATATTCAAGCTTTATAACTTGAGCTATGTACAAAATAGTTGTGATTTAGTTTCATTATTATTTCTGTTTATTTTAGTAACCTTCTAAAACTTTGTCTGCCAAGGAGAGCTAAACGATCACTGAAATCAGTTTATTAGTGCCCCACATAACCTAGAATCTTGTAAATGTAACAACAATGTATTGAGCTGATATCTGATAGTCTACAGTAAATAAGTGAGATTTCATAAAAAATTGTTTTATGTGGGGTAACTTGGGACACCTTGAATTATTTTTCCGGATATTTATCACCATGCCTAGAAAGCACAAACGAAAGATTGGGAGCAGGAAATGCCATGATTTTATCCACGAGACTTTGGAAAAAGCCATAAAAGGTGTAAAATGTGATTTTGTTCTTGCAAAACTATTTGTGTGCCAAGTTCAGTCAATCACACCACCACCTATACTTGTAAATTTATGAGAAGTTACCATGGTTCTGCAGATACATTTATATTTCCTCAGATTGATGATATTGCAGATGTTTCCTTTCAAAATATCTGTAAACTGTTAGTCCCTATTCTTATTTTTCTGGATTGCTACACATTTCAAATTTAGGTACCGGTACTGTATGGTACCACGATTAAAATGGATAAACTGACACTTTTCTTATGTCATTTGGGAAAGGTTATGTTTGAAATAGGAATGTAATCATGGCAAACAATGAACAAATTAATTTGTTTTAGTATATTAAACCACAAAATAGCAGTGTAACCAAAACATGAAAATTGTAGCAATTTGAAAGTAAAATACATTATGGTGAACTTAAATTAGCTTGTATTGATGACTGTATAACTAAAATCAAGGAGAAACCCCTTGAAGGGTGTCCCAAGCTTGATTCATAATGGTTAACATGGTGTTTGTCTGCAATTTGTATTACTGACCCAAGTATCCCCTCCTGGAGGGAAACTTGGGACACTTCGTTTTTAATTAAATCAAAGCATTTAAAGTCATATTTTCACAGGGTTTATTGCACAGATGTTGACAGCCATCACAGACCTGTTTCCCTGTAATTAATTGAAGTTTATATGATTACAGGTTAGCGTTCTATAACAATTTGATAAAACTGATTTACAATTATATCCGTTTTAGACTCACCCATCGTTAATACCACATGTGTGCAAAATATAATAAAACACCGAAAACGACGAATAGCACAGGAACAGCACACACAGAATGAACTCACTAATCAGCAAAACACACAATGAATTAACTCACTAGTTAACCACAACTCAAGCACTGGAGGTAAGTCACCCCAGTGGCATTGGTCAGTTTCGTCACGTTGGGTTCTCGCTGGGGAGTAATCTATGGGTCCTGTTCGCTGTAAACATGCCGACTTTCTCCAAGTTGCTAACAGATGGCAGAGGGTAGCACGGGTATGGGGTGACAAATTCTGACCAAGTTTCAATTGCAGCGACATCGTTCGGAGGGTTTCAGAACTACGTCTGCCACCGAATACAATTTTAAGATTGAATGCCTTACATCCTTAACTCCTCCAGTTGCTGTCTCTTTCTTCCTAGAGTGGAGTAGATGGCGAGACTACACCAACACCACACGTAGTCAAGCAACGGAACTAGTACAGTTGTGCGGACCTTTTGAACTTCTGAGAGATGAAATCGTTAATACTTGACTTCAAACAACCTAAAATCGTACATCAGACAGTTCTTTGTGTTATCATAACGCATGCAATGAATGCCTTGCATTCAAGGAGAATATGCCCCTGTCCTGAAGGCTGGTTGTATCACTCTACCATCAGCTGTCATAGGTAGCCAGGCATCACCAAAGAGGCATACTAGGAGCAGGGTAGTTTTCTGTTGCTTTCCCCACAAACCAGAAGTTGCTGTTGCCTATCAGTCTGCCAAGAACACAGAAATGTGTACATCAACTGATCCAATGATGCAACAATGGCATAACTAACATCACTTATATCTCAGTCAGCTTCAAACTGTCAAATCCAAACATCAGACTGAGGCACACTTATGAAAGCAAGGAACTTACTCCTGTTCATGCTAGAAGATACAGTGTACTGAAATACCATATCTCACTAGAGATGATTCTGGTCTGGAAAGAAAATTAACGCTGTAGCATACACAAATACATAATCATAACTTTTAATGTTCTTTTAAATGGTACTTGTTTTAAAATACTTTGCCTTATTATTATTTCAAATCAACTAGATTCAACAGTTCTTAGTACATTGCTATTTTTGTATCAGGGTTTCCTGTTGGGGTAGAAAACATAACTGCTGGAGGAGCTATTGAGAAAAACCCGCTCAAGATGTTTGAACTACTGAACAAGCTTGGAGGAGAGAATGGCATAGGACGTGTGGATATTGTTGAAAACCGTTTCATCGGCCTCAAGGTAATGTAAATTCTCCTGCCTCTATATTAAACATGAATAAAGATATACAGACACCATTGTCTCGGAGACAAAAGTAAGGAAATTCTTGGACCAAATTATTTCTAAATCCTTTCAAAGTTAGAATGACTTCTGTATGGGAGTAAAAGGGTACATTAAAGAAATTTTGTTCAACAACTTAAGGTTATCAGCATGAAAACAAAACTAGGAAAAGAGAAAGTAGGGAAGAGTTATGCAAAGACCAAATGACATATAGTGGCATAACAAGTGAAACCATTTCAAAAATTTATTACAGGATTTCATTAGAGAGAGACAGATCAAATCAAGAATTGAAATTTCAGTGCCAGAAATGCTGGTGCATGATATACCAGGAAGCATAGCTGCCACAGATAGAGCAAAGAGGTGAGAGGAAAAGCATCAGATATATTTTTTCTGATGGAGAACCTGACCAGACATACCATCATGGTGAACAAAGCATTCAGAGCAACCAAAGTGTCTCAACACTGCCCACATAGCAGGCCTTGAGACAGAATCAAATGCTTTTCCAGATCATAAAACACTATGTAAAGAGGTGATTGTTGTTCTCTGCATTTTTCTTGGAGTTGCCATGCACTAAAAATCATGCCAATTGTGCCTGTTTAGGCACTGAAACCATACTGAGACTCAGGAAGAATCTTCTCAGAGACAACCTGGAGAGAGCTCGAGTAATACTTGCAAGAAGTTTGCCGTATATGCACAGCAGGGATATACTGCAATAATTGCCACATACACTGTGATCACCTTTCATGAATATGTTGATGATAGTAGCTTTATTAAGGTCACCAGCTACTTGCTAAGTTTTCCAAATTAAAAAAAGGAGTGGTGTGAAGTGCCTTGTCCTTAAGGAGAAGCCTCCACCAAAAATCACTCCATTGGAGTGTTGTCTGATCAATTGCTGAAGGGGCTGCTGTAGCACATCACAGAGAAAGTCTCAGTTGTGATAGAGTTCCAATTTAAAAGAGTGAAGAAGTGTTGTTTCTAACATTTCAGGATATCCTCGGTATCATTAAAGGTGGTAGAATTTCCAGATTATTTCAGAGTTTTAAAACTACCTATAAAGGGGCAGGATTGAAACAAAGATTTCCAAGTTGGAATTTGCTACATTATGATCATTATAAAATATCAAAGCCATCTTATTAACAGTGCTGATGGTAGTATGGTAGTACTTATTATTATAATTAATCATTTAACATTCATATCAGCACACTGTAAATTTTTTATTTACAGAACCGGTTTTTGGACTCTAAGGTCCATCATCAGTGTCAAAATTATTTTAAAAACATATGATTTTATGCAAGTGTGTTGTCACATCAAGTTTTAAAACAGTTAAAATGGGGCCCTGTTGAGATCAACTATAAAATAAGAAAAAGAAAAAAGCAAGTGTAAAAGTATGAACACAATACATATAAAACTTAATAATGATGTAAAAAAAATATATGAGCATACCATAGGAAGGGCTGGATTACCACCAGGAATTTAAACACAAAAATAAAAGAAAACTGTAGGACACACCATTCATAATAAACAAAAAAGAAAAAGAAAAAGGAGTCCTGATGAACCCAAGATGCCCAACTTTAAAGTCTCTCCCAAAAATCCACAAAAAGAATTACCCCGTTAGACCCATAATAAATTGTCAAAACAGTCCCACATTTCAACTATCTAAATTTTTATTTAAACACCTACAAAAACACATCAAATTAGAAAACATTAAAACAATATCAAACTCTTTGGAAGCCATTTCCAAAATACAATCAACGGAAATAAATGAGGAAGCTATAATGGTATTATATGATGTGACAAACGCGTATTCCAACATTCCTAATAAAGAGACCATAGACTTAATAGAAGAAAACTTAAAGAACCAAAACAGACTAAGTCACATAGAAATTAATGAAACGATAAGTTGATTAAGTCTAATATTAGACAATAATTACTTCACTTTCAATGGGAAGTACTACCAACAAAACACAGGTTTACCAATGGGGGGTCTGCTATCAGGTTTTTTAGCCAACATTTATTTAAATAACCTCGAGAAAACCATCTTGGATGTACATCAAAAGAAAATAAAATTATGGGTCATTATGTTGACGACACGGTAGTATTTTTAAACGGAGACCTCATTACTCCTCAAACACTTCTGGGTTGTTTAAATTTGCTTGACAGCAACATCAAATTCACTATGGAAAAAGAAAATGATAAAAAGTTAAATTTCTTGGACCTCACATTAACAAAAAGCAACAATAGGATAGATTTTGATATTTTTAGGAAACCCACACAGTCCATCACCACCATCAACAAAAACTCCAACCACCCAGCAACTCACAAACAAGCAGCTTACAACAGCTACATTAATAAATTACTAAAATTCCCATGAGTAATGAAAACAAACTGAAAGAAATTAGATTAATAAAACAAATCACTAAAGCAAATGACTAAAACCCAGAATTGATAAAGAAAATTATACATAAAAATTAAAATGGAGGGAAAAAAGAAAAACCATGAGAGAAGAAAGGAAATCTCTGAACGTTGTCAATTTGTAGCATTTACACATTTTGGAAATCAAGTTTTTAAAATTGCTAATATATTTAAGAAATTTCAACACAAAACAGCATTTAGAACCAGAAATAAAATATCAGAACATATATGTAATGCACATAGTGTCAACAAAAATGATGTCTACACCAATTTGGGAGTATATAGGCTCACTTGTAATGACTGCTAAATGTTTTATGTAGGAAGGACTGGCCGAGCCTTAAATCCAGATATCAAGAACATTTCAAGGCAATAAAGTACAACAAATTTTCAGCTTCTGCAGAACACATTTATAACAATAATCATAACATTTTAGGAATCGAAAAGGACACGAAAATAATTGATAAATATAATTATGGATTTGAACTTAAATACCTGCAAAAACATTGAGTTATTCTTGGCGCAGGTAATGGAACCTGATAAAATTTTAAATGAAACAGTCGCAAGCAACATATTGTTCACAACCTTCAAGGACAGAGCCTATGAAAATAGCCTGTCAAGGGAACTATCGATAATTTCATGTCAAAACTGACAATGCAATTTCGCTGAGAGGATGAGATCATAAAATAGCAATGTACAAAAATTTAGCTGCCATTTCAAAGTGTTAAATGTCAAAATATTGATTCAAAATCCTTCTGACAACACAGCTACTGGACAACCCTTGCATCCTGCTGGCTTGCATGGTGCACAGCATAGTAGAGTTTCAGTTATGCTGGAGAGAGATAGAACAAACTGGCAGGTTACTTTATTGTTACAGAATGAATGTGAAACATAAATGAGGTCCATTAACTGCATTATAAAAGCACAAATATTTTTGGCACCATGCACAACGAATATACACTTTAAGGCTGCATTGTTGTTCACAGTTTCCCTTACTTATTTGGAGGCAATATTTTTCAGGCAAGTCAAACTCAGGAAGTCTCTCCATTGTGTAACTGGTTGTGAACTATGAATATTTAATCATATCCTTGAACCGTGGGGAAGAAAATTGAAAATGATTGAAAGATTGAGTTTTCAATATGTTCTTTCTCTTATAAATATCAAACTGAAAGTCTTCACAAGCTGGTCCAATGTCTGTTAGAGGGCAATACAGAGCCTTCTATAGCCAAATAAAACTTATCCAATGGCTGTATTTTCCCTGTAGTGCCAGAAGGAATCTGAGAATTTCTATACTGTTGCCTGGAGGAATATCTTCAAGACAGCATTTATCATTGTAAGTAGTCCATGAATCTAACAATAGCAAACACGTGTCTACAGTGAATGAGAAGAAGGCTTCTTTAAATCAATACTACAATTCATTTTTTTCCCATTTTCACTAATTTTGTCACTGTTGCAATTATATTTTCAGCATGAAACATTTCTTTAGAAACTCTCAGACCAAAAGTTCCTGTTGCCTCCTGTAGTACAATTAATAATTTTGGGAAAGGAGTACTGGACATACTAACTGTAGGCATAATTGTGTATGAATGGGTGAGTACATTAACTGATTGAGCAACTGTTTCTGTATTTTCTCACCAATAAACAATAGTGCCCTTTTTGCTTTCATTTTGCACACAAAACCATGCTGATTTCCATTGTACATTAGAAGGGATGTAGTGGGGTACAAATTTTTGGATTTTTCTATCTTTGATTTTTTACTTTGCTTTCTTTTGGTCCCCCTCATCCTCTCTGAAAAATTTCATTGTCTGTTTCATTATAAACTTATTGATAGTTCCCTTGTGAGTGCAACTGGAAAGAGAGGTAGAAGGAAAATGCCTAGTTGGAAGACCTGGAACCTGCTGGATGGATTTGGTCAAGACTGACATTTTAGCTTGGGGACACTGAATGATGATGTGAAGAATAAGATAGGAGAATGGAAGAGGCTTATCAACAGTACCCATAAAACTGAAAATGTAAATCATTGATGATAATGATGATCACAACAACAACGATGATGATGATGATTCACAGATGAGATGTACTGAGCTTATTGTGTCTTACTACAGCTTAGATTTTTGTGATACACTGCCTACTTATGTAAACTAAGCATGTCATTTTTGAATGTCTACAAGGCAATTGATTTGAAGTATCATCAACAAGTGGCCTCATTAGGTCTACATTGTCTGAATTGCACCTACAAACAATTTCATACAATCTAATCCCAATGAGTAATGATGAAGGAAGAAGGGGGGGGGGGGGGGGGGAGAAGATCATGGTGTTTAATTTTTATAATTCATATTATGTATGAAATCATTCATGCCATATTGGGTCATATGACACACATAAGTGCTTTCTTCAGGTTTCAAGTGCGTAATCTAAGTTAGTATATTGTAAGTGACCAGTTTGTGTGTGCACTTTTAATCTTCTCTCTTCTAACCTGATTTATGTATTCTGAAGGAAAACCAACTAAGAACTCTGAAATGGGATTACTGTTTTTCATATTCTATAACTTACTTGAACTGTTGCAGTCAAGAGGAGTATATGAGACTCCTGGAGGAACTATATTACATGCTGCCCATGTGGATTTAGAAACATTCTGCCTTGACCGCGAAGTACTAAGAGTAAAAAGTTATCTCCGTGACAAACTGGCAGACTATGTCTACAATGGTAAGTCAGTAATTAGAAATCAAATTGTTCTTCTCCTCCTGCCTTTAAAAAGTCTTTTTACTTTACACACATTTAAACCCATCTTACAAGAAAAGTTATCAAAGTCCGTTCAGAAATGTTTGACATGCTGTTAAAAGCCAAATCCAAACCATCTCCTTACAGACTATGAAGGCCCATGGAAAAGTGGAAAGGAAAAATTTTCTACTTCTCAAAGACTGAACAGTAAGTAAGATAGAGTGGTTAGCTCTGTGCCCAGCTACCTTTGCTCCCAGGAATTAACCTAACCTAGTACTCACTTTTGATGTAGGCTGAGTGAACCTCAAGGACATATGTTGCTCTAGAAGTGCAACTTCTGTTTCTAAAATTTTGGCTTCATGAGTATCAAAACCATCAAAACCATGAACCAAGTGTGCCTTTACTGCCTCAGCTAGGCAGTACCTTTTAACATACTGCAGTCAGTGAAAAAGTAAGATATTGCATACAATTCTTTTATTTGTAGGAAAATGTACAATATCTATGTATTCCTGAATAGAATAAAAAGGATGCATGATTAACCGTTTGAGTCTGGTGGACTGCTTTACCAGTTGGGAGAGAGCTGTGCTGGGCAGCAGGTGGACTGCTGTAGCAGTCTTGTGCTGTTTGGCTTTTCTGTACTTCGCTACAATAGATTGCTGGATAAGTTTGTCCTTCATGATATATAGCAGGTGCCTTGCAAATCTATAGTTACTCCGCAGAGTCACCAGATGTTAGGGGTAATCGGTTAGAAGGTAAGTATTTGAATGACCTTCAGGCTCATCATTTGCTGTATAATAATTCATCTTCACTACCAACGTATTTGTGCCACATGGTAACATTATACACATAAAATAACATAATAATAAACAGGCAAAGAGGGGATAACTAAAATACACAAAACAAGGATGACTAAAAGGTCGTATGAATAGGATGTGGTATATGCTAAAGAGCCCTGCTGGGAATATAACTTGGTGGTGATTGTACTCTTGTATAAGACTATTGGGTTCCTTAAAATATCATTTATTAAATATAAAATTCCTCAATATTAAACATACATAGTTCAACTATATTAACAGACATTGACACAGTGCTCAATGGCACTTGAAAATAATTTAAAGATATTATTTATGCTATTAATCCAAAATCATTGCCTGACTTACAAATAAGGCGACCTTTGAGGTCTAAGACTAGAAAACAATAATGGTTAAATTGAGATACTACGTTATAAAAGAAATAAACAATTGAAGGAGACCCATCAACTTGACAGACGTGCTCACAGGCACATGAGGGCTAGTAGTCCTGCCCTCAGAACCCAAGTGAGATTCCATGCACCAAATAAATCCTGTCAGGTTTAAAAGTAGTATCAAAGGAATTTAAAATTTTAGAAACAAAGGTCAAACAATAGCAAATCAGAAAGTACAAGTAAGATTTTCTTCTGATGACGTAGAACACAGTTCTCTGCAAAACATAAAAAATTTCACCTTGTTTTCTTGACACGGCATAAGCCCAAAAGCCTAAACAGTATTGTGTCTATAAGTACAGGCCATGAAAGCATCAATGGCAACATGTACAATGATACACTGACATCCAACCTTTTCTTCTAGATGTTTCAATTTTTTGTCAGGCAATGTGTTTTAAATGATTATACAGTCACTTTTTGAGTTAAATCTATTAACTTATTTCATTGTTACCTACCTTAAACATCAATCAATAAAACAAACAAACAAACAAACTACTTCATCAGTACCAATTATAAGTTGTGATTTCATTTTAGAAAACTTTGTCATTGTTTTAGGATTTTGGTTCAGCCCAGAATGTCAGTATGTGCAAGACTGTATAATGAGTTCTCAGCGTCATGTGACTGGATGGGTACAAGTACAACTATACAAAGGTTCAGGTAAGTGTTGGTTTCATCAATCATAACAATACCTTAGTCAAACAATAAATGACTAACAAAAAGAAAAGAGAGAGAGAGAGAGAGAAACAATAATCTATATATGGTCATTATCGTTACATAATGTAATATGCTCTTTGATGAAATATTACACAGAATACAGACAGGTCACATTAACATTGTAAATATTTGGGTGCTTCAAATTTTCTTCAAATTACATATAAAGAAATATAGAAAACCAAAACGGAACACATAATAAAATTATCACAATGACAGGTTGACGTGGGAAGAGGGAGTGGTGGAAAGAGAAGACAAGGAGAAACATGAAAACACAAAAGGACAAAGACAATCTCTACATCTTCAATCATTGCCTCATCAGTCCCAGCTATTTGAGTGAACTAAAATTTATATCAACGACATCTGTTCCAGGGTGTAGTTGAACTTCTTATTTTGGCTTTACAAGCTAATGGATACAGCATATGAGATCAAGTAGGCTGTTGAGATACACAATAGAATGACATTCCTTCCTTACATCCTAACAATTACTGATAATATCAGCAAGGTTTTAAAGCATCATGACATCAAAATTGCCTTTGAAACAACATAAAAAAATACTCCATTAATTATGCTCAGATAAGACCCCTTCGAGGCCATATTTCCACTGCAGATGTATACCACATTTCCTGTTCATGTTGGAAGGTTTCCAGTAAGACTATCAAATGCAGCATTAATACAAATATGAAGCTTTCTTACCTGCAGTGACACCGAGCTTGATAGCTGCAGTCACTTATGTGCGGCCAGTATCCAGTATTCTGGAGATAGTAGGTTCGAACCCCACTGTCGGCAACCCTGAAAATGGTTTTCCGTGGTTTCCCATTTTTACACCAGGCAAATGCTGGGGCTGTACCTTAATTAAGGCCATGGCCGCTTCCTTCCCACTCCTAGCCCTTCCCTGTCCCATCGTCGCCATAAGACCTGTCTGTGTCGGTGCAACGTAAAGCAACTTAAAAAAAAAAAAAAAAAAGCTGCAGTGACAGAGCATATCCTCTCTTTCTTCAATCACAAAATATAATTTGAGGCAATCAAACTACCACTCTTCACCGTCTGTGTGTCTTTTGAGAAGGTATCGAAATAATGAAACAGGACAACTGTTTTAAAAAGAAAGGAGAGGAACAATACATTATCAGAGTTTGGCACTTGTGTTTGTCATGAAGATAACATAATAATACATGTATTGGGTAGAGATGGGCAGTCTGAGACAGGATCTCAAGATTTCTTGAGACTAGCACAATGATCTGTTGCTCACAAGAAGAATTGAGAGATCTCGAGGGCATTGTCCCTGCATCATGTGGTGAACAACTTGTAGTTAACCCACGACTAGGCAGAGGTGAATGTAGTTTGTGCTGATTACATGAGTCGACCACAGGCCTTCCCCATTCCATAAATTAAATACATGTTAACAAACAACTAAGCCACTTAGTTACAGCATGGCATTGTGGCAGTGTATACAGTGGTAATACAGTATATAGACTGAGGAAGTGTTACTATGTAATAAATATATATATCTTAAAAATCTTGGGCTATAAACATCATACTAATTACATAATGACTTGAGGTTGCGTTTGATGTTATGAATGATATCCGCGATGTGTTCGTATCTTAAACTGTGCATGGTACTTACTTTGGCCTCCACGCTTCATGTACAGTACATGATTTGATTTTTTGGGTTCATTCATCGTAATCATTTCCAGCTCCAGTTTTCTGGGTCTGGTGTGAGACTTGTTTGGGTTTTGAAAGCAACAAACTCGTCAGCTCTGTTCAGCTGGCTTGCTAAGCCTAACATTGTAGAGGATTTTCTATGGGGGTAATAACCCTTAGCCTTTGGCAGTCCCCTACCACACCAGCAAGGCACCAGCGTTTTGGTGAATTTATGTGTCATTTCCTACATAAAGGCTTCACCAAGTCTCCTAAGGGAGAACTCCTCCGCCCTTAACCATTGGTTCTCCCTTAGTTTGTCCAGTTTGGTGCTGGTCATCCAACCCTTGGCCAGTCGCAGATCTACTGTCACATATGATAGCAGGGTGCTCCTGACCTGACCTCTTTATGTTCATCAATACTGTGAAATGTGATCATTATAGCGAAGTAGAGCATAAACAATATATTTTGCAAAGTACAATACAATATTAGCATTGTAATGGTATAGAAAAGCAAATCTTGATTGTTCACTGGTTTCTTTTTACTGAAACATTTACATGAACAGAAGGTATAGAATGTTTGATTTGGAATTTTCATTTTATGTAACATACTGAGGTACTAGTACCATATATCACAATATATTTTGTAATACTTTATTTAGTCAGCAGTTTTAAACATTGTGTGTGGTTATATAATCGTTGAATAACAATTCAAAACTCAGACAACGGGTTTTTGGCAACATTTATTGGCATACACGTTATGATTGTGTGTCCTTGTGAAAACGTTATTTCATGCAGTAATCCATAGCTTAAAGGTTAGCATGCTGGCCTTTGGTCCAAGAGGTCCCATGTTTGATTTCTGGCTGGGTCGGGATTTTAACTTTCACTAGTTAATTCCCCTGGTTCGGGGAGGCTGGGTGTTTGTGTTGTCTTCATTGTTAGAATTATCTTAGGTAGGGCTTCATCCTCATAGATACGTAAATCGCCTACACAGAGGGTCCCAGGCAGAATGGTCAATATTCAGGGAGATGACAGGAACGATCATTTGAAGCAAGAAAATTCACATAGACATATGCCCTATTCCGAATGGTTTCTGAGATAGAAGACATTTAATGAAGATTTGTTTTGGGGCTAGCAGCATGCATGTATGTGTCCTACCCACCCAACCTTTTTGAAGTTTTATTCTAGACCAACCTACCTCGTTGCTTTCAACCTCTTTACTTGGGATGTCTTTCTGCCATTAAACTAGCCCATTGAACACGCAGTTGTCCATGGTGTGTTGTGAGTGTGAGGGACTGAGAGTGTATCAGAGAGAAGCATCGGTTAACTGTGTTTGTACACACATGTTGGCTAAAATGCCACACATCAACACTAATGAAGAATATGCAGATATGGTGTATGTTACGGCTTCTGGAATGGTAGTGCTTCGGCTGCTGTCAATATATACTGTCGGCGCTTTCTGACACATCGAATTTGTGATCTTAGAGTGTTTACCAGAGTTCTCAACACATTGTGTGGAACAGGTATTCTTCCAAGTTCCCATTTTTCTTCTGAACGTGTAGTTCAACAACCTGTGCAGGAACAGCAACACATTGTTGAAATGGTGCAGCGTAGTCCTACTACCAACACACAGTGACTTTCTGCATGTATCAATGTCCCATGAACATGAAGCATGGTGAACATTACATGTGAAAAACTCGTACCCTTTCAAATCGTCAAAGAGGTTGGGTGGATAAGACATGTACATCTGTGCCATTAGCCCCAAAACAAATGTACATTAAATGTGTTCTATCTTGGAAACCATTCAGAATAGGGCATATGTCCATATGAAGATTTTTGCTTCAAATGGTCATTTCTGTCATATCCCTGAATATTGACCATTCCTCCTGGGACAGCCTGCATAGGGTGTCAACTTGAAAGACTGCACAAGACCTCTCCAGAGGCCACATACCATATTTATTATCTTCATCTTTATCATCATCATCATCATTGTACACCAACTCCAGTTTCTCAGGTGTGGTTCACAAGGACTCGCCATTTGGTCCTATCATCATAATGTTTCTGTTCCTCCATATCATCCCACTTTACTACCCGTTTCTTGACCTCTGATCTCACAGTCTCCATCCAGCATTTCCTTTGTCTTCCCACTGACTTCTTTCCTTTCACTTACTGTTCTAGAGGTCTTTATTCTCATCAGCTGCCCATATCACTGAAGTCTACACCTCTCTATGATACCAGTAATACTTGTAGATATTTTGGTGCCAGCTTTCCTCCTATTAACTAATTTTATCTTTTCTGATTCTTCAATTAATGAAACCCCCATGGCCTTGGCCTACCAAGCATTCACTGTTCAGCCCGAAGGCCTGCAGATTATGGGGTGTCATGTGGTTAGCACGACGAATCCTCTCAGCCATTATTCTTGGCTTTATAGACCGGGGCCGCCATTTCACCATCAGATAGCTCCTCAATTCTAATCACGTTGGCTGAATGGACCTCGAACCAGCCCTCAGGTTCAGGTAAAAATCCCTGACCTGGCCGGGAATCGAACCCGGGGCCTCCGGGTGAGAGGCGGGCATGCTACCCCTACACCACAGGGCCGACTCTTCAATTAATAGTTCTAATGAAATTCATCTTTGCTTGGATTTTGCTAATGTCCTTGTTTAATAGGGTCCATAGGGGAGTATCAGAACAAAGTACGGGATGAAGTTGGTTATTTTGGCTTTCTGGAGTATTTTGTTATCCTACAGCAGATTTCTTACATGGCTGTAGAAGTGTAAAGCTTTTTGAATCTTGTTAAGTATTTCTTGCTGAACAGTATTATCCTTTGAGATGATGCTTCCAAGGTACTTGAAACTATAATAAACTAACTATAATAAACTAATTGTAGCTTAGTTCCCACCAAAAAAAAAAAAAATAATAATAATAATAATTTTTGCGAGGGATTGTGGAAAATCTTACATGTGACGAGTCTGCACTCTACGAGTGTGTGGGATTCTTACCCACTAAAAACCACGCACCCATTTTCCCCCACGATGTTTGTTTCTACCCCGGAACCGCTCTAGCATTACTTCAGGGTAGTATTGTGCTTTTAGTCATTTCTCAGCATCACAAGCACAATATTATCTGGCGCCAATACTTCGAGTTCGACTTTCACAAGACTTCTTTCTGTCAACCAGTGATCACACACGAAGAAAGTATGTAGGACGTCGTCTATATCACAACAGTAAATGCATTTTGGGCTGCTGGCTATGTTCAATTTGTGCAAAAATTTACAGAAGTATCCATGCCCTGTTAGAAGCTGAGTGATATAGTAATTTACCTCACCATGAGTCTCTTCAATCCAATCATTTAGACATGGTATTATTTGCTTTGTCTATTTCCCTCGAGAATCACTTTCTCGTCTGTGTTTCCAGTACTCCATTCGGCGACTTCGGGCTGACTTCTTTGTACGTTTCTGTCCGAGTTCTCCTTGAGTACGCCAGATTTCCCGTCATTCAAGAGGAAGCAAATCAATAGGCGCTACTCCAGCTATGGTGAGGACTGCAGGTTCAGATACCGTACGATATGCGCATGCTATTTGCAGCGCCGCTCTTCGTTGTACCGCAGCCATCACTCTCTTATATTTTCCTATCTTCAGTGATTCAGCCCATACCTCGGAGCCAAACAGAAGTACTGATTGGACCGTTGATATCAGAAGTCGTCATTTGCTAAATCTCAGGCCTCTGATATTGCCCATTAGTCGACTTAGTTTGGTCATATATTTCGCTGCCCTTCCTGTCACCCTGTGGATATGATGCCAGAATGCGGGTTTAGTATCCAGCGTAATGCCTAAATATTTCACACTCTTGGTTGTTTCAATGGCTATCTCTCCAACTTGAAACGACACAATGGTCTCAATTATTTTTCTTGTCAAAAGAACAATTTCCATTTTATGATCAGCAAGTGTTAGTCTGTGGTTGTTCATCCATCCCTTTACCCGTCGCATCACTTGATTCAGTTTAAGTTGCGCCAGTTCCAGATCATGGCTCACTATCAAGACAGCCACATCGTCAGCATAACCTATAAGTGTTGTATCTTCAGGCATCTCTAATCGCAGTAAGCCATCATAAGTAATATTCCAGAGGCCTGGGCCAAGTATGGATCCTTGTGCTGCGCCGGCTGTAATCTGTTTAGTCTTTTGCCCACCCACTGTATTATACAGCAGTAAGCGATCCTTCAAATAGTCTTTCAATATTCTCATGAGATACTCTGGAAGCTTGAATGTTTCTTGAAGTGCTTCCAACATGTCCGTCCATCTTGCTGAGTTGAAGGCATTCTTCATATCCAGGGTCACAAGAAGCACCACTTTACGAGAATAATGACTGCCCGTTTGTGCTCTTTTGGCAGTGTTCACTACTTCTAGTACTGCATCAACTGTCGAATGTCCTCTCCGAAAGCCATGCTGACGAGGTGACAAGTCCCCAGCTTGCTGAACTGCTGAGAGTATTCTGGACTGTAGGAGCTTCTCTAAATATTTTCCTGCAGTATCAAGCATACAAAGAGGTCTATACTCCCCCCCCCCCCCCCCGACTTCCCTTTGCTAATCAAAACTAGTTGTGCCTTTTTCCATCAGTTGCTAAAAAATACCTGCTATGAAGCAATTGTTGAACATTTCCAGCAGCAACTATGGACAGAATTCTGTCGTTATCTTCTATGGACAGAATTCTGTCGTTATCTTCAGTACTTCAGCTGGTATACCATCTGGCGCTGGGGCTTTCTTATTTCTGAGAGAACTAATGGCTCTTTGTAGTTCTTCCGTGGTGAAAAGCGGTATGTCGATTGGTTGCCTTACATCTTCATCAGCAATCCTCTCTGGATGATCAGGGAACAAATTATCCACTATTTCTTTCATGGTTGGATTTGATAGCGCCCCAAGTTTCTTCAAGCCCAGTCCACATGGGTCGTCATCTACCTCCTTAGCCATTGCCCACCATCTGTCAGTTTTACTTCTCTTGATTGTATTTCGGAGTTCTTTCCTGCTGATTTATATTCTGTCATGAGTGAGACATCTTCCTGGCTACCTCTAGCTCTCTGTGCTCTGCGCCTCAGTCATAGACAGCGTTTCCTCAGCTCCGCAATATCTTCAGTCCACCAGTACGCTGGACATTTACAGTTTCGCCGGTTTCCTTCTAGTCATAGATGCATCATAAGCTTGTTGAAGGAGCCGCATGGTGAGTTCGGTATGTATGCTAGCCATTTCATTTCCTGTATAACCAGAGCATTTTCTTGATATGTCCTCCATTTCTCTATGTAGTGTATCAAGAAGTTTCTCTTTATCTATACTGGCTGTATTCCATTGTTGGTTCGGTGGATTGTGCGACATAGTCCGTAGTTGCTTTTTTTCTTGGAGCACATAAAAAATTATGTATTGGTGATCACTTCCTGTATAGTCCTCTGTCACTCGCCATTCAGTGATCCTCGATGAAATGTCTTCTGATGCAAATGTAACGTCACGTATTGTTCCCCTACAGCCTGGTCGTCGGAAGGTTGGCACGTTTCCGACGTTGATGACTATCAAACCTGTCCTAGTAGCCATCTCCATTATACGTCATCATCTAGGGTTTGTAATAATAATAGTGATAATGATAATAATAATAATAATAATAATAATAATAATAATAATGATAGAACGTGTTCCTTCTTCGTTGATAGTCATCTTTGTGTTGTCTTACAACATATTTCTTCAGCTTTGACTTTTTAGTATAATTTTCCCAGGATGATGAAGATGTTTTCAGTTCTACTACAGCAGAACCAGTAGCTTCACCAGTTCTGGATGAGGTACTTTCTTACCTCTCCAGTACTTCCAAAGACATTCCAATGATGTTCTTAAAATTAAACTTAGTGTCCCTGTAGCGTGTCTTAAGATGTTGAGGATTAGTGGTGAGAATTTTAAGAACCAATTAATTTATTTGCAAAGTAAATGGAAAAGGATTTCAAATGCTAAATGCCATTAACTAAAATAAAAATGATGGGAAAAGATAATTTTGAAAATTCCAAGATATCATGTTTAGTCTCACCTAGTGATGATAGCCACTTAATGCCTCTCTGCTTAAAAAAAACACATAAAATGAAGTAATATATTCCTTTTCCTTGCAAACTTTTGTATTATTCTGTCCCATAAATCAGTGATTTCTTTAAGACTACCATTCTGTAGAATAATTGTAATTTTACTGATTACTTTTTATAATAGTAATTTTCAATCATAATTGAGTAAAATATTTCTCAAATAACTGTAATTGAGCCCAATTACTTTTTTTTCTTGTATTCTTCTCATCACTGAGAAACAAAAAATGAAGTGGTGGGTATTCATCAAAAAGTAAGGGTGAGTTAGAAGGAAAAGTGTACTTCATATATTTCTAGAAAACAGTTGTTATACAGGATGACAAAAATAAAATTAATGTTTTGGTTATTTCATGGCCCAGAATAATAAATATGATATTCTTTTGGATTTGTGCTATCTGAAAGGAGACAAACTGCAGTGAAACTAAACGTTTTGCAAAGGCCTTGAACCACAACTGACCAATTATTTCAATAATACCAAAAGGTTGGCAATCAACAGTTGCTCTATTCACTAGATGACTCAATATTAACTATTATATTTGGAGTATTAGTTCATGCCACCATGTTATATATTAATATGGTCTTTAAATTAAGCAATTTGTGAATGTCAAGTCATATATAGAGACAGGAAGAAGAAAATGACTTTCTTTATTTTCAAAAATGTTAAAACAATATTTACATTATACTGAATAACTTATTGGAGGAAATTAATTCAGCAATGAAATATGACGTATGTAATGCCACTATTATTTTTCCAATGTATATGTGTTTGTGTATTTGCTATTCTTGTGAATATTTTTTTTCTCTGCTAAGTTCTTTTATCTTCTTTAACTTTAATATTTTATATGTTTGTACGTTTTATTGAAAATGTGTTTAAATTATTCTTAATTTAGTCATGGCAATCTTGATTTTTTAACTGTTATATTTTATTTTGTACACACAGGTACCATTTATATATTGGATGTATTTTGTGCCATCCATTGTAATTGGGGATATACCCTGTTATGGATGTATTTATAAATAAAATAAATAATAGGATGAACACAATGATAGGTAACTGTAGGAAGAGGGAACAAAAAGAAGACACAAAGACAAACATGAAAATACAAAGGAACAAGGACAAATATGAAGATAAAGTTGGAATTCAAGAGGACAAACTGGGGCAAATATTCATTTATAGGAAGGGGAGTTAGGGATTGGAATAACTTACCAAGGGAGATGTTCAATAAATTTCCAATTTCTTTGAAATCATTTCGGAAAAGGCTAGGAAAGCAACAGATAGGGAATCTGCCACCTGGGCGACTGCCCTAAATGCAGATCAGTATTGATTGATTGATTGATTGATTGATTGATTGAATCTCCACATCTGCATACACTACCATCTTTGAATAGATAGGCTCTCCTCTCATCAATCCCAGTTCTTTTACATCCATCTCTTCTCACCCCGGCAAGCTCGTTTTTGAGGGCAGACATCAGCACTCAACGAGGGGCTATTGTGACAGAGCTGTTTACAGAGAAAAAAGTTATGTTATGTTATGTTTTATTATACTTCTCAAATTATGTTAATAATAAACAGGGAACACTTCAAAATATTTAAGAACTCATTAAAAATTTGCTGGTAATTATACTTGTTCATCATAATGGATTTTAGAGATTTGATTTTTAAATGAAATGAGTAGTGTATTATTTTATTATAAGTTATTCAGACTCTTAACAAAGGACAAAGTGATGTTACAATTTATTATACTTTTCAGATGATGTTATTTTCCTTAATTAACTTAATTAAAAAATTCAAGAACTCATTACAAGTTTGCTGGAAATTATATTTTGGACAACACAAAGTCTTTTAGAAATATTTACTTATAAATGAGATTTTTCTGCTGCCCAAATTCTGTTTACTCTGGAGAACAGCCTTTCTACAGATGCATTTGTACTTGGTAGGGAAAGAATGAACTGAATGACTCATGATATTGTGATATCATGATCCTAAAAGTGAACAAAGATTTCTATCAACCATTTGTCTACACCTGCAGGATCATCCAAACTATTCAACAGATTGATTTTTCTGGTGTTGCGTACCTTGTTAAGCATGAAAATTCATCAAATAATTCAGTATATTCCATCGCCAAAAACTTTCAGTGTGTTAATGCAACATAAAGTAAGTAGTAAAAACAAATTTTAGTATATGAATATTGAATTTTCACGACCGCATCGTAATCGAAATAGACTTTCAACAGAACGCAAAATCGGGAGGTTGTGGGTTCGGATCTTACTGGTGTCTGGTTGGCCATTTTTGTTCTGTATTTAACATCTCTCCAACAAGTACTAAATGTACATAACATGACCTAATAGGTTGAAAGTTGATTTCGATTACAATGCGGTCGTGGTATTATTTTATCGCATGTTCTGTATAATTCATGTCCACTAAATAGGCGTGGTATGAATACAAGCTAACAACACGATTGGTCTGTTTCTGTGTGTTTTGGTGTTGGAGACACTCCGTCTCTTTAAGATGGACCACTTTCTGGTTCATCTTGTCCGAGTTCGAGTGCGGTTGTTTATTTTGTTATGTGCTGTGCGTTGGTGTTCTTATATGTCCCTTTATTTATTGGTCTCTGTGTGAGCATGGGTGGATGCTTGGATCCGTAATACCTTTTGTGTCTAGTTTACTTATTAATTGTTTCACATTACCGTCATTGGCTTTCTTTACCTATTTTGTAGTTTAATATGTTTTTATTCTTTGCAGGATTGCTTTCCATTTTATCTTAGTTGTTTGGCGTGAAACCATGGTAACTTCCCCTTTTCTCTTTGCTTTAATTTTATACACTCGGTACACCCTTCCCTCTTCTTCCATTTTAAGCTCTTTTACTCAATGACATTGTATTCTCGGGGGACGTGGATTTTTATTGTTAAGAGCTTTACCTTATGAATTGAAAGGGAGAATTTTATGATAAGGCACTGTTACTCCCTAAACTTATGGTTGTTTAGACCTGACGTGCATCAAAGAAATACTTTGTACCCACCTGAATTCATATTCTTCAATTATGATAGATGCCAAGCCCTTGTACCTAACTTTTCATCACATCTTTTATCAAGGTAAGCGTGTGTGAAGAAGGTGCTATAATCAATGAATCCTGTGTATTTTGATTATGGGCCACATATGATTAATATTATCTATTTGATTTTTGGCCCCCTTGTTTTGCCTATGCAACCTTTTTGATTTTCTCTCCATAATAAATTTAAGTTCTTGCCCTTATTATTATATTTTTATTTCTTCGTGTCTCTTATTTGTTATCTGTAAGAGGCCCAGGTCCAGTTCCTGGCAGTTTTTGCTAGTTTTGACCAAATCCACCACACTGGGTCTTCGTTGTGTTCTTAGTGTCAGTTCAGTTCGGATCCCACTGGTGTCTGGTTGGCCATTTTTGTTGTGTACTTAACATCTCTCCAACACATACTAAATGTACGTAACACGACCTAATAGGTTGAAAGTTGATTTTGATTACAATGCGGTCGTGAAAATTCAATATTCATTGAATTGGCCCTCAACGGGCGACTTAAACAAACTCTGCAGTGTGATGGCAGTAGTGCCAGACCTGTAGCTTAGATCCTTTCCAACAGAACGAAGATGGCTTAGGCCACCATAGCTCAATTGGTAGAGCAACCGACGCAAAATCGGAAGGTTGTGGGTTTGGATCCCACTGGTGTCTAGCTGGCCATTTTTGTTCTGTACTTAACATCTCTCCAACATGTACTAAATGAACGTAACACGACGTAATAAGTTGAAAGCCGATTGCAATTCAAATTTCAGTATATTTATCCACATCGAAGAACCCTTGCTTGGCTATGAATTTTTTTTTGCTAGTTGCTTTACGTCGCACCGACTCAGATAGGTCTTATGGCGGCGATGGGCTATGAATTCAACACTATTTTTAACCTCGGACCATATAGAAAAATGCTTCAATGAAGTACACCAAAAGAAACTTCTTGATGTGCTTAAACCATAGATCTATATATTCAACACAGTTTTCATAGAATGTTGCAGCAATTTCCTACACACTTTGTTTTTCTAACACTATTTTTACCATGTGTTTTATATCACATTGACACATCCTGTGTCTAGCAATTCTCTCCCAAAAAATGTGTTTCATTTCCTGAATGAGTTATTTTGTCCTTTTCTTTCATCTCCACCAAAATTGTTGTTTGTGTTATTGCCGCAGAAAGCAATAACCTTATTTGTGAGATCATTTTTAACCAGCACTTCACTTGGTATTTAACCACAATGTCTGATGTTTCTCCTGTTTGCGATTGTAGATCCAACAGTATATCATTTGATACCATTGTATGGTCAATAAAACTGAACAATGGGAAATAATTTCACATATCCATGATTTGAAGCTTCTGTTAGCATGGAGAAGGAATTTCCCTCTCCTAATTTCTGCTTTACTTCTTGCATAGAAAAAGTTGAAAACACTTCCATAATAATGGCTTCAGCTTTAGGTCAGGGGCATGTAAATATTGACTCAAAATACACTCAAATAATTTTCAAGGAGCAGTCATTTCCACGGAAACTCTGATTTTCTTTAACTGTATGATAGGCCCAAAGTCCTTCATATGCAGTGATTTCAAGATCTCTGGATGTTGGTTCAGAATTTTTTTAAACTGGGTTACACTTATTTCAGCAGTTGTATGGCATGCAGATGCTTAAATTTGCATAATTTTTATGTACTAAAATATGGGATTTAAAACTTCCTACAGCCTGAAAATATCTTGCAATTGGAAATTCCATACACAGGTTTCTTAATATAACTATAATACATATACCCTATAACGTTTGTTACATTTAACAGAATGTTATGGGAGAAAAATGCTGCTAGCACCACTTGGTGCAACAATGATATTTCCCCTACATGTTTCACATGCAATATCACTGCCCAAATTAGTCTTTTTGATAAGTGGATATTTTTCCTGCAAGTCACAACTGAAAGTACTTTTCTGTTTAGGCATCATTCCTTCTTGTTCAGAATAAAAAGGACATTAAATAATGTTGATGATTACAAATTACAAGTAATGAGAATGCCATGGTAGTGAACTGACCAGACTTATGTTAAGAGAAGTTGGAAACAAAACCAAGGAAATCAGGATGTGGAAGTGTTGGTAACCCAAGTATGTGAACATTCTTAGCCTCTATAACCAAAGATAACATACATAACATGATTAGTTGACAGTGTTTGTACAGACTAGTGATAAATGTACAAAAGAGGTATCACATTTTTGTGGTATTATGGAAAAGCAGGATGTTTAAAGTTTACAATCTGTAGAAGTGGACATTTGGGTGCCCTGCCATACTCACAAATTTTGAAAGGACAGACATCGTGAAAAAAGAAATCATTCTGGGCAACCTAATCATTTGAACATGACACAATAAACCTTACTAACTTAAAATTCTTGCAAAATAGTTCAGGTTTTACACATTATATGTCATTATATATATATATTTTTTTTTTTTTGCTAGTTGCTTTACATCGCACCGACACAGATAGGTCTTATGGCGACAATAGGATAGGAAAAGGCTGGAAGTGGGAAGGAAGTGGCCATGGACTTAATTAAGGTACAGCCCCAGCATTTGCCTGGTGTGAAAATAAGAAACCACAGAAAACCATCTTCAGACCTGCCGACAGTGGGGTTTGAACCCACTATCTCCCGGAAGATAGCTCAAAGCTACGCGCCCCTAACCGCACGGCCAACTCGCCCGGGTTATGTTATGTTATGTTATGTTATGTTATTCAGTGCATTTACTCCTGAATTTGTGATTTTGTAGTTTTACAATAATGTATTGGTTTTCAGTTCTAGCAATTGCTCGCAGTTCACCAGTTGCTCTATATAATCAAGCTCTGGTGTCTATGGATCAACATGGGGACTTTCAACCTGAAGATGCAACAGGATTCATCAAAACACATGCCATACGCTTGAAAGAATTCCAGCGCTACCAGAACCAAATCACTAATAAGAAATAATTTGTGCCAGCAGTTTTATATGGTAAATAAAGAGCCAATGTTTAAATCTCTAGACAGTATAAAACTGTAGCTGCAGTTACTTGTTATTAAGAGCCATGTCATAATAGCTTGTTTGTTATCCACTCTACACTCACATTTCTAGTCTACCTAACTACTATGACTCCCATCCTCTATCTAATTTACCTCAAATTTCTACTGTATTAATGTTGCTCTATTCTTCTAGACCAACCGTGAATATCTCAAAATGCTTATTCTCTTCTCTATTCTTCCATATCCAAAAAATTGAAAAGAGTAAGAAATTAGGATAGAAAATGCTGACAGCACTGATAATGAAATATGAGTAAATTTCCTAATTCTCAGCCAGAAAGTTTCATCACAGACAATATTTTTATTATTTCTAGCAACTATAAAGGAATACCAGAGATTTTGTGTCTTACTTATCTTCCTCCCATCACCTCATGTTGATCACAGTAGGACTGAAATCTCTGTAGAAGTGCACCCACCCCACAGATAAACTAAAACACAGTTAATAAAATTAGTCATTAACATGATAAAAAGTGAGGGTTATTTACGACTTATCAATTAAAATGCCCTGCACACTAGAATCATTCACTATGAGAGGTTATAAACTGTTTCACCACAACAATAAAACTATTAACAATTTAATTTTGTCACTTTCAGTGTGTGGAGAATGTGTGGAGCAAGTGAATGAGCAGCAGGAAGTAATGGACCAAGAGTGAAGTGTAATCAAGTCTCATCTTTGAACATCCTCTACAGTTCTTACTGTATGCTCTTCCCTCTATACCCAACAGGTGTTTATCATGTGTGACTCTTTTGATACAGAAAATGGGTGTCTAACATAAACAAATATAAACAACTGAGTATGTGTAAGTGTTATGAGAATAAGAATATTTTAATATCCATTCTTATTATCACAAGTTGCACATTGCCATAATTACTCCAAAACTATTAAAAAATGATTTACTACATAAATGTATCATCATTTACTTCCAATAATTACCATTTAGAATAAAGGAGAATTTTTGCTTGTGGGCAATTTTCACCCTTTGTGCATCCTTGCACCTCGTCGGAGAAAATCACTGATTTTTTCGCTTGAGGCTGGAATAATACAAAAGTTTGCAAGGAAAAACAATATATTACTTCATTTTGTGTACTTTTTTTTAGCATAGAGGCATTAAGTGGTTATCATCACTAGGTGAGACTAGACATGATACCTTGAAATATTTGAAATGATCCTTTCCCATAATTTTTTTTTTAATTTTTAATTTTATTTTTATATTATTTTAATTTTTAATATTTTTTTATTTTAATGACTACAGGGGCACTGGAAGGAATACCTGCGTTTAATTTTAAGAACATTGCTGGAATGTCTTTGGAAGTACTGGAAAGGTAAGAAAGTAGCTTATCCACAAATGGTGAAGCTAATGGTTCTGCTGTAGTAGAATTGAAAAGTTATCTTCATCATACTTGATTTTTTCACATTTCTGCCTCTACATGATTTAGAATGTAATGGTACAATTTTATTTTGAGAAGTAAATTACAAGTAAATATTACATTTTGTAAAAAGTAACAATTATGAGTAAAAATTACTAAGAATGTAATTGTTGCAAGTCAATTACTTTTACTCATTTACTTCCCAACTCTGATCTTAATGAATAAACTCATTCTAATCCTGAAGTGAATTCACTCATTTTCGACAATAAAATTTTCTGATTTGAAAGGATCAAGCTTGCCAACTCTGCCATTAACTCCTTCAAATTGGTAAGAACTTACAGAATCAGAGGATAACAATTCAGGAAATTGCAAGTATGTAATGGCATCAACATCAAGCAATTCATCTTACAGTCCTGGGGAAGAATTAAAACCACATTTGCCTGCACAAAATGAAATGAATGAGTTATTGCATGACTTACACCTGTCAAAACAAAATTCTAAACACTAGGTTTCAAGACTTCAGGTGTGGAATTTACGGGGAAAGGACATGAAGATTACCTTTTTTTTTTTTAAATAGGAATCAAGACCTATTACCATATTTAGGAAAGATGGTTCACTCTGCGCTTGTGATGTGAATGGTTTGAAGTCAAAACTAAACATAGTGTACAATAATGAAAATTGGCATTTATTTATAGATTCTTCAAAGAATAGTTCAAAGGCTGTGCTACATCAAACTGGCAATGAACTGCCATCAGTTCCTGAGGTTCATGCAGTTGGTATGAAACAAACACATGAAGTTTCTGTATGTCACTGATTCTAGAAGCCGTTAACACTTCATCGGGTGCGTAGCGGTCTAAACGACCGACCTCTAAAAGTTTTGGACAAGGAATCCGTCTGAAGGTCAGCTATGCCTCCCCTCCTCCAGACTATCTCCCCCAAGGGATCATCTAGCCACCTGATAGGGTGGCCCCTCCTCAGTCGCCCTGTAGACAGGGAGGTAGATGGTCGAGTCAGTCTGCGGTCTTTTACACCGGTGCGTGAGTTAGTGTAAATTGTGTCTCGGTCATTGTGACCAGTACGCGCCCGACTGCATTTTACTAGATTTGTTTAGTTTCGTGTGCATATACATCTCAATATGGATCCTGCTGAAGAGGAAAGGATCCAATTATTGATAGAGAGTATTGAAAAGGAAGAAAGTGAAAGAATAACTGCATTTGTTAAAGACAGAGACAAAGCAGTAGGATGCCTATTGGAAGAAGTTGATGAGGCAGCAGAAGATGCTTCCAGGCAGCAGCCACAAAGTGATGATGAAGGTGAAACTGACAATCTTCAGGTTAGTGACCATGATACAGATAGTGATCTATCTGGTGATGACGGATGCGGTGCTGATGTTTCTGAACTGAATTTGACAGGTAAGGACGGTGAGACAGAATGGAGTCCGCACACAACATTCGCAAGGACTGGTCGTGGACCAGGTCATAATATTGTAACACGCCTTCCAGGGCCTAAAGGTTTAGCCAGGAATATTAAAAAACTCCAACTGAGACCTGGGAGCTATTATTTCCAGACGATATTGTACAAAAGATTGTCGACTATACCAATATTTGGGTAAAACAATGATAATAATTCTTCAGTGTGTTCACATAAAGAAAATAGTGCAAAATTGAACTTGAATATGAACTCAAATATACGTAAAATAATGTATAATTTTCTTATAGGGCCTACATGTTTTTCACGAAGGTGGTTGTTATGCTGTAAAATTAGAAGTTTTTATCATTTGAAATACAAATATTTCTAAAAAACACGATGTTTTAATTTATGATTACTCATGCCAAAAATATGACAGTGACAATGGGTGAAGGGGAGGATAAATATATATCTAGTTCAAATAGCTTACATTTTACAAACCAGAAAAAATAAATAGAACGGAAAGTTATTTTTCAAAGCTTTCAAAATTTATTTGGAAATCAACTCAATTTTCAACAAGTTTTTATTTTTCTAATGCAGTAATTGAGTATGTAAAATGTTTTAAATATTATCTAAATAAAAGCAAACTTACTTGCAACAGTATTAAACTTCAACATTTTTATTAGATTCCAAGGCCGTACAATAAATTATGAAAATAATCGCGCCCGAGAGTGTTCGTCGGAAGAGCGCGCCCGATTGAGGGTTAAATTCAAGAAACATAACTGGTGTATTTGTGATTTTTAAAAGTTATTGAAATTCTCAACGGATTTCAGAGTGGATTTACAAAATTGTGTTGTGTTCTGTGCCTGTGGGACAGTCGAGTTACTGAAGAACACTACAGAGTTAAAGAGTGACCCAAGAGGGAAACAGAATACAAAACACAAGCCATTGGTGAACCCTTTAAATGTTATATATAACTGATGAAAAACTTAATGGAGAAAACAGGGTAAGGTTTTGAATACCCAAAAGAAGTGTTTGCCAATGAAGTCAAGAAGGCAGAAGAAAATTACTTGATATTCCAAATTTGGGGCTACACAGGAAGCCACTGAACTTGTTGCATGGTTATCATTTAAAGAAGTAGCAGATGGGTTTCTAGGAAACAATAAAGTACAAAATAGATGTTTTAAATAGCTACAGACATCCGGGAGATAGTAGGTTCGAATCCCACTATCGGCAGCCCTGAAGATGGTTTTCTGTGGTTTCCCATTTTCACACCAGGCAAATGCTGGGGCTGTACCTTAATTAAGGCCACGGCCGCTTCCTTCCAACTCCTAGGCCTTTCCTATCCCATCGTCGCCATAAGACCTATCTGTGTCGGTGCGACGTAAAGCCCCTAGCAAAAAAAAAAATAGCTACAGAAACTTATTATATAGGATGTAATTAAAAATGAATTTTCTACATTCATACTTGAGAATCTGGGTGAAGTTACTGACAACCAAGAAGAAAGTTTTAATCAAGATATACTACAAATGGAACATAGATATCAAGGTGGATGGGATCCCTTCATAATGAGTGACTATTATTGATTTCTTCTGCAGGAAGATCCATCTTCGCATAAAAGAAAATCACATAGAAATAACGTTTAAATAGCTTCATGATCCAGAGTCTAAAGGTAATGTACTAACTATTCTGTATTTAATTTCTATATATAAAATAACATGTCCTGACTGACTGATTCATCATCACTGATATAAAACTACAGAACATAAAGAAATTAACTTTTGGGGATACATTTATATTACAATGTTGGTGCTCACTAAGGGAGCATTTTTTGATATTCCGTTACTAAGAGGGTGAAAAGAGGGGTGAATTTTTAAAACGAGTGAATCTATATCTCAAAAACTAACGATTTGAAGACGTGAAAATTGGTATTTGGAATCTCCTTTAAAAGTACAGAAACATGTATTTGGGGGGGCAGGAATCAACTTAAGAGGGGTATTAAAGGAGTTGAATATTTTTATAAGGATACAAATAAGAAGTGGTATTAAAACAATACACCCCTAAGGGATTCTGACCAGTAGGTGATGAATGATGACAAAAATATGCATTTATATGACACCATTTGAATTACAAAGTTAAAATTTCAAATGATATCCTAGGTATTAAATAACAGAAGGTTTGAAACGAATTTAACCCCTCAGAGAGTTAAATGGGGGTTCAGATCCGAAAACAAATATATTCATTCCTTCCTCCAAAATGTTTAACGTCTGAAGAGAAAATTCCAAATAGCAGTCTATATTTTAAATCCTAGGTGTGAAATAGGAAATATTTTTAAACGTTCCACCCCTAAAGTATTAAATGAGGTTAGGTCCATAAATGAAATTATTCATCCCTCCAAACCATTTGACGTACAAAGTTGTAATTTTATGAGAAGTGTCTTCTTTTATGTCCTAGGTGTAAAATATCATATACTTCAAAAGATTTCTCCGCTAAGGGGTTTAGATGGTGGTTGACTCTCAAAAACACTACATCCATTCTTCTGAAACCATTTCAGACATGAACTTAATTTTTTTTATGAAGGGTGGTCTTCCATATCCTAGATGTTAATAAATAAAAAGTATGCATTCCTCCATTACTGTTCGATGTACAAAATCAAAATTTCACAGGTTGGTCGCTTTTACGTCCTAGATGTTAAATAAGATAGGGTTAGATCAGAAAATAAATAATCATTCCCCCAAAATCGTTTGACGTATGAACTGATGGTGTATTTTACAGGCTCAGCTGACAGTGGACTCTACAAAATGTAAAACTTTGAGTAATTACTTTCAGTTTAAAACTATAACGAAGCACAGATATCTTGCTAATGTGTATCATCATCATCATCATCATCATCATTTCCCTTTATCCAGCTGTAGCCGGGTAGGGGCAAATGTGGTTCCTCTCCACTTTCTTCGGTCTTTCCACCACTCCTCCTCCAACACTGTGTCCCAGTCCAGGTTTCTTTCTATAATGCTACGTTGGATGGTATCCTTCCATCTCAATCGTGGTCGTCCACGGCCTCTCCTTCCTTGGATTTGCATTTCCATCACCTTTTTTGGCATTCTTTCGTCGCTCATTCGCTTTATGTGCCCAAACCATCTTAGTCGGCTCTTCTCTATTCTATCATTCATTTTTTCCACTCCAATTTCTTCCCGGATTTTCTCATTCCTTATTTTGTCTCTTCTACTCTTCTGTATCATACTCCTCAAGAATTTCATTTCGGCCGCCTGTATTCGACTCTCATCCTTCTTTGTCATTGTCCAAGTTTCTGCTCCGTAAGTTGTTATGGGTACGTAATACATCTTGTACATAGTATCTTTTGCTTCCATTGGCACATCTTTGTCCCATAACATATTTCTTAATGTGTATATATTTGTATAATATGTCAATAAGAAGCCTCCGTGGCTCAGGTGACAGCACAGCGGTCTTTCACCGCTGGGTTCCGTGGTTCAAATCCCGGTCACTCCATGTGAAATTTGTACTGGACAAAGCGGAGGTGGGACAGTCTTTTCTCCGAGTACTGTGATTTTCCCTGTCATCTTTCATTCCAACAACACTCTCCACTATCATTTCATTTGTCAGTCATTAATCTTTGCCCCAGAGGAGTGCAACAGGCCTCGACAGCCGGCACAATTCCTATCCTCGCCACAAGATGGGGACTTCATTCATTCCAACCCTGACCCAGTCACTGACTGGAAAACAGGTTGTAGGTTTTCATTCATGTCAATAAGACCTTTAATGTCACGAATTTTAGTCAGGAGTGTCCAACCAAATCCATTTAAAATAACTTTAATAAGACTAAGTACCATATCTAAAGAATTGATGTGATGGAAAAAAAACTGATGACAGATTCAAAATCTGCATAGCCTGCTCACTATAAATCAGGTAGTCTCATGTCAGTTCCTTGATTTTTTAAATTTGCAGAGTTGTGTTACTACTACTACTACTACTACTCACAAACAGGAAAAGGAAGCAAGATACTGGTACTGTCTAATAAGAATAGTTATGCTACAATTCTAAACTGCAATTTTTAAGGCTATCCTAATTACAACAATAGGATTCTAGTAATAGCTAAGTTTTAGAGAGATGTTTCTCCAACTACACAAATATTTTTTTGCAATAACAAAATAAGCATCCTAATTTCTAATAAAATAACAATAATACAATAATTCTAAACTGCATTTAGATGTATTCTAATTAAAATTACAATAGGTTAATTGAAGCAGCAGACATGTAGTTAAACCTAAGTCCTTATTAGAAAGATTTTTATTTTTATTCTTACAAGCTGAGGGAGATATTACATAACAATCACATGACAGTAAAGTAAGCTATATAATAAACTAATAAAATAACTACACTACAATGCTACTTCAGCATATTATACTATTATTATTTTATTCCACTAAGCCCTAACAGAAATTAAGACTGTTATTAATTATTGAATGTGGAAAGGAATATACAAGAATTATACAACAGTACAGAATACAAGCAAGATACTTCAGCACGGTGGGACCACCCTTCTGGGGTCCCATGACTCGATAGCCTCTTGTCTCAGCGAGGCTGCGCCAGTGCTGTCTCCTCCTTACATGTGCCAAGCCAATCGGCTATAAAAGGCGAGGGGGGATGGCTCTGGAGCAGTTCAAGCTGGGACGGGAGGCCGAGTCAACTATAATGACAACGCTACAATTTCCTGTTGTGGTAAGAAAATATCCAACCTCTGTTATGCAGATGATACTACACTTGTTACTAGTGATGAGAAGAAAATGGCAGAGCTCATTTCTTGTGTCAAAAATGTCAGTGTTCAAATTTAACTACAAATTAATATGAACAAGACAAAAATAATGATTGTCGATAGAGCCGAGAAATTTGCCTGTACAGACATCTTCAAGAAACTGGAGAATGTCTAGAAATGCTACACCCTCGTTTAGTCATTTCCAGTTCAGGTAGCTGTTCCTGAGGTTAAGAGAACAGTTGTGGCCAAAAATGTAATGACGAATGTGCTCCATTTATGGAAGTATCGCTCTATCTCATGACCACAAGCATTTTCATTTTTCCTCTATGGAGCTGAGACATGAACTCTTTGTACTATAAACCTGAAGAAAATTGATTCTTTTGAAATATGGTGTTGGTGAAGAATGTTTACACATACCTTGGACTGCAATTCGCACCAATGATTCCATTATAAATCAGCTCAATCTGATGCAAGTGTAATAGACTGATTTAACTTGAAAACAATATTCTTTAACCCATAGGTAAATAATGCAAGTATCGAGCTCAAATTATTATTATTATTATTATTATTATTATTATTATTATTATTATTATTATTATTATTATTATTATTATTATTATTATTATTATTATTATTATTATTATTATTATTATTATTATTATTATTATTATTATTATTATCATTATGACTTGTGAGGTATGGCTATGAAGTGTTTACATCTACTTATTAGTACTGTTATTTATGTAATCGGACAATCGTATTATTTGTGAGGTTATGTCATGAAACGTGCTGTATGCATATATATTTATATAAGTTTAGTTAATGTAAGAACCTGTAATTAATAGTATATACTTTATTATTACCTGTATATATGATGTATAATCCACAGTAACATTGTGCAACACACCGTAACATCCAGAATAACGTATCTTTGACACTAGATGATTGTAGAATGTTCTTTACATTATAACTATGTATTAGGCACCCTAGAATTTAAGAGAAAAGATGTTGTGTATCATCCTTCTAGAAGCTTGGCCAGGTAATATATAAGAGGCAGTCTTGATGGTAGAGTTGAGTTATTGTTTAACAGTTGTTGTTTTGATGAGACGTGTGTAGATGTCGTATTTGAATTGGTTTTGTAGAGTTGGTAGCTGACATGCAGTGGTTGCAGTCTCCTTGTGCTTCATGATAGCGGTTGTTAAAAATGGTGGTTTGTTGATGTGTGTGTTTAATGTGAAGTTGAGTTGTAAATAAATTAATGTACGCAACTGACAGCATTTTGTGTGCGTCTTTGATTCTGAGATTTGATGTATTCACAGATTATCTATACGAGTATATACAGTATATTGCACCCGCCCCCTACCCATGGAGTCTCCGACAATAAATATACAGCGTTGTTAACTGGGTATAAATCCAGTGGGCGTCACAAATACATAATAACTTAGCGGCATGAAGGATAGGAGAATACATGTGTCATATAACTATAATCAACTGAGAACAATATTTTTAAATCAAAGGGTTTATTATCATACTCCTCATGATGATGATGAAAAATGACGCAAATAGACCACATTGAAATTACATGAATAATTATAAGTTTCTCAGCTAACATGTTGAAGATTGTTTCAATTTGTTTAGAGGACGAAACTAGTACCATAAAACCAAAATTTGATGATAACCTCACATATACGGAATATTAAACAAACAAATCACTAAAACTATCCCCATTACCACTAGGGTATGTATATATATAGATAGATAGATAGACATATAACTAGATCCAACTTGATAAACAAAATAATAAACCCATTTAAAAGAATACGCACTAAACACACAGGAATATTTCAACATGAAATGCTCTGGTTCGAAACTGAACCCAGCACACACACACACTCAACCCCAGGATTGGAACCTGTGTTGACAAATCAAAATCAAATCCACTCACACAAAAAACAAAACATAATACAATAGATACAAATTAACACGGATCTTCACGGTGTGAAGTTCGAACAAGTATTACTGGATTCTGCAGATGGGCACTGGAAACCCTAACTATCATATTCATGCAAAACAAAACTGGCTGCATTACACTAGCTAATTGAGTCTATCTGTGACCAAAGTACTTTAATGAAAAGGATAATTTTCATAATGAGTCACCTAACACACAAATCACAGGTCTTGCTATTTGTTTGGGGCGTTGACCTATAGAGATCTTTTGCCCCTACTTGCACCATGTGATATGAACCTGCGTGTAATTGAAATGGAGGAAGTGTAGTGTTGAATGTGGGGAAAGGAACATTAAGGATGACACAAACACCCAGTCCTTAGGCCAGGGATATTAATCATTCTAATCTCTGCTGTCTCCCTATGTTACATTTCTCCCTGTACATTGACACAAAAACTCACTACCAAATAATTGGCAATTAAAATACTTCCATCAGAGATTCTACTAAGCTCTTAGGATGACATTACTAACTTCTCAACTCACAGTCATTTATTTACTTTATGGCTGAATTTAAAATACCTGTCTCTCGCCTAGCTACATGGGAAGACATGGTTTGAACCTCATGAGGCTCACTCCGGCACTCCTTCCCTCCGACGACTAAACTACATCAAAATACTACTCGCATGCATAAGGATAAAAATGGTTGAGTGCCAACCAACATATGAAAAACATTCCAGTGGACACTACTGGCACCAACCATTCTACTCTAAGTCAAACTATGTAAAAGCAAACCCAAGATAATTTCAAAATGAACAATAAAATAAAATGATATATACTGTATTTACAAAATCTAATTCACTTAGACTAGTTTCTAATTGAACACTGTGCCCTTAATTATCACATTTACATATTAAAGGAAAGAAACCCTATCAATTTATTATTTACAAATTAATGAACTTTAAATGGATATTCCATTGTACTACGAGTCATGCTAGTAAAATAAGGGTACTGATTCTCATCCTCCGGACACCATCGCAATGATTTACTGCTTCATAGCTTCCATGTCGACTGCTTTGATGACCAGGTCTGAACTGGAACTCGTAGGATGAAACTCCATAATCCCTGGCACTGGAATCTACTTGGTCAACAGCAGAGAACACACACAGTTAGGCCAGTTACGTATGTCTGCTTCAAACGTGCACTTTACGGCCTGATTTTCGATCCAAGGTCCCAGGATCAAAATACACATACAGGGTTATTAATTATTGTTATTATTATCATCGATATTTGTTTTATGTCACTCTGACACAGATAGGTCTTATGGCGACGATGGGGTAGGAAAGGCCTGGGAGTGGGAAGGAAGCGACCATGGCCTTAATTAAGGTGTGAAAATGGGAAACCACAGAACATTGGTATTTTGAATCTCCTTTAACACGTTCACTGCGTATTTGTTCCGTAGGATCTCTGTCTACTTGCTGATTGCTTTATCCCCAGCCTGCTTCAATAGTTTGGAAACTATTAGGTCTTCTCCCGGTGCTTTATTATTTTTCAGAGATTGGATATTTGTTACTTCTTCTTCTGTTGGAGGAAGAGAGTTCGGTTCTTTGGGTCTGTCTTGATAGACAAAGGAAGTCTTAGGGAACTCACAGTTGAGGAGATTCTCGAAGTATTTGGCCAATAGGTGACAGTTGTCTTTGTCATTATTGGCTAAGCTCCCATCTGGTCCCCTGAAGTATAGGCTGGGTGGGGTATAGTGCCTGAGGTTTCATTTGAAGGTCTTTTAGAAGTTTCTGGAGTTGTTCTTCTTAAAGTCTTCATCCAATTGTGTTCATTGGTCCTGGGTGTATTGACACTTAAACTGTCTGATGATTCTGGCAGTTAGTCGACACTGCTCTTTGAACTTATCTCTATTTGCTTGGGACTTTTGTGAGTTCCATAGTACCCAAGTTATTTGTCTGTGTGATCGCTTGGTCGCAGATACTGGTCCACCAGGTGTGTTTCTTCTGTTTCATTAATGGGATGATTTCTGTGGCAACTTTGACTAAGTTGTCCCGCAGTTGGTCCCAGTTACAACTCTCATATTCTAATGCTTGCATTTTCTCTATAATCATGTTGCTTGATTTCAGTTTTTCCAGGTCAAACATAGTGAGTTTGATTGTTTGTGCTTTTCTTGTATTTCTGGGTAAGAAACAAAATTTTATTTTGGAAAGGCAGTGTTCTAAGTCCAGATTTGCCCCTCTTAGTACCCTGACATTTTGTATTTCTCTGCAGGACTTTCTTGAAATGGCCACATGGTCTATCTGAAATTCTCCAAGGAGTTTGTTTGGTGAAATCCATGTCTTCTGCTTCTTGGTAAATGTTTGAAAGCCGTTGACTTCATTACTACTGTAGATTAAAGGTCTTACAGAATCCAACAAGTCGTTCTCCATTTCTGTTGGTCCACGTGTGAGCCTGGGTATTCCCCCCACCCCCATGCGTTTATACTTCTGCTCCTTTCCTAGCTGAGCATTACAATCACCCAATATTGATGCACCAAAATTTTAGTAGAGATCTGCTATTGGGCAAATGGAAGTCGATAATTGAATCCAGTATTTTGTGACTGACAAGGAAGCCAGTCCCCAAACGAGGGATGTTCTTTACTTTCCGATGCCTCACTTTCCCCTTGAAGATCTGGTATCCCTGAGATTCGAATGCATATTCATCGGAATATCAGGTTCCTTGTACTGCCGTTATTAGAATCTGGTGCTGTGTCAAAGTGTCTGTTAGATGTTTCAGTTTAACTATCTTGATTAGGGAGCTGACATTCAACGTGGCAAAGTAGTTGGGTTGTTTATGCCTTATCTTGTTGCAAGAGGTTTCAGGATGCTCCAACTCATCCTTGTAGCATGTCGCTGTTGACTCCCCAGAATCTGAAGGCCCGTGAACATCACTAAAAGTGATGGTGAATTGGGTACCACCTGGGGTAATCATTTCTGTATGTTTGTTCTCCATGCTTTAGTTGAAAACTGTGTTGGGTGGATTAGGGTTATTAAAACCTAATCATGTTACTACCAAGGTTGTGAGCTCCAATAGGTTTAATTTCAGGGTATAATCCCTTAGATTAGTTACCTGCTCAGCTATGGATACCAACCCTCTCTGTTGTGGTTCTTCCACCTTCCTTGCTGTTGAGATGGTACTAGACATCTTCCTCCACCTTGGAAGCCGTTGACCAGTTGTACTCGTATTAATCCCCAAGTACAGGGCTGCCTCTTCCGTCATCACCACCATACTGAAGTCTATCTTCGCTGCTGTTGATGTCGTTAGGGTCTTCACACATCACCCTGTGTTAGGGTCCCCCATATTTATGACTCCCGAAGAGAAGGTGTCCCAGTATTGTAAAGCCCCCAGGAGTTGGGTTGCCTGTTGGTCCGCGGGTTCATTTCCGAGGTATTTTCATCAGCCCACATTACTGTAGGCCTCCTATCCGCCATCTGGGGATGTGCCTTCTAGAGGTTAACAGGTTCTTTCTTTATCAGATTATTCTCACTATTGGTCATTTCAAACACAGCTTTGTTCACTAAGTTCCATTTTGACAACCATCTAACAAGAATTTGTAATTGTCCATGGACAACATTCTAGCCTCAATTTCCAAACTTCCTCATTACATCAACCACCTCATCAGATACCATTCTCATGAATCAGAACTTAATAATCAATTTTTTAGATATAAAAGTAGCAGGATTTTTACAAGGTAGTTTTATTGTGTTTGTATGTTATATATATAATTTTAAAATGTCTTTGTATCTTGCTTATTTTAAATTGTATTCTTTACAACTTTTAATGTTAGCTAAGGATGGTCCTATAAGGATTGAAACATGTACTAACTTCAAATAAACTATTCAGTCTAACTGAATAATTGATAAGTAAATTGAATAGGTGGACATATTTTAAGGAAGTTTCTTTTGTAAAAACTTTTATCTTAGAAACATAAAATGAAATTCATTTGCAGTAATAAAGATATTTGACAACCTCAGGACATGGATTCAAACAACCTCGAAGCTTGAAGAATGAATGAGTGCAGTAAACAACTCTGGAACAGTCAATATCGAGTCACAATGGAGTGTCCTAAAGAATGTACTCGTTGATACTCAAGAAACAGGCATTGGATATTCAAGCAGCTGAATGAAGCAGCCATGAATGACAGATGAAATATTACAAGTTCTGAAAGAAGGAAAAAAATGAAGTGCAGGGGTAAAGATCAGTGTGAAGAATTGAACAGAGGAGTGCAGAAAGAGAGCCGGGAGGTAAAGAGCTTTGGCTGTTGGAAAGATGCAGAGAAATAGAATATCTCTAGGAGAAACATGACTTCTCAACCCCAATAAGAAAATAAAGGAAATTATGGCAAAAATCACAAGCTGTATAAAGCTATAATGAGGGATGCCAATAGCACTCGATGAGAAAAAGCTGAAGTGCTGGAAGGAGTATGTTAGGATCTATATAATGATGTGTAGCCAGTCAAATCACCCTGTATTAAAGAATGCAACAAAGCAATTCATGATGTAACAAAAGCGGAAGCAATCAAGCTTCAGAAGAAAAGTAGAGCTGTGGGTCTGGACAAGATACATGCTCTCTCTCTTAGTCCAACCCTTCGTAAGGGTGTAGTGGCATCACGCGACAATCCTTTTGGTGATCTTCCTCCAGGAGTCTCTGCTTTGGGCATGGTGACTTGCTTGCTGTAAGCTCATCCTGGTTAAGTTCTTGATCTGGTCCATCCATCGTAACGGCGCACGTCCTCTAGGTCTTCGGCCTTCGACTTTTCCCTCTATGATAAGTATTTATATTGCCTCCTGCCTTCTGGCAATATGACCAAAATATCCGAGTTGTTTTTGGTTGATAAGGGTCGACAGTCTTGTTCTGATGCCGAGCTGTTGCAGGATCGATTCATTAGTACGGTGTGCTGTCCATGGTATTCGCAGTAATCTCCTATAGCACCACATTTCTAGATCATCAATCCTGCGACGATCTGCCGTCTTCATCGTCCAAGTTTCTGCTGCATAGGTCGCGATAGGGAAGATCAGAGTTCGCATGAGGGTGAGCTTTGTCTTGGAAGTGATGGAGGTGTCCTTCCAGATGCGAGTAAGTTTTGCTATTGAATTTCTCGCAATTGCAATGCGCTTGCGGATCTCAGGTTCACAGCCTCCAGTATTTGTGACAATAGATCCTAGATACTCGAAGCGACTGACAACCTCATAATCCGCAATTCTTGTGATGGCAGGTCTGTTGTTATTAAAACGGTCTACAATCATCACATGCAGAAACTCTCAAACTTGTTGTTCAAGGTGATTGTAGAGCCCTAAATCTGCTAACTGCACTATTCAATGCAGTATATAATGTATTCTTTAACCCATGGGAAAGTAATGCAAATACTGATTATTATTATTATTATTATTATTGTTATTATTATTATTATACATACATTACATACATTATCATTATAGACTGTTGTGCCTTTCAGCATTCAGTCTGCAAGCCTCTGTGAATTTACTAAACGTCGCCACAATCCTCGATTTGCAATTAGTGTTGTGGCCTCATTTAGTTCTATACCTCTTATCTTTAAATCGTTAGAAACTGAGTCTAACCATCGTCGTCTTGGTCTACCTCTACTTCTCTTAACCTCCATAGCAGAGTCCATTATTCTCCTAGGTAACCTATCCTCCTCCATTCACCTCACAAGACCCCACCACCGAAGCCGGTTTATGCGTACAGCTTCATCCATCGAGTTCATTCCTAAATTAGCCTTTATCTCCTCATTCCGAGTACCATCCTGCCATTGTTCCCAGCTGTTTGTACCAGCAATCATTCTTGCTACTTTCTGTCTGTTACTTTAACTTATGAATAAGATATCCTGAGTCCACCCAGCTTTCGCTCCCGTAAAGCAAAGTTGGTCTGAAAATAGACCGATGTAAAGATAGTTTCGTCCGGGAGCTGACTTCCTTCTTACAGAATACTGTTGATCGCAACTGTGAGCTCACTGCATTAGCTTTACTACACCTTGATTCAATCTCACTTACTATATTGTGCCATTTCACCGTTCTATAGTTGCTGTATTAGGAACAAAAATGGCGCTCCGGCTATTAACGGATCAGAATAAAAGCAATTAACAGCGGTACGAGCTGAAGAGACAATAAATTCAACCGGCAATCACGGAAAGAACCACTTTTAGAAGGCGGTGCGAAAGAATGACGAGAGCGGATTATTTAAACCGATTATTGAAAAAAAATCTTCCATTAGAACAAATCTCAATTCAGCACTGCATCGAAGAAAGGACGGAGTCGAGTAAAGAAACCAGTACTTATCAGATTCTTTAATCAATTATTGGAGAAAAGATCAAATCTACGATAACCCGCTTAACATCAGCTGTGGTTGACACATATACGTGAGATTATAAACCAGCTGTTAGGAAACGTCAAGTTGGTTCTGTACTACCGGTACGTCACGGTTGGGCTCGGAACATTGTATTTGCCCGATACTGCAGAACGTCAAGAGAGCTGAATTAAACGGAAAATAGAGTGCAATTCTAAAAGCACGTAAAATTCACACCGTTTCGGCGAGCAAAGCAGTTGAAATAAGACGATATTTAGAGCTCATATAAGCAAATTAGACGGACCAAAATACATATATAGCCTACTTTTCGCATTAGCACTACTAAGCAGATTACAGCATGTATAAATCAACTAATGCCTTGTATTATTCTGTCCTTGACGCAATGAAGACCACTATGATGTTCTAAGAAGCTGAGGCAGAGACTACTCCGACTATGGTGGCGCTTCACGAGATTGATGACCCAGGAGGGCGGTAATCAGCTGTGAGGACGAGATGGACCCGATTACCTAAGCCGAACCATGGAGCGAGGCCTACCATCCCATGACGATTAACAGCGAGATGGAAGTCAATACCCAATAAGCAAAGTTAAGTCCCCATTTGAGTCGTGTCGTAAGTAGAAACCTTTATTCTTTTGGTTAATATATAATGTGCATTATGACAGTGTGTGTGCGTAGTTAATATACAAGAGTACTTACAAGGAAATAGGTATTCATCTGAAGTTACCATAAATCCCAGACATAGGTGTAAAATACCAGTGAATGCCGTTCGTAAGTTTGTCAATATGATATTGGAGAAGTGATTGATATTTTTCTTAATTCGTTGTCAGTGAAGTGTTAGAATATAATGGAAGCTAATATATACATGCGTGATGGCTTTAACAAAGTAACAAGCGTAAAGATCGTATTTAGGGAATGTTACAATAAAATATAGTGGCACAGTTTTAAGGTTACGACGTGCTGTTCTTTGATACTATGACAGTAATGATAATGATTTATATATGTGTAGGTTATGGCACATATGTTGCGTATTTGATGAAACGAGTGCTTTGATTATGAATGCTACGCGATAATTGAAGTGTTAAATGGTGAATGTAATAAGCATATAAGTTGATAATATATTTTGATGGTGATAGTTATTGTTATTTAGGAAGTTGGTCATAGTATTCTTCGAGAGATAGTTTTTATGTGTAGGTTGCACATGCTAAGGTATATGTATTGAAACGTACTGTTTCCGATCGCTATTTTATTCCCTAATATATATATAATACAGATTAGGATACGATCTCAATGCCATCAGTATAGAATTAATTGAGTAAGTAGGATCATCAGAAGAGCCGAGAGGCCACCTACGTCAATATTTAGGCCTTCACTGACATATCTACGATTGTTTTCATGCATTCTCACATACGGCAACTTAACTTATGATTTAATGGGAGCAGTTTAACACATCACTGGTAACTTAGTCTTTCATATGTGGATTTTAGATGAAGATAGAGTCTTCCTATGTGTCAATTTTCCCACCTATGGTATTATTTCGTTTGAGGTTAATTGAATACACTTGGTAATGCTATATTAAGTCATATACGCACTTTAATTGAATTTCAACCATGAATTTAAAATAATAATTGAATGATTTAGCCACATAAACCTTACAATGGAATTAATTTGAGATTACTTACGACTTAAAGTGGACTTAGATTTGCTTATATGGAGGTCAGTTAGTATGAAATATGAAACATACCAAAATTTGAAATATCAACTAGTGAAAATCCCTAATGGACAGACATTATTTTCTCACACGATTTTTCTACTGTGCGTGGACATTGATGTGAAGTGTTCAGCCGAGTGATATGCATTTCTTTTATTGCATGTGAATTTAGGTTCAGACAATTGAATTTTGGTAATTTTGAGAAGCAACCTAGCTTAATATGGAAAGATTCCAGATCTTAATTAATTAATTAATTAATTGATTGATTAATTATTGGCCACCTTCTTTGCGTTTTCGCATTTTCAATTGAAACCCAATTTGAACATTGTATATAGTAGGGAGTATAGCTTGTTTTACTTAAACCATTTGGATGCATCCAATTATTACAACTATGTTGAATAATTTTACTTGATTATATAATTTATTATTTTTTTTCATTTAATTCCCTTGGATACTACTTAGTTACGATACAATTCTTTGACAGGCCAGGACTAGGATATAGATGAATGAGGCCTAATTTCATTTATTTATTAGAGGTTTTTCCAAACCTGTTTTCTTCAAGGCAACATAATTACGGCATTTAGAGATGCTGATTGCATAGGAAACCAGCCACAGTGTATAAATAATTTTTTCAAGATACTCTACCTTTATTTCGAATCATACTTAGACCAATTTATTAATGAAAGCTGAGTAGTGAAAACATTAAAATTCTTTCAATGTCTATTTAGAATAAGTATTAGATATAAGCTTATAATGACTAATTCTGATTGCGATTATGATGATGACATATACGGAGTTCTTGACAAGCCATGATAATCTGATTTTTTTAACGATAAATTTCGGTATCATACAAGTACGGTATCCGACTGATAGCGTGTTGAAGACTTTCATCTACGTAGGTTGGGATTTACCGTAGGCCATCGGTGTACTTTCTCACGCGGAACTCACAACCCAGCAATAGTTGGCAGATGGAATTGTTAATAAGAGCTAGTCTGGAACTCGTGTATCCCCACCTGGACGCGGGAGTGGTGCATGTAGTAATTGTCGCCCATACGTGTGGCAAATAGAGAAAGACACCGTGGGAGTAAAGGGTCGCCAAAACATGTAGTAATTGGCGCCGCAACAGTGGAGCAATTTAAGAGAAAAAAACACCGTGGGAGAGAGACGTTGGTCATCAGACCATGTACATTTGATGCTACGTCATATTCATAATGAAGAGAAAGACATTAAGGTCAAGAAATGGAGTTGTTGAGTCTTGTAGAATTACGCAAACATGTGGCAGTCTGAGAAAAAAAAATTACTGAGAGAACCTTGATAAGAAGGAAAGGTATTTTTAGGAGTTGATTTGACAGAGGATTTTGAACATATGGACCAGATGATGGAGTGAAAATGGAAGTATCGTGCAAAACTTAGTTATATCTGGTAAAAGAAGTTGTCGTTTGACCAGATAAAATTTTATATTGGGATCGAAGAAAGCACAGGAGGACAATGGACTGTGAAGTCGAGTAGATGCCCAATAATAATAATAATCAGAGATAAGAGAGAAGAGAAACGGATGGATGAGATGAAGAAAATATCTCAGGACGGCTGGAAATAATCAAATTTCTGTCTAGAGGAAGCTGAGGTAGAATATGAAGACTTTATAATTGTAAATATAAATAATTGGAAGTGAATTTAAGGAATGTTGTTAATATGTTGGTCACAATTTATTATGAGATAACTTAGATATAGGAAGTAGATGGTAAGAAATTAAGTTATTTGAACCTTTTTAATTATTCATGCCAGAATTAAGGTTTGGAATCTTAATGATTAGGATAAATGTTTCATATTTCATGGAGTAATTGGGTCAACCTCGTAAGCAAAGCCTAGTCAGAGTAGTTAAGCCTATATTTAAGCATAGTACCAGTACAGTTGAGTGAGTAAGAATAAGAATATTTGAGAATATCGAACTATAGAGAAGTTAGGGCAGAATTAGAGTATTATCTGAAATAATAGAGAACTCGGAAATAATACGTAAAGTAAAGATGTCGACGTTAAGCCAATTAAAAGCACAATTTGAAGAGTACCAGAAGGTACAGGAGGAGAAGCAACAAGAGAAGGAAAGAAAGCAGAAAGAAGAACAACAGGGAATGTTCGAAATCATAAGAGGAATGATAGAAAAGCAACAGGGAATGATGGAAGAAACTAAGAGAGAAAGGCAAGAAGAAATGAGAAAACAGAAGGCGGAGCAGGAAGAAACTAAGAGAGAAAGACAAGAAGAAATGAGAAAGCAAGAGGAGAGGTTAAAGGAGATTATGGAAAAGATGGATAATCGTGATAAAGAATCTAAGAAAGACAGGAACGAGAGGAAAAGGAGAAGAGGCAGGAAGAGAAAGAGAGGAAACAGAAGGAAGAACAGGAAGAAAAGGAGAAGAGGCAGGAAGAAGAGAGAAAAAAAGAGAAGCAAGAATGGGAAGAGAAATATCAAAGACTCGTGGAAGAAATCACTAGTAAACAGGAAGAGAAACAGAAGCAAATGATGGAAGAAATCACTAGTAAACAGGAAGAGAAACAGAAGCAAATGATGGAAGAAATCACTAGAAAACAGGAAGAGAAACAGAAGCAAATGATGGAGGAAATCACTAGTAAACAGGAAGAGAAACAGAGGCAAATGATGGAGGAGATGAAGCAGATGAAGGAGGAGATGAAGAAAGGTCATCAGGAGCAGAAAGAAGAATTGAGCAAATATCAGGAAAAGATGGAAGAGGTAACAAGGGAGCAAGAAGAAAGACACGAAATAATAATGACGGAGATGAAAGAAGAGATCTTGAAAATAGGATCGGATATGGGAAAAATCAAGAACCACATGGAGGAATGGAAAGCAGAAATTAGCGGAAATATGGAAGAGAAAAACCAGAAAATACAAGAAGAAATAAATGACATCAAGAAAGAGATGATAGGGAGCAATAACTATCTACAATCTCTAAAGGAGAATGAGATAAAGAACCTGACAGACAATATGGAGAGATTGCACATAGATTCCCAAGAGAAATGGAAACAATGCGAGGAGAAGATTGGGAAGTTAAGCGGCGAAATACAGACAACGAATGCTGATTTGGGAAAGAAATACGAACAAGCTGCAGATCAGATCGGGAATAAAATGACGGAAATAAGAGACGAAATCGAGCATAACGAAGAAGAACTAAATCAGAGGATGAGTAAATCTGAGGAAGGACTTCGGCAGATACAAGCTCAAATACGAGAGATCCGAGATGAAGAACATGGAAGGACCGTTACGATATCCAACGACGAGTGTCGTAAGAACGTGGAATTTCAGATGAATGAGAGAGAAGCTACATCTATACCGGTTACACGTTCGAATCACAGTATTGTGGAAAGGAATACAGAGAATGGAAGCAGTGGGAGTCCCACTATAATAAATGTAATAAAGACATTCGACGAGAGGCCTAAACATTTTAATAACACCACGAGTATTTCACCAAAACGTTTTCTTCGGGAAATGGACGACTATTTTAGAGAGCATGGTATCCCAGAGGAGAAAAAACTGAAAGTAATAGAAAAACACTTGGACGCAAACCCTAGTTTGTGGTTCCAAGCATTCAAATATACTTTTCATGAGTACAGCGATTTTAAAACAGCATTCTTGCAGCGCTTTTGGAATCCAGACGTTCAGCACAACCTACGTTTAGAACTCTATTCCCGTAAATATGCTTCAAATGGTCAAACAGGGTACAGCGATTTCTTTGCCCACCAATTTTACCGTTTTCAGGACCTGGATTCACCACCCAGCGAACTCGAAGCAATTAAGACTATACAACGTCAATTTCCATTAGACGTTCAACGATTATTAGCTACTGCTAACCCGGTAACCGCAGTACAGATGGAGACAACGCTAAGGGAGATTGACATGACTACGGTACCACATCCTCACAGGATAGCTAGGAACGGTTACAGTGAAGAAACTGTTAACATACTTACGCAAGATGACACGAGCAGAAATACCCTGGAAGAACGTAGGAAGATAAACAGAAAAAGACAATGGGGTAATCCAGAAAATGGAAGAAAGGAGGAAGAAAAATGTCATTGCAGGAGAGGAGCCTATGGTCAAGGGACATATATGGGAAATAGGAGATACAAGCCCAATATGCGACTGAGGAACCAATATCGAGAAGGCAGAGGAAGAAACAATTTCAGAGAGAGACCCCGATACGAAAGAAGGAATGTTAGGGATAGCCAAGAAAAGGAAAGTTACAACCGAAGGTACATTCAGGAACTGAATGAGGCCCGAAATGATAAAATTAAATGGGAAAAGGCTATAAGAGATCAAGACGTAAATACTGACGTGGAAGGAGCCGAGTGTCTTGAACTACAAAGATTTAAGAAACGAAGACAGGAAGAACAGGCGCTCAATCCCAACACAAAGGAATTTGAGTGTAGGAGAGAGAGCGAAAGGCCAATAAGCAAAAAAACGCCGATTTCAGATTAGAAGGCGAAATTGAGAATGTAGAAAACGCAGGAAATTTCAAAATTAACAGTTATTTTATAACGCAAGTAGATTCGTGGGAGATTGATTCTGAAGAATTGGTTAAGGACTTAACAAAGCATCATATGAAGAAAAGATATAATTTACCTATTATAGTAGCAAGAGTAGGAGAACTTAAAGTACATTGCCTCGTGGATTCTGGAGCCAGTATTAGTATGTTATCCAAAGAGCTTTTCCAAGACATGAATAAAAGAATGAAACTACTAACAATACCAGTGTCAAAAATTAAGATACGGGGTATAGTACCTGACAAGACCGTGGAGTGTAATGTACAAACATATCTGGAGATTAATATAGGAAACAGAAATTTTGAACACCCATTCGTAGTCATGAACCGAATCAAATATAACATCATACTAGGAATAGATTTTATGACAGTCACAGGAATGACCATTGACATGGAGAAACAAGAGATAAGATTTCCTATTTGTGATGAGAATACTGAAGAAAAACAGGAAAGAATTAAGATCAATGAGGACGTTGGTGTAGTTAATAGTGTGAAAGTCGAGGAAGAAGGAAAGGACCCACACTCAGAAAGGAATCCGAAATTGCAGATAGAAGGGAATGAGATGTCGATGTCATGTGAGAATATACTAGAAAGTATTGAGAAGGTCATGATTACAGTGGAGGAAGAAAATGTACCAAACATCTCAGAGGCAGTTGCAAATGCCAAGATTTCACCTGTTGAAAAATCCAAACTTCACGGAATCTTGCAGGAATATTCAGATCTATTCAGGAACAAGCCAGGACAAATTCCCAATTTTAGGTACAAGTTGTTGGTAAATGATTGGACACCTTTTAAAGGGAAATTATATGGGGTACCGGAGAAATATTTCTCAGAAGTAAAGGAAATTATAAAAGGCATGGAGGATGATGGAATCATCATGAAAACCTCCAGTCCATATTTGAACCCGTTAGTAATAGTAGTGAAAAGCAACGGGAAACTGAGAATTTGCCTAGACGCGCGATGCTTAAATACCCGGCTAATTCCTGAATATAATACTGTACCGAAGATTAAGGATATTGTACAAAAATTCCGAGACATGAGGTATTTTTCGACGATGGACTTCACGTCTTCTTATCATCATATTGTCCTTGAAGAAAAGTCTCGACTGCTAACGGGATTCATGTTTGACAGTCAGACTTATGTCTACTGTCGGTTGCCTTTCGGGCTGAAGAACAGTTGTGCCGTTTTGGTGAGAGCCCTGGATAGGAATTTAACTCCAGAGGTGAAGGAATTTCTAACTTGTTATGTAGACGACCTCATTTTGGCGACCAAGACATTCGATGATCATTGTGATAAGCTGGAGAAGTTATTTCAGAATCTAAGGACAGCTGGATTCAAAATCAACATAGCCAAGTCCAAGTTTTGTCAGGAAGAGGAATTATTTGTCGGTCACATGATAGATGGCACAGGGGTACGACCAAACCCAGTAAAAATCCAGGCGATATGCGACTTTCCTCGACCAAAACGCATTAAACATGTACGACAATTCCTCGGAATGGCCCAATTCTTTTCTAACCACTGTAAAGGCTACACCCAAACTGCAGCACCTCTACAGGATCTGTTGAAGACAAATAACAGATGGAAGTGGGATGAAAAAGCGGAAAGGGCATTCCAAGAATTAAAAACTTTGCTGACCAGAAGTATAAAGTTAGGCTATCCTAATTACGAAAAGGAATTTATTATCCAGTCAGATGCCTCGAATATCGGTATAGGCGCGTGTTTGTACCAAGAGGAAGAGGTAACACCTCCTAAAAGAATATATTTAGCCTTTACCAGTCGAAAGTTGAGGAGTCATGAAATTCATTACACTACTACAGAACAAGAGCTACTAGCGATAGTCTATGCGTTACAGCAGTGGAAAAAGACCATCTATGGATATCCAATAACCGTCAGATCGGATCACAAAGCGTTGACTTTCGGACTTAAAGCAGCAATGACGAACGAAAGGATAACAAGATGGATGTTGTTCACTCAACAATTCCAGATAAAGATAGAATACTGTAGTGGAAAGGATAATATCCTAGCCGATGCTCTAAGTCGAAACCCCGTGGACAACATGGAGGAAGTCCATAAAATAGAGCTAATTCCAGAAAATGGGGATATTCTAGAAAAATTAAAGAATATTATACAGTTGCAACGTCAGGATGAGAAGTTGAAGAATATCATAGACAAGCTAGAAAATAGAGATTGTGGTTCTGAGGCAAGGTCGAAAATATCAAGAGTATACAGCATCGAACGGGGTATGCTCATGGCTAAGACAGGCAAAGATCAAGATAAAGTACGCATCGTATTACCTTCAATATTATATAGAGAAGTGATCTGGCACGTACATCGAATCACAGGACATGGCGGTATGGAGAAAGTGACTCAAGTCATCCTAGAAAAGTTCACTTGGAAAGGAAATAGAAGGACTATAAGGAATATAGTAAGAACTTGTGATATTTGCCAGAAAGTTAAACAAGGTAATTGTCTAATAAGGCATGAACCAAGGGCCATATTACCGCACAAAGCCAGAGAGCTATATGCTATTGACATATTTGGTAAGCTTCCTACGGCTAAAAAAGGAAATAAATTCATCGTGGTAGTTATGGACGTTTTCTCAAAATACGTATCACTTCAACCAATACAGCGTGCTAATTCAAAACAAGTAATACGGCGTCTAGTTAAACACATATTGCCTAACATGGGAAAACCCGAAAGATTGTTGTCCGACAGAGGAACCCAGTTTACATCACTTCAATTTAAAGAGGCTATGGAAGAGATGGGAATTAAACATGTTCTATGTTCAATAAGACATCCAGCATCCAACCCAGTCGAAAGATATATGAAAGAAATAGCTAAATATTGCCGGATATACTGTTCCAAGCAACACTGGAAGTGGATAGATGTACTTGAGAAAATTGAAGAAAGCATTAATAACACTGTCCACGAATCCAGCGGCCAAATTCCAAAAGTTATTCACTACAATATTAGACCTGAGAGACCATGGGACAAAATAATTCAGCTACCTACCGAACCAAGCTTAGACCAAGATAAGCTGAACCAACTAGTTCGAGAGAGGATGTATAAACAATCCCAGAGGAGACTGAGGAGGATACAACACAAGAAATTCCATCCTGAATTGAAGAAAGGCGACCTAATATTAGTAAAGAAGCCAGCAATCTCGAATGTATCCACTAAAGTATTTGCAAAGTTCGTACATTTATTCGATGGACCATTTGTTATACATCGATCATTTAGGAACAACGCATACGAAGTTCACGACCTGAATGGTAGAAGTAAAGGAATACACAACGCGGCAAATATTAAGTTATACTTCAAGGAACAAAGGGATTAGAGTCTATCAAACATCGCAGTTAAACAAGGAATGAGAACTGGAATGGCCTATGACAAGAACAAACCGATTGATCTGTAAAAAAACTTACAGTAATGCTCTCAAAATTCTGACTAAGAACAGTGAAAAGTCCCATTGTGATATTAGAAATATATGAGAAAATATATAGCAAGCCATATATTTAAATCAACGTGGGAGGAGTAAATGCGCCATTTCACCGTTCTATAGTTGCTGTATTAGGAACAAAAATGGCGCTCCGGCTATTAACGGATCAGAATAAAAGCAATTAACAGCGGTACGAGCTGAAGAGACAATAAATTCAACCGGCAATCACGGAAAGAACCACTTTTAGAAGGCGGTGCGAAAGAATGACGAGAGCGGATTATTTAAACCGATTATTGAAAAAAAAATCTTCCATTAGAACAAATCTCAATTCAGCACTGCATCGAAGAAAGGACGGAGTCGAGTAAAGAAACCAGTACTTATCAGATTCTTTAATCAATTATTGGAGAAAAGATCAAATCTACGATAACCCGCTTAACATCAGCTGTGGTTGACACATATACGTGAGATTATAAACCAGCTGTTAGGAAACGTCAAGTTGGTTCTGTACTACCGGTACGTCACGGTTGGGCTCGGAACATTGTATTTGCCCGATACTGCACAACGTCAAGAGAGCTGAATTAAACGGAAAATAGAGTGCAATTCTAAAAGCACGTAAAATTCACACCGTTTCGGCGAGCAAAGCAGTTGAAATAAGACGATATTTAGAGCTCATATAAGCAAATTAGACGGACCAAAATACATATATAGCCTACTTTTCGCATTAGCACTACTAAGCAGATTACAGCATGTATAAATCAACTAATGCCTTGTATTATTCTGTCCTTGACGCAATGAAGACCACTATGATGTTCTAAGAAGCTGAGGCAGAGACTACTCCGACTATGGTGGCGCTTCACGAGATTGATGACCCAGGAGGGCGGTAATCAGCTGTGAGGACGAGATGGACCCGATTACCTAAGCCGAACCATGGAGCGAGGCCTACCATCCCATGACGATTAACAGCGAGATGGAAGTCAATACCCAATAAGCAAAATGTTAAGTCCCCATTTGAGTCGTGTCGTAAGTAGAAACCTTTATTCTTTTGGTTAATATATAATGTGTATTATGACAGTGTGTGTGCGTAGTTAATATACAAGAGTACTTACAAGGAAATAGGTATTCATCTGAAGTTACCATAAATCCCAGACATAGGTGTAAAATACCAGTGAATGCCGTTCGTAAGTTTGTCAATATGATATTGGAGAAGTGATTGATATTTTTCTTAATTCGTTGTCAGTGAAGTGTTACAATATAGTGGAAGCTAATATATACATGCGTGATGGCTTTAACAAAGTAACAAGCGTAAAGATCGTATTTAGGGAATGTTACAATAAAATATAGTGGCACAGTTTTAAGGTTACGACGTGCTGTTCTTTGATACTATGACAGTAATGATAATGATTTATATATGTGTAGGTTATGGCACATATGTTGCGTATTTGATGAAACGAGTGCTTTGATTATGAATGCTACGCGATAATTGAAGTGTTAAATGGTGAATGTAATAAGCATATGAGTTGATAATATATTTTGATGGTGATAGTTATTGTTATTTAGGAAGTTGGTCATAGTATTCTTCGAGAGATAGTTTTTATGTGTAGGTTGCACATGCTAAGGTATATGTATTGAAACGTACTGTTTCCGATCGCTATTTTATTCCCTAATATATATATAATACAGATTAGGATACGATCTCAATGCCATCAGTATAGAATTAATTGAGTAAGTAGGATCATCAGAAGAGCCGAGAGGCCACCTACGTCAATATTTAGGCCTTCACTGACATATCTACGATTGTTTTCATGCATTCTCACATACGGCAACTTAACTTATGATTTAATGGGAGCAGTTTAACACATCACTGGTAACTTAGTCTTTCATATGTGGATTTTAGATGAAGATAGAGTCTTCCTATGTGTCAATTTTCCCACCTATGGTATTATTTCGTTTGAGGTTAATTGAATACACTTGGTAATGCTATATTAAGTCATATACGCACTTTAATTGAATTTCAACCATGAATTTAAAATAATAATTGAATGATTTAGCCACATAAACCTTACAATGGAATTAATTTGAGATTACTTACGACTTAAAGTGGACTTAGATTTGCTTATATGGAGGTCAGTTAGTATGAAATATGAAACATACCAAAATTTGAAATATCAACTAGTGAAAATCCCTAATGGACAGACATTATTTTCTCACACGATTTTTCTACTGTGCGTGGACATTGATGTGAAGTGTTCAGCCGAGTGATATGCATTTCTTTTATTGCATGTGAATTTAGGTTCAGACAATTGAATTTTGGTAATTTTGAGAAGCAACCTAGCTTAATATGGAAAGATTCCAGATCTTAATTAATTAATTAATTAATTGATTGATTAATTATTGGCCACCTTCTTTGCGTTTTCACATTTTCAATTGAAACCCAATTTGAACATTGTATATAGTAGGGAGTATAGCTTGTTTTACTTAAACCATTTGGATGCATCCAATTATTACAACTATGTTGAATAATTTTACTTGATTATATAATTTATTATTTTTTTTCATTTAATTCCCTTGGATACTACATAGTTACGATACATTTCTTTGACGGCCAGGACTAGGATATAGATGAATGAGGCCTAATTTCATTTATTTATTAGAGGTTTTTCCAAACCTGTTTTCTTCAAGGCAACAAAATTACGGCATTTAGAGATGCTGATTGCATAGCAAACCAGCCACAGTGTATAAATAATTTTTCAAGATACTCTACCTTTATTTCGAATCATACTTAGACCAATTTATTAATAAAAGCTGAGTAGTGAAAACATTAAAATTCTTTCAATGTCTATTTAGAATAAGTATTAGATATAAGCTTATAATGACTAATTCTGATTGCGATTATGATGATGACATATACGGAATTCTTGACAAGCCATGATAATCTGATTTTTTTAACGATAAATTTCGGTATCATACAAGTACGGTATCCGACTGATAGCGTGTTGAAGACGTTCATCTACGTAGGTTGGGATTTACCGTAGGCCATCGGTGTACTTTCTCACGCGGAACTCACAACCCAGCAATAGTTGGCAGATGGAATTGTTAATAAGAGCTAGTCTGGAACTCGTGTATTCCCACCTGGACGCGGGAGTGGTGCAATATTACCATCCTGGGAGAACACACAACCTAAATACTTGAAATTATCGACCAGTTCTAGCTTTGTATCACCCATCTGACATTCAATTCTGTTGAATTTCTTACCTACTGACATCGATTTATTCTTCGAGAGGCTAATTTTCATACCATACTCATTGCACCTATTTTCTAGTTCCAAGATATTAGACTGTAGGCTTTCCGCACAATTTGCCATTAAGACCAAATCGTCAGCATAGGCCAGACTGCTTACTACATTTCCACCTAATTGAATCCCTCCCTGCCATTTTATACCTTTCAGCAGATGATCCATGTAAACTACGAACAGCAAAGGTGAAAGATTACAGCCTTGTCTAACCCCTGTAAGTACCCTGAACCAAGAGCTCATTCTACCATCAATTCTCACTGAAGCCCAATTGTCGACATAAATGCCTTTGATTGCTTTTAATAATCTGCCTTTAATTCCATAGTCCCCCAGTATGGCGAACATCTTTTCCCTCTGTACCCTGTCATAAGCTTTCTCTAGATCTACAAAACATAAACACAACTGCCTATTCATCTCGTAGCATTTTTCAATTACCTGGCGCATACTGAAAATCTGATCCTGACAGCCTCTCTGTGGTCTGAAACCGCACTGGTTTTCATCCAACTTCCTCTCAACGATTGATCTCACCCTCCCTTCCAAGATGCCAGTGAATACTTTGCCTGGTATACTAATCAATGAGATACCTCGATAGTTGTTGCAATCCTCACTGTTCCCTTGTTTATAGATAGGTGCAATTACTGCTTTTGCCCAATCTGAAGGTACCTTACCAACACTCCATGCTAATTTTACTACTCTATGAAGCCATTTCATCCCTGCCTTCGCACTATACTTCACCATTTCAGGTCTAATTTCATCTATTCCTGCTGCCTTATGACAAAGGAGTTTATTTACCATCCTTTCCACTTCCTCAAGCATAATTTCACGAACATAATTTTCCTCCTCCCCATTTGCTTGGCTGTTCACAACACCACCAGGATGATTTCCTTTTACATTGAGAAGATGTTCAAAATATTCCCTCCACCTCTCCAATGATTCCCTGGGATCTATTATGAGTTCACCTGAATTACTCAAAACACTGTTCATTTCCTTTTTCCCTCCCTTCCTAAGATTCTTTATTACTGTCCAGAAAGGTTTCCCTGCTGCTTGACCTAGCCTTTCCAAGTTGTTAGCAAAATCTTTCCAGGACTACTTCTTGGATTCAACAACTGTTTGTTTCGCTCTGTTTCTTTCATCTACGTACAGCTAGCTCCCTGTCTGCCTCGGCCCTTGTTTGGAGCCATTTTTGATAAGCCTTCTTTTTACGTTTACAAGCTGCTCTCACTTCATCATTCCACCAAGATGTTTGCCTTTTCCCATCTTTACACACAGTTGTTCCTAGGCATTCCCTTGCTGTTTCTTCTACAGCATCCCTGTATGCCACACATTCACTTTCTACATCCTGAACCTGCTTACTGTCTACTGTTCGAAACTTCTCACTAATCATATTCATGTACTTCTGTCTAATTTCCTCGTCCTGGAGATTTTCTACCCTTATTCGTTTGCAGACAGATTTCACTTTCTCTACCCTATGCCTAGAGATACTTAGTTCACTACAGATCAGATAGTGGTCTGTATCATCGAAAAATCCACAAAAACTAGTACATTCCTAACAGATTTCCTGAATTCAAAGTCTGTTATGGACCTGGTACCCCTAGCCTCCCATGTGTAGCGGTGAATAGCCTTATGCTTGAAGAATGTATTCGTAACAGCTAAACCCATACTAGCACAGAAGTCCAGCAAACGCTTCCCATTCCCATTAGCCTCCATATCTTCCCCACATTTACCAATCACCCTTTCGTATCCTTCAGTTCTATTCCCAGCTTTCGCATTGAAATCGCCCATTAGCACTATTCTATCCTTGCTGTTGACCCTGACCACGATGTCACTCAATGCTTCATAAAACTTGTCAACTTCATCCTCATCTGCACCCTCACATGGTGAATACACGGACACAATTCTAGTCCTAATTCCTCCAACTGACAAATCTACCCACATCATTCACTCATTTACGTGCCTAACAGAAACTATGTTGCGTGCAATGGTATTCCTGATAAAGAGCCCTACCCCAGACTCTGCCCTTCTCTTTCTAACACCCGTCAAGTACACTTTATAATCTCCTATATCTTCCTCGTTATCTCCCCTTACCCAAACATCACTTACTCCTAGCACATCCAGATGCATCCTCTTTGCTGACTCAGCCAGTTCTACTTTCTTTCTTCCATAAGCCCCATTAATATTGATAGCTCCCCATCGAATTCCATTTCGTTCGCCAAGTTGTTTCCAAGGAGTCCCTCGCCTGTCAAATGGGAGTGGGACTCCATTACTCCCATAGGTCTGAGGCTTGCTTAAAATGTTCTGAGCTCTGTAGATTCATGAAGCAGGATGCTACCCTACTTGCACATAGTCCAAATAAGGATCTCTCCTCTAACGGGTTATGGACCACCGGTGGATTGTATAGTCCTAACCGCCTGAGCACAAGGAGGGCCAGGACTCAGAATATGTCCGAGATGCCCACTCCCATTCCATAGTAACTGGTATCCCGACTCTCAGGACCACTTACTAGGCCACTCAGCCGTTGCCCATGGTTTACGAACTAGGACGTGACTACAGTAACCCACATATTATTATAATGACTTGTGAGGTACGGCTATGAAGTGTTTACATCCATTTAGTATTAGTATTACCGAGCTCGATAGCTGCAGTCGCTTAAGTGTGGCCAGTATCCAGTATTCAGAAGATAGTAGGTTCGAACCCCACTGTCGGCAGTCCTGAAAATGGTTTTCCATGGTTTCCCATTTTCACGCCAGGCAAATGCTGGGGCTGTACCTTAATTAAGGCCACGTCCGCTTCCTTCCCACTCCCAGCCCTTCCCTGTCCCATCGACGCCATAAGACCTATCTGTGTCGGTGCAACGTAAAGCAACTAGCAAAAAAAGAGTGTTAGTATTATTATTTACATAGTTAAGTCCAGACTTTATTTGGTATAAACCAAGGCCATATTATTTGTGAGGTTATGTCATGAAACATATGCTGTGTGTATATATATATATATATATATATATATATATATATATATATATTAATATGAGTTTATTTAATGTAAGAATACATAATTAATAGTTATGAATTATTATTACCTGCATATACAATGTATAATCAAATGTAACATTGTGCAACACATTGTAATCATTCCAGAACAATGGTATGTGCAACTAGAGTCATGTAGAAACTTCCTTATATTGTTAATTAGTCTATTGGAGACTCTCGAATTTATGAGAAAAATGTTACATCACAGTCTTCTAGAAGCCTGGCCAGGCAACATATATAAAGAGGCAGTTTTGTGAGTGAGAACTTAGTTGTTTTGATGAAACTTGTGTGGAAGTCATGTTAGCCAAGTGGTTGAAGTTAAGTATGTGAATTGGTTTTGTTGGGTCAGTAGTTGACCTGCAGCTGTTGCAGTCTCTCCTTATTCTTTGTAGTCTGTACCCTAGTATATCACCTGAACATTTGTGACACTGAATTGAACAAACCTCTATTTCATTTTTTTTGTTATAATCATTTCTTTTAACTTTCATCCACGGCATCTGTAATAAGCTTTCATCATAATGTCAATATGTTGCAAATTGTACGTAATTGTTAAACTATAGCCCTAATATGCTTTTGTACAATAGGGTTCCCTTCTATTTTAATTGGTAATTCAATAATGATAATAATAATAATAATAATAATAATAATAATAATAATAATAATAATAATAATAATAATAATAATACCCGTGTGGGGATTTACCGGTTACCTCCATCGGGCACGTCCCATAGGAATTGGGGAAGCTCGCTGGCTCTGCCGCCAGCAGAGTCAGAAGGTAGTAGGGAAATAAAATACCACCGTGAAAAAAAACTGGTCCCTTGCCAGGGTTACGGCGAAGACTGGTAAATGACCAGAAGCCAGAAAACATCTTGAGGCAACCTCTAGGGCTAACAACCCTAGTTGTAAAAGGATGGGTACCCGTCCAAAGCAAAGTCAAGTCAAAAAGCATGATGGCACAACATTTCAAGAAACATACCCCAGGGGGTAAATCTTCGGATAAATCCCCTGTCGTGAATGCCACGGTGCACGAGTCTCGTTCGGATTCTGGGGGAGACTCGACATCATGCAAGAGACGAGTCGGAGCGTCTCGGTGTACCCCGAAGAGTCAAAACCTCAGGCCAAAATCTAAAACCTTTCTAGCAACTTTCAACATAAATTCACTTACACAAACTGGCAAGCTGAAAACCCTCACCAAAGCTCTTCATGAAAATTAGATATCCATAGTGGCCCTACAGGAAACAAGGTACCCAGATGAAGAGATTTTTGAATCTGAAGGCTACCGATTTTTCAAGAGCAAAGCGCAAAGAGGAATCCTCAACGGAGCTGTGATGCTTGGAACCGCGTTTGCTGTTAGAACCAAAATCCTTAAATCGGTTGCAAATTTCGAACCTGTGAATGACAGATTGTCTATAATCACAATTAAATGTGCGAACAAAACCTAGGCCTACGCCCTAGTTAACGCACATGCTCTTACGAACGATAAGAACAAGTCTGATCCAGATGAAGTTGATAATTTCTGGGACCTACTGGATGAAAAATTGAACAAAATCCCCAAACACCATGTCAAGATTCTTTTGGGTGACTTCAATGCCCAACTAGGTCGTGAGCAGAAGTACAAGAAAGTTATAGGAAATTACCCTGCTCACAAAAGAACCAATCCCAACGACAAAAGACTGGTGACCATTTGCGAAAATCACAACCTGCAGGTCATGTCGACCCACTTTCGCCATCTACCCAGAAAGCAAATGACTTGACGTTCTCCCGTCCAAGCTCTCGGAGAGTTCCAAATTGATCATGTTGCGATCTCCAGGAGAAACAGCCCTGAGATTATGAATGTCAAGGTAAAGAAAGGCATCAATGTGGCCTCAGATCATTATATGTCTCTTATCAAATTCAAACCAATTCCCGCAAACACAAGGAAGACAACCAAACAGATCACACGCTTCAACAATGATAAACTTCGGCAAAGGGTCGAGGAGTTCCAGGAGAAGGCTAGACCAAATGACTGTGACTTTAACAACGCCAAAAGTCTCCTTGTTGAGGCCGCCAAAGACGTTGCAGAAATCAAGAGAAGCAAAAAGCATGCCTGGTGGAATAGTACCTGCGAATCAGTCCTCCAAGAAAGACTCAATGCGTGGAAACAGTACAACTCTACGAAATCAGAAAACGATTGGGAAACCTAAAAAACCCAACGTGCCCAAGCAGCTAGGGTATTCAGAACTGAGAAACGTAAATACGAAAAATCTCGCATTGAAAATATAGAAGAAAACTTTAAGGAGAATGAAAGCAGAGAGTACTACAGAGCCTTCAAACGCAAACTCACTGGCTATAAGCCACCGTCTTTATTGCTTTGAGCGAACGGACGGCACACTGGCGACGTCAAATGAAGAAAATTGCAGCATTCTGGCAGATTACTTCAAGAATTTACTTAATTGTTCTAAACTGCAAAGCGCCATTGAGACCAAGGAACCCTTACTCAGGTACCCAGATTCCAGACCACCTGACAGAGATGAAATCAAGCGCCACATTGCCCGTCTCAAAAATAACAAAGCGCCGGGGGAAGACTCAGTAGTAGCAGAACTATGGAAATATGCCCCAGAAGAATCACTTGATATCTTGCAAAAGCAAATAGAAGAAATTTGGAATAAGGAGACCCTACCCGAAGATTGGAAAATAGCTTCGATCCATCCATTATACAAAAAGGCAGCATGAAGAACATCAACAACTACAGAGGAATATCTTTGCTACCTGTGACTTACAAAATTCTATCACTTGCCATCCTGGAGCGTTTGGAAGCACAAGTCAAACATCAAATAGGTGAATACCAAGGAGGGTTCAGAAAAGGTCGCTCAACAACTGAACAGATCCAAAATCTCAAAACAATCATCAGATATTGTACACTAAGGTCCAAGCAGTATGTCACTGTCTTTGTGAACTTTAAGAAAGCGTACGACTCCATTGACCGGGAAGTCCTGCTAAACATCTTAAATGAATTTGGAGTTGATTTGAAACTGCTGGCATTAATTAGAGCCACCCTGACCGACACAAAATCCAAGGTGAAGTTCCACAGATGTCTCTCGCATTCCTTTGACATCAAAACAGGAGTCCGACAAGGTGATGGGCTATCCCCGATACTCTTCAACTGTGTTCTTGAAAAGATCATCAGAACCTGGCGGGTGAGATTACAGGAAACCAACTACAGTCCATTGAGAATAGGAACCAAATCCAAGGGGATCGCAACAGACTGCTTAGCATTTGCCGATGATATTGCTGTTCTCTCAACCGACATAGAAACCGCTAGAGCTCAAGTTGAAATTTTAAAGGAAATTGCCGAACAAACTGGTTTGCAGATATCATTTGAGAAAACAGAAGTAATGACTAACATCAAAGAGGCTCCACCAAAACTCCATACAAAATACGGGGACATCACCCGAGTAGACAAATTCAAATACCTGGGTGAGATCATCATGAAATTGGACTGGACAAAGAAGCACTTCAGGAGCGAGTACGCAAACTGGAAATAGCCTACCAAACATCCCGCACAATCTACAACAAAAAATGCCTTTCCCAAAACACCAAGATACGTCATTATGAAACAGTTCTGAAGCCAGTAGTTCTATATGCAGCCGAAACCCTGTCTCTAAATGCCAACAAAGGACTCCTTGAAGAACTGGAGAAAAGAGAACGCAAAATTGTGAGAGGAATTTTGGGATCAAAGTACAGAAATGGAATCCATCAAAAGAGATCCAACAAGGAAGCCTACAGCAAAATAGAGAAAATTACCGACACAATCAGAAAAAGACGGGCACGATTTTACGGTCATCTGAAAAGATTGGACAGAAGAAAGTTAACTAAAGAAATCTTTCACTTTTTTGATCAAACCCCAAAACCACAATTCCCTGGTTTAGAAATACCAAAGAAGACCTGCAGATGCTACATATCTCAGCTGAAGACGCCTTTAACAGAGATCTCTTCCGCAAGAAAATATTGACGAACGGGCTAAACCGAGACGAGCAACCGAAGAGAAGACATGGTGTCCCTTGGACAGAGGAGCGTAAGCAGGCCCACTCACAAAGAATGAGGGAAATTTGGGCTCTAAAGAAGGCCAAGTTCAGTGTCAAATGCAACAAGACTTAATGTGGTCCTTGATGGCCCCAGCAAATTATCTATATAATAATAATAATAATAATAATAATAATAATAATAATAATAATAATAATAATAATAATAATAATATTCTTCGTAGTAGTGTTTTGTTTATCAAGATGACAGTTCCTTAGTGCATGTGTGTGGAAGATGTAAGTACAATTTGTAAATAAATAGTGTGCATAACTGACAGCATTTTGTGTGCAACTTTGTGGATACATCAATAAGGCTGGGAGAATTCCTTTTTTTTTTTTTGCTAGTTGCTTTACGTCGCACCGACTCAGATAGGTCTTATGGCGACGATGGGACAGGGAAGGGCTAGGAGTGGGAAGGAAGCGGCCGTGGCCTTAATTAAGGTACAGCCCCAGCATTTGCCTGGTGTGAAAATGGGAAACCACGGAAAACCATTTTCAGGGCTGCCGACAGTGCCGACAGTGGGGTTCGAACCTACTATCTCCCGAATACTGGATACTGGCCGCACTTAAGCGACTGCAGCTATCGAGCTCGGTACAGGGGGGGGGGGGAGAATTCCTATGACTTTTGTTACCATATAAAAAAAAGCTACTGCAACACACTACGATGATTATTGCATGAACAGCCTAATGTCCCATGTCTTACTGGTATTCCCACAATCATTAACACTTGTATCTATATGAAATGCAAACACGAAATTGGCCATACTCCGTTTGGTTTTAGAAACAGAGTGGAAAATCACAAAGTTCTTTTCTCTCTGAATGATTTGGCTCTGAGATGCCTGGATATTAATTTAGACATGTACACATGCTTCATCGACTATTAAAAAGTTTTCTCATGCAAAACTTGCTGAGATTTTAAAAATTACTGATGTTGGTGCTGGTGATCTAACCAAACAGCATAGGTCAAAATAGAAGGAGACGCAACTGAGAGCATAGCTCTACCTAGAGGCACGCGACAGGGCTGTGTCCTGCCCCCTCTCCTTTTTATATCTTCTCTGAGGCTGTGTTCTATGGCAGTGACATTAATAACATCCACTTTGCTGATGACGTTGTCATGTTAGCTAGCAACCTTGCTGATCTTCAAATTATTATTAACATTGTGCGGATCTGTGCAGCATTTGGTCTGTTCATGAATATTGGCAACACCAAACTGATTATACACAGTTCAAAGAAATGAGGGGAACATGTTTTGTAACATCTGGTAGATGGGGTTCCAATGGTCGTACAGCATAACTTGAGACCTTAGCTACTCAGGGTATGTCAAATCGAAGTTATACTCCATCTGTAGGCATAGCCATGCATTAAACTGTCAGGTTACCCCTCAAAACAAAGTGAATAGCAGTGTGTCCATGTGTCATTGTGAGGTACACAGACTACTGCGGTCATCTGAGCACAGTGTACGTAAACCAGCACATCCCATGAGACATCTTAACGAGATTCAAGTCACAAGGGCTGTCACTTTGATCCAGGAAGGATGGACTTTTTGTCGTGTTGCTGTGGATCTCAATGTCTCCCCGTCAGTTATTCAACACTTGTGGAATCGCTACAATGAGAGAGACCAGTTCACAAGGAGGGTTTGGACAAGGTCGTGGACGCATGATTACCCCATAGGATGATCAATATCTGACCATCTGTATATTACGGCGTCATTCAGCAACTGCCAGAGAACTGCAACAAGACGTCAGGAGGGCCACTGGAGTCATGGTGTCTGACCAGACAGTAAGGGACAGGTTAAGAGAAGTGTCCTTATGACCCAGAAGTCCTGTTCGAGTGCCCCGTTTAATGCAGCAACATCGTGCAGCTCGCCTTCTGTTTGCCCGTACCCACATCAACTGGCAACTTCGCCAATGGAGACCTGTGTTGTTCACAGACGAGTCCAAAGTTCCCCTGACACAGCGTAATGGACGTCAACGTGTATGGAGACACCATGGTGAGTACTACATGCCAAATGTTGTCCAGGACGGCAACCGATTCGTACAAGGTTCTGTGATGGTGTGGGGTGGCATCAGTATTAATGGCCGTATGGACCTTGTCGTCGTCTGTGGTAATCTTACTGCTGCGGGGTACATCGAGCAGATACTGTTACAGCATGTGTTGGTTGCTGCATATGGTGTTGGCCCTAAATTCATACACGTGCGCGACAATACCAGGGCTCATTTAGAGCGCATCACCAGAGGTGTCTTGCGAGAACTGGACATTCAAGAGATGGAATGGTCAGCAATGAGTCCTGGCCTTAATCCCATTGTGCATGTGTGGGATAGGCTTGACAGAAGTGTTCGTGGGCATCTTGTTCCACCACAGACGCTCCAAGACCTTGAACAGGCTCTCATTGAAGAATGGGACCCGATACCGCAACGTGACCTCCGTCGACTTATACGGAGCATGCCACAAAAGTGCCAAGCTGTATAAATGCTTGTGGAGGACATACACCATACTGAAATTCTCCAACTGTGATGACTGTTATCACTTTGTTTTCGCCCCTATTTGGACATTCCTGTTTGTGTTCTGAAAATGAATGTGAATCCATCGATGTTCTTTTGCATACTTCAACAGTAAAGAATAAAGGTTTAGTTGGTAATATACCTGGGTGTGAGGTATTGTTTTGTGGAGCATGGCATATGTTAAAAATCAAGTTCCCCTAACTTTTGAACTGTGTATTTTCGAAAACACCTAAGCAGGCTTCCCTGCACATCAACAATACAATTGTTCAGGAAGTGTCATCCTTCAAATATCTTGGGACTATAGTGAATGAGCTTTGTGATCGCAAGAATGAAATCTTATCTAGGATTGGGCAAGCCAGAAATTTGTTCAACAGTACGAGGGCCTTATTCGCAGCTCCATATTCAGATGTTGCAATACTGTGTTTTTGCTGCCCTTTGATATGGTTTTGAGCACTGGACACTCAGCCCTTTTCTGGAGAGTCAGATGGAAGCTTTCGAAATGTGGTTGTACAGAGGAATGCTTCGAATATCTTGGGTAGAAAGGAAGACCAATGAGGAAGTCCTTAACCCCTTGATGCCGACCTCCACACATCGTAAAGACCTCCTTGTGTGGTATAGACCCCTGTAGGCCTGACTTCATTTTGTTCGAGATGGTAAAGATTGTTGTCGAGATGGAAATTGTATATCTTTGAAGTTGAAGATCTCTACCTTCCTTGTATGTATGAATCAGCCAAAATCAGTGTTCCTTTTTCCTTTCTAAAGAATTTGAAATAATCTGACCTCTTTCCACTGGAGTCCATATAGGATTAAATTTCTGCTGCATTCCAGTAGATGTATGTTTCATTATAGGATGTTTCTTTATGTAGACTGATAGTATATAAATCACCATTTTTTCACTGATAACAATGTTAACATCATCTGGTGAGAATTCCTATAATTCTTTCAACACCTTGAACCCTCTTACGACTCATAATTACTTAACTCGCTGACACTTTGAAATACAATCCTGCGTGGTGCAGAAACATGGCATGGTGCAGTTTGAATGATAGAGAAGTAATTAAGTTTTAATTAATCGGACGATAACAGCACTACACCAGAATGAACTGAGCAAAGTGAGAGTGAACGCATAACATATGGAAGGGGAGGGCATGGTGCATGCGACCAAGTAATGGACAACAAAACATGCCAAAGTATACACTCTCCCCCTCATGAACTAATATTTCTACTAACTTGGGATTTGTGCTAAATGAATATTTGAACTATTGTTTGCAGTTCTTCCACTCAAAGTTCCTGAGGCAATGATTACCCTAGTTTTCAATTAATTGTGAAACAACCTATGCAAATAAGTCAATGAATGTGAACTACATTCTTTTGAGTCTCTACTGTAGACAAATGAAAATAATCTGAGCTAAACTATCGTAACAGCAAATTTTTAAAGAGATCTCTGCATTTTCTTAGTACTCACATCTGAATAACCTCCGTCCACTGGGTACAGCAGCACTGAAATGTTCTCTGTTAGAGCTTCAAACAACCATCAAGGAGCAAAAGCTCAGGTACATCATGAGAGGTGATTGATGTGAATTTCTCCAACTTGTCATCGAGGGGAAAACTGAAGGACAACGATCAGTGGGGAGATAGAGAAATTCCAGTCTTAGAGACTCACACTGCCGAATTTCCATTGAAATTTTTCAAGCCACTATTTAGCAGGTAATCATAATCAACATTTGTAGGGAGATTGTGTCCTAAGAAGAAAATTTGGAAAGTTTTACGATTGATTATACTGCTTATATAAGTCATGTCCGAGAGCACAAAAACTGGTCAATTAAAGGGAAATTGATTTGCTAATCATACATCTTATTGAAGCTTCTTTATTATCATTTTTATTATTAGTTGCAAATAAGCCATCTAGAATTATGCAAAGATATGTCTTATGGCGACTGTAACCGCTAGTTTCGGACTACAGTTACACATAAATAATTATAATAATAATATAAAAATAATAATGATAGGAAAATGACGCAGTGGTGGAGAATTCATATAAACCAAATACAGGGAACACTTACAGGCCTAAAATGACAACTAAGACAGGATAGTGGAACGTGCTGGGAAGCACTATCTATGAGGTCCATGGGAACGTATGACGTTATGGGGGAGAAAAGACTTACAAGAAACACCCTCTAGCTCAACTATATTAAAAATGACAAAGTTTTAAAAAATACAGTTCCACGACACGGAAACAAGACATACTTAAGTAACTTAACATAAAATTTGATTTAACAAAGAAGGTGATACTACATTAAAGGTATAGTTTAAAGCGAAAGTATTTAATGGATGAAAGAATTGAAACTACGGCAATTGGAACCTAGGGTAAACTCGGACACATTAAATTAAACTTTTAAAATGACATTAAGCAAAGAAATCATGAAACACAAAAGCAGTTAAACTAAATGAAACCAAACCAGAAAACATTGAGAATAACATTGCAAAAACACTGAAATAACACTTACCGCGGAAAGATGGAGCTCCCGAGGGTAGTAGCCCTCGAGCGCAAACGCTCGCTTGGGCGGTCGGATGGAAATTGACGCCGAGCTCACGCATCATTTTTCGAAGCCGGCCACAAGGCCGGAAATGGCCCGATTACAATTAACCAATAAGATCAAACTTACCCTAGATTCCTGGACTTTTTTGCCAATAGGAAATCTCGTGACCATATATGGTCATTTTAACATCGTTAGCAATTGTACAAGTTCTGGAACATTACGATTACAACACCAAAATTTCATCATTGGAAACCACACGTGTGGTACAGGGTGACTCAATTTAAATAACCTTTTACATTTTTAAATCACATTACAAACATCAAATCAACCTTTGGACAAGTTACACCCTTGCTGACATCAATTCAAATTATAAATTACATAAAATTTACATACAAAAAAAAAATCGCTTCGAAAACAATTCTTGTTGCAAGTGACTAATCTCATGTTTTAATCCGTATTGAAATCTGTTGATATACAATAATAAAGTTTTATTATGAATCCACCTGTTCAATACATACATACATATATAATGTATTGAACAGGTGGATTCATAATAAAACTTTATTATTGTATATCAACAATTCTTGTATCTTGCAATGTTCATTTACAGTTCCATATTATCGTGATGTTTCCATATTTAAAAAAAAATTACAAACATATTTCAGTTACATAAAAAAAATATTCCAGCAGAGTCCAGAGTTCTTATTTCTTCATTTCTCAAAATATTACAAACAAAAATGAAATCCTTCAGATAAGCCACACAAAAAACTTTAAAATTTATATTTCTAAACACACTGTAGTTCCAATTCTCCGTCCCACCGACCGGTGACATTCTCCTCCTCCCAAAGTCGAGCCCAGCTCGACAAAAAAAAATTTACCAAAAATAAGAAAATTTAAATGAACTCAAAATGGGAGGCTTAATGGAGATTTGAAGATTCTTTCAACGCCACAAATTGCACCACAGCGCCCTTTTATCTACGTTCTCTTCAGGAACGTCCTTACAGGCAAAAACAAGTAGAGCGTTGGTATCGCTATCAAACGAAGTCGCTGACCGTGGCCGTTGCCAACGTCTCCATCCCTATTGCAGTCCAACCATTGCTCACTTACAGCCTCAGCACAGCCCACCCAACTTAGTGAACAGGTCCATAACTGGCATAGGTAGGTGGCACAGCACAGACTACTGCCACCATTAAACACCTTTCCATTCCACCATCAGACATTACTGGCCAATAGGTGCGTTGCAGACTCCAAATAGATATTCCAGGTTGAAAAATCAGTGGCATAGCAGTAACTGGAACATAAACATACGCAGCAGAAATTTGGAATTGAAGAAATGAGGCCACTGGCCTGAACTATCGAAGAACTAACAGTTGAGTTCCGAGGGTGGGATTTTTGTGTTTTTTCATTAACAATAACAAGCCTCTTTAGGGAGATTCCCTCTCATGTTTCTGGGAAACCCCAGCCCTCCTGGCAAGTGCTATTTCAGAATTTCAAAATTTAGGAAAATTAAAAGAAACTAAAAGAAAATTTGCCAGAGTTTACCCTAGTGCCAAAAACATTATAAAATCCCTAACTAATCATGAATAAACTTCTAAACTTACCCCAACAGACATTACATTAAATTATATCTAACATGATCATAAATAACCCTTCCCATTACAACTAAAGTGACTTAACTAAATTATTAACTACAGAACCCAAAAAATGGTGTGCACCAATTAATTAAAATTTGCTTACAACTAATTCCTTATAACTACCAAATTAAGTTACCGTGTGCATTCTTAATCACCCAACATTAAGGAACAGAACGAAACAAATAAACGAAAGAATTTAGAATGTTACAAGGGAACTCAAAACCGAGAAATAATTAATTACGTTAGCTTGCAACCACTTTCAATGAATTGAATAGTAAGTCACTATTTATTACCATGTCATGTACTCATGAAATTTTTACATAGATAAACTCACATTACGTATTACGTGTCACACCAGTCAAATGAAGGCGCAATAAAGCCAGGAATACCAAATGAAAATCATATTACTTTATCAACAGGAACTCAAATATGAAAAACAAAAGCAGTGCAAGAGTGCACATGCAGACATCCAACTCACTGATATACGAAATAAAAAGGTACAAATACAACCTTCATACCAGAGATTACCAGATAACCGCACGACACACAAGACTACCAAGCTTATCTGTCCTTCGACATACACACAGACAACATCAAACTACCAAAACAAGTGGGACGATCCCTGAATCAGCAAACCAACGAATGGTAAAAGGCACGGACGACCTCAATACTGACTCTCATCACATGACATACAAACACAATACACATACACACACCAAAACACCCGTGCGATAACACATCAAGAAGTACCCACAAAATAAAAGGACAGAACATCAGAACATGACCTCAAGTACCCTTGAACTTATCACACGACAATGAGACTCTTAGGGCCAATATCGTACTCCTAGAAGAGGAACGGCCTCTCAGCACCTTAACCCTAAGTCTCAGTACACACACACATATGCCTACCAAAGGCACAATTATATTCAAAAATCGTAGGACAGATACAGCACCGCTACAAATTTAGAACCGTACTCAGTCTACAGAATCCCATACTTCTACAAATTGGGTACATAAATTTAGAAGACACGAACCCGTAATGCAAGAAATTTTTAATATCGGTAAAATCGAACAAAAGAAAACAAGCAGAAAAATTAACTGAATGGCTTAGCTAAATCACGATACCTTCAAAAATTTCACCAGTGACAAATTTAAAATGAAAGAAACGAAAATCTTGACAACCTCCCGAATTACTATGAATTTAAGAACAATTTATAGACAAGCATAAGGACACCAAAATGAACATTTGCAGAAAATCTTCCTAGTAATCATTCTACAATAACAAGGGACATCATTTTTCATCTAGGCACCTAATATTGGGCCAAAAGGTCACAGAAGAATCTCACATCAGATACACTAGATTTCCAACACGTCACGAGCACAAGTGCAGATCCGTAACCCGTGAAATTTGCCCAAAATAGGCCTCAGCATTACCTGGTCTAAAGATATGGTGAACACGTGTCACCCTATGAGCCTATCCAAGTCCTCATAGAACCCTCCCTAGCAAATAAAGGAATACACGGGTAAATAAATATATGTGACAAGGAAACAGACACTTACACGATGGAAAAGCTCCATACGACAAACTAGGAAACTTTCACACAGATTGAGAGATTCCATACTCTATAATCTGCTAGATGAATTTAGTAGCTAGTTGGGAAACAGTCCCCAAAATAGTCCCATACCTACTTGGAAACAAAGCCAGATCCAGCAAAAGACCACAACCAACACAACATGACCGGAAATTTAAATTTAAACTAAGCTACAACATGACGTAAACATTACTTTAGATCACACTCGTAGAATAGTACCAAATATAATATACCAGGCGACAAGAAACAAAATTTACAAAATAATTTGCTGAAACACGAGATTTACGAACAGAAAAACACTCGAAGAAATACACGAAACTTTACAACATAACCTCAAAATTGTTACCGAAAATTTACCAAAAGAGAAATTACAGAAAAAGTAAGGAAACTCCGTGCAAAAATTTAACCAGAACACAATGATCACTGTGACAATTCACACTACAATTTACGTGGTCTAGAAGGAAAACAAGCAGAACGCGACACTCGATAACTTAGGATGTAGGGTGTGTACACTTCGCAGTGGGTCAAACGCTCAGCTGTTTTCATGACACTTCAGCTCTTCAAGAGATAAACATGAATTCAAACACGGGAGTACAGTACCAAATACAGTATCGAGGCAATACTTAGTACGATATCACGACGTAGTTTAAAACAACCGGAAATTACACAAATGTTACAATCGGAACACAAATGGAAGAAAACTAGACATAATCAAACATATTGAAATTTTATCAAAGAAGACTTTCGGAAGGCGAACATAGCACACGAAATGTGAAGATATCACTTTACTACAAAACACGTAGTCAAGCCAAACCTTGCCACACAAGAAAATTTATTAAAATTAACGAAACCGAAAAAACTTCCTCCGGGTATGATGCGCAAAGGTATCACCGAGATATCACTATAAAATTTGTCACAAATGGAACATAACAATTGCTTTTACACATATCAAGTGAAAAATTCCTGGCACATTAAGAAATACCGTCGTTATTTGAGAAATATGAAAACATACTTAAGGCTTGTAGACAGGACTGGTTTATGTCGTATTCCGCTGCTGATGCCGTCTTTTGTTCTTTTCTTGAGGTCCAGGGCTAGCACCGAGGAATGCGAGTGCTATGTCTGTGGATTCTCATTATCTTTGTCCATTATGAGTAGAGCGGCTAGTTCAAAAAGCAAAATGGAGGTGAACAGTATTCATTTTTCGATGAGGCAAATGGACAGGTTATTGTTAAATTACAAGACCTTAAGCTATTGCCGAAGTAGCATGATCCCTGGACCAATAAATAACTTAATGAATCAGTTAGGGCAGAAGTCCACAACTCGTCGTGATCAAAGAACTTCAGCGAACAAAGACATTACACACGAAATTGTTCAACGTGTGAGACAAAAGACATACGTGTGTCAGTGTCACTGTGAGCGTAACACCAAATGTACTTGTAAAGTGGTAAAGTACGCATACATAATATACTCCAAAAATGAAATATTTCTTAATGTGCCAGGAATTTTTCACTTGATATGTGTAAAAGCAATTGCTATGTTCCATTTGTGACAAATTTTATAGTGATATCTCGGTGATACATTTGCGCATCGTACCCCTTCCTCCAACCGTTAATTACAAGAGAAACACAGTAACACAAGACTGCACATCGCGGAACGAAAAACACGTGGTGAGATTAACTCGCGCAAGAATCATGAAAAACACAAGCGGGATTTAAGAACACACACGGAACACTTACAACCACCGCCGTCTCGATCCAGACGGCGGTGCTTACAACCTATTTTATAGGCCCATATACAAACTTATAAGATTTAAATTTAATTTTAGAAAAGTTAGCCGAGAATGATCATTGTAAGTCTTCGCTCCTTACATAACACACGCTCTGATAACAAATGTAACCGCTAGTTTCGGACAACTACAGTTACACATAAATAATTATAATAATAATAATATAAAAATAATAATGATAATGATAGGAAAATGACGCAGTGGCGGAGAATTCATATAAACCAAATACAGGGAACACTTACAGACCTAAAATGACAACTAAGACAGGATAGTGGAACGAGCTGGGAAGCCCTATCTATGAGGTCCATGGGAACGTATGACGTTATGGAGGAGAAAAGACTTACAAGAAACACCCTCTAGCTCAACTATATTAAAAATGACAAAAGTTTTACAAAATACAGTTCCACGACACGGAAACAAGACATACGGTACTTAAGTAACTTAACATAAAATTTGATTTAACAAAGAAGGTGATGCTACATTAAAGGTATAGTTTAAAGCGAAAGTATTTAATGGATGAAAGAATTGAAACTACGGCAATTGGAACCTAGGGTAAACTCGGACACATTAAATTAAACTTTTAAAATGACATTAAGCAAAGAAATCATGAAACACAAAAGCAATTAAACTAAATGAAACGAAACCAGAAAACATTGAGAATAACATTGCAAAAATACTGAAATAACACTTACCGCGGAAAGATGGAGCTCCCGAGGGTAGTAGCCCTCGAGCGCGAACGCTCGCTTGGGCGGTCAGATGGAAATTGACGCCGAGCTCACGCATCATTTTTTCGAAGCCGGCCACAAGGCCGGAAATGGCCCGATTACAATTAACCAATAAGATCAAACTTACCCTAGATTCCTGGACCTTTTTGCCAATAGGAAATCTCGTGACCATATATGGTCATTTTAACATCGTTAGCAATTGTACAAGTTCTGGAACATTACGATTACAACACCAAAATTTCATCATTGGAAACCACACGTGTGGTACAGGGTGACTCAATTTAAATAACCTTTTACATTTTTAAATCACATTACAAACATCAAATCAACCTTTGGACAAGTTACACCCTTGCTGACATTAATTCAAATTATAAATTACATAAAATTTACATACAAAAAAATCACTTCGAAAACAATTCTCGTATCTTGCAATGTTCATTTACAGTTCCATATTATCGTGATGTTTCCATATTTTTAAAAAAATTACAAACATATTTCAGTTACATAAAAAATATTCCAGCAGAGTCCAGAGTTCTTATTTCTTCATTTCTCAAAATATTACAAACAAAAATGAAATCCTTCAAATAAGCCACACAAAAAACATTAAAATTTATATTTCTAAACACACTGTAGTTCCAATTCTCCGTCCCACCGACCGGTGACAGCGACGATGGGACAGGAAAGGGCTAGGACTGGGAAGAAAGCGGCCATGGTCTTAATTAAGGTACAGCCCCAGCATTTGCCTGGTGTGAAAATGGGAAACCACGGAAAACCATGTTCAGGGCCGCCGACAGTGGGGTTCGAACCTACTATCTCCCAAATACTGGATACTGGCCGCACTTAAGCAACTGCAGTTATCGAGCTCGGTAATTACTTGCCCTTCTGTCTGCCCATACTTATTTCATTTTTTCTTGCTATGGGCTTCTTTTCTCTCTTTGACAACTTGCCATTTGTGAATCTATTCCTGCTAGTTTAAGGACATTTTTATTTTGCCAATCCATTTCATAGGGTCTGCTTTGGATATACTAAGAGATATTTTCCTCTTTATAAAATAATAGAGGTGACTAAACAATTTTAGACATGATAATAAACTTTTTTGGCTTTTGTTATGTCAAGAATAGGTGAAATTCTTTACAACTTTATAATGTCTAGTGTATAATTAGAGAAGAAAATTAGAGAAGTCTTCCTTGTGATCAGACGAAGAAGACGCATAGCAAAGTTCTCTCCAAAATGTAAAGAATTTCACCTTGTTTTCTTGACACCGTAAAGGCCCAAAAGCTTATTATCATGTCCACAATTACTATGAAAGCATCTAGAGACGAGAATTATAGGCACTAAAAACAGTTAAAATAGGCAGGCATATAGGCTCTTAAATTAGCCAAAATAGGCATGTAAATAGGGACTAACGTGTAAAATAGGCAACAAAATAGGCATGAAAAAATATTTATAAATAAAACGCTTAATTACTATAAAAGGAATTTAAAACAAGAACCGTTTCAATGTTTTCCGGTAACAATCTTGTTCTCCTGTCGGGCAGAATGTCTTGTACTGAGAGAAATCACTCAACATCACAGGAAGTGATCGGACAAAACTTCAGTGAAGCTACTTCATCTGGTTTTAGTTCAACTGCTTCGTCTACCTCACCTCCTAGCACCCTGGCTACTTTTACCGTCGTTTTCCATCATGGATTCTGCTGCAAGATTCTTATGGAACTTTTTGCTGACAGCAGCTACATTCCCAGAGGTTCGTTTAAAATTTCTTCCTGACTTCTTCCACAACCCTAAATGACTCCACTGGGGGAAAGCCACTCGTCTCTTACCCATTGATTGCTCCCAGCAGCTTGTTGAAGTCTGAAGATGCTCCCGTTATGCAGGGGGGGGATATTAGCTCCCATCATTGCAGTGCACAGCTGTATAGAAAATTGTTGTTGGTCGCTGTTCACAGTGGACTGGTAGAAAAGCTGCAATGACAATGCTTTCTGTACTCGTGTCAAATGCTTTGCAGTAAAAAAAGAGAAAGACTATTAGAGGCGATGTTTCTAGAAGTAGAAAACTTTAAAGTAGGAACAAGAGAATTCGTAATTTACATGGAAATATGTCCTCAAAAATGTGCAGTTATAATCATGCAGTTTCCTGTCGAATTCACCGGGTGAAAAAAATCATAAAAATGACGTGAAACAATACCTGAGCAGCGTAGAGGAGAGATCCTTCCTATATGCTTGCCAGAAACTCACCAAGCTGCCACTAGCAGTATTCTTACTTATATAGAAGAATTAAAACGTAGGCACTATAAATCTCAGCTTTGTGAACATTTTATATAGTGCTATTCGCCTGCTTTGGTCAACCGGTTCAGCTGTCATGAAGACTATATTCTGTTGCCTGCAATAGATCCTACATCATGTGTGCCCACAAGGCTGCCACCCTCGTTGAAAATTAGAAAACCGTGTGATTTAAAATTGTCGTGTCATACGCCCATAAACTTACCCTTTGTCACAATTTAGTAAAACTCTAGATGGGATGCTAGAGCTTACGCACCCCAGACTCTCTTTACTTGCCCCGCCCCCGGCACAACGGGTACTAACCGGACCTCACCAATCCAGACCAACGGTCTTTCCACTGGCTTGGTCTTCTAAAGATAGTCTTTATAGCCTTGTTCAACACGCTGTGGCATTGTCCAAGCCATGCCATCTTGTATGTCTAGCCTCTGTGACATTGTCCTAGCTGCACCACATTCCATCTTCAACCGATGTTTCGGGAAGGCATAGCGGAAGCGTAATAGGGTTCACTAGAGCCTACACATAGCGCTGGTGAAAGTTACTCACCTTACCTTCAGTACCTTAAGTAAGGCCACGGCCACTTCCTTCGAACTTCTAGACCTTTCCTATCCCATCGTCGCCATAAGATCTATCTGTGTCGGAGCGACGTAAAGCCGCTAGCAAAAAAAATTCCCACCTCAGCCACTCTCAAAGTGTTTTTTTCTGTGGTGTCCCACTTCTCCTCACGAAATGCCGGGATGGTACCTAACTTAAAGACGCGGCCACTTCCTTCCCTCTTCTTTGCCTGTCCTTTCCAATCTTCCCGTGCCTTCACAAGGCCCCTCTTCAGCATAGAAGGTGAGGCTGTCTGGGAAATGTACTAGTCCTCCTCCCCGGTTGTATTCCCCGACTCAAAGTCTCACGCTCCAGGACACTGCCCTTGACACGGTAGAGGTGGCATCCATCGCTGAGTCCGAGGGGAAAAAAACCTACTCTGGAGTGTATACAGATTAAGAAAGAAAGAAAGAAAGAAAGAAAGAAAATTTCAGTTGTAAATCTGTTTTCGCGGGAATTGAATCAGGGTTCAAATACCGATTTTTAATTTTCATCCACTCTGTGACAAGAGTCCGTAAGCGTTCTAACTCCTCGTTCAGTAATAAAATGATTATTTACATTTTAGCAATATAAATTATTGAAAGTTCACGACTAATACAGATTTAAAACAAAATAACTTTCCATGATATGTAAATTAATAGGCCTATAAATGCTACAATGAAATGCGGTCGTAGTTCAGTCACAAAAAATGATAAAAGGAACAAACGAACTTACCATCCGTAGTGAAATTAGGATCCCGTGTGATCCACCGCTTCAGCCAGTAGGACTTCGACGATTTTTCTTTGCAATTGCATTTTTTTACGTCATGCTGACACAGATAGCTCTTATGTGGACGATGGGATGGGAAAGGCCTACAAGTGGAAAGAAAGCGACCGTGGTCTTAAATAAGATACAGCCCCAGCATTTGCCTGGTGTGAAATGGGGAAAACACAGAAAACCGTCTTCAGGGCTGCCGACAGTGGGGCTCGAACCCATTATCTCCCGGACGCAAGCTCACAGCTGCGCACCCCTAAGCGCACATCCAACTCGCCCGCTGATTTTTCTTCGGGCATTGACACAGACACCCTCCTTCTTCACAATAAATCACAACACGTTCTGAAGATAAAGCGTATGCGAACAACAGTTCACACTGAGAAGGAGGTATAAGTGTTCGACGTTGATTGGTTCTCACATATGTCTTAGAAGGTTGGAGTGGTTGAAGGCTTCGAGGTCAAATTGTTCCTTGTTTCTCCTGACGGAAATTCCCCAAGAATTATTTCTGGTGACTTCCAAGAATTCCCATTTTTGTTCTTGGGGTAAACAGATTTTGAGAAATGAGCACATCAGTTACAATATAATGCATTGGAAGAAAATTCGGCTTCTTTCAAATAGATTAAAAAGGCATCAAATAGGCAATTATACGCCAAATAGGCACAAACCCCTGAAATAGGCATTTATAGGCACAATAAAACCAACTAAATCTAGCTTAAAGGAACTTAAAATGGATTAATATCTCAGAAGCCTACGTTTCTGAACACAGGAATAAAATAGGCAAATTCCCGTCTCTAATAATGACATGGGATTATTTGTAGAGTTGTTATGGTTTGCAAATCTTCTGCTTACACTGGAGGTCTATCCTCTATTCATAGAATTCAACTACTGTATTTGTTTTGCGAGTCAGTCAGGGTTTGTTCATTCGTTTGAAATGTCCATAAAATTTTAATCTGCGTTTTCTAATATGTCTGTGAATTGTTTGATTTCTTGTCTGTTTTTGAGGCTGTATTGTTCATGTGCAGGTTTTGGGCCTAGAATTTTCCTTAAGATTTTGCATTCTTTTTTCTCACAGTTCTCAATGTCCGCATTCCTATTCAAAATGAGTGTTTCTGATCCACAGTGACCTGATTATTATTATTATTACTCTTATTATTATTATTATAAAAACAATTATACTGTACTGAACCAGTAATTCGTCTTCTTTCCATTAAAAACTAAATGTAGAACAAGTATGATATTGAAGAACATTATCACAAGAATACAAATATTTCTCCCTTGTTGATGTTGTTGGTTCTTTTTTTAAATTTTTTTTACAAGTTGTTTTATGTCGCACCAACACAGATAAGTCTTAAGGCAGCAATGGGATAGGAAAGGGCTAGGAGTGGGAAGGAAGTGGCCGTGGCCTTAATTAAGGTATAGCTGCAGCATTTGCCTGATGTGAAAATGGGAAACTACCGAAAACCATCTTCAGAGCTGCCGACAGCGGGGTTCATACCTGCTATCTTCCAAATGTAAGCTCACAGTTGCACACCTCTAACTGCTCAGTGTTGTTGTTGTTTGAGTCATCAGTCCATATACTGATTTGATGCAACTCTCCATACCACCCTATCCTCTGTTAACCTTTTCATACTGCTTCTACACTAATCTGTTTGTCACATTCATAACATGGTCTACCCCTACCGTTCTTACCACCTACACATCCCTCAAAAACTGACTGAACAAGTCCTGAGTTTCTAAAGATATGCCCTAACATTTTATGTCTTCTTCTGATCAAATTTTGCCAAATCATTGTCATCTCACCAATTTGATTCAGTAACTCTTCATTCATGATTTGATCTAACATTTAATCTTCAGCATTCTTCTGTAACATCACATTTTTCTGAGGTGGATATCATCCAAGTTTTACTTCCATACAATGCCATGCTCAAGGCAGAAATCTTCAAAAACATCATTCTAATTGTAGGAGGCTGTGGATTTGACCACTGATTTTAGACAAGCAATTTCTGTATTGAAATCAACCAAATTGTGCTTTATTTGGGGTTTATCGACTGATTGCAAAGTTTGTTAGTGTGTTTTACATACGTGATAGTGTTGTCTTTCTTGGCTGAGTTTCTTTTAATATTTCCACTGAATTCTTAAGTTTAATTATGAACAAGACGGCAGCCATCTTGTTATAGTTTCTTGTTTGTCGTTGATTGTAAAATTTCTCCTTGACCTTTTCGAAAAGTATACTATATTTGTTAACACCACCTAGGTGTCCTTTACACCAACTAAGGAACAGAAGCCATGTTGTGTTAGTATTCATGCATCGTGTATTTCCAGTATGATATTCAACGTTTTTCTTTGTTATTGTGCGTGTCAGACAGAAGATAATGAGCAATTGCCTGATGTCTGTGTGGGAAATAAGGTGACGTTAAATTCATTGAATTACTTCTCTGTGAGATAAGTCATTTGGGGATTCACGGAGTTTACGCTGGCATCTCTGATGTGGAAGTTTAAGTTTCTACTAGTGCTGCTGTCTCATGGTTGTGTCCATCGTGCGAATTAATAAAACTGTCCTATCTGCGATAAACTTGTTAAAGGTACGAAAGGTCTTTGTATTCATTGGTCTCAAAATCATCCTGATAAGCCTATTAAAAGAGATTGTATGATAAATACATCATGGGATTCTTTTTTTTTTTATGGGGAACCGGCTTCGTGTAAGAATAATGTACATATGCTATGCCGTATTCCGAAGGATGCTAGGCATTTCGTCGCCAAAAATTTGTCACGTAATAGAGCGTTGCATTTCAAATAATACTGAGGATTGCTGAAGAGATATTAAACTACATCTCTTGTACCCAGTTTTAAACATAACTTAAAAGAATTTAAATTGTGATCTTTTATAAAGTGATACTACAAATCAAAATTCATATTGTAGAATATTTTATTGATAGTGTCTACTCTACAGTTCATTTTTGGAAGGTGTGGTCTGCGGTAACCTCTGCTTATCGTAAAAGGCGACTAAAAGGGGACTGAATATCTCCCGGTATAAGGAGATCCCCTACACCAGATGCCAACAGTCTCCTTGAGAGTGGATAAGCGGGTGTAAGTCTGGGCAAGAAATTGCCCCTAAAGGTGGAGGAACCAAGTGTTGGCAGTAGAATGCAGTAGAATGCAGTAGAATGCAGAAGGCAACGGGAAACCACTGCATTAAAGGTCCTGAAGGACATCCCTATAAATTCACATAACATGGCTCGGAAATTAGTATCCGGAGTTTCAATTCCCCCAATCGGATCTCCGGAAGGGAATGCTGCGAATTTAGTTGTGAAAGATTGTGTACTTGACAGTGCTAGGAACATCAAATCTATGACAAGAAATTACATGTTGCTACTTGGAATGTACGCAGTTTGTATATGAGTGGAAAACTAGCAAATGTGGAAGCAGAAAGATGTAGATTGAAAATAGACATCCTTGGATTGAGTGAAGTAAGATGGACTGGATCAGGAATTCAGAACACGAAAGAAGGATATATGTACTTCTCGGGAGGAACTGACACCAATCACAGATATGGAGTTGCTGTGCTTATTTCATCAATGATCGCAAATTCCGTTATAGATTTTGTACCACTTAGTGATAGAGTAATGTTGCTGAGGTTACAAACATCACATCGGATCATGAACGTTATTCAGGTCCATGCACCAACTGCTGATAAGGATGATGATGAAGTAGAAGCATTCTATGACACCTTAGAGAAAGCTATGAAAATAACTAAGAATGGAGAAATAACATTGGTCATGGGTGATTTTAACTCAAAAGTAGGGGCTGGCATTGAAGGTAATACTGTAGGCGGATATGGTCTCGGTGAACATAACATAAGAGGAGACAGACTTGTTCAGTTCTGTACGGAGCACAATTTGTTTGTCTCTAACACTTTCTTCAGACTTCCTCCTTGGCGGCTTTGCACATGGATATCACCCGCCGATAACGACAAAAAGATCATAAGAAATCAAATTGATTTCATTTTGGTAAAGCAACAACTAAAGAAATATGTGACATTTGTTAAGACGTATCCCGGTGTTGATGTATATAGTGACCACAGTCCAGTTGTAATGGACCTTAAAATTATACGTTTTAGAAAAATTAAAAGACTTGTTAAACCATCCAAGCATATAGATATTAGGAAACTATTGGATCCCAAAGTAAGAACTAATGTTGGAACTGCACTGGAAAAGAAGATGAAATTAATAAGATACACTGAATCATCAGAAGTAGAATCCACATGGAACGCCATTAAAGATAGTGTGACTGAAATCCAGGAAATTGAAATTGGACACTGGAACATCAAAAGATAGAGTTGGATGACAGATTAAATTCGAGAACTTATGGATGAAAGGAGAAAACACAAAAATACAGTTCACATTCAGTATAAAACTCTAAACAAAACTATACGCAGAAAGTGTAGAGAAGCCTGGGAATTATGGATGACAGACAGGTGTAAAGAAATTAAGATTCTTCAAGAGAAGCACGACTATTTTAACTTGCATATGAAAGTGAAAGAACTTGGTGGTTTGCAACGGAGACAATATGGTCAAATTTTGAGAGATGCCAATAATGAAATCATCTTGGGTGTGGAAGAGAAACTCAAACGATGGAAGGAATATATAGAAAATCTTTTCAAAGATGACAGAAATGATCCTCCTTCACCTGACGAGAGAATAAATGAAAATAGCCCTGAAATAACAAAAAGTGAAGTTGTACATGCCGTAAAACTTCAAAAGAATGGTAAAGCAACTGGACCAGATGGTGTGTACACTGAAGTTTTCAAAGTAATAACAGAACAGGAATCTATCAGCCTCAATATCATAACATCACTATTCAATCAAATATATGTATCAGGAGAAATACCATCAGACTGGCTGAAATCAACCTTCAGACCACTACCGAAGAAGCCTAACTCGTCTCAGTGCGATGATTATCGTATGATAAGTTTGATGTCTCACATGCTCAAAATATTCTTGCAAATCATTCACACTAGAATATACAAAAAAATGTGAATCCCACATGGATCAGAATCAGTTCGGTTTCCGAAATGGCGTTGGTACACGTGAGGCACTCTTTTCATTAAATGTGTTGTTACAGAGGTGCAGAGATATGAATGTTGATGTCTATGCATGTTTTATAGACTATAAGAAAGCTTTTGATTGTGTCAGGCACAGTCAGCTGGAACCAGTTTGCAAATGTCAAAACTGATCAAGGAACGTCAGAAACTGCTTCGATCAGCAAGGGTGTCCACCAGGGTTGTGTACTGTCACCTCTGTTGTTTAACATTTACTCAGAAGCAATCTTAAAAGAAATATTGGCAGACTATGGTGGGATCAAAATTTTACATGTAATAAGTATCAAAATTAACGGGAAAATCATCAACAACAAATGATATGCAGATGATACTGTTGTCATAGCTGATGATATGCCTGCCCTTCAGTGCATGATAAACTCCGTAGTTCAGCACAGTGAAGAGTTTGGATTATATGTTAACCCCTCAAAGACGAAACTGATGGTGTTCTCTAAGAAAACAATTCGGACAAATCTCACCATTAAAGATGAAATAGTTGAGCAAATGTCTTCTCTTAAATATCTGGGTACCATCTTGGATGACCAATGTAACTCCAAACAGGAGATAATATCTAGAATTGAGCCGGCCAGGAAACAATTCATTATCATGAAGAAATTCTTTGTGAGGTCAGATCTCAGCCTCCAACTATGATCCGCTGCTATATATTTTCTGTTCTTCTATATGTATGTGAAAGCTGGACTCTGGATCCAATCATAGAAAAACGTATTGATGCCTTCGAAATGTTCCTGTATCGCCGTCTCTTGCGGATATCCTGGGTAATGAAAATCCCCAATGCCGAGGTCCTTTGTCGGATGAAGAAGCAAAAAGAACTACTGCTCACCATATAACAGAGGAAAATACAATATCTAGGACATATCATGAGAGGTGAGAGGTATAAGTTATTACAGCTGATTATCGAAGGTAAGAAACAGGGGAAGAGATCTGTTGGAAGAAGAAGAAATTCATGGCTGAAAGACCTTTGAAGATGGCACTGCTGTACGACAGAAGTGGCATTCCATTCTGTGCTGTCAAGATCAGAGCTAGTTACGTGGATCGCCAACCTCCGCTCGGAGACGGCGTCTTAAGAAGAAGAATTCCTACATCAATGTTCAATGTGAGTAAATTTCTTCTTTTAAGAAAGACCTTCCTTGCTTGTGGTAGTCTGCATTTTATGTCCTCTTTACTTCTGCTATTATTAGTTATTCTACTACCCAAGTAACAGTATTCATCCACTTCCTTTAAGACTTCATTTTTTAACACTGACATGCACTGAACCCCATCCACCCCAGCATTGTTAGGACAAATAATTTGCATTTACATTTTCATATTATTCCTTAGAATGTTTCAATCAAGTTTAAAAAATGGCAAACAGCTAAGTCAACCTAAGTACAGCTGTTTGGATAATCCGCTAACTCTACAGCAGTCCAGCTGTCTCCAGTATGATGGGTTTCTTTGCAAGTACAAAAGAGAACGATCCTAGCGGAATTCAAGTTTCTGAGTTGACGCATGTGTTTTAAGCCACCTTATCCTGGTGAGATGGTTTGTGGGCCTAACTGGAGATTCAGTGTCTTATGACGACAGAACAGCTAGCTAAAGTCGCGCCACAAGTTAGTTGTAATAGATAACATTCAAAGTGTCTAGCACCATACAAAGGAGGTAACAAGAAATATGTTAAATATATAGCCACTTGTACATTGTCTTCCTAATAAAAATAGAGCCTTTATGAAATCAATTGTAATTTTTTGCATTTCAGCATGTATATTTTGGGACCTATTCATTGATTACATGTGTAGAGGATGTTTTTCAGTTCATATGGAAAAATGTTTAGGTTGCCCAGCATGAACACAGAGCCAAGAGTGAAGTACTAGAATGTTGTATTTTGTTGCTGTGTAAGCACTGCTTTCGTAGTAATGGTGGTGGCGATTATAAAGTCCTTCGTGGATTATAGGTGAAGATTTCACGAGTTCTGAGGCATTCTTTGTGAATTCATTTTGAGGAAAATTTTCCCACATCTGTCGTCACTGTAGGCCTACCTACACATAGTGAATGAGTGAAACTGTAAAACTTTGATTACAGTTAAACACCTGCTAACTTTTGCCCAACCAACGAATCAATCAACCACCCACCCACCCACCCACCCGCCCACCACTGATCTGCATTTAGGGCTGTCATCCAGGTGGCAGATCCCCTAACAGTTCTTTACCTAGTCTGTTCTTAATGATTTAAAAGAAGCTAGAAAATTATCAAACATCTCCCTTGATAAATTATTGAAATCAGTCAGTTTAGGTCAAGTTTTTAAAGTTAAAGAACAAAAGCTAAGTCCCATTAAGTTTCTGTATGATTATGAAGTATCACCAGTTGAAACTGTAAGTACATCGCTCAAAATTTGCTCCAGCATCTGTTATGATGGTGCCGTGAATACCAGTTTGGAAATGTGGTGGGGCTGCGATTATATAATTTTTTGCACTAGGGTTAACAAATGCGTTCACCTCATGCCGCAGTTTCCTAATTTGGCATTTCCTGCGTTAGCTGCCCTCTGTTACTTTTGCTTTGGATTTATTTATTTTCATCTTTTACTTCTTCTCCAAGACTGTGTTCATACCATTACACAATTTCTCCAGATCTTCTGCAGACTCAGATTAACAGTATCATCGGCAAATCTCAAGAGGTTTGATTTCCTCTCCTTGGATTGTGGCTCAGTTTCCAAATTCCTTTGATTTCCTTTGCTTCTTGTTCGATACAAACAATGAAAAGGAGAGGGGAAAACTGCACCCTTACCTTACTCCTTTCCTGATTGTTGCTTCTCTTTCACAGCCTGCGATTCTTATCACTAGAGACGAGAATTATAGGCACTAAAAACAGTTAAAATAGGCAGGCATATCGGCTCTTAAATTAGCCAAAATAGGCATGTAAATAGACACTAACGTGTAAAATAGGCATGAAAAAATATTTATAATTCAATAAAATGCTCAATTACTATAAAAGGAATTTAAAACAAGAACCGTTTCAATGTTTTCCGGTAACAATCTAGTTCTCCTGTCGGGCAGAATGTTTTGTACTGAGAGAAATCTCTCAACATCACAGGAAGTGATAGGACAAAACTTTAATGAAGCTACTTCAACTGGTTTTAGTTCAACTGCTTCGTCTACCTCACCTCCTAGCACCCTGGCTACTTTTACCGTCATTTTCCATCATGGATTCTGCTGCAGGATTCTTATGGAACTTTTTGCTGACAGCAGCTACATTCCCAGAGGTTTGGTCCAAATTTCTTCCTGACATCTTCCAAAACCCTAAATGACTCCACCGGGGGAAAGCCACTCGTCTCCTACTCAGTGATTACTCCCGGCAGCTTGTTGAAGTCTGAAGATGCTCCCGTTATGCAGGGGGGAATATTAGCTCCCATCATTGTAGTGCACAGCTCTATAGAAAATTGTTGTTGGTTGCTGTTCACAGTGGACTGGTAGAAAAGCTGCGATGACAACGCTTTCTGTACTCGTGTCAAATGCATCGCAGTATTTCTATGTTGATCTATATGTTTTTTTTTCACATTTGAACTGAAAAATAATAAAATTGGCTTAAATTACAATGTTCTTATATTCCTACAGCTGGGCTAATTGGCAATAATGCTTAGTATAAACACAATAATGGCCTCCGGAGAGGCCTGGTGTTGGTCTTTTTCTCGTACACGGCCTATTAGGCGACCTGCATGTCTGTGAAGATGAGGGCCCTACCTAGGATGATTTCTAATGCTGAAAACAAGACACACACACACACCCAGCCCCAGAGCCATTGGAATTAACCAATTAAGGTTAAAGTCCCTGACCCAACTGGGAATCGAACCCGGGACCCTGTGAATCGAAGGCCAGTACGCTGTCCATTCAGCCAATGAGTCGGACAGTATAAACATTCATTTGTTTCATTAAAAAAAGAGAAAGACTATTAGAGGCGATATTTCTAGAAGTATAAAACTTTGAAGTAGGAACAAGAAAATTTGTAATTTACATGGAAATATGTCTCAAAAATGTGCAGTTATAATCATGCAGTTTCCTGTCGAATTCACCGGGTGAAAAAAAATCATAAAAATGACGCGAAACAATACCTGAGTAGCGTAGAGGAGAGATCCTTCCTATATGCTTGCCAGAAACTCACCAAGCTGCCTCTAGCAGTATTCTTACTTATATAGAAGAATTTAAACGTAGGCACTATAAATCTCAGATTTGTCAATATTTTATATATTGCTATTCGCCTGTTTTGGTCAGCCAGGTCAGCTGTCATGAAGACTATATTCTGTTGCCTGCAATAGATCCTACATCATGTGTGCCCACAAGGCTGCCACCCTCGTTGAAAATTAGAAAACCGTGTGATTTGAAATTGTCGTGTCATACGCCCATAAACTTACCCTTTGTCACAATTTAGTAAAACTCTAGATGGGATGCTAGAGCTTACGCACCCCAGACTCTCTTTACTTGCCCCGCCCCCAGCACAACGGGTACTAACCGGACCTCACCAATCCAGACCAACGGTCTTTCCACTGGCTTGGTCTTCTAAAGATACTCTTTATAGCCTTGTTAAACACGCTATGGCATTGTCCAAGCCATGCCATCTTGTATGTCTAGCCTCTGTGACATCGTCCTAGCTGCACCACATTCCATCTTCAACCTATGTTTCGGGAAGGCATAGCGGAAGCGTAATAGGGTTCACTAGAGCCTACACATAGCGCTGGTGAAAGTTACTCACCTTACCTTCAGTACCTTAAGTAAGGCCACGGCCACTTCCTTCGAACTCCTAGACCTTTCCTATCCCATCGTCGCCATAAGATCTATCTGTGTCGGTGCGACGTAAAGCCGCTAGCAAAAAAAATTTCCACCTCAGCCATCCTCGAAGTGGTTTTCTGTGGTTTCCCACTTCTCCTCACGAAATGCCGGGATGGTACCTAACTTAAAGACTTCCTTCCCTCTTCTTTGCCTGTCCCTTCCAATCTTCCCGTGCCTTCACAAGGCCCCTCTTCAGGATAGAAGGTGAGGCTGTCTGGGAAATGTACTAGTCCTCCTCCCCGGTTGTATTCCCCGACTCAAAGTCTCACGCTCCAGGACACTGCCCTTGACACGGTAGAGGTGGCATCCGTTGCTGAGTCCAAGGGAAAAAAATCTACTCTGGAGTGTATACAGATTAAGAAAGAAAGAAAGAAATAAAGAAATAAAGAAAGAAAGAACGAAAGAAAATTTCAGTTGTAAATCTGTTTTCGTGGGAATTGAATCAGAGTTCAAATACCAATTTTTAATTTTCATCCACTCTGTGACAAGAGACCGTAAGCGTTCTAACTCCTCGTTCAATAATAAAATGATTATTTACATTTTAGCAATATAAATTATTGAAAGTTCACGACTAATACAGATTTAAAACAAAATAACTTTCCATGATACGTAAATTAATAGGCCTATAAATGCTACAATGAAATGCGGTCGTAGTTCAGTCACAAAAAACGATAAAAGGAACAAACGAACTTACCATCCGTAGTGAAATTGGGATCCCGTGTGATCCACCGCTTCAGCCAGTAGGACTTCGACGATTTTTCTTTGCAATTGCATTTTTTTACGTCATGCTGACACAGATAGCTCTTATGGGAACGATGGGATGGGAAAGGCCTACAAGTGGAAAGAAAGCGACCGTGGTCTTAAATAAGATACAGCCCCAGCATTTGCCTGGTGTGCAATGGGGAAAACACAGAAAACCGTCTTCAGGGCTGCCGACAGTGGGGCTCGAACCCACTATCTCCCGGATGCAAGCTCACAGCTGCGCACCCCTAAGCACACATCCAACTCGCCTGCTGATTTTTCTTCGGGCATTGACACAGACACCCTCCTTCTTCACAATAAATCACAACATGTTCTGAAGATAAAGCGTATGCGAACAACAGTTCACATCGAGAAGGAGGTATAAGTGTTCGACGTTGATTGGTTCTCGCATATGTCTTAGAAGGTTGGAAGGGTTGAAGGCTTCGAGGTCAAATTGTTCCTTGTTTCTCCTGACGGAAATTCCCCAAGAATTATTTCTGGTGATTTCCAAGAATTCCCATTTTTGTTCATGGGGTAAACAGATCTTGAGAAATGAGCACATCAGTTACAATATAATGCATTGGAAGAAAATTGGCTTCTGTAAAATAGATTAAAAAGGCATCAAATAGGCAATTATACCCCAAATACGCACAAACCCCTGAAATAGGCATTTATAGGCACAATAAAACCAACTAAATCTAGCTTAAAGGAACTTAAAACGGATTTATATCTCAAAACCCTACGTTTCTGAACACAGGAATAAAATAGGCAAATTCCCGTCTCTACTTATCACTGCAGACTGACCTTTGTACAGACTGAGGATAATTCTTCTTTTTCGGTATTTGATCCTGACCACCACCAGAATCTGGAACAGGTTGGTCCAATCAACATTAATGAACGCCTTTTATCGATCTACAAATACCATGTATGTGGGCTTGTCCTCTAAGATCAGACGTAAAATCAGGATTTCTTCACGTGTTCCTGTATTTCTTCCTTTGCATGCTTATAGAGGATCTATAGAGGACTTACACTGTGTCTCAAGCGAAGCTCTTTTATGGCTCTCAACTTTTAATATGGAACTTCAGGTGGTTGTTGTTCATATTGTATATAATATTGTATTCATCATACACTAAATAAAATAATAGTAGCTTACCTGCTGAACTTTTTTCTTATTCATTACTTAACCAACTCCTGCATTTCCTTTATTTGATTTTGTGTTAATTCTTTTATCGTGTGACCAAGAATCCTGCTCTTCCTGCCAACATACTTTACTTATACCAATTACAGGGTCTCTCTTATAAACCCAGACTGAGCTCACGGTGTTTGTATTTTGCGCTACAGCAGTTGCCTCGGCCAAACTTAAGTCGCACGCGGCATCTCTGCTTTAAATGGGTATAGAAACTTATATGAAAGCATACCTTATAAAAGATGCTGAAATTGTCGTCCTTCCTGGGTTAGACAGGATTTGTATATGGTAACCACATTCTGGCTGATGGAAGTAAGTTCTGCGACTGTAATGTAATTTAATTTGTAATGTTTTCTTTCAGTTCCTCCAATGTGTGAGGATTTATTTGATACACTTTTTCTTCCAGTTTACCCTATAAGTAAAAATTACACACTACATTTACTGTCGTCTCAAAAAAAAATAAGCCCAATTATTAATCTTGCATTAATGTCACACCAAACTTCCTATCATGGAAGCAAGTTCTGCGACTGTAATGTAATTTAATTTGTAATGTTTTCTTTCAGTTCCTCCAATGTGTGAGGATTTATTTGATACACTTTTTCTTCCAGTTTACCCTATAAGTAAAAATTACACACTACATTTACTGTCATCTCAAAAAAAAATAAGCCCAATTATTAATCTTGCATTAATGTCACACCAAACTTCCTATCATAGTCAGGGATTTCATAAACACCATAAGGATTTTCTGCATACCAATAGTGAGAGGTTTGACTTTTCACACGACCATAAAGATGAAACCAGGAACACAAGCAGTGGGTCGAATAAACGATCATTCAATGATGCAAGATACCACTCGCAATGTGGCTGGATCAGTAGGTTTTACACAATGTTAAAACAGTTTGTATGTGTGCATGTTTTGTATTGAGCACTGAGCTAGTAGTTTCAAATTTATTTACAATTATGTGAATCTGTGCTCGTAAAGGTGGTACTTCAAGAGGAAATTGCTGAACAAATGCATCGCATTCCCCTCAAGCCAACTCGTACATACGTACGAAAATAACTCTCTCGCAATGTTAATAGCTGACATGCAGACTGGCGACTGCTAGGGCTCCTTGCAAGGTCAAGAACTATGTGCTCAAGTCTCGGAGAGTAAAAACACCGCTCGATAGTTTGGGTTTTATTACGTGCTCCCTAAATCATGGCTACTACGTCCATCTTACATCTTATCTTCTGCATACTTCGCCGTCGTGCTGCCGTAAACATTCCTACTGGACTTACTGTGCTCCGTCTGCTCACTTGCCTCACCAGCGACTGCATCCTGTCTCGCCTTCCTCGCCGGCTCTCGATTACGTCACCTGTTTCTCATATATTCCAGACTACGCTTCGCTTCGCTATACAACTCGCCGCTGCCTTTCCATCTGCGGTCAGGTATTCATTGTGCATGTAAAGCAGTGGGAGCAGGAACTTGTTCGCACGGCTGGCCCGTGGCGATTTTAAACATTCTATTCTACATCACATCATATCATCTTTGTGCAGGGTGGGCAGACTTGTCTTAATACTTTTGATTTTCTTCACTCCTTAGCCATTCAGCCTTAGCATACATATTTTTTTTGAACTTTGGCCCATTCTGGGCACTTCATGTCGCTTGTTAAACAACTTCAAATCCTACAGACTTGATCAGAATCTTGTGAAAAAGGACTTGTGCTTCGGCGAACTCTACTATTGACACGGAACTTTCTCTATGCCCTGTGTGTGCGTGATTTTATTCATACGGAAATAGACGCTGCAGCATGATTTTTACCCTCTCTCACCCTCACCATTCCCTTTAATCCTGCATTCTTTTCCCTCTCCTTGCGTATTTCTTTTTCTGTTTCGTTGACCTCCTTTCTATTTTCACAAATTTTACGCCGTTCTCGATTGTAATAGTGGCCTATACCCTTTGTTAACTTTTTCTCACATGGTGTGTAATTATGGTGCTTTTTCTCTTTTAATGTAAAAATATTGTTGTTAGATCCCTTTGCTATTATCCATAAGATATGTTATTTCCAGTTATTCCATAATGTGTTTCCGCAGATGTACATATTATGTTTTGTTAATAGGGTTCTAATTAGGTCTACTCATAGTCTCTATCTTCGTCCTTATAAATTCTTTTTCTATTACCAACACAACTTAGAAGATTTTGTTACAATCTCAAAATCTACTTTCCCTTGAGGAGTTCCATGCAAAGTTTCGAATTCTTGCTTACGCACCTAAACGTTTTAATTACTGTTATTTTTGTTTCATATTTATCAAAGGTGTTCTTGATTGTAAAAATGTTTCCTTCTGGTGGTCTTGTAATACATCTTGTGATTTATACCTTGTTGTTTGGGCTGTTTTGCTATCCCTGCTTCTCCTCCCCTTTTCCTTTTATGCACTTACCATGGTATACCTCCTGGGTAAAGGTCCAGAAAATAATCTCTGCGCTATTCTGCTGACACCTTAGAATTTATTCTGATTGCTATGCCTCTATTTTTTTCCTATGTCATCTGGTAGTTGAACTTGCAAGTACTGTATATGTACTACGAAAGACTTGGCTGGTGTTTTCACTTGTGCGTGACCTTGGGCTCAGTGCTTTGACTTCTACACATACACTGACTTATAACTTGGATTTTCTGTATTTTGTATTATCTCATCTATCTACAGATATTATCAATTTTCGTAAACATAAACACTAAAAAACATAAAAAAGACCCCAACAGTTTATATGAGATACCCTGTACATTCAACTTTAGCCCATTCATTTTCCTTTTTATTTTCTCTAACCTACCACAATGATTCAAATTTCTAACGTTCGATGATCCAACTTGCACGTCAGTAATCATCTTCCTGATTTCTCGTGTAGCCTCCACCAATTGGGGAACTATTTTATCTCCGGAATATTTTGTCTAGGAGGAAACCATCATCAGTAATTCATTCATTCATTCATTCATTCATTCATTCATTCATAGAGAACTGAATGTCCTTGGGAGTTAGTTACAGATGTAATTTCTCGTTGCTTTCAGTCGTGCAGCAGTATCAACATAGCTATCATACCAAAACTCTTTGAGTTAACTGCTGGGGATACTTAACTTTTCCTCATGTTACAAATGATCTAATTATTGCAATTATTAGCCTACTGGATGATCTGAAGCAGACAGAATTAGGAAAAGGACATAAAATGAAAGGCAATAACTTTCAACATTTTTTTAAAAAGAGGTATTGCACACAGTTTCAGAGACAATATGAAAACAATCACCAGTAACAAAAATACACAGAAAGAACTATAATACCAAAATACAATGAAGTCTTTGGTTAGGTTTAGAGGCTGAATAAACAACTTAAAAATGGACAGAGGTTGTTTCCATGTGAGTCACTCTTTTTTTTTAAAGTAGAAATTAAAGAAAGAGGTAGTTAAACCATAACTTAACAGAGTGAGTTGACTATTTTGGATGGGTCATGCAGTGGTAAATTTGCACTTGAAGTTGGGGAGTTTCAACTCCAGCATCGGCAGCCTCAAAGATGGTTTCTCAAAGTTTAATATTTCCCCATCTGACAAATGCTTGGGCTGTACCTTAATTAAGACCACTGTTGATTAATACCAAGTGTATTCAAGAAGTTATACCCCGAAAAATGTCATCAACATCCTTCTTTCATGTATTATACCTAATGAGCTGTTATGATCCTACAAAACATTCGTTCAGCAACGTTTCATTGGACAACTGATGGATCTTGTTCCTTTACAGCAGTACTTCAGTATTTCTCTGGGAAGTCTTCTTGTATCCATTCTTCGAGCAAAAATTTTCCTCCTTTCTTGATAACCATATATACTGTATGTTGTACTTCTGATTCATTTTTGAGTTCTTTCAATACTGTTTAATTTCTTTTAGGATCCCATCTAGTACATCTCCATGGTTTTTCATTCTTTTAATTTTTTCATGTATTTCATTTTGTGGGTGGTAATTTTGTTACCATCAGTTTTCCTTATTGCCCATGCTTCACTTCCATAGCATAGGACTGGTCTTGTTATGGTTTCTTTTTCTAACTATTGATTTTACGTCGTACCAACACAGGCTGGTCTCATGGTGACGATGGGATAGGAAAGGGCTAGAATTGGGAAGGAAGCAACCATGGCTTTCATTTAAGTACAACCCCATCTTCACGGCAGCCAAGAGTGCGATTTAAACCCCTACCTTCTCCCAATTGCAACCTTACAGCTGGCCCAAACCATGAAAGCAACTCGCTCGGTTTGCTAAGGTTTTATATACTCTTAAGTGCATGTATCTTTGAACTCAGGATAGCTTTATAACCTGTGGATGGGAGGCAGTAGAATAACATCCACTGTATCCCTGCCTATCGTAAGAGGTGACTGAAAGGGATCCCAAGGGCTCTTAACTTGGGAGCATGCAGTGATGACCATAGGGCCCTTAGCCGAGTCCTGGCACTGCTTCCACTTACTTGTGCCAAGCTCCTCACTTTCATCTATCCTATCCAACCTCAATTAGTCAACTTTTGTTCTCTTCCAATCCCGGTGCTATTGAGTTCCGTGGGCTGGGGAGCCTTTAATTCTCATGCCCTTGTCTTTCTTTGGCCAAATCCTTCATTTTTTTCAGTGTGTTGGATCCCTTCCATTTTTTCTCTCTGATTAGTGTTATATATGCCCCAGGGGCTCTGAACTTGGGAGCGTAGGTTGGCGACCACAGGGCCCCTAGCCGAGTCCTGGTATTGCTTCCACTTACTTATGTCAGGCCCCTCTCTTTCATCTGTCCTATCCGATCTCCCTTGATCAACTCTTGTTCTTTTCAACCCCGACGGTATTAGGTTTGCGAATCCTGGGGAGTTTTTAATTTTCACACCCTTCGTGGCCCTTTTCTTCCTTTGGTTGATACCTTCATTTTTTGCTGCCACCAGCCCCATGGTGTAGGGGTAACATGCCCGCCCCCATAGGGGTTTTCTTTAACTGTTCCCCTATCGGGCGCGTCCCAGGTGGCGGATAGTGGAGCTCACTGGACTTGTCTGGAGGGTCTGAGGGAAATAAAATACTTCTCACAGACCAGAAACAGGTATTGCCAGAAAACGTCTTGAGGCGTTATGATTGTTACTAACCCAAGCCAAACCAAGGCTTGGAAGTGGAAGCCTCACCCACACATACTAGAGAGGCATCCATGGTTCCTCCACATGGGTGATATGGTGGTTCAGGTGAAATGGTGCTGGTGATTGAGGTGAAGGCTCACTGTGGGAATCAATACATCACTAGCCTGGACGAGCCGCGGGTTGGGAAAGGGGTGAACCCAACCTAGGGGGAAACTCATGGTTGTCTACTCAGTCATGGGAATGCCAAGTGGAAACCATGTGAGTAGGCCTATTCAAGGGAACAAACCTGGCTAGGTTCGGGCCAGGGGTAGAGTGCTGGATGGACGACTGAGGGGCGTGATTTCTGCTACAGAGAGCCTGAGTTGCGGGAGGACAATGTCTGGCGGTATGTTTCAATATGGATGGTGAGAATGAAACTTAGGACCCTAGAATGGGCAAAAACCCTATGATGATTGAAACATGGGAGCTGAAGAAGAACCATTTTCAAAAACTCCAACATCAAAGGAGGCCATGGAAGCTCCAGCAGAGCAGATCCAGGAGCAAGTCCAAGATGATAAAATGGAGACAGAAGTCCCAGTAAGACAGGTTGTCACCAACACAAAACAAAAAATAGCAACAGAAGCTTCAGAAGAGCAGACTGCTACCAGAATCAAATCAGGAACATCTGTAGAGACAGAACTGAAGATTTCTGCATCAAAAATCAACAGATTACATATAGACAGACTACCTCACAACAATGCATACTATAAGGAAAGGAAGAGAGCAAGGAAGGAAGTCAAAGTAGTGGCTGGAACTTGGACGGAGATGAAGCCAAGGAACAGGGATCAGCGAGAAGTTATCCCTTCGACAATGCCCAAAAGGCTAAGGTCGGAAAATTGTACACCATCAAGTTCAGCTACAAAACCGCCCATCAAGAAACAGAAAGAGGAAACAGTCATGTCCTTTTCAGAAAGACTCACTTCAATCAAGGTAGCCATAATACCTAAAACCTTTCCAGATATAGAAAAGACAATTGTTTTGGCCCTTAATAAAAGAGATTTTGAAGAGTTCAAGAAGTGAGGCCTTAAGGCCAAGCTTGGACTTAGGCAGTTCAAATTTAAGTAATTAAGGGAAAAACAAAACGTAGCATTGGCAAGGATGGTGCTGAAAGTTCTTCAGGCCAACCTTCAACATAAAAAAGCAGCTGTGGCCAATTTCGTCAGGAAGTTCAAGTCCGAGGCTATTGACATGGCTCTTATTCAAGAGCCACGGGTAGATAAGGGCAGAGTAGCAGAACTGGTGGAATCTGGAAGTAAGCTAATCTACGATATTACATCTGATATGCCCAGAACATGTTTACTTGTGAGCAGGAAATTAAAATGTCTTCTGCTACAGAAACATTGTTCTAGGGATCTAGTGGTGGCCAAGATAAAACTTGGAAATTGGAAAGATCCCAGAGAAATAACAATAGGTTCTGCGTACCTTCCATATGACTCAACGGATCCGCCTCCATTGGAAGACGTGGAAGAATTAATTTGTAAAGCAAAGAGGAAAGGTGAACACCTAATACTCTGAGCAAATACAAATGCACATCACACTGCATGGGGCAGTACTAACTGCAATGCAAGAAGTGAGTCCTTACTAGAGTTTATTATCACCGAGTTCGATAGCTGCGGTCGCTTAAGTGCGGTCAGTATCCAGTATTCGGGAGATAGTGGGTTCGAACCCCACTGTCGGCAGTCCTGAAGATGGTTTTCTGTGGTTTCCCATTTTCACACCAGGCAAATGCTGGGACTGTACCTCAATTAAGGCCACGGCTGTTTCGTTCCCACTCCTAGTCCTTTCTATTCCATTGTCACCATAATACCTATCTGTGCCGATGTGACGTAAAGCTAACTGTAAAAAAAAAAAGTTTATTATTAGAAGAGAATACCCGGCCCACCACAAGAGAACCAATTGTAATGGTGAGAGGCTGATCAATCTGTGTAAAAATCACAACCTTGTTCTTAAATCTAGGAGAGTACCAGTTAGATCACGTTGCCATCAGTAGAAGGAATAGCAAGGAAATAATGAACGTCAAGGTATTGAGAGGTGCCAATATTGATTCAGACCACTACCTATCTTTGGTCAAAGCAAATTTAATTCCACTCACGAAGTGCAGAGGTAACAATTACACCAGGTCCAGAATCCCAAAATTTAATCCAGCCCAGTTGAAAGAGAACAACTTTACTAAGGTCCTAAGCAATAATCAGAAAAAAACGGATTGGCCTAATCTACAGAAGGCACTGATAAATGCGGCAACAGAAACCATCCTTGCAACCAGAAGGAGTAAACACCCATGGTGGACACCAACATGTGATAAGCAATAGAGGAGAGAAGACAGGCATGGGTGAAATGGAACTGCACCAAAAACACGGAAAATCATACAGCCTTCCTAACAGTCCGAAAGAACACGGCCAAGACCATTAGAAATGCTAAGAGGCAATATAACAACGACATCATAGATCAGGCAGAGAAAGACTTTCAAAGGAACAACACCAGTAACTTGTACAAAACTCTAAAATCTCAGACAAACACTACACTACACCTTCGAGGACCAGACGGAGAACTGAAAATGAACAATGAAGATTGTACTACAGCCCTTGCAAAATATTTTGATGGCCTCCTCAATGTAGAAGAACCAGAGGAAAAACTACAGTTTCAACCTAAGAATGTTATTAACCCTGACTCCCTTCCTCCTACCAAAGAAGAAATCAAACAGATCATCTCTGAACTGAAATCTAACAGAGCACAAGGCGAAGATGGCATCATTGCAGAATTATGGAAACATGCAGATGAAGAGTCAATTGACAGTATCCACAGAATCATAACTGACATCTGGACAACAGAAACACTACCAAGGGATTGGACTTAAGCTATCATCCACCCGCTGCACAAGAAAGGAGACACCGGGCGAGTTGGCCGTGCGCGTAGAGGCGCGCGGCTGTGAGCTTGCATCCGGGAGATAGTAGGTTCGAATCCCACTATCGGCAGTCCTGAAAATGGTTTTCCGTGGTTTCCCATTTTCACACCAGGCAAATGCTGGGGCTGTACCTTAATTAAGGCCACGGCCGCTTCCTTCCAACTCCTAGGCCTTTCCTATCCCATCGTCGCCATAAGACCTATCTGTGTCGGCGCGACGTAAAGCCCCTAGCAAAAAAAAAAAAAAAGAAAGGAGACAAGTTAGATCCTAACAACTATAGAGGGGTCTCTCTCCTATCAGTGACTTACAAAATCTTCTCCAAAGCATTGCTTAAAAGAGCGGAGGCACAATTAGATTCCTGCATAGGGCTGGATTTAGGAAGTCAAGATCATGCACTGAACCTCAAAACTATCTTTACCTACAAAAACCTCAGCACCTCACCTTATGTAGCAATTTTCGTTGACTTCCAGAAGGCTTACAACTCGGTAGACAGACAGTCCCTCTTTGAGACGTTGACTGAAATGGGACTGGATAAGAAGACTTTGAATCTTGTGAAGACTACTCTAATGAACACCATGTCCAATGTCAAATTCAGAGGGGTATTATCAAAAAGCTTCGAGATCAAAACAGGTGTTAGACAAGGAGATGGCTTGTCCCCTATCCTGTTTAACTGTCTGCTGGAGAAAGTCATTCGGGAATGGACGAACACGCTAGCTGACAACTCTAGGTTAAAAATCAGCTACAAAAAAGATAAATTAACAGTTACTTGCTTAGCCTTCACAGATGACCTCACACTCTTAGCTTCAAGTATGGAAGAAGCTACATACCAGCTATCCTCCCTAGAACGCATAGCAGCTAAAGTAGGGCTAAAGATCGCTGTCAATAAAACAGAATTTCTGACCAACATGAGAGAAGCACCCAACTTCATTTCTTTGGGGGACAAAATAATACACAAGGCCAATTTATTCAAATATCTTGGAGAATGGATAACCCCAAATGTTAATGAGGACCTTGCAATGAAAAGTAGATGCACTAAATTAGAAAGAGCTTATCATCTTTGTAAGAACATATACAAGTCTAAATCCCTCTCCTTGAATCTTAAACTTAGACACTACAACACCGTAGTAAGACCATCTGTACTGTACGCCTCAGAATGCCTAAAAATGACCCGGAAAGGACAACTCAGAAAACTGGAACTGAAAGAGCGAAAGATCCTCAGAAGGATTATGGGTCCCATTAAAGGAGGAGATGGCTACAGAATCAGGCACAACAAGGAACTGTACAGTAAAATAGAGAGCATTATAACAGCTATGAGGAAGAGAAGACTAATGTTCTACGGTCACGTAGTCAGGATGGACAGCCAGAGACTCACTTCAAGCATCTTCAACACTATATCTAGAGGGAAAGCAACAAATGCCAAATGGACGAATTTAGTGCGGAAAGACCTACAATACCTAAACATTGATCACATTGACATTTACAACCGAGCTAAGTTCAGAAAGTTAGTCAAGACATCTGACTCTCCCCAGTCACTAACAAATAAATCACTGCATTCAGGAGTAGGAGTGAAATGGACTCAAGAAAGAAAAGACATCCATACCGTTAGAATGAAGGAATGAATGAATGAAGAGGAAGAAAAGAGCTCACCAGAGTTAAGAACCACGTGGTTCATCGTAGGCCTAAATGAAGAAGAGAAATAATATTAAACCTAGGGAATAAACCTCCATTCACAAATAAGAATTGTAGAGAGGTAATAGATATCACATTGAGCACCATGCATACTGCAAACATCGTTGAGGATTGGAAGGTGCTGGAGGAGCCATCCTTGGCAGACCACCAGCATATCCAATTTGCAATAGATGCGAGGCAGTGTGGTAATGAAATGTACAGAGACCATAAAAAATGAACTGGGATGGATACAGAGAAGTTATAGGGCAGATTGTATAAAAATCCAAACTAATGTAAGGGGACAGTGGGAACTGGATGAGGCAGTGGAACTATTAGAAGAGGCCATTATAGCCGTATACCATGACAACTAACTGTCCCCTTAGAGAAAAGAAAATAGCCAAAAATGTTAGGTGATGGAATATCAATCTAGTCAAAATGAAAAAAAGAGTTTAGAGCATTGTACAAAATATCATCAAGAAATGGTCTGTGGGACGTACATCATAGGAAACTCACCGAGTATAATCTAGAGATATGAAGAGCAAAAAGAAACTCTTGGAGACTGTTCTGCGAGAAAGTGGAATCAAACACTGAAGCAGCAAGGCTCCAGAAGGTTCTTAAAACGATACATATAAATCAAGTGGGAACACTGGAAAAACCCGATGGAACATACACTCAGATGGGAAAGGAGACGCTGGAGGTGTTGCTAGCTTGTCATTTTCCTGAGGCTGAGGAAGTAAAAGAGGAAGAAATGGTTGAAACAGAGGCGAGATCACGAAGAGCGGATTGGAACTGTGCCAACTGATTAAAGCCTAACCATGTGAGGTGGGCAATCAACACGTTTCAGCCCATAAAGGCTCTAGGGCCAGATGAGATACTCCTGATACTCCTGCAGGAAGGACGGGAGACAACCATCAAGGCCCTGACAGACATTTTTAGAGCAAGCCTAGCTCTGGGGTATGTGCCGAAATCATGGTCTAAAGCTAAAGCGGTATTTATACTGAATTACAAGTGATTATTTTCATTTTGACCGTATTGAAAATCAATTATTGAATGTTGAACATTAATTTATTGAAACCAACTATTCAATACTGGTTAAGTCTTTATGACTATAACAATGTCATTACATTAACTTTGAGTATGGTACATGTTTCGCCTGGCATAGCAGGCATCATCAGCCATTAATTCTATCTCCAAGTCAGAGCTCTGAGTGGGTGCTATTTTAGGATTAATCATAGTCAATATTATTTATATAACATTGCAAAGGAGTGATTAAGCCATCCATGTTTTAAAGTTCTAAAGTGACATTCTACTCATGTTCACATTTAATGGAATATATTGACTGTTAACTTTCATAATGTCGGTAATGAGAACGGCTTGCTGCAAGTGGAATTAAATCATCTGTACATTTTTACAACTTACTGGAGATTAACATATGCTAGAACTATTCTCAAACATTATTTCTTACAACAATTTACATAATATATATACAAACTTATGGTACATTTTGGAACTGAACTGGTTGAACTTGTCTTGAAGTTTCAATGGAATGTCTTATTCATATCCTGTCAAATGGAGAAAATGCTGATAGAGAGTTTGATCAAGATTTGTTAGATAACAGATTAATACATGACCGTTAAACTTGTTGTATGTTATTTCGTTGTGGAGCTTTTTGAGGTTATTCAGTATCCGGTTGAAGAGCAGTTCACTGGATTCAAGATGTAGTGTGTGGCTGGTGGGTGTGTTGAAGTCCTTTAGACGTTAGGAGGAGGTCCTGTCCTCACAAAAAAAACATATAAGCTGAACATGTTTCAATGTCCTACAAATATAAAAAGGTATAGGTATATTTAAATGCTATGACTTTAATAGACTATAATTCCATCCCAGCATCAGCATTTTCTCCATTTGACAGGATATGAATAAGACATTCCATTGAAACTTCAAGACAAGTTCAACCAGTTCAGTTCCAAAATGTACCATAAGTTTGTATATATATTATGTAAATTGTTGTAAGAAATAATGTTTGAGAATAGTTCTAGCATATGTTAATCTCCAATAAGTTGTAAAAATGTACAGATGATTTAATTCCACTTGCAGCAAGCCGTTCTCATTACCGACATTATGAAAGTTAACAGTCAATATATTCCATTAAATGTGAACATGAGTAGAATGTCACTTTAGAACTTTAAAACATTGACGGCTTAATCACTCCTTTGCAATGTTATATAAATAATATTGACTATGATTAATCCTAAAATAGCACCCACTCAGAGCTCTGACTTGGAGATAGAATTAATGGCTGATGATGCCTGCTATGCCAGGCAAAACATGTACCATACTCAAAGTTAATGTAATGACATTGTTATAGTCATAAAGACTTAACCAGTATTGAATAGGTGGTTTCAATAAATTAATGTTCTACATTCAATTTATACTGAAGCCTGGAAGGGTGAACTATGCCCAAGCCAAAGCCTATGGACCATTATGCTTAAACTCTTTCATGCTTAAAGCAATGGAGAAAATACTGGATAAATACATCTGGAAAACGGTGCAACTGAACTCAGCTTTACATGAAAATCAGTTTGCATTCAGATCTGGTAGATCCACTGAGACAGCACTCCATCAATTGGTTTGCAAACTAGAGGAACACCTAGAATACAAAGAAATTGCTCTGGTGAGATTTTTAGACATAGAAGGGGCCTTCAGTAATACAACCCACAACTCAATGATTAAAGCTGTTGAAGAGAGTAGGGTGAGTAAGACTGTTGTAAAATGGATTAAATTCATGTTAGGTGGGAGAAAATAAAGGCAACTCTGTTTGAAGAGACGCTAACGGTTAGAGCCACTCAAGGGTGTGCACAGGGAGGAGTTGTTTCTCCTCTTCTGTGGAACCTTGTGCTGAACAAAATCATAGCCATGCTCAACGAACAGGAATTTTACACACAAGATACGAAGATGAACTAGTTATTGTGGTAAGAGGTAAGGTGATGAGTGTCATCCAGGACTTCATGCAAAGATCATTTAACCTTGTGGAGAAATGGTGTCGGAAAGAACAACTCACAGTCAACCCAAGCACGATAACACTGGTCCCTTTCACAAGAAGGAAGAAATTAGAGGGGATGAGAACACTGAATCTCTTTGGGCGAGAAATTTATATGGAAGAACAGGTGTTACAATTAGGTGTAATATTAGACAAAAAGTTAACCTGTAATCCACACATAGAAAGAAACATAACCCGGGCTAAAAACCTATTGTATGCATGCAAGAGGGCAGTCAGGACAATCTGGGGTCTAAAGCCGGCAATGGTAATGTGGTTATACACAATGATCATTAGACCACTGATGACTTATGCAGCAATCATTAGGCAGATGAAAGCAAGTCAAGGAAAAGTCAGTAGCAAACTAAATAGCCTTCAGAGAATGACATGCATAGCCATAACTGGGCAATGAAAACTAAGCCGACAGAAGCCTTGAACACACTACCAAATCTTCCTCCATTAAGTAATTTTATAGAGGGACAGGCTAGAATGAGCTCATATCGATTGGAACAAAATGGATGCTGAAAGGCTCAAAGGCCCAATCTTGGTCACTGTAAAATTAACAGAGTTATAACAGGGAAAGTTTTACATATGCCAGCTGATTATACGATTCCAAAGTATATCTTTGAGAAACCATTGAGACCCAGATAACTAAAAAGGAAGCCTGGGACATTATCACATGGAAAACTGTTAGGGAAGATATTGTGTGGTATGGCTCAAGGACTGAGAAGAGAACAGGAAGAGGGATCAATGGGGAAAGACCTGAGAGACCAATCCAAATGAGCCTAGGCAGACACACTACGGTTTTTCAAGCTGAAATGATAGCCATCATTACATGCCTTGAACTACAGAGATAAGAACAGTTTCATATTTAGAGATAGCCAAGCAGCCATTAAGGCACTTGAAGCTGTCCGCGTTACATCCAAAATTGTTTGGTATTGTCATACACTTCTATTCAAGCTCTCAGAGTACAATGATGTTAAAATAATATGGGTACCTGGGCATACAGGCATAGAAGGTAATGAAAAAGCAGATAAACTGGCAAGAAAAGGGTCAGAAACACCTTTTGTGGGCCCAAACCAGTATGTGAGATCTCTTATAGACAAGCCCGCCTCTACATAGGTAAATGGGTACAAAAGAAACAAATAGAAAACTGGAAAAATGATCCAGGATGCAGGCTTGAGAAAGAACTAATAAAGAGCCCAAACAAGAAGCATACTAAGGAACTGTTGGAACTCAGCAGAGAAAATATAAGATGGGTAGTAGGACTGCTCACTGGACACTGCCATCTTAAAAAGCACCTAAACAGAATTGGAGTAATAATAGACAATGTATGTAGGAAATGCAATGATGCTGAAGAAACAGCTGAGCACATACTCTTTGAATGTGAGGCGCCGGGAAGAATTAGAATCTTCACACTGGGATTACTTGGTGAAGAGAGAAGAAACATCCAAGAAGACCCAATAAGGAGAACCTGCAACTTTTTGAAGAGAACAGGTTTAACTAGGTGGGGATGAAGGAAAACACATGGTAGCAAAAGATCTTTGAGGTCAATGCTAAAAGGAACTTTTAAAGAGACCCCATAAATAAAGGAAGAAGACAAGAGAGAACATGCCTGCCTCTTACCCAGAGACCCTAGATCGATTTCCAGTCAGGTCAGGATCTTTACTTTGATCTGAAATCTGGGTCGAGGTCCACTCAGCCTACATGATTACAACTGAGGAGCTATCTGATGGTGAGATGATGGTCCTGGCCTAGAAAGCCAAGAATAACAGTTTAGAGGATTCATAGCTCTGACCTTGCATAACCTCCTATTCTGCAGCCCTTCAGGCTAAGCAGCGGTCACTTGGTAGGCAAAGGGTCCTCAGGGATATTTTCTTTCACCGACACTTTTTCATAACAGTACTCGTATAAATTACAAATAACAGAGGAGGAAGTCTGGATCCTTGTCTGACACCTCTATTTATTGATTTGTATTTGTTCTGATATATCTCAGATATACATATAAAATATGTGGATTAGCACAGTCTCTAGATAAAATGTCCATTCATTTTGATCTTGTTTCTTTGCTAAATACCTTTTCAAAATCAATGAATGCAATATGGATTTCCAGATTATACTCTCCATGTTTCTCTAAGGATTTTTAACACAAAATAGTCATCAGCACAGGATTGACCTTCAAGAAAACCATTTTGTTCATTTCCAATTTTATCATCATAGTATTTGTACAGCTTATTTTTGACAATACTGGCATAAATCTTGTAGGCCATGTTAAGCATAGTAATACCTCTATATATTAAAATAATTTACTAAAAACAGCTACAGGATGGACGGAAGAACGCTAAAAGAAGCACAATGTAAGAATGAAGCGATTTTGGGAAGACAAGAAGAAATGTTGTGCTGAATAAGTTCACACGTGCTCCTTAGTTGGGCATAACGAATCAAAATAAAATAAAATAAAATAAAATAAAATAAAATAAAATAAAATAAAATAAAATAAAATAAAATAGGGAAATGAGGGACATAATATGGTGGTTGATGGGGATGTGCAAAATAAAGCATACAGGAAAAATAGAGATGAAAATAAATGTTTACTATGTTCTGAAGAAATAGGATGGGCACACCATATAAAAGATTGTTTAGACACAAGGGAAGTAAGAGAGAAATTTATAGACGAGGATATGAGAAAAATTGATAGCTAAGATCAGCTGTATACGATTGTAAAGTTATTGAACAGAGAGTGGAGGCACCTGGGAAGAATTGCAAAATTATTCATCATTATTAGGAAAATGTGGAGTAGTAAACTGGTGGCAGGAAAAGAAGTGATACATGCTGCTTAGTAACAGAATTGTGCAAAACGCAACTTAGACAATGTAACTTCGATGAAGTCTAGAACAGTTAGGTACGTACATTATAGTTATAGCATATACACTAATAATGTATTGTCGTAGTTCTTTTAGTCTGCATGTTTTTGTTTTTCTTTCGAGTCAATATTGATATTCATTTCAGGAGTCGGACATGATATGGAGGGACTGAGGATGACTACTGTGGTGACTTCTTTGGAGGGTCATGTTTCCGGGGTTTCTGACGAACCTCGATAGCATGTCGGAGAAGTTTCACTTCTTACAATAATGTTCCTAACATACTTTTCAGGCCATTCTTTCTCTGTTAAATTTCTAAATCACTTACAAATGTTAAATTTTGATTCATGATATTTTCCGGACACCTTATTCTTTATTTGTGTTTTTAGTGCATGTTTTGGTTGTATAGACTCTTCAGAGTGATACGGAGAGAAAAGAAGGTTTCAAAAGACTGGGCGAAAGGGGGTCATTATACCAATTTTCAAGAAAGGAGAGAGGAAGCAATGTGAGGAGTACACTGATACCTCATACAGCTAAAATCCTTTGAAGAATCTTGGATACATGAAGAAGAGACAAAGTAGAGGGAATTGGCAGAACACCAGTATTGATTCAGAAGAGGCAGGTTCACATTTGACCCAATATTTACACTGCGTCAAATGATGGAAAGGTTTTGGGAATATGGAAATGACATGGTAGTAACATTTCCAGGTATTGAAAAGGCATATAGCAGTGTCCTAAGGAATTTGGTATGGAAAACATTGGCAGAGGGACAAACTGGGAATGAAACAATGCAGATGGTAATAGCATTGTATGAAAATTGTGAAAGCTGTATTAGAATCAAAGTGGGTCAAACTAAATGGTTCAGACTTGAGACAGGCTTAAGACAAGGAAGTGTATTGTTTCCCTTACACTTCATTATCATCATGGATAGAATTCTACATAATATCAAGGAGAAGATGATGGGCGAGCAAGTAAAGTCTATGCTCTTTGCTGATGACATTGTAGTTTGGGGAGATAATTAAGAGGACGTAAGTTGATTTATGGAATGAGGAGATAAGAAATTTTTGAATGAAGATTAGTACTGCAAAAAGCAAGACTTTGATCATGACGAAAGGTAATAGAAAATCCAGGGGAGTGATAAAAATAGGAAATGAACCTCTTGAAGTAGTGAAAATTTTTAAATATTTGGGCAGCGTGATGTCACAAGATGGAAATTTGGATGGAGAAATTGATTTAAGAATACAGCAGTCTGCAAGTTTCTACCAGTGTGTGAGACACATTGTATGGACAAAGATGTGCCAATGAAGTGCAAGAAGGTTTTATACTCGTCCTATTAACCTATACTGATCTATGCTTCAGCAGCCTGGACGTTGACTAAGTGGAACCAAAGTAAGATACAAGCAGCTGAAATGAGCTTCTTGAGGAGCAAACAGGGAAAGACAAGACGAGATAGAACATGAAATGAGGAAATAAGGAGAAGCGTGGGAGTGTGTAAACTTCAAGTAGAGATTGATATACCAAAGCTAAAATGGTTTGGACACATGATGAGAATGCCAGGAGAGAGAATACCAAAGAGAACATTTATAGAAACAGAGACTGGAAAGAGGCCTAGGGGACAGGTTAGAATGAGATGGAGGAGCTCTGTTGTGGACTGTATTGCAAATAGAGGAGTCGATAGCAATAAAGTACTAGAAGAATGGTGGAAAGATCGAGTAAGTTGGAGGGCTTTGGTACACTACCCTACCCAGAGAAAATCTGGATAAAGGAATGGATGAAGAAGAAGACTGCATGTTTTTCAATTATGCTACAGAATATTCAGTTTCGTAAACTGCACGTTTCGAAAACTAAGATTATAATAGACAAGACCCCCTCCTCGATCTATGGTTTCCAAGATTATAGGAAATGGGTATTATCTTATTGTGGTTCAAAGAAAATCAGGTGGATGTGCTGGACTGACCTGCTTTTAGCCCTGACATGAACCCTATGAAACATCTTTGGGATGGACTAAAACACTAACTGTGTGCCAGATCAATTTGCCCAGCAACCAGGCTACAACTATTCACCATGCTCCAGGAAGAATGGAAACAAATTCCACCTTCAGTGTATCAAAACTTAGTGGTAAACCTTCTGCAAAGATTAAATGCTCTAATAGTAGCAAAAGGAGATCCTACACGCTATTAGTTACATAGCTGGCGTCTTTGAAAAGACAGCATGGAGATTCCGGAGATTTTTGGCCACATGATGTATGTGAATAATGGAATTTGACAAGTGAAATGATGTTTCTGAATGCTGAGCTGTTGATGATAGTCATATTCACAGTAGGAAACATGTTAAATGAGGCTTTTAATTCACATAAAAGTGTAATGAATTCCCTGAAAAACAAAATAATTTGATATTTACAGTGCTGTACTCAGCTATCATGCATTTTACGAACACATGGAAACAGTCTCTAAGAATTAATTAAGACATTTAACATATTTTCTCACATTAACTCAAATGTAGCATCCTGATGGACAGACCAGTGTTTCCCAAAGAATTTCACCAGATATATATGTCTATGTCAAACAAAATACACAAACTATCTTTTTGCAATTACAGGGTAAAAATCATAACATTTCCTAGTATTTACAAACACATTAAAATTGTCCATATATTAAAATAACCTAAGAGCAAAAAATGCAGCTAAGTACTATACTAAGTTTATACTATATAAAATTCTACCATTTATATATTTCGTGGCATATAATAATTCTCTATGAGAAGTTCAGGTATTTCTTTAATAAACTATACTATCACTACACAACATTTTAGAAACACTTATAAAATCCTTCAAGAAGACAAACAGAAGAAAAATATTCATATGAAACAGAAATTGTATGTAACATACTGTTTAAATGTTTCATATTACCCAGCATAATATTTACACAATTATTTAGAGTCTACATCTAAGCAACTGGGAGACACTGGCCTTCATCACATTCAAATAGGCCATGGTTAAATCTACAACAACCTATAAAGAGTTAGAAGGTATTTATGTAGCCCACAGCATTATGTAACCGTGATAACCTACGACTAAATATATAATATCGATGCTTTTATCAATGGAATAATAAAGAGTTTTGTACCTATGTATATAGAATTACTCCCTGTTTATATTATTGTATCACATACCAGTCATGTAATGTTCACAAACTGCATTACATGCCACAAAATATACAAACACACCTTCCAATCTCTCAGAGCAACACCATATATATCCCTTTTATTCCAGGATGTAACAAATGACGTTCATCATTCATGGGAAAAGGAAATGCCCATGATTACAACATGACACTATGAAAGGATGAATAATGTAAAGGAAATGTGTAATATAATGGTCACTTAATCCAATATAATCCTGTAAATCAGAAAGTGAAGTTGGAAGGAAAATTTAACTTATTTAAGGGACAACAGTTTTGTGTTTCTTTTCCCAAATCATTTCACTGGATTACTCTTCAGAAGCTAAGCCATGCTAATCTATACTGAACCTATATAATAGGAATGGAACTCTAATAATTTGTTTCGATTACATTTCTTTTACTTTGTACAAATTTCATACGTACAAGAAATGCTTAACTGTCCTAGCCCTATTAAAATCAAATCTCTACTCCACTAGTTCTGGAGCGGCTACACATCCTTTAGAGAAATCACCTACATTTCCTATAGGCCATGTTATATTTAAGAGAATTTACAAATAAATAATTAGCAAAAATAACTTGATTCATAATCCATCACACTTTTATCAGGTGCATTTTTCTTCAAATTCAATGACAGAATTATTCATATCAGCAGAGTGTCACTTAAATTTAGACTGATACAAAGTGCTTTCTTAGTTTGCTACTCATTTCTTTTTGGGTAATAAATGTAATACGGAATTAAATATTAAGTTTCTCGAGAGGAAATACTAATTAAAAAATGCTACATCATGGGTTGCAATGATGCAAGTGAGAACAAAATATAACAGGTAAAAGACAAAATCAACTAATTATATCCTTTATTTGAAACCAACAAGCATTAGAAAACTGACCAGCATGTAAGAACTGTATAGCACTTCTAGACAAAAATACATTTACACACAAACACTGCAGTTCAGAATTCTTCCCACAGTCCAAATAGTCTGGAGTTCTGCTCTGATCTTTCAAAGATCTATTGCAAATCTTAAGAACCAAGAAATCTTTCATTCCTGTTATCAGTTCTCAGCACGACTAAGGGAAACAAGAGAAACAAAATCCAAATAAACGTGCAATATTCATTCAAGAATTCTGAGCTATGTAATGTACAAAATATACAATATTTTGTTAAGAAGGAAGCCATACTTTTGTGTCGACTTATTTCAATGTAACTTAAAAGCTTTTTAGTCTGTGTTGAACACAAAAGTTAAATATAAATATTACACTATAACATATCTGTAAAAAACACATTATTGAACAAGAAAAAAAAATCTACCTGAAAAAAAAATATACAAACACACCTTCCCCTCTCTCAGAGCAACACCATAAATATCTCTTCTATTCCATGATGCAATAATGTAATCATTCGTGGTAGAAGAAAATGCCCATGATAACAACATGGATAAATTCACTAAAATAACATCTTACAAAGACTCCCTAATAAAAAATAAAATTAAAAAAAAAAGAAAAATACAATTTTAAAAAATTACCCCTATTCACCTCACTTAACAGCTGGACAACATTTACACTTTTTTACATTAGTGCTTAATGAATCCTACAGGAGGTAATCTCTGATTTAAAGATCTGGAATGTGGGTTAGGATATTCTTATTCGTAGTAAGTTCTCTGAACTTACGCACCATCCTCACCACTCAAGAAGATCTTTAAAAAGACTATCATCTTACAAGGATTCTCTTTTAAAATAATAATAATAATAATAATAATAATAATAATAATAATAATAATAATAATAATAATAAAAACTACGCATATAGTACCACGAAAGCGTAAATTCCATAACCGAAAAATTAAAGGAAAACTACACAGTCTGTTAAAAAGCTTGTCAGAATATCCCTTAATAATAATAAAAACTACGAATATAGTTCCACGAAAGCTGTTCATGAAAACGTAAATTACGTTAATGGAAAATTAAAGGGAAACTAACCAACCTGTCAAAAAAAAAAGCTCATTCAACTCTCCCAAAATGATTATAAAATTAAGAAACGAATACAGTTCCGTGAAAGCCATTCACGCAAACATAAATTACATAATGGAAAATTACAGGAAACCTTACCAATCCGTTCAAAAAGCTTGTTAGATTATCCCTAAATTGTCTTCACAAACAATTCATATTACGATAACAATGATAATGGTAGATTAATCTATATGAGCTCAAATGTACTGTAGCGAAAATGAAATAATGAAAATACCAGTACAATAGGCAGCCCATTAGATGCTCATTAAGAACCCTTGCATAGTTTACAAAAAGAATTGAAATACACGGAAAATAATAATAATAGTAATAACAACCACGGTAATACTGAAGGAAGCACTAAAAACGAAAAACAAAAGAAAACACAGCGTGTCATTTGACACAGCCAAGGAGAGGGGTGTGACATGGCAAAAAGTAGTTTTTTTGTTTTTTTTGCTAGGGGCTTTACGTCGCACCGACACAGATAGGTCTTATGGCGACGATGGGAGAGGAAAGGCCTAGGAGTTGGAAGGAAGCGGCCGTTGCCTTAATTAAGGTACAGCCCCAGCATTTGCCTGGTGTGGCGAAAAGTAGGTACTGGACTGCAACCATTTGGACTCTGCCAATGACAGAGCAACAGTTTTCCAAAAACATTGCAGTAAATGTTGCAGTAGAGACAAAGGAGGACATTATGAAGATAAGTCCCAGATTTCCAGTTCCTAAACATAAATATTCTAAATATCTCAGTGTGATTTGATCTGATGATGTTCTTTAAAGAACAAAATATGTCATTCTTTGCTTAATATTTTTTTTTTATTTTTTTTTTATGGGTACGTTATAGTGTAATATTTATATTTAACTTGTGTGTTCGACAGTCTGGAAAGCTTTTAAGTTACATTTAAATATACAAAAATATTCTTGAGGAAGAATGCTACTGAAAGAACACACCTGTGACAACTCTGAAGATAAATACTCTTCCTGTGCTGATAAGGGATTGATCAACGTTGCCATGTCAAAATACTGTCATCTTTTCAGCACTTGGAATATCTACTAATAGAATATCACAGGCAGGAATTCAGCTGCCATTATGCAATAGAACTTGCTTAAAAGTACAACAAAACTGGTGTTAACAGCAGCATTTCTGAGCTTTGAAGCTATGGCAGTGAGGCATGGACAATAAGAACTCAAGACATTTCCAGAATTACAGCACGTGAAATGGCGTTCATGCGCAGAACAGCAGGCTATACGAAATGGGATCGTATAAGAAATGAAGATGTGCTTAAAGGACTGAATGTGAAATCAGTAATCAATTACATCTATGATTACCAAGAAAACTGGAAACATCATGTTCAAAGGATGGAATCTGGAAGACTACTAAAGGAGATCCTACGCTATCAACCAAGAGGACAGAGATCTATAGGACGTCCAATGAAGCGATGGAAAGAAAATGCAGGACCGTAATGGGCCACATGGCCCAGTATTTGGAAGGATGATGATGATGATGATGATGATGATGATGATGATGATTATGACATAACCTCTCCTGCCCAAAGGCCAACCTCACCTTCCTGAGATGAAGAAATCTGTTCCCACAGATGAGGCCCTGTCGACAGAGTCACGGCAGTATAACCGTTACATCCATTATGGAGGATATGCTGTGATTTCAGCTAGTCAATTAGCTGAGAGGTGGCAGCCCCACCAATGGTCTTACTTCCTTCAGGCTAGCAACCCGTCGGAAGGACATTTGATTGCTTTCAAGTCTTGCAAAAAGTAAAATGCAAGACCGTAATGGGTCACATGGCCCTATACTTGGAAGGAAGATGATGATGATGATGATGATGAAGCAAGTATATACAGCTCAAAATACAAGTAATAAGAAGTGCTCTCACTGACTATAAAAAGCCTATGTCACACCTGCTTGTAATTACCGATCATTTTGAAACAAATAGGAAGCTTTTTTTCTTTTTTAATAATTAATTGCGTTTTAAAACTGTAAACTTATTTCCCTTTATTTAAAGTTTGTATAATAAAATGTGAAGATGTGAATAACTAGCAAGAAATGACTTTCCTCCCAGTAACATACAATGTCTTGTCTGAAGCCTTACTAAGAAGGGCAGAAAATCATCAACTGGACAATCAACTGGGGAAATACTGAGGAGTCTTCAAGAACACCTAATCCTGTGCTGACCAAATCCTCAACCACAAAACTGTACTAGCCTACTCCAAGATTAAAAACCACAAGAAGGTGATGATGATGATGATGATGATGATGATGCCTGTTGTTTAAAGGGGCCTAACATCTAGGTCATCTAATGAGAAGAAATGTAATACAATTTAAAAGTCCAAAATCATCCACTGACCAGAATTCGAAACACGACGACGAAGAATTAATGAATACGAGTTTAAAACAATCAGTGGATCCGACCCGCAATGCCCCACATTCCCAGAAACTAGCGTAAAATTGTATTATTGACCAAGGGACTGCTTCTAAAGCACAATCCTGAATAGATGATGCTTGTTGTCTAAAGGGGTCCAAAATTCAGGTCATCAGCCCCTCATAATGGTACTTATCACTAGCAAAGTAGAACCATGGTATTTGTCATGTTGTGGTACTAATCAAAAGTAGCGTAGAATCGCGGTATTCCACACATTATGGTACTAATAATAATGTTATTGGCTTTACGTCCCATTAACTACTTTTTCAGTTTTCAGAGACACCAAGGTGCCGGAATGTAGTCCCACACGAGTTCTTTTACGTGCCAGTAAATCTACTGACATGAGGCTGACATATTTGAGCACCTTCAAATACCACTGGACTGAGCCAGGATCGAACCTGCCAAGTTGGGGTCAGAAGGCCAGCGCCTCAACCGTCTGAACCACTCAGCCCGGCCATTATGGTATTACTCACAGGTAATGTAATACACACATGTAATGCAGACCTATGGTGTTTCTTACATTGCGATGCCACTTACAGGCAACGCAAACCTATGGTGTTCCTCACATTGGTGTACTAATCACAAGGACTTGTATTTTCCCGTGGTGTTCCTCACATAGTGGGTATTGAGCACAGGCAACGCAGACCCACGGTGTCGCTCATATAGTGGTACTAATTACAGGTACTGTAAAACCCATCCTGATTCACACACTGTTGCTACTAATCTCAAACCTATTGTGTACCTAACATAGTGGTACTCCTCGCAAATAAAGGCGACCCATAGTGTTCCCCTCGTGATGGTACTAATTACAAGTCTCATGGTACTAATTCGATCATCCCTTGTTCATCCCTTTTAGTCGCCTCTTACGACAGGCAGGGGATACTGTGAGTGTATTCTTTGTCAGCGTCCCCCACACACAGAGGGTCCATAAGAAGGTAGTCACCTTTGTTTATTTTAGTAAGGCCTATGACTCCATTGACAGACAAACCCATTAGTAAAGTTCTTGAGGAAGTAGAACTAGGCAACAAAACCCAAAGACCCATTCTAAAAACCCTGACAGACAGACAGACAGACAGACAGACAGACAGACAGACAGACAGACAGACAGACAGACAGACAGACAGACAGACAGACAGACAGACAGACAGACAGACAGACAGACAGACAGACAGACAGACAGACAGACAGACCGAGCTCGATAGCTGCAGTTGCTTAAGTGCGGCCAGTATCGAGTATTCGGAAGATAGTAGGTTCAAACCCCACTGTCGGCAGCCCTGAAGATGGTTTTCCGTGGTTTCCCATTTTCACACAAGGCAAATACTGGGGCGGTACCTTAATTAAGGCCATGGCCGCTTCCTTCCTACTCTTAGCCCTTTCCTGTCCCATCGTCACCATAAGACCTATCTGTGTCGGTGCAACGTAAAGCAACTAGCAAAAATAAAATCATCATCATCATCATTAGTCGTCGTGCTCATTACTGAGCGTCGTGACCTCATAACTCCATCATTTCCTTGTTGCAACCTTGACAAGATGTCTCCATCCCGAGCAGTTTTCACATTTCGTTAATATGACCTGAAGTGGTAGCCCAGTGATCTTCGCCTGATCTATCCATCTGTTTGCTGTTCTTCCTCGTGGTCTACTGCCTTCAATTTTGCCTTGTAAAATTACCTTTTCCAAGTTCTCTCCATCTCGTCTTAAAATGTGGCCAAGGAACTGGAGGTAACGTTCACTCACACGGGAAGATAGGCGTTTCTTGATGCAGAGTTCGTCCAGAATGGAAACATTAGTTCTTTTTTCTGTCCAGGATACACGTAGCATTCTCCGCCTACACCACATCTCAAAGGCATCAATGCGCTTTTTGTCTTTAGCATTCACGGTCCAGGCTCACAGCCGTACAAAAAGACGGAGAACACTAGTGATTCTACCAAGCGCATCTTCGTGGCTTTTGATATTGCCCGGTTCAGCCAGATCTTAGTAAGTTTAACCATTACAGCACGACCTAAGACAATACGTCTTTTTACCTCTTTATCACAGCTTCCCATGTCATTGATGACAGACCCCAAGTATACAAATTCCTTAACTATATCCAGGTCCTTTAGGTATCCCGTAAGTTGGATTTCACCTTGCCGATCAACTACCATTAGTTTGGTCTTTTTGATGTTTATCTCTAGACCATACTGAAGACTAGTGTTCTTCACCCTTGTAAGCAAGTCATGAAGTTCCTCTTCACTACCAGCGATGAGGGAAGTGTCATCTGCAAAGCGCAGGTTATTCATTTTTCTGCCACCAATCGAAATTCCACCATTCCAGCCATTGAGAGCTCTTTTGATGACACACTCTGCATAGATGTTGTAGAGTTGAGGTGATAATATACAACCTTGCCTTACTCCATTTGTCACATTGATAATGCCTGAGAGATCACCATCCACCTTTATGGTTGCTGCGTGGTTTTTATACAGGCTTTTCAGTAACGATATTAAGTGCAGTGGAACCCCAAATTCCTTTAGCACCTGCCACAACTTATCCCACATAACACAATCAAAGGCCTTTTTGTAGTCCAGGAAGCATATAAAGGCAGGGACACAAAACTCGCGACATTTCTCAATTATCTGTCTCATGTTCAGGATAGAATCTCGTGTTCCTTTACCTGCAACAAAGCCTGCTTGTTCTGCGGATATCTGAGGTTGCAGGAATGGTTTTAGGCGTTGATTTATTATGTAGAGCAGAACTTTGCTTGCATGGGATATTAATGCGATAGTACGATAATTGGAACAATCCCTTATAGACCCCTTTTTGTGAAGAGGGATTAGTATTGATGTTGTCCAGTCTTTGGGCCATTCACCAGTTTTCCACACCATATTACATACCAAATGTAAAACATACAGGCCCTCCTCCCCCATCACTTTCAGCATTTCTCCCGAAATACCATCCATACCTGGAGCTTTGTTGTTCTTCAAATGATTGACAGCATTCACAATTTCAGTTAATAAAATATCAGGTTCTTCTTCATACCTCAAAGAAATTTCCTGTTTGGCAGAATTATTTCCTTTGCAATACAGCATTTCACAGTATTGTTTCCACCTCTCTATTGCTTTGTTCTTATCAGTAATGAGGTTGCCATCTTCATCTTCAATCACCCATGTGCGTGGTTTGAACTCATGGGTAATGCTGTTGACCTTTTTAAAAAGATCACGTGTTTGATTCAGCCTATGATGTTGGTCTATTTCATCACAAATACTGGTAAGATACTGTGTCTTGTCAGTTCTGCAATTGCGCTGTATTTTGCGGCAAAGTTCACTGTATGCTTCTTCGTCTTGCTTGGATTGAATGCCACGTTTCTTCAGTGTGCTCCGCTCTTCTATCAGCAGTAGGGTGGTGTTCGATATCCAGGGGTGCTTAGCTTGAGAAGAATTAGTAAATGGTTCAGGGAGAGAAGAGTTAATGATTGACTTGAGGTTATCCCATGTTTGGGAGGCTGATCCTTCCTCCTGTACTTACTGGAGTTTTGGCCTTATTCTTTCTCCAAAATCTTGGAGAGCCTTTTTGTCAGTAACACGAACTTGTGTCACTCTCTTCTTCTTGGTCAGTTTCAGTTTGATCCGCATTTTCATGGATAGCATAATGTGGTCACTACCACAGTCTGCTCCAGGATAGGTTTTGCAATCCAGTACAGAAGTCCGCCATCGTTGCCTCACCAAAATGAAATCCCTGTTGCCAGGAGAAATCCATGTGTATCGACGCCGTGGGTGAGGTTGGAAGAGAGTATTGCAGATAGAAAGGTTATTGCCAACACAAAACTCCAGTAGACGCTCACCACGCTCATTTCTCACACCTAGACCGTGCCTTCCAACCACATGTCCCAAATGAATATCTTCAATAGTCTCGCCTATCTTCGCATTAAAATCACCCTGAATGACTAATATTTCCTTCTGAGGAATCTTTCTGATGGTGTGTTCCAGCAACTCGTAGAATTCATCGATTTCATCATCCAGTGCAACTGCAGTAGGAGCATAAACCTGAATGAAATTGATGCTACACGGAGAAGCATTCATCTTAATGGAGATGATTCTGTCAGAGACAGGCTCATATCCGACGACAGCACTGGCTAGTATTTTAGGAATCACTACAGCGACACCATTCTGACTGAGATCCTCGCTTCCAGAAAAATATATGGTGTTATCCGAGTGAGTGACAAAGTGGCCACAACCTTTCCAATGTGTCTCGCTGAGTCCAAGTATGTCCAGATCATGTAGGCTCATTGCTCTTTCAACGATAGCCAGTTTTCCTGTCTATAAGAGACCTCGTACATTCCAGGTTGCAATCTTTCTAACTACACGCAAAGTTGGTTTGGATTGATTTGCACGTTCAGATGATCCTCTCACCATGTCCCCCCCAAAATAAAATAAATTAAATTAAATTAAATTAAATTAAATTAAATTAAAATAAAATAAAATAAAATAAATTAAATTAAAATAAAATAAAATAAAATAAAATAAATAAAATAAAATAAAATAAAAAAATAAAATAAATTCAGAGGCAAACTCTCAGAAACCTTTGAGATCAAAACTTTCCCCACTCCTTTTCAACTCAGTTCTTAAGAAAATTGTGAGAGATTAGTGCAAGGAACTGGTCAACTTGCATGTCCAGAGTGGGGGTCTAGCTGGATCACGAGAGGGAAGGGCTGACAGTAGACTCTTTGGCCTTTGCAAACGACATGTCACTGATCACTGTCTCTGGAAATACCGATGATCCAGGTCAACTGTCTGAGAAGATATGCAGCAAAAGCAGGACTCCAAGCGTCACAGAGAAAACTACTTTACCAATATCAAAGAGGCCAACAGAGAGATATCACTAGAACAGGGTGAAATCAAGTGAGTGGCGAAATTCAAGTACCTCTGCGACTGGATTGAACCCAACTTGTCACAGAATTAACAAGCTGGAACTGGTCTATCGACTTAACTCAAAACACATACAACAAGCAATGTCTGTCATGCAATCTGAAGATGAAATACTACACTACAGTCATCAGTCCGGGAAGTTCCTGTCACTAAACAGAAAAGGCTTGACTGGAAAACTGGAAGACAGAGGGAGAAGAAACTCAGAAAGATCCTAAGCCTGGTAGTGGAAAATGGGGAAAACAGAGACATCACAATTCAGAGCTCTACTCCCATATAAACAAGCTCTCTGACTGTGCCAGAAAAAGGAGGGTAGCTTTGAGGCAAAATTGTCTCCCAACAGACTGACTGAACACCTATTCACCTTTTTGGGCAAAACAAAGAAGTCTGTACCACCCTGATGACAGATCCTAAAGAAAGTGTGTGGTTTATCTCTGAAGAAGAAAGGTACCCTTTGGTCAGAGGCAAGAAAAGAGTTACACTGGGAGAAGATGTGAAAATAATGGGCAAAGATCAAAGCCTAAAGTTTGAACAAGCATGGTCGCAAGCATTCATTCAAAAGAAGTATTTGGAAACAGATTGAATAGGATTACAGTATTCACGATGCAGAATTTCAAAATACGTTGATTTTTGCAAGTTGCAAAAGTAAAAATAACCACTTTCCCATGATGTATGCAGAAATGATTATTTCTTATGATCCTAAATATCTACCATACTTATAACATTTATTGTTGCAGTAAGATTTAGGGACTAGTCCAATTTACTGAAAAAGGACAAATTAATTTAGGATATAATGGCACTGTACTCAGGAAATGCATCCTATAACTAACCTACTTGACAAATTCCTCGATTCTTCATGAATACCACACGATTAATTTCCACAGTCTATGAAGTCCATTGCCTCTATTTCTTCCTCATAATAATATTAAACAATCAAACTGCATTCTAGATCAATTTTACACAGGCCTATATTAAATGACTTCATGGGCTTTGTGTATATCTTGATAGCACGGAGGAGCACATTAATGGGATGCAAACAAAGCTATAAATTATAAGAGATTGATAAAAGATAAAAATGAACGGAAGCAGACCAGAGCACTGATGGTAATTACATAATACCTACATACATGCGTGGATTACTTGAGATTAGGTACTGTAGCAACTACCGCCATATGACCTCTACCAGTGGCAAGGCTTATGCTTGCACATAGTAAAACCTCATCAGCATGAAACACAAGGAAGACACACACTCAGTTGACAAAACAAAGAAGGAAAAAACAAAACTAAATTTGGTCCCAGCAGGGATATAGTTATCATTTCTTATTCAAAGTCTTGTTGATTAACGTGAATTTCAGTTAGCCTGTATTACAAACAGCCTTTTTTCTCCCTTGAGCCATTTGGAACCGTTTAAGGTGAATTTTGTTTGTAATTGTCATGTATTTCAGGTCAAAATTTGTAACATCCCTCAGAAAGCAAGTATGCCAAGGAATAGCAGACAACAACAAAACATCCACCTGAACAGTCATATTTCCACTGCCTGCAAAGAAACCTCCACGTATGATCAAGTTATATTATTCCTGCTCGCTAATGGGTACTGTAAAGCTCACCGGGCCTCAAACACAATAATCATATCTCAGCATTGCGGTTCTAAACAATAAGCAATGAGGTTGACAATCACAAATGACACTGCCTAAACACAGTTTCTAATCAGTGTGTTCATCTTCAGGAGAATACAGTTTAGATACTAACAACTGTTATTGTCAATACTACATGGAAGAGTAAAACACTGCTGTTTCTGCAAATTTTTGGTTGCTCATAGTATGTAACACACTAATGATTTGAATATTATCCAGAACAGTAAATTATTAACCCCTTTTAACAAACTTTTGAACACATAAACAAGGTTTTACTGTGTTCTTTTCTCCACTGCAGACTTCATACCTGCAAATTTTCAAAAAGAAAAAGCCAGAAGACCCTAAAGCGGAAAATTTTAACAACACACACATGCATCGCAGAGTCTTAAGACATAGTGAAAAAGGATGGCAAGAGGGGGAGATTACAAACAATACTAATAGAAGTCAAATACATGTTATGGTCACGCCTGAAATTAAATACTTACACAAAGTTACATCTTGATAAGTGCTCATCTGTTTTCACTTAACAGTGGGAACAGTTCACACAGTAAACAAACTGTGTTTTTCTACACATTCAACTTGCGGGTCACAATATGAATGTCACCGTCAAAATTAAACTAAACATGTACACTTATTTACAAAATTCTGTCAAGTTCACAGTATGCAGGCTATTATCCATCACAGGTTCGAGAGGACAGATGGAGAGGAGTTGCTTTTTTGCTTTTTTCAGAAATTCTGGAAGAAAACTACTCGAGTAACATGGACCAGTACTTCTGGTTTTTCAAAACAGAAATAGAATCCAGAATTTTATTTGATATTGAGGACCTAAAATGATTTTGGTTCTTCACACATTCACACTCAGCATTGCTGTGCGGTAGTCAGAATAGAAAACATTAGCCTGGATATCTTATCATACTTAGGAACACCTTCAGCTCCATGAATGTTCATCAAGGTGTCATCTGTCAGATTCTCACTCTCAACAGTAGCACAGTCATCAATCTGAAGAGCTACAAATTGGTTCTGAAGCACATTCATTGCAACCTCAACTGACTCACTGCCCTTCCTTGGCAACAATGATGGAAATCTTTCTATAAAGAATTGTACATAAGAAAACCGATCATCTTCAATTTTTGAAACATGTGCAACCTTTGCATGTATCAATGTCGCTCTGATTCTCAACAGAATGGTATGGAACTTTTAATAACTTTTGGTTTTAAAAGTCTGGAAAACAGCTGCTTTAACAGGTTCGTCATTAGTTCTAGTAGTTTATGAATGTGAAGGGAAGCACTCAGAAGTGTAGAATTGAGATCCTCAAATAAAGGCATGACAGTATACAGGAAGGCAATGTATGCCTTATTTAAGCCTGATGACAGAACCATAAAAAAAAATGTCTTCACGATTTTGAATATTGTTCTTATTCTTTAGCACAGGAGTGTCAGATTTTGAGACACATGTAAATCTTTTGGGAGTGACCAATTCTGACAACTCAGTAGCTTTCCTCTTTTTATGGTCTTTGGAACTACCAGGCTCGGCTTTTGGGATCGTAAATAATGTTAAGCTAGTAGTTGATGCCCACTGAGCATTAACAAGCACCTCATCTTTAAAGAAACCAAGTAGTGGATCCCAGTGCTCTAACAGCCTCTGCAGACACCTTCCTAATGATAGCCATCTTGTGCAAACACGTTTCAGTATCTTCTTAGTTTCCTTGTTGTGAAGCTCTTGGAATTTCTTAAGGTGTTCCTTCCTCTTACAACTCTTTTCTAAATAATAGAAGATGTCTACTAATATTTCATCAACTTTAAAGGCAAATTGCTTGCACCTGTCTCAGCAGCCAAGTTAATCAAATAGTGTAAGCAACTCACTACGAAGACAGATGACTGTGCTTCCCTTAAAACAGCAGCAACTCTATTCTTTCCAATCATGACTGGAGCACTGTCGGAACAGAACGCTACACAATTTTGAATTGGTATTTTGTGACATTCAAACTGTGAAATTACCAAATTACCAATATTACGTCCCGTTGAATCATCCACCAAGGCTGGGACAGAAAACACTGAGCTATATTTTCCTGCTTTGCCACCAAACAGGTGATGACAATAGGGTAAAACTTAGCATTACTATTATTTCTCCCATCCGCAACTAAAGAAAATGGTTCACGTTGCATGTAACCAACGAGTTCACTTCTTGAATCCATAGCCATTTCTTTCAAAACGTGTGTGGGTTTCGTACGACCACAGCCATTTTTTCCCCCCACAATTTCTGAACCTGGAAACATCTTCCTAAACAGAGCACCAGCATGATTGACAGTAGCTAATGGGATATTTTTTCAATTAAAAATGAAGTGAACAAGCATTCTGCTCTTACTGTACCAAGATCGGCTCCAGAAGAGGTAAAAAAAAATTTAATTTTCTGACTGCCATCCTTAAATTTTGTATTGGAGATGTGTTTAACAGATTTAACGTGATTTACTAGTTCTGTTCTTCCTCCATGAGAAACGTTTATATCACACGAGCATATGGAACAGAATGCAAATGTTCAGCCTTTCGTGATCGTATAAAACTAGGAAATTCAGCAAATATGCCTCCCTAAAAGATTGATAATATTGTTTCTCAGTTGAACTCATTACGAACACCATTAAAAATACTAAATCACTCACAAATTCGTCACACAATTCCAAGAGTTTCAGAACTACCTCCAATGATACTCACACCCACACACAAACAAAGCCTTTCAGCTGCTACGAAGCACGATGCAGTTACTAAAGTTGTTATATATACATTCACAGCCTGCTACTTTTCACCAATTTCTTTTCTTCAAAATCACAGCCTGCTACTTGTTTGGGAACATCTCAGTGAATGAAATAACAGATGAAGTCAAACAGGTGAGAAAAGCACAGTGATAATCGATAATGTGATCGATACATTTACCGGTCAAATTTCAAACGCTGCATCTTGTATTACCAGCTACAATCGAAAGTCAAACAAATCCGATTTGACGCAGAAAGCTAAAACAAATGCGGATATTCAAAATCCGTACAATAACGTTGTTCATCCATACAACACACTCAAAATCCATACATTTTATGGAAAAACCGGAATACTTGGCAGGTATGAGACTCGAATGTTGTCCACAATACAATCTCCATGTCAAATTGAAAACGTTGTTTTCATTAGTTTTTACAGCAACTTCCAAAATGAATCAGCAGCTAAAATTTTTGCATGCAGTCTTCTATAATATTCCAAGTGAATAGGAAAATAATTAATTTCATTTCAGAGATGAGTACCAAATAATAAAAATAGTGGTCATAATGATTTTATAATTATAATCTGCCATTAATATCAAAGAGAAGAAATTGAAGAATGCTTCTTTATCATTATCTATTAGTTAAATTTGTTACAAAGAAAGCACATGATTTTGGTTCCTACAAATCTAGAATACGTACTTCCATAAAAATGGAAAAATTATAATGAAATACTGATGTACTGAAGTAAACTAATCTTGACTTAAATCATTCCACATGTGTGGTCGGCTCCATTTTTTGGTACAAAACTTGTCCAAAGATTTTAATCCTGAATTGATAACTTAAATGAGATTCACTCAGCCTTGTGAAGTCAACTGAGGATCTGTCTGATGTAAGCGGTAGCACACACAGTCAAGAAATCCAAGGATGTCATAATGCTTACCACTTAACACTCCAATATCTGCAGGCTATCTGGCTGGGCAGCGGTTGGCTCAATAGACGAATCCCTTAATGTGCCAAGGATTATTATTTTCTTCTTTTGACCAGCTCTATTGTCTGCTACACGTTACGAGACACATCTAGAAACTGCGCATATCATTACTGGCACTAAACATACAACTAATATAGAGAGACTGAAAATAATCTGAAGCCGAAAATCTTGATGTTCGGCCACTAATAAATATTAAAAAACTATCACATTCAAAACTGTGTGTGCAACTGTATGTGTTTGTAACTTTATTTTAATCCTACTCCTCAGATAAAATTATTAAGCTAATATACCTCTGCCGTATTCTTAAAATATTATTAGCATAAGCATATGATAAAATTATGATGGATGAAAAATATTAGAAGATACCATAGCATTTACTGTATTTGTCCAATAAATGAGTCATTCTACAGACATTAATGTCCATTATTTAATGATGATAACGATTCATGTGACTGAATCAACTTTCACTACTTTTATACTGGTAAATGAATTACCCAAAGTCTCCATTACACAAACTGGTCAAAGTCTCATAACAAGGTATAAAGAAAACATCAGATATAACAGAGATTCACTATTTGTCAACTACAAACTAGATACAGTCCACAAATACACAGACATCAAAGAAAATTCTCCACATCAGCTCAATAGGACAAATTCAACACTAGAACAATATGACAGAAATAATAAAGAAAACATGTACAGTACAGTACAGTATCTCATAGCACCAACATTCTTAGCAAACAGACACAATTCAAGTAATAATGCACAATACTGTCTTTCTAACCACAATATTAACAAGACAGAGAAGAGTAACTGTTCCTGTTCTGGAGTCAGCTGCTCAGCAAACGGCTGAGTGTGATTCAAAGAGGTAATTCATTAATCATTAAAAAAGTAGTCAAATTCAGTTTAATTCTACATAATTTCAAATAAATAAATTGCACATGTTATTAATTTAACTCTTATTTATCCAAATATATTAGTCGAGCCATAAATACTGTCACAAACTATTTTTTTGAATAACTGGAATATAGTTTTATATGTTACAAACACACACACTGCACATTATTTGCACCAATTAGTCTTCAAAATGTCCACTGTTAGCACACAGGCTTGCAGTCTCTTTGGCCAGTCATTTATCGCTGAACAGACAGCATCAATCAGGAAATCTGTCACAGCTGCCCCTAAGGAATGCTTCAAAACTTCCTAATGTAGGGTGTTTCCTCTTTTAGATCATTCTCTTAAGCACTGACAACAGTTTGAAGTCCAAGGGTTTGAGATCAAGGCTATCAGAAGGCCACTCGGCAGTGGAGATGAAGTCTGGTACATTGGCTTGCAACCACTGTTGAGTCATCCGAGGCTTATGAGCTGGCACCAAATCTTGCTGGAAGGTACAGGGCTCATTTTTCAACATGTTTTTATGCCTTTTTCACAAAAATGAAGTCTGGTGGGGCCCTCATAGCTCACCCATCACCAAACCATGACTGAGGAGAAACTCTCTCACAAGCTTCTCGAGAACTTGCCGCGTATACCCTGTCGTTATGGGGGTTAAAGCTCTCTTCAATAGTGAACACTTTCTCATTGGTGCTACTGTCCTTTCTGCAAAAGATGACTGGTCAAAAAGACTCGAAGCCTATGTGTGTTAATGGTGGACATTTTGAAAACTAACTGATGCAAACAAAGTGTAATATGTCTATAACATATAACAAAGGAAACTGGAAAAAGCTCACACCATATTACAGTCATTCAAAAAACAGTAGGTGGCAGTATTTATGGCTAGACTACAGTATGTATATGTTTTTATATATATATACAGGGTGAAGCGAAATTCCCGCGCTCGGGCGTCGCAGTGCGACTCCTCACATGCCAGCAATAAAAAAATGTCTCACACAAAAGTTCGTCCTGCGAGTATATCCGGGAGAAAAAGGACGTTGAAGAGTGGCAATCTCGCAACACTGTAACCACATGCAGGGTAACTACCTCTGTCAGCACGTATTAGTCGTGCTGTTCAGTTGGTGCGGTGGATAGAGTTTTGGGTTGGCATGCAGGAGGTCGAGGGGTTGATCATGGTTTGAGGGGTATGTTTTTTATTTCGTAAATGTAGTCCAGGTGGTATGGTATCTGGCATCTTAATCGTCAACAGCGATTGCAGCGGGTCCTCTAGAAACCATTTGCACTTCCTACGATCCTAGAAATGCACGAACATCGGTTTTCATGGGTCAGCTTTGAAAGACGCAATTCCACGCCGTGGGCGTGAATTCATTCACACCATTTCGTCCACTAGGTGCGTTACAACGTGTTCAGCACGACTAAATTTTGTAAATGTAGGATACATGTGACCTAAGAAACGGTGTCTTACTGTATTACAGTATATAATGTCCGATGGAAATTAGCAAATAAAAAAGTTTGCCTCAACCCAGAATCGAACCCTCAAACTCCTGCATGCCAACGTAAAACTCTATCCACTGCACCAACTGTACAGCAAGGCTAACGTGCTGACAGAGATAGTTACCCTACATGTGTTTACAGTGTTGCCAGATTGCCACTCTTTAACCTTCTTTTTCTGCCGGATATACTCGCAGGACGAACTTTTGAGAGAGACATTTTTTTATTGCTGGCATGTGAGGAGTCGCGCTGCGACGCCTGAGTGCGCGAATTTTGACACACACACACACACACACACACGATTACATAAAAGAACAACTGCAATTGAAAAGTGAAGTCCTATAATGATCCTGAATGATATATATGATACTGATAGCATGTTAACAGAAAAAGAAAAAAAGAGAGAGATACGTGAGAAGGGCAAGCAGCAATTCACATTTACATAAATTATTCCTTTACCTTCTTGGCAAAATATCAGATAGGTAAAAAGGGAAACAAATGTCAACCAGCCTCACTGGGGGACTTATTTATTTGCTAATAATATACATATATACACATGGCAAATATACACACAGAAATAATTACAATTTAAAATCTAAATCACTAATATAAACAACTGACAGTGGAGTTCCTAGATACATATCTTTCAATTCACACCTATAGGATCTCGGCAGCTCTGAATGATATACTTCACTGTTTGAAGTCTGTACATGAAATCTGTGAAGTATAGCCACCCATATCACTTGGCAGAGGTGGAACCTTACAGTACATGCACCCTTTACTTCCTCCCAGTTAATTACAAGAGAGTTACGACTGCTCAGACGGTCTCGCATACCATTTTGTGCATAATGCAGATCTGCATAACACATACCAAACTATAGCGACATGCACCTAACTTCCTCTTAGACTACTTTTAGTGTATCATTTTAAGCATGACGAGTTTTATTTTTTTGTATTTGGACATGTATAGTGCCAAAAATGAAGCATTAGCATATTATATTCCATCTCTCACTCATTTCACTACTCACTGCACCAGCCAGCTATGATGCTGGCTTGCACAGAACACTGTTTTCTCACTGCCACTTCACCGATTCCAGGTATGGACTGTGTGGTAAATGGAAGAACAACCGAGATTTATAAAGACAATGATGAAATGGAACCTTTGAAAATTGATGAATTGATGAATGAGGTAAATATTTATTGAAAGCTATCCTTATATACAACATTCCTTGTACTTTAATTTTTTTACAATATTCTTTACGTCGCACCGACACAGATAGGTCTTACGGCGATGATGGGATAGGAAATGGCTAGAAGTGGGAAGGAAGCGACTGTGGCCGTAATTAAGGTACAGCCTGGTGTGGAAATTGAAAGCCACTGAAAATCATCTTCAGAGCTGCTGACAGTGCCGACAATGGGTTTTGAACCCACTGTCTCCTGAATGCAACCTGATAGCTATGTGATCCAAACCACAAAGCCATTTGATCAGTGCATTCCTTGTACAATTACATTTTGGCACTATTGCAACTTTAAAATAATCACTCTCTTGACATTGCAACATTTATCTGGCCATGGCCAAAAACTGGCAGAGCTAAAGAGAGACCTATACGTCCCTTGAGGTTTATTGATCATGATACAAAATGCCAAGCGAATTGGAAATTGATCCCTCTTGAAAGAAAATGGAAGTGTTTTATCAGATGTTATTAAGTCAGCTTGAGGGATTAGAGAATGGGAAAGGAACGGGTAGCAAGAAGGGAATTGGAAAGAGAAGTTAAGGGAAAGAAACCAGTTGGAAGACCGAGAGTAAGGTGGATGGATCATATGTGGAAGGACTTTAGAGAAGCTGGATTGGATGTGGCAGAAGTAATGGAGCAGGAAAAGTGGAAGGACAGAAAGGAGTGGAGGAGGCTTGTTAACCACACCCGGGTGACTGGAGTGGGAAATTTATGATGATGATGATGATGATGATGATGATGACCAGACTACCATATAACAGGTTATCATATTGCTTCTTCATACCTTGCCGGGCTGAGTGGCTCAGACGGTTAAGGCACTGGCCTTCTAACCCCAACTTGGCAGGTTCGATCCTGGCTCAGTCCGGTGGTATTTGAAGGTGCTCAAATATGACAGCCCCGTGTCGGTAGATTTACTGGCACGTAAAAGAACTCCTGCAGGACTAAATTCCGGCACCTTGGCGTCTCCGAAGACCTTAAAAAGTAGTTAGTGGGACGTAAACCAAATAACATTATTATTATTATTACTTCTTCATACCACAGTAGATGAACCTAATGTCCAAAGATGTTAAATAAACGATTCTAAGAAAATTACAAGGATTGAAGTTTGTCATGTACAGCTAGGGCTAATAATGATCTAATACACATGCTCCCCAAAATGAAGCATCAGAAAGGATAATTTCAATCATTAACATCAAGGTCAAATACTTCACAGTAGACACTAACTGACAAAAGATAATCATTCTAATAAATACAGTTGAGACTGGTTTATAAATGACTCAGTTCTCCTAATTCAGTTTTATACGTAAATTCCTGTAGGTCCTAGCAAAAGATGTTAATTAAATCTCACTTGAACATAACCCATTTATAAGTAATGCAGTGTTACACATTTTAATATTTCTTAAATGCGGTTTATTTATGTGTAACAAAGTTAAAATAGTGTTGCTGACGTATCCATTTCCTGTGATCAAAACACAGGCAAGTAAGAAATGTGGTACATTAGAATCAGTTTTGTTGGTATCGGGATACGAGACAGCTGATTTGCACATAATGCAAATGCTGTACATATGAATTTTCTGTTGTTTCCAAAATACAGGTGACTTAGAAATGTGATACATTAGTGTCGGTATTGTTGGCGACGGGACTTTAGTTGCAGACATTGGAAGGGTGCGGTGGTTCAACAAAGGTCATGGGAAGTAATTGTGCAGCATAAAGCTAAAGTAGAAAGATTGCGACACATATGTTCAGGCCACGCCACAGGACACACTCCCATTTTAATTATAAGCAGGTTATGAAATCGAGACATATTAAAAATGATGCTGAGATCTGACATTTGCTGTATTGAGTAATAAAACCTGCAGTTCCATCAGTAGAAAGTGTACGTTGCTGTCAGTTGGCCATGGAGAATGGAAAGAGGAAAGTTACACGCTGGACAAGAAAGTAAAATTTATACAAGAGGACAATAACCTACATAAAAGAAATTGAAATAGTTGGAGATTTAGGATTTGCTTGTACCACCCCTTGCTCAGTCATTAATAAAAGAAATACCATTTAGATGAATTTTGAAAGATTGGGTGTAAAATAAACAATACTGATTAATAATGTTGCCAACCTGATATGCTGAAAGAACCATAACTATAAATATGCTGTTAACTTATATTTCTGAAATAACCTGTTTTCGAAATAGAGAAAATTATTTTAATAATTATATGACATAATATCTAAACCTGATTTGTAGATAATTCTTAGTTAGAAGTAAAATCTGCTCTTCACTTTGATACAGTAGAACCTCGATAATTCGAAATCGGTTAATTCAAAATCCCGCCTAATTCGAAGCAGCTCTCGTACCCGGAAACATGAGATACAGTTTTGCATGTTATTTAAATTGTTTAATTCGAAATACGGATACTTCGTAATTCGAAGTACAATGTCGGCCCCAATACCGAAATTCAGACTTTTAATTCGAATATGCCTTTACATTTTAAAACAATAGTATGTTACAGAGTAATTTCTACTCGAAATTTATCCGCTCCGCGTCATAATAGAACGCGCGTTCCTTAACGTGGAAGGGTAGCTTTCCGCACTTACAGTCACTTCGGTGGGTCTACAGTGCGCTTCATGATTGCTAAATTGAATGAAATCGGAATTCTTTTGTATTCAACCTTTTAATGAACGCCGTAATATCACTCAACAGGCAGTGTGTGGAAAAACAAAATCCGCGAACACTGGCGATGCCGACAGTTGACGAAAAAGCGTAGGCACCGAACAATATTGTCATTGCCGGTGAAACTGCATTGCTTTAGTTTAATGCAAGCCCAAACGGTCTTATGGTTTTAAATGGGTCATAGTAGTACGTTGCAATGCTCATGGGATGGAAGCGAGAAACTTTATCCCCTCGTCATAGGAAAGTTCGATAAACCACAATGTTTCAAGGGCGTCGGGCACTTTCCATGCCAGTACAAAGCATATAAAAATGCGAACAGTACAGAAATCCAAAAAATAATGCATTTGCACAGGGGGACCGGCATAATTTATCCTCGTCTTTGATTGTGTGATTTTTTTTCTTTCGTTGCGTGAGGTTATGTTTGTCAGTGATTTATCCAAGTGCATTATTTGAACATTGTAAATGCACCTTGTTGGATACATGTCGGAAATAGTTTTTTCCATGGCATTTGAAAGGTTTAAACTGTGAATCGAGGTGATTGCATGTATTAATGGGTCTTAGAATACTTTGTGACGCGGCAAGTGTTTACATTTCTGAAGTACGAAAGAAGTTGGCGGGAAATCGTACAAGGATAGAGTCATAGAAAAGTTCGATTTTAAGGGCATCGGGTACTTCCTTTGTAAATACAAGGCATCTAAAATGCATTAAGTATAGTAATCCAATTAATAAAGCACTTGCACATGGGAGCCCGCATAGATTTCTCCTCGTCTTTGAATCGTGCTTTCTTTTTTCTTTCTTTCGTTACGTGAGGTTGTTTGCCAGTGAGATATCCGAGTGAATTACTTGAATACTGTAAATGCACCTTCTTGGATACATTTTGGGAATAGTTCTTTTTTCATGGCATTTGAAGGGTATAAACTGTGAATCAAGGTTAACTGCATGCAGTAACAGGCCATAGAATATTTTGTAATGCGGCAAGGGTTGGTACTTCTGAATTGCGAATTGGCGGTTAATTCGAAATCACGTAATTCGAAGTCCGATTTTTGAGTCCCAACGACTTCGAATTAACGAGGTTTTACTGTATATGTATAACAGGTTCAACCGTATATACATTTCTTTAAATGTAAAACAAAAATTTAGGAAACAGAGTTCAAGCAAGATCTGCAATTGACTGGGAACACTAAAACAATATATTAAGGTAGGCTTTGTATGTAGGCCTAACCAAGAATAAAAATTGATACACATTTTATCACAAACTCATGGTCACCTCCATGCTGAACCCTACCCTTTTGAAAACATCAATCAGTGAAGTTCCTAGATGGAATGGTAAAGTTTGTAATTCTAGTTGCAGTGAGGCTGGTCTTCTACAATAGCTTCCCCCTCTCACAAGTATACAGAAAAAAAATACATTTCTTTCTATAGTAACCACCAGAAATCAGATTTTTTTCCTCAATTAAGAGTATGTACGACACATTAAAGCATTTATTTTCAATCATTAAAGATTAAAAGCATAGTTAAAAATTATCAAAATCAAGCCACATCTGTAGAGGAATATACCTGTCTGGAGCAACAATTCATTTCTATTAGCTTCAGTAATGGACCATATCAGATTCATTTGATGAGTCTTTCTCTCTCTTGACAAATCCAAAATACCCTAAAAAGGCTCATACAATGCTAATCTCTGTCCATAATTAGACTCTTCTCATGTTTCTGTCATATTTGCAGACAATTTTACAAGGATGAAGGACGGAGATATCACAAAATGACTGACTGAAACAAGAATTATACCGAATGGTCAGAATCAATCAACTAAACTCATCAAAATGTGAGAGCACAGGCTACATCAAAATTAAGCATTAAAAACTTCCACATCAGTTACCTTCCTCATCTGGCGTTTTAATTCTAGCTCAATTCCTGCTTTCACATCATCTTCAAACTACTGCAGTGATGATTATTATGATTATGATGACAACTGTATCAGATTCTCCTCAAATGTTGAAGTCGCTTCAGTACGAAGCAGTTACGATAGCCTTGACTATTCAACAACAATAAAGGTGTTTTTAAAGCCTTGACTATGTCAAAATCTTCACGCTGAGTTTTCATACGGTAATTTGGACAATGGTACAGATGCTCCGGATCTTGAAAGCACTGCAGTCATGGGTATCATTTTGCAAGCTCCTACCAGTTCTTATTCCAGTCCAGTAGTCTTAACTGTTGCTGCCAGTACAGGTTCTTGAGAGTGCTTGGTATAGCTGTTACAGGCTTGGTGCTGTTCATAAAACTTTTCTGTAATCTGAGACGTCTTATTGCTGAGTAGCATACAGAGGATAGCGATTGTCCATCTCTTGTTTCAGTTTCTCAGTTTAAGCTACTACTTGCTGTTGAACAAAGGGTGGTGCTATGCCGCAGGGTATATACCTTTTTGACATTAGCTGGTCTGAGACATTCAAAGACTATAAGACACATTTCACTCAAGGCAGTAGCCAGTTTCTGAAATGCACACAGATGGCCCATACAAGACAAGCAAACTCAGCTGCAGAGAGAGTGCTAAACAAAACTGTACTTTGCACACTTGCTAGATGTGCTTCTCATGTAGACCCTGTCAACATCCTAAGTAAGCTGTTCTCTACTCTAACGTTCATGCCGATGGAATGGCAGTGTCTTTTAAATGTGAGTGAACAATCAAGTTGAACTCCAAGGTACTTGACAGCAGAGGAGAATTCTAGTTGTCTTCCCAACAGGTATTCAGTTCTATGATTTGCAGCACAATTGTGAAGATGGAATAGTGACACTTGTGTTTTGTAAGGATTTAGTTTAAGTTGTCCTTGTAGTACTTGGACCGTTTGCTGAGGCAGATCTGCAGCCTGGATTCTTATGTCCCCAAATGATCTGGAATGATCCTTCACCGAGATCATCAGCACACAAGAATCAATGGTTGACAGGATCATAAGCAGCAGTCAAATCTATACAAACAGCACCAGTCATAAGGCCTTTCTGAAATCCGTCTTATATGCTTTAAATTGACTAAGGATCAGGATTTTAGTTGGTGCATGATCATCCTAGTCTGAAACCCACCTCCCTGCAGCATACTCTGGGCCAACATTCTGTAACAGAACAACTACTTTCTCAATACCCAAGTATCTTCAAGTTTCTAAGACAATTAAAATGAATACTTATGCTTTTTCTCAAAACTGCCCTTTTTAGGGCAAAATTAATTGCATCTTGTGGTAGTATTGCTGAATGTGGAAGGTTTCTCAACAACAGAAGCTGAAGCACTGGCTGATTTGTGCTCAAAAACCAAGTGTGATGTCCTTTGCACGCAGGAAACACACTGCGCTGACAATTAGCAACCACCACCTGTTCCAGGAATTTGGCTATTCATTGTACCAATTTGTGTTTATGTTAGTGCCATCTTCAGCAGACTTGGACTGACTATCTTGTCCACAAACATCAGAGAAGAGGGAAGATACTGAAATTCTAACAGTATAAATCAGTGGCACTGTAATATTATTCTATGAGCTACCTTCCAGGCAGTTTTATTTTCTCAGAATGTGCAAATTTCAACGACTGGAATGCAAAGATTACTGTAGGTGACTTCTGCAGTCACAGTATAAGTTGGGGATATAGGAAGGTAGATGAAAATGGCAAAGCTGTTGAGCGATGGGCAGAGGCTAATGATCTGAATATTATGTATAATAATTCCAAACAGCCCAAGTCTTTCACCAGTAGGTGCTGGTCCAGTTACTGCTGTAGTAATTTTAGTTTAAGTATTGACAATTTCAAAACAGACCACCTAGAGCCAAAGACAAATCTGAAAATCAGAAATGATAAGTATACTGTAACATTAGACGTTTTAGGTCACATGTGGGCTGAACGAAAATAGCCTTATACCTCAATTCATTATATTATACTGTAACAAACAAATGTGTTCCATTAGTGTAAATGAGATGAAGTTATTTTGTAATTTTGAAAAGTTTGCATTATCAGTTTTGACCAAAAAGAACTTGCATCAGAATATAATGCCCTGAACACCACAGAATGTCTTAATGTTTGTTGCTATGCCTACCTAGTCTAAGTTTGTCATTCTGAGACACTGATCTTTCATCTTTTATTTTTAATTATCTAATTGATTCTGACTATCCTGTATAAGACTTAAACTACAGTGAAGGTGTGGTAACTTATACAACTAAAACACAGTTTTGATATATTTAATGGCTTCAGATCCTCCTGGAAAGTTTTCGCCATGACCTCTACCAAGACAAATAAGTTACACTCCACGATCAATGGCTTACAGTTGTACGAGCATACTTTCCAAAATCTACGATATTTAAAGTAATGAAATATCAGAGAGGCAAATATGGCACTAAATAACCCTCACACTCTCAAGGACTTATATGTGAAACAGTTTTATTTCAAATATAAACATATTACTTTATTACTATATGGTTTCATCTGCAAAAGAGGAACAATGATTTATGAAGTTCAGGTTGTAAATACACAAGCAGTAGCATTAACAATGAATAACGTAAGATAACATATAGAATTAGAAGGAAAGCAGTGACTTGTAAGGTGGAATGCAGTCAAAGACACATGTAAAGAGGAAACAAAAAAAGACCTAACCAAGAATATTCCAGTAAAATCTTAATCACAGTAAATAATATTCACATCACATTCTTTTTAAATCACTGCTTTCCAGCCATTTCCTTAGAGTAAAATTAAGATCACACCTTCAAGTTTTTCTATCAATTAAAAATTCTGATTTATTAACATCTTTGAATAGTTAAGGATTCTATGAAAAAATAAAAACAGAACATAATACAAGCATAAAAATTATTATATTCAAGTAACCCAACAAACAACACATATGACTGTATAATTATGATCAATATTCAAACATTTCTGTAACAGCAATAATTAGAATCAAAATCACATTGTGGCATAATTCAACTATTATACAATGGCAATTCTTTGGTTCATGGCAGATAAAATTTTCCCATGGCTGAAACTAATTCCATACTGGAATGTATATAACTTGTTAGTGATTAACAACGCTGAACAATATCTCTGACAATGGCTCCTCAAGGAGAACATAACAAAAAATACCACACACATTAAACTATACTCAGTAAGTAGCAAACAATTTCAATCACACAACTGATACAATATTGACTAGAGCCTTCAGGATCACTTTAGATGAGTTTCATCAAATACAGAGGCAAAAAGGCAGAATCAACACCATAGCAGGACTGAGATACTACCATTTTTATTAACATGGTTATGTTTTTGCAGGTCTATCTGGAATTAGTCATCAATTTCATGAGCCCTTTGTAACCATGGCAACCAGTGTTCATCTTCTATATATACTATGTCAGTAGCATCACCTATACATTGCTATAGGAACAAAAGCTTTGCAAGAACGAGTACCATTTACTACCTACTGTACTTGATGGTGATTTGAACATCAACCTGAAGTCAACACCTGGTCAAGAGTTTCTCTCCTTCATACGTGATACGGTCACCCTCTAATTGAACAACGACCCGGCCACATCCACTATGAGGAGTAGTACATGCACCGATGTTGTGTTCAGTTGCCAAGTAAATCATCAAACAACCCAACAGTATGTTTTGTTCACTAATGTGTAAATAAGTTCTTGTTTCATTCCATCAGTATTGTACTTTTTCTTTGCAAAAAAAATACTTAATTGAATCTCTACACTTCAGTATTCTATTAGAGACACTCACACTTCATACTCCTACATTTTCTCTGCTTCATGAAAAAGCATAGAACTGTGGATATGAACTCGCTCTCTCATATTCCAAGCCCAAAACTATATCCATGATTCTATGCTTCTCCATGTAACAGAGATAATGTATGGGTGCAAGTTTTTCTTGTTATTTAAAAACATTCAATACCCAAATGTTGAACAGGTTTTATCAGCAATTTTGCCATGAGGTTCATATTTTGTACTGAAAGCCATAGCTGGCAAATACATGAAAGAGAGATCTGAAACATTTCATATCCTGAATATTCATTTTACAAATATGCATGCTGAGTAAGGGTTTCTTGACCATGGTAATGCTCACTGATTTTCAGGCATATCATGCACAAGTAATTTCTTAATAACCTTCCTCAAAATGTAGAATACAAAGATTAACACAGCACATTCCTTTCCATTAAAAAAAAAATTCTTTGTACAAACCAATACATGAAGGTATCTGGTAAATCAGTAGACAAACAACAAAATAAGTTATATTTTACACAAATCATTCAAAATGTGATCAAGGAATAACACATTTTATAATTTATAGTCAATATTATTTCATTTCTCTAACTGAACAATTACTGGCTTTCACAGCCAGTGCCACAATAATACAAAAAGGTTTCCAGGCTTGTAAGACGTGGTTCCATTAGGTTTATAGCACTCATCATTTCATCCAATATTGATACCTGTATTTTCAAATGTAGCTTTCTTCAAAAGGTCAGTAGTGGTCTAAAGCTATATCTGTGCACTCCCACTACAGTAGAACCTCGATAATTCGAAATCGGTTAATTCAAAATCCCACGTAATTCGAAGAAGTTCTTGTTCCCAGAAACATGAGATACAGTTTTGCATGTTATTTAAATTGTTTAATTCGAAATACGGATAATTCGTAATTCGAAGTACAATGTCGGCCCCATTACCGAAATTCAGACTTTTAATTCAAAACTGCCTTTACATTTTAAAACAATAGTATGTTACAGAGTAATTTCAACTCAAAATTTATCCGCGTCATAATAGAACGCGTGTTCCGGAACGTGGAGTGGTAGCTTTCCGCACTTACACTCGCTTCGGTGGGTCTACAGTGCGCTTCATGGTTGCCAAGTTGAATGAAATCGGAATTCTTTTGTATTCAACCTTTTTAATGGAACACCGTAATATCACGCAACAGGCATTGTGCGGGAAAACAGAATGTGCGAACGCTGGCGATGCCGACAGTTGACGAAAAAGCATGGCTCATATAATAAATTCGTAGGCACCGAACAATACTGTAATTGCCGATGAAACTGCATTGCTTTATGTTAATGCGAGCCCAAATGGTCTTATGGTTTTGCAATTGCAATGCACATGGAAGCGAGAAACTTTATCCCCTCGTCATAGAAAAGTTCGATAAGCTACAATGTTTTAATGGCGTCGGGCACTTTCCATGCCAGTACAAAGCATCTAAAAATGCAAACAGTACAGATATCCAAAAAATAATGCATTTGCACAGGGGAACCAGCATAATTTATCATCGTCTTTGAATTGTGTGATTTTTTTTCTTTCGTTGCGTGAGGTTATGTTCATCAGTGATGTATCCAAGTGCATTATTTGAACATTGTAAATGCACCTTGTTGGATACATTATGGAAATAGTTTTTCCATGGCATTGGAAAGGTTTAAACTGTGAATCGAGGTGATTGCATGTATTAATGGGTCTTAGAATACTTTGTGACGCGGCAAGTATTTACATTTCTGAAGTACGGTAGAAGTGCCATGGCAGGAAATCGTACAAGGATAGAGTCATAGGAAAGTTTGATTTTAAGGGCATTGGGTACTTTCTGTGTAAATACAAGGCATCTAAAATGCATACAGTATAGTACTCCAATGAATAAGGCACTTGCACATGGGAGCCAGCATAGATTTCTCCTCGTCTTTGAATCGTGTTTTTTTTCTTCTTTCTTTCGTTGCGTGAGGTTATATTTGCCTGTGAGATATGCAAGTGCATTATTTGAATACTGTAAATGCACCTTTTTGGATACATTTTGGAAAAAGTTCTTTTTTCATGGCATTTGAAAGGTATAAACTGTGAATCAAGGTTAACTGCATGCAGTAATGGGCCTTAGAATATTTTGTAACGTGGCAAGGGTTGGTACTTCTGAATTGCGAATTGGCGGTTAATTCGAAATCCGATTTTTGAGTCCCAACGACTTCGAATTAACGAGGTTTCACTGTATATACACCAGTACTGAGATGTTCTCTATACAGTCCAGAATTTGGCTGTGCTGATGAGGTTGGTGCAGATTGGTTAGTTGTCCTTCTCTTTGCTCATGTGTCCACCTGGATTCTTTACTCTTATTTCTTTTTTTTTTAGTGTGGGTATCCATGCTCTGTTTGGCAAATGCTGGGACAGTTTCTATTCACAGGCAACAGCCAATTTCTTCCACCTTCTTACCCAATTTAGTTCACTATCCTTCATTTCATCTTCATTTACTCCTCAACTGTGGATGGTGCCAGGAAGAGCATCCAGCTGTAAAAACATGCCATATAATTTCTTCTCATATCATCCGCTACCCTGTATCAGGAAAGAGGATGAAGGGCTAGGCATACATGCATCCATCTAGGCTCAGTTTACCTAATTATTTGTTAGTATTACAAAAGAGAGTGAAATTATTTTCAAATCGTTAGAATGTCTAACGCAGACGACAGCAAAATTCAAAATATATTCTTACCCATATCCACATCTTGGGAATGAGCAGGCCACTCTCAAAGTTGAATATTTGCATGTTCCCTATCACATAGAAACATTCTAATAACATGTATTTCAGCAATGTCATGCAAGCAGAGGAATTTAGAACCATGGGCTGTAAAATGACATCGAGACCATGACTGAGCCTGCTTGGACTTTGTGAATCTTCTGTACATGTCTTTCTATATTGCCTGGTTGTCTTCCTAAGTATATTTAGAATCTGAATGTACACCAAAGCAAAATTCATCTGTAAAGAGAATTTGGTCCCGCTATCCCTATTACCAGTTTTAATGTTCAGTGGCATTAAAAAAATAAATATAATTTCCATGATTAACAGCTGGATACATCAGGAATTAAGGCTTAAATAATCTCTTCCTGGTTTTAAAGAATTACGATTTTACTAACCATTCTGTATGGCAATTGCTGTTAAAAATTCTTTCACTTTCTTTGGGCATATTTGAGCAACAGTTGTAACCCTTGGTCTCCCTGGATTTATTCTTCTGAACTGTCATCTTGATGTCTCCACATTCTTCATGTGACATTTTATCAATATGAAGAGTCTTTGTGACATTAGCTTGTGTTCCACTATTTTCAATTATTTGAATTACTCTAAAAGTTTTTATCATGACTGAACATTTATCGCCATAATTTAAAACTTTCTTGCTTTTACTGAATTGACATATTTAAGAGACAGTGTTACATAATAATATGAATAAACAAGTGAACCAGATTCAATGAGTTGTGCAAATTAAAGGACCAAAATTATTTTTACTTCACAACTTCCCTACTTATACTGTTGCCCTAATGACAAGGTATGGACTACCTAAGGAATTATAAAATAAGAAATTAAATAAAGAGATAATCACATCCGTATCAGAATATGAAAAAACCTTAAAATATAAAACAGAAAAAGAAAATAAGAAGCCGGGTAATGGATACGCAACACACATGACCTTACAAATGATTTCTGTAAATATTGAACTGCAAACTGCAAACAGCAGCTACCACTGTTTTTCAAGGCCTAATGAAGCCCCATGTATGTGCATTGTATTTCTTTCCAATAAATGTATTTAACATTTGGTTTTGTGTTACTTTAAATATAATACATGTGGTTTGTTCCTAAACACATGATTTCAACGTATCTTATACCTTTGGAAAAAGTTTCTCACTGGGTGAAAAAATGCTTATGCTTGTGAAAATATGCGAAACAGCACTTTTCTTTAGCAGTGTAGACGTGCTGTGTATTCTTACACATTTCTCTGGTAATATTCATTTATCTTTGAACTTTATGATTTGTATACACAGGAAAGTGCACTGGTACCACTACTTCTTGATATTCTAAATATTTACAATCATATTTATTATTTCAGTAATTATGTTAGTCATTCTGGTTTCCACGATTCAGTTTAAGGTAACTTACCTAGTTTTTGTAATTCATAATAAGGCAGTAGCTGAAACTGTTTATAAGATCAATCACTGGGGTCCTATGTACACTCTTTAAAGAATTAAACAGATTACAAAGAATACACCTGGGCAACTGGAGTGGGACACTGATGATGATGATGATGATCAAAAAGTATAGATTTAAGGAGACATTAATTTATTCATGGATTTTCAGAAATAAGGGTAAGAGTCCCAACAGTTCTCAGAAACCTATTCATCTCCTTAATACCTCCATTTTCAACTCAAGTTATTCCTGATACCAAGTTTTATGGTTCAAACCAAATCTAATATGATGTTATATCTATGAATGCTTTATGATTACTCACGACAAGCAGCAAATGGATTTTTGAAAATTCTTCAGATTATTGACTAGATAAATTGCTCTTTGTCTGGCTTCATCCCTGATGATCTGTCATTCAGAATTTTTCTTTTAAATTGATCAACATCAGCCACAAGATGTCAATATAACTGAGTAGTCACATAAAATATTGGTTAACATTTCCACGAACAACTAAACATTTCTAAAGCATTTCACAAGGGAATAAGTGAAACAAAATTAGAGATAATTACAGTTTTGCATACATTATAACTCCATGTGCATAATTTTAACCGTCTTAAATTACACTGAACTTGTCCAGCTATTAGCATGAACTCTTGATTTAAATGGATAAATTTATTTAGTCTCCTTTTCAAAGAATTATTGCAACACTATACAATTACATGGAGAAATTTCTACTCCATATCTGTATGTATTATCTCTATACAGTTACTTAATCATTCCTCAGTCTGTTTCTATAACTAGGTAGCGAGACTTCTATGGTTTCTTTCAAATGCAGTAATAAACAAAGAATTGTAACAGTAAGAATTGTGCTGTCAATTTCAAAAGTTCTCAAATGTAAATGTAATGTTACTGTCCAAGACATACTGTTGTACAAATTTACCCCCTTCACCAATGTACATTCTACAATCTGCTAATCCTTCATTCTATTCTTACCAGTGTTATACCACATGTTCTATTCCTCTTTAAAACAAATCTAAATGTTTTGACAGTCCTTAGCTTAAAGCCTAGATTTTATCTCATCTTTAACAGGCCAAAATTTTAAAAGTAAAAATAATAATAGTATGATACCAGATCAACCATTAAAATTTGTCTTTATAGCCATAAAAAAAACGAAGCCTAATGGGGACCCTGAAGACTATAGACAATATTTCTGACATACATGAGACTGAATTCATGACCTTGTTAATAAGAACTTATTGATATTAATAAGAATCTTATTAAATTGTAAGTAGTTCCTAAGTGGATGCAATAAATAATATATATTACTAATTCAGACATCATCGAAAAGTCCTCTGGGTGGGGGACCAACACGCACAGCAGATGGGTCTGAACCACCTTGGTACAGTCTACTACGAGGACTGTCCTGTGGTTCATAATAACGATCTCCGCTACCCACGTAGTAATCTACTGGTTCCACATCTCGAAGTAGAACAGCTCGGGCAGACTCTGTTGAGTCATCACGATGCAATGGACGAACTGAAATTGAAACTGAAAATTAGAAATTCTCTGAATAGGATTTTCTTTAAACAAACTTCATATCATGAAACCATCTCTTAAGACATATACACTAGCATCAGAAAGTTTAGACTCACCTACAAATAATAATTTTCTTAAATAATTGTTTTCTGCGAGATGATAAGTGGTACTTTAGTTCTGTTACTTATGTATGGATGCTTTCAGCACTTTCATAAAGCTATTTCAATGCATATTGTGAGATTTTATTTTATCTTCTCAAAGAAGTTGACAGATTTATGGTCCCCAGCTCTTCCTGCCTGCTTCTACCTGGGTAACTTCCAGCCTTTTCAAAGGTAATAAACATGCCTCACTCACGTGATTACTTGGATAACTTCTGGCCCTTTCCCAGGTAATAAACATGCCTCTCTCACGTGATTACTTGTCCTCCTTGTTTCCTCGCTGTCTTGGAAGTTGACAGTTAGCCTACAGAAGTTATCCTGAGCAGTTGTATGTTAACCTCTGTACCAGATTGTTCATTTTCTACATCGTTATCTGGGTATAACTACGGTAACAACACAAATCAAACAATCGAAAATGGGGAAGAAGGCTAATATAACCCAAGAAAACAGAGTCACGGCTTGTGCTTATAAATTGGGTGGTCGAACCGAAAAATTGCGCAAAAATTGAAAATTTCAGAGTGCAGCGTTCGCAGAGCAGTGAAACGCAGAAACGGGTAGTCATGAGGATCGACCAAACCAAACCAAACCAAACCAAACCAAATCAAATCAAACCAAACCAAACCAAACCAAATCAAATCAAATCAAATCAAATTCTCTTTATTTGCAAATGAGGTGTCTACCTCGGTGGCAAATGGTACACTAAAATACATTATTGTCAAGCACTAAATATTAAATTAACAAGAGAAGAAAATTTTCCTATAATACAATATTATACAATTTACGCTAACAATTTTTTCTATTAAACACACAGCTCATCCTTAATAAATTTATATTGTTTACAAAATTCTACTTATGATATCTCCTGTACTACTAACAAATATAGTCAACTGATATACAGTATGTGGAATTACTTCAAATGATACTATACAACTGGTATAAGATTAAACTTTACATTGCATTTATTTACTTCTTTTTTTTTTTTTTACCCATTCTGGAACCTAAGTAGCATAACGACCTGCTGCGTCTTAACCAGAGCCCCTTTTGCCACCACTTTTCAGAGTTCCTGAAGGGCCTTCACAGCTACCGTAGCAGTCCCAGGGCCCTCGAAGTCCCCACTGTACTTCACCCCTACAGGCAGTCCCCTACTTTGGCTGTCCAAACTCCTTAGACCAGGGGATGGAATTAATTTATTCACACACATTTTTTTTTTAAATTGACAATAACCTGCACTGGTCGAATGCCCTCTAACATTTCATTTATTTTCTCTGTTGCTGTTTATTCTCTTCTTGAATATCTGTACAGATTTTGGAAAAGGATCAAGCACTACCCCTGGTAAACTGTTCCACTCCTTCACACCCTTCCCAATGAATGAAAATTTACCCCAATCGCTTCTGCTAAAATTCCTTCTAATATTGTATTTGTGGTCTGTCCTGCCGATATAATTATTTTCCAACGCAGTGAACGTCCAAGGAAGACTTTTAACATTGAAGATAACTGTATTTTAATCCTCAGCAAGCGTGACAGAAGGTGTTCAGCAGTAGAAATTGGCTCAGAGATAAATAAAACAAGAGAACAATCTGTGTCTGTTACAACAGTGAAAAATTGTCTGCTTGAGGCGGGATTGTTTGGTCGCGTAGCAGCACGGAAACCATTGTTGAAAACTGTACACAAGCAGAAAAGGCTACAATGGGCCGAAATGCATGCTAACTGGACTGCTGAACAATGGAAAAGGGTGCTTTGGACGGATGAAACTAAATTTGAAAAATTTAGTTCCAATCGTCGCCAATACGTTCGTCGCTGCCCTGGTGAAAGGGTTAAGGAATCCTGCATAATTCCGGAGGAGGAAATGTGATGGTGTGGGGATGATGTTTTAGAAATAATCAGTTTCGTGATTTGGTGAAAGTAGAGGAAATACTGCAAAAGAAACAATATCACCGTATCCTTTCGCGCAAGTCCGTGCCATCTTGAATGAAGCTGATTGGTGAAGGATTTGTTCTACAGCAGGACAATGATCCTACACACACCTCTCAGTTGTGCAAGCAGTATCTGGAAAGGAAACAAGCTGAAGGAAAATTGGAATTAATGGTTGTCTGGCCTCCTCAATCACCCGATCTGTCACCTATTGAACTTGCGTAGGAAGAATTTGACAGGGAAGTGAAAGAAAAGGCGCCAGGCAGTGTGGATGGGTTTTGGCAATGTCTGTTACATACCTGGGGATGTATAAATACCGAGACTTTGGAAAAATTAACAGCTAGAATGCCACGCATCTATAAAACAGTAATCAAAGCAAAGGGTGGACACATTGATGAACAGGCAGTGTAATTGCTTAATATGTTGTGATTGTGTTTCTAGCTCCCTGTGAATAATCAGTGTAAAGGAAAATCTAGTGGAATGTGTAATAAAAGTGGTTCTAAAAACATAGGTTTTCAGCAAATAGCCCCTATCTTTCATGGTAAGTGAAAATTCATGGGCGAGTGTAAACTTTCTGATGCTAGTGTATACACAAATTAAAATTCAATGCTTAGCAGTCACTGGCAGAATAAATGTTCAATGGAGACCTATTACACAATTTCACAAAGAACAGCATGATGACGATGATGATATTTAATCATATTAGATTTACGTTGAACAGAAAACATTCTTAAGGCATTAATGAAGTTATCTTACAGATTCCATACAATTTACATAATACAAATTTAATCTCAACAAAAACTTGTACTGAAGTAGTCATTAAGATTGCTATTCCGTAGAACTTAGATGGCAATTATTTTGTTTCTTCCAGATACAGTATTATATTTACATAACCAAGTCCTGATATATCTTTTTATTTTTAATCTTAACCTTCATAGAAGATATATTTCTTATAATGAAAACTATTCACTGGAGAATCAGGTTCCAGTGAAAGTAAATTCTTACACTGTATTGATATTGGAGCAGCACAATTTGAATGCTTCATTCTGCTCCACATTACAAAACTTTTGTGATAATACTAATGTTCTTCCAAATGTTTTCAAGATTTTAAAGTTACTGTCCTAAATAACTTTGTCATCAACTGCATAAAAAAATTCAGAAAATAAGGTAATTAAAAGCATACCTCTATCCTCAGGTTTCTGACGTGGTGTTCTATAACGAGATGTTGTGCCACCAAATCGCTCTTGAAATTCTCTTCGACGAGTGACAGAATCTTCAGCACGCTGACGACGTCTCTTCTCTGAAAACAGATATTTACCACTATAACATTTATTGTACGTTTGAACCTTAAAAATACAGGATTTTTACACCAGTGTGAAAAGGGGACCCCCCCACCATCGATGGTATCTTTACCATGTCATGGTGGTGGGGCTTGTGTGGTCAAAAGATCCTGAGAGCTATGCCGGCGGTAGCTTAGCTACTGGAAGGGCCTCCCTTGCCGGACAGGTCGAAGGTGATGATCCAGACCAAAAGGGATACCCTGGTCCTCCAGGTTGGGGGTTGGGCATAGGGTTGACAACTCTATCGCGTTAAAAAAAAAAAAAAAAACTGTTGAGAAGCCGCAAAGAGTAAGAACAAACCGGACGGATAAAATTGATAAATGACCTAGGCGAGGAAATGGTTATGGATTGGTATTAGCGACTTGGAATGTGAGAAGCCTACTCCAGCCAGGGAAAGTGCTGGAGGGGCATCCAGGTGGAAGATGATGTAGAGGTAGACCAAGAAAGCGATGGATAGAAGAGGTGGAGGCTGATCTACGTACAATGGGAGTCCGGAGATGGAGGACCAAGGCAATCGACAGAGAGCTTTGGAAGAAGATTGTTGTGGAGACCAAGGTTCTCCAAGGACCGTAGCATCAAGGAGTGAGTGAGTGAGTGAGTGAGTGAGTGAGTGAGTAAGTAAGTAAGTAAGTAAGTAAGTACGTAAGTAAGTAAGTTTAGTAAGTAAGTAAGTAAGTTTAGTAAGTACGTAAGTTTAGTAAGTACGTAAGTTTATAAGTACGTAAGTAAGTAACCAACCAATTAATAATTTGATGGGTCAAACATACATGTGAAATTACAAACTGATAAAAACATAAAAGAGCAAATTAGTTTTTAAAATATTACCTCTTTTAATCAGTTCACGACCCTCTTCGACCAAATCAGCAGTAACTTCATCATCACCCAGAAACTGCTGGAAGCCAAGAACAGAGAGTAATCTTGAACCAACACTGAAGTACGTTGCCAAACAGAAAGCGAGCATGGCCATAGGAAAATATACGTTGAAACCATCAGATATAATGGAGATGACATCCATGTGACCCATCACCTGGAAAACACCATATAAATAACAAACATGACACCACCAATAAGTTACTAGTCTACAACAGACAACTATCCTCCTAAAGTCACACCATCGTATGTATAAATAAAATTATTACCCATGAAGAGCCAAGAAACTAGTTCATTTCTCAGAAATAAATTATGAGTATATACTGTGACTTAAATGAGTAACAAAACAGATATGTTCTCTCTTGTATATACATATTCCAGGAAATCACCATACACCATTTCCTTCACCCAGCACCCGCCGGCCTGGGATGTATATAGCACCTTTCCATCATTTTCTATCCAACCACCATTGTTCCTCCTTAGCAATGTTCCAGTCCAGGATTCTTCTAATTAAACTATTCTTGGTCATTTTTAACTACCTTAGTGTGGTTCTCCCTCTCGCCCTCCCTCTTTCTATCTGTCTCTCCATTTTCCACTTTGGCAACCTTCCTTCTTCCATCCCCTTAACATGTCCAAACCAACTAAGTTTATCACTCTCTATTGTTTTAAAGCTTTTCCACTCCAATTTTCTTCCTGATGTCATCATTTCTTACTCTGTCCTTTCTTGTCTTTCCTATCATACTTCTTAAAAACTTAATTTCACTGGCCTGGATTTTATTCCCCTATCTTATTGTCATTGTCCAGGTCCCTGCTACATGTCAGTAGTGGGCAGTAGTGCACCTTATCCATCACCTCTTTATACTTCATTGGCACTTCCTTCTTCCATATCAGGTTTCTCACATTCTAGTAGAATACATTTCCCTGTTGAATCATTTACATCCCATGCTCAGGCCTGCACCCTGCATCATGTTTCTACATACGTACTTGAACCTCTCCACAATTTCAAGACTTTGTCCCTTTATTTTTATAATTCCCTTCCCTTCCTCCTCTAGTCAACACCATTTTCTTACACTTTTATATAATTTTCAACAATCTTGTCAGCACATCAAGTTACCCTTGTACTTTCTCTCTGTTTGCACCCTACACCACAATACTGTAATATCTGCAAACAGAAAATCTCAAAAACAGTTCCCTGTCTCCATGTTTCCTTCACAATTTCATCCATAACCATTATGAACAACAGTGGTGACAGCACAGTTCCTTATTGTAGTCCAGTTTCAATCCAAAACTACTCTGTCCTCACCAGAGGTGTCTGTACACTGCTACAACAATTTTTGCACATTGCTTAGACATATTCTATCATCTGTTTTTCAAATCCTTTCTGCTGCATTACTTTCATACTTTTGCTCTGGATACACTATTGCAAGCATTTTCTAAATCAAGAAATATCACCACCATATCTCTTATATATTCACAATGTTTTTCCATTAACAGATTCATACTGGAGATGGGGACTAGTGCTGATCCTCCATTTTGAAAGCCCTTTTGCTATTCTTGTTACTGTTCTTCAACCTTTCTTTTCTAGTACTCTTTCAAATATTTTTGCTACATGAGGTATGAGTGTGATTTCTCAATAATTATCACATACCTTCTTGCCCCTTTCTTGAATATATAGGTAAGCTCACGAGACAAAAAAATCATTACAAGAATCATTTAATACCATGTAACTCAGCCTCTGGACTTGATAACCACCTGGATTCAGTTACGAAGTGAGTCCACAAGGTTGTGCAGGTACGTCGCATCCAGTTTAAGCCACTCGCTGAGGATATGATCACTACGGACGAGTTGCGCGAGCCTTTGGCCGGGGTTAAAGATAGGTTAGCTGAATTTAATGCCATTCTTGTGTCCTTTTGAGCTTTTGAGCCCTCGCATGGCCAATTAGCGCGGGTTAAGGCGCAGTTACTACATTACCTGGGCAGAATTAGGGATTTGTTGTCTCTCAAATTGTCGGAAGTTGAGCGGCAGGAATGTCAAGCCTTACTAGTACAGTCTTCGAGAATTTTCGACAGAATCAGTGGTTTGCTTAAAGGGAATAAGTTGAATAACACAGTTTCTGAAGTTCAAGTGTCTATCCCATCTGAAATGTGTGAAAGTGTTAACTCTGGTTCTGCATCTGTTGCTGCTCAAGTGTGCACTCTGACACCTAGTGCTGGTGTTATTCAAGAGTCTGAGGTGACTAATGCTGCCCTGGGATCTTCTGTTTCGTTGTCTGGAACTAGGACACCTGTAAGTCATTCAAATGATCTATCTCCTTTGCATGTCTGTACCCGTAGAAATTTTCCTGTGGTAACTGGTTATTCTGTTGTGGCTCAGTGTCTGCCCTCTGTTGTTAATCAGCCCGGTTCTGATGCAATGGTGCAAAACCACCCCCTGTCGTAGCACCACTGGTATCAAGTGCTCTTTTAGGTTGCATAACCCCTACACAAGCGGTTAATGCCCCGATGGTCTCTCAGATTAGTGAGAACCTTTCACAAATGAGGTTGTCTGCGCCCGTAACGTTGCAGGCTAACGTTAGTCCTAACCTAACCTGTACTCCGTTCTTTACACAAGGGCACCCGAATCAAAGGTACGATGCCTCAGTAACCCCTCTGGACCATTCTAAGCCTACCCAGGCACCCCCTACACCTGTTTTTCCCCAGATTTTCTCTAATCTGCCTCACCCGTTGACCACTGTGTTTAAGGGTGTCTCTAAATTTTCAGCTAACTCCGTTGATGAGGTTATTTCCTTCCTTCAGTTCCTAACTGAGTTCAAGGATCAGGCAATAGTGTATAATCTCAGTAACGACCACGTATTTCAAATTCTATACCTGCATATATCTGGAGCTCTTTCTGAGCATATTGTCAGGGCCATTTTCGAAAGATGGTCTGTAGATCAATTTCATGCACATGTGCTTGAATATTTCATTTCTGCTCGTGCCTTGTCTTAGTGGAGAAGCACTATTTCAGAGTACAACACCTCAACGGGTCATTATCTGAATATGTTCAAGATATTAAGCTCCAGGCTAAGATTTTCCGGCTCCACTATTCAGAGGCCCAGATGGTTGCCAATATAATTGAAGGTCTCGCCCCAAACTACAGATCACATCTGGCTCTCTCACCCTGACCAGCAACGTTCGCACAGTTGGAAGCCGTTACAGTTTCTGCTCAAGACATTCGATATGCTGACCAGTTACGCCTTGCATTAGCCCCACCTCCTATAAGCATGCCCTCTCCTCAGGATTCTAAAACCACCCCGTCACCTGCTTCCAACTCGCGTAATCCTCATTAGTGCTTCAGTTGTGGTTCCACGGCTCATCTCAAGCGGGATTGTACCAAGGCTGGGGTATTAGGCAATGCAAAACCTGCCATGGGTAGAGGCTCTTCCACCAATACTTCTTGCCATAACTGTGGGTCAACTAGGCACTTCTCAAGGCAGTGCCCACGTAACACTTCTGGCTCTGCACCCCCAGGCAATAGTAGTGTTAGATGACTAACCGACAGTTCTGATGGTAAACCCCAAAGCATGGCTTCTTGTTTTGTCAATCATGACTGTACCTTCGAGGACGATTTACTTAATTCTGAGGCTAATGATTGCTCCCAGTCTGACTCTGGTGCTCATTTCTTGCAATCTTGTAGGATTTCTGCCATACCTTCTTGTAAATTACCATATTTATGTATACAGGTAAATAATGAACCTGTCTGTGTGTTACTAGACTATGGGAATAGTGTCAACTTGATGAGCGAGACCTGGAACAATTCTATGAAAACTGTTTGCAAGTTACCTACATTAGAACCCGTGTCCTTAACCTGCCATACTGCTAATTCCAATTCATTGAACATTGTAGGATCACTAGTGGTCAAGATTAGAGTCCGTGATTTTACATGGAAAATGCCAGTACTAGTTGCAAAAGATTTATCCTGCCAGTTCATATTGCATGCCAATTTTATTGTTAAAACAGGCATGATTTTGGACCTGCAGTTCAACAAATTCTATTTCAAATTTTGTGCGAGAACCTTTGAGCTGTGCGATCACTCCCCTATTCTGCCTTGTCACGTTAACACTGTTCCTGAAGATTCTGACGAACCCAAGGCTTTTGATTTTAATCATTTATCCAAACTCAGCGACAAGTTTCCTCATGTCTTTACCGACAGGTTAGGTGTCATCAACGTCTTAGAATACAAAATTGAAGTTACGGATAACATACCTGTTCGCTCTCCTCCATATCGGTTGTCACCTCCCAATATAAAAGCCCTTAAAGCTATTATTGATCAAATGCTCGCTGATGGAGTGATACGCCCTTCCAAGTCAGCCTATTCTTCTCCCAAGTTTCTGGTTCCCTAAACCACAAGGTGGTTATCGTCCTGTAGTGGACTATCGGATGTTGAACCATAAGGTGGTCCTCCAATCTGTCCCCCTTCCTGATTTACACTCTTGTTTTTCTTGGTTCACTAATACAAAAAATTTTACCACCTTTGATTTAAATCAGGTCTATTACCAGATACCTCTTGCCAAAGAATCCAAGCATCTCACAGCCTTTGCGACCGATTGGAACCTATATGAATTTGAGCGTGTCCCATTTGGGCTTGCAACTGGAGCTGCTATCCTTACTCGGTTACTGGATTATGTTTTATCTGACATTAAGTTCAAGTTCATTTATAATTACCTTGACAATTTGGTGATCTTTAGTGAAAGCTTCAAGGAACACCTTGTCCATCTCAACAAAATGCTTGACAGACTGCGTAAAGCAGGTCTAACCCTCAAGGCCACCAAGGTTTCCTTCGCACAACCCCAGATGTCCTTCTTAGGCCATATTGTGTCGGGGAAGGGTGTCTCAATCGATCAATCTTGTAGTGCTGCCATCCAGAATTTTCCCATTCCAAAGGACGTCAAGGCCGTAGCCAGATTCATTGGCATTGGCTAACGCCAACACCACCATCTCGTGCTTGATACAGATATTTGCTTCATTTGGACTCTGTCAATTATTGGGAAGTGATAACGCAAGAGCCTTTACTTCTGTCCAGTTCCGGAATTTCTGTTTTGATCTATCCATTGCTCATGTAACCACTACCCCGTATTATCCGAAGCCAAATTATGCTGAGAGACTGAATCGTAACCTGCGATCTGCCCTCATCGCTTATCACTCCACTGACCACTCCAAGTGGGATTCATCACTAAACTGGTTGTCATTTGCATTTAACACTGCTGTCCATGAAAGCCACTAGCAAACCGCCTGCTTTGTTAATGTTGGCTTTTACTCCAAATTCTCCACTATCTAATCTGTGGTCAATTAGTGATCTTCTGCCCAATGATGCCAGTCCAGAAAAGATCCGAGCTAACTGGCACCATGCACGAAAGAACTTGAAGGTTTATTAAGCTAAGTTCCAGCGTAATTACAACCACGGGCGAAGGCCGCACAATCTGTCTGTGGGTGACCAGGTGTTTATTAAAACACACCCCGTCAGTAATGCTGCGGACCATGTTATCAGTAAGTTGGCCCCCAGATTTCGAGGTCCCTGCACCATCTTAAAGTCCCTTACCCCGGTGACATTATTGGTGAGCGATCCCGAAAGGAAAAGGATCAGCAGAGTCCACGTCTCCCAGGTACCTTAAGTCATGTAGGGAGGGGTAAATACCATTGTTGGCGACCATGTAGATTTAGTTGTAAGCTATTTGTAAGAGTTTATTGTAAGGTAATAAGTTTGGTGGTAAGGTAGTTGTAAGTAATTATGTAGGTAAATACTTTAGGTATCCTCTAGCACTTATCTTCCTTAGTGTAATGTTTTTAGTATAACAAGTTAGGTAGGTTTTAGTTTAGGGTCACTGCTTGGAATTTATTCCCCTTATTTTCAGGCTTAGGGTAAACTCCTGTAGTTTCCTTTCACCCCCACCGTAAACTTGTCAAATGAATGAATTATAGATAGTGCTTACCCCGGGGCTAGGTGCCCTAATATCCCTGGTGTGCGAGAGAGAGAGAGAGAGAGAGAGAGAGAGAGAGAGAGAGAGAGAGAGCCCCTACTGCGTACTCATTAAGCCACCTATTGGGTGACTCTACGCAAGATCTATGAGCCCAGCAGAATAATTTTGCCTGAAGTATTCCCCTGTCTGCTGCGGTTTGGTTTATGTTACAGTGGGTGCAGCGACCAACTTCTTCTGACTGCAACCTAAAGTGCCAAGTTGGGAGGCACACTCTGTGCCTTCGGCGCTACCATCCGGCACCACAATCCTGTGACGAACGTCCTAATGGAGGCAGTCTGACTGGACGGTGTCTCACCCATCTGCTTATTTGGTGCAAGATACCACTGGACTGCAACTTTCCTAGCTACCTGGTTTGGACTGAAAATGAAAGGAGGCTGGCGGCAAACGGCCGTGTCGGCAGCCACATCATCAGCAAGAACCAGTGGCCTAGCTGTGCTGTGACTGGTGTGAAAAGTGGTGCAAGATATTTAGTCCGTAACCTCACCCAAAAGGAGACCTTGAACACTGTCTGACAAGAAAGCGTAAGTTGTAAGCTCGGCTATCGTCTCTGTGTGTGTAAATCTGTAATTGTAGTGCTTAGTTAATAAATCTTAGAAATACGACGCTACCAGGTTCTGTACTCATTTATTCATTTATTTACCCTGCCAACACGTTACAATATTTTAAATTCTATTCAAATCTCTATATGTTATATTAATATTTAGTATTTGCCTTGTATCTCTTCAGAAAAGCAGTAACATGTTTGCATGTTTGCTTTGACTCTGAAATATTCCCATTCACAGATTTGAAAGAAAAATTAGACGGAACTTAAAACCGGACAGAAAGAAACAGCGCTTACCCCAAGGCAGGCCTTGCTGGTACCGAGGAGACGTTCACGACGTCAAAACTTCAGGAGGCTCGGCAGGGCAAAACCAAGACGGCACAGAGGCTCAAGACTTTGAAGTCGTATGTAGTGTGTATCTTGATTTGGTGTACAGCTGAATTTGTTTCGGAAGTTAATTTGTATGCCGATTTGGTAAATAATATTTTGAAAACAAAAGATCACTGTTGGCTATCACTGACTGCGCTCTTTGCTAACTCACACCAGTGAACTCAATCTCGCTCTCGCTCACTCACTCTCTAACTGACTCTCACTGACTGTCACTCCAAGTTACTCCTCTCCTTATGTACCTGCTCTGGGCCTTCCAGAACAGTCCGGATGCTAGATGTATCCAGGAACCTCGCGAGATAGAAGACTCCAGAGTAATAGTCGAGTAATTTCCGTCGCCCTCTGCTGTGGGACCGCGGACGGTGGCGAGAGGGCCGGCCTAGCATCAAGTGTTGCTCGTGATTGGCGCGCTCGAGCGTAAGGGGGGTGGGGCTGATACGATGACGCCCCCAGCGCGTAGCGAGTTGGCATGGTGGACGCCATAACCATTACAATATTGTGGTATTGAATTGATAATAATAATTTTGTATGGCTATTTCTAGCCAGGTGCAGCCCTTGTAAGGCATACCCTCCGATCAAGGTGGGCAGCTTCTGCCATGTGTAGGTAACTGCGTGTTATTGTGGTGGAAGATAGTGTTATGTGTGGTGAGAGAGTTGCAGGGATGTTGGGGACAGCCACAAACACCCAGTCCCTGAGCCAAGGGAATTAAGGTTAAAATCTCCAACCAGCTGGGAATCGAACCCGGGACCCTCTACACCAAAGGCTAGCACATTAACCATTTACCCATGTAGCTGGACATTGAATTGATGATAGTAAGTCTTATATACTGGGCAAATTGGTTGTGAGCTTGCATCTGGGAGATAGTGGGTTCGAACCCCACTGTCGGTAGCCCTGAAGAAAAAGTTGAGGAAACAAGATCTTAGATGAGTGTGTGGATAAAGTGGACTGCATAAGCGATAGAATAATAAAGATACAGTTAATGACAGAGAATGGAGTAAAGGATTTCACCCAAGTGTACACACCCCACACTGGGTGCAAAGAAGATGATGTGGACAAATTTCTAGAGACACTCAAGAGAGAAATAATGTGGAAGAGACTGTCATAGAAGACTTCAATGCAGTGAAGGGATGCAGCAGAAAATGAACAGGGGAAGTACTTGGACCTTCTGGATATGGAAAGAGGAATGAAGAGGGAGAGAAGTTGGTGGACTTTTGTGTGAGAAATGTAGTAAGTGTGGGCAATATGTGGTTCAGCAAGAAGAATAGTAGAAAGATTACAAGATATAGATGGGGAAACAGTAATTGATTACTATGTGTGGGAAGAGCAAATCACAGAAAGTTGTTAGATGTAACAGCCTTGCCAGAAGTCGCCTTTGATGAAGACCATAAAGTAGTGGAGCAAAAATGAAAGTAGGAAAAATAGAGAAAATAAAAGAAATAAGAGAAAGGAAAAGAAAAGTACGGAAATTAAAAGATATGAAAGTAGAAGAAAAATTCCAATATAAATTGAAACAATACGTATCCATTAGTGAGGTAAAGAGTGTAGAAGTGGAACAGGTCATGTTCAAGAAGGCATAAAATGCATTTGTAAGTTGTGCAGTGAGTGTGCTTGTGGTAGAATAGTTGAAAAGAGTGAAAGAGACCCCAGCGCGCCAATCACAAGCAACACTTGGTGCTAGGCCGGCCCTCTCGCCACCGTCCGCGGCCCCACAGCAGAGGATGACGGAAATTACTCGACTATTAATCTGGAGTCTTCTATCTCGCAAGGTTCCTGGATACATCTAGCATCCGGACTGCTCTGGAAGGCCCAGAGCAGGTACATAAGGAGAGGAGTAACTGGGAGTGACAGTCAGTGAGAGTCAGTTAGAGAGTGAGCGAGCGAGAGCGAGATTGAGTTCGCTGGTGTGAGTTAGCAAAGAGCGCAGTCAGTGATAGCCTGGGCTGAGATGTCAGCCTGATGGAGTATCTGCCTGTTGGAGCCGAGGACTCGTTTCCCTGATGTCGTGTGTGTGTGTCCCTTGAGGCTGGCTGCTGGAGGAGAACCTGGAGTGTTCTGAAGCAGCGCGAAGGGAACACTGGGTGCCGACGTGTGCGGACTGCAAACGGGGTTCGACAGATTGAGTGAACAGCGGAACTATCCCGACCTGAGAGACTGACGTGTAGGCTGTGGACCGTGACAGCGCTAACGAGTGTGAGTGAGTGGCTGAGTGCGTGTAGTGTACATAATCGATGACTCTGTGTGTGTGTGTGTGTCATTGTAGATGGAACACGAGAAACTAAGAGAGAAAGCGCGAACCGTGTTAGTGTACTTGCGTAAGTTGTAAGCTCGGCTATCGTCTCTGTGTGTGTAAATCTGTAATTGTAGTGCTTAGTTAATAAATCTTAGAAATACGACGCTACCAGGTTCTGTACTCATTTATTCATTTATTTACCCCGCCAACACGTTACAATATTTTAAATCCTATTCAAATCTCTATATGTTATATTAATATTTAGTATTTGCCTTGAATCTCTTCAGAAAAGCAGTAACATGTTTGCATGTTTGCTTTGACTCTGAAATATTCCCATTCACAGATTTGAAAGAAAAATTATATAAATAGGTTGGCAAGAGTACACTATATGATCAAAAGCATCCAGACACCCTTATGTAATGCGGAAGTGAACCCTAGATGTGATGAAAGGCAGACCCGCCAGTATAAAATGAAATGGGGAGTAGGCCTATTGTGTTGTCAGTAGAGAAGCAGTAACAGCAGAATGGGTCAATCAGGAGAGCTCAATGACTCTGAACGTGGACTAGCATTGGATGTCACCTAAGTAATAAATCCATCAGGGACATTCAAACCCTTCTAAAGCTGCCCAAGTCGACTATCGATGATGTGACTGTGAAGTGGAAACACGAAGGGACAACCACAGTTAAACCAAGACCAGACAGACCTCATTTAATGATGGACAGGAACCATTGAGCATTGCAGAGGGTGGTTGTAAAAGATCACAAGAAATCAACGGAAGGAATCGCTTATGAGCTCCCAAGTGCTAACAGTAGTACAGCCAGCACAATGACAGTGCATCAGGAGTTAAAATGGGGTACAACGGTCAAGCTGCTGTTCACAAGCCAAACATTTCTGTAGTCAATGCTCAGCAATGCTTGGGTGGTGTAAAGAGCGATGCTACTGGACAGTATATGACTGGGAAGGAGTGATCTGAAGTGATGAATCATGCTATACCTTGTGGCAATTCAATGAAAGGGTTTAGGTTTGGCGAACGCCTGGAGAACATTACCTGCAATCATAGGTAGTGCCAACAGTGAAGTATGGAGGAGGAGGAGGTGTTATGGTATGGGGGTATTTTGGTGGTTAGGGAGTTTCCTACTTACTGCACTTAAGAAAACTCTAAATGCGGAAGGATATGAACATATTTTAAACCATAGTGTACTGTGTAGAGCAGAGAACCAGTTCAAAGACGATGATTGTTTGTATCAGCATGACAATGCACCCTATCATAAAGTAGCACCTATGAGGCAATAGTTTGCAGGCAATAACATTCATGAAATGGACAGGCCTGCCCAAAGTCCCAACCTGAACCCAATGAAACACCTTTGGGACGAGTGAGAATGTCAACTTCCATCCAGACCCCAGTGTCCAACATTACCATCTTCTCTGGTTTTGGCTCTTGAGGAAGAATGGGCTGCCATTCCTCCACAGACATTCAGACAACTCATTGAAAGTGTCCTCAGCAGTTTTATTTTTTTAACTTGCTTTATGTCACACCAACAAAGACAGGTCTTATGGCGACAATGGGAGAGAAAAGGGCTACGAGTGGGAAGGAAGTAGCCGTGGCCTTAATTAAGGTACAGCACCAGCATTTGCCTGGTGTGAAAATGGGAAACCACAGAAAACCATCTACGAGGATGGTTTGAAAAGTTCTCAGAATCACCGCTAGATGTCAGTGCTAGAGCAACGAGGCTCCCGCGCAATAATCACACATCCTTTGTGAGTGAACACGTGGCACGTCCGTGCTCTAGCTGCAGGAGTGTGGTAGTGACGACTCTTTGTTGTTGTTGTTCCCGCGTAGTGATTTGTGACAATGGATAAAACCGAGATTCGAGCAGTGATTAAATACTTTGTAAAAAAAAAGGTATGAAAGCAAAGGAAATTCATGCCGACTTTCAGAACACACTGGGGGACTCTGCTCCTTCATTTTCAACTGTTGCCAAGTAGACCAGCAAGTTTAAATTTGGTCGGGAGAGCTTGGATGATGATCCGCGTATTGGACGGACAAAAAGTGTCACGACCCCAGAATTTTATCACAAAAGTGCATAAAAGGGTCATGGAGGATCATCGACTGAAAGTGCGGGAGATTGCTGAAGCTGTAGGGATGTCTTCTGAACGGGTTTATTATATTTTAACCAAAGAATTGGATATGAAAAAATTATCCGCAAGATTGACATTGGACAATAAACGCAACAGATTGGAAATGTCCGAACAAAGTCTGGCCCGTTTTCAGTGCAACCAACAAGATTTTTTGCGCCAGTTTGTGACTACAGATGAAACTTGGGTCCACTGCTATACCCAAGAGACAAAACAGCAGTCAAAGCAGTGGAAACATGCTGATTCACCACCACCAAAGAAAGCAAAGGCAGTGCGTTTGGCCAGAAAGGCCATGGCCTCAGTTTTCTGGGATACAAAAGGCATTCTGCTGATAGATTATCCTACTGGTCAAACAATTACGGGGCAATATTATGCAAACCTCCTAGACCAATTACAGAAAAAGATACGCGAAACAAGGCTTGGTTTGACAAGGAAAAAGGTCATCTTTTATCAGGACAACGCTCCGCCACACACAAGTGTTATTGCCATAGCAAAACTTCATGAACTGGGGTACGAATTGTTGCCACATCCACCTTATTCACCTGATTTGGCACCATCAGACTTTCATCTATTCCCCAAGCTGAAAATTTTCCTCAGTGGACGGAGATTTTCTACAAGGGAAGAACCGACAGCTGAATTGGAGAGGTATTTTGCAGGCCTGGAGGAATCTCATTTTCGAGATGGGATCAAGGCATTGGAACATCGCTGGACCAAATGCATTAGTCTACAGGGAGACTATGTTGAAAAATAAAAGCAGTTCCACTGAGGTAAGATACTTAATTCTAGTACATTCCGAGAACTTTTCAAAGCACTTACGTACAGGGCTGCCGACAGTGAAGTTCGAACCCACTATCTCTCAGATGTAAGCTCACAGCTGCAGGCCCCTAACTGCACGGCCAACTCCCCCAGTCAACAAAGCCGTCATAAAGGCAAAAGGTGGACCCACCCCATATTAATGTCCAATAATAGGGAATGTGACACAGGTAAAGTCTAAGTGCAATTTCAGATAGGTGTCTGGATACTATTGATCAGACAGTGTATATCATAATTTTCATCCTTAGATATCATAGAAAAGAATAGGATGGTTGTCTAGGTGCCAGCCATGATCCCTCAGTAAGTCAATTTTGTACGTTTCTCATCTGTTTCTCTTAAACTAAAAATATTATTGAAGCAGGTAATGCACGACTTGAAAGAGACAGAAAGGGAAGAAGAAGAAGATCCTGCGATCCTACTGATATGGTAGTAAGTCTAAGAATACATTTCATTTTGGCCAGGAAAAATCAGTAGATTATTGAGGCTGCCCAGCCAAGTTGGTAAAGTGTGCTCTTTTCACCCAAAGGACAAGTGTTTGATTGGCCATCAGGAAGGCAAAAATTTTAGAAACAAGACACTTCTGGAGATGCCTTAGAATTCAATTGATCTATATCAGATATGAGTACCAGGTTACAATCCTGGGAGAAACAGTAGCCAGTCACAGGGCCAACCACTCTAACCCACTTAATACCTAGGTCCTTGGCTCGAAGTGTCTTCATGGCCTGTACGGAGACAGTTTTTTTTATCAGTTGATTGTAGGTGTTGTGAAATTAAACAAAACAAAGTTTATAAAATACTGGCATTCTCACGGTCATATACAAAGAAAACAAACCCCCATTACAACAGCTACAAAGTAATATAGAATGTTTTGCTAACTGTAATAAAGTCTTCTTGATACACATTATGCTATCTTTGCATGTCATTTCTCTAACATCCTTCCGTCTTATTATTTAAATGATGGTGAATTTTAATTAAAACACATGAACAAGATAGTGCTAGTATGCCAGATAGAAATAACCATCACAAGGCTCAGGAATAAATTTGGAATATGGTATGATGTGTGGCTCTTCAAACATCATATAGATTTTTGTGGAGTACGGTTATTGAACCTTGTATTGCGCCGATAGCTATGTCGTGAAGTCGTGTCTGGCTGAGACCGAGAGAATCCCATAGCTGTACAAGAAATTTAGGGATTGTGCCTCAGGCTCCGATCATGAGTCCATGGACGGAGACGTTGTCTAGGTGATATTCGTCTTTTATAGTAGTTCACGCTTGGCTGGTAAATAGACTTCTACTCGGCGTCCACCTCTTCGGTCTGGCCAATGTGCGACTCAAAGTGTATTGTGGGATCTAAGATTAGTCCTTGCATACTAGCTGGTTGAAATGCTATCATGTCATTACGCCTATTACTCGCATTGGTAGCTAGGCCAGAAACCTCTTTGTGCACCATGAAACCATGATATCTCAGCGAGTTTGCGATCATGAGTCGTAATGAATGATAGTGGGAATTTCTCAATACCTCCCCATGAGGACAGGCATCCAGGACATGGGCAAGAGTTTCATGCTCTCTGTGGCAAACACGTTCACCGTCATTTTAATGGCCTCTCTCCATTCCGCACAGGATAAGCCTCCGTGATCTCTTATCCATTTGTTCCCTGGCTTGTATTCCTGCAGAGCCCCAATGCCTTTTCCTTTGTGCGGCAGCTTGATCCATGACTGAATTTCTCTGTCCCGTACTCTCTGTCGGACCTTCCTTACATTGGGAACATAGCTGCTTTTGGACATAATTTGATCATTCATTTCTAAGCCTAGATCTTGCAAACAAATTATACGTTCTTTTTCCAAGTTCCTAGTTGAATTAAAATGATCACCGCAGTTCATTTTTAAGATTGCACTAGCTGCATATGAGAATGAGCTTGTAAGTGAAAACTTAAAATTCTATGCACCGGACACATTTCCTAAACAGAGCCTTCTAGGAATACAACACTCAGAAAGCTAATATACATTAATTAGTCAGGAAGATCTTCATCAACGCTTTAATTTCCAGTTTTTTTAAAATAGAAAGTCTGTAATTTCAGAACTGTGTTTATGCTACTAAGTGATAGAAAAACATGAACCTTTTTAAATCAAAATAATTTCTAGAAAAGTGCACTGGCAGTTTTTAATACCTTATTGTAAAGAAAGAGGGCTAATGCATCTAGTAACAAGAGTCTGACCACAGTATGACATCAATGGGTGATGCAATAATGTTTCCATCATAAGATGCTAAAATCGCTGCGCTGCGCGACTTAAAATTCATGTAGCTCTGGATTCTGGCATGGTAGGATGTTGTGTGAAATATCATTTGATTCATCTCAGTAAGTTCTATAAATATAGGGTAAAACAAATTAAATAATGAACATTTGAGATAGGCGAAGAAGTGTAAAAATAATGTCATTGTTTTGCAATAAGTCGCAACATATGGACAATAAATGGCTTCAACATTTTCTAAAACGCATTCAAGAGGATAGAGCAGCTAATTACAATTCCAAAAAGTCCAAACTCACCAATGCTGAGTGTCAAAAGGCTTATTGGAAGCGTCTCAAAGTTAAGACGGTCAAGCGTCGCGAGGCAATTTCAGCGCTACTGAAGCCCAGCCGAGGATATCTATTGCCCCCGTGGTAGGAAATGATTTGGAACTCGTGGATCTCTGGTGATGTTTGCCCATTGAAGCTCCCACAACTATGTGGTACAAATATAGATTTAACTTTCACTTGTAATATTTACGTCAATCTGTTACCATACGTACGTAACTTCTCATATCACGCACCCAATGTACATCGACTTTGTCTTCAAGATGTGTAAATCTGTTTAGAATAAAGAAATAAAATGTCAAAGCCAAGACTAAATTAAGCCTTGATAGTAAAGTGAATGCACAAGTAAACCCCACTAGATCAAAAATCGCTTCTGTGATTAATAGCAAGTTTTACTTGGCCATGATGAGTCTAATTGACAAGGATAGTACAAACTAATATTCAACAACATTCTTAAGACTGGCATTACCTCCACCTTAAAGTATTCACTTGCTGTGGATGGTACTGGACTACTCATTCTTCACCATACAGAAGGAAGTCTTAAGGATGGAGAATTATAATTTAAAGAATACACAAAAAAAATACAAAATTAATAATAGTTGCATGATCTCTGGGAAGAGAAAGTAGAGAAAATATGAACCAAAATGTAACAATTACATATCCTGCGATTATCAAAGGCCAAAATCCATACTATTCCTTTTATTGGGAATAAGCCAAAGGATGAACTACATGTAAAAGAGGAAAAAGACTAGAATGGGAGTTTGATTATCTTTATTCAAAGAGATGGAACCTAAGTGGGATGCAAATTATGCTTTTATAATCATTATGACCAATACTAAAGAGGAAAGTACCTGTGTATAGAATGTCTCCTTCATCTGCTGTTTAATGATGTGACTGTCCATATGCACCAAGCCAAGGAAGTTGAGACACATGGGTGGAGTAAGACGACACAGCATCATTCCTGAGAAGATAAGTGAGTACTCATCTGTCTGATGGTGGGGTGCAAGGTAGTATAAATTAAGGACGCGAATCTTCAGTACAGTAGAGTACGCACAGTAGCAAAGATAAGCAATGATTGCTGTGGACACCATCTGAAAGCAAAATATTGTGATACAGTACTTTTACTGTATTTTCTTGTAAGCAATGTACTTTACATTCAACAGCAATAATAATACTGTAATAATAATAATAATAATAATAATAATAATAATAATAATAATAATAATAATTGTACCAGGTGGTACACCTCCACGCCGCTAATTCAAACTTGGCGCCAGTTGAAACTCCTCTACTGGAGGAAGCCTGAACTTTATCTACAGTGTTAATTCTCAAGTTTCTCAGATGTCCCTACTTGTAAATTTGAAGTTTCTGAACTGGGTCGTTTTCGATGTATTTTTGTTTTGCCTGTAGTAAGAAGCCTTTCGGGCTCCCCACAGGAGCAGCTGTGCTTACGAGGCTACTAGATAGGGTCTTCTCCGACATCAAATTTGAGTACTTGTACCACTATCCTGATAATGTCGTCGTATTTTCGGAGACTTTCGAAGAACATCTAGATCATCTGCGAAAAAGTTCTCGATCGCCTTCGAAAGGCTGGGTTAACTGTGAAGTTGTCTAAGGTTGCCTTCGCTAAGCCCTCCATGTCATTCCTAGGGCATATTGTGTCGCCTGATGGTGTTGCAGTCGATCATTCTAGAACACAGGCCATCCGTGATTTTCAACCTCCCAAGGACATCAAAGGTATCGCCAGGTTCATTGGTATGGTGAATTTCTTCAGGAAGTTTATTCCCAACTTCGCTAATAGAGCGGCGCCCTTGAACCTTCTTCGTAGGAAAGGCATAAAATTCGAGTGGGGACCTTCGCAACAAGCCGCTTTTGAAGACCTGAAATTAGCTCTCTGTAATGCCCCTGTCCTTGCTATGCCAGATTTCTCGAAGAAATTCATTGTCCAAACCGACGCGTCGTCATCGGCGGTAGCTGCAGTCCTTCTTCAAGAGACTGAACTAGGGAGGCGACCCATCGCCTATGCATCTAGGACTCTATCAGCTCAAGAAGCCAAGTATTCCATCTATGAGCTTGAAGGTTTGGCAGTCTTATTTGCCTTAGAAAAGTTCCGTCTCTATCTGGAACATGTCAAATTCGACTTGGAGACGGATAATCAAGCCCTAAGCTGGGTCTTAGGTAGGCCGCGTCGTACTGGTCGTATAGCCCGGTGGGCTATCCGAATTTCGGCATTCCAATTTGACGTTAGGCATATCAGAGGTACTGATAATGTTGTCGCAGACGGACTCAGCCGTATGTTTTCCAACGACGTTGAGACCCATGAAACGGTCGATAGTTCATCACCTCCCGAGTCCATGCTATCTGAGGTTAATGCCATCTTAACAGATGCCCCCATGCTCTTTAGGGATATTGAGAAATATCAACGTGAAGATCCAACGCTGGCTCCGATCATGGAAACCCTTTCTTCTGGGGAACATGTTGTCCCTTATGTACTGAGGAATGGTGTTTTATGTTGCCCTTCGAGGCATGATAAGATGATGAAAGTTGTAGTTCCAGCTGTTCTTGTACCAATGATCTTCAAGTACTATCATGAGACCCCATTAGGGGGGCATTTAGGCATCTTCAAAACCCGTGAAAAGATCCGGGAAATGTTCATCTGGAAAGGTATGGATGGTGAAATCCGTGAACCAGTAAAGGCTTGTAAATCCTGCTTTCTTAGTAAACTCACCATGTCTACCAAGGTAGGCCTTTTGTCTTCCCATCAAGCGTCGCGCCCAATGGAACGCCTGTATATAGATTATGTAGGACCCTTCCCCCAGTCAAAGGGAAATGCCAACAAGTTTATCTTTGTATGTGTAGATGGTTTTACTAGATTTTCCTGGTTATTTCCGACTAAGCTGGCTACCGCTCAGTCCACCATTACTTGTCTAAATTCAATCTTTGCTTCTTTTGGTCCGTGTCAATATATTGTGTCTGATAATGCTAAGGCTTTCACATCTAATCTATTTCGTAAATTCTGTTTTGACCTGTCCATCTCTCATGTGACAACTTCTGCTTATTATCCTCAACCATCTCTGGCCGAACGGGTTAATCGTAATCTCAGGTCGGCCCAACAAGCCGCTCTCTAACCTCTGGTCTCTGAGTGACATTCTACCCGAGACAATAGATCCAGATAATATTAAAGATCTTTGGAAGAAGGCTAAAGCCAATCTTAAAGTGTCTCGTGAAAAAGTTAGGAAAAGATATGATCGTGGACGGAGACCCACCAATTTGAAGGTAGGTGACCAGGTGATGGTCAAAAATTTTGTTCCAGCGGGCAAGCTTGCCCCCAGATTTCATGGGCCGTGTATTATTCTCGATTTCCTTACTCTCGTTACCTTATTACTAAGCAATCCAGCCACCGAGAGGATATTTAGGGTTCACCTGTCGCAGGTGAAACCTGTGTAGCTTCCGCGCTAACGAAGCTGATTTTATATTTGCTTTAACATTTTTGAAAGAATTCGGAAGGTTATACTTTTTTGGGGGGGGTTGCATTTTGAGGCCTTCTGCCCTTGGAGTCAGGTCCTTTGTGTGTAAGCATTTATTGTAAACCTTCCCCGACCAGTTAAACTGCCATCCTGTCCTTACCATGGCCATTACCACGCTCCCGTCTCCTGCTCAACAACACACAGTGGCTTTTAAATGAAATAAATATTTCCTCGCCGCTGGCCCCTCAACCTCGCCACAAAGACTGTACCCTAAAATCATTCTGGTCCAACAAAATTCTGCCGCCGAGCTTTAATGTTTCAGTGCCCCCGCAGCAGCGCGGCGCCGTACCGCCACTGAGGTGGGGTATGGGCCCGCCCCTCTCCAGTAAGGCCAACCAGGGTACGGCGAGCCGGAGTCCTCCTCCCGGCCAAGGCTGATGTGCGGCGCACAACCTGCAACTTGCCCGCGACCTGTATGTTCGCCGCGGGCGCGGCGTGCTTCAACTCCTTTACTCCTCTCATAGTGCGGGCGAGCGGTATCTCAGGGTACTTGAGGGGTCCGAGCGGCCTCCTCTGAACTCAAGCAGCGGCGGCTGGTCTGGCCGTCAAAGTCATTGGCAACTGATATAGTTAATTAGCTACATGGACATTTCACATCAACAATTACTACATTTTTTGGATTTTACTGCAATATTTGGTGGACTTAGAAAATTTTTCTTCCCCTTCAAGAATTAAAAGTTTTTCCTTCTGAATTCAACTTGCACAAGCATAAAGACATTACATCAAAAGGAACTACAAAGAATTTTGAAACTGGATCCAATCATTTAAGAAAATTTGGTTGTAAAGGCTTCTGCAATTAACTTCTATATCAACATTATAACTTGGACCTTATTTTAAAACAAATGTTTATGTTCCTTTGTGTTACCCCTTGGAGGGACTTTTGGGGGGGGGAGGTCTGTACCAGGTGGTACACCTCCACGCCGCTAATTCAAACTTGGCGCCAGTTGAAACTCCTCTACTGGAGGAAGCCTGAACTTTATCTACAGTGTTAATTCTCAAGTTTCTCAGAAGATGTCCCTACTTGTATTTTTGTTTTGCCTGTAGTAAGAAGTGTGGACATTCTCTTCTAGATGGCACTACTGAAGGACTACAATTATCCACCCTAGTGCGAAGTGAAAGAACTGTGTTTTAGGAGAAATTTTGGGGTTCATAAGTTTGTTCTTTGTTAAATTTCTTTCAGTCATTGTTTAAGTTGGCAATATCAACCCTTTCTTTCCGCCAGTTTTGAATTTGACCAATAAGGAATTTCTGTAATTAATTTTCCACCAATAAGGTGTTTCTTCTTCGCCTAGTGTAGTAGTTTTTGCCATTATCCAATAAAAGGCTTGTGGGCGGGTGTTCTTATTCCTGAAACGCCTCGAACTTTCCACGAGGGTATATAAACTGCTGATTTTCGGGTCTCCGGGCCACTTCAGTAACATCTATCATTGTATAAATTATGTAGCAGGGGGCGGGAAGCGCCTCTTTCTTCGGGCAGCAGTTCAACCACCAGGTAATGGCCTTTTAATAACTTCTTTTCTTGCTAGCTCAGCAGTTTAACTCTCGGGGCAGGTCCGAAGCCTTTTACCATGTAACTTTCCTTTAAAATGTAAAGACACTTGGTATCTATTCTATCTTTTTAAACTACAAATTGGGATAGAGAGTGCTTAAACCTCTCGAGCTCCCACTCATATTGCTTTGAGGTGAACTTATTTTCACAACCGTTTCTTCCCTTCTAATGTAATGTAAATCGTTTTCTTATATAAGTCACCTCTTTAGTATGGGATTAGCCCTTGCATTAGCGGCCTAGTGCCAAGTAGGTTTTATAAAGTATATTAGGAGTGCAGTTTTGCCTCCTCTCAAGTTTGTATTTCGGAGGCCACGTAATGGTCCTGTTTCTTCACTGAATAGGCCTCAGTAGGTTGGGTATCTTTACCCCTGTGTTATTTGTGTTTGGAGCTCAACTTGAAAGTGGAGTTTGGTGTGGCCTTTGATAGGCTTGAACTTAAGAGCGGGTCGCTCTTTTTTAAAATTTGTTTCTGCGTGCCTCGAGGAGGCTTTACTGTGTAATTGGGAGCAAGAGCTCCTGGGCATGATTGGGGTCTTCTGCCCCTTTGTTGAATCTTGTATATCGTAAAGTTGGGCTCATTGCTCAAGAATTGTGTGTCTGGCTCTCGGAGCCCAAATCCTGTAACACTGTAATTGTACATTCTCGATTGGTCGCTTTGCTACTATGTACCTGCCATTCTTGTTATTTCTTGATTTTGCAAAGAAAATATAACCTTGTTAAATTTTATCTTAACTTTAATTTCGTAAGTTGAGACCCGTTCACCCCAGCACCTTCTTTCACCTCTGCACATCCACAAAACTCCGTAACAACAACAATAATAATAATAATAATAATAATAATAATAATAATAATAATAATAATAATAATAATAATAATAATAATAATAATAAAAAAAAAATCATGTCACAGACTATCACATCCAATCTCAGGAATGTCACAGATGCACAAGTCTGCAAAATATAAAGAAGAAAGATATTTGTAAATGTCTCTGCTACCCAGAAAAGCAGAGAATTGTGGCTATGTTTTTGGCCTTAGAAGATGACAGAGCGAGTACAGATTCTTTGGTTGTTCCCCTCTTAGCAGCCTTTTACAACATGCAAGAGGTACAAATAATGCATCCTTTTGCTTCTCCCAGAGGGGAGATAAAGAGTTCCAATAAACAGAAAGAAATATGTGTAACATCATGATTTACGTCCAACAGTATGGCAGCTGATCCAGCACACAGCATTCCCATGCTGTGTCACAAGATAGCCCCTCATCAAGATCTACATCCAACAAAATGGTTGCTCATTTAGCACAGAATTTTATGGCCATAAATATTTGCAAGATACGTATTATGAGAACAATTCTGCTGCCTTCGGTGATTTTACCATGTGTAAGGGGCTTTGCTGTGACCTAGATGAAACGTCAATCAAAGATAGTGGAAACTCGTTTAAAACAGAGCACTGTTTGTACCTACTGTATATAAAAGGCAGAGTTCTACAACACTGGTTGCCTACAGCAGAAAACTTTAGATAAGAGTTTAAGCGCAAAATTGAAAGATACAATTTTGTTCCACGTCAAGTGTACAATGCCGATGAAAGTGGACTTTTTTGGAAGTGCTTATCCAGTAAAACACCAGCAGCTGCTTAAGAGAAATCAGCTCCTAGTCACAAATCTAGTAAAGAGAGCGGTACCATCTTGTGCTGTGCGAACGCTAGTGGTGACCATAAATTAAAATTAGCTGTTGTTGATAAAGCAAAAAATCTGCATTCTTTCAAAGGAACAGTGATGAAATATTTCCCAGCAGATTATTCTCACAACAAATCTGCATGGATGACACGCAATATTTTCAGGACTTGGTTCCATAATAAGTTCGTTCCGCAGGTTCGAGATTTCCTGGCGTCCAAAGGCTTGCCATTAAAGGCCGTCCTTTTTCTTGATAATGCACCCTCTCACCCTACTGATACAGAGTTGAAATCAGAGGATGGAAACATCTTTGTTTCCGATTTACCACCCAATGTAACATCATTAATTCAGCCGATGGACCAAGGCATCATCGCAGCCTCTTTCAATGGATATAACCCATCCAGCATAGACAAACTAATTAATAAGGTTAAATTGAAACTATCCACAAATCTCTCCCCAATAAAAAATGAAAAATCTTAAGTATGCAACCTTTACATACACCAACCCAATCATACATCAAATAACCAATACCTTAAAAAAATAAAGAAATTAAAATAGCTTTCAAAACTCAAAATACAAACCAAAAAATGTTCTTCAACCACAATACAATCAATTCTGAAAATAATAAATACTCAGGCTCCGGTATCTATTGATTAAAATGTAGTGAGTGCCTCAGCTCATACATTGGACAAACAGGAAGAAGCTTCATAACTAGGTACTCCGAGCATTTCAATGCTCAGAAACACAAACACTCAGCAATGAGCAATCACATGAAAGAAACTGGGCACAATTTTACCACAATTATATATATTTTTGGACCAAAAATTCAATGCTAATAAGAATTTAAATGATAATAGACAATAGAAGCCCTTTATATGACCAAATAGTAACATTATTTAATAAAGTAAACCTTCAGGACAAAAATTTCTTCAGTATTTTCAATACAGTATCAATAAATACTCCTTCCACGTCAACAAACACATCACACCCCCCTTCCCCTTCCAACTTACGTAACTCACCTCCACGAGCCAATCTCAAGCCAATAAATTCTTCACGCACCTCCGCTTCCCCCACTATACACAACTCCTTCCGTGCGCCAATCACAAGCCTACAATCACGCCCCCTCCAACCCATCCCCCTACGCACAGACGACATGCATACAACACAAGGAGTAAAAACGTTAGCGACCTCTAGTATCCTGACAACGATTCACACAACAAGTCAAACAGGCCAACAATGCCATAGAACCAACCAATCACAACATTATTTCAACAGCCCCATCAAACTTCCACAACATTCCTCAATAATATAAAATTTCCAATATCAACGTTTTAAAAATATATTGTCAATCGGATAAAAAAACAACAGCCATTCAACCTTCGTGTCAAAATCATACCAAGGTAGAGAATAATAGCTCATCATCATCTCTACAAACTTACTCAGATGACTTAAAATAAATTTAAGCCAACTATAATCTTTGTGTCAACACAATCTCGCTGAACCAATCTATAAATAACCTATGAACTGTTGACCATTAAACATAACGGGCAAATATATGCTAACGTCAATAACAATTGCTCAGCATTTGGAATGTTTTTCCTTTACATTTTATATTCATCCATGTAATCTTTTTCATATCCATGTACTATATATTAGCATGTTATTTTACTTATACTTCAAACTCTGACTACGGCTTTAAGCCATCAACTGTCACTTATAATTAGATGATACCTTCATTTTTAAGTATATCATCTAAGAATCTACTATTTTAATATCATTTAAATGTATTGTATATTTTCAATGAAATGATTTTACATGTCTTCCACTATGTATTTAAAATCTAATATTGACTAAGGCTTCAAGCCAACATCTGTACTACTGTACCATCTAATGATGTCCTACTCATCAAGTGAACTACACATGATTTTTATCATTATATAAGATTTTTAGTTATTTCATGAACATTTTTATAATAACTGTAAAATATTTAGAAATGTTGTCTGACAAAAATAATAAGGTTTTGATTAGTGACTGAAGATGCCTCACAACAAGAAGCGAAACATGTCTCACATTTGAAAAATGTTTTAACTTAAATGCCAACATCTTGTATTATATTGGATAGGTGGAAATTTTTTTTTTTTTGCTATGGGCTTTACGTCGCACCGACACAGATAGGTCTTATGGCGACGATAGGATAGGAAAGGCCTAGGAGTTGGAAGGAAGCGGCCGTGGCCTTAATTAAGGTACAGCCCCAGCATTTGCCTGGTGTGAAAATGGGAAACCACGGAAAACCATCTTCAGGGCTGCCGATAGTGGGATTCGAACCTACTATCTCCCGGATGCAAGCTCACAGCCGCGCGCCTCTACGCGCACGGCCAACTCGCCCGGTGGATAGGTGGAAATAAATTATTAAATATTTTCCTATATACTTCACAATTATGTTATCGAGACCAGAACAGATGTTGCACCTTACATTAGTGATGTGCTTGAGCCCGGTTCGAGCTGCTTGAACAGATGATGTCGGAGTTTGAAGAAGTTCGAGCTTTTGAACACGTCGCAACCTAGCAGCTTGCTCTTACTAACGCCCCGAGAACTTGAGGATGTGTAAGAGTATTATGCTGGACAGTACCGGTCCGTCCTCTGCGCATCTGTATATTGGAGACAGTCAGAATTTGTGTTTGTGCGATGATTTGTTACAAATGCCTCTATCAGAATAAACCAACTGCCTACTAAAATGGGTTGTTTGGGCTGTATGAATATAGAAAAAGAAAGTATATTGCCTTAACATTACAAATGTCTAAATATTTACATATTTGAATTATTATAAGACTATAAAGATTTATGACATTTTTGTCTTCAGTTGCTGACACATTTGCATTAGTTCATTCGAATCATCTATACTATTACTAAAAATGAGATGGTGTCTGTTTTGTTTGTTCCAGACAAGCTCGAAAACTACTGGACCGAATGACCTGAAATTTGGTAAAGATATAGCTTGAAATCCCAAGTCACAGAAGGGATACTTTTGATTTTGATATATTTCATGCAATCCTACAGTTAACATTGCTGCATAATAATATTTACCAATTTATTTGTGCACATGATCGATGAGATATTAATCCTTTGTTACTCAAATTATTCTATACGAGCAAAAAGTTTAATACTTCGGGATTCAAACCTCCAGCATTGAGGAAGAAGGAGCACCTCGCCTGTGCACTACAGAGTTGTCTTAGCCGCCCAAAAGCATGACATCGTAAGAATAATATTACCGTATTCATAATGTTGCTTTGTTTCAAACGTACGGTTGTTACTAGGTACACGAGTACTGCCTTGGGAGGACATACATCCATTAATACGTGGGGAATATTACGGATACATGCTTTGTCCTTTCCACGGCATATTATTATAATCTAAGCCATCTAATTTTATAGGCAGTCTTTATTCGCCTCAAGATATATGTCAATTACGGAATGTAGTACTATATGCCAATACACACCTTCATTATCAATATCATATATGCACCTGCATGAGTGGTGTTCACTTCATACGCTGTTTGCTTATCTGCACATTTGCGCTGTAGCCTGAGTCAGACTCCGCCTTCGGTCACGTGACTGTTCAAGCTTGCTTCGAACTGACTTGAACCTCGGCGTGTATTGGGTCGGCTCGATCCCGCTCGAACACGGGCATCGTTTGTCCATCACGACCTTACATACATAAAGCCTTGTTACCCACTCGTACTAACTTGTGGAGCGAGTACGGTTTCCAGCTGAGCTCAAGGTCACAAATAACCGTAATTTCTGAAGTTTTGATATTTTTTCTCTTTCCAATTTGATTGTGATTAGTCTTATTCTTCCTGATATGTTTCTGCATATACGGGTCGTTCAATTGTGATTAGAGATGGACAAAATTGAATATAATGCATTCGAGAACTTCTGAGAATTGATATATTCGAAACCATATTCTCAAGTCCAACATAACCTTTAAAGGTCTATGTAGGCCTAAGTTACGTGGTACAAGATTTCCGGAAACTGACTACGAACAATATACCGATGACCAAATTACAATGAAAGATTAAGAAAAGAAGGTATTTCACTATCATGTAGGGTCCTTTTGTATCTAGAATGCTTTATTTTATTACATTAGAGAATTAAAAACTAATTGTGGTCGATTGTTGTTTGGCTTGGCATTATTAGATTTTTTGAAGAGTTTGGCTGATCAAAGTTGCTGAACTGAAAGAAGTTTTTATGGAAAACTGACGAAGTTTCCCCATAAAAACTGAATATGTAGTATTGAGATTTTTAACTCACATACTGGTAATTAATGTTTGAAGCTGGTCCCACGGTCTAAATTGCCTGCCTCTCACCCGGAAGACCTGGGTGCGATTTCTGGCCAGGTCAGGCATTTTTATCTGGATATGACGGCTGGTTCCAGGTCCACTCAGCCTACGTGATTACCTTTAAATGAGCAGGTATCTAACGGTGAGATGGCGACTTAGATCTAGAGAGCCAGGAATAATGGCCGAGAGGATTCATCACACTGACCACGCATCACCTCGTAATCTACAGGCCTTCAGGCTTAGCAGCAGTTGCTTGGTAGGCGAAGGACCATTAGGTCTGTAGTTTGGTTTGGTTTAGGAGTGTTTGTACAATTATAATTATACATATTTCATTTTCGTAATGTTTAGTCAAATTGTTGATGGTTTTCATTCATTCCCAGATTTTCCGTTATCTAAAATTGTACGTTATTTTTCCATGCTCCCTACAAAAATGGAGAATCGAGGTTTCACTGTATAAGAAAATACACAGGTACCGGAATTGAAAGGTGGAAACTACCTCTAAATCGAAGTTGAATTAGAGTCAATATGGACCATTACAATGAAATTTATAAACTGAAAAAAAAATTTGCTGTTATGAATTTTCACTATAGTAGACTTCTACTGTATCACTTAATACAAAGAAAAGTGAGAATAAATAAAATATCTACCCACCTCAATAGATAGATAATCATAATCAGCCTTGGCAAGATTGATGAATTGGGCGAACAGCGAGAGGACGGGTTTCTTGTTAAAGAATGTCACCTCTGACCACACTACAGCTGCCGACAGGAGACCCGATGCAATGGCTGCTAGTTTCAGCAGGTAACTATGTAGTATACATTTACAATACCACTCTGAAATAAATGAAAAAAAAAAACTTCATCAGAAAATACATCTTGTAAAATCATAATATAAAAACATGGAAAACCAAAAAACCAAAATTCTGTAATAATAAATCACAGTTTTAAATTTAGAAACATAAAAATTGAGTAATGTCAGTAAAAGAAAGTATGTTCATCAGGGTGTTAATATTTGGTCAAGTTGAAATTTAATGTCAATGTTTTAGCAAGAGTAGGCTTGTCTTCATAACCTCTTGTCAGTTCTACAAGTAAAACAGCATTCCTTTCGATATCAATCTGCAAATTTGAAACTTCGAAATCTATGTCTGGAAGAGGTAAGGGGGTAGCAATGAACAGCACGGTGCCCAAGGCTAACAAATAGATATCTACCTTGGAGTGGATGATGTGTTTAAAGAAGAATGCAAATGTTGCTGCAGGTCGAACCATTCCCGGTCAGTCCTTAGACTGTACCCGGTCCAGACATGGCTACCAGGAGTGAGAAACCCTGGCTCACATCTTGGAATGGTGTACCCGTGGAATGTTCATTCAGAACTAATGTCACCAAATTGTAAGTTCAAAGATTGCTGGACAATAGATGAGGAAATTTCCTGCCTTATTGTGAATGGATCAACTTGAAGGATTAACATGACAGCATACTCTACTATTACAAAGTAAGGTGTAACTGTGAATCGCACAATACAATTTCAGTAGGGAAATGAATAGGATACAGAAGTACATCAAGACAAGAGTATTTATTAACCTACATTAAATTTCTTCAAAGATAAATATCACTTGGGTCAATCAAGATTATGTCTCTTACTGGGAGCTCAGAAGACTGGAAGAAAGGTATAATTGTACCTATATTCAAGAAAGGCAGCAGACGGAAATATACCAACTACCGTGGCTTCACTTCTCTCTCATAGACTAAAGATTCTGGAAAAAAATTATAGAGGATAGATTACGAGAAATTACAGAACCACTTTTAAAAGAGGAACAATATGGCTTTAGGCTTGAAAGATCAACAACAGATCTTACATTTGCTGTCAGGATACTAATGGAAAAACATTGGGAAAAAGAGAAACCTTTATATCTATTGTTCCTTAACATCGAAAAAGGCTATGAGAGCATACCAAGGGAGCTTATTTGGGAGTGCCTGAGAAAGCTCAAAGTTCGAGACAGTCTAATTTCAAAAGTTAAGGTGCTTTACGAGAAAACCAGAAGCTGTGAACAAGTCAGTTCTGGACTGTCAGACTGGTTTGAGACAAAAAGGGAGTACAACAAGGTTGTGCTTTGTCACCCCTATTATTAATCATTGTAATGGATACATTATTAAGGGCGCTAAAAGAAAAGGGGCAACAAGACTTAAAAGCATTTGCAGATGATGTAGTAATTTGGGGTAACTCAGAGAAAAGTGTGAAAGAGAGACTGCAGGGGTGGAGTCAGGAGTTTGAGAGATATGGATTAAACATCAACAAGGGTAAAACGGTGGTGCTGAAGGTACAGAAGGCTGACAATCAGCCAGAAATCATATTAAATGGCACTAAGCTGGACAGTGTCACAGAATTTAAGTATTTTAGTAGTATAATGTACAAGGATAACTTAGCTAAGTATGAAGTAAACAGTCGAATCAGCAAAGCAATACATTTTTATCTCCAAGTAAGACAGCTACTATGGGATAAACAAGTACCACTCAAAACCAAGATGACACTGTAATAAATCATACTACACTCCTATCCTCACATACAGCCTGGAAACCGCTACATTAACAGGAAAGGACAACTCGAAACTCCAAGCAGCAATGAAGTTCCTATGGACAGTGATTCAGAAGACCAGGAGGGATAAAAATCAGGAATGAAAAAGTCAGAGAAGACGTAGGACTAGAAGACTCCTTACTCCAGAAGATTCAAAAGGCAAGACTGAAGTGGTTTGGTCATGTGAAGAGAATGAATGCCAATAGGTCTGCAAGAAAGGAGTATGAAAGAGAAATAAGAGGAAAGAGACCAGGGGGCAGACCTAGAGAAAAATAGTCAGTATTAGTGAAGAAGGATGTAGAGGAGAAAGGTCAGGATGGGAGCGGATCGTGAACGAAGAATGGTTCATGGACCGAAAAAGATGTAAGGGGCTCGTATACCACACCTGGGAAACTGGAGTTGGTCAACGATGATGATGATGATGATGATGACTGGGAGCTCAAGGTGGCATACTAAGGTTTTTGCTTGTGCAGATTTCAGGAAGTGATATGGCTTACCATCCTGTCTTAGAGATGAGACTGTAGTGACGGTGCTGAAGAAATCCTGCTAAATCTTAAATCAATATCTCAATCCAAATGTTTGAGTACGATTTGCTAAAGCTGTTATACAAACTTTCCGTTATGCAAAATAACATGGAGAGATCCTTCTTGTTCTCATAATTTACTGCTGACCAGGCAGAGACTACATGACATTTTGCCATTTACGGTTTATTTACTAACAACAAAATTAGGATGCTTCAACTCTATCAGTGAGGCCCACTCATTCGGTTAACCTAAAAGAACGGAGGGTCACTTCTGATTATTAATTTTACAAGAACTCTCTTTGCATTTCTTTAATTCCTCTTAGAATTTGTTTCAACACTTCACATCGACTATTAGCTTTGTTCCCCATTCTACTCCACTTGCCATATTCCTTCTCTATACATACAGAAATGCACAGAAACAGAGACTCAAAGGCAGCTATAACTTAAGAAATAGTCTGTGACATTGGATGAACTCATTACATTTCTCAGTATACAGCAGCAGTGCCAAAGAAACAGAGCAAAAACGACCTTCAATTCCTTCATGTGTTGCCATTCTGGAGTGGATTACTCTAAATAAAAGAATGAGCAAAGAGAAGGGCCAGTCAATATCAACATTACGTAGAGTCCATGTGCAAAAAGTCTTGTTTCGACTGTACATTACTAATTACTAATACTAATCTGTAATGAAGATACTGATTGAATAACTTAAAAATAACATAACATATATTGATTCCTGAATCTTATAGCAACTTTAATAGTGAAAATAGGAAAAATGGACCTTTTAAAATGAAATTCCACCAGAATTGTTTATATGCTTTCATTCCAATACAGTTTGGTAATTTAGGTAACATGGTATTTGCTATTTTTTTTTTTTGCTAGTTGCTTAACGTCGCACCGACACAGATAGGTCTTATGACGACGATGGGACAGGATATGGCTGGAGTGGGAAGGAAGCGGCCGAGGCCTTAATTAAGGTACAGCCCCAGCATTTGCCTGGTGTGAAAATGGGAAACCACGGAAAACCATCTTCAGGGCTGCCGACAGTGGGGTTCGAACCTACTATCTCCCGAATACTGGATACTGGCCTCACTTAAGCGACTGCAGCTATCGAGCTCGGTACATGTTTTTTTTTTTGTTTTTTGTTTTTTTTTGCTAGGGGCTTTACGTCGCACCGACACAGATAGGTCTTGTGGCGACGATGGGATAGGAAAGGCCTAGGAGTTGGAAGGAAGCGGCCGTGGCCTTAATTAAGGTACAGCCCCAGCATTTGCCTGGTGTGAAAATGGGAAACCACGGAAAACCATTTTCAGGGCTGCCGATAGTGGGATTCGAACCTACTATCTCCCGGATCCAAGCTCACAGCCGCGCGCCACTACGTGCACGGCCAACTCACCCGGTACATGTTATTTGAAGCCCATGCATGCATACATTTATTACAGTACAGTTTATTCAACCTCACTTACCATTTAACTGCATGTTAAAAATCATTTAACAGTGAATTTAATCAAATTAGCATTTAATCAATATTAGTTAAGGCTAACAATCAGTTAAACTCTAAGTTAGCTAAACTGCTCAGCTTCAAACAGTTAAATCCTGTTTGTTAACTCAGAAGTATTTAATATGGCAGATACATTAGATGCAGAACTTCTGTATCTTGAATATTAGGAATAGATAGACCTTTTCAAGAAAGAGTTAGAAACAGAAGAGATGATTACATACAATTTACAAAATATTCGTTTAATGTTAACCTAGTCAATACTTACAATACCACATTTTGTGGTTAAATAATTATAAAAAATAGAAATATCGTGAACATGTTTCGCCCTTCTTAATGGGCATCATCAGCACAATGGATAACATTAAAACAAATAATTACAATTAAGACTTTTTACAATTATTGGTTATATAAAATTGGAATGAGACGTTGCGATGTTAAAAGTTACTTTCAATATCATGATTAAAAAGTTTGATGTGAATGTCAAACACAAGTTAAAACTATTGTAGTACAATTTTACAATATTGTCTAAAAATATATATTTATATTGGTGAGAAGTTTTTTAATTGACATTCGTCTGGAATTGAAATGGATCCTCTTCTTTTAACTTTTTGGTGAAAGTCAATATTATTGTCGTGTTAACCACCAAGAAGATTTGAAGAAAAAAATATGTATAAAACATATGTTCCTACTGTAGAAAATTAGATCAGGAATGAACATTTGGTGTCTCTTCTTGAGTTAAATTGGTTAAAACACATTCAGGTGAGAATATGTTAAAATGGAATATACGTTGAAAATTTTTCCGATGTAGTAATTGGAATATTTATCACTATAATAGTAGTCTTCCCATTTTTTGTGTAAATCTCAATGGTTAGAATGTTGATGAACTGCAAAGAAACATAAAAACGCATTTTAATGTGTATGTATAAATAATGGAAGTGATGAAATGAAATGTCGTATGGCATTTAGTGCCGGGATATCCCAGGATGGGTTTGGCTCGCCAGGTGCAGGTCTTTCTATTTGACTCCCATAGGCGACCTGCGCGTCGTGATGAGGATGAAATGATGATGAAGACAACACATACACCCAGCCCCCGTGCCATTGGAATTAACCAAAGGTTAAAATCCCCGACCCGGCCGGGAATCAAACCCGGGACCCTCTGAACCGAAGGCCAGTACGCTGACCGTTCAGCCAACGAGTCGGACAATGGATGTGATTATATAGTGTTATGGGTTACGTAAAAATGGATACTTACTCGAATGCCGTACAGTGTCTATCTTGTTCTGTTATTAGCGTTAGTCTGACTGGCATTCCTGCTACGCGTATTGTATGGGTGTGGCGGAGGGAGGGGGACGGGTTGAGGGAGAGAAGAATTGGGCGGAGTAATACGTATTGGTATCGGTATGGGAGGGGGATTATTCGGAGGGGGAATTGTAGGTTTAGTATTCGGGGGGAGGGGGTAGATGGAGTTGTTGAATTGGCAACTTTTAATATATGCAAAATTTTCTTTTGATTTGGGATAACTGTTTTCAATAACTTAGGTATTAATGTGTATAAAGAACTCTTAATCTCTGTATCGTCATTAAGGTTGCGGTCTTTATTAAATGTTTTATCCAGATAAATATAAATATTTTCTAATTCATTTAGTAGTTTTCCCTTGTTAGTATTCCTTATTATTGTCAGATCTTTTTCTATTGAGGTAAAATGGTGGCCCGTTTCCTTCATGTGTGTACTCATAGCGGAATATTTGTTATGTTTGTCGGCATCCATTTTTACGTAACCCATAACACTATACAATCACATTCATTATTTATACATACACATTTAATGCGTTTTTATATTTCTTTGCAGTTTATAACATTCTAACCATTGAGATTTACACAACAAAAGGGAAGACTACTGTTCATTAGCATCATTTCCCTTTATCCAGCTGTAGCCGGGTAGGGGCAAATATGGTTCCTCTCTATTTTCTTCGGTCTTTCCACCACTCCTCCTCCAACACTGTGTCCCAGTCCAGGTTTCTTCCTATAATACTGTGTTGGATTGTGTCCGTCCATCTCAATCGTGGTCGACCACGGCCTCTCCTTCCTTGCATTTACATTTTCATCACCTTTTTTGGCATTCTCATTCGCTTTACGTGATCCAACCATCTTAGTCGGCTCTTCTCAATTCTATCATTAATTTTTTCCACTCCAATTTCTTCCCGGATTTTCTCATTCCTTATTTTGTCTCTTCTACTCTTCTGTAACATACTCGTCAAGAACTTCATTTCGGCTGCCTGTATTCGACTCTCATCCTTCTTTGTCACTGTCCAAGTTTCTGCCCCATAAGTAGTTATGGGTACGTAATACACCTTGTACATAGTTTCCTTTGCTTCCATTGGCACATCTTTGTCCCATAACATGTTTCTTACACTATGATAGAAACAGCTTCCAGCTTGAATCCTCTTCCTAATTTCAGCATCCAGTTGGGCATTCTCCATTAATTCACTCCCCAGGTATTTAAATGTTTCCACTACTTCCAGGGGCTTGTCTGCAAGTCTAATTTGACCTTTCCCTTCTTTCTTCCCTCTAGTCATAACAAGGGTTTTACTCTTCTCTACACTTATTTTCAACCCACATTCTTCTATTTTCCCATTCACCACATCCAACTGTTCTTGAACCTTCCTGTTGTCTTCTCCCCAAATCACAATATCACCTGCAAATAACAGCATGTTCATTTCTCTTCCTCCATATTCTGCTTTTGCTGTTTTCATGATGTCATCCATTACTACGGTAAACAGAATTAGTGATAGAACACTTCTCTGCCTCAGCCCACTAGTTATTTTGAACCAACTTGTCCTGCCAACTTGTGTTTGCACGCAACTACAACATTCCTCGTACAATGCCATTTATAGTGATAAATATTCCAACTAGTACATTGGAAAAATTTTCAACGTATATTCCATTTTAACGTATTCTCACCTGAATGTGTTCTAACCAATTTAACTCAAGAAGAGACACCAAATGTTCATTCCTGATCTAATTTTCTACAATAGGAACATATGTTTTATACATATTTTATTCTTCAAATCTACTTGGTGGTTAACACGACAATAATATTGACTTTCACCAAAAAGTTAAAAGAAGAGGATCCATTTCAATTCCAGACGAATGACGATTTAAAAACTTCTCACTAATATAAATATATATATTTTTTTTTAGACAATATTGTAAAATTGTACTACAAGAGTTTTAACTTGTGTTTGTAACATTCACGTCAAACTTTTTAATCATGATATTGAAAATAACTTTTAACATCACAACGTCTCATTCCAATTTTATATAACCAATAATTGTAAACAGTCTTAATTGTAATTATTTGTTTTAATGTTATCCATTGTGCTGATGATGCCCATTAAGAAGGGCGAAACATGTTCACGATCTTTTATAATTATTTAACCGCAAAATATGGTATTGTGAGTATTAACTAGGTTAACAATAAACTAATATTTTGTAAATTGTATGTAATCACTGTCGTCAATATGGACCAAAAATGAGGTTAATGACTTGTAAAGAAGAGATGATTTCAATGATTTGACAGAACAGCAGCACATACTTATCTTCCATATACCATACATCCTTTCTACACAGTTCCCAGTTTTGATGTAAGTTTGGATAACCATTATCACACAATAGAATTCATTCTAGTTTCAAATTGTGCTCTAACCTGGCAGTTTTTTAAAATAGTGCTGCTATGCACAGAACCAGATCAATGTGCAGTAACATTTCTAACAGGGATTTTTGAATCAGAAACAATTTGTATATTTCATCAACTTTTCTCTTAATTTAGGCTGGTATGTTCAACTGATGGAGGCATACTGTCCACAAAAGTCCTACCCGGCCTACTGGAAGAATACCCGGATGATTATTATTATGATGATGATGATCCTTCTCCTGCACGGTATCTCTCCAACTTGTGATCGGCATTTTCTTTCTTTGTGTTTCTTTTCACATTTTTGAATACCGTATTTCACGGCATAATCGTCGCACTTTTTATACCAAAATTTTCGAAAAAATTGTAGGGTGCGACCATTATACGATGAATATTTAATACCAGTATTTGTATTACTCAAAAAATGTATTTATAACTTAATTGTATTTGATACAAATTTAAGATGCACGTAATATTAGCGTTTATACATCAAAATAATTAAAATAGTCTAAAACAAAATTCATAATTTTTCGCAACAATTCGGCGAACGTTTTTCCAACCTGAAAATAAAAATGAACGTATTAAGTTAATTGTCATTAATCTGAGTATTAAAGTTAAAATATTACACTTGCAAAAAATTATCGCTTTGTTGTGAAATGCGGACTTACCGGTACGCAATTTATTCCAAATCTTCGGTGTCGCTATCGCAGGTTTCGCTATCTGATGCGCCGTCCTCGCCTCTGTTAATACCAGTATCAGATTCTTCGTCTCCATACCACACTGCGTCATCTTCGGAACCGTCTAGTGCATTCGAAATCCCAGTCCTTTTGAAGCTCTTGGAGACTAGTTCAGGTGGTATAAGATCCCAACTCTTCTTCACCCACGAGCATAACAAGTCCAAGGGTGGACGCCTGATATTTCCGGCGGGCGTCAATTGCTGATCGCCGCTCATCATCCACGCGTTGTAAAATCGACGTAAGTGGTCTTTAAAGGGTTTATTAACACATACGTCTAGTGGCTGCAAAGCAGATGTTAGGCCACCAGGAATGACTATCTGTCATGTCTTATTTGTAGTGAGAATTTGCTTCACTTCGTTCACGAGGTGACCTCGGAAACAATCTAAAACAAGCAGAGCTGGTTGTTTTAGTAGTGCACCAGGTCTTCTATTCCACACAGTTTTAACCCAGTCCAGCATGAGTTCTACGTCCATCCAAACCTTTGGTTGCACTCGTACATGAATTCCACGGGGAAACTGTATATTCTTAGGCATCGTTTTCCTCTTGAAAATGACGTAAGGCGGCAACTTTCTCCCGTCAGCTGTAATGGCTAGCATTGGCGTGCATCGCAACTTCTCACTACCGCTGGTTTTCATTAATACACTCCGTGATCCTTTTAGCGCAATAGTGCTGTTGCGAGGCATATCAAAAAAGATTGGAGTCTGATCGGCATTACCGATTTGAGAAAGCAAGTACGAAGTTTCCTTGCGCAAACGTATGACAAATCGGTGAAAATTTACAATCTTGTCCGTGTAATCAGCAGGCAACTTTTGGCTTAGTGTTGTTCTCCTTCGCACTGACAGATTGTGTCGTCGCATGAACCCCTTAATCCACCCACGAGTCGCCTTAAACTGAGTTACCGGTATGTTGTGTTTGCGCGCTACCTCCTGTCCCTTAATTTGTAACATTTCATATGATACACTGCAGCCATTGTTCCGTATTTCACTGACGTTCCTAAACACTTCGTCAATTATAGGAAACTTCCCTGTTTTAGGACCTCTAAACGCGCGTCTAGAAGGGTTTGTGCTTTTTAGCTTGTTTTTTACTTTCCGCCAGTCACGCACCAACTTTTCACTCACTGAAAATTTTCTTTCTGCAGCTCTGTTCCCGTGCTGTTCAGCAAAGGCAATTACGCTTAGCTTGAAGCCCGCAGAATAGTTTCTATATTTACCCATAATCGCTTATAAATGCTTCACACGTTAATGTTTTGCGATATAAATGACTTTCCGTAATTGTTCACTATTAAAACAAATTATTTCTGCAAACACCCCAAACACAAATTAAAAACTTAAATTCTCATGCACACATGTCTACAGTAATCACGTAAATCTGAAACAAATAAATGCATCTGTGATCTGTCCATTCCAGAGCAGCCAATACTGTTAGGCAGCAAGGAAGCATGCAGCAATTTATCAGTTTAGCTCGTTGGTTGCGACACACTACTGCGCTTGCGCAAAGCTCGCAAACCGGAGCTCTAGCTAGCACGGTGTAGATCTACTGTATAGTTGACTGTATTCCGAGACGTTAGTAACAAACATTCATTTTTTTCAATTTCTTTTAAACATACGGTAATTAGGTTAATATTTCTTCCCAGTTATTGATGATTTTACATTACATTACTTACTAGTTTATAAAATAAAACTTTAATAGCATTGGATAATAATTATCTTGACTGCTTGGATAAAAGTTTTCATCCCATGCCCGGACACTTATGACGTAGTAGTAAGATAAGAGTCTAGCGATGACAACTGAGACATCGTAAATAATTCGGCTGACCGTGAGCTGAATAATTCCGTGGAAATCTGCGTTATCGTCTTGGATTTCACTTCGTGCGCAATAACACAGGAGCCGGCCCCATGGTGTAGGGGTAGCGTGCTTGCCTCTTACACGGAGGCCTCGGGTTCAATTCACGGCCGGGTCAGGGAATTTTACCTGTATCTGAGGGCTGGTTCGAGGTCCACTCAACCTACCTACCCGGTATTTCCTGGCGACGTTGCCGATAAGCGATAACTTACAGCCTTACGTATTTCAAATGGGAACTCATAATATGTAGGTGGTGTCTCGCGACCACGTTGTCAAACTGCCGATAGCCTACCGGTAAGCCATGCGTCGTACATATACCGGTATTATTTATTTATACGTTGTGCAACATGTCGCAAACGTGACTGTGTTGCCAAATTGCCCATAAACCATACACGTATTTAAATTGCGCATTCATGTGCAACTTACGTTGCAGTTCCATTTACCTTTTAACCAGATTAGTGAACAAAATTTGGACGTGCAACGATTATGTAATTAAAGGTTTAAAGTCCGATTTTTGTATTGAAAATAAAGGATGCGACGATTACGCGGTGGCGACGATTATGCCGTGAAATACGGTAGTTGTTTTAATTGCTTAATTGTACTTTGGTTAGCCTCGACATGCACATTATATTTATTACACATTTTCTACCAAGCTTCACTTTTGGCTTTCAGTAAGAATCCATTTGTTTGCTTAATTTTCAGAAGAAGACTTTTTTCAAAAAGAAAGAGAAATTTGACCACACATTCCCATACTTTCTTTTTCCTTATTGTATTGGTCTATTCAGCGAAAGTCAAGACAACCTCTTTATGTTGACTTCACGCTACTCGGTTTACAGCTGTGGTCAAACAAAAGCGCACTGAAGGGTGCTCAAAAACCACATTGTTCTGCCATTGCCTTCTTAATTAACACTGATCATGTCTCTCATAAGAGTTAACAGCATGTTAGCTAACATTTCCCATGAAATGCTTGGATAAACCCAAGAATCTTATGATAGTTAATTAACATGGTGTTAACTAACAGCTTGTAAGTCTTCTTTTAAATGAGGGAATAAACTGGGCCCAAATGTGCTATTGAAAACTTCAAAATTTGCACCGACACCAATGTGCTGTATTAATATTAATTATTTCTAGCTCCAATTCTTGTGATGCAGTTTCTATATTTCTAGCACAAAGGTAACAGAAGAGTTCTAGTTAGGGTTTGATTACCTCGAAATCCTGAAATTTTGTGAAGTTTTGGACCTAATGGCCAGGAAGCATACCATCATCAAACCAACTGTTTATAGATGGCCATTACACATATTCAGAATTGTTCTAGACTTAGTAGAAATAAATGCACAGATATTGTACTAACATGTTACAAATAAAAAGAACCTGCTTTGAATTTTCCTATAAAATGCTTAAGAAATTACTGAAGCAAACTCACAGAGCAGAATTTAAAAATCCGAACAATTATGGTAATGATAATGAACTCTAAACCGACCAAAAATGCACAAAATGACAAACATACAACAAATGCTGCAAGAAGGACAAGTGAAGCATGCAGGAAATTAAAGTGTAACAAATATTGGAATATAGAACACAATCTTTCAAACAACACAGCACTTTTATCACATGCTGCTCATACCACTGGAAAGTATGATATATTTCAGAATGGATACATGTGTAAAGCATGCAAAAGAGATTATGTGTAAGAAATGTATTGTAATTCAGAAAACAATCTTAACCTGAGTAAAATGTAAGCAAGCTTTGAGAATCTCATTTACAAAAATACTGTACTTTAAATATTAAAAACTGATCCATAAATCTGTGATTGTTAATTGATTTTACATCCATACATCTGTATTCCTGATAAGACTGGTGGAGTAAAAATGAATCGTCTGTTTATCAACATGGTATATATCTGAAAGCAACAGTGATTATCATCATCTGGCTTTTTCCTTATCCTACACTTCCCATGTCAAGACTGAAAATCTGTCAAGAAAAGAAAAGAGAAGAAAAGAATAAAGATAATCAAGAATTTATTGCATACATACTCTTTCACTGGCTCGAATCCAACCGGCTGCCAGTCTGCTGACCCTCCATTACATCACGCCCCCAAAATAATAATAATAATAATAATAAAACTACCTATATAATAAGAAGACCATTATTAAATGCTCATTAAGAACTCTTGCACAGTTTTTAACACATTGCGGACCGGGAGCTCATAACAATGCTCAACCCCTGTGTCCGGCCATTTTCTGTGTAACTTATTGCTACAGGGCATGCACATAAACAAATGTGTCTAGCTTCACTATCCTTGTACTGATTCTGATGAAATTTACAGGAGACCTTTGGTAAGAGTCCTGATAATGTTTCCCTGGTGTGGTATTTGCTCATATCTATTTCTACTCATTGTACAGTATATGGTGGTTTCAATGACGGGATCAGTTGACTAATAGTCTTTCCAATATGACTTTTTTACCTGCTCCATAAAATATAAACAAAGCAATAAAATTATTGTATCTTACTACTAGTTACATCAGTCCACTTCAAAGCTCTTACGGAATATTTTGTGTGATGAAGCAATTTGCTAGTGATACAATTTTGTCTGCTCGGCAACAAGTTCAAAAAAATCATCACAAAAAATAAGCCCTATTACTTCGTCAATATTTTGAGGTTCAAGAAGTCTTACCGTTATGCCAGGAACTCCTGGAAAATCCTCTAACGTCAGTGAACTATTATTTTCTACCCATTCATCAGAAGAAATAGACATATACTTCCATTTACACTCACATCACTTTCAACCTCATTCTCAACCACCTCTACTTCAAGTTGTTTTGGGGGGGCGTACATCTTGATTATCAACTGAGACACTTTTCTCAGAATAACTTTCAACATCTAACTTGTGATCGTCAATGTCACTGGAGGAGCAATCCGGTTACTTATTCGAATACAAATCATTAAAAATCTTGTCTGCATCTAAGCTCGTATTCAGTCTGGGAAACGCCATCTTACCCATCACATGGCTCCTTGAACGATGTAAACATGAGGTCGGAAAACTTAGCAAATGAATCATAAAACAGAAGGAGAGCATAAAGCAAAGCTAGCATGGAATAACACAAAAGCTTCAACACTGAGAATCTCGTAACCTTGACCGCCAGCTAGTTTCAGAAGATTCGACAGATGTCACCAAACATACGAGTCTCGTGAAGACGAGTTAACTCGTCTCCCATCTGCAACGCTCGGCCAGCCAAACATGAGTTAACTCGTCTCCCATCCACAATATGTTAGGAAGTATTGTAGTACAAATAATTTTTTTTATTTAGGCCATCTATGGACCACGTTTGACAATCTTTTCATTCTTTCTTTCTCCAACTTCCTTCCTCTGCTCTTCTGTACAGGACCTCCCTTTACTCACTAGCATTTCCCCAGTCTCCTCAAAACCACGGAACGTTTTGATGAGTTGTCTAAATTCATTTCTGTTCATGATATAAGCTTCTGGAACCCCTCATTTCTTGAATCCATTTCAGCTCTGTCTTCCTCTTCCTTAAGAATTCAGAGATTCTCTTCATTAGTTTTTTACTGTCCATCCTCAACAAGTGTCCACAGAACTGTAACCTTCTCTTCTTCATCAGTTCAACCACTCCTCTCCTTTGATACAAATGAGGCGCTCGGGGCTAGATAATGGTAAGCCACATTGAGGAAATTTTACAGAAGAGACATATGAAGTTTCAAAAAATTCCATAAATCAGGGGATGGACATAAGAGGTATGTTTATTGAATGATAAGGTACTACATACATTAATGTATTCTTGTAACATGAAACAGAACCTTTTTAATTAATGCACTTAGTAAAAGAGAACATTAAGTACAAGGAATACATATAATTTTGTGGCTTGTCATTGTCTATCACCAAAGTTTCAGTGCCAACATTTGACTTTACTAATCACCAATCACGTCACTATCACCGTCATCTAAGAAACTGCCATCAATTAATTCAGGTTTATCAACCTGCTCTGTGGTTTCGTACTGAGTCAGAGATAAATAATATCCATGTTGTACCGCAGGTATGTAGGGAAGCAGGTCCATGACGTCAGCCAGTTTCTTATGCTGTATAGGAATGGGTCTACGATATTTTGGTGTTAAGGTCGCAGTCCACGATGTCTGTGTAGGACGGCCACTCTTCGTGACATCAAATTCACGGACGTCTCCGTGAACAGTGTGCTTCAGGAAAATTGAATCAGGATTTGAGGCCAAAACTTTGAACACTGTAGCTTCTGAAATGTTAATAGGATGTCCATCTGTTGCTGTATTTCTCTTTGTTATGTACTGTGCTGGCAGTTTGCTGAACTCTAGGACAGCATCTTGTTTCATAACTGTCACGGCAAATTTCTTTTCTGCTCTGCTTTTCTTGACAATATCAACCCAGTCAGTGGGCGAGAAAACTTGGCTCGCATGGCGCCTTTGGTATTTCTCAATGGATGCAAAATCTCTATCAGATGGCAGTCGTGTGTGACCACTATTCAAAAATCTGTGTTCAATTTCTTTGAATTTGCCACCACGTACCAGTGAAAACCACATGCACATAACCGTCCAATTATTTTGTCCGGCGCAGTTATCTGAATAGCATATTATTTTGGAAGCAACGCTTTTTATCTGGAGAAACTTTAATATACAGCTGCATATCTCATCACTGCCGCGTTTTGCAACATCCTCACTCCACATGTACATGTGTCCGATGCCTGTTCCGCTGTCATATATACCCACGTTGTACATCCATATCTTTCTCTTGTAAAAAGCTGGACCAACAGTAAGTTTTGGAACAGGGAGGGCCTGCTGCGAGTCAACTGAGATGACCACGATACTGGAATCAGTCTTGGCTCTGGTGATATCTGATGTCATGGTAGCTCGCATTGCTTCCGCTTTCTGGTGATGTAGTTCTCTTTTCTTCCTCAGGTCTTCGAATGTTTGTTGATCATTGGATAGGTGGCAGGAGTTAATCTGAGTAGCAAGTTCGTCACATACTTTACAGGTGTCAGAAAGGGGCATCTTGAAGCCTATGTTGTATTCTGTGCAAAAAAAATATCCGTCTGTACTTATCCTCTTTAACACTGGCAATTTTCTGTTCCTCACAGTAGGGTAGATAATGATCCCGGTATAAAGAACTGATTGTCATCTCGTAGTCATAATAAGCCTTTTGGGGATTCTTGTGCCTGCTGTAGTGACTCTAGTAAGTGGGTATGCTTCGTATATGGTCGTGAACACCTGCTATAACTTCGGGTGGATATTTCCGATGATTTTTATGGTGCCCCCTTTGGTCTTTCTTAACAAACTCTTGACCACTAGCAACTTGCTGTTCGATGTTTTCCACTCTTCCTCTTGATCCTTGTAGCCCATGTACAGAGAGAAATGCCGCTTTACAGACTTGGATTACTTCACTTTGCACCTTAACAGAGTACGTAGCAGTGATTTTTCGAGAAGACTGCTCCTTTTTCCTTTTCTTCGGGTAGGAGCGTTTTGGAGGTGCTGTTGAGATACACGAAAAGATGTAGTTGTTTTGTGCATCAAAATTCCCAATGTCCCAGAAGCCATGGAATATTTTGGAAGCTGCTTCTCCTCTCTTCGTCATACACTTCCGACGACAAGCATATGGAGGTCCCATTTCTCTGGCACCTACTTTCTTTTTGGTTGCATCACTCGTGTACTCTTCACCCTTAAAAATAAAAAATAATGTCCATGTTACAACATGTTTATGAAACATATCGTATTGCTAATTTAATATAAATTCCATATTCTGTGCCGGCTCTCCTAAATAATAATATTAATTATTATTATTCAATTAAAGTAATTATTTTTCTAATATTTTTTAAATTCTGGTTAATAGCTATGTTTAAGTACATACCCGATTACGCCGGCGTTTTCGTTTAGCCCTTTTACTCAACTCCGGTGTTTGCTGCCGCCATCGATGCCTTCCATTCTTACCAGGTGAGATGGGCACTTCTCTAACAACAGGAGCTAAGTCTTCATCCTTGCGGAAGAAAGAAGGATACAAAAATTAATAGCATGAACCTATGAAACTACAATGAACAATACAGCAATTTAACATCTATATAATGGCAAGCCACAATAACCCCTACAGCAGTCACCTAGTGATGCCCATCTTAGTTTAACAGTTGTTTAAGGTTACTTGGCTCCATATAAATATCTTAGAACTAGTCCCATAGTTCATAATTCCATTAAATATTAGCGTTATTTAACAGTACTACATGTACTGCATTGTCATGATAAGCCACATTGTCACATGCTATAATATGGCATGCCACATAATAACCTTTTGTTGATGCTTACCTCTGATGATGATGAGATATCACATGGATTTGGCTGATAATCCACATCTACAACACTGTCATCGCACGAGGATTCACTCTCAAGACAATCGGCTTCCGTTTCGGTTCCTAATTGCATTTTTTCATCGGAACAACAGCTCACACTGTTCCTCTGCCAGACGCCATCTTGCTGTGGCTTACAATACTAAAGCACAAAAATGACGTGCTGTGTCTTGGTGCAATACATAACAACAGAGCATGTGCTGCCATCTCTTGGTTTCTTCAAATATTACTCCTCCAGTTGCTTGCCATCCGCTAGCAGATACGAAATGCGTACAAATCTCAATATTGCTCAATGTGTGGCTTACCATTATCTAGCCCCGAGCGCCTCAATTCTTTGTTAAATTTGAGTCTCCGCACTCCATTTTTTTTACATTTGGGCCCATAACTTTTCTTAGCATTTTTCTTTCTCTCTTCTTGATATCTTCAAGTCCACCTTTTCCAATCACGTCCAATTTCCCCTGCATACAGGCACTGAGGTTTAACAATGGTGTCTAGATGCCTCAATTTAGTACCCCATAAGAAAAAATCTTTTTGTTGTAGGTGTTCCTTGTCAGTTGAAATGCAATTTCAATTTTCCTCACCCGCTCCATTATGGCATTCTTTTCCGACCCATTCTCTTGCAATGTTTCTCTAAAATACTTAAAGCTCTTTAACTCTCCTTATTTTTTTGTCTCCAAAATTCAACAACTGAGGGGCTTCTAACACTGGTCATGAATGCAGTCTTCTCAAAAGAAATTTGAAGCCCTGCCTTCTTTGCTATCACCTGGAGTTCTTCAATCATTTTCTTAGCTGCTGCTATATAATTCGAGAGTATCACTAAATCATCAGCAAATGGCAAACAATCTATATTTACACTCACCTTATCTCTCCCAATCTTGACAGTCTCTTTCTTAGGAATTCCCTTCTTCCATTCTCTAATGACTTTTTCCAGAACGCAGTTGAACATGAGTGGTGAGAGTCCATCTTCTTGTCTTACATCAGTTTTCATCACAAAGGGCTCAGAGACCCCCCCCCCCCCAAACTTTATTTTGTAGTAAGTGTTGCTGATTGTCTACCTGATTAAATTTCTTGTCTTGCTGTCAACTGCAAACTCTTCTAGAACTCCCATCAAGGTTTCCCTGTCAATGGAGTCATATGCCTTTCTGAAGACCACAAAAACTGCCACAGAACTGTTCTGTCCCAGCATCTTGCGTTTTATAACACTCTTTAGGTTTGTTGCACATGATCTACCTTTCTACAATTCTCCCAAGTGTATCTTCTACTCTATTTAGTAATGCCTTAGAAAAAAACTTGTATGGGACAAAAACTATAAATATTCCTCTGTAATTATTAACATACATCTTATTACCTTTCTTATGCAATGGATGCATCAGAGCTGTCTGCACGTCTTTAGGGATTCTTTCCGTTTCCCGTATGTTCCCAAGTAATAAGAATAAAAGATTTTATGACTTCAGTAGGCCCCATTTACAGAAGTTCTTCACCCACACCTTTGTTGTCCTTTAACCCTTGAATTATCCAGGTCACTTCTTCTTCATCAGGTGGTACTGAGTTAGATGTTATCTTTGGTGGCTCCATTCACAAACATTCCTGCAGACCATTACAGTTCAGTAAGTTTTTGAAATATCTGGTGAGAATTTCACAATTTTCCATGTTGTTCCTCCCTAGTTTTCCTCCTTCATCTTGAAGCAGAGTCTTGGTGCCTGATAGCCTTTTAATTGTGATTTGAAGGTCTGGTAAAAGTTGCAGGTGTTATTTTCTGGAAGTCATCTTATGTTTCTTTCAACTGAACTCTTTCACACTGTCTCTTGATTTTTTGGAATACCCGGGCTGGGTTGTGAAGGAGACTTCCTTTTTTGGTTGTGCTCCATCTCTTCCACGCCTCTGTCCTATGACGGAGAGCCTCATCACACTCTTCAATTCACCACTCCCGTTTGTAACGAACTCTCATCATAAATACTACATAAATCGTCTACCTGTTTTCCTGCTTTGTCAGCTATCATCAGCGACTGCCTGCTGCTACATTTATTTTAACATTACTTCGTCTGCTTGGCCTGCTGGTTGTTTACTGTGCATGTGTTTGCTCCCTACCCTGCCCTGCTAAAGTCATTGGCTGCATCACAGATCCTTCTCGATCCTTCTCGCCCCTCTTACCAATCCGCTATGAGTGTGCTAGCCCTTGTTCGGCAGTCAGGCATCGAGCGAGGAATACTGTGTGTGGAGGGAGCATTGACCTCGATGCGGCTCGTCCACAAGTATTTATCTCTTTCTGTCTAACTGGAACTTCTGATGTGTCAACGCTGGGCTGGGTAAGCAAAATTACTTCTACCTTACAAGTTCTACTGCAACTCTTTACTCATTTGCCCTTCAGGCACCATATGTAGTATAAACTTTATGCCATTTTTCATGGTTTATTGTGTTCTCTCCTTTTATAAGAGAACTTTGCTCTTAAACAAACAGCTCTTTTTGCAAGTTGCTTCACGTCGCACTGACGCAGATAGGTCTTATGGCGACGATGGGACAGGAAGGTCCTAGGAGTGGGAAGGAAGCGGCCGTGGCCTTAATTAAGGTACAGCCCCAGCATTTGCCTGGTGTGAAAATGGGAAACCATGGAAAACTATCTTCAGGACTGCCAACGGTGGGGTTCGAACCCACTATCTCCCGAATACTGGACACTAGCCACACTTAAGCGGCTGCAGCTATCGAGCTCGGTAATAAATAAACTTGGACTTGCGTTCTACTCGACATTACGTGTGGACAAGAACTGGAAAGACGAACAATAAGTGTTTCTAGGGAACAATATGCACCTCACATTGGTGTACGACAAGTTAAGAAGCCGACTCTTCCTTCCTATTCCCTCGCCCATCTCACATTATTCTCCCTTTTGGTCAAGATTCTTATTGTTAATTCATTTGCATTTTTCTTGTTGTTAAAGTTTTATGAATAACCCTGGTGGTTTCATTTTCTACAGTGACCTATAAGAGGATTGAATGTTGAAAGCTATCTTTTTATATAAGCCTTTTTATTGTGTTAATGCCACAGTTTCTGAAAAACTGTGATAATGTTTAGTGGCTGATCTATTCAAATTCTAGTCATGATCCTTAGGGATCTATGTTTCTACAAAATTTTACCAATCGTGTCCTAACAAAGAGAGAGAGAAAAAAAGATATATACGGTGGAAGTTAAACAAAGACCCTTTAAAGCATGTTTCTTCTTGTTGTGAAATGTTTTATTCTATCTGTTGTTAACTTCTAAAGTTTAGTTTTGTTGTTATGAAAAGTGTGCCTATTCTAATTTTCCCCTCATATTTCCTCTCGTTAACTGCACCTACCACGGATAATACTCTGGAATCCCAGCACTGCTTCGTGTTACTCTGCTAACTGAGTATTTGGGTGTATGGTTCGATCTCTAAATATAAGTTTGGTGCGTACTTTTCTGATGCAGAGGTGCCAACTATTATGGATTGTCCATAACAATTACGGATTTCACTTTATGATTACGGCATTACGGTCGAAAGGGGAAATTATTACGGAAAAGTAACATTGTCATGATTAAAATTAATTTCTGTGAAAAAAAAAAGGAAAGAAGTAAAAAAATGTTCAATCCCTTAGAGCATTACTAGTCAAACCTCCTCATTTCAGTGTTTGTAAGTTGGCAACTAAACATATTTGGCAGTTATTTGGTCGTCACTTCGTTTTGTGTCCCGTGCGCATTGTGAAATCACGGCCAGCTACATAGATATACGCTGCTCTCTTAGCTAGAATGACGCGGGAATGACGTATCAAGTCGGCCGTGAGGTAGGCTCTACTCCTTGCTCTGCTGTTCTCGAGTGCGCGGTTTGTTGTGTGCATAGAACGAGTGGTATATTTAGCGCACTTCAATTCTAATTATCTTAGACGTTGATTCAAAAAGTAGTGATAGGTTTTGTGAAATGAAGCGGAGCAATTGTCAAATTGCATCTTCTTCTAAGAAGACAGCAGTGTTACAGAAATATCGAGACGGTTACACAAAGGAATGGCGTGTGATTTCTTTGTGGCTCACGGTGGACGAGATGATTGCAGAAGACACATAGAATCCAAGAAACATCACACATGTGGTGAATCAAAATTACAAAACCAGCCTGTTTCATCATTCTTCGTAAAAAGTAATGAAACTGCGGTGACAAATGCCGAATTATTGTTCACATAATTTCTTTTGGAGCATAATATTCCATTATCAGTTTCAGACCACGCCGGAAATTTGTTTAGATCAATGTTCCCCGACTCTAAGATATCTCAGAAATATGGTTGTGCAAGAACTAAAACCTCTGCTTTGGTTCAATACACGGCATCTGAGGCAAAAAAGGAAATAAGTGAACTTTTGCAAATAATGCCTTTTTCTTTGGCTACTGATGGTAGTACGGATTCAAATGCAGTTAAACTTTATCCTATAGTTGTATCTTTCTTTATTGCTAGAGAGGCCAAATATGAACTCTTCTATTGTCATTGTTAGAGAGTACCGACAATATAGGTGAGGGAATTTTCTCTGTTATTAATAGTGAATTGTCTTCTTTAGCCATTCCATGGGAAAATTGCATTTCTTTTTCATCTGACAATGCATACACAATGATAGGGACAAATAAAGGTGTTGCCAAATTTGTGAAGGACAGGCATTCTTCTGTTTATGTCCCGAGTTGTTCATGTCATCTCATACACATCTGTGCACAAAAAGCAGAAGCCCAATTGCCAGTCAATGTAGAGAACTTTTTGGTTCAGTTATTTTACTATCTTGATAAGAGTTCTAAAAGGCAAAACATGTTGAAAGTTTATCAGGCTGTTTGTGGCACAGAGGGTCACAAAATTTTGAAATATGTTAGTACCCGTTGGCTCTCGCTTCTTCAGTCTATTGATAGAGTTCTTGAGCAGTGGGAAGCTTTGACACTCATGTTTTGTAGTGAGACCCACCATAAAAATGAGACCACCAAGCAGTTTGAAACTGAAATCTTTCATACAAGAACCACACACAAAACTGTTTTGCTACTTTCTTCAGAGTTCACTTCCTGTTTTTAAGTCTGTGAATATATTTCTGCAACAAGATGCTCCAGCCTCTTAGGAGGAAACTTCTGTTTTCTTGGTAAATGCTTGAAATTTGTTGACATCAGTCAAAGATCAAAGGCATGGCAAAGTTCAATGAGTCGAGCTCATCATTCTTATTTGTCCGTTTGCGTGCTGGATATTCTCCTATCATCTTTCTGTACTTCCTCTCCTTGCCAATCTGTGCGATGAAATCCCCCGTCAGCACCTTGATATTCCTCACTGGAATCTTTGACAACTGGTTTTCTATTTCTTCCCAGAAATGTTCAAATTTGCCTGGATTTTTGTGATTATCTTCATTTGTCAGGCCATAGGCATGTATTAAGGTGTATGTATGTCTTGTTTCCACATCTTAAGTGCAGAAGTAAACTTTCAAAGCCTATTAAAGTCTATAAAACTTTTGTCTACTATAAAAGCCATTCCAAGAACTAAGAGAAAATTTGCATTAGCCACTCCAATCGCAGATTTCTCTTTGTAAATCCTATGCTTTTCACTCTCAAATTAATCCTCGTCTCTGTACCTTGTTTCCTAGATGGCCAAGATCTTTATATCCCATTCTTCCATTGCTTTTGTTAGCTCTTTGAGTTCACATTCAGGGTTCCTAACCAGTATCATAATTTCGCCTTGAGTTTGTGGTTTCCAGGGGACTCTGACTTCCCCTCGAGTTCCGGTGCAGGCTCTCCAGAACCCTTAGGCCTGCTTGCGCCACTGGTTGTCGCGGTGGGTTCCTCATTTGAGTCATCACCTGGAGTAGTTTTGTTCTCAAATTGGCTTTCCATAATACATTAACTGTCTATTTATTAGATGGGCAAAGCATAATTATGTTTTACTAAGTTAGAACTAGGACTGAGAAGTCCTAGAGCCTTCAACCAGTGCACCTCACATGGGGAAACAGACGCTGACCAAAAAGCCACCCGATGTGGGAACAGACGCGTCTGGATTTTGAGACTCTTCCACCTTATCCACCGTTAGCAATTCATTTCTCTTCCATTTCTAGGCCACTGACCAGTTTCCCATTTGGTGTGAGACACTTATTGCTTGAAAAATTACAGTATAACAAACCAAGAGCCATACTGTTGGATGAAAAGCACTTCTTTACATAAAAATTTATCTCTGTGGCCAACTAGCAGCCATGGCATTGGCCGTAAAGTAATATTGTAATGTTGGAAGGCCGAAGAAGTTAAACAAAAATAACTAGCCATGTTGTTGGCTGTAAAGTCTCAACTGACAAACACATTATTGATACAGAAATATAATTATGAGGATACAATGTCCAACAACATTTCAGCATGATTTTAACAAGCACTACAAGAGCATATCTACGCTGATTGATGTTGAAACACCATCTAGCAGTTCTGCATCAGCTGGTGGTTATTTACAGCGGCATCCAGTGACTTGCATACAGCCAACACCACTCAAGTAGATTTGGTGATTGACTACAGAATCAACATTTACCAGTTCCCGTTTTACAATTGAAATTGTAATGATCAGCAGTGATGGAACTAACAGTTCTATGAATATTAGTACAAGAAAGAGTCTGGTTGATGAGGATACTCAAGATGCTAGGAATTTCGAACCTAATTTATTTTCAAATTTACCCGTAATTTTATCCCAGTTTTTTAATGCCAATTGTATATTTGTTCATTTGTTTTATGTCAATTGTGTGTTTGTACATTTGTTTAGTTATTAAATGTTTTATATTAAGGCTGAAGATGGCCAGCCCAGGCCAAAACTAGTCCCTAGTTAATGTAATTCAAAATATGGCATATTATAGTATTGAAAGATGGACCATTATGACATTAATAATTATTATTATGATGACAATTCAATATGGACCAGAACCGTGAAGTTTATATCTTATGACAAACAAACAAACACACAAAAATAATATCTCTAGGACTTCTGGCAATGTGTTTCAATTCCACTATCTCCTGAACGTACACTTACACCAACATAACCAGTATTATATAGCCAAATATCTCACTAGTATTCTTCTATATTCCGAGATAAATAACATAGAGAGATAAAGATATTTCTGTTTGAAAAAATAAACTGCCCTTAGACAGGATCTAATCTGATCTTAGGGCACAAGAAGCTAACTCGCCAACTATTCAGCTATCAGCATGAAGAAAACTTAAACAATCATAAACCATATCATCACACAAAGGAAACAACACAACCTTAAATCTCAAACCGTATGTTACGTATCAACAAAGAAGCTATATCTTACATTACCTAAAGTGGGTGTGTAAATGTATCGCAGCCATGCAGGTCGGACAGGCTGAAAGGTTGGTTTGTAGCGGTGATCATGACTCACTTGATTACGAGCCACATCTTCCAAGTGAACAATGCGATCAACCAGCAGTCCCCATTGGGTCTCTGTTCTGTGCTGTGTCTGCAATGCCTTTATCACCTGATTGCACAAGAAATGTCTCACTGTTATATTAGTTATAACACATGGGAAGAGATAGAGGGACACAACCAATAAAAGAAAAAGAATCAAACTCAAAAACATTCAGAAATGGAAGGGAAAAAGGTTGAAAACTTTGCTTCCTATAATTTTCAGTCAATTGAAACAGTTTGGATCAGCAAAAGAACTTGAAAGAATGGTACTATTAACAATAGACTGCCCCACCTGAAGCAAAAATAACAGGAAAAAAAAGAACATCTTTATACTAATGCAGCTTGAGGGAGTTATCTGTATTTTGACTGAAATTGGTTTTCAGTTGGAAGTAAATGTAGTACTGGAGCAATCCTACCAACCTTGGCCCAACGTATAGGAGGAAGATTCCCCCTGTCGCAAGCCCCGACAACGTTGCGAGTGCTTGAGGAGTAACACCTCTTAAAAAACACTTTGGTCCAGCTATGCCAGTTGGTAATACCTTGTGGGAACCCCTTGCCAAGCTATGGTGAAACCTAAATGGTTGCCTTGGTGGAGAAGATGGGCTTTGGTATGGCAAGAGGCAGAAGAGACACCTTTTACAAATTCCCAGTGGTTAAACAGGTGAAGGAATCACTGTTATTGTTCCAACTCCCAACAGCAGTTTAGACACCACAAGAGCCTACTACTAGACAGACTGGCTATAAAGGGGTATCTCAAATATCCTTGAGCCTGTGAATCTGTTGCAAGTATGGTGCCTGATATTGCATGTCTCGAAGCACATGTACCACGGTGAACAGGTCCGAAATCATGTGTGAGCCACTTCCTAGCAAACTGAGGTCAACCTTACACAAAATCATGCCTGTGGTATTTCCCCTGCTCTTCCTGTAAGTCCAATGATAACTATGTGCTAAAGATAACGAAAACAGGTTTTGGGTAAAACTAGGAACTTCTAGGCTGGACTGGCAGAAGCAGTGTGACATTTGCCTTCCTGACACATGTGACTACTCAGGAATTCGACCTTGCATCCGCATCTGGGTAGGCCTAACTAGGATCACTGTTGCCTACCTTGTGTGGGGAAGTCCAAAATAATTTGGATTAAACATCGACAATCACACTTGAACCTGGCTGGGAAACCACACCCAGTGGGCCACCCTGATTTCTGGTTAAAAAGTATCAGAACATGGAATGTACAAAAGTTACTCAACCTAAAGGAAAACAATAAGACATCAGAAAGAAGAACAGTTCTTATTACCCACAAGCTAGCTTGACTCGGCTCGAGGAAGCAGAACACTGCATTCATAGCACTGGTTTTGCAGCGAGGACAAAACTAGAGAAAGGGCACCGACTCAATCCTACAGTAGACAATGAGAGACTTGTGGCTCTTTGTGTACCTCTCTCCAGAAATAATTTTTATTTTACTCATCTTCTCATATGCTCCCTCTTCAGACGATGACGAAGATTTTAAGAATGGTTTCAACATCAACTTAATGTAGACCTTAAATGGGTGCGAACGGTATAGGAAACAAATTTGACCATTTACTTTGTCTTCGATTGGTCTGTATTGATTAAATTCATGAAAAATGCCACAGTTAGTTGGGTCTGCCCTGTAAATATTTATTACATAATTTGTAAGTTTACATAATTATTACCCGTACATCTTTAGAGTACATCTTTGTTTTGTTTTAAGATGTCAAGTTCGCTGATGAAGAGAGTGGATCAACTAAAATCGATCAAAACATTAAAGGATCAACTTAAGAGTACACTTTTAATGCAATTAAACAATAATAATAATAATGATGATGTATGGTCTCAGCTACTATCTGCCGACATTTTAATCTGACTGCATCTAGGCTATCTGCACATCAGTTTTGAAGTTCCATTTTACTCTATTACTACAGCCGCTAGAGGAGTAAAAAGGGGTCCAACACTGCATTAAATCAGATACTTCTCACTTTTTTATATGCTGTTCAGAATGGTTAGAGAGTGAAAAACCCAAGTTTTCATTATCCCTAACCCTCTGCTTTTTCCGCCATCTTGAGAAAGACACCTAAAAATGGTACTTTATCCAGTGTTTCGCTTATAACTCCTAGACAGTGCATCGTAGCCAAATTTGCTCCATATTCATTCTTGTATGGGACAAAATTTCCTACAAGAATCACTAACGAACTTTGTTTCCACGACCAACAGCAAAGAAGGTACAGAGCAGGAAAGAAGGCGTCCAACCACAATTTCGGCAAAACTATCACTTTTCCGTCCCTTTGAATCGCTTAAATTCCATGAAAAACTGATTTTAGTAAATATGCACTCAAGTAAGTTGTGGAGATGTTAATTACCCTTTAAGTTGCACGTCTCAAAAAGCTTTTTTATCACCTATATCAAGCAGTGGGGGTAAAATTGAAGGAAAAAGGAAAAATGATTTCTTTTTGAGTTTAGAGAAATGTTGTTTGATCATTTCTTTTCATTCATTCTACTTGTCAACTACTTCCTGATATTCGTGTGTATGAATGACTTTTTGGACTTCTGACCATGATTTGTGCTTCATATGTGAGGGGAGTTTGGAAGAGGGGATAGCAGTTAATGTCAAAGAGATGAAACCCTTCAGAATCATAAGTTATGAATTTCATTATGGTTCGTATTGACAACTGGTCACTATCAAAGGGTAGAGACAGATCCACCTATTCAATATCATTTACATTAATTTTGTTATCTATTTATTAATATTGGTACTAGTTTCAACCTTGCTATATTAGGTCATCTTCAGCCATGATTAAAACTGGTAATAGCATGCATATATATGAACTCCAATAAAATATTACAATTGGTATGTCTTAATTTGTATTACATAATGTTGAGAACACACATAAGCCCTGTCAAAACTGATGATATTATACACGTATCTGAAGTCCAACGGGGTAATGATACCTCTTTTCATTGGTAAGTAAAGAATTAATCTAAAAACAGTGTGGATGAAATGTCAGATTACACCTTTAAGAATGGAATTAACACATTAAAACTGTTGTTACTGGTGTTGTTGAACTATGCCAATGTCTTTATAATAAACAAGTATTCTTGAGTCTTGAATTGGTCTTGTAACTGGTAATTCATCGTTTGTGTGTTGTGGACCCATTTGATTCACAAATTATGCCTTAACAAATAGAATATATGAGTAACAGTTTGTATAGCCTTAAAGGGGGCATTCACAACTCGAGTAAGTGATCTTTCCATCCGATGAAATGATCTTTGTTAGAATTCAGTGTGAAATGAATGTCTTCAAAAAGCAAGTATCAATAGGGGCAAAATGATCATTTGGAAATTCTGCAGGGGAAAGATGTGATTCGAGTGCACAGTGCAAGTTCAAAATATTATTGTGACGAAAGGAGGATTGAATCTTACCAATGGTACAGATTACACAAAGCAGGTCAGTAAGTGAGTGATTTAACTTCAAAATTCACAGTTTTTTCCTGTGGTGAATAGATTCCCCCTAATTACAATGAGCTTCAGAATAAAAAGGCTATTGACACACGGGATCTGCTCACTTGGTGGAGAAGCATAGTATCAGTGTCAATTTTTTGGAGGCAGCATTGAAACTTGGAGATGAAAGGGCTCAGAAAAGTATTGATCGGGTTCCTTCAGACTTTGATCTTATTGCAGCTGATGTTCAGTATCAATGTTCTTGTCAGAAGAGATTGTACAGGCCACCAGTGGTGGGGTTGAAACAAGGATACAGACCGCTTACCCACATTGATAAAGCCATGGAAAATATTTATTCTTTTTTGTATGAAAAATGCAAGGAATATCAATTTTCATTTCAACAACTGATGGATGCAATCAAGGGAGGAGTTGAGGTAGTCCGAAGAACAGTGAAATCCCATTTACTGCAGAAGTATGAGGAAGACATCCCCTTTGTGGAAGCAGGAAAGACATCGACAGTCTATTTAAAAAATACTGGGTATAAAATACTTGCCGACAGTTGGTATGAAAATAAAGAAATGAATCCTGAGGAAGAGAGTGTGAGGGAAGTCAAGGCAGCTGCAGATAGCATTACAGAGGACATTCTCTCTAAGGCTTACAATATCACAGGATACCCACCTCCTGATCAGTTTTTGAATACCATTGAGTCTAACATTCCTCAATCTTTATTGATTCTTCTTGATACTGTGATCCTGAAAAATAAGAAAGGCTCTCATGATAAGTGGAAAAGGTCATGTGTAGCCATCTCACATGCTGTCTTTTCTATCACCCCTTCTTACAGGGTTGAGTGTGTTCATATACAGGATGTTTGGTTCCAAAACTCTTGATTAACAAATGATGTCTTCTCTTGGGTTTTCATCCATGCACACTGAGGCACAGTTGTTTGAAGAATCATCTCTATCAGTCAACAGCCGCCTTCTGTACTTTACCCTAGTCGTGATGACACTTTCTGCCAGTTGGTGTTTGAAAATGCGACTTCAATACCAATACTATAGATGATCACAGAACCTATCACGCTATGAGATTCTGAGGGGAAAAAAAAAAGTTTTGCAACCTTTTCCGTTCAAACCCTCTACTGCAGGAGGTTGCACAAACATTCTATGACCTTCTGCCACCACTACAGAAATTTCAGAGGTGGGTGAGCGCATTCTGGTCACATTATATGGAGGTGACCTTCATCAATCCCCCATCGATTTGCGGTACTCAACATTTATCAGAAGCTCTAAGCTTGACTTGGGCAAACTTCCACCGAAGAAAGATGCAGCCCACTTCCATTCATCCGGACATACCATCAGGTGATGCACCCCTTGGAATGGGGATGGATGAGAGTGAGGAGAGGATTGGTTGCTGTAAAGATGGCAAGAGAGACAGCATCTCCGGAGCTCCTTAAATCAATCTCTTGAAAATGCCTCACCGGCTGCACTGCAGCTGTGGCTGCAGAAAAGCTGGACTGAAATGTTTCCGCTTCTGCAAATATTGTGCAATTATCAACCAGGACGATGGCTATGACGATGATGATTTTGCTGTATTAGCTCAAAATGAAGACACCATTCATGAATCCCCTCAGCCTCTTCGGCCAAAATGACCTCAACTGTAATCTTAAGCTCCACTATTTCACAATATTAATGTGCATGTTCTACTTACAATATCCTAATAAATCTAATTTTTGTTTATAAACACTGGTGACTTTTCATATTCATTCCCTGATTTTTCAAGATGGCAGGAAATGCAGAGGTGTGGGAATGATAAAAACATGGGTTTTTCACTCTCTGACCATCCCAAACAACATATTAAAAAATCAGAACTACCTGATTTAATGTGGGGTTGGACCCCTCTAGCAACTGGACAATATCACATAGCAGAGTAAATCAGATCTCTCTTGGTTGATCTATAGCTGAAGATTAATTTATTTTGGGGGGTAAATACCAAATGTATCACCAGAGATCTTTTACATGCCAATATTGTAAAACATGGAGTGTTGAATGGACTTGTATTTTTACCCTTCAAAGCTGCACCAGATTTGAACCAGTGATCTTGGGATCTGGAGGCTGACACTCTACCACTGATCTACAGAAAGATAATGAGACAGTATGAGAATGGCAACCCGAAGCATTCCTTAAGAATAAGTCACCAGTATTCAATAGCTTCTACAACCAATAAGAACATCGTGAAGAGAGAAGAAAGGAGTCTGTTGCAAATTACAGTAGTATAATCATTACTTGAGAAGGCCACATTTCAATTTTTCAACTACAGTACTGAAGATGTCTACTAGTAAACCAGCAGCCTCAACTGATCAGAGGAAGAGCGTCCAATTCATGATCCCAAGTTCATGGTCAAGCACCCAATTTTTGAAAGGTGGGCAATATTCTACGCACTCTATATCATAACAGTCAGCAATTTAAGATATGTGATGGCACATTCTGGGCCCTTAGGGACCATCCAGCAGTTAGCAATTGGAATGCTGACATTTATAAGCAGACAGTCTATGTAGCATCACTTCAGAAGGCCTGCAACTTAGCAGCTGGGATCATAGATATCATAATTATATTTTTTATTTGTTTACATAGTTTACGGCCCCCATTGGAGCACTTTAATCAGTCATATATATTAAAGTCTAACAGTATTAAATAGAGTCAGCTTTTCAGCTTCTTATTCTCCTTCCACTCCCAAAACTACTTCATCCTGTCAGAGCTGGCTGCCCTTTGGTTGTCATAACATTTGAATGTATTATTATTATTATTATTATTATTATTATTATTATTATTATTATTATTATTATTATTATTAAAAACACATTCTGACTGCAATGCGGAATTCAATATAAATTGGATGATCAAGAGCATGCAGTAAACAATCAAAAGGTGGTAAAAATCCCATAACCATCTTTTCAAAGTTATTTGTGAACGGGGGGGATTAATTACTCTCAATAAACAGATCTTTAAAAAATTGAATCTCAGTTGCTGTATAAAGTAACAAAGGCATCATTTGTGCCAAGATAACCCTCCAGTACTAACATGACAAATCCTAGCATGAATGCTAACATCGCTCTGTGAGTCCAAAGATATAAACATGCATATTTCTTATGTTTTAAAGCAAGTAAATCATTTATTAACGAGAAACCACACTACAAAAATTGGTAACTAAGCCTTGCATTGTTACTGTTAACAATAAAGAAAAAGAAATAAATTCTCCATTGTTAGGAGGCACAAACACAGAAATAAATACTCTTAACCCGCGAGGACTCACCGCGCGGTCTTTTCGACCGCACATTCATTTATTCACTTGTAATCTGCAATGAACTTACATCTCGTCTTGCTCTTGCTTCTCTTATCCTCTGCTGGAGAGTTGACAACGCTAGTGCAGTAACAGTTAATCTAAATTTGTTGTCCATTGTTACCGGGAGGAAGGAACTCTGACCTCGACAGAAGTTGCGGTCATTTCCACAGCGCGCGAGGCCTCGCGTTTGGAGTTTTTCTTTTGTTTGTGTTCCGTACTGCGAGTCTTAATAGTTCTTTCTGCATGTAGCGTTATGTTTCGTGTTAGAAATCATGGATCCGAAGGAAATAGAGAGGATTGATCAACTTCTGCGAAGCGTAGAAAAAGAAGAATCAGTGAACCGAGCTCTTCAACGACAACAGTGTACTGCAAGGCGCTATTTGTTTGAAGATGACGATAGTGATTTTGAACCGTTTGATGACACTACAGCATCTGATGACGAGAATCATTCAGTGAATGAAAGTGAACATTATACGGAAAGTGAGGAGTCTGGCGAATCTGAAGATGATATAGACAATCCTTGCGTGGAGCCTTATCAAGTACCACATCTGCTTGGTAAGGATAATAAAACAAAGTGGGATGCTCATGTAATGTGTAAAACAGGCTGTAAAAGAAAACGGAATATAGTGAAACCTTCTCATTTACCAGGTGCAATAAGGGAGGCAAGACATGTCCAATCTTCATTAGAAGCCTGGCAGTTGTATTTCCCTGACGGTGTACTGGAGGAAATTGTAGCATATACTAATGTATGGATTGACAAAAATCGGACTAACTATAGCCGGCCACGTGATGCTGCCAATACAAATATTGTAGAACTCAAGGCTGTGATTGGCCTTCTTTATTTGGCAGGTGTAGTCAAATCAAGACATTTGAACGGGTGTTAAAGCTTTTCGCCTAACAATGTCCAGAACACGATTCCAGTTTATCTTACGTGCACTCAGGTTTGATGATATAAATGATCAAGGTAATAGGGTGATAGTTGATAAATTAACTCACATCAGGAAGATCTTTGAGAACTTTGTGACCAGATGCATGAAATATTATTCACTTAGTGAATATCTCACAATTGGTGAGATGTTGCAGGGGTTTCGTGGTCGTTGCCCATTCACGCAGTATAATCCAAATAAGCGAGATAAATACAGCATCAAAGTATTTTCCATGGTAGATGCCAGAACATTTTATACCTATAAAATGGAAGTTTACGTAGGAAAACAACTGGAAGGACCTTATCAAGTTGACAACAGTGGCAAAAGTGTAGTCGAGCGGCTGGTTCAACCAATTTCGGGGTCTGGACGCAATATTACCATGGACAATTGGTACACCTCAGTACCATTAGCCGAATCATTGCTCAACAATCACAATCTTACAATCGTGGGAACAATGAAGAAAAATAAACCACATATTCCTCCAGTTTTTGTTCAAACCAAGCCTCGTAAAGCGAATACTAGCCTGTTTGCGTATAGAGGACAGCAAACACTTCTCTCATATGTACCAAGAAAAAACAAAAATGTAATTCTTCTTTCTACGATGCATGAAGGGGATAACATAGACCCAGATTCAGGAGAAGCGAACAAAGCCGAGATGCTTACTTTTTATAACCTCACGAAAGGGGGCGTTAATGTCGTAGACAGGATGAAGTCTGAATACTACAATCGCTGGCCCCTAACAATATTCTACATGCTTTTGAACATTGCTGCCATCAACAGTTTTATTATTTTTAGAGACAGGCCTAACGGAAGTGGCATAAATCGCCGGAAATATTTGAAGGAGCTCTCAATGATGCTACGAAATGGTTACATGATTCATCGTGCATCGAATGACTGCATTGCTCCTGATGTAAAGATGCGTTTGCGTAGCATTTTGGGTATTGAAAAAGAGGACCAACGTCACCAAACTGTAAATCAGAAAGACAATGGTCGTTGTGCTTATTGTGACAGAAAGAAGAATCGGAAAACCAAAACTAAATGCGTTTTATGTTCACGTTTCATATGTAAAGAGCACACATGGCCATCATGTGTCCAGTGCGCGGAGAAAAGTGTTGAAATCGTACAGGAGGAGGGGGATGATGACTAAATTCTTCAGCATTTGTGAGATCTGGCAAGTTCTGAACGGTTTTCCTGTATTGCACTCAGTGTTAAGTCCCAAGATTTGTTTTGAAGCAGCCAGAGGTGATGAAAATTATTAATGACTGGTGCATTGGGACTTGAGTGTGTTTTAATTCTTTAATGTTTATTATTGTTTGCATTTTACATTTCCAGAGTTCAATTTTTAAACATCGGTAGCCATAAGTTCTGATGGACAGATGTTCAAAGTAGTCAATTGAAATGAATATATCTTTATTTTGTGTCTTGTAGAATATTTTCTCAGCTGATTAGACATACATTTGTGTAATAAAGCTGTGATATGACATTTCGGTGTATTGTGTTCGAAAAAATAATTTGTGCATTAAATAATGGCCCATGGATTCTGTGCGGTCGAAAAGACCGCGCACGAGTTCTGGCGAAAAAATATCAGTGCGAGTTCTCCTGGGTTAATGATTAACTAGAAAACAAACACAGAAATAAACACTCCTAATGATTAACTAGAAAACTTGGATAGTGACAATTCTTACAAAGATGCAATGAACAATTCACAGTCATAGTCTATCACCATGTTCATTCCATCTTTTCAAAACAAGTTGGACAAACAACCACAATGTGCTCCAAGCACATGAACTTCCCACACAAATGGAACTTGTATTTTGTTTTACGATTTTTCTTTGAGTCACAGTATGCAGACTGACCATGCGCTTTTTCTACCTATGGAGGCACCGGCATGTTCTCAGCTGGAATGTTACAGATCTATTGAATTCTCATTCGAGTCAGTCTTGGAACTTGCTTGACTGTGGATCTTCTTTTTACATGATCTCCAATGAAATCGAATGCTAGTGTTTCTAAGAAAATTCTTTGCATCATATTAGCTTTAGGATTGTTGCTGTTCATTATCACAAAAGCATTTATAGCAGCAATGTTCATCAAACTGTAAAAGATTACCATAGTCCACCGGCAAGTTTGCCAGGCACAGTTATACCCTGCACTAAGCTTATCAACCACATCAACATCCACTTTTGTGTCATTATACAACATGTTCATTTCAGGTTTAACAGTGTTGGGGTGAACTTTGTTGTCATAATGCATTGTGGATAAAAGCTGCACATTTTTGCCTTTTCTGGGAATGTATGATACTAGGGTGGAAGTTTCCTGGAATCCAAACATGCTGGAGTTGATGGGTCTATTTTTGCCTTCCAGAAATTCATGAGGCAACTGGCTTTTGTTTTTTCTCAAGTAAAGTCAATTTATGGATTTTCAACAAACATTCATATAATTCTATGCTGGTGAACCAATTGTCCATGGTCACATTCCTACCTACATTTCACTGATCTTTCAACTACTACTTTCGCACTGTAATCAACAGAATAAGGGCCATCAGACTGTTTACCAATATATACCTAAACGTTTGACATACAAAACATTTTAGCACATACTAACGAATAGATTTTAATCCCATGTTTATTGGGTTTGCTTCGGATGTACTGGTGGAAGCCACATCTTCCCCCGAGAGCCTCATGTATTTTGTCAACAGTCGTATATTCAGATGGGGTGTAGTTAGCTGAACAATTTGCCACAAAAATGTCAAATAAATCCCGAACTGTGGCCAATTTATCTGTGTCTTGTCGGTGCAATGCCGTCCCCGTGGTGTACGGGTAGCGTGCCTGCCTCTTACCCGGAGGCCCCGGGTTCGATTCCCGGCCAGGTCAGGGATTTTTATCTGGACCTGAGGGCTGGTTCGAGGTCCACTTAGCCTACGTGATTAGAATTGAGGAGCTATCTGACGGTGAGATAGTGGCCCCGGTCTAGAAAGCCAAGAATAACGGCCGAGAGGATTTGTCGTGCTGACCACACGACACCTCGTAATCTGCAGGTCTTCAGGCTGAGCAGCAGTCGCTTGGTAGGCCAAGGCCCTTCAAGGGCTGTAGTGCCATGGGGTTTTTTGGGTTTTGTCGGTGCAATCTTGTTTCTTTGTTGTCAAATCTAATATGCGTCAGCAGAAAACTAAACCTCTCCAGTGACATAGTGAGCCAAAACATCTCAACTGATGTACCATTAGTTTTCCATAAGTCCGTTAGATTCAAATGGTTTGTCTTACGTACATCAGAAAGGTACAAGAGACCTAACAAAGCCTTCATTTCCATTAAGTCAGTAGGTCTTGCAGTTCGATATTCCAGAAGCAATTGTAGAGATGATCAATTCTCGTGCAAAAGGTATTTTTTCAAGACCAACTTTGAACATTTTATCAGTAAATATAGAGGGAATATCTGGACCAAAAGAGGAACTCCTCCATAATCTGTGTCAAGAATACCAGTGTGATACATTGTGTATCCAGGAAACCCATAGGGACACATATCAGAGAAGATCTAAGGTACAAGGCATGAAACTTGTAATTGAAAGACCCCATCGGCAATATAGTAGTGCAGAATTTGTTAAGCAGGGCTTATCAGTGCTTTCTACAGCATGTACCGAGGAAGATAATATTGAAATTCTGTGTGTTGAACTAAACAACTGTGTAGTCACCTGGGTAGACAAACCACCTAATGACCGGGTGAGTTGGCCATGCGGTTAGGAGCGCACGGCTGTGAGCTTGCATCCGGGAGATACTGAGTTCGAATTCCACTGTCGTCAGCCCTGAAGATGGTTTTCCGTGGTTTCCCACTTTCACACTAGGCAAACGCTGGGGTTGTACCTTAATTAAGGCCACGGCCGCTTCCTTCCAACTCCTAGGCCTATCCCATCGTCGTGATAAGACCTATCTGTCGGTGCGACGTAAAGCCACTAGCAAAAAAAAAACAAAAAAAAAAAAACACCTAATGCAAAATTCTTCTTTAAGGAACCGAGTAATATCCACAATCAGAAAACTAAGTTCATCTTGGGATATTTCAATAGTCATAATAATGTTTGGGGATATGACCAGGATGATGAAAATGCTGAAGCTGCAATGCAGTGGGCTAAATCCAACAACTTACATTTAATTCATGACAGTAAATTACAACCATCTTTCAACAGTGGACTCTGGAAACCAGGATACAATCCTGGTCTCATTTTCACCAGTGTAAAAACAGCATCACAATGCCACAAGAGTATTGGTTCCCCAATTCCAAATACCCTACACAGACCTATTGGATTTCAGATTACTGCAGCCGTAAGACCACAAATAGTTCCATTCAGAAGTCAATACAATTTCAAGAAAGCAAATTGGAATATGTTTTATCAGACACTAGAGAGCCTTGTTTTGAAAATACATCCATGCCCTGAGGCACAGTGGCATCCGGTGGACTGTTAGGTCGGGGAGGCGGCCACAATACTTTCTCACACACCTCTTTCTTGACTACTCTGACAGAAAAGAGAAGAGCAAATTGTGATCTTAAGGCTGCCCTTATCAGATGTTTTTGCCATTTGGATATAGAATGATGATTTCATTTAAATGATACCATCACTGAGAATCTGATGTGCAAATTACATATATACAAAATTAGTCAAGCTTTATTTGCCAAACTAGATTAACTGGAGGTAAATAAGTCCCCTGGAAAAGTAATTGCTCAGAGCTATGATGGTTCAAATGTGGTAAGCGGGCAACACACAGGTGCACAGGCAGAAATGGAGGCCGAGTACAAAAATGCATACTTTGTCCACTGAATTTTATAATCGAGTGCTGTGCAACCCAACAAGCAAGTGAAAGGCTTTAGATATAACAATTTAGAAGGATTTTGCAAGTTTTCTCCAAATCTTCCAAACGAAAAGCCATACTAGATGAGATCATTTAGAAACGAGTCCCAAAAATTTCTGCAACTAGACAGAATTTTAGGGCAGTAAGCGTAAGAACTATTTTAGTCTCCAAAAATGAATTGAGTAAAGATTTTGGATGCCTGTAATGGTTATTCTGGTTGTCTCAGAGAAATCTCGTCACATATCAACTGAAAGTGCACGGAAGATTTAGTCTAAAAGCTTGTTTAAATTAACCATCCCACAAAAAATTCCAGGATTATCGGATGAATTGGTTTCATTGTGTCCTCGCAGCGCGAACTCAGATTTTCCACAAACCTTAATAGAGTCAATCAGTTTACTGAGTATGTAACGGTTTTTCGACACGTCCTCATTGAACTGTTTAATTTTCAACCTATATGCACTATCTAACTGGCATCAGATATCCACCTCACCAAGCATTGCGAAATGAATATTATTGTTTATATGCTTTTCACTAGATATTTTTTTTTTTTTTTTTTTTTTTTTTTGCTAGTGGCTCTACGTCACACCGACACAGATAGGTCTTATGGCGACAATGGGATAGGAAAGGCCTAGGAGTTGGAAGGAAGCGGCCGTGGCCTTAATTAAGGTAGAGCCCCAGCATTTGCCTGATGTGATTCACTAGATTTACGTGGATTTTTTAACTCATTCAAGAGTTCTAGGTCCGTAACACCAGGTAATGCCCACGCAAGATCATGAGAATCCATAGCCAAACCCATGTGGCAAATGAAAGCATTTCTCTTCTCACATCCACACAACCAGTCTGCATGCTTGTATGATGTGCGATTTACTTCTGCAAGGATTCTGAACCTGTGTAATATTAAAATCGGGTTTCGGAGGTCCTAGCCTTTTCAGTTCTAATCTACTGTCAAACGAAAGACGTCTGCTCTCGAAAATAGCATCACAGAATTAATTTTCAAATGCAGGATTATTTAATCACCCTAAGATGTAAGCATTGTTAGAGTAAGTATGAAAATTAAAAAAAGGAAAGCACTGTGAGCACAACTCACCAGTTTCAACTCTAGAGCACAGCAGCAATATTATTCTTGTTATTATTATTATTATTATTATTATTATTATCATCATCATCATTATTACGATCATCAACATCATCAATAAACACAGATAAAGAAATCGCAAAGATATCACTATCACCACAAGCGGTTCCAAATCACAATTGCACTGGTAAATTAATACACACACTACTTTCAAAGCTTAATAGATTACAGAATAATCACCACGAAGCACGAACATAAAGGAAGATTACAAACAGAAGAGTACAACTACGGACCAGTATCACTGCACTCATTCAAGTCTTCCATGCGAAAACGAACTTGCTCACTGCTGCCAGCCATCATGAAATGCGGGATGCAAGCCAGAGGTCTGTGTTACTTCACCTTTGCAATTTGAATCGATATTCCTGGTCTCAAATATTACTTTTCATTATCATTCATTATTTTTAGTCTTCAAATATAATTAAAAATAGGGCAAACAAGGTCATAAATTATTATTTAATGTCATATGCAGCCATGGCTGGCACATGCTCGTAGAGGGGTTTGTGAAGATGCCTTTACTCCTACGGACTTCACCGAGCTTAAAGCCTCTCCCCGGAGCCTTCGTCTCGCTGAAACCATCCACCAGCGTGCTTCCCCCTTACATCTTTCTCCCCTCACCCTCACTATATCCCGCTATATCCTGGGACGGAAGCTCGAGAGTCTGTGCTTTACCTTCAACCTGAAAACATTTACCAGCATACTGCGCACTAAAAGTCACTCACCTATGTTTGATATTACCGAACAGTCTTTCCTATTGATGAGAATTTACAGTTTTACGATGAAATGTAATTTTCTTAGCATTATTCGAGTCCAGTTTTTGACTTCAAGTATCGAAAGAAAAGAAAATACCCTTTGTTTCTCTAGGGAGGACACCATACGGCCGCTACTGCCGAGGTATATGATGATTTTATGATTTTATAGCAGCTGGTCAGGAGTCATCTCGTAAATCTATCCCATGCAGATGCCATACCAACTACATTCCAGGACTCAGTAAAGACAACATCTATTTGTTACATGAGTACATTAAACTCTTTGAAGAAAACCCTTTCAGCGAGCAAACATCAGATGCTGCTAAAAAACTTATTCAGTCCGTGGCAGAAGGTAAGAAAACTCAGTGGATAGAAACAATAGAAGTACTAGATATGAACAAGCATTTCTCCAAATTAAATAGCTCAATAGCTTTTGAAAAATGGTAAAACAGACAAACGAGATAAAGGACACAAGATTCAAAGGCAAGAACATCTGGAAACTAATGAGCTCTCAAAGCCATTTTCACAAAATGAGCTGCAAAAGGCCATACAGCATAGTAAGAACAAAAAGGCAGCTGGATTAGATGATATATGAAAAGAGCAATTAAAGAAATTTGGACCAACAACACTGAAATGGCTTGAAATGGCTTAAGGCAGAACAAGATTCTGAAAATATGGAGGAAAACTAAGATAATTGCCATCTTGAAACCTGGGAAAGAACCTTCTGACCCCAAGAGTTACCAGCCCATCTCATTATTATGTCATCTTTACAAGATATTTGAAAGGTTGCTATTGAACCGCCTATCACCTAAGATTGACAGTTTACTTGTATCTGAACAGGCAGGCTTCAGATCCCAGAGAAAGTGTGCAACACAAATAACTCTCTTAACACAACGCATAGGGGATGGGTTTGAGAAGGGCCAGATCACTGGAGTGGCATTAATTGATCTCTCATCAGCTTATGATACAGTCCAACACTGCTTCACAAAATCTACAGCTTGACCCTGGACTTTGGTTTCACTAGAATAATTGCCACCTTCTTGCATAACTGAAGATTCTACGTTGAATTCCAACAAAGTCAGAGCCGTTGGAGGATCCAAAGGAATGGCTTACCCCAAGGGAGTGTACTGTCACCAATACTCTTCAACATGTATACAAATTATCAGCCCAGACATCATGCAACCAAAAGTTTCATATATGCCGACGGCCCTGCTTTGATGGTACAGACAAGTGATTTTGAAGCAGCGAACAGATGCTTACAGGATCTCTAGGAACCTTTTCTGACCACTACAACAAGAACCACCCGACACCAAACCCACAAAAGACTCAGGTCAGTGCTTTCCATCTTCGAAACAGACAGGCAGGAAGAAAACTGAAAGTAACTTGGGAAGGCACCGAATTGGAGCACTGTTTTACACTCAAATACCTTGGAATTACTTTAGACAGGCCATTCACCTACTGACGGCATTGCCTAAACAACATAATTTTGTCCGTAACAACATAATTTGGAAACTTGTTGGTAGTAACTGGGGTGCTGAACCTCAGGTGGTCCGTACTTCTGCCATGGCACTTTGCTTCTCTGCCAGTGAATATGCCTGCCCAATGTGATATAAATCTGCCCACGCAAAGCAAGTAGATGTGACCCTTAATGAAAATGCGAGACTAATTGCTGGATGTTTGAAGCCCATTCCAGTTGACGAACTGTACTGTATGGCAGGAATTGCTGCTCCTGATATACACCGGGAAGTAGCCGCAAATGCCGAGAGGAAAAAAGTTGAAGAAAATTAGCTACTTCCACTGCACAGACACACTCCACCAAAGCCTAGATTGAAATCTAGGAGGAGCTTCCCACAGTCAACATCTTCACTAAATAAATCTCCGAAGAAAGCCAGAGAAAAATTGTGGGCAGCCATAACAAGTCATCTTCAAACATGGACAAAACCAGCTGAATACTTACCAACCAGACACAACTTGGACTGGATCACACGGAGATCACTGAACAGGTTAAGAACAGGTGTTGGAAAGTCTAAGGACAACCTAGTGAAATGGGGATATTTGGATATATCACCACTATGTGAATGCGGAGAGATGCAGACTACCAAGCACGTGTCAGTGCTTGTGTTGCCCTGATTCTTGCAGTGAGGAGGATTTGCTCAAGGCACAAGGAAATGCAGTCACAGTTGCTCGCTTAAGGGCAAAGACTATTTAACCATTTTGGTGTGGTATGTGTATAAATTCCTCTTGTTTCATTGTTACAAATTGTAATGTAAAATGTCTATCCGAGACAACAAATAGAATCAATCCAAGATGATTACAGAAACAGGAACATCTGCAAGATGTATGGAACTGTCAACACAATTAAAAAAGGATTTCAACCGAGATAATAGAGTATTATGAGAGACAAGTCTGGAAATGTAACTGCCGATCAGAACAAATTATTAAATTAATGTAAGCAATACTTCGATTCCTTGCTGAATTGTGATGATCCAGAAACCTGTATTGATAAACCATCTAGTTCCTAATCAGAAGAACAAATACCAGAGCAATTATATCAAGAGGTATTACAAAGTATTGTACCATAACGTTACAGTTGAGATGGCCGTTGACATGGAGAAGTAGCGAATAAAAATGGCACGGAGTGGCTTCAGGCGGCGTAAATATATACGGAATGTAATCATGTAGCAAGTCAATCATAATTAGAAGGCGGAGACTCGTATAGACCGGCGAGAAAGGAGAAGAGTTTCTTAGTTAGAACAACTATGGTCCGTAGAAATAATTGAAATCATTCGATTAACTACCTTGAAAGAAGAAAAACTGCACTAAGAAAGGATAGCAATTTTCACTACGAAATAGGAAGAATAATCAACGCGTCGGAGAAAGCTGAAGTAAAATATACACTCGAACGAGGGATTCAGCTACTTATATCCGTGAAATAATTCAGAAACTAAAGGAAAACGCACATACTTCATTTCCAAATACCGAAGTAAAGAAAGGCTACAGTCCAGGGAAACGTTGACGAGAAAAGGGCCAGTAATATTACAATAAGTGGCCATATACTATCAAAAACTGCAGAAATAACAGACAGAAGCTCTAATCAGCTTATATTAGGCGATATATTTGACAAAAAACAAGTACATTTGGAGATTTATAATATCTTAGGATACTGTCTTTCAGTAATAAGGAATACAAATAGATAAACATACGTATTGGAAAGCTGAGAATGAAAGGAATTGAGATGTATTCTACCCGATTTATGCTGTTTTCTCACTGCATGGACACTGGAGTCATGATGGAGCTCGCTTAAACTTATGGCGGAAGACTGCTCAAGATGCCATAGCTCAAGCCAGACTGCCTAACCGATGCCCGGTTGTGACGTAATCCAGGACCATGGCTGATTACTCGGAGATGTCGTGAGGAGCAAGCAGAATCCAGCAGATGACCAGCCAACACGAGGTAAGTAATAAGTTTCAAGGTTTTCATTCTAAAGTTAATGGTAAATAATGAAAGATATTAGTAAGAGTGCAGAAGTGCCAACAGATACATTACATGTGCCGATAAGTGAATACTAGTGTTACATTCTATGATATTAACCGCAAATATGTGCTAATGAGAGTAGTAGTTATACCGTGCTCGTAAGATGATTTTAGGTTATTGTAAACAGAAACGGAATGTGAATATCAATGTTTAAGAGCCAATCTACTTGGAAAGATCATTTAATGTCGAACTAGATGAGGTTAAGAAGAGAGCCTGCGAAGTATAGATATTACAAAGACCAGATCGGCAGACATGGCCAATACGATTCTGATATTATAAGAAGTTGATTAAATATTAGGAACTTGCCGTTAATAAATAGTAACTGTAGACGATGGACTGTTTTAACCGTAACAAAGAGGTTGTTAAGAAGAGATGAGGATTTTTATATGCAGATGAAACGTTAAGAAGAGATATATGAGAATTATGTAATGATAATAGTGTTAGGAAATATTAATTGTTCCTTGTATAAGCAATAGTTGGATGATGTTATTACGGAGTTCTGTGTTAGTTACAGTTATGATATGGTAGATAATACTGCAAGCAATGGAGTCAGGTCATGTCCAAATGTATATAAGATACAGTCCAAGTGGTAAACGGTCGATTGGTAGTATTTATATCAAAGATTATGCTAGGTTAATTGGAATTCATATGCGTTATAGAATAAATATAAGAATATGAAGGAACATCGCCTAGCAGGACAAGCGTTTCAAAATATGAATGTAGATAGGTAAATCAGTTTATAACCTAATGTTGGCAAAGCGGTAAATGATATGAGAGTTGATATGGCACTTACTAGTGAAAATATTTGATTTCTTCTGGCACATATGAAAGAATTTGGTAATAATATACTTGGTATTACTATAGACAGAATTATTTAATGTGAGTTGATATTTCAGAACCATTCTTGGGAAACTTATTGCTTATCTCATGTTAAGAAAAGGTCACTACGAAAATTAAAACAAATCCAAACATGAAGAAATACCACTCCCTCCTTACCCATGATATATTTATGGAATGATGAACTGTGGTCATACAACAAGATGATCATCATCATCAGTTTTCCACTCCAGTTGCCTGGGTGTGGTTTACGAGCACTCTCCACTTCTGTCTGTCCATGTACCACTCTTCTCTCAAGACGACATCCCAGCTGATTCCCCTTGTTCCTATGTCCTCTTTCACTTGGTCCAGCCACCTCTTCCTAGGTCTTCCTACCGGTCGTTTTCCGGCCACGACTGTGTGTAGCCATTGTTTTGCTGTCCTTCCATCATCCATTTGTTTGACATGACCAAACCATTTCAAACGGGCCCTTGTCATTTTTTCATTCAGGGATGGGTACACAACAGCTTCCTCCCTTATTCTTTCATTCCTTACCCTGTCCCTTTTTGTCTTCTGTACCATAGTTCGTAGGAACTTCATTTCTGCGGCTTGTAGTTTGCTATCCACTTGTTGGGTTGTTGTGCAGGTTTCTAGGCCATATGTTATTATGGGGGTGAAGTATGATTGGAGGAGGTTCCGAACTTGATGGTAAAACTGAGCTGAGTTTTGAATGCGGTTGTTAATCTCGTGCTGTATTCTGTTATCACTTGAAATGATGCACCCAAGATATCTATATTGGTCTACTGTTTCCAGCTGTGTACCTTCCAGCATTATTTTTCCTTTCTTCTTCTGCCTGTTGACAGACATAGTGACAGTTTTCAATTTATTTATTGTTAATCCGTGTGCTTTCAAATGTTCATTCCAGGTGTTCAGCCTCTCTTGGACTTCCTTCTCTGTATTTCCCCAAATTACTACATCATCTGCAAATGCAAATGCATTGATGTCCATATTGTTCTTCTGCTTAATTTCTTTCATGACTTCATCCATGACAGTGATAAAAAGTAATGGTGAAAGGGTACTGCCTTGTTGCACTCCTTTAGTGGTTTGGAACCAATCAGAATTACCGTTTCCTATCTGTACGCAACTGCAGCAGTCTTCGTAAAGCATTTTAACTTTCTGGATAAGCCCTTTGGGTACATTCTTCTTTCTTAAACATTCCCATATAGTCTTCCTTGGAACACTATCAAATGCTTTTTCGAGATCCAAAAACACTAGTGTTAAGTCTTTGCCCTTCTCCCAATGCTTTTCTAACAGTATTCTAAGTGCAAATATGAGATCGGTAGTGTTCTCTGAATCCATATTGTTCTTCCTGTAGTTGTGGTTCTCAAATATTTTCAAACCATGGGACAATAAAGTGATCCCTCTATAATTGCTACATTTCTTCCGGCTTCCTTTTTTGAAGAGAGGTATTATTATTCCCTTTTTCCAATCATCTGGGACTTTCCTATCCTTCCATATTGCATTAATTACTCTATGAAGCCACTGTATTCCTATTGCACCAGTTGCTTTGATCATATCTGCACTGACTTCATCAAATCCTATAGATCTTTCTTTGGGCATACTATTAAGGGCCGTCTCTACTTCCTTCCATGTTGGCGGACTCTCTTGGTCAGGCTCATCATTGCAGCTTAAACTGACCTGCGTGGTTACATCATTGGAGATGATAATGACAAATACTGAATTGAAAGACTATAATTTACCCAATTTCAATTGTGTTTACGGAGATGATTAATGAATCAAAGATAATAATGTAACGTAACTACATTTTCTTTTCTATACTGCCCATAATTTGATTTATATTTTTATTAATACCGCATTAGCATGCTAATAAATTAGATATAGGATTATTTCTGCGTTTCCTTTATAAGAATAAGTTAAAATACGTAGTCGTAAGGTAGCATAAGTGCTAATAGAATATATTTATGATACGATATGAGCGTAATCACAGATGATTACTTGGTTTTGGGGGAATTGAATGATTAATTCCGGATATTGTCACTCTTCAACGGAACCTGCGATTACAGTAACATGATTTGAGGACCGAATTGATATATATTTTACCCTGAGTAGCTAGCTGAACATATACTTCCAACCACCGTACATGAATAACGCAATTAATCCCCAGAACTTGAGAAGATGATTGAAATTATTGATAGGTGGAAGGGTGTAGTATTATACGTTTCGAAAACAATACAGCTTCAGGTAGTGACAACATTCCTGCTGAGCTTATTAAATATGGTGGAGAAAGATTACATAAATAAGATCATTCTAAGGATATGGCACTCTGAAATTATTCCAAAGGAATGGCAGGAATCACTTATTATCCCAATTCATAAAGGAGGGGATAAGGAAGAACTTCAAAATTATTGTGACATATCTCTTGTAAACACGGCCTACAAAATTCTGCCTTTTTTTCTTTTACAGCGTTTAAAACCATTTGCTGAAAATGTTATTGGGGACTAACAGAATCATTTTTGTAGTAGCAGATCCACTACAAAAAACATATTTGCAATTAAGACTATTAATGATAAGGTGTGGGAACACAAGGAGTCGGTTCATTACCTCTTTACAGATTTCTTCATGGCATATGAGAAAGGCTGTGGAACATCACGATGGAGTTTGACTTTCCCATAAAATTAATTAACATGTGCAAACTGTGTATGGATGGTAATGTTAGCTGTGTTTTGCTCAATAGCAGAAAATCAAGTTCCTTCCAGAATAAACCTGGTCTGAGACAAGGGGATGCACTATCTCCTCTTCTATTGAATATTGCACTGGAGAAGATTATCAGGAAATTTGTTCTTGTATCTGCTGGCATCATACTGGGGAGACAACATATACTGTAAAGTCCTTGCATACGCGGATGATATTGTTCTTATCGGCTGCAATGAATTAGAAATTACACAGTTATTTGTGGAACTAGAGGAAATGGCAGCAAAAACTGGCTTACGGTAAATGCAGACATGCCAACTTTTAAAAGTGAAAAATCAGGAGAAATTTTGCGGCGAATTGCGACGTAATATGACACATCATTGATGGCAGAACATGTACAAATTCATTATAATTCAATACATTAACAATTCTATTTGGCCTACATACAGTAGAAGTCCGTTATAGCGAGAATTCATAACAGCGAAAAATTTACTCGCTATAACGGATTCTCGTTATATCCTATTTTTGTATAAAAGTCGGAAAACCCTTCATGCACTTTAAAATCGGTATGAAACGGCAATCAGTTTGTTCAAAACTTGCGTTTCCGTAGATGATATCCACACTACGGCTTACTTGTTTGTTATTTTTCGTAATCCGATACTACGTGAAAGTGTGTTTAATTTCATTCTGAAAAAAAAAATATAGTACCGTATATCTCCGAATGCAAGATGAACCCCACTTTTCCCTTCAAAAAATTTAAATCAGGCTCAAAAAGAAGTTTGTAAAATCATATGAATGCCTTGTCTTACAGTGGGCCTACGCATTTTTAGACGCCGAACATTGACTTTCGTCACGCCGTATTTCTTTATTTTAAGCGGCTGCACAAATATTAATTTCCGCGGGTTTAAGGACCATTAACTCAACATTGGCATCTTAATACCGAAGAGAACTCGTTTAAAATTTTCCGGTAATACCTATTCCATGCGTCTCTACAATACAACGATCCATCAGGAAATTATTCTTGCTGTGTATAAAACTGTTACTTTTACGCAGCGTCAGATATAACCGGCTGCCGCTACACGCACGTCTCGCTTGTTGGGTTCGGCCAAATTCAGCGGCTAGCGATGTATTGGCCTAATCGCGAACGTTGAAAGTCAACGAACGAGTGTATTGCGCCACGGTATGGCAATTCCGCCCTTGCGTTTTTCGTGCACATACAATTTCATCTTCAACTTCTTTAAAGCGTCCTTGTTGCGGACCACTGAATGCATTTTTTGTACAGTACGCATTTTTTTTACCTCTTTGTCTTCACGCTAACGCCAAATATTGGCTTTAGTTAGGCCTATGCCGTATTTACTTGCGGCTGCACAATTATTCTACATTTCCGTGTGTAGCCTATCATGAAAACATATTTGAAACCCATGTAGAGAAATAACCTCCTCGCGAAATTAACTTATAATTGGCATCATAATATCGACTAGAACCCGTTGAAAATTTGCCGGCAATACCTTTTCCACGTATCTTTACAATACGACTATCCATCACGAAAATATTCCTGCTGTCTATAAACCTTAATTTTACCAAGCGTCAAATATAATAGACGCGTTATGACTCTGCCACTGAGTAGCCATGGCTTTTCTAAGAATTCGAAGGGTCGCATGCTTTGATGCCATTCTGCAGATTTGAGAATCACTCAGGCTCTGTACAACCGGTTGTCGCGGCTAGCGATGTGTAGTAAAGAGGCGGTCTTTATTGTCGAGTTCAGTGCGCGTGTGAAAAGAAGCAGCGTGATTACCGCGGTAGTTGCCAGTGGTATCCGTTAAACTGTTAGGCCGTGAATGCAACAACCCTTGAGTTTTCGCACGAGATCCTGAGAAAACAAGTCTTGGATTCGGAGAAATACGGTGTCACTCCAGAGATTTCTGTGGCAAACACCTCAGGTTTCTTCTTCAAACAGTGTCACCTTACCTAACCGTATATGTAGCCTATCATGAAAACATATTTGAAACCCATGTAGAGAAATAACCTCCTCGCGAAAAAATTACATGTACATAGCCGTAACTAGACGCGAGAAGATGTGCAATATCCTCTGAAATCAGTGATGTACTCTGCCATATCTTGAGGTGTATCACATTCTTACTTAATTTCCGTACCGTATATAACATTAAAATTAAGATATCGTTTACTTCAGTCTTTATTTTTAACGAGTAAACAACTGCTATCGGCCACGTTATTTACGCATTTATTACGAAAACCTGTTTTACTCTTTCATTTCGAATTTTCTTTAGAGAACAGCAGTCAATGGGTATTACTAATAAACTCCAACATCGCCTTTGAATGTCAACGAGAGAGCTCGCAAATGCACAAAGTGAGAAAACTATACCGTACCAAAGATGATCGATAGCATTTTGTTGCAAACGCTTCGGTTTTCTTATTCAAACAGCGTCACGTATCCTAACTTAACTGTACTATAGGCCTACGTATGATGAAAGTACACTTCAAGGGCCAGTAGGGAAATTATACCTTTCTCGCTATAAATTTTAATAATAATTTTTTCCGTAATTTAACCAGACGCGACAAAATATAAACTAACCTCTTAAATCAATTAAGCACTCTGCCTTATCTCAAGGTGTATCCCATTCTTACTTAATTGCAGTATTTAGCCCCAAAATTAAGCGGTGGTTTAGTCAGCCTTAATTTTAACGAGTTAACAACCGTTATCGGACACGTTATTTACGCATTTTTTGCGAAAATATGTTCTCTTTCCTTTCGAATTTTCTTTACGGAGCAACTGTCGACGGATATTACTAATCGACTCCGACATCGCCTTCGAATGTCGACGAAAGAAATCGCTAGTGCACATAGCGAGGAAACGATGCCGAAGGTAATCGATCGCATGCAATATCATCGCTGGGGTGCATAAATATCGGCAACGGAAAAAATTGCGCGCGCTTAATCGCTCGTAATAACGGATGCGCCAGTGATAGGGTTCTCGCTGTAACCGAAGGACGATGCACAGTTTAATATAGGAATTTTGAAGGGACAGAAAATTGTCGTCGCTATAACGGAGTTCTCGTTATATGTCGTACTCGCTATAGCGGACTTCTACTGTATATATTTTCCATCATTTACATGTGAATACTAAATACTGGACATACTTGAACTGTAGGAACATGTGACTTCTCATCCTTCAACATGGTGATCACATTACAACTAATTGTTGTTCAACACACCAGTAGCTGACTTAGCCTTCTTCAGAAACTCGGAACTAAATTTTTGCTCAAAGCACTTGCCTTGCTGAACTGATTTCAATGCTAAAAGTTTCTCCAAAGTTTGTTCAGACAGCAAGGATCTGAACTGTGTTTTTTTGTCTTTGTGACTCTGCTAAAAATCCTTTCACATTCTGCACTGCTATGTGGAATTGATAAAATAGTAAGCATCACCTTAGAGAGTCTGTCATATTTAAGTACACCATCAGCTGATTTCATCTGACCTACCAATGCCCATTGAACATCAATTCTTCCTTTTGCCAGGTCGGTTTCTTCGAGCTGAAAGTTACAGAACTGGGAGTGCAAAATATCAGTTTCTTCATCCAAATGTTCCGTTTCACTAGTCAAAATGTTCGGACACTTGTTTATGAAAAATCTAAGGCTAGAAAACGATGCCTTACTTATAGCAGAAATATTTGCAACTTCTGCATTAATTAAAACATCTTTGAATGGAAATTTATGTACCATATAGTCACACGATGAAGAGAAACACTTTCTCACAGACTTAAAATATATGCACTTTTCCTCAGACTTCAAGGTGTTCACTAAAACAAATGCAGAGTTCCCTATCATCAGATCACAATCATCCTTTTAATTTGCTGGAGTATGATAATCTACATCAAGGAGAGAGGATGATCTTTTAATAACGTCTGGTTTCACAAAACTTGCCATCACATTCTTCAATAGTTCCTCCAAAACTGACCTCAATAAGTGAATGTGTGGCATACTTGACTGAAGAGGTAAGTTTGGATTCTCAAAGATATCCATAAAACTTGAGAGAAAAAGGCAAAAAGATTTATGTAAATTTGATGAAAGGAACATGAAAAGTCGTTCTTCACGTGACAATGTATGGCTCTTAGTGTCATAAGTAGTTTCATATTTTTTTAGTGAAAATGATGACTAGGTTTTCTTTGTAACTGAGGTGTGAGGTGAAATGTTATAACAATCCTTAAAGTTTTCAGACAAACAAGACACATCTGCACTTAAAGTGTGCTTAGGAATTTTGTAAGTCTTCAAAGTTCCCATCTGAGAATACTTACTCACAATTTCGCTCCTGAATAATGTAACCAAAGGGTCCCACTGAAGCAAAATCCTATCTAAACACCTTCTTAGTGATAACCATCGGGTAGGCACATGCTTCAAAATTTTCCTGATCTCTGTGTTGTGTAAAGTCTGAAATTCTCTGCACTTTTCTTTCCTCTTTGCACTCCATTCCAGATAAGTTATATCAATTATACTTTCATCTACATTTACGAGCAAGCATGCCGCACCCTTCTTGGCAGCAAGATTAATTAGGTGACAAGAGCAGCCTACAATGATCATGTTACTATTTTTCCGCTTCAAACATCCTGCCACACCATTCTTTAATCCTACCATTACTGGAGCATTATCAGCACCAGGAGCTAGGCAGGTTTTTAATGGAATGCAGAATCCCCGAAAAGTTGAGAGCAAAAGATTGGCAATGTTAGCTCCAGTAGCATCCCCTTCTAAGTTAGGCACAGAGAGTAGAAAACTCTGAATTTCATTGAGTTCAGTCCTAAAAAATGTTACAACAATGGGATATATCTTCAAGTAGCTTTTATTGCTACCATCAGTAACAACAGAAAATGCATTCACCTGCGGTTACGTCGCGCATTCCTATCTATGAAATGTCACTGTAAAATTTGTCACAAATGGAACATAATTGCTCTTACACAGTTGAAGTCTAAAATCTGTGGTAAATTAAGAAATATTTTATTTTTGGTGAATATTATGTATACCTACTTTACTTCTTTACAAGTACTTTTGGTGCTACGCTCACAGTAACACACGTATGTCTTTTGTTTGTCTTATACTTTCAACAATTTCGTGTGTGATGTCTGTGTTCACTGAAGTTCTTTGCTTTCGTTTTATTGCTTCAGGTGTCAATGACATCATTTCCTGAATTGTATCGCGATATGCAAGATTTAATAGGCGACAAAAAGCTATGGCCCATATACGTAAGAAGAATTCTGTGAACTAGTGATTTATTGGTCCAGGGATCATGCTATTTTCGTTCAAACAAAAAAAATATTTATTGGTCCAGGGATCATGCTATTTTTATTGTGAATGCTATTGACCTCCATTTTGCTGTTTGAACTGGCCGCTCTAGTCATATGGACAAAGATAATGAGAGTCCACAGACATAGCACTCCCATTTCTCGGTGCTAGCCCTGGACCTCAAGAAATTAACAAAAGACGGCACCAGCAGCGAAATACGACATAAAGGTGTCCTGTATACAGGCCTTAAGCATGTACTCATATTTCTCTAATAACAGCGGTATTTCTTAATTTACTGCAGATTTTTCACTTCATTTAAGTAAAAGCAATTATTATATTCCATTTGTGACAAAATTTGCAGTAACATTTCGTAGATAGGAATGCACGATGTAACCTTCACCTGCAAATGTGATACAATTTTCGCCCTTTCTTCCATGCACATTTCTGTAATGATAGCCGCTGTTTTCGTTCCAGCACACCAATATAGTTTAGCTATTTCCGAATCAGGAAACATTTTGCGAAACAAATGTTGCGCATGATCGGCACAATTTACAGGCAGGTTATGTTCTACTATAAATGACGTAAATAACGCCTCGGCATTCGTCACAGGATTTATATCTTGGTTTTTACATGAAAAGTTCAGTTTCTGGTTTCTTTCTACACACTGAACACTCTCCTTATGTTTTTTCGTTTGCATATGCTTGAGTATATCGCATTTCCCGCCATGTGCAACTGAAAAATCGCACCTACATATAGTACAGAATGTGAATGTTGGTCCCTTTCTGGATTCACTCACACACGGAAACTCTTCCGTATAAGCACTTTTAAACACTGCATCATATTTCTTTTTTTTGACATTTTGGCCAAAACAAATATTAAGGCACAACACAAGCACTTCTGCAGGTCTTGCCCCGGGTAGAACGACTATGTTTCTGAGGTTAGGTTACTCTAAAGAGAATGTTACTCGCTTGACTCGCTTGCACAGAGAATGACTGTATTATAGACCAAAGAGGAGCACATGACTGGCCACCGTGCCCCGTACTGCCATCTGGTATCATTATTAGAACTACTATCGGCCAGCCATGCTCAGCCATATATCGATAGAACGAGAAAATCCGCGGGAGTTTAAAATAATACAAAAATTACGGATATTGCTCTGAAAGTCGGAAGATCGGATCCGGCGATCGGGAGGAACGATGAAAAATCGAGAGTCTCCCACTCAAATCGGGAGACTTGGCATGTCTGTAAATGATACAAAGAAATTACACGGTCGTACATAGACCGAATCATGAGGAGGTTGACAGATTGCCTTTGAAGATTGGAAAATATATATTTAAAAGAGTAGAGGAGTTTAAATTCCTTGGTGTATTAATCGCTGAGCAAAATAAAAGGCAATAGGAACACCACGCTAGAATTAAAAATGCAAATAAGGTATATTAGGCTCCAAGTTTTTAACAAGGAATGCAAAAATGATTATCTACAATACAATCATTCGACCAATACTTCTGTATGGTTCTGAGACATGGAGTGTAACCAAAAAAGAACAGCAGCAGTTACATGTCTCTGAGAATAAAGTTTATAGAAAAATATTTGGTCCATGGTTCGATCCTATCTCTCAAAGCTGGCAGAAAATATCTAATTATGAGATTTACACCCTTTCTCAACAACACACTATAATGTGTGTGAAAGAATCCAACAGACTGCGCTGGGCTGGACACGTACTGAGGATACAGGATAACAGAGCACCAGTAGATCTATATAAGGGATCTCTTAATGGGAAAAAATCTTCAGGAAGACCCCAAAGCACCTGGAAAAAGATCAACAAGGTATGCTGGACCCTCCAAATTGATAACTGGGAAGAGCAGGCTCAAAATCAAAAAGGATGGAAGAGGATTTTGAGATCAGCACAGGAACTTCACGTCCCTCAAAAGCCTGCGGAGTGAGTGAGTGAGTGATGTAAAAACCAAAACAAAAGAAAGTTCTATTGTATGCTTCTGACTCGAGTAAATAAATTCTTGGCCATAAGGTTCATGAGGAGCCTCCGTGGCTCAGACGGCAGCGCGTCAGCCTCTCACCGCTGGATAACGTGGTTCAAATCCCGGTCATTCCATGTGAGATTTGTGCTGGACAAAGCGGAGGCGGGACAGGTTTTTCTCCGGGTACTCCGGTTTTCCCTGTCATCTTTCATTCCAGCAACACTCTCCATTCTCATTTCGTAGCATCTATCATTCATTAATATATATCACTTTGGGAGTGGCGACCCCATCGTAATAACAGCCTATATATGATTCATTCATTACATCCCTGACCCGGTCACTGACTGGAAAACAGGTTGTAGGTTTTTTCAAGGTTCATGGGTTATAGAAAGATTTGTACAACCGACCAGAATGTTTAGAATTCTAGCATAAAAAAAGCAGTTCCATATATCTACAATAGAAGTCAAATTTCCTGCTGGTCCTTTCACCCCAGGCAAATGAGTTACGAGATCCACTGAACGAGTTCGCACATTTTGAGGAGGAATATGCATTCTCCATTCCGTGACACAGTCTTTTCCAATGAAGTGCGGAATATTATGTTGTAATTTTTGTTGTGTAGAAGTCCATTATCAATATCTTGCTCATCCTGTATCTCCTCTACATCCTGTTCCGACTACGAATCTCATTCACAACATTCAAGATGATCTTCTTCCACAAAATCTTCAAAATCTTCTGCAGCCATGTCATTCTCTTCAGTTTCCATTAGTAATTTCAGCATGTACTCTTGTTCACATTCATAATTCATTCATTTCATTTCATTTTCAGCAGAAAGTAGCACGAGTACTAACTTCGGTCTGACACCAAAAATAAAGGAATTCTCCCTAAGAACTTGAGCCAGGCACTTAACATTCACACAACAAAAAGTAAACTGACCGATTTGGAGGTACCAATGAGCAAAGCATAAGCGAAGCATGTACACTAAAGTTATAGGAGAATAATTGGGCAGTCGGTCTCGGAGACCGGATGTTAGTACTGGAGGGTTAATAATTTGTATGAGCAGAAGGAGTATCAGAAAAGAGTAAAATGGACAAACATGAATACACAAAAATAACGAACAAACTCCTCATCTTTACATATTCTATCAGTCTGACAGTCATTCTAGATATACTTTTCCTTAACTGATAGCAAGCTCATTCCTGCTTTATAGTTTTATCAGAGGGTTGAGTATCCACACCTACAGAGAGGATCATTCTTGAGAGATCTTCAGTCATGAAGAGAAAATTGTACAATAAGGAGAAAGTTTCATAAACACAAGAAAAGCAAAGAAAGAAAAACAAGGTTTATAAAAGTGGTGGAGGAGTAGAAAGAGAGAAGAGAAAACAACTCAATTGGTAAAAAACTGTAGATGCAGAAAAGGGAACAATGAAAGTCAAGACAGATATCTCAGAAAATGGTAGTAAATATATATATTTTTTTGCTTTACATCGCACCGACACAGATACGTCACACGGTGACGACGGGTTAGGAAAGGCCTAGGAATTGGAAGGAAGCGGCCGTGGCCTTAATTAAGGTACAGCCCCGGCATTTGCCTGGTGTGAAAATGGGAAACCACGGAAAACCATCTTCAGGGCTGCCGACAGTGGGGCTCGAACCCACTATCTCCCGATTACTGGATACTGGTCGCACTTAAGCTACTGCAGCTATCGAGCTCGGTGGTAGTAATATATCAATGAGCACAGAATAATATAATCACCAATATGCTGCCCGAGTTGAAGCCAGCAGATATAGATAGCTGCCATATTGGTTGTACCAAAACACTTGAGACTAGTTGCTGTAAACAAATACAATATCTATATATCTGTCTTTACTGTATCCACAAGAAAAATCAAAGGTTAATTTATTTTAGCCATCTAATTTGAGAAATATGTTAAAGTACATATTTGGTGAGTACTATTTTTTAAATTTCTTTTATAGAAAAGGAGGGTCCTTAAAATTACTTCAAAGCTGTAAAAGTTGTTTCTCTGGACTTCTCTATGGTAGTATAGGAGATACCTGCAGTGGAACATTCTGTCTTTAATAAAAGTTGATAAACTTGTGTTAACATCTAAATAGAACAACTGAAGACTAAGGGTTGGTTTCATCAAACTCTGTTAAGGATTTAGCATCATGTCAAACTGCTTTAACGAGCTTGTTAACAGAAATGTTGTTATTTTTATGTAGTATTCCCATCCTGTTAATTTGCTTAACTTCTTGTTAAAATAAAAAAGTTTCTTTCTATAATACTGCACTGGATTGTGTCCTTCCATCTCAATCGTGGTCTTCCATGGCCTCTCCTTCCTTGCATTTGCATTTCCATCACCTTTTTTGGCATTCTTTTATCACTCATTCACTTTGTGTGCTCAAACAATCTTAATTGGCTCTTCTCTATTCTATCATTCATTTTTTCCACTCCAATTTCTGCCTGGATTTTCTCATTCCTTATTTTGTCTCTTCTACTCTTCTGTATCATACTCCTCAAGAACTTCATTTTGGCTGCCTGTATTTGACTCTCATCCTTCTTTGTCACTGTCCAAGTTCTGCTTTGTAAGTTGCTATGGATACGTAATACATCTTGTACATAGTTTCCTTTGCTTCCATTGCCACGTCTTTGTCCCATAACATGTTTCTTCTAGTATGATAGAAACAGCTTCCAGCTTGAATCCTCTTAGTAATTTCAGCATCCAGTCCAGCATTCTCCATTAATTCACTCCCCAGGTATTTGAACGTCTTCACTACTTCCAGGGGCTTGTCTGCAAGTATAATCTGACCTTTCCCTTCCTTCTCCCCTGTAGTCATAACAAGAGTTTTACTTTTTTCTACACTTACTCCATTAACTTATTAACATGTAAGAAACATTTTGTATTGAAATATAAATTCAAAGGAAGATCGGTCATAATCATATGTAGCTTACACCATGTATAACATGGTAGGACTAATTGCTAATATGACTACTAATGCACTGTAGTTATTAATGATATGTCCAGTTAATAAAATTGAGCTTAAAAACCTCTGAATGGTAATACAAAAGAGATATCTAAGAATGCTTTCATATAACGATATTAACTCTTAATGTTTCTGCAATCGAAATTATGGTGGCTTGCCGCGATATTCTGCATCACAGTCATCGTCATTATGAAGAGGTTTAACTCAGCCACCAATCAATGCAATAATCTCAGAAGTCATCTATGTAGATGCCGGAATAAATTTACTGTCTCCAGTCTTGTATCGCTCCAACTTGTCCTTCGAATCATATTTTTAACTTCTTTTCAGGTTGTCATACAGGTATTTTTTTTGATATGCTGACCATGTGGTCACATTCAAGTGGTTTTTGAATTCATTTGCTAACTCATCCCACACCTTTTCGTTTCTCTTTACCATGTCTTTTAATACTCTATAACACAACCAAATTTAGGAAGTAAATTGACATATAATCTATTTCTCCAGTGAAGTAAAATTAATGCCCCGAAGTCCTTTTGCCATCACCTTCCCTTGTAATTTTCTTCTGTGGTTAGTCTAATTAACTGTCTCGTCCTATCACCAAGTAAATACAGTTTCAAATGGGCCCTCTTACTCCACACAAAAAGAGTACAGGTGAAAGGTGACAAATCTATAACATTATGCCCGGCACCGTTCAGAAGAGTGAAATAATGTTAATGTTATATACTGCTGACTTGATCGTTAACGTTAACACCACGTCAGTTAATGAGCAGGATAGTGTGGTGTGTGGTGTATGAGTTGCAGGAATACCCAGTCCCCTAATCAAGGATATCAACCTTTACGATTAAAATCCTTCAAACCGACTGGGAATCAAACCCAGAGGATCGAAGGCCAAGACACTGACCATTCAGCCATGGAGCCAAATCAAATGTACTGATTTATAAATCTATTTTATATTTATATGATTTACTTGAATCTCCCTCTTGGTTTAACAATCTTATAATAATTATGTAGGGTCAGTGTGATGGATGATAAATTGTGTGTAGTATATGAAATTTAGGAAGTTTTCATTATTGGACTTGTAATTACAGTAACATATCTTATTTATACATAAGCCTACTGATTATTCCAGCATCTACGTAACATCCGTGATGATGTTACAAACTTTCAGGGATGATGGAGGACAGCAAATAGATCAATTTGACATAAGGAACTATAGTCTGGAAACATCTGAGTCAAAAGTTATTAATAATCCAAGCTGCTTAACGTCCGTGCATTCTTAACAGACACCAGGGTGGTGGAATTTCGTCCTACAGTAGTTCTTTAACGTGCCAGAAGTCAACGACATGGGGTTGTCACCTTTAAACACCCTTAAAAGCCACCGACCTCAAGTCGGGTTTGAACCCGTTAACTTAGGATTAGTAGACCTACGCCGTATCCACTACACCACTGCGGCCAGCAGCCAAAAGTTAAAGCAAAAATCAATCTGTTACCTCCGACTATACTATACACTACATGTGCTAAGAGTACAATAGCGGATGTTTCATGTCGCATTTTAGCTGGACGCAATCGGCATTGAATTTTTAATACGTTCAATACCCTTGTTAAAATTTTAAGGTCTGTATATTTATTTTTCGACTGAAGATGTCCTGATCAATGACAAAACATGTATCAAATTTTAATGTCGTCTTAATAAAGACAGGCAATTTGTATTGTATTGTAAAGGTGGAGTGTACGATAAATATTGCTCAAGTAGTTACTTATGACAATGTGGGGTTTAAGCTGAAGTTAATTTCACGCAATTTTCCAGGTTCCTCGTTCTTGCTAAGAAACTGATGTCAATAAAACTTGTAAATCAACCTAACAAGTGCTTTAAGCATGATAGGAGGCATGTTAGCTTTAGTTAGTTGCAGCTATGTGCGCCGTTCCCGCGTCCAGGCATGGACACAAGAGATCCTGACTAGCTCTAACTTTAATAACTCTGGTGACTAAGTTCTACGGGTGTGAGTTCCATAACAGAAAAACGTCCAGGTCGATCAACGGTAGTCTCTAACTAACGCAGAAAGACGTCTCTTACTCGTATCTAGTTAGGTACCATATACATTAACTCTCATGGAAATTGTCGTCGCTTGTTACTACTACAGTCTTACAACTAATCCTTATTCTAAGAACACAGAGAAAGAGTGTTTAGGTTTCACTATTCCATATTTATTCAAATATTAAATCAAATATTCAAGAAATTATCTCAAATTTTTACTAATGAAGTAGCTCTTGTAATGAGTGACTCATTGTCAACCTAATAATTCATGTCCGTCAACAACTTTTAGAGAAATCACATCTTCCGACTTCAACCTAAATGAATGCCTTCTCGGCTTAAATTGCTTCCTTTCATAAACTCATTAATCTCCTAAATCATCAATTACTAGCATAAATTACATGTAACATCTGGGAAATTCTTGAAAAAGCTATGTTTTCCTTTGTATATAATTCACCTACAGAGCTGGGTGATGACCAAATAAATTAAATTGAACGCAGATAATGGTATTTACAAGTGCCTTCTTGGCAAGAAAATAAACATTAAAATTAAGTACATTAAGAATATAGGATGCATCCTCAAAGAAGAAAATAAAAATCCTATTAACTATTATTTACAGTCTTTCTAGTGGTACTCTCTTGAGAAAATAAAGAAACGCTAGTGGAATTTCTGAGTTAATCCTCAGTCAAGAAATGGAGTTCAAGTTGTTTGAATCAATTATTCTTGGGATCCGCATTAGATTCGGTTAGTTAACACCTAATCCCTACTCTAAAAAACTGTCACATTACTTAAATTTTCACTGACTGTCTGGCTGCAGTTTTGAGACTATCAATAGGGCTATTATAAAGCTCTTCTTGCATTGTTTTGACAAGTACACTCGTATATGTTTTACATTTTAAACATTCATTTCTGCCTACTTAGTTGTTTCTTAGACACTCATATTTCCTTGTGTCGCACATCATGAGCTAAGCTACGTCCATTGTAAGCCGTAATCACCCTACAAGTAACATTCTCGCAAGATTTAATTTATGAACTTAAGGTAATATGACCTTAGCTTATTGACATAGGACTACGTGCGTACGAAGTAGCAAGAAACGTCACCACACTTATCATACAGAGTTATCATAGCACATGCTACCAATGGAAAATCTACTTGATCATATGACACTATTTCCAACTAAAAGAAAAATGATTCTCCTTTGAAAATCTAGGTCACCAGTGATCAGCCTATAGGTTGAAATTATCCAGAAATGGAGTTATATACCGTGAGAGTATTCAAGATCATCCTAAGTAAATCAGTGAAGGCTCAAGTCTTATCTAGAGTACATATATGCTTCTCTAGGTAACCTAATATGGATAAAAACATTGCACTACACGTCTCGAGATCATATCTTGAGCTAGGTAAAATGCGTAGGATCCAGAATTATTGCATGGAATTGGCGAGAATTCAATGACACTCTCAGAAACATCATTTGAAATCACGAGGTCTTACTTCGTACAACTATGACTATCTCTCTCGAAGAAAACAATAAATACAACCATCATACATCATTAACCACTCAATATCATATCCATGACGCGTCAATTACTACTCATATTTCATATATAGCCACTCTATCACTTCATCATGTAAATCACTACCTTGACTTGCACATCAACGTGCCGTGACATTCCTAAAATGCCTACTTTACTTACTACTGTCATAGTGCCAAATTTAACATAGATTTGGAGTAGTCTACTGCCATATTCCTTCATAAAACACATCCTATGTACGATCTCGAACATTGGTTAAATCTAGGACACGCAGGTATTAATGCCAACTTCATTCTTTACACTTCACTGATAATAATAATAACTCTAGCTATCTCTCCTCACATATCACTGGAAAACATTGCGATCGGAAAATCACTTGGTGACCACGCCTACAACTGGAATTGACGTTTCATATGGATGAGTACCTACTTCCAATCATCTCAGCTAGATGTTTATCTACGCACTGTCTTCGCACAAACAAACATCAACATGCAAATAAAAGAAATAATATACTCTTACTTACGAAAACGACTTGGATAATGGACTTAGCTTTGCTCAAGATGGTCTCGGTGTTTCCTCATCTCCGGTCATCTGAGACTAGGATCTCGTCATCTGGTTCCTCCACAAGTGGTCGGGTACATCGTAGCTTCTCAACATTGATCACTGGTCATCCGGGACAGCCAACATCGTCTCGCCTCGTCAGGATCCAAGCAGCATCGCCTTGCTTCCTTACAGACCCATGGTGAAGACTCGTGCGTATGAAACAGAACAATGATAGAATATTTGACTCATTGCTGACATCTTCCAATTAATATAGCTCTTGCGTTGCTCAGATTGCATAGGTTTTACTGGGGTACAGTTGATCCAATAAATAGTTCAAAACCGTCTAAGACAGATGTTCTGTATATTCTGATTTGAAAATAAATTTCTTTCCGCTATCTTTCTATTAGCCTAAATGCATTCAACCACTGGTCCGTAGGTGTCTTTCAATATTAAACGGTATCGGGAAAATTTTACCGAGGGCTTGCGCCACTGCGTGACGTAGTTCTACTGTAATATATTATATCTCTTCTTTTACGTCTTTAATCTCCCGCGCGGAGTTTAAATCTTGATCTCCGCAGATTAGCGTGTAGTCGGGAATTAATTTTCGTTTCCAATCCCTAGTATACAGCTCCACTGGATAATCCTTTTTAAATCGAGTCTTGCGTCTTCTTAACACATCGAAGTCAGATTATATAATAATGATGAGCATTTTTTTTTTCTTGAATAATGGTTTCAAATAATGTCCATATGTCATTTTTTTCTGCGCCTTCTATACGCGGTCATTACCGTAACCGACCGACGAAAAGACTTACAATTCGGCCCGTACTGATGTTAAATGCATTTTATTTGACATTTTGATCGCGGAGACTCCATCTTTGTTGCTACAGCTCTTATAAAGAACTGTGAAACGGCACATATGGCTAACATCAACGAGAGCTTCCCTGGATTTCATACTTATTTTATTCAACACATCTTTTAAGAAACTGCTCAAACCTTCACCCAGGAGGTTCAGGTGTGATTCCTCATACCAGAACCAGAGGGTTACCGAGTCCTTTTCCACCCAACCGGATGACCGCGCAGAATGGGCAACCGAATGATGATCCATAACGGGAGCAGATTCGATGCAGCTACAGCGACAATGGGACCACAAACAGGATATTGTGAGAGGCAGTGATACCAGATCAGGTAAGTTTCTTAGATTGTTGCAGGTAAACTGCTGAAGTGCTGGCAATAAAATCGCAAAATTCGAAAACTTAGTTGATGCGAGGGACCCTGATATAATTGTGGGAATGGAAAGTTGGTTATCGGATAATATATCATCATCATCATTTCCCTTTATCCAGCTGTAGCCGGGTAGGGGCAAATATGGTTCCTCTGCACAGCAGCAGAGGACGCCCTAACCTTTTCCGAGGCACCATATCTGCTTTATCCATATAGGCTATTGTTATGATGGGCTCGCCACACCCAAAGGCATTTTACACCTACTGCCAAATTCAAAATTAGGCTGCCGCTAACATGGAGACAGACACCTTTTGTAGCCGCTCCTCTGGAGTACAGACACAACGGGTTGTCACTCCCTGGGTAAGGCTGCCTCCGAAGAAGGTCCCTACCTCCACAACCTAAATGACAAAGTTCTTTCTGTTGATAATGATGATGATGATAATCACTCAGCCTTTTAGGCTGCCTGTAAGTCAATTTTGCTTTTAGGCTGCCTAAATCAAAAATATTCAGGCAAAATTTCTAACATTTAGGTATTCATTTTCAGAGGGTCAAAAGGAGGGGAAATTTTCATTTGTGTCAGGTAAAGAGCTAAGCAGTAAATTAAAATGGGTTCTCGATGACTGCGAAATAATTGGGGTGGAAGCGAGTAATAGACCCAATAAACATAAAATATAGTCATTATTGGAGCTTATCGCTCGCCAAGATCAGGTTTAAACACAATCACTCATTTTCAGAATTGACATGTGCAAATATAATCTACGGGAGAAGAACTATAATTGCAGGGGATCTAAACCTACCATCAGTAAACTGGACTGGGTCAACTACGGGGGTCCTATCGCAGGAAACAGTTAACTTATTAGTGTGGAATAATGGCTTTTTCCAACTTGTTACAAAGAACACAGGCAAACAAGCACTTTTATATATTTTTCTACTCAAACCGGATGACATAGAAACATCTTGTGATGTAATTCAGGGGATTAGTGACCACAGTGCAGTGGTAATCAATCTCTCTACGGAAACTTGTATTACGAGGCATGTGGGAATTCTAAGACTATTTGGTGCTATGTGAAGGGAGACTCCACAGATATACAAAACTATTCGAGGTTGTGCTATACTAATTGGTTAAAGGAGGGCAAGGAGATGGATGATACTTGGGAGAGTTTCAAAACCATTTTAAATACTGGACTGAATAAATTCGTTCCCAAAAAGATAATTAGGAAAATTTCAGATCCGCCGTACTACACCGCAACTATTAGGAAGCTTAAACGAAGACTAGGAGAGCGTTCAACAGAAGAAATAATAATGATGCATGCAAAGTGGAGTATAGAAATTCGGCGGTTTTTGCTAGCAAAAAAGAAAGTGGCTGAAGAGAAATATCTTGACAATATCCTAAACATAAATCAAAATTCCTGGAACCCTTTTTTGAAATATACTGTATATGAAGACTGAAGGGAGAGAACAAGTCAATTCCCTCTCTTTGTAAAGGAGGGGATTTATTGGTGACAACAGATATAAAGTGGAAGCATTAAATAAGCACTATAGAAAGGCTTTTAATCCGGCGGCACAGTTATTCAAGGACAATTTTCCGAAAACTAATAATGATTTCCAAATTACAGCTTCATTATTGTGTAAAGGTCTTTCTAAATTCAGAAAAAATAAATCTTGTGGGCCAGATTCTATTTCCGAAGAGGCACTTAAACTCGGGGGTGAAGTGATCCTACCATACTTAATAAGAATCTTTAATCTATCACTGAACGATACGAAGGTTGTAGAAGATTGGAAATCGGCCACTGTAGTTCCTATTCACAAAGGGGGTGACAAGAGCGACTCGAATAACCACAGACCGGTAAGTTTGATGTCAACCGTATGCAAACAAATGGAGCAATTAATAGTAGATTATTTGAGATTAAAATGGGACTCTTCTGGAATGATATTTAAGGGACAGCCAGGTTTTAGGGAAGGCTTCTCCTGCAAAAGCTAGCTCTGTTCCATTGGTCAAGATAAATCGGATAAGCTCGACAATGGGTCGAGGATTGATGCAGTAGTAACTGATTTTGCTAAGGCATTCAACCTTGTGCCACACGACATCCTCCTTAACAAGTTAGCGCACACAGAGGACATTGACATCAGAGTTGTGAAATGGATACGAGAACTCCTCAATGGAAGGGTGCTCATGGGAGAAATGCTATTTTCTCCAATAAACGTTACGTCTGGTGTGGCTAAAGGTAGCATTATTGGGCCAATTCTTTTCACACTTTTCATGAATGATATGCCTGATTCGATTAAATTGAAAGTGCGTCTCTTTGCTGATAATTGGGTCATATACCAGGAGATAAAGACAGAGGAGGAGAAACTATTGCTTCAGCAGGATTTAGATACAATTGAAAAATGGGCGCGTGAAAATCTAATGAAAATCCACAGCAGAAAAAGCAAGAAATTGTGTTTCAGTAAAAAAAACAAATGACAGGAAAGAGGGATTACGAACTTGGAGGGGAAAGTGTTGTTGAAGTTGTAGTTGTAAGAACTTAGGTGTTACTATTAGAAAAGACTTATACTGGTCAGAGCAAGTGGAGAATGTAGTTAAGAAATCCTGGAGAGAGTTACATTTTACTATGCGGAATCTCAAGAAAGCTAATTCTGGTGCCAAAAGTAAAGCTTATAAATGTTTGGTAAGACCAATTCTTGAATATGGATCAATGTGCTGGGATCCGTACAGGTTAGGTTAAATAAACTCCCTAGAAAAAGTTCAAAGAAGAGCGGTGCGTTTCGTAAACGGGGATAGGAGAAATACCATTAATTGGGAAAGTCTTGAATCTAGAAGAACAAGAGTTCGCCTGTGTGGTCTTTATAAGAGCTACAAGGGAGGGGCTGCCTGCAGTAGTATTAGGAAAAAGTTGGGACCTCCCTTGTAATTATCGAGAAACGATCACAAGCATAAAATTAGGGCCAGAAACCAGCATACGGATGCGGGCAAGTTTTCCTTCGTAAACAGGACCATAAGGGATTGGAATAAATTACCTGCAGCAGTCTTTAATAAATTCCCTTCTGGTATTAAGTCATTTAAGAAAATCATTAGTGCTAGTGTAAAGTAAAAGTTGTAAATTACAGACACTGAATTTGTCATTTTTTGCTTGATTTAGAATGTTGAAACTAGTAGTATTTCTTGTAGTATTCTCTTTCCAGGGAATTGTTTGTTGTACTCATGTGATAGTAGTAGTAGTTGTCTAGCAGGTATCCCACCTCCAGATATTCGCCGTGAGTGTGCATCCAGACTGGAGAAATCTAAAGCACTGAACCTGACGACCCATACTTTATATGGGCACCATCCAGCAACCCAACGGCTCAAATCAAGGAAAAGCTTTCTCCATACACTGAAAGCCTCACTGAATCACCATCGAACTTCACAGTGAATTCATGGCGTTCCAGATCCAGCCACCTTGCAGGATGGATGACGCCTTCCAAAAGACTTCCTCCAGGCCACGAGGAAAGCTGGTCAACATGGAAGACACTCAACAGGTTGTGTTCAGGAGTTGGAAGAACAAAGCCCAACATGAGAAAGTGGGGTTTTGACTGTGACTCCACTCTATGTGAATGTGGTGAAGAACAGACAATGAGCCATCTTCTTGTTTGTAACTTGTGTCCAACTACTTGCTCTCTCCAGAATGTGATCGAAGCATGTAAATTAGCCGCTTACTGGTCATACCACATTTAATTAATTTTGTATTTATGTAGAGCTTAAATCACATTCGTTACCTGCCATCATCAGAAATGGTTAATGATTATAGTACCAGATTTGTTATTGTCCTGTATAATTGTAAGTATAATGTATGTTTCTGACACAATTAAATAAATAAAGTTGTTTTGTAAGCCGTAGTGTTAAGTACTGGAAATATTTAAGTTGTGTGTGAATTTGTATATATATATGATGTTGGATTTAGAATGTTAACTAGTAGTATTTCTTTTTTTGCTAGGGGCTTTACGTCGCACCGACACAGATAGGTCTTATGGCGACGATGGGATGGGAAAGGGCTAGGAGTTGGAAGGAAGCAGCCGTGGCCTTACTTAAGGTACAGCCCCAGCATTTGCCTGGTGTGAAAATGGGAAACCACGGAAAACCATCTTCAGGGCTGCCGATAGTGGGATTCGAACCTACTATCTCCCGGATGCAAGCTCACAGCCGCACGCCTCTACGCGCACGGCCAACTCGCCCGGTAGTAGTATTTCTTGTTATATTTTCTTTCCATTGAATTGCTCATTGTACCCTTGATGATTATGTTGTTTTGTAGTTATGTTTTACTTTACTTTATTATCACATGTAATGCTAAGCTAGTAGCAAGTACAACCTATAGTATTGTAAGCCATAATGTTAAGCACTGGAAATACAGTAGAAGTCCATTGTAGCGAGAATTCATAACAGCAAAAAATGTACTTGCTATAACAGATAGTCGTTATATCAGAATTTTTGTAAAAGTCGGAAGAACCCCATACACATTAAAATTGGTACGAAAAAGCAATCAGTTTGTTCAAAACTTGCGTTTTTGCAGATTATATCCACACTGCAGCTTGCTTGTATGTTATTTCTCAAAATCCGATATTACGTGAAAGGGTATGTTTAATTTCATTCTGGAAAAATTATAGTATCACTCCAGAGGCCTCTGTGGCCAACGTTCTATTTTTCTTCAAACAGCGTCACCTAACCGCACATGGATCATGAAAACGTATTTCAAGCACAGGTAAAGAAATGACAACCTCCTCGCTACAAATTTACATGGGAACAACCTTTCCGAAATGTAATTAGACGCGAGAAAATATAAACTATCTTCTGAATCAGTGATGTACTCTGCCGTATCTTGAAATATATCCCATTCTTACTTAATTTCAGTATATAACATTACAGATTAGGTGATCGTTTACTTCAGCCTTTATTTCTAACAAGTTAACAACGGCTATTGCTCACGTTACTTATGCATTTATTACTAAAACGTGTTACCCTCTTTCATTTAAAACTTTCTTTAAGAGAACACGAGTCGATGGGCATAACTAATCAAGTCAGACATCGCTTTTGAATGTCGAGGAGAGAATTCGCAAGTGTACTTAGTGAGAAAACTATACCTACTAAAGATGACTGATCGCATTTTGTGGCAAATCTAATGGGACCCGAGGGTTGTGGGGGAGGGACAGCGGGAGTAGCCCTGCCTATCAGGGTGAAGCTCGGTTGATCTAAAGGGACCCGAGGGTGTTTCAGTCTTCTTATTCAAATAGTGTCACCTAACCTATGTATCATGAAAACATATTCCAAGCACCAGTAGAGAAATGATAACACACTCACTATAAATTTACATGGGAATAGCCTCTATAGCCGCTCCGAAATGTATCCAGCCGCGAGAAAATATAAATTAACCACTGAAATCAGTGATGCACTTTGCCACATCTTGAGGTGTATTGCATTCTTACTTAATTTCAGTGTAGCATATTAAAATTAAGTGATCATTTACTTAGCCTTCATTTCTAAAGATTTAACAACGGCTATCAATCGTATTTGTTACGAAAACGAGTTCTCTTCTTTCATTTCTAATTTTCTTTACGGAACAGCAGTCGACGGGTATTACTTATCGACTCCGACATTGCCTCTGAATGTCGACAAGAGAGCTCGCTAGTGGACCTAGCGAGGAAACTACACCGAAGATGATCGATCGCATGCAATATAATGGCTGGGTGCATAAATGTCGGTAATGGAAAAATTGTGCACGCTTAATCCCTCGTAACAACGGATGCGTCAGTGGTAGGGCTCTCACTGTAACCGAAGGATAATACACAGTTTAATAAAGGAATTTCGAGGGAAAGACAAAAACTGTTGTTATAATGGGGTTCTCGTTATATACTGTACTCGTTATAGCAGACTTCTACTGTACTTAAGAATGTTAAGACTAGAAATATTTTCTTTCCATGGAATTGCTTGTTGTACTTTTGTTGTTGTTGTTGTTGTTGTTGTTGTTGTTGTGTAACAGAATACCTGCCGGCAAAAACGTTGGAACCCTCACTTTTCTAGAATGCTGGGTTTCCGTGCATAAACGATGTATGCGGTCAGAGTGAGGCATGTAGGAAATTATGTTGGCAAACATGTACGTTAAGTGACTTTTTTCTTTTGTTTAAATTTTGCCACGGGTCCTGCGGGTGCAGAAACGTTGTATCAACGGAGGAGGAAAGTCGCTAATTCCGAGTATGTTCAACGATATAAACAGGGGACGAAAACTCAAAATTGAATATAGTAGATGGAAGAGGAATGAAAAGAAATACAAGCAGAATTCAGGGCAACCATATTTGGCCCACAATAACAAATCAGTGCCTGAGAAAATCCTTGCTGAACAGGCGGGTGCAAAAACGTTGTAAGCCGATGTAAGAAAGTCTACCATTTTAATGGGAGATTCATACGTCTTCTTCTTCTTCTTCTTTTATGACCACATAGGATCACTTTAGTCAGTCCGTCGTTCAGGTCTCTTTGTAGGGATTGTTCGGGCTTTGCGGTCCTCCCAGTACTTCTTCAGACGCTCCGATCTTCGTGCCCTTTCCTCAGTTGAAAATGTGCGTGTTGTTGGTTTGTTTTGTGTAAGGGTAAAGCGGAGGTTTGTATTCTTGAGTTTTGTATTCAATTTTATCTTATTTTTGGTGTCTTCTGTTGTAAGGCCTATTTCCTTCAGATCCTCTCTTACTTCTCTGATCCATTTACATCCTGTTGTGGTATTTTTTGAGACGAGATTGTGTTGTACTAGTTGTTTCAGAAGTCTCGAGTCCTGCATCCTCATGATATGTCCAAAGAATCCCAGTCTCCTCTTACGCATAGTATCTGTAATGGGTTCTAGCTCTTTGTACACGACTTTGTTAGGTATTAACCGCCACTGTCCATCTTTCTGATATTTTTTGTTGATACAGGTTCTTCCAATCCTCCTTTCAATTTTCTGAAGTCTGTCAGTCTTTGATTGTTTATTCAGGTAAAAGAGTGTTTCTGCTGCATATGTAGCTTCCGGTTTTATAACTGTGTTGTAGTGTTTTATTTTTGTATTTATTGATAGACATTTCTTTTTGTAGATATCCCATGTTAATTTTTGTGCTTTAGCTAATCTATTTGTTCTTACTTGGATTGAGATTTTTTCATTTAAGTTATGTGTTATTACTTCTCCAAGATATTTAAACTGAGTTACTATTTTGATTTTATTACCATTTATGGTGACTTCTTTTAGCTGTGTTGGTTTTTGGGGCATAATTTCTGTTTTTTCAAATGATATTTTGAGGCCAATTTTATTTGCAATGTTTTGAAGTTCTGATATCTGGGTTTTTGCTTCTTTTATGTCCACTGCTAGTAATGCTAAATCGTCAGCAAAACCCAGGCAATTTGTTTTGATTTTTCGGCCAATCTTTATTTTGGGGGGACATTTTCTAAACCATTCCCTCATTACCATTTCTAGAGCACAGTTAAATAATAGTGGTGAGAGCCCATCTCCCTGCCGTAGTCCAGTTTTAATTTCAAATGTCTCTGATGTTTCACCCCTAAACTTCACTTTTGACTTGGTATTGGTGAGAGTCAATTTTATCATGTTTATTAATTTGGGGTGTAGTCCAAGGTGTCTTAAAATTTTAAACAGAGATTCTCTATGGATGCAATCATAAGCTTTCTTGAAATCTACAAATGTTATCACCATATCTCTGTTTCTTCTCCTGTTATAGTCCATTATCAACTTAAGACTCATGATCTGATCAGGACAGCTCCTCCAGGGTCTGAAACCTCCTTGATATTCTCCTAGTTCTTTCTCAAGTTGTAAACTTATCCTATTAAGGATGATTATTGAAAATATTTTGTATGTTATATCTAGGAGAGAGATTCCCCTGTAGTTATTAGGGTCGGTTTTGTCCCCTTTTTTGTGCAGAGGATGAATGAGGGCTGTTGTCCAGTGTTCTGGTAGTTCTTCTTTAATCCAGATAGAGACAAGTTGTTGATGGAGGGCAACTTTTGCTGAGTTTCCTGCATATTTCCAGATTTCCGCAAAGGTCTGATCTTCTCCTGGCGCTTTGTAGTTTTTTAATTTATTCAGAGCCTGGTAGACTTCCTTTATTGTGGGGGGATTGATGTTTTCTGGTGATGTTTTTATCGGGGTGTTGGTGTCCAAATGAAGGAGTTCTGTAGGTTCCTCACAATTTAAAAGCTTGTTGAAATGTTTAGCCAGAATTTCTGCATTGTCTTTATTGTTATGGGCCAGCTTACCATCTTCATCCTTCATCAGTAGGGTCGGGGGTTCATATTTTTGGAGCTGCTTTCTGAAGGTTTTGTAGTAGTCCCTTGATTTAGTTTTACTGAACTGTTCTTCAATTAACTGCAGGGTGTCCTTATGATGTTGTCTTTTTATTCTTCTTAAGACTTGGGTAGTTTCTTTTCTCTGTTTTACTAGCTTTTGATAGGATATTTCTGTCTTTTGGGACTGATGTAATAGCCATGCCTGATGTCTTTTCTCCACTGTTTCATCACATTCACTGTTCCACCATTGGTGTTTTTTACGTGGTTTAATTGGAGCTAGGTCTTCTGCAATTTGTTTAAGGTTGTGTACTAAGTCTTCAAGTTTGTCTGTGATTTTTATTTTTTCAGTTGCTTTCTGGTAATTTTTGTTGTTGATTAGCTGGGTAGGATCTATTTTTCTTTTAGTTTTAAGGGCTTGCTTTTGTTGTCTCCTCTGGGGAGTGAGTTTAATTTTAATTTTAACTACGTAGTGATCTGAACCTGTGTCTATTCCTCGGAGGACTTTGACGTTATAGATCTCTTTGTGGTGGTATTTGTCCATGCAGACGTGGTCCAGTTGCCATTCTCCTTTAGTGTAGTCAGGGTGTTTCCATGTTTTGAGTTTTTGAGGTTTCCTCTTAAAACATGTAGATTTTGAGATTAAATTATGGTTTCGACACAGGTCAACTAGTCTCTCTCCATTTTTATTTGTTTTCTTGTGTGCTGGCCATTTTCCGATGATGTCACGGTATTTTCTTTCTCTGCCTAGTTGAGCGTTGAAGTCGCCTATTAATAATTTTATATGGTGTTTGGGGATGTTATCTAGGGTCTGGTCCAATAGGTCCCAAAATTCTCCTGTTTCCTCCTGGTCTTTTGAGGAGTTGTTTTTATCATTAGTGGGAGCATGGGCATTTATTATAGTATAGATTTTATTAGATGCCTTTAAGGTGAGCGTTAAGAGTCGTGGAGACTGTGATCTGAATTCTTGAACTGAGTTTATTATTTTAAGGCTGACCAAAAATCCTGTTCCAAATTGTGGGACATTCTTCATCACTCTCTTCCCGGGTATACCTTTATAAAGTCTGTACCCTTGAGATTCCAAGGCATCCTGGTCAGTGTTTCTAATTTCCTGTAATCCCATGATAAGAATTTTGTGTTGGTCCATTATGTCGGTGATCACTTTTAGTTTACCGGTTTGCATGAGTGAGTTTATGTTGTGTGTAGAGAAGTATGTTATCTGCTTTGGTTTGATTCTTGATTTTGTCTCATTCGTGTATGTAGTACTGGGGTATTTCCGTGCCTCCGACTTCACGGTATCTTTCAGGTGGCAGCCCACCGTATCCGAATGCTGCCTTCTCTGAACTCTTGGTTCAGCCGGTGGAGTATTCCTTAAAAGACCTTCCATGGTTGACTGTCAAGGTGTCACCTGTGTGGGACTAGGTCCCGAATTACAACTCTGGATGTGATCCAGTGAGGTGATAATGAGGCCGCTCCTCTGGAGTACAGACGCCTTGTGCAGCCGCCCCTAACCTGGAGAACAGACGCTGCATAATGGATTCCAGTGGCATTTCCTCCACTGTGGGGACCATCACCCCACCCAAAGGGGCTCATTCGCCCAAAGCCGTTGGCCCCCTTAGGGAGTCAGGTTATTTCCCGCCGCCCAACACTCGGCGTTGGCAATTTTACAGCTGGGTGCCAGACCAGCAAACCCTCCTCCTTTCTCATTCCGGACTTATTATTATTTTTTTTTTTTTTTTTTGCTAGTTGTTTTATATCGCACCGACACAGATAGGTCTTACGGCGACGATGGGACAGGAAAGGGCTAGGAGTGGGAAGGAAGCGGCCGTGGCCTTAATTAAGGTACAGCCCCAGCATTTGCCTGGTGTGAAAATCGGAAACCACGGAAAACCATTTTCAGGGCTGCCGACAGTGGGGTTCGAACCTACTATCTCCCGAATACTGGATACTGGCCGCACTTAAGCGACTGCAGCTATCGAGCTCGGTGTCTTATATTTTAATGCATATTCAGAGTTTTTATTCTCGACTGTATTATATATGTATATGATGTATTATATATACTGTATGTGCATATAAATATGTCTTGCTCTCTTTACAGATTGCTCATTGTATTCATTAAATGAGGTATTGCCTGTATCTACAGAAAAGAAATACAATCTGCCAGACATGTGTCAATACATCATGAAAAATATCGAGGTTTTTTATGAGAACCTAAAGACAAATTGAAGTGACAATGTAATGATTATTCATCATTGCAAAACATTCTCGCAACAATATTGCTGGTGTTCAGTGAATTCTGTTAAACAATTGGAAGCTCTAACAATGTGTACTGCAAATTAGAAGCGTGGTTTTGTTTCATTACGTTTATACTGAATAAAAACAATAAATAATATTAAAAGCTATAAATATTTTCAGTAGTATAAACGTTATAACCTGCAAAAATGTGCTACTTCCGTTACAGTTTCAACCTTTTTGCATGGACGTCCAACTATCATCTCTTATATCTTGATTTTAAATTCGCACATTGTCAATACTATTATGCATTAATAACTTTTTTTTTTTTTTTTTTTTTTTGGCTATTTGTTTTTACGTCGCACCGACACAGATAGGTCTTATGGCGATGATGGGACAGGAAAGGCCTAGGAATGGGAAGGAAGTGGCCATGGCCTTAATTAAGGTACAGCCCCAACATTTGGCTGGTGTGAAAATGGGGAAACCACGTAAAACCATCTTCAGGGCTGCCGACAGTGGGGTTTGAACCCACTATCTCCCGGATGCGAGCTCATAGCTGCGCGCTCCTAACCGCATGGCCAACTCGCCCGGTGCATTAATAACTAGTGAACTCATTTAAACTAATTGCCAATGGCAGAATAAGCATTCACAAACAATTCGCTTGTTTATTTGTTGTTCTCTCCTGAAAAATTTGCATTCTGAGGGTTACAACATTTTTGCCAGCTGGTTTTCAATTATGTTTTAACTTTACATTATTATCACACTACTGTAAGTGACCATTGCTACCGGGTTATTTCCCAATTGCGATGTAACTGTTAATAAAAGAAAAATCCAATTTAATCTTACAATTTTCTTTACGTCGCACCAACACAGACAGGTCTTATGGGCAACAATGGGTAGGAGAGGAATGGCCTACAAGCGGAAGGAAGCGACAGTGGCCTTAAGGTAAAGCACCAGCATTTGTCTGGTGTAAAAATGGGAAACCACGGAAAACCATCTTCAGGGCTGCCAACAGTGGGCTTCGAACCCACTATCTCCTGAATGCAAGTTGACAGCCATGTGACCCAACCACACAGCCATTCGCTCCAACACTTAATCCACTGACTGTTCAGAGATGGTAGAAGGAGTACGACAATGGAGAGACAGGAACAAACATGAAAACATAAAAGGATAATGGATGAATTCCATTTTGTATTATTTTCACACAGAAGCTCTCTTAAGACAATGAAGTTGCTCATGCATGAATACTGTGGTCAGGAAGAGTTGAGAACCTCTGATTCAAAACACACATTTTACACTAAATAACATGACCTTACCTGCTTATGTAATCTAATGAGTGCTTTCTCTGAGGGAGCATCAGTGGGTGTATCATCAGGAAGTTGAAGGCGATTCATTCGCTCTCTCAATTCAACTGGTACTTTTTGTAAAATGGTCTCCAAGTTGCGGTGCAAAGGATGGCCAGGGCCCACAGAGACTGATACTGCTTGCAGGGACTGCAAGAAATACTTGTAGGTTAGCTAGAAACTCCATCAATAGCACTACTGAATGTACGATCTAGAGAGCTGTAATTAATTTCTTTTTGCAAACCTTGCAAAAAGAAATCATTTGCATAAACTGAAAGAAATACTACAAGCAAATACTCTAATGCCACACAGAGCTATCAAATTTTATTGACCTCATTAATATGCCAATAATATACCTTGACATCTCTGTATTTTACTTGAAAATAATCTCCACCAGTATCATTAGCATCTTAAATAGTTTGCCATTTGACAGTTTAAGTTAGTGAATGAAAGCTCATATCAAATACTATGATGCCTTGAAAATTGTAGTACACAATTTCTTTTGCCAGGAAGTATTTAAATCAAGTTATATTTTACAATCATTTATTGTTTTCCACAATTTAAGAAAAATATCATCAGACAGGTTAGTCGTTTTTTCATATATCAAACAAATACTACAACTTTTTAAACATCGAAGAGTACATCTGATCAGTTTACTAATACTGTGAACATTGTAGAATTAATTAAATGGCTCGCACCTCTAGTATCTCATCAACAGTCTCTTCTGCTTCGCACTTGTCGGAGCTCAGTTTAGCTGCCTTGAAGTAGCTGTAGTTGAGTAAGTATCCACGTCTGCTCGAGTTCCACAAGGAGCGCGGCACCTCTACCAGAGCATAACCCAAAAGTAATACTAATAGAAACAGGCCCCATGTGTTGCTGGCAGATGAAGCTATAGCTTTCAGTTTCTGTCTGAAATACATTTGAACAGCAAAGAACTTCAGGAGGTTGTAACAATATATGCAGCTAGGTAAACAATGTTATGGATGGCATGTAAAGAAGAGTGAAATGTATAGTAAACCAGGCAGAAGAAATCATAGCTGCAAGAAGCTGAACAAAGAAAGGCAGGGAGAGGAGCATAGTTAAAGTGTAAACATAAACAGTGAAAAGGAAAGTGCTGTAGACAATGGAGTGAGAACAGGAAGGTCTAGGGATCTAGCTAGCAGCAGAGCCAGAGAAGAGTAAAGGCAGAGAAGTGAATGCAATGAAGTAATGGAAGCGCAGGGTGAAAAAGCAAGGTCTGAGGCAACCTGGCAGAGACTCGAAATGGGTATAAGCAGAGGGAGGAGTACGAGCTTAAGGGACCTGTGGGGAGTTTGAAAAAATTATGAGAGTATTGTAACAAGAAGCAAAAATTCTAATAAAGTTAGTAAGTAAGGGTATGGTTGTTGAGGACATGGTGATTATATAAAGAAGAGTGTGGTGTCTTTATGCTATTCGTATTGGTGAAGTGTGTCTTGGAGGTGTGTTTAAGTATGTGTTTGTATAGTGAAGTTAATGGTAAAATGTGTTTGGGGTGTATGGTTTAAATAATGGCAGAATTTAAGTGTGGAGATGGAGAAGTGGTGGAATACGTTATGGCAGAATTTACTGTTTGAGTGTTAAGTGTAAGTGGTGAAATGGTATGTGGAGGGATATAAATTTTGAGTATGTGTTTATGAGGTGGAGTTGGAGGTAGGTGTCTGTATAGTGAATTTGATGGCGATGGTGGTATGTGTTGGTATAGTAGGTATAGTGAATTAATGGAGTAAGTTGTAATTGGTATGTAGTAAGGTAATTTGGAATTGATTTGGAGTGTTAAGTATAAGTGCATGATTGTGAAGTTGGAGTTTTTGGTAGGTAATGAAGTGTGTTTATTTATTGCTGATGTAATTGAAATGTATGAGAAAGAGATGGAGTTGATGGTATATGGAGGTATGTGTTTGTATAGGGAAGTCAATGGTAACAGGTGTTTCGGAGGTGTATGGTATATATAATGGCAGAATTTAAGTGTGGAGATGGAGAAGTGGTGGAATACGTAATGGCAGAATTTGTGAATTTAATGTGGAGTTTGATTATGTGTTGGATGGTAATTTTACGCTATTTGTATGAAGAAGAGATTGAAGTGGCGGTATGAGATTGGCAAGTTGACGTATGGTGATATATGAAGAGTGATTGTGTTTATTAAATAGGCAGGGTTAGTAAATTTTGGTTTGGTGGACGTGATGGCAAAATTTAATGTGGAGAATGGCTTGGTATTTAAATTAGATTAAGCATGGTTAAATATGATGAATAGGAACAGAGAAGTAGTACAAGGATAAAGTTGCAACGTGAGCAGAATGAGGTACACATAAGCAGCTGGTGATGTAATGTAAGTCTTGACTCAACTAGCCAGAGTGGGTCGAGTAGAAGGATGGTACGACGAATGAAATGTGCAAAGTTTGTGTGACTAGACAGGAGGGACAAGAAAGTCATTGACATTCACAATGCCTTTATTTTATTTCAACTTCATTAGGTCTTTTAATTCTATTTTTTTAATTGCATATTCTGAAAAGGCAATATGAATATCCAGGGAGGACATTGGATGTGGCATGCAGGGACTGAGGATGACTACTGTGGTGACCCGCACCGTGAGGGTCACGTTTCCGGGTATCCGATGGACCTCATGGCATGTCCAAGGAGAATCGTGTTTTCTTTCGCTTGATTATTATTATTATTTCGTTTTTTCATTTATTCTGTATATTTGTCCGTTTATGCCCACTGCATGCCAAGGCTTATGGATCACCAATAAAGTCGATCATAGGCCATATGGCAGTGCATATGGGGATTGATTGCCTTTTATTTTATTTTGCCGTTTTTTTTATTTTATATTATGTCGTTTTACTAGATTCTAAATTACTGTTCTTTTGCATCCTGTAATTGGCTTAGGCTATTCCATATTTGAACCATGTATTGGGTGGAAACCTGTGAGGTTCAATAAAGCTACTATTACTACTACTACTACTACTACTATTGAACAGGTGGATCATAATAAAACTTTGGTACTGTAAATCTTCACCGCTGTCTGATCTGTTCACATTTATCACTATCCGTTCAATGGCATCGTCTACTAACTGGTCTATAACCCACATTCATTTTTCTTCTGCCTCGATGATGTGTTTTACACACATTTCCCAATGTTGAGGGGTCACTAGTCCAATCCCTTTGAGCAGAAGTTTTTTCACTTCTGCAAGGGTGAAAGTTTTGCTGTTCCTAGCCACGGCCCGTAACTTGGCTCCACACACTTTCAACTGGATTTAAAGAACAATGGTACGGAGGTAACCTTAAAAACTTGCCTTCCCGATTGCAATAAGATATCATCTACTCTATACGTGCCACACGAGTCCTTAATATGCTGTGGGATGACATTAAGAAGTTCCAACTTGACACTGTTCGGTTCGTAAGGGATTCCTTTCCCGTCCAGAAACTTAATTATTTCTCCCTTTCTCCACGATTTATTGGGCAGTTTCTCAATTCTAACCGAATGGTAAGATGCATTGTCAATTTTACTGCACTGGCTTCAAGACGAGTAAGAACATTCACAAACCATTCTTTGAATACATCTCCATTTCCTCATGACAGTCTTTCGTGGAGTTAGATTCAAAACACGTTAACCCTCCTTGCACGAAACCTTTCTCGTTGCCAATATGCGTAATTATCAAGAGTTTTCCCTTCCCCAAAGGATTCCTTAAGCCGCTTGATAATCCCTTCAAGAATGCGTCCTTCCTGGATTTTATAGTTTTATCGCTCCATACTTTCGCACAGATATGTCCTGAATTCACCGACATCTCATCCAAGTAATAAATTGGTCTTCCCTCCTCCCGAAACTTTCTTATCGATGCAAATAAAATCTTTGCCACAAAACTATTCCTCCCTTTCAATAAGGAGTGGTTGGCAACTATGCAACATAAACTTGAAATTTAAAGTTTTTAAAAGCTTATGAAGTGTTGCATGCGAAAACGAAGGCAAGGTTTTATCACTCTTCATAGACTCTAAGATCTTGTCAACTGTTGGTATTTCACTTCTAAAGAAAAACTCTTGAACTATTCGCCGAATTGCGTCCTTAGTGAAACAATCTTACTTGTCCACAAACTTGGATTTATTCCGACGTTTTTTCCCGATAAAACGACTATTCCTACAGTTTTAAGTTCCTTTCTATCATGATAAATATTAGTTCAATAAATGCCAGTAGTAGCAGCTACTAACCTAGTCACATTTTCAAGAGTACTACCAGGATTTGTGTCACTAAGCTTCTTAAAAACGTTGAGAACACACTGTTTTTCTCCACTTCTCAGTGCTTTTCCCTTCTTATGCTTTACGTGAGAAGGGCCAGGCTCACCCATCTTCACTCCACATGGAACTTTAACAAAGGTTATGTAAACAAATATTAAAACAGTTAACTAAATCCTAAACACCAAGACAAAGACTGACTACCAACTTAATTAATAATGATATATAGTATTACTAAATATTAGCACGAAAATCGTAATAATATGCAAAGTCACTAGCACGCCAATAACAACTGGAACACAGCAGTAAACAGAAAGCACATGGGTTGTGTCTTAGCTAAATGAGCTGATACTGAATACTGCAATGGCTGTTCCGCTATTGACACATCGCCCCTCTCAAAAGGTACTTTAATGCATGAATATCAATTATAAATTGAAACTAAACAGCGGAAATAATGTTACTCAACACATGTAAAGTATTTTTAATGCTTTAGCAAAAGATAGACAATATTACCGCATTTACGTGTTTTTGGTATTTGCATTATCTCCCAGGTTAATTAAGATAGGGTATAGCACCTATATGAATGTAAATTTAGAAAAAGCTGAAGATACAAATCCGTACAATAACCTGTGTTTTGTTTTTTTTTTTGTTGTTTTTTTTTTTTTTTTAAGTGTCCTACCAACAACACTATACAGTAGATATTCAAACCAAAAATTGGAATATTGTTTCCTACTTCACCCAACCCAGATTTGAAACAAAGTAAACTTAACCTACAATACGTAATCTGCCGAACACCAATGGAACTACTCAATGTAAAATTTAAATAAATATCACTAATCTTGATTACTAACCAACTTTTAAAAGGTATAAAACTACTTTATCACTGGGATGAGACAGAGCACTTTCAACAGTCTACTATTCACCAGTGTGTTTTGTGTGATAATTAATGGCATAATATCAGGGACCAGGTTAATTGGAAACCTATTTCAAACTAGCATGTGTCCAAAGATGAATCTTTTCACATCACAGGTCACTTTTCAACCTGACTGGAAAGGATACATGCAAGATCCATCAGCACCAGCAGAAGGTTTAACAGGAAATATATGCCCAATGTTGGATGTAGATTTGACTGCTGATGAACTGTAACAAGCTATTCTTTTATCCTATTATCAAAATTGTAAGGCTGAGATTACTTGCATGCCAAACAGTGTTCCTTGGTGGTCAAAAGAGCTTCTAGCTTAAAAGATATCTTTGCCAGTTGGTTCTTACTCAATCCAATATCAGCATCAAGTTCACCTAGTGTGTTCTAGGTTCTTGCATAGATTGTAGGAAGAATATTTTCCTTTAATATTATTTTTCATTCTCTTCAGTTTCCTCCCACCCATCATGAAATAAAATTTATTTTGTCTTCTCAGATCTGAACTGGGGCATATATTTAAAAAAAACTAGGTTTTTATCAATAATCCCCAAATATCCCACTTAATACAATCTCTGCTCTAATACATTTCATGCAAATTTAAGACATTTTCTACAGGCCATTTGTGGGATGATGTCCCACACCTCAGAGATGGACCATGTCACTTCATAAACTAGATTTGTCTTCAAAGAGACAGTGGTGGGTTTTTTTTGTTTCTTTTTTTTTTTTGAAGAGTTTATTACACTTCATACAATGATTCCAATAGGTAGTAAAAATTGAAAACTGAATTAATATTTATTTGTACTACAGAAAATTAATGGGCAAGTATTATATGAACAAAAAACAAGAACAAAGGTTTCAAAATCCATTAACAATCATTCCATAAAACACTATGGGACGATTGCAGATTGATTAGTTTCAAGCCTTAGACAACATCTAACTAAACGACATCTAAAACGAGCACAGTCTTCCATTGCATAAACAATGTTCAGTCGATGTTTAACTAAACATCGCTTAAAGTTTCAATTTTGGTTCGAAAATGAAGATAGAAGTATCTTTCATGCAACTCTTTGCATGTCGCAACCAATGAAATTCGTCGGTGCGCGTGCCGAACACCAGTCAGCTGTTTGTCTTCCTACACATTACTCAAATATGGCTAAGCATGAGAAAGACTTGCCCACAGATAAGAGTATTGCTTTTGGCGGAAAATAAATCTCATAATATTATCGACACTAAGCGACACACCACCTGTAGCTTTGATTATAGCGTTGTTACAGTGAGTGCAATCTACTCATAAATATGGTAGCTTGGACAAAGAGAGGATAAAGCAACAGTAATGTGTAACCGAGTGTGTTGTACAGGCCATATGGACGTAGCTTGCATTCTGGAGATCATAGGTTCGAAACGCATTATCGGCAGCCCTGAAGATTGTTTTCCGTAGTTTCCCTATTTTTACACCAGGCAAATACTAGGGCTGTTATTATGGACACAGCTCTTCTTCCCCAGTCCTCTTTAAACAATAATCACCACCACTCGCCTTTTCCTATCTGACAGTTACCGAGAACTTACCTGATTATATATCCCATACAACCTACTTTTTTAGTTTTCATTATTATGTGTGTTTACTTGGCAGTAAATATAAGTGAATCCCTCCCGGTTGATGTACGTGACAGCCCTCTGACGATCGGGACACGTAATTCTGATATGTATGTAGTCGAAGTGACCCATAATTCCATGGAAATTACCCCATGTATATAATAAAATATATCGGTTGCCAAGAATTGTATTCAAGTTGACAATTACCGGACTGTCCCTTTGTCAGTCTCAAGAAACAAGTCTCTCTTAAAGTGAAACCTTATTTTAAGATCTATCTCCCAGTATATGTCAAACAAATTGCTGCGATTTAGCAGCGGGCGACCCACAGAGAGGCCGTCGGACTAACCTTTCTTCCCAGAATTGTCTCAACATGATAATACAAATTATATGTCTCATGGTACATAACCTCTGATTGTGGTTCAGTCCTCTCATTTGAGGTTAAACAGAACTCTCAGCAGTGTTTAAACATGACCGGTTGAACATTGGTTTTAGACAGTGTCGAAGTGATAAATAACGTTTCTGCAATGCTGTAGCCATATTTAGGCATTGTTTAACCGTAGACTCATCTAAATGCCATTTCTGCAATCGGCCCTATGGACCTTAGGGAGTTAACTTCATTTGGTAGATCAAGGACATGGAAAATGAATGAGGAAATCCACAGCAGATGTTAGCAGAAAAAATCAAGCACCTCAGCAAAGCAGACTGATAAGCAACTCAAACCAATAATGAACAAATTATTTTTTATTTTTGTTATTTTAAGAGAAGAGGGATGGTTAACACACTTAACTTACCCATCCAACTCTAAACCAGGCTTCACTGCAATGTAAATAAGCAAAATGCCACAAATGAAGAGATAAGAACCATAATAGATGGCATTGTCTATAAGTGCAGACTTAAGTTTCCCACGAATAGTGAAGTCCCCAGCTTTGATATATGATTGCATCAATGGTAGCACCAGCCTGAAAATGACAAGTTCATTATAAAGACCTGCTGCACCATAAAATATGTAAGGTTGGAGGTACATTTTTCATTAGGTTAATTTTAGCAAAATTCAAACTTTTATAGCTTAAATAGAATTTTGAATATTTTACACACATTTATTATCATTCATGCAATAAAGTTCAGATTTTTTAAATCCAAGTTATTTCCTGTAAAACTGCTACCAATTTGCATATTAATCTTTTGCAGTTAAATGAGATTTCACCATAAATACTACTATTCACTGAATTATTATACTGGCTTTAAGTCCCACTAACTACTTTGTGGTTTTTGGAGACGCCGAGGTGCCAGAATTTCGTCCCATGAGAGTTCTTTTATGTGCCGGTAAATCTACAAGCACGAGGCTGACGTATCTGAGCACCTTCAAATACCACCAGACTGAGCCATGATCAAACCTGCCAAATTGGGGTCAGAAAGCCAGCGCATGCCGTCTGAGCTACTCAGCCCAACACTGAATACTTTCATAATTCTTTAGCTGAAATGGTTTAAAGTTATCTATCAACAACATACCTAGAATCTCTTAAGTTACTTTTTAGAAAATCATCTTGATCGTTGCCTTTCATATTATTATATTACTAATTATTTAAAAGTTAAATTACTCGTGTCAATGAAAGGAGCCTAACAGTACATCTCTACCCTAAAAGAAAGTATGCAATAGTATTTGCCTCTCACTCACACTTGTACATTCTGCAATTAGCTTCATCCTCTTCTATCCGGGCAATGTTGCTTATTTCGCGATAATCCAAAGGGATAAATCTAATAAAATTATTGTGTGGTCTTAGAGAACTTCCTGTTCTTTCTGATGATGTCAAATAATTAATACAAGGCCTATTTTCACAATTACCAGTACATTATTTCAGCGCACATCTATTTTTTTTTTTTTTTTTTTTTTGCAGATAAATAACTTATCACACACAAAAAATAATTTTTTCATGTATTGCCTGATGTTCGTAGCAAATACACAATAAAGTTTACATAAGAAGCTATAATTGTTTTAAATTAAATACTACTTGAAAATTCTCTGATGGTAACAGAAAAATTAGATAGCGACTAACCAACTTTGTTATTGACTGTACATTGGTAACTAAGCGAGAGGAAATGGTTATAAAAGTCTGAAAAAGTTTTTAAAACAAACCAGAACTCAGTATCAGATAGCATCCTTAAGTTATTGCACTTCTGCCCAGCATTTCAATTTGTGCTTACTTAGGTGTTCTTTATTTTGTCTTCCAATTGTGTTTGACGAAAGGAAGGAAAAGATTTACTTCATCAGAGCACTATGTTATAATATTAGTTGTGGTGTAAAGTTCAACTGTGAAGTGAAGTGGTTCTTTGGTACTTTATAAATTGTTTGAATTTTATATTTATTATTATTATTTTATAATATTAATTATGAATACAAAAACTAGAAAGTGTAGTACTGGTAAACTGCGCAGTAAAGGACAAATTATAGTGCTGAATATATTTAATTATTTCGTAAAGAAAATGAACAATACTGAGGCAGTTAAAGAGATAGCAGAAGCTACTGGGTGTTCAAAAAGTGTAATATATAGAATAAGGAGAAAATGAAAGGTCCTCTGAGAACACAAGCCAAATAAGACAAAAGAAACCTAAAGGCCGGTCTCCACTGATTAACATTTAACACAACATGTTAAATTTAACATGTTACAATTGACATGTAAATTGTGATTGTGTCTTCCAATTGACTTTGCATGTTAACTCAGAATGTTGAAGTTAACACTGTTAACATGTTAGCATGTTTTCCGCTCCAAGTGGAAAATATGTCAAGTCAATTCGTTGTTTGTGAGATGTTGGCACAGCTTCGGCAACTTCCGTGCTGTTTCCATTCCAACAGATAGCCTAAATGACGCAAACACCGTACTTCTCGTGAAGTAGGATTATAGTTACAACACTCCGCAATACTCATTCTCTTTGTTATAAGCCACAAATACAGTACGTGCAGGTATGTCGTTCTCTCTGCACTATACCGGTACTAAAATTTATAGTCAGAAATGGAATGGAGCAAAGAGATTACTCTGAACTTAATTAATGATAATAATAGATGGGCCTTGTTTGTGGGATGTCTCATCAAAGGAATACAGAGATAAAGCGAAGAAAGCCGACAGTTTCCAGGAACTCGAACTTATCTATAACTGTTCCCGCGATGCATCGGAAAAGAAACTAGCATCCCTCCGCTCTCAGTACAGTCGAGAATTGTACAAAGTTCATAAAAGTCGGGGGGCGGGAGCGGACAAAGTTTATACTTTAATGTGGTTTGCTTTTGAAGCAATGAGCAGGATGAGGGGAGGAAATGTGCCTAATAAAATTGCATTTTTAAATTATAACATGAAGCAACAGTGGCAATAACAAAGGCCAAATCCTCTTCATCTTTTTTTTCCTTTTGCTAGTGGCTTTACGTCGTACCGACACAGATAGGTCTTATGGCGACGATGGGATAGGAAAGGCCTAGGATTTGGAAGGAAGCGACCGTGGCCTTAATTAAGGTACAGCCCCAGCATTGCCTGGTGTGAAAATGGGAAACCACGGAAAACCATCTTCAGGGTTGCCGACAGTGGGATTTGAACCCACTATCTCCCGGATGCAAGTTCACAGCCGCGTGCCCCTAACCGCACAACCAACTTGCCCGGTAATCCTCTTCATCTGAGTCCATTGTTCTTGTTTGAAAATACTAGACACCACCTAAATGTATTACTACAAACTGATAAAATGAACTACCTGTATATAGAAAAAGGAAGTCAAGTTTAACATGTTTATTAAGTGTGGACACAATGTTAAATGAAACAGTATTCAACATTTAACATGTTGATGCTGTCACCAATTAACTTTTAACATTTAACATGTTAAATGTTAGTCAGTGGAGACCGGCCTTAAAAGAGTGAGTAAGCAAAAAAAAAATACGCTACTCTAACAGTACAGAGTGGAGTCCGTCGCATCGTTCATTTCTTGTCCTTTGAGATGATGCCACCAACATTAGGACACAGAAAATCTACAAGAGATAGCTGCCCTAGAACAAGGGGTACCGTATGGGTAATAGCATCAAACTGATGTTAATGTACATAATGCCATTCCAATTTTCAAGTATCTTACGATAAAACAAGCTTCCATATTTTTTAATTTTGAAATTTCCCTGTTGTACAGCTACCCCTGACCAGGAAAACTTTTTTCTTTACTTATACCATACAAATGTGATTTACCATTGACAATGAATTACGTGAAACATCTAAACAAACATATTTTAAAAACGAAACAGGAATACCAAAACGAAGGTAGAACTTAACTGAAAATTTTGTGACAGATCCTCATGCACTGAAGAGCAACCCAATCACCTCCCAGCGACTGGCGCGTGATACTTTTCTTCAAAGTACTTAAAACAGGGTTTGTAGCATTTCTTCTTTTCAGAATCAACTTGTTTGGCTTGTGAAATGTTACTCTCAAACCTTATTGTCAAGTCAATAACAATGCCAATGTTTCTCTTCCTGTCAATTGCGACAATGTCTGAACGTTTACTGGATCCATTGCTAGAGATATAGTGCACTTCCTGAAAGACTTCAAATCTGCCAGATTTTTTGAGAAGTTCTGCAACACTGTTCCTGACCCTATTGGTGCTGGTTATTTCTCAATAGTTCCCCTTTCAGACAGAAACCAAGAGCATGAGGGAGTGTTTCTACCTCGCTGCAGTGGCGGCAACGGTCTTCTTGGTTTCTACTGTGAACACTTCGGACTGCTATCACATTACAGTTTATTTTAATGGCACTAATCCACTGGGAAGTTGAAAGTCCTTTCTTCGTTGTAATCCAGATGTTTGATTGTGCCCATTCTGAAAAATGTGAGACACCTATTCCACGGTAGTTTTTTCCATGTTTCAAGGTGCAGATTTCTCAGTTTCTACCAAAAAATCTGTGCCTTAGGCTGTTGATCAGGAGCAAAGCCAAGACTTCTCAGACTACCCTTTGCTGAAAACGTCTTGTTTTTCAAAGTGGGTCAACTACAGAGTCCAGCCTGTTACAGATGTTAATGTGTTGAAGGAAAGCTTCCCACAATGCATAATGCCCAATCCACAAACTTTTTTTGAGCTATAGAGCATACAGTCTGCACAATCCATTGGTAAACCAATTATTTCCTTTACTGTACTTCAGATTAATTTATCGACATCATCTAAAAACCCTCGTTGATAAGGGGGCACTCTGTAAAGGATAAATTAAACACTGCTAAATGTATTGATTTATAATATTAATTTTCTGATCTGGTTTAAGAAAAATTGAGTCAAAAAGTCTCAATAAATTATAGTTTAGTTATAATGTTCCTTTCATCTAATATTATTCTGTTGTAATGTAACACCCAAATTTTTAAGGTTTTCCTGCTTGTCTGTAGATGACACCTGCAATCCACTGACAGTCCTGATAACAATGTTCATCAATTGCCCATTCTCAATAACTATAGCTTTTGATTTAGAAGTATTCAATGTGAAACCTACTTGAGAAAGGGATTGGCTTGCTGTCAGCATGTTGTTCATATAACACACTATCATACAAAATTTCAAGTAAATATCTTCAACAGTTTTTTTAATGGTTTGTCAATTTTTTTAATGGTTTGTGGTGTGGGTTACCGTAGTCACGTCCTAAGGCAGTAAAGAAATATTCTGACATTTCTTAAGGAAGGTCCGTTTACCACCTGCCTGGGTGGGAATAAGGGAGAAGGGCATATGGGTACCATGGAAATAGGGTCGGGTCCACAGCGACTGCCACAGAGATAAGCTCGCTGGACGGCTCATGTTACTTGTAGTTGCCAAACATTTCACTTCTGAGTTGTGTACACCAGAACAGATTGGTCTGAACGAACGAACAAGTGAGCCAGAAGCGAGGGGAAAGAGCAACACCGCGCAATGGCACATGCAATGTTCCTCCCAACCAGCCCTAACTGCCAGAATGCTTCTTTCAATATTACAGGTATGGTTCACAAACCATGGGCAACAGCTGAGTGGTCTAGTAAGTGGTCCTGAGGGTTGAGATACCATTTCTATTAAATGGGAGTGGGTATCTCTGACATATTTTGAGCCATGGCCCTCCTCGTGCTCAGGTGGCTACAACTATACAATCCACTCGTTCCTGACCCAATAGAGGAGAGATCCTCACTGCGACTGTGTGTAAGTAGGATAGCACCCAGCTTCACAGAATTTACCAAGCTCAAAACATTTTAAGCAAGCTTCAGACCTATGGGAGTAATAGAGCCCCACTTCCATGGACTTCTTGGAAACAACTTGGTGAATGAAATTCAACTTGATACAGAGCTTATGAATGGGGCTTATTGAACCATATCACCTGGTCAAGGTTCAATTATCAGGTGATATGGTTCATTATGGAAGAAAGAAAGTAAAACTGGCTGAGTCAACAAAGAGGATATGTCTAGACGTGTTAAGAGTAAATGATATTCGGGTAAGGGGAGATGAAGAGATAGGAGATCATACAGTATTCTTAAAGGGTGTTAAAAAGGAGAGAGCAGTGTGGGGAAGAACTGTTCATCACAAATACTACTGCATGCAACATAGTTTCTATTAGGCATGTAAATGAGTGAATGTGGGCAGATTTAACTGTTGTAGGAATTAGGATGAGAATTGTCTTGATGATGATGATGATGATGATGATGCTTGTTTATTAAAGGGGCCTAACATCTAGATCATCGGGCCCTAATGGTACGAAATGAGACGAAATGAAATGACAAATTAAAAGCCCAAAAACATCCACTGACCACAATTCAAAACGTGAGGACGAAGAATGAATGGATGGATATGAATTTAAAACGATTAGTGGAACCGACCCACAGTGCCTCACATGCCCAGAAGCTGGCGTAGAACAATAGTATTACTGACCAAGGGACTGCTTCTATAGCACAATACTGAATTTATGATACTTGTAGTCGAAAGGGGTCCAAAATCCAAGTCAGCGGCCCCTCACAATGGTACTTATCGCTAGGAAAGTAGAACCATGGTATTTATCATGTTACAGCACTAATCAAGAGTAGCGTAGACTCACGGTATTCCACACATTAGGGTACTACTCACAGGTAATGAAATTCGCACATGTATTACAGACCTACGCTGTTTCGCACATTGCAGCGCCATTTACAAGCAACGCAATCACATAAGGGTACTAACCACAGGGACTCGTATTATCCCGTGGTGTTCCTCATATAGTGGGTACTAATCATAGGCAAGCCAGAACCATGGGTTCCCTCATCCCATGGTATCTCTCATATAGTGCTACTAATCACAGGTACTGTAAAAGCCGTCCCGCTCTCGTTTGCTACCAATCAAAAATCTATTTGGTACCCAACATAGTGGTACTACGCGCAAGTAAAAGCGACCCATGGTGTTCCCCACGTTGTGGTACTAATCACAAGTAGTTTCGTGGTTCTAATTTGATCATCCCTTGGTTGCCCCTTTTAGTCGCCTCTTACGACAGGCGGGGGATACCGTGGGTGAATTCTTTGTCTGAGTCCGCCACCCACAGGGGTGAGAACTGTCTTAGTCTACTCACCGTGTGAGAGTGCAGATGAGGATAAAGTGACAAGTTTTATGAAGCACTGAGTGACATCGTAGTCAGGGTCAACAGCAAAGATAGCTTAGTGCTAATGGAAGATTTCAACGTGAGAGATGGAAATATAACAATACAAAAAGATTATGGGTAAATGTACGAAAGATATGAAAGCTAATAGGAATGGAAAGCTTTTACTGGACTTCTATGCTAGTATGAGATTAGCAGTTACAAATACATTCTTCAAGCATAAGGCTATTCACCACTACACACATGAGAGAGTAGGACCATGAGATCCACAACAGACACAGATGAAAGAAACAGAGTGAAACAAATAATATTGCTGAATCCAAGATAAAGGCATGGGGCAGTCAGCAGTCCACTTCATCAGGATATCCAGGTAAGATCTTAGTTCAAGCATGTCTGTTAGCCACCTAATTACAGGACCTCCCTCTGACAGGAACTGTAGCTGTAACAATAGCACTGCATCCCAGCCCACTGATGCTAGTAGCCTTCTGAAACAAGAACATTCACTGTATCCTCATGCCCTAGAGCAGGGATGGCGAACCTTTTCCAACTAGTGTGCCATTTTAAGTCTGGTTTATTACTATCATCTCTTGACTGTGCCACTTGTTATTTTCCATTAGGGGATGTCTACACACACACCCCTTCCGGGACTTCCTTTATAAATTCCCGATTATGTTTCATAATATGTCATTCATTTATTTATTTATTTATTATACATATATCTGGTAAATACATTTGATTGCATGTTCCGTGGGGCTGTGCCTCAATTATGGCCACGGCAGTTTCCTTCCCACTTGTACGCCAATCCCATTTTCGCCGCAAGACCTATCTATGTCGGTGCGACGTAAAACAAATTGTAAAAAAAATAGTTATTAGATACAAAATTCAAAAGTTCTAATATTGCGAATGGACTTAACTTCCTCCATTAGCTTAATTATCATTCCATGTTGAAGTTTGTATGCTCAACAATTAAACTAATTTCTCCCTCATCACATTTCCATAACGAAATGGAAAATTTAAAAAAACAGGTATCCTTGTTTGTAAGGTCACATTCTGCTTTCATCAAAACATGCTGCATACATGTGGGAGTTATCCAAATTAGCTTTCAACTGCTCCGAAACTTCTTCACTCATTTTTATTATTCTATCCTTGACAGCAGTTCAGCTGGCTGGCATTCCTTTAATTCTGTTAATTATTAGTTGTTTGTTAGGGAAATTTTCAAATAATGTGTCGGACGTCAATAAGAAACCTTGTTTTAACAACTCACCGTCAGAAATCGGTTTCCCATGCATGCTGTACTATGCAGTGAGACAGCCGCACTGATATTATTCCTTGGCCGAAAAGATGATACAAAAGAATTAGTTTGTTTTGTGCAATGTTCGATATTTTGTGAAACGAACTCTCTTCTTTCTTCATTTGAAATGGAACAAATATTTGAATGATCAGTCTCGAAGTTGCGCTTTACATAAATGTGGGGGATACAATTGTTTTCGAACACAGGCAACACATCTTTTTATCAGTCCGAATTCCCTTGGCCAGAGTTCTTGAAAAATACGGTCACCACCTTTGTTAAGTTTCTGTTCTTTTCGGCACCGAAAACATGTTTGCGACGTCCGTATACAAAACCACCAGAAAACGACACTATCTCACTTGACTTTCGGACCTATCAGTGTAGCAGTGTTGCCATATTGCACGTCCGAATGGAACTAGTATTTAGATTTTCGATATTTATTTCTTACACGTGAAACTTTTATATGTATTGTCTAAAGTGCAAGACGTATATATAAAATATTATTATGTTCATGTGGCGTGCCACCGAAATTGTGTTCGCGTGTCACCTACTGACACGCGTGGCATAGATTTGCCATCCCTGCCCTAGAGTGTTGTCATTTGAACAGCTTACTCGCACACTTGGATGAAATTAAGGGTATATTTAACGAAAATTGCGTCCATGTGATAAGTATCAGTGAAAGTTGGTTGTCTTAGTTCCAAATAGTATGGTTCACCTTGATGGCCATGATCTCCATCGTCACCGCACCAATAAGAGAGACGGGCGGGGGGAGGTCTCGTTCTTTATTATAGAGACGACCTCAAGAGCCATGTCATTTGCACCTCATCGACTGGTGAGTTACTGAGGGTGGAGTTCATGTTTGTTGAAGTAATTGCAAGTAGACAGATAATACTTATTGGAGTAGTTTATCGACTACCTAAAATATCTCATATTGCCGAATTTGAGGCATATCTCCTTAATTTACTACCAGCATATGAATATGTTATAATATTATGGCACTTCTACTAACACTAATTTACTTATGAAGACCAATGACACTAAGAAATTAGAAGCCCTATTTTTGTCATATCCTAGTCCAGAAAGCCAAGAATAACACCTGAGAGGATCCATCATGCTGACCACACGACATCTCATAATCTGCAGGGCTTTGGGCTGAGCAGCGGTCGCTTGGTAGGCCATGGCCCTTCAGGGCTGTTGTGCCATGGGGTTTGGTATGGTTTTTGTCATGTGATATGATAAACCTTCCCTCTCACCTGGCTAATCATGTGTATACTGCTAAACCACATTTCACATACCTTAATTGATGTGAAAGTGACTAATAACCCTCAGAAAGTTGTAACTCAAAGACAAATTCCGGCATGGGCTGTTTCCACTCACGACCTTTTGACATCAACATGAATCAGGTAGAATGATGTGCCTACAGTCTACTGTGGCAGGAAATTCTATATCCTGAAGATATGGACACATAAATTAGTAAATTTCATTACTACATAGCCTACATAAAAAACACCAGTGTAGGAAGCCAAGAATAACAGCCGAGAGGATTCGTCGTGTTGACCACACGACACCTCATAATCTACAGGCTTTCAGGCTGAACAGTGGTCGCTTGGTAAACCATATCCCTTCGGGGCTGTTGCACCAAGGGTTTTTTTAGTATAACAAACATGCATTACATGATATTAGAATCATTCCGTATTGACGGTTTTCACTTTACAATGGCGAAAAATGAAAGTATCCTCCTATTCAATACATCATATATTCCGTCATTAGACGGAGTAAACAAGATCAGACATGTTTTGGCTCGTTTGAGCCATCTTCAGTGAAAAAAATTAGGGGGGTTGGAATAATTTACATAATATGAGTTGAAAAAATGCTAAAAAACATAATGAAAGCGCAAATGAAAAAACAAACAAAAGAGAGCCTATACGGAAACAATTAGCACAAATATACAATATTTACATCAATATGCAGAGCAAAAAACAACTTATTGTGACAAAATTCAGTGAAACAGGTGTTAACTTGAAATAATAATAGATACTAAAAACTGCGTTAACCTAAGAAACAAGGGAATGAGAAAACAAATGATGTAGATGGAAATGAATGATAGTAGCACATGGTGAGGTTGTGGACCTCATAGTTTACCTCATAGTTTACCAATAGTTTGTAAACTATGAGGTCCACAACCTCACCATGTGCTACTATCATTCATTTCCATCTATATCATTTGTTTTCTCATTCCCTTGTTTCTTACGTTAACGCAGTTTTTAGTATCTATTATTATTATTTCAAGTTAACACCTGTTTCACTGAATTTTGTCACAATAAGTTGTTTTTTGCTCTGCATATTGATGTAAATATTGTATATTTGTGCTAATTTTGTTTCCGTATAGGCTCTCTTTTGTTTGTTTTTTCATTTGCGCTTTCATTATGTTTTTTAGCATTTTTTCAACTCATATTATGTAAATTATTCCAACCCCCCTAATTTTTTTTCACTGAAGATGGCTCAAACGAGCCGAAACATGTCTGATCTTGTTTACTCCGTCTAATGACGGAATATATGATGTATTGATTTGGAGGATACTTTCATTTTTCGCCATTGTAAAGTAACAAACATGCACCAAAGAGACAGGTAAGAGTGTCCCGGAAACCTAATCCGTGGTTAACCTCTAAATTTAAAAACATGATGTCTCAGTGTGATGCTCCGTTTTGATGCAACAAACGTACTTGTGCCTGGAAGCATCTCCAAGCTATGGGCATAGGTAGAACAAGGGAAAAGAACCATGTATCCGACATTCCACTTGACGAGCTGAACACGTATTCACGGAAGACAGGATTCAGTCTAATCTGCTTAACAGACAACACACAAATAAGGGCCCATCACTTGTCCCTCAAAATCTCCCCTGCTTTGCCTTCGTACAATCAGCATTAATAAAGTTAAGTCCAGTACTCAATTAAATCCAGGGTGAATGACGACATCAGACAAGCAATGGACAAAGGACAATTGACTAAAACTTTAAAAAACTTATCATTTTTCGGTACTGATGCTTCAAAAATTTTCCACTGTTACCTTACAGATTGTAAGCAGCATGTCATAGCTCACGACATTACTCCACAGTGGCAGGTCAGGAAGGCAGGAGATCCACAGGGTTTTGACCTTGGTCCATAATATTATTGGTGCTGTTCTTTCCATTCTCACCCATATTTTCAAATATTGTCTGAAGAATAACAAACTATCAACAACTTGGAAGTTAGCTAATTTAAACCCACTTCCTAAGAACCCAGATTCAAAACTTCAATCCAATTACTGTCAAATTTCTATTCTTCCTGCCCTCTCCAAAGCACCAGAACGGTTGGTACATGTTCATATACAAGAATACCTGCACTCTCATTCCCTTCTGAATCTGCTGCAGTCTGGCTTCAAGAAGGGCCACAGTACAGCAACTGCCTTATTGAAAGTGACTGACATCAGACAAGCAATGGAAGAGAGATAAGTGACTATACTCACACTCCTCGACTTCAGCAGCGCTTTTGACATATCCAGATATTGTTAAAAAAAGCTTAAATCATCGTAAGCAGCATGTCATAGCTCATGATATTACACCATAATGGCATGTCAGGAAGGCAGGAGATCCACAGGGTTTTATCCTTGGTCCTCTCCTGTTTACTCTCTGTATTAATATCTCCTCTAAAACAGAGTATAATACATATCACCTTTTTGCCGATGACCTCCAAATTTACTGCCACGTTAATATAAAAGATACATCGAATGCAATAAGAGATATTAACTCTGATCTTCAACAATTCACTGTGTACGCCAGTGAAAACTCTCTCCTCAACCCTAAGAAAACTTAAAACAATTATAATCGGTTCTCAGAAATTATTAAACATTATACTATTCCTCTGGTGATGTTAAATGCAACCACAATCCTGTTCAGTAAGGAAGTGAATAAACATCTGTTCTGTTTCATATGTGTATTTCACAAATCTACTCAACTTTAATTTATCTAAGATTGCCAAGCATTATCTGTAATGAACCTTTGTAAAATTCTTTGTTGATCTGTCGTAATGCAGGTTGTGATCTATGTTTACTGTTGGTAACTTGTCGTGTTTAGTGTCTGAATACATCTGTTTTGTAAAACTGATGTTGGCATTTTTGTTTTATCCTTTTGTGTCCATTATCTTCTTCCCTATTCGTACTAATATTATTATTATTATTATTATTATTATTATTTCCCCTTTATACCATCCACGGTTAACCTCTCGATGCCCAGCATTTGCAAACTATGTCGCTTCCACGGTCAGCTTACTTTTGTAAAGCAAAACCTACTTGCCACAAATTGAAGGTGATACTATTTTGAAGCTGTTTGGAATTTTCTTGTCTCTTTTTTTCTCTTTTTCTGTAGCACTTCAAATTTTCAAGCCATCTTATGGCACAATATTTCAAAGTTTGAACCTGAATAACATGTATGATCAGCATGTCTAGCAATAACATAGCAAAATAAGCATGAAGAAACTGTGCAATATTGCACTGGGTTCCTTTTACTGCTACTTTGTATGAATTGTGCACAGTATGCAAACTGTAAGATCCAATGTTCACCAAAATAGCAGCATCTGGGTCATCATTTAATAAATTATTTATATCCTGAAGGAACTTTTTAGTAACATTTGGATAATCCATTTTAATCAGTAAGAGTTTATTTATTTATTTATTTTTTTGCTAGGGGCTTTACGTCGCACCGACACAGATAGGTCTTATGGCGACGATGGGATAGTAAAGGCCTAGGAGTTGGAAGTAAGCGGCCGTGGCCTTAATTAAGGTACAGCTCCAGCATTTGCCTGGTGTGAAAATGGGAAACCACGGAAAACCATTTTCAGGGCTGCCGATAGTGGGATTCGAACCTACTATCTCCCGGATGCAAGCTCACAGCCGCGCGCCTCTACGCGCACGGCCAACTCGCCCAGTAAGAGTTTCTTTAGATTGAGTCCTTCCAGTACTCGCAAAACATTTAACAATCTGAGGTAGAGTGACCAAGAAACACAGACTCAAAATAAGAAGTGTCAGGATTGAAACAGCGAACTGAAAAACTTTATTCAGTGACTTGTCAAAACCAACAGTGAAATATCAACACTTACTACACATCTCAAAAACTTGTCTTTAAAAATAAAAAATTTATAGTATATGCAACTTTTGTTTTGTGCAGCTATTTCAGTCTGGAAACATTACTGGGAACAAAAATACATCAGCTTCACTGGCACGTAAAGAACGGTGTTGCATGACAGTATGCATGCACCATATAATTTTAGGTTTGGTTACTTGCTATCTTGAAAGATAATGCTGTAGACATAGGGCTTCGTAGGGTGGCAAACCTCCTTCAATGGAAGAAACAGCAGTAAAGTCATACTTGAGTGTTTGTTGTGATAGCTGTGGCAGACAGAACACAATTTCTGTTAGTGACAAGGGTATTATCTAGTGAATTGAAGTTTTATGTAACTTCACTATTAGAATTGTCTTTTTTTAATAACTTGGAAGTGATGACGAGAACCAACTGAGCTTGATACTACTGGCTTGCTTCTTACCTCCCATGTGACTTTTTAACAGCCCCATGTCGCTAAGAGAAAATGTTTAACATATTATGCAATATAGTGCAAATTTGTCCTAAGGCATGGGTTTCATACATGTTCTGAAAATATTATCAAGCTGACACCTTTCATAAAATGAAGTTTTCCTTGGTTTTGATGAAAACATTTTTAGCTGAAAAAAGAAGTGTAACATAAGGATATTGTAAACATCTTTTAATAGTCCCAGCCAAACAAAAACACCGTAACCGAGTTGGTTCATTCACGAATGAAGGCTCACTATTTTTTATATAATTTGTATGGCTTTAGGGCTTTTAGAATATCCCGTATTCTTAATGGTAATTTTTTAATAGTGTCTTTATAGTGTTTGTTATTTTTTGGTATTTTACGAACTGAATATTGAATGCTAATAATGTTGCTATAGTTATACGTTACATTTTTATATTTCAAGGTTTTCCTTTGGTTGCCATGATGGGTATCTAACTGCCGGAAGTTTATCACTGTTTATTTTATTCCAATAACATAAGAGTTTGGCACATTATTTTATATAATTGATGAGTTTATATTACTAGGGCAGCTTGCTTATGAATGAGAATTAGGTCACTCTAATTAAATTTATTTTCCATGGCAATCTATTCTCGTCCTAACCTATAATGCATATGTACTGCTGTTAGTGTTAATGAATTCAAGCAAAGAGAAACCAACTATGTCATCTGGTGAGCCAGCTGATCATGTTGATTTTAAACTCTGTGGGAAGACTTTCACTAGAAATGGTATTAACATACATTTGTCCAGAAGTCATGCAATGTGGTCCCGAACACCTAAACAGCGCGAAGAACCAAACACTGTGATACCCAACCTTAAATGTCCCCATACCGGGCAAGCTGGCCGTGCGGTTAGGAGCGCGCAACTGTGAGCTCGCATCCACGAGATAGTGGGTTCGAACCCCACTGTCGGCAGCCCTGAAGATGGTTTTCCGTGGTTTCCCATTTTCACACCAGGAAAATGCTGGGATGTACCTTAATTAAGGCCACGGCCGCTTCCTTCCCATTCCTAGGCCTTTGTCCCATCGTCGCCATAAGACCTATCTGTGTCAGTGCAACGTAAAGCAATTAGCAAAAAAAAAGGCCCATTGTGAAAAAATCTGTCAGTCTACACATGGTGTCAACATACATATTAGTAGAGCTCATCCAAAAGTCCATCATGTGAACCGTTACCAAAAGCACAAGTGTAATATTTCACTTCTCCCAGATCAATCTACCTCAATGCCTAAAATACAGGTTAGTGATCCAGTACATGTTTTATCTCCAAATAAGTCATTACAGGCTATACTATCAACTCGTAAAGACAGTATAAGAATTTTAAGACGAATTCCAAAAGGGGTGAGAGTTATAACTGCAGATAGACTATCATAGTTGATTGATAGATGTGTTTCTCCTAACTCTTTGGAATGCTGGCAGGATCTAATGCTTTTTGCATACATTACTCTTTGTGTCCCCGAGAAATCTAATGGAAAGGCTACTTCACTCGCTTCTAAAATAAAGGAAAATCTACGAGAATCCCAACTACCAAAACCCATGGCTAAAAAGAACACCGTGCCTTCTAAAGTTCGCTGTATAGAAAACAAAGTAGCAGATGGGGATATTCGAGGAGCGGTTAGGATTCTTTCATCAAAATGTCAGATAGCATAACGCACTCGTACCCCCTTCAAGTCTTATATATTATATTGATATTAAGATAAACATCCTCCGCCATCACGCCCATTGTCATTTCCCGATCCTCCTGACCTTCATGATAATTATCTCAGCGTGACACCGGAATTGGTGCCTGAAGGAATAAAGGTGATCCCTAACGGTTCTGCTTCGGGAATTGATGGCATCTGTCCTCAACATCTAAAAGATCTTACCTCTAAATCAGCTGGAGATGCCGGAAGAAAACTTCTCCAATCTATCACAAAATTATGCAATTTCATTTTAAGAGGGCAACTCAGTTCTGAAGTTTGCTCAAACTTTTATGCTTCAGAAGCCTGACGGAGGAGTTCACCCCATCACTATTGGGAACACCTTTCAAAGGCTGGTTGCTAAATTATCTTGCATGGCAGTAGAGGGGAGCATTAGCCAGTATTTCTATCCTCACCAAATTGGCTTTGGTATTTCAAAGAGCTGTGAAACCATTCTACATTCTACACAAACTTTCCTACATTTAAATGCTATATCGAGTAAAATCTTAGTAAAAATTTACTTCAGAAATGCATTTAACACCATTGATAGAGATACTATGTTACAGACAGTACAGGATAGAATTTCAGAACTTTATGCTTTCCTGTGGCAAGCATACAGATACCCTTCTAACTTATATTTCGGGTCTCATATTATTTCATCACAGTCTGGGGTACAGCAAGGTGATCGAACAGAACCATTACGTTTTAGTCTTGTACTCCAGTCTGTCATCGCAGACTTGACGTCCTCTTAATTTACTTTATTTGGATGATGGAACCATCAGCAGCAATCCTAATACGGTTCTTATGGATCTGAAGAAAACTGTCAATGGTTGTGAAAACAACGGTTTGGAAGTAAATCCGCATAAATGTGAAATCTATTTCTGTTCTGCGAGAGATGAGACAACAGTTTCTGCATTTCAGACATTATTCCCAGTATTCACGTTACAACAAATTCCAGTCTATCCTTACTTAGATCACCGCTTACAGTCGAGGCCGTGGAGGAAATTGTGAAAAGCTAACAGAATTAATGAGGCTGTATGATGGTTTATGAGTGATCAATTTTCACATGGCAAACTTCTTATTGAAAAACTGTACTTTTATTCCAAACTTTAATTACTTTCTGCGGACCACACTCTATGGTTATGTCCTTCGTTCCTTGCTCAAGCTGATAACTTGACAAGAAGTTGCCTCGAGTCTCTACTAAATATACCATTCGAAGAAAATAACTGGATCCTGGCATGTTTGTAAATAAGATTTGGAGGCCTTGGAATTCGTAGATTAACTGATATTCCCATTTCCTCTTTCCTTGCTTCCGCTTATGAAGTATCTGATTTTATCAAGTCTCTGTTCTCTGATTACGGTGATAATGTCAAGATATGCCATATGACTGATGCAAGATATCACTGGAATGCCATGACCAATAATTTGAGCCCTCCAACATCCCTGGATTCACAAAGAAGTTGGGATATGGTATACACCCATTGAATTTTTGACTCTTTGACTCTGTCATTTCCAGCAGAAATTGATCGAGCATGACATCTCGCTCTTCAGGAAAAGGAAGCAGGCTCATGACTTAAGGCCTTTCCGTCAGCCAATGTGGGCACATTTATGGACGTTTAAAATCGCAATAGGCTTTTGTGATGGTTGCAAAATATGCCAATCACATAAGTGCGTATGAGGAGCGGAAGTCAACGTTTATGGCTACCATGCTTTAAGTTGCCCTAAAACTGCTAGTCAATTTTCAAGGCACTGTTCAATTAATGACATTATCAAAAGAACTGCACAATATTTAAAGTGAAATTTACCGTTGGTCTTTATGGCTATTGTTGAGAGTGAGGGAGAGTTTCCTGTTGTGTATGTTTATCGGGAACTCAAGGGAGACTTCATTAGTTGGTCGGAGCATGGAAGGAATGATGAACTCTTCTCAAAAGAACTCTTAAGGTTTCACTTTACTTTTTCCTGCCTGCTGGCTCTTCAGAAGTGTGTGCGCGTGTGTTTTGTATTCAGGAATCATTCAGGGCGAATATTTTCGCACTGCAGGATGTGTGGTTAGGGTTGTTTTTAATATGTATAACTTTTGCTTTCTCAACGATTCATTTGTTTCTGTATTCGTCCCTGTTTTTGTCTCCTTGTAGGATGTTGTATTGTTTAATGTAACGCCTTGTGTAATATAAATGTCTATATGCTAACCTATTTCCCACATTTTGGCTGATGATGACGCCAAACAGCGTCGAAACTAGTTCCAAGTGCAAATATATGTTATAAATAAACTATAACATTTTTGTATTGAAAAGGTGGACCCTTTTAAGTTTTCCTATCTTCCATTCTCAGTTCAATACGGACAAAAATGAAATTCTTAGATTTAAATGAACTTTTAAATCTATCAATGTCCTAGAACCGAGTGCAATTAGTCGCACCAACAGAAAACGCCCTAATGGTCTGACTTTAGTCCCATGCAACAAAGGCAGATCTCTCCTGTGGGATGCCACATGTCCACACCTTAGCACTATTTCATTTGCCTCACACTTGCAAGGCTGCTGGTTCAGCTGCAGAATTGGCCATGCGCAATAAAAGGGCGAAATACAGAGTAGTAACAGACAACTACATCTTCATGGCATTCGCAGTCAAAACGATGGGGACATGGTACCAAGAGGCTAAAAGTCTGATTTCAGATATTGGCAAACAATTATCTGCAATCACTGAAGACTCAACAGAATTCCTAAGACAGCAGATAGGAATTTCTATCCAACGAGGAAATGCTGCCAGCGTTATGGGCTTGTTTCTGGATAACACTCCACTGGACAAATTCTTTTATCTTACATCTTAGACTTTGAAGCCGGAGCGAAGCACCAAGGAAACCTTGTTCGTATTACCTCATTCTGTAAATAGTTTACATAAGGGTAAAGATTGTGATTATTTTACTTTTATTAAATTGTGCTATTTATCCTATATGTTAATATATTTCATTCCAAAATTAAATATTTTTAAAAATACTCAGTTCATGAAGTACTCTGAAATTTTGTGAATATGCCTGTGCTAAAAAATGTGCAAGTCACAAACAATGCATAACATTAATTCCCTTTAGCACTTGGTAGAATAAATGTTCTAAAAGTCATAAATGTAAGGAACAATGCAATTTGCTTTTTTACGTCTCACCAACGCAGATAGGTCTTAGGGCGACAATGGGACAGGAAACGGCTAGGAGTGAGAAGGATGTGGCCGTGGCCTTAATTAAGGTACAGGCTCAGCATTTGCCCAGTGTGAAAATGTAAGGAACATTATCATACATATAGTTCACACACAACAAGACTCAAGACGCAGCAGTATTTGTAAATTAATATGAATTTCACACCTCAGAGATATTACTCAAGCTGTTGTAACTGCAATTACGACTCTCAATATCAATTTCAAAACGCATGCAAACATGTTTTACAAACTCAGAATCTCCAACCCAACAAACCACTTTCATCTTACAATGCAATGACACTTCATTTTAAATCCTGTTCTGCATTCACAAAAGTACACACGCATGATATTACAAGCTTCTGTTATGCCTCAAAGCTTCCGCACGCTTCACATGAAAGATACGTTAGAAACCCAGCATGGCGCGGCCCGGATGATGTCACGATGCACTACAAATTTACACAAGGCCTGCCTACATCAACGCATTTAATAATAATGATGATAAGTAGCCCTGGAATGAGTATTAAGTTTTAGCGAATTTCACACTTTGCTGTATTCAGTCAGTGTTTTTTGTATGTTTCTACATTTTAAGAGGTGGTAATGAATATAAACGCCATTACACAGTGTAAAAAAACAGTCATCCGTTGGGTTGTGAAATTCTGTCTTTGCACACACTTTGTGGTGGAAGCCATGTATCGCATTTAAGCGATTAGAAAAGCCGCAAACACAATTCAACTGATCAAGTTTGCCATTCTCCAACAAAACAGAATATTAAATAGTAAACTTCTCTTCTTCTTTCCCTTTGTGCCAATTGGTGTCGGGACAAATAGTAAACAGAGATTTAAAATATTAAAAACTAGCAAATGTACCTGTGCTCGCTATGGTATTCTACATTGTATACGGATTTCTCCGTAAATTACTGTAAAGGCAGTGAGTAAGACTATATTAAATTGCAGCTACAAACTGACTTCACCATCAGACGACTTGTTCAGTGTTCTACACGGTTGGTCCTATGACATTTTCACGTATCTCCTATATTTATGGATTAGATTCAGTTAGTCACTGAATGGGGTGAAATTTGGTACAGTTTTAACATACTACTTTATTTTTTTGATACTCATATGACCCTGGAATCAAAAAATTTTGCGAACATATGGCCACTGGTCATGTCAATGTGCGTGCCTAATGTCATGATGCATCTTTCCTGTAAGTGTGCCAAACGATAACATACACGTGTAAAAAGTATAAAATTAACTTGAACTCGAGAAATGCAGTACTATTTAACGAATAAGGGATAGAGATATGACAAAATGTCATAGGCCCAAAGCTGTAGATCTCTACAAATTGAAACGCGCGATTTTCGTGATACGACTTACAGTTTAGCCACTAATTATTCCGAAAGGAAGGTCTGCACCATCGTTAAAATTGCATCCATATTCCGATATTTTCCGGGGCCAAAAGTTATACATTTGCATAGCCTGGAAGTTGTATTTCCTCAAAGAAAAGATTGTCCAGGTTTCGGGATTAGCACTCACATACATACGGAATACTTAAGGAAGAAAGTAACACAGTTGAGAAATTTGAAATTAATAGAAAATAGGATTATAACCGAGGACAGTGGGATGAGTACAAATATGTAAATTCTAAGTGAATTTATTGAAAAATCAATGCCCCTCAATAAATAATGCTGGTATGAGTTATGGATATAAGAAAGCGGTAACAGAGGAGAAATTTAGGCGCAGGGATTCTTAGGTAAACAGATAAGATGACTAATGGTGTTATTACTTAAGCTATTCAAGGACGGTTATAACCTCCAACAATATTCCGCCAATATCCCGCAGAATGTCCGATTGAACCCTCTCTTGCTTTCTACTCAAGGAACAACCACGAATTTACAGGAATTATGACGAAAATGGCAATACGTTACTTCCCTGCTGGCATGCAGTCAGAGACGTTGCCATGGTAACCTGTAGGTTCGTTGTCGGTCTGTCGGTCACTCAATGCAGAGCATGATACCCGCAGAAAATAGTAAATTTCTCAGTTATTTCAAGAGTAAGGTAAATTTTGAACATAAAAAAGTTGTTTATAATGAAGGGGTGTTTCACATCAAGTTCGCCGAGTTTATAGAAAATCAATAGTTAAAAGAAAATGGAGGAAAACCGTTCTGGTTTTCCTATAAACCCCCTGTCTATTAAAAATTTTTAAAACGATATGCATAACAAAACTGTCGCCGGGATGAGTATACACTAAATATGACGTTTGGTCGAGATCTATCCAGCCGTTTCACTGTGATGGTGGAACAAACAGACAAACGGACAAACAGACATAAAAAATAAAAACCACCGATTCAGTCTTCAGTTGACCTAAAACTGATAAATATATGAAAAATTGGCAAAATAAACGAAATTACAGACAGCAGACACGCCTAGCAGTACAGACCTTTATTTTGAGAGTTACTGCTTTGAAACTGTATGACATATCTACAAACGGACTTCACCATCAGACGCCTCATTCAGTGTTCTACATGGCTAGTCCCATGAAATCTTCTCATATCTCCAGAGTCATTGAATGGGGTTAAATTTTGTACAGTTTTCACATACTACTTTACATTTCTGATACTCATGTGACAGCTAGAATCATATAATTTGGCTATCACATGGCCACTGGTCATGTCAATGTGCGTGCCGAATGTCATGATTCTATCTTTCCTATAAGTGTGCCAAATTATAACATATACGTGTAAAAGTATAAAATAAACTTGAAATTGAGAAATACAGCTCTATTTAACCTTTAAGGGATAGAAATACGACAAAAAGGTTTCCGGGAGAGCAAAAAGAAACCTATCATTGTCGACAAAGAACGCACAGCCCACTTTCGCTTCTGCCCTTGAATGATCCGTGTACACGACAACTGAATCTGGATACCGGCCAACAACGGACAGGAAGAGCCTCCGATAAATCGAGAGGTCCGTGTTTTCCTTCGGGCCAGTGTGCAAATGCAGGATTATTTCAGGTCGTCGTATGATTCCCGGAGGTACCCCACTTGGTAGTCTGACAGGACAGGGAACTGAAGGTACATAAAACAATATGGGACTGCTATCTAAGCGTATTCCAACCGGCCACATTGCTCCAGGATAAGCAGCGTACAGCCGACAGTTTCCATTGTAGAATACTCAAGAATAGCTTTGTGAAGTGGCATCTGTCGCATATTTGCAGCATAGGACAGAACCATTTGCTGGTGCCTCAGGTGTAAAGGCAGCACACCAGATTCAGCAAGCAGGCTAGCATTGGGGCTTGTACGAAAAGCTCCCGTTGCCAACCTAACCCCGTTGTGGTGGATGCTATTCAGTTTCGCAAGGACGCTTTGCCTTGCTAATCCATATGCTCCACTGCCGTAGTCTAACCTGGATAAAATAGGTGCCCTATAAAATCATAGGAGCACCGTGCAATCAGCCCTAGTGCCGCTAAGAAACTTCAAAATATTCAACTTCTTAGTACACAGCACTTTTAACTCTAAACTAGGCTGCAGAGATGGTTACAAATAGAGGATTGTGGGGGTGTTTAGTAAATTCACAGAGGCTTGCAGGCTGAATGCTGAAAGGCATAACAGTCTATGAAGATGTATGTATGATAAAAAAATCCATAAGCATAAATTCCAAGAAACAGAAAGAAGAAACGGTTATATGCTTTTTGGAAAGACTCACTTCAATCAAGGTAGCCATAATACCTAAAACCTTTCCAGATACAGGAAGGACGATTGTTTGGCGAGATTGTGAAGAGCTCAAGAAGAGAGGCCTTTAGGCCAAACTTGGACTTGGGCAGATCAAATTTCAAGCAATTAAGGGAAAAACAAAACCTAGCATTGGCAAAGATGGTGCTGAAAGTTCTTCAGGCCAACCTTCAACTTATAAAAGCAGCTGTGGCCAAATTCAACAGGAAATTCAAGTCCGATGCTATTGACATGGCTCTAATACAAGAGCTCTTGTATAAGAGCCATGGGTAGTTGAGGGCAGAGTAGCAGGAATGGCAGAATCTGGAGGTAAGCTAACGTACAATATTACATGGAATATGTCCAGAACATGTTTACTTGTGAACAGGAAATTAAAATGCCTTCTGCTACAGGAACATTGTTCAAGGGATCCAATGGCGGCCAAGATAAAACTTGGAAACTGGAAAGGTCCCTGAGAAATAACAATACGCTCTATATACCTTCCATACAACTCAACGGATCCGCCTCCATCGGAAGATGTGGAAGAATTAATTTGCAAAGCAAAGAGGAAAGGTGAACACCTAGCACTTGGAGCAGATGAAAATGTACATCACACTGCATGGAGCAATACTAACTGCAATGCAAGAGGCGAGTCCTTACTAGAGTTTATTATTAGAACAGACTTGATAATATTAAACCTAGGAAATAAACCTACGATCATGAATAAGAATCGTAGAGAGGTAATAGATATCACATTGAGCACCACGCATATTGCAAACTTCATTAAGGATTGGAAGGTGTTGGAGGAGCCATCCTTGGCAGACCACCAGCATATCCAATTTGCAATAGAGGTGAGGCAATGTGGTATTGAAATGTACAGAGATCCTAAAAGAACGAACTGGGATGGATACAGAGAAGTTCTAGGGCAGACTGTACAAAAGATGTAAACGAACGTAAGGGGACGGAGGGAATTAGATGAGGCAGTGGAACAATTAGAAGAGGCCATTATAGCCACACCATGACAACTGTCCCCTTAGAGAAAAGAAAACCGCCTAAATCTTCAGATGGTGGAATAACAATCTAGCCAAAATGAAAAAAGAATTTAGAGCGTTGAACAAAATATCATCAAGAAATGGTATGTGGAACATACATCATAGGAAAATCACTGAGAATAACCTAGAGATACGGACAGCAAGAAAAAAAACTCTTGGAGACTGTCCTGCGAGAAAGTGGAATCAAACACTGAAGCAGTAAGGCTCCAGAAGGTTCTTAAAACGATACATATAAATCAAGTGGGAACACTGGAAAAACTCGATTGAACATACACTCAGACGGGAAAGGAGACGCTGGAGGTGTTGCTTGCTTGTCATTTTCCTGAGGCTGAGGGAGTAGAAGGGGAAGAAATGGTTGAAACAGAGGGCCAGATCACAAAGAGCAGATTGAAACTGTGCCAACCGATTAAATAAGTCTAACCATGTGAGGTGGGCAATCAACACATTTCAGCCCATAAAGACTCCGGGGCCAGATGAGATACTCCCGATACTCCTGCAGAAAGGATGGGAGATATAATCATCAACGCCCTGACAGACTTTTCTAGAGCAAGCCTAGTTCTGGGGTACGTGCCGAAATCATGGTCTAAAGCTAAAGCGGTATTTATACTGAAGCCTGGAAGGGCAAACTATGCCCAAGCCAAAGCCTATAGACCATTATGCTTAAACTCCTTCATGCTAAAAGCAATGGAGAAAATACTGGATAAATACATCCGGAAAACAGTGGAACTGAACTCAACTTTACAGGAAAGTCAGTTTGCATACAGACTTGGCAGATCCACTGAGACAGCACTCCATCAAATGGTTTGCAAATGAGAGGAAAGCCTAGAATACAAAGAAATTGCTCTGGCTGCATTTCTAGCCATAGAAGGGGACTTCAGTAATACAACCTACAACTCAAATGTTAAAGCTGTTGAAGAGAGTAGGGTGAGCAAGACTGTTGTAAAATGGATTACATCCATGTTAGGCGGGAGAAAAATAAAGGCAACTCTGTTTGAAGAGACGCTAATGGTTAGAGCCACTCAAGGTTGTGCACAGGGAGGAGTTCTCCTCTTCCGTGCAACCTTGTGGTGAACAAAATCATAGCTATGCTCAACGAACAGGGATTTTACACACAACGATATGCAGATGATCTAGTTATTGTGGTAAGAGGTAAGGTACTGAGTGTCATCCAGGACCTCATGCAAAAATCATTTAACCTTGTGGAGAAATGGTGTCGGAAGAACAACTCACAGTCAACCTGAGCAAGATAATACTGGTTCCTTTCACAAGAAGGAAGAAATTAGAGGGGACAAAAACACTGAAGCTCTTTGGGCAAGAAATCTATATGGAAGAACAGGTGTTACACTTAGGTGTAATATTACACAAAAAGTTAACCTGGAATCGCATACAGAAAGAAACATAACCCAGGCTAAGAACCTATTGTATACATGCAAGTGGGCAGTTGAGACAACATGGGGTTTGAAGCCAGCAATTGTAATGTGGATATACACAATGATCATTAGACCACTGATGACCTATGCAGCAATCATTTGGTGGATGAAAGCAAGTCAAGGAAAAGTCAGTAGCAAACTAAATAGCCTTCAGAGAATGGAAAACTGGGGCAATGAAAACTACGCCGACAGAAGCCTTGAACACACTACCAAATCTCCCTCCATTAAGTAATTTTATAGAGGTACAGGCTAGAATGAGCTCATATCGATTGGAACAAAATGGATGCTGAAAGGCTAAAAGGCCCAATCTTGGTCATTGTAAAATGAACAGAGTAATAACAGGGGGGGTTTTACACATGCCACCTGATTATACAGTAGGATTCAAAAGTATATCTTTGAGAAATCATTTGAGACCCAGATAACTAAAAAGGAAGTCTGGACATTAACAGATAAAAAACTGATAGGGAAGATATTGTGTGGTGGACAGATGGCTCAAGGACTGAGAAGGGAACAGGAGGAGGGATCAACGGAAAAAGACCTGAGAGACCAATCCAAATGAGCCTAGGCAGAGACACTACGATTTTCCAAGCTGAAATGATAGCCATCATTACATGCCTTGAGGAAAACTTGAAAATGAACTACAGAGATAAGAACAGTTTCATATTTAGAGATAGCCAAGCAGCCATTAAGACACTTGAAGCTGTCCATGTTACATTCAAAATTGTTTGGTATTGTCATACATTTCTCCTCAAGCTCTCAGAGTACAATGTTGTTAAAATAATATGGGTACCTGGGCATACAGGCATAGAAGGTAATGAAAAAGCAGATAAACTGGCAAGAAAAGTGTCAGAAACATTTGTGGGTCCAGAACCAGTATGTGAGATCTCTTATAGACAAGCCCGCCTATACATAGGTAAAGGGGTACAAAAGAAACAAATGGAAAGCCGGAAAAATGCTCCAGGATGCAGGCTTGAGAAAGAACTAATAAAGAGCCCAAACAAGAAGCATGCTAAGGAACTGTTGGAACTCAGCAGAGAAAATATAAGATGGGTAGGAGGACTGCTGACTGGGCACTGCCACCTTAAAAAGCACCTAGGCCTACACAGAATTTGAGTAATAAGAGACAATGTATGTAGAAAATCCGATGTGGAAGAATCAGCTGAACACATACTCTTAGAATGTGAGGCGCTGGGAAGAATTAGAATCTCCACACTGGGATTACCTGGTGAAGAGAGAAGAAACATCCGAGAAGACCCAATAAGGAGAACCTACAACATTTTGAAGGGAGCAGGTATAACTAGGTGGGGATGGAAAACATATGGTAGCAAAAGATCTTTGAGGTCGACACTAAAAGGAACTTTTAAAGAGACCCCATGAATAAAGGAAGAAGAAGATAAACATAAATACACAATTATAAATGTTCGTTAATACGGATCACAATTCAATTTATACCTTACAGTACAATATAAATGAAATTAACAAAAAATAGTAAGAAATATATGGCAGAGTGGGATGTAGCAAGTGACATATACAAAAAGGGAAAATTAAATGTGGCCCACAAAATATTTATAAGACTGATGCAGAACTGACCCTTGTTAATTAACAGAACTGCCCATCACAGGAAATGCTGGAAACAATGATTTCGATGCACCAATCACTTACTGTCACATGTCTGCGTGTGCATACCTCCTGAGTACGTCGCTGTGTCATTACGTGAGAGTGAGTGAAGCAGACATGTTTAGTGAAGAGTTGAATGCAGCACAAAATGGTGCTCACGATAAAACAGCACGTGTTCATTGTCGAGTGTTATGCGAAGCACAATTCATGGAAAACCTATGCGGAACTGTTTGCACAAGAGTTTAACGCTGGAAGTGTTTTGGCAAAACCTCCAGCAAAGTCTGCAATACAAAACTTGGTGGTAAAATGGCATGAAACAGGTTCTGTAGAGAATACCTAAAAATTGTAACTATCAGATGAGAATTTGAGCACAAGAAAATATTGCTTGAGTGAAGGAAAGCCTAGAACGAAGTCCGACGAAATCTCAACGCCGTTTATCTGTGGAAGTGGGAATTAAGAGATCATTATGACAAAACATTATCAAAAAGGATCTGCATCTGTATTCTTACAAATTTACTGTTGTGCATGCGTTAAAGCAACCAGACGAACCTTGCTGTATTTAGTTCGGCTGGTGGTTTCCGAGTAAAAAGGGTCGGGACTTTTGGATCCTCAGTTTTTTATTTCTTCAGATGAGGCCATTTCCAGCATCTTCTGTGATGTTCTACAAGGGCCAATCCTGCATCAGTCCTACTGTAAATATTTTCCCAGCCAGTTTTATTTTTCCCACCCAGTACATGGACATTCACATACACATCTTTTGAAACAGTTAAAATTATTATTGGTGGTGGTGGGAAGCAGGTAGTACATAAATCAATTCACAACTGGTAATGTTTAATTTGACATTTATTAATTAACTATAAAAAATAATTACTTATACAACTACACAGGCACACAATTACTATAGTTAGTGCTCTCTCTCTGTTCTCACTGTTCAGTTACACTTGTTATTCACTCTGACACAAGCTAAAACCATTACCCCACACATGCACTTGTGCAACTGTCACCTGGACCTTAGGACAGTTCAAGATTATATTCACTGTATAACTATAGTAGCCACACACTTCACAATTTATGAGCACGCAACATAGTCTCACAAGTCTGTACATGGAACTTAGTTCCCACACACATGGCAGTCTTCATTAAATGTCCCTCATCGCTCAGCTCCACTGTTGTCCCTCATCCCTCAGCTGCACTGTTCATTCTCGTCATCAGTTCATACACAACAGCACTCCAGTGCACCGAAGCACTAACTCCACAGTGCTGTCACAGAACTGAACAGTCTCAATTGCTGGCGAAATTGAACTGCTGAAGCTCATCCAGCCTGCCTTAAATAAGGAGGCTGGCCCTCCCAGATACTTAGGACAAGGAGAAACCCCTGGAATCCTCTAGAAATCAAATCCTCATATCACACCTCTGAGCCCTTTCTGGTAACCTCAGGGAGGCCTTAAAGGAAATTACAGAGTGGTGGTGGCACGGGCTGGTCTAGCATTCTGACTGGTTGCTGGAGTGACGAGCAGGCGGGGCTGTAGCTCAGAGACTTCATTAGCAGCCGGTCCAGGCTAACGAGTTCCTCCCAAGAATACTAATTATTATAACATTACTTATATTTTTAGATTAATGAAGAAAGTATAAATTCTATAAAGAATAAAAATAAAATGACCTCTCCCTCCCCTTAAAAGTTTAATCACTATCCAATCTATATGCTTATAGAAGTGTGTTGCAGTGAAATATCAATAAAACAAAGTTAAAGCGGTAGCCGAAATGCCAATTCCCTCCAAGACAATGTAATTCCTCAACAAAAACTATACTGTAACATCATATTAAGAAAGTGAAACAGTTATGAAGAGATGGTTCCTTTTAAAACCATAATAAAAATATTTAAGAACAATTTCAGATTCAACTGTTCAAGTGGATGAAAATCGAACATATTCACAGTCCAAATACTTTATAAAAATAATGATTGTGTACATTAAATCAAGGAAAACAATATGAATATGGCTAAATGTATTTTAGGCTGATGAGACCCTGGGAAAGACACAATAAAACCAAAAAAATATTATCAAAAGTATCCCATCAAATGAAATTTTACCTGTGGAAAACGCTTTTGAAAAGCAATTATACAACTAACCAACTCACCAAGTAAGACACTGTGAAGTCCAATAAACAACTCGCCAAAGATGTAAGTACACATCATCTACAACATAGCTCCATGGTTCACGGCACATAGGAAAGACAGGTACAGTAGGTGTAGAATTGCCAGTTTCATTGCTTGGTGCTGGAGCTGTAGCACTATCGTTTATATTCAGCTCCTTCATACATTGACGAAAAACTGTCTGTTGATGCAAAGAACACAAAAGACAAGAGGATTAAAATATTGTGAAGTGTTATTTCAGAGTAATAAAAGTTAAGGAGAGAATAGCACAGAAAACTCCTCTCAAATTAAGCATATGATTTCAATACTCACAATATACATTCAGTCAATAAATCATCATTGATCTGCATTTAAGGCTGTCACCAGTGGCAAATTTCCTATCAATTGTTTACCTAGTCTTTTCTCAAATGATTTCAAAGAACTTGGCAATTTAATGAACATTTCTCTTAATAAATTATTCCAATCCCTTATTTCCTGTCCTATAAATAAAATATATTTGCACCAATTCGTCCTCTCGAATTACAACTTTATCTTCATACTATGATCTTCCCTACTTTTAAAAGACCGCTCAAACTTACTCGTCTACTACTGTTATGCCACACCATCTCTCCACTGAAAGCTAGGAACATACCACTCAGTCAAGCATCTCATCTCCTTATGCCCAAGCCTTCCCAGACCAAAGTTTGGAACATTTTCATAACACTACTCCTTTGATGGAAATCATACAGAACAAATTGTGCTGCTTTCCTTTGGATCTTTTTCAGTTCTCATATCAAGCAGTCCTGGTGTGGGCCCATACGCTGGAACCATACTCTAATTGGGATCTTACCAGAGACTTATTATGCCCTCTCTTTTATAATGTTACTACATACAACCCCTAAATACCCTCATAACCATGTGAAGAGATGTGTAATCTTTCTTTACAACCTTGTTAATGAGATTACCCCAATGAAGATCATCCCTTATATTAATACCTAGGATCCCGACGATGTACTATCATCCCCTTCAACACAGTAATTAAAACTGAGAGGATGTTTCCTCTTGGTGAAACTTACAATCTGACTTTTCATCCTGTTTACCATCATACAATTGTCTGCTGTCCATCTCAAAAAAATGTGTAGGACAATTTTCAATATCTCACAAAACTGTAACTTATTTACTACTTTATGGATCTTACCAGAAATTTATATGCCCTCTCCTTCACATCATAACTACAACTCCTAAATATCTATATAACCATATGAAGATATTTGTAATCTGTATTTTGAAACCTCATTAATGTTATTATTACAGACTGGATTTTAAAGATAATCTTTTTTTCTAATTTCAATACAAAACATGAAATAATTAGTGTTCAAACCTGTCTTTCACCAACCAGATTAGATGGTTCTAAATTCCCTTCTTTCCTCTTTCCTAGTCAGCATTCCCTTTTTTAAATATTTCTTATTTTTGGCCTTATATTACTGCAAACATTTAGCTAATTCCTATAATATTTTCCAAAAAACCCTCTAATTTCCTGAGAAAAGTGAAAATGGCTTATGATATCCGTACCTGAGGCAAAAGGGCATATGTCCATTTTTGTGTTTCTGAGTTATGGTTAGATTTTTGTGTTCAGTATAATCGAACACATCTATGGAATAAAGGCGGTTGTGTTGTTGCCATTCCCTGCAAATTTAAGTGTGACACAAAGGTGGAGGCCAGAGTGCTTTTAGGAGGAAAAGGGCGCATGTGGGATATCCGCCTTTTGCAGGAAACATAAGCCCTTTTGCTTCTCAGGTGAAGATATGTACTTAAAGACATGATACTGTATAGGCTTTTTGGCTTATGTCGTGTCAAGAAAATAAGGTGAAATTCTTAGCGTTTCGCAGGGAACTGTGCACACAAAAGGCATTTTTGTTGCTCTACCGGCAAAGATTATTTAAATCTGGTGCACGAAAATTGATGAATTGTGCCAATGAGAACTGTTGTTTCTAGAAATCTTGTACACAAGAGATAAAGAAAGCATTTGTGCATGTACATTAACTTGCCTCCCATGCTAAAGTCTCTACAGAAAAATTGTTTCTAAAAGACGGTCATAATTGCAGTTGGACTTGTCCTGAGAGACTAGTAGAGTATGTTGCATCAATGGGACCTGATCTGAAGCATATGAAAAGACTTGGAATAATTTGTTCAAAGTAATTATTTCCTAGATTTAGACATTTATGTGAACTAATTTCTGAGCAGCTTAAACTCTGTGCTGTGACGAATGTTCAGTAAAATGGCAAAGGAGACTCCAAGCAGTAGCCAATTACAGAATGTAGTAAGTTGTTTCAAGGATGATTTCACGGAAAATGACAGTAAGATTATCCGCTGTTCCTTGTGCAACATCAGTATTAAGGTAAATTGAAAATATATAAAAGACAGAATAGTTCAACATCCTCAATATCTAAGACATCAGGAAAAAGAGAGCTTACAAGGGAATGGATTTGGGTGTAAAATTCTAATCTGTTTAAAATTTAGTGCACAATATTCCTACAAAGTTGTACAATGAAGAATCCTAGCAGCAGGCGATGGCTTGTGGCGACCAAGCATGACCAGATGTCTGCGTTGCATTCCCCACCTTAAACTTTCCTCTCTCCCTTCTACCCTCTCGATTAGAACATAACTTGCAACGTAATTTGATGTTTTAGGCTTGGCCTTACTGTAAATAAATAAACAAACTGACCTTTCTTTGTTTCCCTCTTTGTCTTTGTAATCCTTGCAATAGTGGATGTTTACAAAAAAGTGGTCAATGAAAAGAGACTGCTTGCACCATGCGTACCTTGCAACACTTTCTTTTGTTCACATAACACAAGTATTTTGGATAGAACCATCCTTGAAACAAAACTGAATGGGGTTCACAAAGCAAGTGGGTTGTGTTTCAACTATACTTCCCACATGTTACGAAACCGAAGAGAAGATAGTTGGTTGTGGATCAATGATTGGGTTTCTAAAATATTGTTGCGCAAATGAATGTTAATATCAAAATTGGATAATATAATCAAGTCACAAAAAAAAAATTAACAAATTGTTTTCATAACCGGAAACCAAGCACATATAACAGCTGAATCATTCCAGTAGTTCCCTGGGGAATAGTTTTAACAATAATAGTTTTGTTGGTGGTTTTTGACGCTAATATATTTCCTTTACTTTGTGCTGTCCACGAATCCAAGAGTAAAACACTGCCGTCTGGTACATTTTGAAAATAAACATCTTGTAACCACTTTTGAAGTAACTTTTTAGTTAACTTCCGAGACGGTGAAGGCAAAACAAATTATCTGCTGTAAACAAACTTTTTTTAACAATAGGGCCAAATTCACCGTCCTTTTCTTATGACACAACTAATAGTTCAGGTAACAGTTCTCCATCGGCAGATTACAGGCTGTATACCTGTGTGTTAATGAGTTCAACGATTGAGCTTCTGCGAAATTGTTTTTCTCTCCCTTTAAATGTAGCATATGTCCAGCATGGAACTCTTTGTTAAACCCGCCTTGATCTGTGTTAAAAACGCACTTTGGAGAGCGAGTGTTTATTAATTCGGATACCTCTCCTACAAAAATTGTAGCATTTGACGCAAGGTCAAGCTGATCGGCTGTGTAACTTTTGGTTACAAATTTCATAACTTTCCGGGAACCAATATTGAATTCGTACTCAGAAATCTGAGACGCGTAAGGTATCATCACGAACACGCCGAGCATTCTTCAGGGTCCATTTCCTTTTGTTGTTGTTCAGCCTTGCCTTTTTAAATTCTTCAAATGTTTCTCTGGTGATAAATTTCAGTTTTTCTGACTTTGTGCCCCCAGATTCTATTTGTAGCTTCCATCTAGAAAGGTCCAATTGGTGCCATAGCTTTTAAATTAATGCTGAATGACTTTAAACGACCTATTTTCCTTCCTTTGTTCAGCCAATAATCAACCGCCTACTTTTTGCGAGTGATACTTATTGCAGGTGTTGTGGTAGCATCTTTTTACCGTCAGTATCGGATATCGCAAATTATATCGTTTTTAATAACAACTAACGTCTCCTCATGTTCAGTGGCGACCTGTACATCAACTTTTTCTGCAATACAGCCTGTAAACAAGGATCATAATTCAGTCTTGGTGCACGTCTACTTTTGCCATGAAAAATGTAAACAAAGTTTTTACTATAATACCAATATAAATGGTCCGTTATTGGACATTATAAATTTTCCAGCTAGCTCATTCTTGGTTGCCAGCATTTCGCCCTCGTGTGCTAGGGTGGGCTCATCAGTTGGTACCTAGCACACCTACCAATACGCTGGCTAGTGCATACCGTGGAGGCCACTGTGTAGGCTAACTGGAGCCACCGACAGTGCCAATGCACTAAGAGACTTTGTCTCATCACTAAAAATTGATGCCTGCTTGGCCATCAGATGATATAGATGTTGATTCCCATAGGGAATCTGAAATATTTGTCCTGAATGAGCAAATTTATAATACCAATATAAATGGTCCGTTATTGGACATTATAAATTTTCCAGCTAGCTCATTCTTGGTTGCCAGCGTTTCGCCCTCGTGTGCTAGGGTGGGCTCATCAGTTGGTACCTAGCACACCTACCAATACGCTGGCTAGTGCATACCGTGGAGGCCACTGCGTAGGCTAACTGGAGCCCTATGGGAATCAACATCTATATCAAAGTTTTTACTTACGGTACAGTTCAAAACCCAATTCTCTTTCACCAGATGTTATTTGGTTTTAATAGTGATCACTTTCAGCAAAGCAGCTTCAGCTTTGTAGACAAATCACATTCCAAGGATTAAAATTTGGAAGGTGTTCCAACTGAACATCATCGTCAATTTCTGATATTTGTATATAATCTGACTGTAAATTTAATTTTTTTTTAAATTAACTGTTGTCTGTACCAGTAAGATTAAAAAAACAGACAAAATAAAAGTGTCATACTTACATGGCTTGATGACGGCAAACTGTTCATCCGAAAAGTCAAGTCTGTTTTGCATAGCCCTACCAAACTGATAAGAGAGTGAAGGGATGAGGGGAAGGTGGAAGGTGGGGAATACAACGCAGCACGGCTAGTCATGGTCTGGTTGCCACGAGCCATCGTGTGCTGCTAGGATTCAAGGTCAGCTTTACCTCTCCCCACCTCCTCGCTAATTCCGTTGCCGGTAGGTTTTTGGCGTAAAATATTGGTGTTCAAAATTGAAAGTTTTCACTACGTCATTGTACAACTTTGTAGGAATATTGTGTACTAAATTTCAACCAGATCAGAATTTTACATTGAAATCCATTCCCTTGTTAGTGGGAAAGCTCTAACACAGTTGTTCAGACATCTTTGCAGAAGTTAGAACGGATATGAAAACAAAAAATTAAATGTTTTCTAACAATGTTATTTGCTTTACGTCCTACTAACTACTTTAACAGTTTTCAGACGCCAAGGTGCCAGAATTAAGCCCTGCAGAAGTTCTTTCACGTGCCAATAAACCTGCCGACACAAACCTGATGTATTTGAGCACCTTCAAATACCACCGGACTGAACTAGGATTGAACCTACCAAGTTTCTTCACTGACCTTACAGCTACCTTTTTAGAATGTGGATATTTTTTATTTTTTTTTTTGCTTTACGTCACACCTACGATGGGACAGGAAAGGCCTAGGAATGGGAAGGAAGCGGCCGTGGCCTTAATTAAGGTACAGCCCCAGCATTTGCCTCGTGTGAAAATGGGAAACCACGAAAAACCATCTTCAGGGCTGCCGACAGTGGGGTTTGAACCCAATATCTCCCGGATGCGAGCTCACAGCAGCGCGCCCCTAAACGCACTGACAACTCACCCAATAATGTAGGATTTTGTTTCATAAAGTAAAATATGCTTTCAATGAAGAATTTCTTTGAAAAATACCCAGAAAGATCTATCCCGGATGAAAGCACTTTGCAAAAGAATTACTTGCAGCCAATATACAAAATCAATGTAAAGAAAATATTAAAGAAGCAATAGGAGAGCATCCAGTTTGTTTTGTTTTGGATGAATCACCTGATTCTGTCTTGAAAGCTGTCATGAATATCCTTGTGATGCCGCTATCAGGAGAGTCATCAAAGCCAATGCTGTTTGCAATGTATGAATTGCAGTCACCTCTACAGATGTCATGCAGAGTTATGATGACTGCTGCTGCAAGCTCTGGCCCTCAGGTATACTGAACGAAAAATATGGCAAGTTGTTACTGACCAGGCAAAATCCATGGTCTCAGCATTTGGACAGATGAAACCTCAATAACCCAATGTCCATCATGTAAGCTGTGTTGCTCATTTTACAATGGCGAAAAATGAAAGTATCCTCCTATTCAATACATCATATGTTCCGTCATTAGACGGAGTAAACAAGTTCAGACATGTTTCGGCTCGTTTGAGCCATCTTCAGTGAAAAAATTAGGGGGGTTGGAATAATTTACATAATATGAGTTGAAAAAATGCTAAAAAACACAATGAAAGCGCAAATGAAAAAACAAACAAAAGAGAGCCTAGACGGAAACAAAATAGCACAAATATACAATATTTACAACAATATGCAGAGCAAAAAACAACTTATTGCAACAAAATTCAGTGAAACAGGAGTTTTTGAAATAATAATTGATACTAAAAAACTGCGTTAACCTAAGAAACAAGGGAATGAGAAAACAAATGATGCAGATGAAAATGAATAATAGTAGCACATGGTGAGGTTGTGGACCTCATAGTTTACAAATTATTAGTTTATAAAAACGACAAAACAGTTTGAAATCGCTGTCAAAATCCTAGTGGAAACCCATCACTTCAAAATGGTCAGGAGGAGAGCGGGAGCAAACATTTTGAGAGAAGTGAAGTGATGGGTTTCCACTAGGATTTTGACAGCGATTTCAAACTGTTCTGTCGTTTTTATAAACTAATAATTTGTAAACTATGAGGTCCACAACCTCACCATGTGCTACTATTATTCATTTCCATCTGCATCATTTGTTTTCTCATTCCCTTGTTTCTTAGGTTAACGCAGTTTTTTAGTATCAATTATTATTTCAAAAACTCCTGTTTCACTGAATTTTGTTGCAATAAGTTGTTTTTTGCTCTGCATATTGTTGTAAATATTGTATATTTGTGCTATTTTGTTTCCGTCTAGGCTCTCTTTTGTTTGTTTTTTCATTTGCGCTTTCATTGTGTTTTTTAGCATTTTTTCAACTCATATTATGTAAATTATTCCAACCCCCCTAATTTTTTCACTGAAGATGGCTCAAACGAGCCGAAACATGTCTGAACTTGTTTACTCCGTCTAATGACGGAATATATGATGTATTGAATAGGAGGATACTTTCATTTTTCGCCATTGTAAAGTGAAAACCGTCAATACGGAATGATTCTAATATCTTGTAATGTGTTGCTCATGCTTTACACAGGGTACGTGAAGTAGTCAGGATGAAAATCAGACAGAAAATTCCTTCATATCTTAACTAATGAAGATGCTGTTTAAGGCTCCCAATAGAATACACCGTTGCAGAGAGATCACAGGCTTGCCATTGCCCAAGTTTCCCATTATAACCAAAGGGAAACGTAGATTTCATGTGCTATTTCTCTAAGTGAGAATTTTAACACGATCAGAGTTTTTGTTGTGCTCAGACAATAAAGAATCTCTAGTGTGGCACAGACAGAGACTTTATTCAGGAATCAAAATTTGGAAACTAAATTGTATGCAGTGCACTCTTTCAAATTTCTGCTTGGTGCCATAGTAGGTTTTAAAGAAGAGATCTTGTCCAAGAAGACCTAATTGAATGTGGTAGATGTAAACAGCATGCTGGATGGATTTGCTAAGACAAACTGAAACAAAGGTTAAAGAATCCACACATTAAAATTCTAATAAAGTGTGTTGACTTAGATTTCAGGATAAAAACGTTATTTTCACCGCTGGTTTCAGGTGATGATTAATGGTAATTTTCTGTTTATAAAGAAATTCTGAATTCAAAGAGGCAGAATATGACTTTTAAACCAATTGAGATGTCGAACATCAAATAAAACACTTTCTGTATGTTGTGTAATGACTACTCTCCCACTCCAGACTCCTTCTCTCCAAATGACCTGTTTGCTCCCTTATCAAATTGACCTCCTCACTTCTGGCCTTGGGATTTCGTTCGTCCTCATCACGCCAAGCAACTTATTCAGCCCTCAGGCCTATGCCTCGGCACGATCAAGATTCTACACGGTTTCAAGAACTCCACATTTATTATGAAGAAGGCCTCCTTCGACTAACCACAAAAGTATGTGTCTGCCTTCCTCGACAACTCGCTACGAACTTCTCCCTCTCACGTGACCTCCACATCACCTGGACGCTTATTGGACTATTATGACATAATGCGGACAATTCTCCAGTGTTTTCCCCCCCACTTTTCTTTCACTTTCTGCATATATAACACGACGTAAATCTATACAAACCGTTCAGCATCACATTGAGGCTCATCCAGGAGAGAAAAAACTGTTTCCGTTGTGTTGTGCTACCATCAAAAAAGGTCACGTGAGCACGGGTCTTTCTTAATCATGGCATAGCTTGTTTTATGTACTGTGGCTCTTGGAGCTAACAAACATTTCGTGCCAGTCTTGTTCTCATTACTTAAACTTCCACCATGAATTTGTTTGGCCATGCTGTCTCAAGGGTGTATGGCGGCTTGGCTTAGTACCAATTTGTGCGTCAAATATAATCCAATGAAGGACAATTGTCTTGTCTCTAGTAATCAAATGGAAATGAAAAAACTTAAAAACTCTTTTATAATGGTTTTGAATACTCTAAAATATAGTGAACTTGGGAACTAAACTGACCAAAAGGAGAAAAAAAGGGGAAATCTTGTCCCCTTCAATTTGGTTTAAGCTTGGTTATTAAACCGCTTCACCTTTGATAACAGTGTTTGGTATAGTTGTGTGGAATTTTCTGGCCAGAAAACAAGATTGAAGAAGAAGAAAATTTAAGTGTGGAAGGAGATATTATAGACATTTAAAAAAATATAAATGGCTGTTCCGATGTCGATGAAGAAGACATTGACAAATAGGGTGAAAATCGACAATGAAGGACGTTATAAACCGATTACAGAGGAAGACATTATTGCATCATGCAGTGTTACTGAAAATGAAAATGAGGATTCAGATTCAGACAGTGCTGATGAACTAGCTGTGGTTATAACCCACGCAGAAGCAGTAGCATACATAGAGAAATTGATGGTTTATTTCGAGAGTCAAGCCGAAACATTGCCAAATGAACTTCTACTGTTAAAGCAGATGCAAGGTCGCGCTGCTTGTAAGCGATGCCACTAAACTGAGACAGCAGAAGCTCACTGCCTTTTTTACTACCAACCAGTTTGTAGCTATAATGTGTACAGTGCAAATACATAGGCTATTACAGTACATACAGTGTATGTGTTTTTTGGTGAAATTGTGCCGATAATAATTTCTAAACTCCATTTAAAATATTTCAGCAATGTACATGTTTTTTTAATCGTTTTTCTGTCATTCTCTGGATAAATACAAAGTATGTTACAAGTATTAGGCTATTTTTTTTATATCCACCTAACATGAGAATTATAATGTGTAATTCTCTGGATAACCTGGATTTTTGTTAACTCGGATTGGCACTGGTCCCGGTTGATCCGGGTAAACAAGGTTCTACTGTACTACATTTCCACCTAACATAATCCCTCCCTGTCACTTTTTACCTTTCAGTAGATAATCCATGTAACCTATGAAGAATCAATGTACAGCCTTGTTTAACCCCTGTAAGTACCTTGACCCAAGAACTCATTCTATCATCAAATTTTACTGCAATCCAACTGTCAACATAAATGCCTTTGATTGATTTTAATAATCTACCCTTAATCCCATAGTCCCCCAGTACAGCGAACATCTTTTCCATTGGTATTCTGTCATATGTCTTCTCTAGATCTACAAAACATAAAAATAACTCTCTACTTGTCTCATAGCATTTTTCAATTACCTGGCGCATACTGAAAATCTGATCCTGACAGCCCCTCTGTGATCTTAAACCAGACTGGTTTTCATCCAACTTACTCTCAACCAATGATCGTATCCTCCTTTCCGAAATTCCACTGATGAACACCTTGCCTGGTGCAATGATCAACGATATACCTTGATAGTTGATGAAATCCTTCCTGTTCCTTTTCATATATAGGGTGTATCATAAATATACCGACATAAAAAAATCAAAGATGTTCTTTGTGTTATGTTAAGAACGATGGTGCAATCGGATTGGTGGAGAAAATTGTTTCTTTTCGAAAAAATGAGGTTACTTCCGGGTGTGCGATTCAAATTGACGAACTTGCTGTATTTGCTATGCCAGAGAGCCAGCTGCTACCTGTTGCTGTGCGTCAGAGAAGGGAAGGGAAGTGGGAAACAGAGGTAATGAGACACACACCACACACCCTGAAAAGTGTCCCAAGGTCACTACTACATTATTGTGAACTGTGCATCGATGTAGGATCACTGTATTCAAACCAATGGGTGTATTGTTTACTCTGTTCAGTATTTCATTCCATTTACAACGTTGTGAGTGAAGAAACAGACAACTGTGGGGTATCAGGATTGCATCTTCGAGCATGTTAAATAATAAAGAACGTTACTGCGACCAACAGACGAGAGAAGCAACAATCTGGTGCATTCCTTAACTGACAAGTGTGTCTTAATTAGAGCGTGTTCTTGTACTGTGTGTGCAGTTACAGCTGTTTAATAAACAAACTGTGGATATTGCTTGTAAAGAGACAAGGACAAGCCTGTGCAAGTCGAACGAGGAAGTTTGTGCATATGCACAGAGCATTACCTCTGTCTCCAACATACACCCCACTTCCCCTCCCCCTCGCCTTCTCTTCCCTGAAGCACGGATCCAGCTTGTGTCTGGCATAGCAAATATGGCGAGTTTGTCAATTTGAATTGTGCAGCCGGAAGTAACAAAGTACCCTCATTTTCTTGAAAAGAACAATTTTCTCTGCTAATTCGACTGCACCATCGATCGTTCTTAGCATAACATGAAGAGCATCCCTGATTTTTGTCGGTATAGTTATGATACACCGTAGATAGGTGCAATTACTGCTTTCGTCCAATCAGAAGTTACCTTACTAACAGTCCATGTTAATCATTACTCTATGGAGCTATTTCATCCCTGTCTTCCCACTATATTTCACCATTTCAGATCTAATTTCATCTATTCCTGCTGCTTTATGACAATGAAGTTTATTTACCATTCTTTTGACTTCATACCAATTTCATCAACATCACAGTCCTCCCCATGAGGTTGGTTGTTTGCAACATTACGAGAAAGATTTCCTTTTATTTGAGATTTTCAAAATATTCTTTCCAACTGTCCAGTGATTCCCTGGGATCTATTATGAGTTCACCTGATTTACCCAAAACACTATTTATTTCCTATTTCCCCTCCATTTCTAAGATTCTTTATTACTGTCCAGAAAGGTTTCCCTACCGCTTCCAGGTTATCACCGAACTCTTCCCACGACTTCATCCTGGATTCAACAATTATTTGTTTTACTCTGTTTCTTTCATAAACATACAATTCTCTGTACGCATCAATCCTTGTCTGTAACCATTTCTGATATGCCTTTATTTTTACATTTGCAAGCTGCCCTCACTTCATCATTCCACTAAGACTTTTACTCTTTCCTATCTTTATACACAGTTATTCCTATGCATTCCGTTGCTGTTTCTACTACAGCATCCCTGTATGCCACCCATTCTCTTTCTATATCCTGAACCTGCTTACTGTATTGTTTGGAATTTTTCACTAATCATGTACATGTACTTCCAACTTCCTCGCCCTGAAGATTTTCTACACTTATTCATCTGCAGACAGATTTCACTTTCTCCAACCTAGGCCTAGAGATACTTAGTTCACTACAGATATTTTCTTTTGAAAGAAAATATCATAAATAGTGCGACATTTTCCATACCACTAGCTTCAACAGCCACTACCTTCGACGGAAATTTTACCCACTTTTACTTGCGGCTCCACCCTGAGCTGACCAGGTTTTGTGAATCTAAGCAACTGTGCCTAATGAGTTTTATAAAAAATCACTAAACGGAACATCAAGATGTACAAGTTTTAGTTACTGCAGTGAAATGCATCCGAATAAACCTTGGGTAAAATCTTGACTGTCAAGACAAATACTTCTAGGAGGTAATAATTTCAATGCTTACTAATGGTCAAGGCTCTTTTTAAAAAGAAACGGCATGCAACTGTGCCAAGCCCCCTTCAAACAACGGGGTGGCTCTTTATTGGACACCTGTGACAATTTAAACTAACCAAGTGTCACTACAAGTCAAGCCTATCCAGATCAATCGAGTGACACTAAGAACTATCTCATTAACAGTGGGTATCATGCTTGATAATCATGTAACCAAGTAATTAAGCTGCTAGCAACAATAGCTCCCTTGCTTAAGCTGCATATTGTGTGATTCTATCTATACACTCCTCAGAAACCATCAACAGATATTTATGTTAATGGCAAATCTTTACAAACTATTTCACAAAAGAGAGGTTAAGAATGCAACATGGCATGGTTTGCATGTCAGAGCCCACTAAACATGGGTAGCAACTTAGGAAATTAGGACAGGCTAGTTACAACACTTCTGGCTAGTGACAAAACCACTGGGCTGGATTGGTTAGGTCCAATGAGTGACGAGACCACTGGGCTGGATTGGTTAGGGCCGGCTAGTGACAAGATAACTGAGCAGCAATGCAGCACACAGGCCTCTAATAAACCCTGTGACAGTATTGACTGTTGAAAAGACCATCCATTTTCACTCTTTGAGTAACCGATATAATTAAGTCGCTGAGTGTGTAACTACAACCGTCACACGCCATGACACGTTTTACAGAATGTGGTAGCAGTAGGCCAGACACATCAAACCTTTGTTGGAGATAATAGGAAGTGCCCTGCTGCCAATATTAACACAGGAAATGGACGCACATCAGAGATTGACATAGTATCAACTTCAGTTTTCTGTACAAGGAAGAATATTTTTTACTTGCTGGGATGCTGAACGCAGCCACGAGCCACAAGTTTTACCAAACATTAGAATACTTCCTTCTAGTACAAGTCACATTCATATTTTACACATAACCAAACATATGTAAAGGCGAGTCAGTTGTCATCATTTAAGACAAAAAGTACGAAAAGCAAAGGCTCAAGACTCACAAGTGTTTTCCTCACATTATCATTCAACAGTGAGTTCAATTAACACACAATACAGACTTTTGTTGGTGCTGCATTGCGTAGACCGTCGGCATTGATTAGGCCGAACGGGAAGACTTTCAAATGTCATTTACCACTGTTTCCCAGTCAAATTTATTCAGTTTCTTAATCACTGTTTAGAAATAGAAACTACATATCCGGCTCCTTGGCTGAATAGTCAGCACACTGGCCGTCCTTGTGTTCAGAGGGTCCCGAGTTTGATTCCCGGCCGGGTCACGATTTTAATCTAACCACTGTTTCCCAGTCAAATTTTTTCAGTTTCTTAATCACTGTTTAGAAATAGAAACTACATATTCGGCTCCTTGGCTGAATAGTCAGCACACTGGCCGTCCTTGTGTTCACAGGGTCCCGAGTTTAATTCCCGGCCGGGTCACGATTTTAATCTATAATGTTTAATTCTTGTGGATCAGGGACTGGGTGTTTGTCCTGTCCTGAAACATCCCTGCAACGCATACACTACACATAATACTGTCCTCCACCACATTAACATATAGATTCCCATACACAGCAAATGCTGCCCACCCACATTAGAGGATCTGCCTTACAAGGGCTATAATAGGCTATAAACAGCCACACAATATTATTACTAACTACACAAAATTAAAAGCAAAAGAATGTTCAAGACAAAATAATGAATACTTACCGAGGAGACATCTAGTGGCAGGACAAATATTATTAGGAAAGAGAAGTACCAGGCAACTAGCACTGCTACTGTCACAATGATATGATGTTTCATCCAGTTGCCATAGTTGTATAGAAGCCCTGCAGCCAAGCAGAATGTCAATATGACATCTGTCAGTAATGGTCCATAAGACATCTTTATATCAAAGGATAAAATATTATTTCAAAATGCACATTTTACTATGCAGCTGCTTCAACATTTGTATGTTCTTCGTCAGCTTTCTGTTGTTTTACTTTTTCTTCAGCTTCTTTCTGCATTCTTTCCAATTTCTCAAGTGTCACCGATTTCAGTGGCATCAATTTAGGCTTGCATAGAATGTACTGAGGAACGTCCTCTTGATGCAAGAACCCTTTATTAGGAATGAAATCCTTTAAAGCAGCAGGCTTTCCTTCAGACATTATACCTTTTCATTTACAGCCGTCTCATAACAATCTGAAAAAGAGATGGCAGTTAAAGACATAATGTATTACAGTAAACTCGAATTAGATACGACAGAAAACGCACAAAAGACTAAAGTGAAACAATTTCTCAGGGTGACATTTATTTTACATATGAGCAGTGGATCCTAATTCGTATTTCACCTACAACACCGAAATACTACTTTTAAAATACGACACCAAAAGACTAGAATAAAATGAGAAGAGAAACCAAACTACCAATAAACAAGAACTGCATAATACCTGAAAACTCATTCTTTTTCTAAAACTGTATGACAATATTTTGCTTTCCAACGTAAATGTTGTTCTTAGCAGATTTTCGTTGGTGCTGCATTGCGTAGACCGTCAGCATTGATTAGGCCGAACGTGAAGACTTTCAAACGTCATTTACCTCTGTTTCCCAGTCGATTTTTTTCAGTTTCTTAATCACTGTTTAGAAATAGAAACTAATTGAAAACATGTTATCACAAATATATGTTCAAGACATATTCATAAATATTTCTTTCCACCCCAACACCAATATTACACACAAACTACACAAATTGTAGTCATAGAAAAATACCTAATCCATGCCTCAATCTGGATAGACTATTGGTCAACCTGAGACGTATTAAATTGGACTTATTTTGTCTATTAACATAAAATAATATTTTAGTGGAATATATAATCAATATATAAATATAATAAAATATTCTCAGAATGTAACGATTCGAAAACACCGTAAATGCTCTATTAAGTGAATGTATTGTCTCAAATACAACAAAAAATTTATGTCATGTTTCCTAACATGAGAATTTTAATTCCAAAGATAGCAGTAGGAAAAATATACTACTCCTCCTTTTCCTGGATAAACTAAGAAGGGACCAGCTCCGCAGTGGGGTGGGTATTAACCTCATATGATCAATATAGGGGAATCGAATTCCGAAACGTTATAATTATTATTAAGTGCGCAAACATTTTGCATTACAAACGCGAATATTCACAGATACTTTTTGATCGTAATTAACAGCTTAGAACGTGGTAGCGTTCACCGCGTGCATTACAAAATTCACACACACAATCATTACTGGGGATGTGATCTTCTTATTTATGCACAATTTGGTATGAAACACGTGCACCGCCATCCTGGTCACCACATGTTGTAATTTCTGGTTTGCTTGTCTCCATTTGGTAGTCACCACTGCTTCTGTTGTATAGAAGTCTTCCCATACTTGATCTTCCTTCTCCCGTCTATTCCGTAGAGCAGTCTTCACTTTGGTAACAAGTGACTTAAAGTTAGATCTTCCAACAAAAATGTTTCTTTTGCCATAACATAAACTAGTCGAGACGGCGTGTATTTTGATGAGCCCATAGTTCTTTTAGAGAATCTGGCTTTTAGAGCCTCGATAACTTCCAGCTGTTTTACAGTTTGGTGTTCCCAGAAAATCTCTATTCCGTATGTTAACGTGGGTAGTATTTTCGTACCGAACAACTTCAAGGCAGTTTCCAGGGAGAGAAGCTGTAGATTTTTAATTTCGTTAATTGCTTTAACTGACGCGATCAGTCTTTCCCTGAAGTGTAGGCTACTGAGAAAGATTTTGCAGTCATCTGTAATTGTGATTCCTAAATATCTGTCCCTACATGTCCTTCTTTTTAAGCGGTAAGCCTTTGCAGAAGATTTCATCGTTCGAGGCTAGTTTCCCTGCTTTCCTGAAAATTACTAGCTCCGTTTTCGATGACCCATGGACAATAAAACTCATATCGAACATCCGGTCGGAAAATTTTGTGAAAATCAAAGACAGTATTGGACAGTCCGAATGGTTAAATCAGACTAATGGAGTATTGCAGGGTGATCCATTCCGAAACTTTAAATTGGCATTTAAGAGCACCTCACTGAGAGAGACCTACCATTCCCGGCGTTAAGAATTCCAGTACCCTGGGGTTTGTGAAGAATGGTAATTGCTTAGTTGCTGAGAAGGGGCATTAAGAGCACTGCGAATACAAGGACAGTTACGATACACCTATCCTAGTATGAGGCACCCAACTCGTGCACGACGGGATACCTCATGCCACTCAAAGATCATGTAAGAGATGCCTTGGGCACTGGCGTCTCCTGCACTGACAAGCAGGTGGAGCCGTGAAGGGAAGTCCTTCAGTAAACGACGAGACCATAACCAAGGCATTATTATTATTATTATTATTATTATTATTATTATTATTATTATTATTATTATTATTATTATTATTATTATTATTATTATTATTATTATTATTATTATTATTATTATTATTGCGGAGTATAGTGGATGTGCAGAGGTGAAAGAAGGTGCGGGGGTGAACAGGTCTCAAAATACGAAATTAAAGTTAAGATAAAATTTAACAAGGTTATATTTTCTTTTCAAGATTAAGAAATAACAAATAGAACAGGTACTCAGTAGCCGAAACACAATTCGAAAATGTACAATTACAGAGTTACAGTATTTGGGCTCCGAGTGCCAGATACACAATTCTTGAGCTATAAGCCCAACCTTACGATATACAGAATTCAACAAAGGGGCAGAAGACCCCTATCATGCCCAGGAGCACTTGCTCCCAATTACACAGTAAAGCCTCCTCGAGGCGCGCAGAAAACAAAATTTTAGAAAGAGCAACCTGCTCTTAAGTTCTAGCCTATCAAAGGCCACATCAAACTCCACTTTCAAGTTGTTCTCCAAGAACATGAAAACAGGGGTAAAAATACCCAACCTACTGAGGCCTATTAAGTAAAGAAACAGGTCAATCACATGGCCTCTAAAATACCAACTTGAGAGGAGGCCTTCTTGCACTCCTAATACACTTTATATAAAACCTACTTGGCACTAGGCCGTTACTGCAAGGGCTAATCCCATACTAGAGAGGTGACTTATGGAAGGAGACAATTTACATTACATAAAGGAAGAAACGGTTGAGAAAATAAGTTCACCTCAACGCAATATGAGTGGGAGCTCGAGAGGGTTAAGCACTCTCTATCCCAATATGTAGTTTAAAAGATAAAATTGATACTAAGTGTCTTTACATTTTAGGGGAAATGTTACATTGTAGAAAGGCTTCGGACCTGCCCCGAGAGTTAAACTGCTGAGCTAAAAAGAAAAGAAGTTATTAAACGGCCATTACCTGGTGGCTGAACTGCTGCCCGAAGAAAGAGGCGCTTCCCGCCCCCTGCTACGTACTTTACACACTGATAGATGTTACTGAAGTGGCGCGGAACCGGAAAATCAGCAGTTTATATACCCTCGTGGAAAGTTCGAGGCCTTTCAGGAATGAGAACACCCTCCCACAAGAATTTTATTGGCTAACAACGAAAACCCCTACACAAGATGAAGAAGAAACACATTATTGGTGGAAAATTAATTACAGAAATTTCTGATTGGCCAGTTTCAAACCTGGCAGAAAGAAAGGGTTAATATTGCCAACTTAAACAATAACTGAAAGAAATTTAACAAAGAACAAACTTATGAATTCAAAATTTCTATAAAAAGCACAGTTCTTTCACTTCGCACTAGGGTGCATAATTGTAGTTTTTCAGTAGTGCCATCTGGAAGAGAATGTCCACACTTCTTACTACAGGCAAACCAAAAATACATCGAAAACGACCCAGTTCAGAAACTTCAAATTTACAAGTAGTGACATCTTCTGAGAAACTTGAAAATTAACACAGTAGATAAAGTTCAGACTTCCTCCAGTAGAGGAGTTTCAACTGGCGCAAAGTTTGAATTAGCGGCGTGGGGGTGTACCACCCGGTACAGACCTCCCCCCCCAAAAAAAATTTCCTCCAAGGGGTAACACAGAAGAACATAAACTTTTGTTTCAAAATAAGGTCCAAGTTATGATTTTGATATAGAAGTTAATTGTGGAAGTATTTGCCAACAAGTTTTCTTTAATGATTGGATCCAGTTTCAAAATTCTTTGTAGTTACTTTAGATGTAAAGTCTTTATGCTTGTAGAAGTCGAATTCAGACTGAAACTTTTAGTTTTTAAAGTTGAGGAAAAAATTTTCTAAGTCCACCAGATATTGTCGATGAATTCAAAAATAGTAGTAATGTTGATATTAAATGTCCATGTAGCTGATTAAGTACAACCAGTTGCCGATGACTGTGACGGCCAGACCAGCCGCCGCTGCTTGAGTCCAGAAGAGGCCGCTCGGACCCCTCAAGTGCCCTGAGATACCGCTCGCCCGCACTATGAGAGGAGTAGTGGAGTTGAAGCACGCCGCGCCCGCGGCGAACATACAGGTCGCGGGCGAGTTGCAGGTTATGCGCCGCACATCAGTCTTGGCCGGGAGGAGGACTCCGGCTCGCCGTACACTGGTTGGCCTCACTGGAGAAGGGCGGGCCCTTACCCTACCTCAGTAGCGGTACTGCGCCGCGCTGCTGCGGGAGCACTGAAACATTAAAGCTCGGCGGCAGAATTTTGTTGGACCAGAATGATTTTAGGGTGCATTCATTGTGGTGGAACTGAGGGGCCAGCGGCGTAGAAATATTTATTTCATTTAAGAGCCACTGTGTGTTGTTGAGCAGGAGACGGGAGCGTGGTAATGGCCATGGCAAGGACAGGATGGCAGTTTAACTGGTCGGGGGAGGTTTACAAAAATGCTTACCTACAGGGAAACAGATTCCAAGGGCAGAAGGCCTTAAAAGTGAAACCCCTCAAACAAAAATATAACCTTCATATTTCTTTCAAAATTATATGAAGCAAGTTAACACAGAAATTACACCGGTTTCACCTGTGACAGGTGAACCCTAAATATCCTCTCGGTGGCTGGATTGCTTAGCAATAAGGTAACGGGAGTAAGGAAATCGAGAATAGTACACGGCCCATGAAATCTGGGGGCAAGCTTGCCCGCGGGAACAAAATTCTTGACCATCACCTGGTCGCCTACCTTCAAATTGGTGGGTCTCCGTCCACGATCATATCTTTCCCTAACCTTTTCATGAGACACTTTAAGATTGGCTTTAGCCTTCTTCCAAAGATCTTTAATGTTATCGGGATGTATTGTCTCAGGTAGAATGTCACTCAGAGACCAGAGGTTAGAGAGCGGCGTGTTGGGAACAAACTTGAACATCAACGAAGCTGGAGTAAATTTATGTGATTCATGAACAGCCGAGTTCAAAGCAAAAGCTAACCAATGCAGGGACGTGTCCCACCTAGAATGATCTTCATGATGATTGGCAATAAGCGCGGACCTGAGATTACGACTAACCCGTTCACCCAGAGATGGTTGAGGGTAATAAGCAGAAGTTGTCACATGAGAAATGGACAGGTCAAAGCAGAATTTACGAAATAGATTAGATGTGAATGCCTTAGCATTATCAGACACAATATATTGACACGGACCAAAAGAAGCAAAGATTTAATTTAGACAAGTAATGGTGGACTGAGCGGTAGGCAGCTTAGTCGGAAATAACCAGGAAAATCTTGTAAAACCATCTACACATACAAAGATGAACTTGTTGGTATTTCCCTTTGACTGGGGGAAGGGCCCTACATAATCAATATACAGGCGTTCCACAGGGCGCGACGCTTGATGAGAAGACAAAAGGCCTAGCTTTGTGGACATGGTTGGTTTACTAATCAAACAAGATTTACAAGCCTTTACTAGTTCACGGATTTCACCGTCCATACCTTTCCAGATGAACCTTTCGCGATTCTTCTCACGAGTTTTAAAGATGCCTAGATGCCCCTCTAATGGGGTCTCATGATAGTACTTAAAGATCATAGGTACAAGAACAGCTGGAACTACAACCTTCATCTTATCATGCCTCGAAGGGCAACATAAAACACCATTCCTCAGTACATAAGGGACAACATGTTCCCCAGAAGAAAGGGTTTCCATTATCGGAGCCAGCGTCGGATCTTCACGTTGATATTTCTTGTTACGGAGTTTTCCGTGGTAGTTAGAGGTGAAAGAAGGTGCGGGGGGGTGAACAGGTCTCAGGCTACGAAATTAAAGTGAATTTAAAATTTAACAAGGTTATATTTTCTTAGCAAAACACAAGAAATAACAATAATGGCAGGTACAGAGTAGCAAAACCACTAATCCAGAATATACAGTTACAGGATTTGGGCTCCGAGAGCCAGACACACAATTCTTGAGCAATTAGCCCAACATTACGATATACAGAATTCAACAAAGGGGCAGAAGACCCCAATCAAGCCCAGGAGCACTCGCTCCCAATTACATCATAAAGCCTCCTCGAGGCGCGCAGAAACAAACTTCAAAAAAGCGATCTTGCTCTCAAAGATTAAGCCTATCAAAGGCCACACCAAACTCCACCTTCAAGTTGTCCTCTAAGGACATAAACACAGGGGTAAAGATACCCAACCAACTGAGGCCTATTAAGTGAGAAAAGTTAATTACATGGCCTCTAAAATACCAATTTGAGAGGAGGCGAACTTGCGCTCCTTATACACTTTGTTTAAAACCTACTTGGCACTAGGCCGTTAATGCAAGGGCTAATCCCATACTAAAGAGGTGACTTTTAGAAGGAAACAATTTACATTACGTTAAGGAAGAAACGGTTGTGAAAATAAATTCACCTCAATGCAATATGAAAGGGAGCTCGAGAGGGTTAAGCACTCTCTATCCCAATATGAAGCTTGAAAGCGAATAGATACAAGGATTCTTTACATTTTAGGGAAAGTTACATGGTGGAAAAGCTTCGGACCCGCCCCGAGAGTTAAACTGCTGAGCTAGCAAGAAAAGAAGTTATTAATCGGCCATTACCTTGTTGTTGAACTGCTGCCCGAAGGAAGAGGCGCTTCCCGCCCCCTGCTATGTACTTTACACACAGAAAGATGTTACTGAAGTGGCGCAGAGACCCTAAAATCAGCAGTTTATATACTCTCGCAGAAAGTTCGAGGCGTTTCAGGAAGGAAAACACCCGCCCACAATCATTTTATTGGTGGATAAAGAAAACCCTTACACAAGATGAAAAAGAAACACATTATTGGTGGAAAATTAATTAAAGAAATTCGGGATTGGCTAAATTCAAAACAAGGGGAAAGAAAGGGTTAATATTGCCAACTTAAACAATGACTGAAAGAAATTTAGCAAAGAACAAACTTTTGAAATTAAATTTTCTCCAAGAAAACAGTTCTTTCACTTCGCACTAGGGTGCACCGTTGTAGTTCTTCAGTAGTGTCCTCTAGAAGAGAATGTTCACACTACAAGCAAAACAAAAATACATCGAAAACAACACAGTTCAGAAACTTCAAAATTTCCAAGTAGTGACATCTTCAGGGTAACTTGAAAATTAACACATAAGACAAAGTTCAGACTTCTTCCAGTAGGGGAGTTTCAACTGGCGCAAAGTTTGAATTAGCGGCGTGGAGGTGTACCGCCCGGTACATTTCTCAATGTTCCTAAAGAGAATGGGAGCATCTGTTAAGATGGCATTAACCTCAGATAGTATGGACTCGGGAGGTGATGAACTATCGATCGGTTCATAGGTCTCGACGTCGTTGGAAAACATACGGCTGAGTCCGTCTGCGACAACATTTTCGGTACCTCTGATATGCCTAACATCAAATTGAAAGGCAGAAATTCGGATGGCCCAACGGGCTATACGACCAGTACGACGCGGCCTACCTAAGACCCAGCTTAAGGCTTGATTATCCGTCTCCAGGTCGAATTTGACATGTTCCAGATAGAGGCGGAACTTTTCTAAGGCAAATAAGACTGCCAAACCTTCGAGCTCATAGATGGAATACTTGGCTTCTTGAGCCGATAGAGTCCTAGATGCATAGGCGATGGGTCGCCTCCCTAGTTCAGTCTCTTGAAGAAGGACTGCAGCTACCGCCGACGACGACGCGTCGGTTTGGACGACGAATTTCTTCTAGAAATCTGGCATAGCAAGGACAGGGGCATTACAGAGAGCTAATTTAAGATCTTCAAAAGCGGCTTGTTGAGAAGGTCCCCACTCAAATTTTATGCCTTTCCTACGAAGAAGGTTCAAGGGCGCCGCTCTATTAGCGAAGTTAGGAATAAACTTCCTGAAGAAAGTCACCATACCAATGAACCTGGCGATACCTTTGGTGTCCTTGGGAGGTTTAAAATCACGGATGGCCTGTGTTCTAGAATGATCGACCGCAACACCATCAGGTGACACAATATGCCCTAGGAATGACATGGAGGGCTTAGCAAAGGCAACCTTGGACAACTTCACAGTTAACCCGGCCTTACGAAGGCGATTGAGAACTTCTCGCAGATGATCTAGATGTTCTTCAAAAGTCTCCGAAAATACGACGACATCATCAAGATAGTGATACAGTACTCAAATCTGATGTCGGAAAAGACCTTATCTAGCAGTCTAGTGAGTACAGCTGCTCCCGTGGGGAGCCCGAAAGGCACGCGGTTGTATTCATACAAATTCCAATCCGTGGCAAACGCTGTAAGGTGTTTAGACTCTTCAGCTAGGGGAATTTGATTATAAGCCTGATTCAAATCCAAGATGGTGAAGAACTTGGCCTTACGAAACCATGAAAAACAAGAATGAAGGTCAGGAAGGGGCACAGATTGTAACACCACCTTCCGATTGAGAGCCCTATAATCAATGACAGGCCTGAAGACACCTTGGGGTTTCGGGACTAGAAAAATAGGCGAAGAATACGCCGACTTAGAGGGCCTAATAATACCATCCTTTAACATTTGATCAATGATTTCTTTCAGAGCCTTCATTTTAGGTGGAGATAGCCTATAAGGTGGAAAACGGACAGGAACCGAATCCGTGACCTCAATTTTGTATTCAATAAGGTCAGTAACACCAAGAGTATCGGAGAACACCTCTGGAAACGACTGACACAACTTACGAATACTATCAGCCTGTTCCTCAGGTAGATGTCTAAGGTCTAACAACATCTCATCCTGGGTAGGCGAAATAGATGAACATGATGCAGAATTACATTTCAATAAGGGGATTTTACGATTAGACGCAAATTTGAAAGTGCACGACCTACTCTGAAGATCCAGCACAAGACCAGTGTGAGAAATGAAGTCAGCTCCCAATATAATGGGGCAAGACAAGTGCTTGGCCACAAAGAATTTAACTTTCCAAGTAAATTTAAAAATACGAATTTTGGCTTTTAAGGAACCTAAAATTTCTAATGGAGAAGAATTAGCCGAAACATATTGAACAGGAGATGAGCAATAGTCAGGAAGTTTACGAATAGATTTCAATTTCAAATACCATTGAGCCGAAATAATTGAACAAACACTGCCTGAATCTGAAAGAGCTGTTACAGGTTCGTTATTTAACTCAATTTTGAGGAAGGGCACAGGTGCGAGGGAATCCGCCGCAATCCTAAGACATTCTTTGGGGCATTCAAAAGATAAATCTGAAGACTGAGTTTTCCCTGAATTTTCGACCTGTTTACCAGGGGCTGAGCCTCGGGAAGATGGATTAGTCGACTCAGCCGAAGCCACTAGTCACTTTTTATTATTGGCATTGGTGGAATTTGCACCAGAAGTTGAGCAGGAGGGGGTGCTATTCGAATTTGGGCAATTCTTGGCGATATGCGAGAAAGCCCCACATTTAAAACAGCCTTGAGATGACCCTGCTCCATTCCTTGTCCCACTAGACTTGATTGATGGGCACTTGTTCCGAAGATGGTCAGGCGACCCGCAAGCATAACATTTACGGGGTGTGACTGGTCGGCGAGGTAGAGGCCGAGGATTACTAAAAGAAGGGGGGGTTCTATCGCGACACGCAAGGAATCGGCGTATCTAACTCCTTCAGCCGATACAGCCATAGCTTCAAGCTCAGCGAAAGTTTGTGGACGCGACGCAAAACACAAGTATGATCGGTAAGGTGCTGAAATACCTTCTACAATAGCCTGTACAATCTGATCTTCCGGAAAATGACGAGCAAACACCCTGGTATAGAATTTAATATCTTGGATGAAATCTGCCAAGTTTTCATCCAACCGCTGTACACGATAATAGTACTTCTGAATCAGGGATGACCTCGCACGAGCAGGAATGACATTTGCAAGAAGGTGTGCATGAAAATCTTCAATAGAGGACTGTTCAGCTATTGCTCTAACAATTTTGTCCGAGAGAACACCAATTGCATAGGGATAAATTATCTGCAAAATTTGACACGGAGAAAGAGAAAAAACAAGAGCATGGTCCTGAAACTCAACTAAAAACCGTAAAAATGCAATTACGTCACTGGTAGAGTTAACCGAAAACTTAGAGATACCTCTCAGCAACATAGCTAATGGATGGGGCAAACTGCTGAAACCCGGAGACGTAGTAGGAAGGGGCCTAAGTGGCGGAGAAGCAGATTCGGAAGGAGCATTATTTAACACAAAGGGTGGAATGGACTTGCGACGATCTGACATATTTTCTGATGGGGCAGATGTACGTTGTGTAGTCGCCTCAGTACTACTTCCTTCCTCTTTCGAGGAATCCTCCCCACTAACAATATTTACTACCATAGGTTGGTCGACTTTAGGGATAGCAGGTCCAGATAACAACTGACTAACTTTACTAGACATTTCGGACAAGTTTTCAGCAAGGGCACTAGCTTCCTTACCCTGAAGGTCATTTAACTTCAGAGACAATAGATCACACACCCTATTATAAAAGTGGTACAACCTAGCCTGTACCCTTTGAGTTGATTAGGAGATGCTAGCTCAGTAGTATTATTATTGATCGTGGAGAGAGCGTCGTCAATCTCTTTTTCTCTCAAAATCGGGATGGTAATAGGTAAATCAAGGGAATCTTTTAGCTTATTGGAGTCGACTGCAACCGTGCCTCCAGATTGAACATTTCTAAGAGATAGTTCGTAAATTAATTAATCTTTACGCAAATAGAAAGGATGAAGAACCTCGCGAGGGCCGGACATGATGACAGAACAATTTTGAAAAAGGAAAAATCAAAACATTCCAGCAACAGAGAAAATTGTTAGAGTTCGAAAGCAAGCAATGTTTAGCCGTCAAAAGGGGCTAAATTGAGACCCATTCAACCATGCTCTGCTACCACTTGTTACGGAGTATAGTGGATGTGCAGAGGTGAAAGAAGGTGCGGGGGTGAACAGGTCTCAAAATACGAAATTAAAGTTAAGATAAAATTTAACAAGGTTATATTTTCTTTTCAAGATTAAGAAATAACAAATAGAACAGGTACTCAGTAGCCGAAACACAATTCGAAAATGTACAATTACAGAGTTACAGTATTTGGGCTCCGAGTGCCAGATACACAATTCTTGAGCTATAAGCCCAACCTTACGATATACAGAATTCAACAAAGGGGCAGAAGACCCCTATCATGCCCAGGAGCACTTGCTCCCAATTACACAGTAAAGCCTCCTCGAGGCGCGCAGAAAACAACATTTTAGAAAGAGCAACCTGCTCTTAAGTTCGAGCCTATCAAAGGCCACACCAAACTCCACTTTCAAGTTGTCCTCCAAGAACATGAAAACAGGGGTAAAAATACCCAACCTACTGAGGCCTATTAAGTAAAGAAACAGGTCAATCACATGGCCTCTAAAATACCAACTTGAGAGGAGGCCTTCTTGCACTCCTAATACACTTTATATAAAACCTACTTGGCACTAGGCCGTTACTGCAAGGGCTAATCCCATACTAGAGAGGTGACTTATGGAAGGAGACAATTTACATTACATAAAGGAAGAAACGGTTGAGAAAATAAGTTCACCTCAACGCAATATGAGTGGGAGCTCGAGAGGGTTAAGCACTCTCTATCCCAATATGTAGTTTAAAAGATAAAATTGATACTAAGTGTCTTTACATTTTAGGGGAAATGTTACATTGTAGAAAGGCTTCGGACCTGCCCCGAGAGTTAAACTGCTGAGCTAACAAGAAAAGAAGTTATTAAACGGCCATTACCTGGTGGCTGAACTGCTGCCCGAAGAAAGAGGCGCTTCCCGCCCCCTGCTACGTACTTTACACACTGATAGATGTTACTGAAGTGGAGCGGAGACCGGAAAATCAGCAGTTTATATACCCTCGTGGAACGTTCGAGGCGTTTCAGGAATGAGAACACCCTCCCACAAGAATTTTATTGGCTAACAACGAAAACCCCTACACAAGATGAAGAAGAAACACATTATTGGTGGAAAATTAATTACAGAAATTTCTGATTGGCCAGTTTCAAACCTGGCAGAAAGAAAGGGTTAATATTGCCAACTTAAACAATAACTGAAAGAAATTTAACAAAGAACAAACTTATGAATTCAAAATTTCTCCAAAAAGCACAGTTCTTTCACTTCGCACTAGGGTGCATAATTGTAGTTTTTCAGTAGTGCCATCTGGAAGAGAATGTCCACACTTCTTACTACAGGCAAACCAAAAATACATCGAAAACGACCCAGTTCAGAAACTTCAAATTTACAAGTAGTGACATCTTCTGAGAAACTTGAAAATTAACACAGTAGATAAAGTTCAGACTTCCTCCAGTAGAGGAGTTTCAACTGGCGCAAAGTTTGAATTAGCGGCGTGGGGGTGTACCACCTGGTACAATTATTATTATTGTTATTATTATTATTATTATTATTATTATTATTATTTTTATTATTATTATTATTATTATTATTATTATTATTATTATTATTATTATTATTATTATTATTAAGACGATCGGCAGGCTCAAGCAGACGGCACCTATGTCAGTTAGCGTACCCTAAGAACGCCACACCTTCATAGCATCTCGAATTGTCATTACAAAACTGAATGAACGCCGTTCCAAGCCAATACGCATGGCAAAAGTAGTTTTCTTTTCGGAATTAATTTCCAGAGTAATCTGACAGTAAGCGAAAGCTGATACGCTCTCCTAGGTTGCAACCATGATCGAACATGCAACTACACTTCTGCTAAGCGAGGAAACATGGTTTGGGGCACGTAGCTGTCAGCTTCCATTCATGAAATAATGGGTTTGAATCCCATTGTCGGCAGCCCTGAATATGGCTTTCCGTGGTTTCTCATTTTCACACCGGGCAAATGCTGAGCCTGTACCTTAATTAAGTCCATGGCCGATTCCTTCCCCCCACCTGTCTCTTCCTATCCCACTGTCGCCATAAGACGTATCTGTATCGCTGTGACGTAAAGCAAATTCTAAAAAAAAAATTAAAAAAACACTTCTAGAAGGCCCTTGGATTAAACAGCCAAGTCATCCCTCAGACTACACATGCAAATACATTTTTCAGCACGCAAAATTCAGCCATTGTTTATACACTAAATCAATCTACCTGTCCTTTGAAAAAGAACAGACTGCCGCGATGTTTTCGTAAAACGGCTGTGTCGTGATCCGTTCATAGGGTGAGTAGATGTTAGACGGTAGATTCACTAATAGGTTATTCACATTCACAGTTATAATATCTTAGCTACGTGATATTAGTATACAATACAGTGCTGTTACAACTTAAGAGAAGGGTTCATATTCGTATTCTTCCAGTCATTTGTTGGACTTTGCGTCAGCACTTTACACAGTAACACACCTTTGTATCCTCGTGAAATTTTGATTATTAAATACCCGGACTTGTATATCAGTTAATACAACTCTGGTTAGTGGTAATGGAGTGAAGACCATGTGTAATTATAAACGTTTAGGCCTATCCGTTACCCTATGGTATTTCTAAATTGTAAGTTACATTTCCGTTTGGTTATCATTTAACCTTATCGTAGTAATATATCTCCAATATTTGACACTGGCCGGAATTATAGGGCACATACATTTAGTGAATCAGTTAGTATTTTAAACTGATAGAACCATGGGAGTGTGAATAAGGAAAGAGGCATTTTTCGATAGCTGAATGTTGTTTGTGATTACAGTTTGGAATAATTCCTTTCGTTCAGTCGTGTATTTAGGGTATTGAAACAAAATGTGAATGAAAATTCCCATCGTATGTTGACATGGACATGCGTCGGTATTAGACGAAATTTGAATTTGTATTCAGGTGTTAGGGCATGGTTAAGTCTTAGTCTAATAATAGAAGCGATGTGTCGTATTTAGTATGTAACTGATAAAAACCAAGCGGCTCGTTGAAGCTCAGGCTGTATTTGGTAGAATGCTTTGCCTTTCGTTTTAGCCGATTCTTTCTACTGCGCAGACCATTTCTGTTTAATGCGTTATTTGGTACTGATTAAATAATCCACGTAGGGATAGGCTATCTTGAACCCTAATATTAATCAATTTGCTGCTTCTTTTGCGAATGTATCTCCTTTGATCTTACCGTCGATGTTAAAATGGCTAGAGATCCAGACGAGTATTATATCCAGCTGTGAGCTTGTACCCGGGAGATAGTGGGTTCGAATCCCACTGTCGACAGGCCTGAAGACGGTTTTTCGTGGTTTCTCATTTTCACACCAGGCAAATGTGTAACTAATTAAGGCCGCTTCCTTCTCACTCCTAGTCCTTCCCTATCCCATCGTCTCCATAAGACCTATCTGTATCGGTGCGACGTAAAGCAAATTATAAAAAAAGAGTATTATATCGTGATTGATTTGTGCAAGGTTACGCAATAACATTCGAACATAGAGAAGGGTTCTTACCGGTTCTGACAGTTGCGGCCGTGACGAGAGCTACTGCGGAAACAATGGCGAACAGCAATGCGAGATATCCATCAACTTATTTGTCATTGAAATGCAAATGGCATTTCTGCATCTGTTTTCATAATGAAATTCTTTGTTCGCTTCCCTAAGCAAGATCAACTAGGCCTACAATCCTGTCAGACATTAATGAAGAATACAACATGGCGGAAAAAGGGCTCACTGTCTGCTAGGGACACAGCTGGGCATTTTAATTCCTAACTAATGTAATTAACGCGATAACGTTCATAATATTGGTATAGAAGAATTAGTATATGAAATATAAATCATATTTCCACAATTAAAAACATGAAACGGTTTAAAATAACATACCAAAATCGAAAAAAAAGTATTCGTCCAACTTACATAACCCTACAATTTCAAGATATTAGAATCATTCCGTATTGACGGTTTTCACTTTACAAAGGTAAAAAAACTGAGTGTATCCTCCTAATTCAATACATCATATATTCCATCATCAGATGGAGTAATCAAATTCAAACATGTTTCGGCTCCTTTGAGCCACCTTCAGATTGGAACTTCATTGACGGTTTCCACTAGGTCACTCACAGTTTACCATGCATCTTTCATCTCCTCTAACACAGCTTCTCAATTTTATGTCCCAGCCCTTCCGAACTTTTATAATAAGGCAAACCAACTAGCCAACATTATGAAACGATAATCAAGAATGGGACCGCTAAATTGAGAAGATATTGAGAATGCCGCTGTTCTAAAGCTTTAAATTTCATCGGTGTCTTTTCCTTGTCACAGGCATTTCGCCTACACGTTATCTCAGGCTTGATTTCTCAAACTTTTTCGCTCCCGCTCCCCTCCTAGCCATTCGATGTGATGGGTTTCTACAAAGACAGACTTTCGGCCTGTATTTCCGACACAGTGATTTCATCCTGTTTTGTACTGTTACAAAACCAATACTTTGTAAACTAAGAGGTCCGCAACCTCACTATGTGCACTTATTGTTCATTTCCATCTGTATAATTTGTTTTCATTTGTTTTCTTCTTAGTTTAACACATTTTTAGTTTCAATTATGTTTTGTATTAACTCCTGTTTCACTGAATTTTATCGCAGCGAGTTGTTTCTTGCTCCACGTGATGATGTAAATAGTGTATATTGTGCTAATTTTGTTTCCGTCTAGGCTCTCTTTCGCTATTCATTTGTTCCTTCATTATGTTTTTTGGCATTTTTTGCTTGTATTATGTATATTATTTCATCCCCCTTTTTTCACTGAAGATGGCTCAAACGAGCCGGAACAGGTTTGAATTTGATTACTCCATCTAATGATTGAATATATGATGTGTTGAATTAGGAGGATACACTCAATTTTTTTACCTTTGTAAAGTAAGCCTACAATGACAAAATGTAAGTACCGTACCGGTAATTAATATTCATTGGTAAAACAACCACACACAACATCCATAAGAGTGAAATGACACACTGCGCTTAGTAAATAAGTTATTCAGCAACCAGGCCTACTTTAAATATCACATGACCCAGTAACATAACCATACAACACTTGAAATTGACAAAATTTGCATCAAATTTTGTTGATAAAACACGATAGGGCACATGCAACACATTACAAGAAAAAAACTCATAGCACTTGAATAGCATACCGAACTTAGTAAATAAGAAATTCAGCAATCAAGTCTACTTTAAATATGTACATGACTCACTAACATAACCCTACAGCCAGTACAGTTGAAAATGACAAAATTAAAGCAACATATGTTGGTAAATCACATCAGTACAAAACACGTACCTATGTATGTTAAGTGCTCAGCCCGGAGGCTGGTTTGATCCTCAACAGTTCCACCATCACCTGTCATAGATGGCCTAGGTGTCACTGAAGAGGCGTACTAGGGAAATGAGAGGTGAGGTAGTTCCCCGTCGCTTTCCTCGTTGATCCAGAAGTAGCTTTTACACATCAGTCTGCCAAGCCCAATAAAATGAACGCACCGACTAACCCTATGAGCAATATTTTCACACCGTCCATGTCAGAGTCTGGCTGCATAAGAAATGGCATTACTAGGTTCACATATACCTCGGTCACTTTCATGTTAATACCAATATTGTTAGTCCGTTATTGGGTATTATAAATGTCCCAGCTAACTCGTTCCTGGTTGCCAGCGTTTCGCCCCAGTGTGCTTAGTTGGGCTCATCAGTTGGTAAATAGCACACCTACCAAGACGCATGGCTAGTGCATACCGTGGAGGTCACTGCGTAGGATACTGGAGCCATCGGCAGTGCCAATGCACTATGAGAGGCTTTGTCTCATTTTCAAAAATTGATGCCTGCCAGGCCATCAGGTTCCCTATGGGAATCAACATCTATATCACTCTCATGTTGTCAAAGCCAAGGACGAGACTGAGACAGGTTAATGAAAGTAACAAATTTGCTCTAGCCCATAGGAGAAGACATAGTGCACTGAGAACACTAGGTCTTGCCAGCAAAGGCATATTACATGAAAAAAACAAATTACCCAGGACAGTGAAATAACATGTTCTACAAACACACATTTACCAGCCACATCGTACTTTAAATATACAATTAAAGGTGTATTTATAAGAACATCAGGTTATTTTCAATGACACTACTCAAGATTAGAGACAAACTAAACTGACACATTTAAAGAGCTTTTCAATCTGCCGAGCACACAAGTTAAATATAGGCTAAATATTACACTATAAGATACCTGTAGAAAAACAAATTATTAAAAAGAATGGCATGCTTCATTATTAAAAGAACATAGGTTCTATTAAGTCACATTCAATATTTTTAAATATTTGCTTACTTTGACCAAACAGCCAGGAGTTTGAAATTTGAAACTTACGTCAATAAAGTTCTGCCTTCCCCAACTCCACCATACATTGTGAGGCATTTCCAAAACTGATAATCCTTCATTGACTCGAATCCCAACAGCTGCAATTCCTCTGCCCTTTATTATATCACTCCCCCAACCTGGTCAGGTCAATGACATGCTGCATTCCTCCTTCAGGTGCCTTACTGCTAGTGTGTTCTTAGTAATACTGTTCATTGTAGTTGCTATCATTAATATTTCTCATATTACAATTAATTTTTGAAACTACGCAAGAGTTCTTAATGAGCATGTAATGGTCTGTCTATTATACCGGAGCATTTTTAATTAGAGAGTCCTTGTAAGATGTTATTTTTAATGGTAAATGATAATCACTTCAAGGATCGTCTCGAGTGGCGAGGACGGTGCGTAAGTTCACAGGACCTACTACAGATAAGAATATCCTAACCCACATTCTGGACGTTTAAGTCCCCTTTGGGAGTCATTAAGCGCTCATGTAACAAGTGTGAATGGGACAATACTGGAAAATACGGTTTCCTTCTTAACAAATTAAAATGAGATCTTATCTTTTGAAGAGGATCATTTACTGCTAAGTTTCAACATTTTGCGTCGCTTTTCTTTTTATTGGTTCTGCATTTGCAGCATCACAGGTACTTCTCTTGAAGTTTTTACATGGAAGTTTCTTTGACAGTTCTTTTGAGTCACTTCTTTCCTCAAGGTTTTTACCATAATTATTAATGAAAACATTTGATATCGCATTAATGCACTTTTAATCATTGTTTTCTACTTCATACCACACTGACACTCATTATCAAGGTGGCTTACACTTTTTTCAATTAATTGAAATCCTAACACTACCAGTGCCTCTCTTTGATCGTGTAACTTAAGAAATTCTGGTTCGTAACTGTCACTAATTAATGAATGCAAAAGACTGAAAATGTTATAACACAAGGACATGACCATAGACGATGGACACTTCAAACCACCTCTGTTAACTAGATTAAAATACACCATCACTTCCCCGTCACTATCCACAAGCAATTCATTTTCACCCTGCAAAATTTTAATGCAGTCATCACACTTTCTACACAATATTTCAATCACTTCCAAACCGGTGTAATCCACAGTGTTTCAAGAGGAACCGTGATGTAAACTACTTCTTCTAATGCAGACTCTAATGCATCTAAATAATCAATAACTCCATCATGCCTATCGTTATGGACATTACGGGCAAAGTCTTTCAAAGAAAATTCCCTTTTTCAGACCTCATCTTCAATACTTTAAGCTTTCTTTCAGACTCAAGAATTTGTTCCACAGAAACATTATAAGTACAACCACTCAATCTTCTGTAGGCACCAAATCTTCCCTCTAAACTGTCTGTCTGCAATTTGGCAGTAAGCACATAAGCACATAAATGGTACTTCCTGAAAATATATTTACGCAGCTCTACCACTGTGGTAAGAGTGGTGTCAAACCAGTATATGTTTCACTTGTTAATCTTCCTTCTGTTTGTGACATGAGCCATATGTCTATTTATGTTTTTAAACATGTAAGGAATGAAAGTTTCTTGTCATCGGGCCCAGTAATTGAACTAGCCTCTTCATTCCTGGTATATTTACTTTCATGGGATGCTGTACATTACAGATTAACCACCACTTCTGAATTAATTTCAGAAACTGTATTGTGCCATTAGAACCTTCCATACCTTGACTTTTAAGTAATTCCAAACTAGCAATATTCTTAGGATCAAAGATTTTTACTGCTAATGATACCTTTTTCTCTCTATTGGTGTTGGATACAGAGCCTTTCTAGATAAATTTCGAGCCATTTTTAACAACAATCTCTTCTCTGAGTGAAACAATTCATTGAGGTCTGAAAATTAGGCCTCAGTAGTTGTAAATTTACTGACTGACTCTATACCAACATCAACATTGACAACTTCACTTAAAACAGCAAATGTCTCATCAACGTTTGGTATAATGAAGGTTTCATCCGATCTGTTCAACCAATTATTTCTAATGCAGTTGAGAATATGTACACTGTCAAAAAGAAGAAACAGGGACTTACATGGATCTGCTAGATTTTGAATACAGTGTTTCACGTTATCACTACCACATAAAATCTCAGACATTTTTTGTTGGTGCAATGGTTATCAGCAATCAAGCAGACAACATCAAAACCTAATTCAACCATAGGATATAAAATTCATGGTTCTGATCCGTATTGGATTGTAATTACAATATAATTATTAAATTAATGTCGTAATGATCCATCTTTCAATAGTATAATATGCAATATTGAAGGCGATGAACGACATAAAATTCATCAATAGACTATCAATTGGAACAGCGATGAAATTACTCAAAATTAAAATCACTCCTATCATAACATATGGACTAGAATTAATTTGGATACACTGCACACAGAGAAATCTGGAACAGATTGAGAAAGTGAAAGCCACTTTTCTGAAAAAATTATTATGCCTTTCCAAATTCACACCCTCTCGGCTCGCATACGAGCTCACCAGGGAGCCTTTCTACATTGAGGAACTACGACTACAGCTACTTTTGCCAGCAATTCCTGCATATAAAGGCCTCACGGAAGTGCTTTGGAAAAAGAAAAATGAAATGTGGTCAGAGTTCTACGCTACAGACGTTATGATCTACAGCGATTGGCAACAAGGGAACTATGTGCTGAGACATTTAGTGACACGCTACACCGTTCATGGCTTCCACTTCAAGGTGTGTATGACCAGTAAATATCACGATCCAGACGTCACCTGTGTTTGTGCTTTGTGAAACAGAAGCTGTGATCGATGTTACGCAATGATATGCAGTGAAAGGAAGTGCTCATTGAAAATGTTTTGCAGTGAGGGACAGTGACTATCCTAATAACTATTGTTAACTATTTTTTCCTGCACATTGTGCGCTTTTCCTCTTTATTATTAATATTCTAAATTGCATTAATTAGGGAATATTTTCGGCTGGGGCTGGCCATCTTCAGCCTTAATGTAAAACATCTAATGACTAAACAAATGTACACACACACAATTGACATAAAACAAATGAAACAAATATATACAAATTGGCATTAAAAACTGGGATCAAATTATGAGTAAATTTGAAAATAACTAGGTTCTAAATTCTTGCATCTTGAGTATGCTCATCATCGAGACTCTTTCATGTATATAAATAGACTTTCTGTTTTGCCTGGTAGGCTACGTAATCATAGGATATAAACTTCGTGGTTTTGATCCGTATTGAATTGTATATTTGTTCATTTGTTTCATGTCAATTGTGTGTGTGTACACTTGTTTAGTTATTAGATGTTTTACATTAAGGCTGAAGATGGCCAGCCCCGGCCGAAACTAGTCCCTAATTAATGTAATTTAGAATATTGCATATTATAGTATTGAAGGATGGATCATTACGACATTAATTTAATAATGATATTGTAATTCAACAATGACTTCTAAAACCCTTAGTGTGAGATCATGCAGTGTTTCAGAGTTCATATTTTTCACCAGAAAATACCAATTACATCTCTATTACCAGAATGCAATGATGAAGCCATAAATACTTGCATGGTAGATGCTGCATCATATTCTGAAAAATTTTCAGCCATTCCTACTAAATTACCAGCTTTATATGAGGTTTTTGAGTTTACATGACCTCATCAAGCATTACTAACACCAACTTTTCATTCTCTTTTAAAAGTTAACTTTTTTCTCTCAAAAAACTACCTGTGCAGGACCTATGCCTGGACTGCTGGGAACTATTTTCGATAAAAAAAAAGTGTCTTAAATATACATGATGACGCAATGCCATTACTTTTGTTTTACGTAAAAGCTTGTATGCACCAGGGTACGAATAAGAGAAAGTCGCAGCCCATATTGGTAGTTCTGGGGAGTATCTTATTTTATTGAATACAGAGAGCTCTAACTGTTCCAAGACAAAAATTTTATTTTACTAGTTCTCTCTTTACTAAACTCACATTTTAACACAAGTGCATTTTTCACAAGCTTCATCAAAAAAGAAAGTTTATCAGTGAGACCAATATTATCATCAGAATAACTTGTAAGATGAAATACCAAAGTGTCAAAGTTTGTCCATCTGTCAAACTTCAGGTCTTCACAACCGTCAGATTCCTATATAAACCTAATATGCTCTGTAGGCAAACACACATTTTTGTGAAACACTTGGACACTAAAAGAACTGGAACCTTAAAACTCACTGAAACTGATGGAACGTTAGTAAATGCTTCATCATCCACCTTCACAAACAACACATAATCTTCCTTCACATTGCAGTGAATGGTTTAACACTTTTTTCTGAACTTCACAGATGAATGTGGTAAAATCAGTAATTTCGTCATTTTCGCACCACTTATTGAAATTCTCCTCATCTCTCCTAATAAGCTCTTGAAACCTGTCTTCGGAATTTGTCCTTTGTTTTGAAACACTAACAGTGTGGTAAGACAAGAAATTATACAGAAAAACTAAAGTTGATGAATTTGGGACTTACCTTAGATCACAATTCAGTTGTTGGATAAGTGAAGGGAGTAATGTGGACACACTTTGGGCTAAATTTAAAGGAATCATTTGGGAAGGAGAGAAGTTATTTGTACCTGTTAAGAAGGGTAAAATGACATCAGACCCTGTTTATTACACAAGGGAAATAAGAAAATTAAAAAGAAAAGTAGAATAGTAAGCAGGAAAATCAAAGAAGGTAGGGAGAATATTGGAGCTAGAAAACAGCTAATGAGGGAACTGAATAGAGTGAAAAAGGAAGCAAAAGAGAATTATATGAATGGCATACTTCAAGAGGGCAATGACCACAAAGGGAAATGGAAAATGTTGTATTCATATATTAGGAATCAAAAAGGAAAAGGAATCCAAATTCCTACAATGGTGGGAGAAGGGGGTGAACACTATTTAACAGATACTGAGAAAACAAATCTATTTAGTAGAGAATTCAGAGTTTCAGTAGAAGATTGTCAGGAGTTGGAAACCGTAACAGAAGATAGAGAGGGAGAGACACATAGGGAAACAAGAAGCTTCTGATTCACAAATGAAGATATTTTCAGAGAAATCCAACTGCTTCAGCAAGGAAAAGCAGCAGGAACTGATCAAATTACTGGGGAGGTATTAAAGACAATGGGGTGGTACATAGCGCTTAATTTAAAATTTCTCTTTGACTATGTCATAAATAATAGTGTAATACCAAAGGAATGGAAGGTATCTATAATAATACCCATTTATAAAGGAAAGGATGATAAAAGGAAACCAGAGAACTACAGACCAATCAGCCTGACCAGTATAGTTTGTAAAATACTGGAGAGTTTAATATCAACGTACAGCAGAGGGATGTGTGATAATAAAAATTGGTTCCTGAGGAGCCAGTATGGATTTAGAAAGAAATTTTCAATTGGATTCAGGAGGCCAATTAGATTGCATAGCCATAGATCTTTCCAAAGCCTTTGATAGAGTGGAACATGGAATATTATTAAAGAAATTGGGGGAGTAGGATTGAACGTAAGGGTTATACGTTGGATAAGAACATTTCTAAATTCAAGGGTTCAGAAAATCAAAGTAGGAAATAATATATCACAGGAAGAGAAAGTATGGAAGCAAATTGCACAGGGTAGTATAATCGGTCCGTTACTTTTTTAATATGCGCAAATGATTTAGGGAACAATATAACATCAAAAATAAGATTGTATGCAGATGACATAATTGTTTATAGGGAAATAAATAACATTGAGGATTGTTCAGAATTACAAAGGGGCCATTACCGTATCCAACAATGGGTTGAAGAAAATAATATGAATGTTAATGGAAGCAAATCAACTGTTACAACATTTACAAACAGGAGTTTTAAAACTGGATTTGAATATACTTTGGATGAGGTAGTTATCCCAAAAGATGGCAAGTGCAAATACTTAGGTGTAAGATTTGAAATTAATTTGCACTGGAAGGGCCATGTGGATGACATTGTTGGGAAAGCATACAGATCGTTACATGTCATAATGAGGCTACTTAAAGGATGCAATAAAGAATTAAAAGAAAAAAGTTACTTAAGTATGGTTCGTCCATTATTGGAATATGCAAACAGTGTTTGGGATCCTAACCAAGAATACTTAATAAAAGAAATAGATAGTGTGCAGAGGAAAGCAGCAAGATTTGTAACAGGGAATTTCAGGAGAAAAAGTAGTGTATCAGAAATGTTAGACGAACTTGGGTGGGAAACTTTAAGTAAGAGAAGGGAGAAAACTGGACTTATAGGATTATATAGAGCCTATACAGGAGAAGAAGCATGGGGAGAAATCCGTGAGAGGCTTCAGTTGAAAAATAATTATATCATCAGAACTGACCACAAGTATAAAATTAGAAGGAATTTTAGCAGAAGCGATTGGGGTAAATTTTCATTCATTGGGAAGGGCGTGAAGGAGTGGAACAGTTTACCAGAGGTAGTGTTTGATCCTTTTCCAAAATCTGTACAAATATTCAAGAATAGAATAAACAGCAACAGAGAAAATAAATGAAATGTTAGAGAGCATTCGACCAGTGCAGGATATTGTAAATAAAAATGTGTGTGATTAAATTTATTCCATCCCCTGGTCTATGGAGTTTGGACAGCCCAATTAGGGGACTGTCTGTAGGAGTGAAGTACAGTGGGGGCTTCAAGGGCCCTGGGACCGCTACGGTAGCTGTGAAGGCCCTTCAGGGACTCTGAAAAGTGGAGGTAAAAGGGGGCTCTGGTTAAGACGCAGCGGGTCGTTATGCTACTTAGGCTCCAAAATGGGTAAGAATAAATAAGTATGCGCATGCAATGTTAATTTTAATCTTATACCAGTTGTATAGTATTATTAGAAGTAATTTCACATACTGTATATGAGTTGACTATGTTTGTAAGTACAGGAGATATTATAAGTAGAATTTTGTAAACAATATAAATTTATTAAGGATGAGGTGTGTGTTTAATAGAAAAAATTGTTAGTTTAAATTGTATAATATTGTATTCTAGGAAAATTTCCTTCGTCTCTTGTTAATTTAAAATTTAGTGCTTGACAATAATGTATTTTATTGTACCATTTGCCACCGAGGTAGACATCTCATTTGCAAACAAAGAGAGTTTGATTTGATTTGATTTGATTTGATTTGAGGTATGATTAGGAAATATAGTGGGGTATGCATCAGAAGTCAGTTTTGGGATTTTTCTGGGCACTCTAATGGGATCACCGTTTAGCACAGGAAAAACATCTTCGCTTATAATAAACTTAGGGTCAAAATGGTTAATGCATACGGAAGTATTATCAGTCACTTCAAAATGGTCACGATGAATATTCCTAACCCACTTGTCTTGTAAAATTTTGTCCTTAGGAAACATAAAAGTTGTAGTATTGGAAGATCCGTTATTTGATCGACAACCGAGCACAGAACATGTACTACTCATTGTACTTATATAACACATGTATGCACTTCACCGGGCCAAACTCACCGAAGCAGCAGCACCAAATAATATACGGCACTAATAACCTCTAAAATTGAGATATACAAGTATAGTTACCCTCAACTCCATCAGACCAAAAGCACAGAAGGTCCAACAAATAATATACGGGACTACGGCAGGAAAATGCTAGGGCTGTACCTTAAGGCCACGGCCGCTTCCTTCCCATTCGTAGGCCTTTCCTATCCCACCGTCGCCATAAGACCTATCTGTGTCGATGCGACGTAAAGCAAATAGCAAAAAAGAACAACTTCCCATTTGCAATACAAGTGAGTCCAATCAATCAGTCACCAGGTAAGAGTTCCATTATCAATTGTTTACATACATTTTCTTAAATGATGTCACAGTTGGAAATTAATCATATTCATCCCTCTGCCTATAAACAAGTATTTGCCCCTATTTGTCATATTAAATTCCAACTGTATTTTCATATAACGATCTTTCATATGTACTTTTAAAAACACCGTTCAAGCATATTCATCCACTAATGTTATTTACACCACCTCTCCAAAGCTCGAATTATACCACTTAGTCGAGCAGACCGTCTCCTATATTTGCAATATTCTTGTAACAACTCTTTTGTCAGGAAACACCCAGAAAGATCGCACTGCTTCCCTTTGAATTTTTCCCAAGTCTGGAATCAAGAAATCCTCATATGGTTGCTATATATTGGAACTATATTCTAATTTGGAGTCTTACCAGCGACTTATATTCCCTCACCTTTAGACCTTATACAACCCCTAAAGACCCACATAACCATACGAAGAGGTTTGTAAACTTTCTTTAAAACTTTATTAATGTGATACAGCAATACAGATGTTGTCCGTAAGGCCGGTCTCCACTGTTTAACATTTAACACCAACATGTTAAATTTAACATGTTACAGTTGACATGTATATTGTGATTGTGTCTTCCAATTGACTTTGCATGTAAACTCAGAATGTTGAGTTACCGTAACACTTTTAACATGTTGGCGTGTTTTCCGCTCCAAGTGGAAAACATGTCAAGTCAATTCGTTGTTCGTGCGTTGTCGGCACAGCTTCGGCAACTTCCATGATGTTTCCATGCCAACACATAACCTAAACGATGAAAACGACGTGCTCCTCATGAAGTAGGATTATAATTACAACACTCCGCAATACTCCTTCTCTTTGTTATAAGCTACAAATACAGTACACGCACGTGTGTCGTTCTTTCTGCACTATACTAAAATGTCAGAATGGGGTAGAGCAAGGAGATTACTCTGGACTTAATTAATGATTTAATAGAAAGGCCTTATTTGTGGGATGTCTCATCAGAGGAATACAGATATAAAGCGAAGAAAGCCGACAGTTTCCAGGAACTCGAAAATATCTATAATTGTTCCCGCGAGTAAATCGAAAAAGAAAAAAAACAACAAAACAACTAGCGTCCCTCCGCTCCCAGTACAGTCGAGAATTGCAGAAAGTTCAGAAAAGTCGGTAGTCGGGAGCGGACGAAGTTTATACCCTGTACTTCAAAGTGGTTTGCTTTTGAAGCTATGAGCAGAGTGAGGGGAGGAAATGTGCCTAATAAAACTGAATTTCTAAATCATAACAAGAAGCAACAGTGGCAATAACAAAGGCCAATTCCTCTTCATCTGAGTCCATTGTCCTTATTTAAAAATACTAGACACCATCTAAATGTATTGGTACCATAAATTGATATGATGAACTACCTGTATATAAACAAAGGATGTCAAGTTTAACATGTTTATTAAGTGTGGACACAATGTTAAATGAAACAGTTTTTGACATTTAGGCTAACATTTAACATGCTGATGGTGTCACCAGTTAACATTTAACACTTTTAACATTTAACATGTTGTTGTTAAATGTTAATCAGTGGAGACCGGCCTTTATATTAACACCTAGTCAATGCCATACCCAGTAATATTTTTCGGGGTTTAGGATTTTTTGTCGGGGGCTCTTAAAACTAAAGATATAGGAGCAATAAAATACCTTGTGGATCGGAATGGTAGATTACACCCTCGGTATCCTCCGCCTGTTATATGAGGTGACTAAAGGGGACCGGGTGATCTCAATATTGGAGCGTAGGTCAGCAACCATGGCTTCCGTAGCTAAGTCTAGCAATGCTCCCACTTTCTTGTGACAAGCTCCTCAATTTCATTTTTCTTATCCCACCACCATTGGTCAACAGTTGTTCTCTTTCAACCCCGACGTTAATATGTTTGCAAGGCTTAGGAATATGTCATTTTCACCCCTTTCATATGCCAATGTCTTCATTCTTCGAAGGTAGGGCATCTTCCACATTCCTCTGATTAGAGTTAATAAAGACTTGTTGCCCAACAATAAGAAGAAGAATAATAAAAAAGAAAATCCTACGGCTCCAGAGATGAGATCATCTCTTTCGAGATGACGCCCTATAGGCTACCTGCACATCTGTGAGGATGGATTCTACCTAAAATGAATTCTAATTCTGAAGTCGGGAATCGAATCTGGGACTCTGCAGGTCAAAGGCCAACATGATAATCATTTAACCATGAAACCGGACCTGTCCTCATCACGAGGTGGTGCAGCTCTTTTCAGACAAAGCCCAATGTAGGTGTTTATTTTAACCTCCTACCAGCACTCCTGTCCTTTTTAAACGCATGTAAGTACACGAAATCGAACCCGGGGACTCTGATGACGACAGTTAGCAACACTAAACCTTGCGCTACGAAGGTGGACGTTGCACAGATGAAATTCCTCTTAAAGCAAATAAAAACACTATATTTTAGTTATTACAATTCAAGTATTAAGATGTGTGTTCTGCCAGGATGGCAGTACAGTAAGTGAGATTGAATCTAGGTGTAGTAAAGCCAATGCAGTGAGCTCGCAGTTGCGATCAACAATATTTTGTAAGAAGGAAGTCTGTTTCCGTACGAAACTTTCTTCATATCGGTCTGTTTCCAGACCAACTTTGCTTTCCGGAAGCGAACTTTCTTCACATCGGTCTGTTTCCAGACCAACTTTGCTTTTCGGAAGCGAAAGCTGGGTGGATATTCTATTCATACATTAGAAGTAACAGACATGGAAGTAGTAAGAATGATTGCTAGTACAAACAGGTGGGAACAATAGCAGAAGGATTCTCGAAATGAGGAGTTAAAGAATAAGTTAGGAATGAACTCGTTGGATGAAGCTGAACGAACAAAGCGTCTTTGGTGATGGGATCATGTGAAGCGAATGGAGGAGGATAGGTTACCTAGAAGAATAATGGACTCTGTTATGAAGGGTAAGAGAAGTAGAGGTAGACCAAGAAGACGATGGTTAGGCTCAGTTTCTAACGATTTAAAGATATAGAACTAAAGAAGGAGACAAAAGTAGATACAAATAGAGAATGGTGGCGGCGTTTAATAAATTCACAGAGGCTTGTAGATTGAACGCTGAGAGCCAGAACGGTCTATAATGAAGATGTATGTATGTATGTAAGTAGAATTAATCGAATGAAAAGTTCAAACAGTTTTTTAGAGGAGCACCATCTACAACTCAGCAGGTTAATTGGAAACGTAAATTCACAGTGGTTTAGACAAAGAGACCTGACATTTCTTTAAAAAATAGAGGAAACTAATATTTTACACTAAAGTTATTATTACAGCCCGGAAGTTAGGCAAAATGCCTTTTTTATCTGGGTGGATATATCGAAATGTCACATAGAAACGAACATGTTTCCGTGCATTTACCAGTTACTATTATTACCAGTTATTATTTTGCCTTTTTTGCCTATTTTAGCTTCCGTAGCCTATTTGATAGTTTAATGCCTTGTTTGTTTTAAGTTGTTGATATTTTCTGCTATTATTTACGTATTCGAATTTATCAATGGAAAGAAAAATAGATTATTCCAATGTACTGTATTAATAAAAATAATTATTTTAACTTAATAGATAACAAATAACATTTACACAAACGACATTTTCATATTGCACAAATCTCTACCGAAAACTCCACAAGCAAATTGATCGAGACGGTTGCCAGGTCCCGTCCTTGCTACGTAAAATTAAGTGCTGGTGATGATTATTGTTTCAACAGGAAGAACAAGTTGGTAACCATCCTCTACTAACACTAATAAGATGGACGAAATGGAACTTAAGAGCGAGGAACCTGACACAAGTAAGTGGAAGCAACGTAGACTCAGCTAGGGGAACCGTGGTTCCCAACCCACATTCCCAATTTGAGAGGCCCTGGTCCCCCTTTTAGTCGCCTCCTCTTACGACAGACAGGGGATACGTTGAGGTTCAAGCACATAAATAAATATTATAATAATGTTTATTCTAACAATGTGTATAGTTTATAATATTATATTTCCATAAAATTTGCGGGTGCGTTGTAATGCTAGAATAAGTAACTCGCGAGATCACGATAAAACTATAACAATTAAGTAGGTAATTTGCAGTTAAAAATGACGATGTCCGATTACAATTTTAAACTAACAAACTTCAATCAATTACTCCACTTATTGTTGCAAAGATGACCTTTTAGATAGGGAAAACAAAAATAACTAAAATGAGTATGTCAGGAACAAAGGTGCGCCCACTCTTGTTGCACTTGCTTCATGCAAGATGTTCCCTTTTCTAGGATTTCTTTCTTGTTTCTGAGTCAGGGATTTGGTTTTGGTTAATCGACCAACAAAAGCAAAATGCAATTTTCTAAGGAAATATAAATTGATAAAATTGTTTAGCGACTACCATAAAGTGTTCAAAACTAATTACCTTTCACTTATAAGCACGAATAGACGACACCCATTCTGGAAGAAATCTAGTAGGACACTGGAGAAATAGAGATTAAGAACGGAATATCTTGTTTAAAAAACGAATTTGCTATTTGAATTATTTGCTATAAATTACCGAAATTTCTCATAAAGTTTATTTCAGGCTCTTAATTAAATCTTAAAGTCTGGCTCCCAGGTTGAATTGACAGCGTATTGGCACAGAACCCTGGGTTCATTTCAAGTATTATTATTATTATTATTATTATTATTATTATTATTATTATTATTATTATTATTATTATTATTCTATGTGGCTCAGACGGTAACGCGTCGGCCTCTTACCGCTGGATACCGTGGTTTAAATCCCGGTCACTCCATGCGAGATTTTTGCTGGACAAAGCGAAGGCGGGACAGGTATTTCTCCGGGTACTCCGGTTTTCCCTGTCATCTTTCATTCCAGCAACACTCTCCATTATCATTTCATAGCATTTCTCATTCATTAATAATCACCTTGGGAGTGGCGACCCCACTGTAATAATAGCCTATATATATGGTTCATTCATATCATATCATATCATATCATATCATATCATATCATATCATATCATATCATATCATATCATATCATATCATATCATATCATATCATATCATATTATTATTATTATTATTATTATTATTACTACGGGAATATAGTGGATATCAGAGGTGTAAGGAGGTGCCGGGGTGAATGAGTGGACAGAGAAAAGATCAAAGTATAATTTTAAACACTAAATTTTGAAATTTTATTTCTCTCCTTTTTTCTGACTTTAAACTTGATGAACAACAACAATTCATGAGCTCGTCGGCTCAGATAACAGGAATGATCAAACTTCAGGTACACAATAATTTGCAGAATGAGCTGAAAGCTCCAAAGTTACACCATTCCAAAGAGCCCCTTTGCTCCACTCAATTTACACTCTAGGAGACTGCGCTCCAAAACTTACTACAATCTAGCCTCTCAAGGGCACAATTTTCTTATCCACACAGTAGACAAACCTAGAAAACAGAGGCCCCTGTCTTTTCTGATTGACAGTCTGATCCACAATAGACTATGAGTAAATAGAAATTAAACAGAGGCAAAAAGTGCCCATTCTAAATGGTCTTAGTGGTCAAAAGAAAAGGTTTAAGAAATCGGCCATATACAAAATGCTAGGAGGCGAAGCACTTGCACTCCTTCTGAAATACACTTGAAAACACTTAAGGTCCTATCTGGGCTTATGGCCCGAAGTTACAGAGGCTAAGCCTATATTACACTGGGTGACTAGATGGTGAAAATATTAAGTTCCAAAATATAGTTATTTAAAGTTTAGTTGAATGTGAATTAAAAGAGGGAGCACACTCTCTATTCCCTAAGTTACATCTTTCCCAGCGCTGATTTAAATAAAGTCCTTAGACTTGCTTGGAAATTTACAATTAAAACATGATAATCAACTTTAGAAATTTACAATAAGTATGAATTATGAAAATTTCCCCTCAAGTCAGCTATATGGAGCTATCACATACTTAAAAGATATCTGACATCACCAGCGGGCAAGACTTTCCCCTGCCTCCACAAACGTATGCACTCTAGAATGGAACGATGAAGAAGACAACATGGACCAAAAGCCTCCAGTTTTTATAGCGGAGGGGAAAGTTCCAGAACTCTCTAGGCCGATGGCCTATACACACCCTCAATATGTTTTATTGGCTAACCAAATAAATATCAAAATTTCTGATTGGCTAATACTATTATGAAAAAAAGGGTGGCTATGTAGTGCTGAAAACTTCAGCACATAAAGAAACAATTTTACAAACACTTCAGGTTATTCAACTTAGAATATACAAATTTCATTGAAAATTAACTGTCCGTACTCCCAGCAGACGTGGCACATAAGACGACAGTAGAGACATCTGAAGATTAAAGTTAAAAACTTCTTCCAACACACAGTTCAGTGTTTACATCACAGATGGTTTTCTAAAAGGCACTCAGTTCAAATGCATGGAAAAGGTAATAATAATAATAATCGTATGGCCTCAGCTACCGTTTGCAGACATTTCGATTTGACGCCATCTGGCTGTCTGCTCGTCAATTTCGACGTCTATGGCTGAGATTTAATTAATTTTGTCGGGTAAATACCAAATGTATCACCAGAGATCTTTTACATGCCGACATCGTACGACATGGAAAAGGTGTACCTCCGGTACAATTATTATTATTATTATTATTATTATTATTATTATTATTATTATTATTATTATTATTATTATTATTATTATTATTATTATTAGCGTATTCTCCCAATATTGGAAGACGTTAAGCAAACAACTCAATCAAGCTTTCTTTGGGTTCTTCTTGTTCTTCCAATAGGCTTTCATTCTCTCTGAGAAGGCTTGTTTACGTTCTTCCGACCATTTCGGTCTGCAGTGTTTTTGCTTTGGTTGCTCTGATGTAACTTCCCACTTGTTGACTTTGTGTCTGAAGGTGTCTCTTTCTGAAATGTCTGTTGCACATATGTTTGCGTTTTTGAAGTCCTTTCGAAGTTCGTCCAGCCAAGGTGTTGAATTCTTAAGTGAGCTAACATAATTTAATATTCTTTTTGACAGTCGATTTTCTGGTAATCTTGTGAGGTGCCCAAAGAATTATTATTATTATTATTATTATTATTATTATTATTATTATTATTATTATTATTATTATTATTATTATCCATTCTCCAAGGAAGGGGGTCCTATTTTACGTAAGTATGTTAGGGCAATAGTTTATAACAATACAAAATTAAATGTTATTAATAAAATTCCTAGTCTAACAAAATACTGCAAAGAGTATTACAATATGTCTGCTGCATAAAAATAAGTAAAGACTGATAATGATTATTTCAGGTGATTAGTAAATACTTTTAAGAATAAGCTATTGTTTGAAGTCATTTGAATTAGATTTACCTTTTAGTTAAAAGTACAGCAAATGCCGGAAAAGTTCTGAAAGAATAAAGCAGTTACCTGTAAGTATTTACTTGCACTTGTAAGTAAATACTTAACATACCGGAAATGACGGCTGCTGGAGTCACCTTATTTCGATAGGTGATGGCATGCTTCACAGGAAAGTAAATATCAGTATGAATATAACCAGTAGTTGTTAGGTAAGTTTCTATTCCCTTTCTTCTTATATATTGGACAAAAAATCCCATATTCCCATTCCTTCGGTACCTCCCCCCCATTAAAAGTCCTGTTGAATAGTTGTACAATTCCCTCTCCCATCTGGTTGCATTTACTTATTTGTTTCCAAAATACATTGCTGATACCATTCCTACCCCCACCCCCGCCCCTGATTTCATCTTCAGTTTACCAATCACCCCCTGTACTTCTTCCAGTGTGAATTCCTTATCTAGTTCTTGTATACTTACTTCCATATTAGAGCACATGACCTGCCTTCTTTCCTTATACTCCCATTCGTCTCTTTCTCCTAATAACTGGCTAAAATATGTCACCCACTGTACATAATCAATATTCATTTTCTTCAGTCCCTTCTCTGCTTTATTAATAGTATTTATTCTCTTCAATATTCTTTCAAATTGATTCGTTCTGCATTCCCTGTTTACTAGCTCTGATTGGTCCTTCAACCACTGCTTCTTCCTCTCCGCTATTTTGCTCTTGTTCCCTTTCCTCAGCCTGCAAAATACTTCTCGTTATTTGCTCCTTCCTTTTGCTCAATATTCTTTTAATGCTCTTAACGCTGCCTTTCTGCAGATCTCATACTCCTTCTTATACCAACCATCACCTTCCATTGTTCTTCCTTCTGCTGCGTTCGACTGCCCGTGCCACTCTCCTTATAGGATATTCTATTAACTCCAGCGCTCTATCTATATTATTTTCCCCCAGCTCCCTTTCCAAACCAATTCTAATTAAATGTATCTATTTATCTATAAATGCGTCTAGTTCTACTTTTGAGTTCTCTGTCCATATATTGTACCCGCTCAAAGCCTGAGTCCCAACCAGCATTTATCTCAGAGAGTGTTACGGTCCGAATCTATCGCAACTAATAAACAATAAAAAAAATATATTTTGAGATACAAGATCTCAAACTAAATCTAAGGGCGCCAATCAGTACTACAGGGTTGAACGGGACACTCTAATCTTTAACTTTAGGGCTCATCATCAAACATACAAATTATATATCTATTCAGATCAAAGGGAAATTATGAAGGCTCCATCCTAGGGATGGGGACGGATATTTAAACGGTCACCAAGTGTTTACTATTCTACAAGAACAAGAACCTGGAACTGTTTCCTTGCAAATGCTAAAGGAGCATTTTATTTAAGTAAACAAAATAATTTTTACACACAACCAAAATCTGTTGAGCCTTGATTTGCCGGAAATTTGGCAAATTATTCCTGAAAAATGATTACATAACATTTATCACTTTTGACCACCCTTCCATTTGGGTGGTGGAACCGTTGATATCTGAAGGTATCAGATTTACCTTCGTTAATACCATGACCATATTTGGTCGTGGACCAATTACCTGTTGGCTAAGTAGGCGCGATCACATGGACCATGTTATCGCCTCCACTTTGATTGAGATGAGACCAACCCGGGAGACTACAAACTCTCCCCGGTTTCCTAACCAAGATATGCTAATCGTTAGTTGAAGGAAACGACAAAGGCACTTTAACCTAATGGTCCAGAAGTAGGGATTTGCCTTCATTTTACAACTATTAACTTAACTTATTATTCACAACACTTGACATTATTACGTTAATTCACCAGCTGACTTCCCTAGTATCATTCATCATCAGCATCCGAAATAAAAAAATAAAAAATAAAAATATTAAAAAAATTATTATTATTATTATTGTACCCGATGCATTTACTGGACGTATTAAAAATGGCGCCTACGGAAGGTAGAGGCCAGCCAAGGCAAAGAAATGTGTAATAGGGTATCGATATTGATGTATGCTAGAAGGCCATGACTAACTTAAACCTACCACTATGAAGGCGGTGTACAATGGTGTAGAATCGATAGAATTGTTTTTAAAAAATAAGAAGGATCAAACAGATTATTATAAAAACTGACTTAAAAAATTGACGTGGTAAGGACAAGATATCCCGAACATCGCTCTCAAAAATAAGCAAGATTTACAACATCTAACGTGAAATTTTAAGCTGAGAGGACGGAAATATTGAACGAAACGAAGAGATAAACTTTGAAATACCGTAAAGAGGGAATAAAATCTAGAAGTTTTGAAAAGTCAGTCCAAATACTTAGACGCAAAATCGTTTGGAAACAAGAAGTCGATTGAGACGTGAGAGCTCGAGGTTGAGCTATATTAAGTGAAAATAATAGCAAGGCTAGCCTAAATAAAGAAGCAATCATTATAAAAATATATATATACTACGCAGAACCATGATGAATTCATATTTTCCAGAGTCGACGCATATTGTCTGCTGTGTTCCTGAACAGATGATGGCTTGCTAAATCGGCATAGACCAACCTGGAGGGAGATGTCATCCTGGCTGTTAAAACCACCCGACCCGTGTGGAGGAGGTCATTCTACCTGAGATACCAATGGTGGAGAACCTGCCCAGTTCTCAATCCAAGGCCTGCGGCCAGACCGAAGAGCAACTAAGGCCCGAGATATTGAATGGCGAGCTAAGTAATAGTATTAAGTAGTATAATTTCTTATGTAGAGTATTACCAGTATATGCAATAGATCTGAATAGCCTAAGCGTGAGATAATTAAGTGTGCAGTGAATATAAGAAAGTGCAGTGTGAAATATTTAAGACGATATATCGTGACAGAATGGTAACGTGTTTACTACATTATCTTATCCAAGGATGAAGGAATACGATTTAAAATGTGACATAGTGTAACAGCTGTTTTCAAAGAATCCCGGTTAGTTAGAAAGATCCATGAGTGATATAATACCAGTTAAACCCAGTTACGTCACAGAGTGACGCATGTTTGAATTGGTTAAGTTAAATTACCATACTCTTTGCTATGTGAATATATTGAAAGAATACATACTGAATTTGGGGTTATATGTTGAATTGTATGACAAAATGCGTTTTGAGGAACGAATTCTGCGCGATTGGAGAGATACGTATCGTTGTGTTTAATTAATATTGGAGGTTAAACGCGGTAATTATAGATGTTAAATGAATTAAATATGGGTTAAAACGAAGGTTAATAATGAAATAATGGAAGTACATATGGTATTTTAAATGATATATTGCGCAGATTAACAGGAAGTAAAACGTATATGATATATATAATGTGCGATGTAGGAGCACATGTAAAGCGACTACGGAGTATAAGTATGCCCCAGGGAGGAACTATAGCAAGGTATGGACAATAAAATTACGCATATTTTAATGAAGTGTGAAAGTGGTTTGACAATAATAACAACCGGTGATGGGCAAATGAATACATGATTGTATCATATTCTGAATGAATGGTAATTGCGTGGAAGATCAAACTTGTATGCAACTAGTATGATAATGTAGTGTTGAAATATCTTTATGTAGGCATTTGCACATCTATATATATGAAAAATGCTTAGTGACTATGTGCATATTGAACTGGAATACGTTACATAAGAAATTATCTAGATAGAGTAGGGAAATTATTTGAGATTTACGTAGGATATCATCGATGTTTCGTTAATCTGAAATATTATTAGAGCGAATATTTAATTAGGAGCCGTAAGTTAAGTGGCAATCGGACCGAGAAACTTAGTGCGTCATTCAATATTTCATTTTCTTCACTGTTGTCTGCACCAACGAATTCAGATAATTTTCAATGTAACTTAGGTCACTGATATTTGTATTCAGGACACTTTATTCAAATTCAGTTCATTTCCGCGATAACTTGAACAATATAATGGTTGTATTTTTTATGAGGGTGTATAATTAACACCGTGAGTGATGGAATAATTTATTGATATACCGAATTTTGACCGTGGTCTGAAGACTTTGATATAGTACATACTTAAGTGACCAGATGTAAATTTTAATAGGAAGATGAAACAAAGCAACAATTCATTTCAGGAATACGCGACCCAGAATGATAAGATATGTAAACTTAGTTTAGGAGTAAGGCAGCGCTGACCTAGAATATTTGATTCAGTAATTAAAATATTTATTTATTAGGTTGATAATTGGAAGATTATGAGCAATATTTGACATTAACCATTTCTTTCGCAAATCTTGATAGTTTAATAAATATGTTTCTTGATTAATTTTTATAGAATGGAATGAGTTTTCATTTATAATGGTAGTCTGTAGTTGTACTTAGTGAGTAAGGTTCTCATTATGCGGATGTGTTTTTCGAACGGTTGACCGATGTTTATGTTCACAAAATCCACTACTGAGCGTTGAATTACGTAATTCTGAACCGCATATGATGCCGTTAATTTCTCTTTGAACACACGTTAAACCAAAACATAGAAAAATTAACCATTTTTCTGGAGGCATGAATACCCTGAGATATGTAACTGACTAGTTGGGAAAATACTGTGGTCACCCTGACCCGTAGGGTGCAGTATTATTATTATCAACATTATTATTAATAGTGGAAATAGTGATTATCGTAACCCTTAATCATCGTCGCTATAATACTTCAACTCCTCGCTCTTATTATTCTCATTAAAAAATCAAAATAAATAAGTAGCTTCCTTTTTTATTCTTCTTCTTCTTCTTCTTCAAATATTCTCATTATTATTATTATTATTATTATTATTATTATTATTATTATTATTATTATTATTATTATTATTATTAGTTAAAAATCTCAAATTTTTTATTTCAACTCCCAGCATCATGATTATGTCCAAAATATAAAAAAGTAAATTCTTCTTCTTCAAAAACGTAGTTTTTTTACTTCAAATATTATCATTATTAAAGTGGTTTGAAAATTTCAATATTTTCAATTCAATTCCCACCATCATTATTGTGTTCATAAATATTTTTTAAAGTTCTTCTTCTTCTTCAAATATTTATTATTATTATTATTATTATTATTATTATTATTATTATTTTGTCCACTGGCGAACTTCGCGATATTTACAAACAAATCAATGGACTTCGTTCCGTCCCACAATAATTTAAATCACTTGGCAACCCTACCTCTGGATTATCTTAACAACATGCCTTAATATCTATAAAGGTTCCGATAACGGAAAAACACTTTGGAAGCACTTCTAAATGAATATTAACATTATCTTTAAGTGAAACGTGCTCCATATCATATCAAACAACTCAAGCACTTGAATGAACAAATCAACCCTACTATACTCTATTTAATAATCAAAATTATGATGAGTGCTTGATCTAATTATGTACATATTAATTTGTCCCTTTATCTATCTATCTTTGAATTTATACGAGCCGGAAACGGCTCGTTTCACAATTAAGTTACATGATAAATTAATATGATTTCCTCCCCGTAACGATAGCAATCTACAAATATTTTAAAAGGTTACTCATCTCTGCCCTTGTAGTCTGCTAAAACCGGACATGGAGCCTAGCCCCTCCGGTTTTTAGCACTGCATTCCACTGGTATTCATGCCAGCTTGAAGAATTAATCCTTGACCCTTTTCAACTTTACACATTTTGAATAAAAACAAATAAAATAACTGTTGCACTCTGGAATAATTTCCACCCTAAATTCTACTCACAAATTTTACACTCTCGGACTTGTATCTAGCCCACTTAAGGTAGATATACATTCTTCATTCCTTTCCCGGACACTAGGAACATGGGATACCTCGGATCCCCTTTACAACGGCCCGTGCGCGCACTTGAATTTCCGTCACGCGTTCACACAGCTGACCAGTATCCGTTTATAATCGACTGTTTACTAGGTGAAATACATCAAACACTCGTGATCGTTCTCACACCACGTACTTCCTAATCTGTTGGTAGAATCTCACACTCCGTAAGTTATGCTTTACTGAGTCCTGTAACTATTTGAAACACTTCCTACTAGTATACTGCTCAAGACTGTAATATGAGCTACATCACGTCATGAATCACTGTACTATGTAACAATATAATACTTCGAACCCTACTCCACGAGTAAGTACACACACGTACCCCTGGCGTAATCACGGCTCGAACAAAATATCAGAAGTTGTCACGCACCCCAGGCGTGGTATCAGCCCGAGCACTTTGTCAGAAGTAGTTGTCAGTCCTTGTCCACGACCTCATATTTATACCTGTATCCCTTCTCTTCTGAGTTCACCGGAGTTCATCTTGGGACGCGCAGTCCCGATATCTTCATACGACAATTTGCGGTTCGGCCCGTGGTTTAAATATGATATCCAATGATGTAATTATGTTCTCAAAGGCTCTATACCAATTCTCAACTATTATCGTTCGCTGGTAATGGATATATTTGCGAATTTAGCTGCCGTATCCCGGCCTGGGATTTCGCGCTCTATTGTGGCGTCCTTTGCCTCCAGCCAATCATCGGAAAGCATTCATGAATTCTCAGAATTACACCATGCAATCTCCCGCAATTATTAACTTTTTATAAGTTTTATAATATAGTAAGGCTCCTAAATTCCCCCTTATTCTGAATTGATAACTCACTCCCTTCTATCAGTTTAATCCGCGGAGTTAGCCTCGCTAGTGCTTCTTACAATACGAAGTTGTCGCCTTGCTTTGGTCAAGTGAATTTTTCCATTGGTCCACCTAAACCACGAGACCGGGAAGGATCATATTTTTTTCTTCCAGTGCCAACCCCACGTTCAACTCCCGCTAGTACATGGAGATACCCTGCCATAATTTCTCAGAAATTTGCACCCGGCACTCTGCGCTGTTGCCACTACCCATTCTGCCCGGGGCTATGAAAACTTTGGCAACAAATTATCCTCTCTCTTTTCCTCTTCGTCACAATTTCTGAGAATTCTAATTCTTCCGTTCATTGTGTTTGTTAATCTCAGTGGAGACAATAGTCTGTGCATGTTTCACCATACCATCTCGTCCTGGCCTGCTCTTACTGTATGTACAGTACGATCTTCGCGCTTCTGAAAATGAAATATATATTCCTCAATAATTCATCATAATTGAATGACCCTTATCACACCCCCACCAGGGCGCAATATATATAGTCAAACCACTACACCCCTCTACAGTAATTTTTCTGCCTTCCTCCTTATTTCCTCTCTCCTTCTCACCAATCTAACCCATACCGGAGCGTGGTGAGATTCAGTCCTGTCCTCCACCCCTATACTTTTGATGTTCTCTAGCAAGTCTTCCAAACTCCTTCTTATGTCAATAACACTCCATCCTTGTTCAATAATATAGGCCATTTTGCCTTCTCTGTCCCCCTCCAATATAACCAGTAGCTGCAAGCATGTCTTCGAGTGAAGAAGAATTACCGCTAGAAAGTGGATGTCAAAGGCTGATTTTTACCAAACTGCTTAAAGAATGCGCCGTTCTTTTGAACAAATCAATAACGCCAGGTATTGTGCGGGCTAAAGAAAATGCATGGAAAGACATTACAGAGGAATTTTTGAATAACAGAGGGGAAAATATTACTACCGAAATGTTGAGAAAACTCTCAATATTTTGAAAAAAGACGTGAAAATAAACCGACAAAAATGTAACAGGAAAAAAATAAATTACTTAAAAATGGGAAAAACAACTTTTAGAACTTCCCGATTTTAAACATAGTCCAGTTTTAAGAGAATTCCAGGTGCTTCTGCTTTTGCTTCCGGACCAAAAGAAGAGAAGAGTTTCCCAGGAAAATCGGAAGAAGGGACAATCTCACAACTTTCTCCAACTGCAACTGCAGACACTGAACATTAAAAAAGCGTCCATTAAGTTCATGTTGGAAACGGAAGAAACTGAAAAATTATCAACTCAAGAACTCCAGCGTCTTGTTCTACTTGAACAATTACGTCTTGCTAGATTAGAGATGAAAAAGGAAAAACTTGTGATACAAAGACTTTGTGCTCTATTATAACCTTCAGATCTATTAGCAAAAAATAGTGAGATGCGACTGGATTCTAGCATACTTACAGACTTACAAGAATTCATCAATCTGTAGCATTTATGTTAACAGCTGCGTCTTTCGGGCATACTAATTTACTCTTAATGACTTAGTTTCATTTGATATACTTTAACGTGATCCTTTGTTTAGTAACTTAGGATAAATTTCCTTTGGCAAATAGACTTGGACAGTTTTCCTCCATGTATTTTTCTTCATTTTCTTCACATGCGGGGTACTTATTTCATTACATACTCACAGTACAACCTTTTTGTCATGTCCTTTGCAGTGCACAACTTCCATTATCCGTAATGCATTGTATTAATAGAGAAACGGTTTTTTTGCTAGTTGCTTTACGTCGCACCGACACAGATAGGTCTTATGGCGACGATGGGACAGGAAAGGGCTAGGAGTGTGAAGGAAGCGGCCGTGGCCTTAATTAAGGTACAGTCCCAGCAATTGCCTGGTATGAAAATGGGAACCACGGAAAACCATCTTCAGGGCTGCCGATAGTGAGGTTCGAACCTACTATTTCCCGAATGTTGGATAATGGCCACACTTAAGCGACTGCAGCTATCGAGCTCGGTAATACAGAAACTATCGTATATTAAGATACTTTACATAACCTATACTTATGGCATTACGGCAGTTCGTTTTTTAAGTGCAGTGACTATCAAGTACTTCCATTATTGTATTACGCTTCCACGTACCTCTGTGCTGTAGGTCACTAGTCTCGATTCCACCTGAATATTCTTTTCAGGTGTCTTCTAAGCTTTCCTCTGTAAACTCCAAGCTGATGTTATGTAAAACCGCACAGCATATAATTACTTTTGGAACCTTTTATTAATATATCCGCACTTTGCTACCCAAAATGGGAAACCATCGCTTGAGTTGTCCAAATACTCTTTCAATTATGACTCTCTTCTTCGAGTGCACTATGTTGAAAAGTTCTTCCTTTCGCCCACGAGGATTTTTAAAAGGAGTAAGTTCCCATGGTGTGTTTCCATATCCGCTGTCTCCAAGTAAGTAATAATTACCCTGAAATCTTGCAATGGCCTCATACATGGAACTCTGTTTCCAGATCCTGAAATCATGTATACTTCCAGGGCACTGGGCATCTACACTTGTCATCACTTTACTTTCGTCACAAGTAACTCATATATTAATGCTAGGGAATCCTTCCCGGTTTACATAATCATCTTCAAACATCGAAAGTTTTTAAATTTGTATGTGAGTGCAGTCTAACGCACCGATGACTGTAGGTATTTGAAACCTATTCAATCATTTCACTTTAAACTCATCCATGGTTCGTAGATCAGACGGAAACTTTTATCTGTTCGTGTGCCTTCTCCATTACGCTATCAGCGACGCTATTTATAGTCCTGCAAGCTGTTGTATAGTGAACTCCACAATCTTCTGCAACACCTGTCTGAAATCCAGGATCACTCAGAAAAAGAAGAAACATCTCCATCTTTTGCCGTGAACTAAGTGCTCCTCCCCTTGTTTCATCAACTTCCATCAAAGAACGACACAGCTGCTTTCAAAACGTAAAAAATGTTTGGATTGGCTAGGGCTAAGATTATATCTGTCCCTGTAACACTTCTTCTGCGTAAATTCACGAGTTCTGCCATTTCCAAAGTGAAATAAGCATAAACAAGTATTCCCTTTAGCTATCTTCAAAATATTTAAGAACTTACTTCTTGATATAAGACAACGCATGTCTTTATTCAACCGAAATAAGACAGTACTGTAAAAAAAATTAGCCACTGCCTACGCTTTGGGCAATGCTCAAGACTTGAAGTGTTTACTCACCTCAGTAAGTAAAACCTTACCTTTATTCAAGAATGATAAGTAAGTACTTAAATTACACCAAGTAAAAGCAAACACTTATTTTTATGCAAACGACAAATCGAGTTAAAATATTTTCTAAGAAACAAATAAAAGCTGAAGTGCAACACCTTTCCACAAACATAACAGAAAATTGCGGGGGGGAAATTTATATTGCAGGTAACTGAGGTGTCCTAACAAACAAATTGTTCGGAGCATATACGTGCAATTTTATAGTTAAAAGCATCTTTTCTTGTACAAATTTGTACATATTGCTTGTGCCGAGTTGGGTCTTTTGGGAATATATAAAAGGACAACTTACGTTTCTTTGCGTCGTTGGGATGGTTTGTACAGCCTGCAAACGCACAGCGCGGCATTTTAACAGCACAAACACGACATATACACTGGAATTTACTTCACTCGCGAACGATACGCTTAAGTTCACGACTTTAAGAACATTCGCAAGCCTCGAAAGTAAATAAGTAAAGAAACAATATCCAGGCCGCAGACGAACACCAATGCACCGAACTTTACTGCTTAGAATGAAAACACCAACACCGAAGAGTATATCGACTGATATTAACGCACCAAACAATGTGTAGTGTAATGGGAGGGAGAGTCCTGCGACGACACGACCACGCCAGTCTACTGCGCATCCGTCTCGTGACACCTACCGTCTCGCTTCTACCTACCGTGATAACTATCATACGCCTACGTCTAATCATAGATGTACTCCAGCACATCTTTTTAGAATCAAAATGAGATATAACAATTATGTCAGTGCAAAGAAAGCTTATGTGACATAAATCACTTTCTATTTCAATGTCCGTTATATGAACATGAACGAACCCGCTTACTATATTCCTTAAAAGCAGCAGGAATGCAATTATATTTAAATGTATCTTGTTTAGTTTGTAATCCAGCTTTCCAGATTGCAAACGTGATTACACAATATCTAGACGGGTGTAAAATTATCTAATTGTCTATGTTGAATGAATGAATGAATGAATGAATGAATGAATGAATGAATGAATGAATGAATGAATGAATGAATGAATGAATGAATGAATTAGAGTTTTTCAGAATTTGCTTTACATCGAACCGACACAGATACGTCTTATGGCGACGACGGGATAGGAAAGGCCTAGGAGTGAGAAGGAAGCGGCCGTGGCCTCAATTAAGGTACAGCCCTAGGGTTTGCCTGGTGTGAAAATAGGAAGCCACGGAAAACCATATTCAGGGCTGTTGATAGTTGGGCTCTAACCCACTATATCCCTGATGCAAGCTCACAGGTGCGCGCACCTAACCACACCGCCAACTCACCCGGTATGAATGAATGGACCGAGCTCGATAGCTGCAGTCGCTTAAGTGCGGCCAGTATCCAGTATTCGGGAGATAGTAGGTTCGAACCCCACTGTCGGCAGCCCTGAAAATGGTTTTCCGTGGTTTCCCATTTTCACACCAGGCAAATGCTGGGGTTGTACCTTAATTAAGGCCACGGCCGCTTCCTTCTCACTCCTAGCACTTTTCCGTCCCATCGTTGCCATAAGACCTATCTGTGTCGGTGCGACGTGAAGCAACTAGCAAAAAAAATGAATGAATGGACAGAATACTCTTCTCTCCAAATCACTGATGACCACCAACTGCGAAGAGAGTATTCATTTATTGTAATCATGATTAAATATAATACATGCAGTTAGGTTGTTTTCAATATCCAATATTTAAACAAGGTTACAGCATTGTAATAAAAATATCAAACTCATCCTTACATTCCTATTACACATGAATAGACGAACACAACGAACAGATACTCCCTCCCCATTCACGGATGACCAACAACTGGGCGAGAGAATATCCGCCCACAAAAGTAATTACAATCACATGCAATTAGTTTTGTTTGCAATAAAAATACCAAACTTGTTCCAACTAAAAGGAAATTCTATATATTTATTTACTTATTTATTTATTTATTTATTTATTTATTTATTTATTTATTTATTTATTTATTTATTTATTTATTTATTTATTTATTTATTTATTTATTTATTTATTTATTTATTTATTTATTTATTTATTTATTTATTTATTTATTTATTACAGAATGTGCCAAGGAGCTAATGGATGAAGGAGGTACTACCGTTTACAATCACAGCTTAGTAGCTTTCAGTTTCAGTTAACAGATAAGGTATATATATTTAAAACAAGGAATGTTTTACAAATATTGATTTACATCACAATATCATTATTTTACATGGAGAAAAAAGGTATTCAAAACAGTCTAAACTTAGGTGGAAAATAGGTACACAATGGTTATCGACTTATTCTCCATTATACTGTTCAAGGAAGTACCTGCGTACTTCTTTTTTAAATCTGTACAACTTATTGATTTGTTTCAGTTTAGGAGGTAGATTGTCAAAGGCTGTGCTTGCTGAATGAGAAATGCTTTCAACGCCATATTAGGTAGTGTTAGTGGAATCTTTGTAAAACTGGTTTGCTGATATTGTCCTGTGGGCATGAATATCTTTGCTGTATCGTAGTTCTGTATTAACAAAAATAATATTATTTTTATACCTGAACATAAATAAAGCTTGAGAGTATTTAATATGGCATTGTACTGGTAATATTTTTGTTTCCTGAAAAAGTTTCACAGATGGTTTTAGAAAATTATATTCGTACATAATTCGTAAAGCTTGCTTTTGTAGTATTCGTTCCTTTACAGCTTCCTGTATACAATTTCCCCATATTATATTCATGCACATAAGGTGTGAATGTATGAGGGAGGTATATATATTTCTGAAGTTTTGATTGTTTAATCCATAGTCCTTCCCTCTTTTTAGTACTCCAATTACACTAATACCGGTACTTTCTTTTACATTTGAGATATGCTCATTTCAACTTAAGTTATTGTTCAAAGCCAGTCCTAAACATGAAAATTGCTTTATCTTTCAATGGCCCCATTGCCAATATTTACTACATTGCAGGTATTGATAATTTGTGTTGGTTTAAGAAATATCATGTATTGTATTTTTGAGGTGCTTATTACTAGATTATTTTTGATCAGCCATGATGTCCAGATCTTTTTACATAATAATCCATAATCTTTTGCTCGCAGCTGCTATCATAAAATATAAATATGTCATATGGGCAAAACTTTACTGCCTAGCGTGTCAATTAAGGTCTTGTTTACAACTTTTTTCTGTCTAGTGTGTCGTCGGTAATATTCCTTTATACTCATCATGACTTAGGTATTATGTTACATTACGTATAAATCCATTCGGTTGAATGTCTCATGAATTCATTTTGCAAACATCACTGAAAATTACATTTCCAAAAGCAGGTAAATTTTAAGAATAATATTTTCACTTTAACCCAATACAATATGTAAAAATTAGGCCATATAATTATTTGTGACGTATTTTTTATTAAAGCGCTGTGTTAAAATGTGGTACGTTGCTAGATTTTAGACCTATTTATTACATGATAAAATCTTTAAAATATGTTAGTATGTTGTGCGGCATGCCACAGAAGTTGTGTTCGCGTGTCACGTAGTGGCACGCATGTCATAGGTTCGCCATCCATGGCCTAGACTTTATCACCGTCATAGAGACTAAGATACCTCCACATACATGTCCTTACTACTAACTACACAAATTTTCTCTGTTTTCATCCCCTTTTAAGTTATTTCCCAACATTTCTCTTATAAGTTTATATAAATTTGTAGTTTTTCCTTCTGCCTTCCATTCTCTGCTTAGTAACTTGGCAATAGTGTAAAGTTCAGGTTCATTTTCGATTTTTACTTCTATCCTTCCCATCTATATATTTCTCTCTTATCTTTCTCGTTTCCTTACAGACTTTAGTAGGTGAGCCACTTTCAAGACTTTATTGCATAAAATGCATATATATTCCCCATTTTTTGTCTTAGAGCTCTATTCTTATATACTCCCATCAGCCGCCAAATTATCCCTCTCATTTCCCTTTTTGTTAACATTTCAGTCCTTACTGTCACATTTTCACTTATTTTACAAAATTTTAACCAGTATTCTTTGCTATTATATTTTGCCCTTATTGCTTGTCTTTCAATGTCTTGAACCACCGTTTTACACGATCCCATACCATTCCCTGATAAATTTCTTTCCTAATAGACATCCAGAAATTTCTTTACTCTATCCACCCAGTAACCTTCATTTTGATGTTTCATTTGGTGCTGGTATGCTGCACAGTACTTCGAATTTCACTCTCTGCCCCATGTTTATCCTCAACCAATATTTAATCATTCGTTTAGCAATATCCGCCCGTATAGTCATCACTTCACACATCTTTCTCACTCCACTATTTGCAGTACAGCTTGGCAGCCCCATGTTTATTTTGGCAAATTTAGTTACAACTACGTCTAATGTTACAATTCCATCATCTACTCACCATATTCTGCTCCACACAATAACTTCATTTCAACTACTGTATTAAATACATTTTCCTGAACTTCATTTTCGATGTTCGACATCTTTTTGTCCATTTTTATACTAGTCAGAGCACTTACTCCCTTCATTTTTGCTCTTATTATCTGTTCTGCCCATCTGCCAATTATGCTTGTGGTCGTCCCGAGATATCCATTTTTTTAACAGCTTCTAATTTTGTCTCACCCATCCACCACTGTTACTTTATTGAGAGTTTGTCACCCCTATCACACACCATAACTATGGTTTTCTGTGGACTGATTTTTAGATTCCATAATATACTATCCCATTAATATTACTTTACGTTTCGACAGGGGTTAATGTGAGCAGCAGGATGTCCTCTGTGTGTCGGTGGCCCAGAGTTTTCTGGAACCTTCCTCTCTACTATAAAAGCTGGCACTTGTGGTCGTCCCGAGATATTCAATTTTTAACAGGTGACTTTTTGGACCATGTTGTCTTTGTGATCGCTCCAGTCTACAGTCTAATGTGTGTTCGTAACGGTGGTAGGGCCCGCCTTATCCATCCTCGTTAGATCCACCAGCTCAAGGCAATTGCAGATCCAGTTTAGAATCTGATATTTTTCAAAGCTAGCTCGAGGGGTAGGTTTCAAATCTTTAGTAATGTAACCTTATTTCCTAAAATGTAAATTTCAAACCTTAAATGTAGATTTCAATCAAGCCGAAAGAACTTAACCGAAATCAGGGAATAAAGAGTGAAGCGCCCTCCCGTATTCCCTCTCAACTTGATTTCGAGGTGACTATGATTTTTTAACCTTTTCTATCTTGTAATTTCTGTGATTTAAATATTTTTCTCCATCTAGTCACCTGCGTAGTATAGGCTTAGCAAAAGCTTACGAGCCAACTTTTGTAACTAATTTTTAATTACTTTGCAATGTATTAAGATTATAAAAGAAAAAGGAAAAGTTTGAGAAAGGAAATAAAACTACCCATTTTAAAGTTTTAATTCTATCCGAGGGAAAAACCGAACCTGGAGGATAAACAGATGATGATGATGATGATGATGATGAGTTACGTATTTACGTACGGACTTATTTGTATAAATCCTGGTCTTATTATTTGTGAGTTGTATGTGAGGTTATGTTACGATACGTCTGCTGTATGTATATTAATAGAAGTTTATTTAATGTAAGAACAGGTAATTAATAGTATATCATTTATTATTACCTGTATATACACTGACTGACAGAGCAAATGCAACACCAAGAAGGAGTGGTTCGAAAGGGATGAAAGTTGGGGAAAAAACAGAGACGGCACGGACGAATAATTGATGTTTATTTCAAATCGATATGCAGGTTACATAATGCGCACGGCATCGACTCAGTAGGATTAGGACCACCGCGAGCGGCGATGCACGCAGAAACACGTCGAGGTACAGAGTCAATAAGAGTGCGAATGGTGTCCTGAGGGATGGTTCTCCACTCTCTGTCAACCATTTGCCACAGTTGGTCGTCCGTACGAGGCTGGGGCAGAGTTTGCAAACGGCGTCCAATGAGATCCCACACGTGTTCGATTGGTGAGAGATCCGGAGAGTACGCTGGCCACGGATGCATCTGTACACCTCCTAGAGCCTGTTGGGAGATGCGAGCAGTGTGTGGGCGGGCATTATCCTGCTGAAACAGAGCATTGGGCAGCCCCTGAAGGTACGGGAGTGCCACCGGCCGCAGCACATGCTGCACGTAGCGGTGGGCATTTAACGTGCCTTGAATACGCACTAGAGGTGACGTGGAATCATACGCAATAGCGCCCCAAACCATGATGCCGCGTTGTCTAGGGGTAGGGCGCTCCACAGTTACTGCCGGATTTGACCTTTCTCCACGCCGACGCCACACTCGTCTGCGGTGACTATCACTGACAGAACAGAAGCGTGACTCATCGGAGAACACGACGTTCCGCCATTCCCTCATCCAAGTCGCTCTAGCCCGGCACCATGCCAGGCGTGCACGTCTATGCTGTGGAGTCAATGGTAGTCTTCTGAGCGGACGCCGGGAGTGCAGGCCTCCTTCAACCAATCGACGGGAAATTGTTCTGGTCGATATTGGAACAGCCAGGGTGTCTTGCACATGCTGAAGAATGGCGGTTGACGTGGCGTGCGGGGCTGCCACCGCTTGGCGGCGGATGCGCCGATCCTCGCGTGCTGACGTCACTCGGGCTGCGCCTGGACACCTCGCACGTGCCACATGTCCCTGCGCCAACCATCTTCGCCACAGGCGCTGCACCGTGGACACATCCCTATGGGTATCGGCTGCGATTTGACGAAGCGACCAACCTGCCCTTCTCAGCCCGATCACCATACCCCTCGTAAAGTCGTCTGTCTGCTGGAAATGCCTCCGTTGACGGCGGCCTGGCATTCTTAGCTATACACGTGTCCTGTGGCACACGACAACACGTTCTACAATGACTGTCGGCTGAGAAATCACGGTACGAAGTGGGCCATTCGCCAACGCCGTGTCCCATTTATCGTTCGCTACGTGCGCAGCACAGCGGCGCATTTCACATCATGAGCATATCTCAGTGACGTCAGTCTACCCTGCAATTGGCATAAAGTTCTGACCACTCCTTCTTGGTGTTGCATTTGCTCTGTCAGTCAGTGTATGATGCATAAATCCAATGCAATGTTGTGCAACACACGTTAATAATCCAGAACAATGCATCTTGTCATTAGAATTGTATATAAAATTCCTTTCATTGTAAATAGGCTATTGGAGTCTCTCGAAATTACGAGGAAAATGTTGTGCCATATTCTTCTAGAAACCTGGCCAGACAATGTATATTAAGAGGCAGTCTTGGGAGTTGAGTTGAGTTGTTTGGCGAGACGTAGTGGAAGCCGTTAGCAGAGTGTGTCAACCCATGTTGTGATTTTGTTGGGTTGGTAGTTGGTTGACATGCAAGTGTTGCAGCCTTCTTCTTCCTCTTCTTCTTCGTAGCAGTGCTTTGTTCAAGAGGGCATTTATTAGTGTATGTGTTTGTATATAATTTATAAATATAAACAGTATACACAACTGGCAGCATTTGGTGTGTGAGTGTTGACCGTCATAGGACGTGAGTACAATATTCGGTAGTGTATAAGAGTGAAAGAGGAAAGCAGAACAGAATGCAAGTGACACTGGAAAATATGTCTATGAAACAACTTAAAGACGAACTCGCAAAGAGAAATCTTCCGATGAACGGCAATAAGAAATCCTCGGAGACACAGCTAGAAGAAAACCTCGTTAAAAACTTTGAAGATCCCCAAAAGTTTTTTATTGAGGTGGACGAACAACCGGACTCGTCATCGGAAGAGGAGATAAATGTAACCAAACTGTGTTCCAACTTAATGAGCATGATACAGGCACTCGATGACAAAATTTCAGACGTTAATTCACAAGTTGATTCCACGTTAACAGAACCGATTTCGAAGGTATATGACAAGATTCCTGAATCTAATATAGTTTTAACTACACAAATATCTCAGGTATACACGCAGATTTACAAAGTAGAATAGTGCCTACAAATGAAAATTTCAACCACAGATGATAAAATTTCGCAGATGAAACCCCAAATTAACTACGTAACCAATCAATTAACACCGAAGATATCGAACGTCAGGTCAAAACTGGGACAGTTTGATCAGATCGATAGTAGGATAAATTAGGTGGAAGGGGACATCTCGAAACTCAAGGAGGAGGTGGAAATCCAGGTTTCTGGCATCAAACAACAGGCTGAAGGGAGAATTCATATGCTCGAGGGAAATTTTTAAAGCCGTATCTCTACCGATGAGGGAAATTTTGGGAGCCGTATTTCTACCATTCAAGGAAGGTTAGAAAACCGGATTTCGACCATCAGTGGAGATGTACAGAATATGAGAGTGGACATCCTTCACGCGGTAGAAGATAGAGTAAATCGAACAGAGCCTATAGCCACGCCTTCAACCCCCTGAAACCTAACCGGCAATACATAACACCTAGAGCCAAAGGTGATTATAGAGAGCCTCCCGGAATTCCACGGGCGACTGGAAGAGAACCCGACTAGCTTCATCGAGGGATCGGCCAGTCAACTAGGAAGGACTAATCTACCGGAGGACATCTTCGTTCAAGTAATCACGCCGCGGTTAAAGGGGCAAGACGCTACTTGATGGAATAACTTGAAGGGCTTAAACTTAAACTGGGCTGGTTTCAAGAGGAAATTCCTTGCTAGGTTTAATTGCGAAGGGGTGAAGTTCTCTGCGAAAAAGAAACTACTGACTAATGCACAACTCACCGGCATGAGAGCTAGCGCGTTCGCCCTTTAGAAGTACCAGCTCTCCAAGCGGCTGCACCCTGAAGGAAGCGAGAACGAGATTTTACCGGACATCGTAGAGCTACTTCACGGCAAGATTAGATCCCTAGTGAAGGTATACCAACCGAGAACCTTTGATGATCTGCGTAGAATCATCACCCAGCTGGAAGAAGGCACAAGAGCAAAGCCACGGAAGGGACCAGCTTGGTTAGGACATGCTACCAGTGTGGAAGAACGGAACACCTGAAGAACAAATGCCCAACTTTGGCGTCGGAAAACTAGGTCCGGCCCATTTGGAATTGTGGGGGAATGGAACCGGGAAGAGGAATGCGCCTCAAGACCCGACAGAGAAGCAACCCTGGTCAAGTAGGAAAGGGATTGGTCAGATTGTGAGCAGAACAGGCCAACCTAGCCCAGCTATCATCTTGAGGAGAGGCATTGAGAATGTTTCAGCCATATTAGACAGCCAAGCAAGCCATTGATTTGTAAATGGGACTGTTGCCAAATTACTACCGCCTACGAAGTCTCACCATTTCGGAAAAGTAGCGGGAGCAGCGGACGGGGTAACCTATTCTCACCAACTAAGACTAACCTAACCGATGCACGGACCTGACTATTTAATTAAGGTTGCAGTGATTCAGAACCTAATACCTGACGTCATATTAGGTCCTGACTTTTAGGTGGAATACATAGTGATCGTAGATCTATGCAGCTCATGAAGTCTTTCTGGGAAAAGACAGACGTCTGAGGGTCGCGTGGCACGATGGAAATCTCAGGACTCGCAGTGATATAGAAGTCGAAGTAGTCCTGGGAGATGTCCAGTTAACGCATCTTCAACCAAGTGAAGAAGAGGAGCTAATACACTCTATGGAGCTACTTCGCATACCCCATTCAGATTACTACATTCTTGCAGCTACCTCTTTCAAAATTAAGGACGGGCCGCATAGAGAATGTGGTGCCGCACAATTGTTGTCACACAAGGCAAGTTAAGATTTTAAATAATAATAATAATAATAATAATAATAATAATAATAATAATAATAATAATAATAATAATAATAATAATAATAATAATAATAATAAATGGCTCGTGGTGTGGGTTACTGAAGTCACGTCCTAGTTCGTGAACCATGGGCAACGGCTGAGTGGCCTAGTAAGTTGTCCTGAGAGTCGGGATACCAGTTGCTATGGAATGGGAGTGGGCATCTCGGACATATTCTGAGTCATGGCCCTTCTTGTGCTCAGGCGGCTAGGACTATACAATCCACCGGAGTTCCCTAACCCGTAATGGGAGAGATCCCACCTTGGACTATGTGTAAGTAGGGTAGCATCCTGCTTCATGAATTTACCGAGCTCAGAACATTTTAAGCAAGCCTCGGACCTATGGGAGTAACGGAGTCCCAATCCCATTTGACAGGCGAGGGACTCCTTGGAATCAACTTCGCGAACGAAATGGAATTCGATGGGAAGCTATCAATATTAATGGGGCTTATGGAAGAAAGAAAGTAGAACTGGCTGAGTCAGCAAAGAGGATGCATCTGAATGTGCTAGGAGTAAGTGATATTCGGGTAAGGGGAGATAACGAGGAAGAGATAGGAGATTATAACGGGTGTTAGAAAGGGAAGGGTAGAGTATGGGGTAGGGCTGTTCATCAGGAATGCTATTGCACGCCACATAGTTTCTGTTAGGCACGTAAATGAGCGAAAGATGTGGGTAGACTTGGCAGGTGGAGGAATTAGGGATAGAATTGTCTCAGTGTATTCACCATGTCAGGGTGCAGATGAGGATGAAGTTGACAAGTTTTATGAAGCATTGAGTGACATCGTGGTCAGGGTCAACAGCAAGGATAGAATAGTGCTAATGGGCGATTTCAATGCGAGAGTTAGAAATAGAACTGGAGGATATGAAAGGGTGATTGGTAAATATCGGGAAGATATGGAAGCTAATGGGAATGGGAAGCGTTTACTGGACTTCTGTGCTAGTATGTGTTTAACAGTTACTAATACATTCTTCAAGCATAAGGCTATTCACCGCTACACATGGGAGGCTAGGGGTCTGTCTGTCTGTCTGTCTGTCTGTCTGTCTGTCTGTCTGTCTGTCTGTCTGTCTGTCTGTCTGTCTGTCTGTCTGTCTGTCTGTCTGTCTATATCGGTCCCTCAATCCTGAGTATCGTGATCTCTGAAGATATTTCTTTGTACCCGTTTCCATCCTCCACGACTTCTGCTATGCGGGTAGATTGTATGAACGATGTCTTTGTTGCCTGTTTTATGCCATCTGTCCAGCGTATAGGTGCTCGCCCAAGCTCCCTCTTTCCAGGCACGTTTCCCAAAATTATGTGCTTTGTAAGGCTTCTTTCTCCACGACACATAATTTGACCAAAGAATTTGAGAATCCTCTTTTGACATTTTGCCGATAACCTGGTACTGATATTCAGCTCCTTGAGGATGGATTCGTTGGTTCGAAACGCTGTCCAAGGAATGCGAAGCTTCTCCAGCACCACATCTCCACTGAGTTGATCTTATCCAAATCTGAAGCTCGTAAAGTCCACGTTTCAGCACCACAGAGGAAGATAGAGAATACCAGTGTCTGTACTAGTCTCATCTTTAGCTTTACAGAAATGGAGCGATCCTTCCATGTATGAGATAACTGAGAAATGGTATTCTTGGCCATGGCAATCCTTCTCCTAATCTCTATTTCACAGCTGTTGTTGCTAGTTATAATGGCACCCAGGTACAACATTTCTGAAATCATTTCCATTTCGTTGAAGGCACTGAGTTCGTTCAGCTTGCCAGGCCTATGAACTACCATAACTTTTGTCCTTTGCATGTTGATCTGCAAACCCAAACTGATGCTCTCAGTTCTGACACGGTCTAAAAGCTCTGTCATTTCTGCCTCAGTCATGGCAATCAATACAGTGTCATCTGCATATCGGAGATTCGATATCCTTCTGCCACCAATAGGAAATCCACCAGTCCATCCAGCCAATGCAGTTCTCATGATGTACTCATCATAAATATTAAAGAGCTAGGTGACAATATACAGCCTTGGCAAACGCCCTTTTGTGTCTTGAAGATTTCAGACATCTTGCAATTTATCCTGACAACTGCTCTGTTAGACTCATACAAATCTTTATCAACCAGACAAGATGTTTTGGAATCTGCCATTTCCAATAACACTTGCCAAAGTTTCTCCCATTGAACACAGTCAAAGGCCTTCCTATAGTCTAGAAAGCAAATGATCATAGGAAGCTGGAATTCTCTGCTCTTTTCGAGTAGTTCTCGGATGTTCAACAGCTGTTCTCGTGTGCCTTTTCCTTTGACGAAACCAGCTTGTTCAGGGGGAATTTGTGAACTAATATAATGATGGAGTCTGTCTTTCAAGATATACAACATGATCTTGCTAGCATGTGAGATTAATGATAAAGTCCTATAGTTATCACATTTCATTGTTGAGCCCTTTTTATGCAAGGGGATGAAAATGGATGTAACCCAGTCAGCTGGCCATTTGCCATTTCTCCATATTTTACTGCAAATGTCTGTTATAATTTGAACACCAATATCGCTCGTCTCTTTCAGTAGTTCAGCTGTTATGTTGTCAGAATCCGGTGCTTTTTGCGGTCGCAACGATGTAATTGCCCTTTTTGTTTCCTGAAGTAAGATGTCTGGTTCTTGTTCAAAATCTCGCCATTCAATCATCGGCTGTACTGCCTCTTCTTTATCCAACTCCCCACAGTACTGTTTCCATCTATTCAATACAATTTCAAAATTATGTACCCTATGACTATTAGAATCTTCTACGGACAATACACGAGGTTTGTATTTATTTGACAGCTGTTTTACTTTACGGTATATATCTCGTGTTGAACCCATAATTCTACGATGGAAAAAAAATTCCCAATATTTATTTCAGCTACAAACTACTTTTTGAGAGTAGCCATGTTTTTATTTCAAGAGTGTGGCTCTCTCGTGGGAACAGAGCTCTCTGTGACAAGCGAGGCGCGAGCTCGTGAAATGCCTGGACACTTCGGTGAACCTCGAGTATTGAATAATTTGTCTAATTCAAGAAATTCTTCATAACGAGAGATTTTGGCGACATGGTAAATCGAGGAATAAAGGATCTAAATTATTCATAAACCGTATGTGAAGATAGAACCCCCAGGGTAAATATAAATGTAGATAAGCCTGGAAGAAAGTTTGCCTCCTGCTAGCGGATCGAAGAAAATGCCGCGAAACGCCAGGGCAGAAATAATTAATTTCGCCCGTTGCAAGTATGGGAAAAATATGAAATTTAACACCGTAATGAATCGTAAGTCTGTCCGAAGTTATGGAACAAATTTCAAGAATATTGGTCCATTGGATATGGAATTAGCAGATTGTGCAATCAAGCCTCGTGGAGAGGGTGGCGTCCCTCCCAGAGGGTATAAAAGAAATCTCCCTCCGTCTATTTTACACACTCTGTCTAGTTGTTTGAACGGCGAAGCTCACGTCACTTGTCCGGAAGAAAGTGCGGGTTTTGTTCCCCAAGTAACTTATTACATGTGGGTGTCTATGGTTCAAATAGAATATTAAAGTAGAAGGTGATAGAAATTTTCCTGAACTGCCGCCGACGGAAACTTTGAAGGTTTAGAGATTTGGTTAAAAATACGTAGCTGAGTTTCACTCTGTGTTTCGTGGTGTACGTCTAATATTTGTCGAAGAGAAGTCTGGGGGCTGGACGCGAGGTCTCATTTTCTTATCTGTTTGGAACACCTGGCCAGCGGTAGGGTGATCGAAAGCAGAATCTTGGAAAAACTGTGTCAGTCGCCATTTGAGGAGCGGGCTCGTCGCAGGTCAAACGCTAAGAAAGTGCGGGGTTTGCGGTGTTGATCGATATCGAGTGTAAATTTTTGTGTAGTTTAAGTTTTATATATATATACAGGGTGTTAGGTGTATACGTGCAGATATTTCTTGTAGCAATAGAGAACGATGTCACGAACCACTATATATCAAACTTTTAGTAATCAGCGGAAGTTATTTTCGAAAGCAAAGGGGTACGATGTTTTTAGAATAGGTAGTATGCCTTGTTCTGCGAATGAATAGCTTTCCGTTGATAACAGGCAAGTCACGCGCCACCCGTGCCAAACCGGTTTCTGTTTATGTTTCAGAGCAAATTTACTACTGTAACGAGATGTTACGTAATATACTTGCCAAACTGGTTTTATGTTTACGAGCAACTGAAGTACGATAGCAGCTGAAGGCTGCTACCGGTGTACGTACCTACATTTCGTGCTTCCTGCCGGGCTGTATGGCACAGACGGTTGAGGTGCTGGCCTTTTTACTCCAACCTCGCAGGTTCGAACCTGGCCCAGTCCGGTGGTATTTGAATGTGCTCAAATACGTCACACTCGTGCCGGTCGATTTAGTGACACGTAAATAGAACCCCTGCGAGACCTCATCGTCTCCGAAAACCGTAAACGTAACGCAAATACCATCATCATCATTATTATTATTATTATTATTATTATTATTATTATTATTATTATTATTATTTTTATTGACTACTCGCCAATAATGTCTGCCCAGAAAATACTTCTCATCGTTTATAACTATGGATCTCGACAGTTGTATAATGTCCTAAATATGATGATTTTCAAAATTGGCTTTACGTCGCACCGACACAGATAGGTCTTATGGTGACGATGGGAGAGAAAAGGTGTAGAAGTGAGAAGGAAGCGTTCGTGGCCTTAATAAAGGTTCAGCTCCAGCATTTTCCTGATGTGAAAATGGGAAACCACGGAGAACCATCTTCAGGGCTGTCGACAGTGGAGTTCGAACCCAGTATCTCCCCAATGAAAGTTCACAATTTCGCGCCCCTAACCGCACGACCAACGTATTCCAAGCTCTAATGCCGGGCTGAGTACCTCGGACGATAGTTCGCTGGTATTCTGATCCCATCTTGGCAGGTTCGATGGAGGCTCAATTCGGGGGTATTTGAAGGTGCTGAAATACGCCAGTTTCGTGTCTGTAGATTTACTTGCATTAAAAAAAGTCCTGCGGTACAACATTCCGGCGCCTCGGCGTCTCCAAAATCTGTCAAAGTAATTATTAGGACGTAAAAAATTACATTATTATTTCGTGCTTACAAACGAAAAGCATATGTGTAATGGTAAAATAAAGTATAACGTACTGCTTCCTTTGCAGTGCTTAATAAATTTATCAAAATAAAAGTGGCCAGTCTGAGTTGCTCAGACGGTTAAAGCACTGGTTTCTTGGTTCCAACTTAGCAGGCTCGATCTTGGGTCAATCCGGTGGTATTCGAAGGTGTCGGTAGATTTACTGGCACGTAAAAAGAACTCCTGTGGGACTAAATTAGGCTACAGCGCCTCCAGAAACAGTACGAGTAGTTAGTGGGACATAAAGCAAATAACATTACCGGTATTATTATTATTATTATTATTATTATTATTATTATTATTATTATTATTATTATTATTATTCAGTCTTATTATTATTGCTACTACTCATATTGAACTACTTCTTATTACTCTTTTCCTCGTCTGATTATTATTATTATTATTATTATTATTATTATTATTATTATTATTATTATTCACCTGTTCATATTTTCGTCTTATTCCTCTTTTTACTCTCCTTTTAAGTCGTATACTTCTTATTCATATTTGATATTTTGTTATTAATATTATTGTTATTTTTATATTATTATTGTTATTTTTATTATTTAGATTTAGTTTATTTCGTTTATTTATAACTTCTCTTTAGCTTCACGTGACACAATACTTTTTCCGTCTTTAATTCACCTTTTGTGTCGTGTGCCGGTACATCTATGTTTCTGTCTGTGCTTCAAGACAGTGCTGCAAGGTCTGTGTTTGTTTTCCCAGCCCGGATTGCGTTTCGTTTCTCATGTGTCACAATTACATCTTACGTTCTGTTACATGTTTAAGTTTGACCTTGTGATACATCACCTTTAATCTGCTCTGTAGCCTTTAAGAGTGTAGCATGGTCAATGACCTCAGTGCTTGTTTTGTTCACATAACTGGACTAAGAACGCGTCTCAATCGGCCCAGCAAGTTCAAGGCCAACCACTTCTCTCTGTTTGTTTGTTTATTTACCAATGTATGTATGTATGTCAACACTGTACTATGTCAACATCGTACCATGAAAATTTACTCAATAAACGGGGTGTTTGGGGGGACCTCTGTCCTGGGTCCGTGTTGTTGCTGCGGTTATCTCTCTGCGCGGTCAGGTATTTACTAACAGGGCCGATGACCTCGATGTTAGGCCCCTTTAAACAACAAGCATATTTACTAACGTATTCAATTCAATTTATTGTATGTACAAGACATACGTCCAACTTGAATTATTTCATCCTCACAACTCTACTTTCTTACTACATGGCCCATGAGCTACACGCATAGCTGAAGGCCCACCCACTCCTCCACGAGGTCTGGGAATGAAATAACTAATTTGATTGAATTTTTTCCTATTTCAGTAGTGATGAATATAACACAAGCATTTTATTGAATTTTTATACGTGTTAATGATGATGATGGTGATGATGATGATGATTGCTGTTTTAAGGTCATCGGCCCTTAAAAGAGCCTTTTGTTTTAACTCGTAGTGAATAAGAAACAAAATATAAATTGCTCGAACACACGTAAAAAACCAAAACCACATGCAGGGTAGAATTGAGGAACTGCCAAAATGCGTTCAAGGTCAATGTCTAGAGTTTTAACAAGCACGTCTTCCCTGTGTTGTGTTCAGCTTTCGGCACGTACAAGTCACTCGCGCACTGAAACTCTCGATTTATAATTTTTGTTACCGGTACTTCAATTTCACTGCTCGGATTTATGAGAATATCGAACTATCGGGACTCAAAATACTATATCGATACTGTACTGTACTCCCAAGTCATTACGGGGCAGAAATGGCGTAACATCTGACATACCAAAGCGAAACTCGTAGCAATTGTTCACAGTGACCACCCTGGGCTTCTCTGCAGGCTTCACTTCTCCGAATGCAGTTGCGACGCATTCGAGACAAGGAACCTGTGTTGTTCAGAATATCCTCTGGTGCCGAAAAATTATGTTTACAGAGGTCATCCGAAGTGGTTACTTCAGTTCAGTATACTTTGTGTTTCATGTCCCGCCAGACATAACAATCCACTGGAATAAGGGCTGGCCAATTGATAGTTCCACATCGTCCTGTCTACCGTTGAGGAAATGTCTGCACCATCGTGTAAAATCCACGTGGTTCGGCGTAGTCGAAGCGACACATCCTCTGAAAGCTCCAGTAACGTACTGCCTCTACATTAATAAAAAGATGTAACCGACCTCCAACTACACCCATCCAGATGTTAATTAGAACCGGTGCTGGAAATCGCCTTGTCCTATTGAATGGAGATGTTCCACAGCTCATGAGTGGGGTATAGTGGGTTCGAACCCCTCTGTTGGCAGCCCTAAAGATGGTTTTCCGTGGTTTGCCATGTTTACACCAGGCAAATGCTAGGGCTGTAACGTCATGAAGGCCACGGCCGCTTCCTTCCCTCTTCCTTGTATATCCCTTCCAATCTCCCCATTCCCCCGCAAGGCCCCTGTTCAGCATAGAAGGTGAGGCCGCCTGGGCGAGGTACTGGTCATTCTCCCCAGTTGTATCCCCCGACCCAATGTCTCACGCTCCCGGTCACTGCCCTTGAGGCGGTAGAGGTGGGATCCCTCGCTGAGTCCGAGGGTAAACCTACCCTGGAGGGTAAACAGATTAGGAAAAAGAAGAATAAGCCTTCTATTAGAAATGCCCGGCGGCAATTCCACAGTAGACCGAGCTCGATAGCTGCAGTCGCTTAAGTGCGGCCAATATCCAGTATCGGGAGATAGCAGATTCGAACCCCAATGTCGGTGGCCGTGAAGATGGTTTTCCGTGGTTTCCCATTTTCACACCAGTCAAATGCTGGGGCTGTACCTTAATTAAGGCCACGGCCGCTTCCTTCCCACTCCTAGCCCTTTCCTGTCCCATCGTCGCCATAAGACCTATCTGTGTCGGTGCGACGTAAAGCAACTAGCAAAAAAATCCACAGTAGCTATTTTTCCTTCGAGCAATGTTCACGCATGGTTGCAACTACGGTTTTTGAAATCTGTCTCATTAATAACAATATGACTGAATACTTACAGCCTTTTCTTTCAGTGTCCACCGTCATTTCATTGACCTGAAAAGTTTATGAATAAGCATAGACAACTCGCATTGTCTATTGTCAGAAATTCATCGTAGCCTGTCGCAATAACAGCACCGAAATGTTGCGCTCATTTTTCATTTACGTATTAACTATTTCCTTTCATTTTGTCAGCTTGGATCACTGAGTATTGCCATTGACGTCTTATGAATCACACACACCTACACAATACTTGATTCGCATGTATGTGCTGGTACGTATCTTCGAGGTCACTGTAACGATTCTGTGTACATTTCATACAGAGTACCCTAGACCGGTTTTCAAGTACAGCAAGTGGCTGGCACGTGAGCCATCCTCTCCTACTTGCCAAGCCTTTAGGGGAAGTGCACAACAACATGCGTTGGCCTGCGATAAGAAACAGGTTCAACAAGCCCTATATTCTGCTACTGTACTTCCACTACGCGTGGACAGAATGACGTAACCGGCATAACCTGCTACGGCCGTTCAAAACACATTAGGTCCTGAAATGTTTGGCTCAGTTATGGGCAAACTAATAGGACAAGGTAAAAAGTACATAGCATATATTGTGATATGTCTTTTTCTTTGCCGACTAGCTTAATATCTGCACGTATACACCTAACACCCTGTATATATATATAAGATGTCAAATGTAGCCATGGAAGGCTAGGCACAAAGCCTGCTGGCTGAAGTGCAGCCAGAAATCCAGGATGACGGCTAAGATTACAGGTCTGTAACTATTTTATCAATGTTGTAGTTAGAATATTGTTTGTCCCAACCAATTTTCAGTGCGTGTGTCGGATTTATATTTAATAATGATCAGGCGAAGGTATTCCATTTCTGTTCGTCGTGTGAAACTCTTCAGGGCTGTAAAATTCATGTCGAGAAAACATAAAATGCGAATAAATAATGTGTTAATATTCTTTGAGGTATTGTTCAAATGAGGTAAAATTAGGAAGGTGATAACGATCATGTAGTCGTAATGAATGTCTTAATTTCGAATATCGTATGAGTTCAGAAAATTTTGTCGAAATAATAATAATAATAATAATAATAATAATAATAATAATAATAATAATAAATAATATTATTATTATTATTATTATCGCGGGATAAAATTTTTCTATGTTAAAAGTGTATTTAACAGTCATGTTCAATAAGATTTGCGTTCTTCTCGAAATCCAGTGAAGTCTGATAAAGTTATGTTTTTTCGTGGGAAGGTAATTTTGTGACATCGTGTATGTCGGTGATATGGGAAGTTACGGTGTGTTGTTGTATTCCTGAGGTCCGAAAGTTGTAGTAAAAATAAATGAAAAAGTATTTTATAAAAGTTTTTGTCACCAGAGGATTGCAGTTTGAAAAGTCTTGAAACAGAAAAATGGATTGTTCCGAAATGATATGTTGAGGTAATAATTATATAGATTTTGAAGGCAGAGGAAGCCTGTATTTCATGTAATGCCGGCGCGAGAGGCGATGAGAATGAATTTTTGTGACAGGCTATATTTGTTGAGACAGGCTGTATATTTAATGTGATATTTCTGATGAGGGCTGTAGTATATTCCGCTTACAATCCGCGACAGCTGACCGAGCGAAGGTTGGTTCGAGATGAGTATTGTGTGAGGCACAGTAAGATTTCAAGTTAAGATCCTCAATGAAAAATAATTTCTGTTGAAGACTGTGTTCTTTACAGTAAAATCCAAGTGACTAGTTTACGTAAAATCAGAATAATGAATATTATAGTATACGACCTCAAGGGTAGAAGAGCATTCTGAATACACGGTTGGTGTTATTTGACTGTAATGACATTTTTCCAATCAGTAAATTTCATAAATTACGAGACGATAATTTATCATTAAATCGGAAACAATGTGGGATGAGATATTGGACGTTATTAAAAAGATATGTTTGGCTGAATTTCGCTTCACTGGATGGTTAATGGATATGGATATTTGGAATGGTGAGATGGTAGGCGATTTGAGGGCCTCACCCTAGATTTATAGTGTGGATTTTTGCGGTGGTGATGATTACTGTTTTTGGCGATATTCACGTAATGTTAGACGTGTGTTGAAAGTCATTATTATTTTTCCAAACTTGATTGTGTACGTCGAGAGCGTGTTTGAGTTGTGGATTGCTTGCCACGCGTTATTTATTTTCAATTTCACGTTTTATTAACAAGATAGGGACTTCGTTGCATTTCCCGACTTGCGTTCATTCTGTGGCAAGATTTATTTCATTGTGTGATATTAGTTTCGACAAGGTTTACAGCTAAAATGTCTAAGAGTGTGTTCGAAGTTACGGTTTCACCTGACGTTCTAGAAAAAGCGTATACGACCGAGTTTCCGCTCGACAATAGATTTAGGACGTCACATGTTATCCTAGGAGTATACTGATGATGAGACGTCCTAGTTCACGCTCAACGATAGGTTTAGGAAGGTGTGTGTGTGTGTGTGTGTATAGAGGCTAGTGTTAGGGTGTGCAGACGATAGGTAGGCCCGACGATATGTTTAGGATGTCGGCTGTATATACTCAAGTCTTAGATTAGGTGTTTTTGCGAAGTGACTTGAGCGATGGTAGTGTCTGCAGTAGTGTATGCAATACGAAGAGTGTTAGCTAAGTAATATTGATGCCTTATTTTGCGCGCAGCCCTTACCGGCTGGAAGGTGTTTACCTAAGATTATGGAACCACTAGTAGCATGAACGTGAGGGTTGTCCAATATTGGGTACTGAGCTAACGGTGATTTGAAATATTACTGCAGTGTGTCACGCGTGTTTGAGTTCAATGAACTTCAGTATGTTTTTTGTTACGGACTTAATTGTTTTGTCGTTCTGACGTCCGTTTGCTTTGCTAGTGTGCGTGTTAACACTCTGCTTATTTGTGTGAGACTTGAGTTACGAATGCGGGTTCGATTCGTCAGCCGGTAATATATTGTATTTTAAATTTTTCGATCTTTCATTTTATAATACGTAGTTGAGTGTGGTCGGTTAATAACTTTGTAGGTAGTGTGTTGGGACAAACAATAAGTAGATGGATCTGTGATAGTAGTCGTTGTTGTAAAGGAAAGAATTCTTAGGGTTTCATTTTATTTTACCATGTGGACTTGTAATTTTATTAAGCGTAACGTAATCATTCATAACCTGAAAGTTGGTTTTATAATAATATTTTTCAAGTGATTTACCACTTTTTATTTAACTTCAGTGTTTGGCATTTCTTCTAAATGCGTGATGAATAAGTGTTTCCTGCATTTCGCAGTTTTGTTCCTTCAGAACGACGTAACGTAAGATCCTCACGGATGGTGTTGTTGTTGGTTCCTTCTGAACAGCTGTTTTGGTGATGCACGTTTCAGCATAGGGATTATTTTATAACTTAAGGGTGTCACGAGATGACAATACATGGTGGAATTTTATTTTCAATTGTGAATGCTGCTGTTAACTTGTAGTGAACACCATGCTTTCCAATAATATTTCGCAACCTATCCAAAGAAACTGATAGTCAATTTGGTTCGATTAAGGGTCCATTCGGCGGATGTTTCCATATCCGACAGGGTATTTGACTGGTGGATAACCTTAATGAAGAGTAAATTTGGAACTCTATTTGTTGAAGGTCAGATTTTCCACGGATCATGTGGATTAATTCTCAGTTATCGTTTGGATCAATCGGTGCCCGATTTTCAGGTTTTCTTTTCACTTTTTCAGTTTCGCCGTCCACTAATATGTGATATTTCTATTTTTCTGCGAAGAAAATCCTTCAATACTGTAATCAATACAACTAACGCCATGCAATGTGACTGCGTTTGAAACATTAAAAAATTAAATATTTTCTTGATCAAGGATTTTATATAAATGATTTCTTTGTGCAGTTAATTGAGTCAATAAAAGTTAGTAAGCACGTATTTGCTCCTCATTTCAAGTAGTTAGGCTCTCTTCTGAACCCCATCGTTTGGTTAAGATCGTGATCGAATTATTTCCGCTACGACCCCAAGATTTAAGAGTTCGATATTGCTCTACTGCAGTAGCTGTGGCCGACCAACGATGGAATGCTAAGTCAAGGGTTCAGTGTCTCATTGTGATGGCTATGAGCTTCAATTTATTCACAGATTCCTGACTGATCCTTATGTGTGTCTAGGCGGCAATTACGTTGAATTTCACGACACAGCTCAAACTAGCTGTCTTATGAGCTGCCACGTATGATCACTGATCCAACACTTACGATGACTCTGTATTGGAGAAGAATGTTTCATTGCAATGGTCACTATATTTTGTTTGAGCTCTTCCCATGTGGACCATTCATCAGTACTGTGCGCCCTTCTAGTGTTCAAAAGAACATTTTGGATTTCCACACCAAAACTCCTTAAGTTTTCACCTTCTAGCTTTTGCACTTTACAAGGTACACGGCGCATACCTCTGAGTTTCAACCTGAACACCATAAACAGTACTTGGTTATCTGAGCCACAATCTGAACCAGGGTACGTTTTTGCATTGATGACAGAGGATTTCCAGCGATTGTTAACCAATATAAAATCAATCTGAGTTCTATGAAAACCACCAGGGGAGCACCACGTATACAGTTGACGAATATGGTGTTGAGAGAACGTGTTGGTTACCCATAATTCACGTTCCCTTCAAAACTGTAGTAGCCTCTCTAGGGGTACCAGATCAATAATAGACTATATCTTAACCGATTTCTAATTTAAGAAATCTGTTAGGAATGCACGAGTTTTCCGGGGATTTTTCGATTATACAGACCACTATGTGATCTGTAGTGAACTATCTATAGGCCTAGGGTAGAGAAAGTGATCTGTCTTCAAACGAATAGTTGCTGAATCCAAAAACAAGTCGTGGGAAAATTTTGGTGATAACCTGGAAAGGCTAGGTCCAGCAGCTGGGATACCTTTCTGGACAGTAATAAATAATCTTAGGAAGGGAGGGAAAAAGGAAATTAACAGTGTTTTGAGTAATTCAGGTGAACTCATAATAGATCCGAGGTAATCACTGGACAGGTGGAGGGAATATCTTCTCAACGTAAAAGGAAATCTTCCTGGTGGTGTTGCGAACAGCCAAGCTCATGGGGAGGAGGAAAATGATGTTGGTGAAATTACGCGTGAGGAAGTGGAAAGGATGGTAAATAAACTCCATTTTCATAAAGCAGCAAAAGAGATGAAATTAGACCTGAAATGGTGAAGTTTAGTGGGAAGGCAGGGATGAAATGGCTTCATAGAGTAGTAAAATTAGCGTGGAGTGTTGGTAAGGTACCTTCAGATTGGACAAAAGCAGTAATTGCACCTATCTATAAGCAAGGGAACGGGAAGGATTGCAACAACTATCGAGGTATCTCATTGATTAGTATACCAGGCAAAGTATTCGCTGGCATCTTGGAATGGAGGGTGCGATCAGTCGTTGAGAGGAAGTTGGATGAAAATCAGTGTGGTTTCAGACCACAGAGGGGCTGTCGGTATCAGATTTTCAGTATGCGCCAGGTAATTGAAAAATGCTAGGAGAGGAATAGGCAGTTGTGTTTATGTTTCGTAGATGTAGAGAAAGCATATGATAGAGTACCGATACCGAGGGAAAAGATGTCCGCGATACTGGGGGACTATGGAATTAAGGGTAGATTATTAAAATCAATCAAAGGCATTTATGTTGACAATTGGGCTTCAGTGAGAATTGATGGTAAAATGAGTTCTTGGTTCAGGGTACTTACAGGGGTTAGACAAGGCTGTAATCTTTCACCTTTGCTGTTCGTAGTTTACATGGATCATCTGCTGAAAGGTATAAAATGGCAGGGGGGTATTCAGTTAGGTGGAAATGTGGTAAGCAGTCTGGCCTATGCTGACGACTTGGTCTTAATGACAGATTGTGCCGAAAGCCTGCAGTCTAATATCTTGGAACTTGAAAATAGGTGCAATGAGTACGGTATGAAAATGAGCCTTTCGAAGACTAAATTGATGTCAGTAGGTAAGAAATTCAACAGAATTGAATGTCAGATTGGTGATACAAAGCTAGAACAGGTCGATAATTTCAAGTATTTAAGTTGTGTGTTCTCCCAGGATGGTAATATAGTGAGATTGAATCAAGGTGTAGTAAAGCTAATGTAGTGAGCTCGCAGTTGCGATCAACAGTATTCTGTAAGAAGGAAGTCAGCTCCCAGACGAAACTATCTTTACATCGGTCTGTTTTCAGACCAACTCTGCTTTACGGGAGCGAAACCTGGGTGGACTCAGGATATCTTATTCATAAGTTAGCAGTAACAGATATGAAAGCAGCGAGAATGATTGCTGGTACACACAGGTGGGAACAGTGGCAGGAGGGTACTCGGAATGAGGAAATAAAGGCTAATTTAGGAATGAACTCGATGGATTAAGCTGTACGCATAAACCGGTTTCGGTGGTGGGGTCATGTGAGGCGAATGGAGGAGGATAGGTTACCTGTCGAATGATGGACTCTGTTATGGAGGGTAAGAGACATAGAGGGAGACCAAGACGACGATGGTTAGACTCAGTTTCTAACGATTTAAAGGTAAAAGTTATAGAACTAAATGAGGCCATAACACTAGTTGCAAACAGAGGATTGTAGCGACGTTTAGTAAATTCAGAGAGGCTTGCAGACTGAACACTGAAAGGCATAATAGTCTTTAATGATAATGTAAGTAATAATAATAATAATAATAATAATAATAATAATAATAATAATAATAATAATAATAATAATAATAATAATAATAATAATAATAATAATAATAATAATAATAATGGGTGTGGTCTGCGAAGAGGCCTGGTGCAGGCGACCTGTGCGTCTATGAGAATGGGGTCCTACCTACGATGATTTATAATTATAAAGACGGCACACGCACATAGCCGCCCAGAATTAACCAATGAATATTAACATCTCCGACCAGGCCGCGAATCGAACCCAGTGCCCACTGGACCTAAGGCCAACACGCTGGAGCTGGACATTAAACCTAATGACCAGGGTTTACTTCGGTATATTAAAACTACCACAACATTTACGTCTGGTAGAGGAGGAAAAATTGATTTGGCGAGCATCACATTTCGACAGCTCTGGTCTTCTGGAGGGAATTCATCGCAATATTCACATTGCATTGCTGGATATTTGACCAGTAACTAACGAATGGCACAAAAAGAATATAAAACCCTTTTTCACTACTGGAAAAATAAAAGCTTCTGTTAAATAGCAATAGTGAGAAATAGAGTAATCAGAAATGATATAGAAATAAAGGAGCGCCGCTCGGGATAACTGGTAGTGGGCATGGTTACTCTTAAGAGATGTGCAACTATAGGCTACCACCCCCTCTAAATGCAGCTGTATCGGGGCCACGTATCACGTGATCTACAGTCTGTCTCACCATGTTTGAGAGTCGGCGAATGAAGTGTCTGCGAGGTTTGGTTTTAGTAACGCACTTCCTATAAGAACATCTGCACAAAAATTAACGTTGGTCGACTACATAGTTTAGAAGAAATGTAACAAGCCTAACATATGATGCTCCTTTAGCAATATAATAATTTTGTATTTGATGTTGCAGTGTGTTTCCGTTCAAACATACAGCTAATATTTCGATTAGTGTGTATATCTAATCAGGCGCATTGTGGCTAACGTAATATTTGTATATGGCTAAACATTAGGTTGTCCTTACCTCCAGTCTCTCTACTACAAACCTCACAGCAGAAAATCGAATTGCTCTAACTTCTCTATGATTAAAAAAATCAAAAAATCGTAATAATGTTCATTATTGCTCAGGCGAAAATGGCTAATGAACGAAAGATAAATGTTTTGGAACAGATAGTATTTCAGAATGCACGTGCTTGTAATTGCTTTCTTCGACTCTCAAACATGGTGAGAAAGACTATTGGCAACACTAATCAGAAAGGAAAATATGAAAGGGATCAAACACTTCAAAAAATGAAGGTATCGGCCTAAGAAAGACAAGGGCCACGAAGGGCATGAAAATGAAGGACTCTCTGGACCTCGAAAACCTAATGGCGTCGGGGTCGGAAAAGAACAAGAGTTGACCAAGGGAGGTCGGATAGGATAGACGAAAGTGAGGAGCCTGGCACAAGTAAATGGAAGCAGTGCCAGGTCTCAAGTAAAGGGCTCCGTGGTTGCCAACCCACGCTCCAAAGTTCAGAGCCCCTGTGGCCCATTTTAGTCAACTCTTACGAGAGGCAGGGGATACCGTGTGTGTTTTCTGCCGATACATATTCATATCTAGGAATCATAAAAACCTGTGAAATCTGCGAAGTCTTTTGCCACGAGATATCTGGTAAAGAGACATGAACTACAAGTACACAAGTTGTCATCAGAGTCACTAAAGCGTGGGTGGCCCAATGGAACTGGATTTACTTGTAAATTTTGTAGCTGGGGTACATCCAGTGAACAAGAGTTGCAGCATCATGTAAGCGTCGAACAACCAGTCAGAAGACGCAGGATTCAAATATAAGGTCCTGGTAAATGCTGATGATTTCCATATTATGAGGATAGAGGTAATGGAGTATGTTCTTATTCTATAGCCTTTCTTTTTCATTTCAGTGGTGAATTATGCGTATATCACTGTGACTCACCAAGAATCAGCATGTACTGCGTGACCACAGTGAATTAATTCTTGAAGGATCTTCTATCACAGAAATGTATTTCGGTAACATGAAAGGGAGGAAGAATGTTCAACCATGGTATCATAATAATTATGCAACAGATCTTCATATTCATACCTTTTGTGTTCACTGTATCTCTAGTTTGGCAATCCATGTGGAGATATTGACTGCATAAATGCCATCACATTTTATTAAGGGTATTCCATGAAATGTCACAACCTGCTACAAGCTCTTCACAAAATGTTATGGCATTTTCCTCACATGCTCATTAAATACCAAAATTATTTAAATCAGTATCATTTTCTGTTCCTATTAATAGCTCCATTAATGATGCTCGAAATGTACTCGCTGCCAAAAGTGATGCTTTAGGAAAGATTTTCCTTAATATTTTCAATATTTATTTGGAATAAATTATTTGCACGACGTAGGGTGCATTTTCAGATTTATTTAATGTTTCGTCTAAAGTGGTTATACTGGTACTAGCTACATTCTAATTTTTTTTAATCTCAAGAAGGGTGCCTATGATTCTTGCTAGATTCATTAAAATATTATTTTAAGGAATTCTGTTAGGACTTAGGCCTATTTAGTTCTAGCAGTTAACAACGTTATATACATGGAAAGAAAGTCCAGAAAATTCGTAACATATTAGCCCATAATGTAACCCTGTATTTTAAACGATGTGTCCGCTTTGAACTGAGGGTGATTACTTTCCCCTGTGAAATATAATTGTTTCAAGGCTAAAGTGGCCAGATTACCATTATAAAATTAGCACAGGAAATCAGTGTGTTGATGTCACACCAGACATTTATAAGTGTCAGGTGTTCTGCCCTCCATCAAATGGAAACATATAAACTTAAAGAAACTTTACCGAGCTCGATAGGTGCAGTCGCTTAAGTGCGGCCAGTATCCAGTAATCGGGAGATAATGGGTTCTAGCCCGACTGTCGGCAGCCCTGAAGATGGTTTTCCATGGTTTCCCATTTTCACACCAGGCAAATGCCGGGGCTGTACCTTAATTTAGGCCACGTCCGCTTCCTTCCAATTCCTAGGCCGTTCCTGTCCCATCGTCGCCATAAGACCTATCTATGTCAGTGCGACGTAAAGCAAATAGAAAAAATAAAGAAACTTTATTAGCTAATAGTGCCTACGTCGCTAATATTTCTTAATTAACTACCCTCAGTCTCCTGGATCCTAGAAGCTGCCAACTTTTTAAGCAAACAAAAAAACATCTCACTCGTGTTCCCAACATTCTCCCGCCAAGTTAAAGGATGTGGAACAGTTAACGTATCATAGTTCTGGGAACATCATCAATCCTGCTCACCTCTGAAACAAACAAATTGGCACAATAAGACAGACAAGTTCAAGTTAATCCAAATATCCTTTTGGCACTTTAACAATTCTCCAACTTCGAGTCTTGTATACTTCTCTTACGTCACTCACATTATCCAACGACACATCACTATCTTCTTTCACAGTCAGCTCAGTCATCCTTTCAGTGTCTGGAACAGAAGATTTAATCTCTGATGTAGATTCACTATCTCTAGCTTCTAGGAGGAGGTAGAGTCTTTGAAATGAGCGCACAACTTCTCCAGAAGCAGTCTTTAGACGGAAAAGGCGGGTGACTCCATCCTTTCCGGGCAGAAGTTCTAGGATCTTTCCTAAAGGCCAATCCAATCTCTTTGAGTTGTCATTGCCAATGAAGACAACATCATCAACCTGAACATTTTTTAATTGCTTGCCATCCATCTACTGTCGCAGTTGACCCAAATACTCACTGTGGAACCTCTTTCTCAGATTCTCCTTCACTGTTAATCTATACTTCAACCTCTGGTTCAAACTGGAGGACTCGATGACGTCAATCTCAAGCACAGCAGCTTCAATAATATCTTGAAGAAACATAGCAGGCGTTATTACTCCTAGTCCATTTGAATTATCAGTTGAATACGTCAGAAGTCTTGAGTTTACTACACTCTCACAAACACATAGCACTGTTTACATCTCAGAGTAGGTGAGAGATGTTCGTCCTAGTATTTTCCGAAGAAATCCTTTCAAAAGTCCTATCAACCTCTCCCAACAACCTCCCCGTCAGGCAGCAGTTGGTAAGTTGAATTTGCACTTTATTACCTCCACTAAGCAGTACTCATGTACGTTTAGCCAATCAATTCGACTGAAGGCAGTATCAGTACCAGAAAAGCTAGTAAAATTATCACTAAATAATACAGCTGGTCGTCCACTCCTGGCTACAAATCAACGAAAAACTTGCAAAAATGCATCTGTTGATAATGATAGGAGGAGCTCCAAGTGGGCCTCTCTGGTGACTCCACACGTGAACAAGCAAGTCCACGCTTTTTCGTAGTTTTTCAGATAAAGGGGTCCAGTCAAGTCCACGTCTGAAACTTGAGAGGCAGCAGCATCTCTTACACGTTCTGATGGGAGTGTTGGTGTGGATTCCACCAATGGTTTAGCTTCCTGGCGCTTGCAGATGACACATTTTGTTAACACTGACCGTAGAGTTCTTCTTCCTCCTATCACCCAGAATCTTTCCCTCGTAATCGAAGTCAGACCTTTAACTCCAGCATGACACTTTCGAACATGAAAATCCATAATCAGCCGTGACACAAACGGTTGATTTTTGGGTAAAAGTACAGGATACCGGAAGTCATGGCTATCGTGTCTATTGGAGATCTTGGTTCGTAAGCGGAGGAGACCGTCGTGATCTTCAAAGGGTTGTAGACTGGAGATTCTGGGGTGCGTAATACTGGAAAATGCATCTTTATGTTCTAGGTTCAAGCCCCATATTTCAGCAGAGGTATCTTCTTCAATAGAAAGGGGTCCCGTCTTCTTCATAAAATGTTCAGAGCCAATCACTCTACAATTATTTACAAACCGACACATCCAAGCAACCATTCTGACAGTTTTCTCAGTCTTTGAAAAGTACCTGTAGTACCAATCACTTGGAAGAGATTTAGCTTCTGCACAAAGCTTAGAGGAAACAACAGTATTCTTTCTTTCTTGAATAATAACATCCTCTTCGAATTTGACTTCGTCTGAAGGCCAACAGCTGGTCGTCCTCTCCTGGCTACAAATCGACGAAAAACTTGCAAAAACGCATCTGTTAATAATCTGTTGATAAGCTGAACTTCGCTACAAAGTCGAGCCATCTCTTTCACCACCCCAACCTGTTCTACATAACTCCAACAATGCCCGTCGTCACACCCGGCCACCCCCTCCATATCGACCACCTCCACCCGTTTACCCTCCCCTCCCACCACTCAGTTTCTTCCCCCATCAGCTCCAACACTCGACATCTTGCGATTCCTAACTTCCTCCCTCTATAACATCACGGCGACCCTGCACCTCCTCAGTTTCCATTTACAACCTGGTACCCTCCTCTAAACATTTCCCTCCTCCCGCACACCCTCATAACCTCAGTCCCGTAGCCATTCATCCAAATTTTCACACCATTTTCCCTCTTCTTCATTTGAAACATCTCACTGTTCTCTCCACATCTCCCGGCCCGAGAGATCGCGACACGATCTAGGGGGCCCGCCCCGTCCTTCGGGCGGGGAATGAAAGCTCTCCAGCAGCAGCAGCCTCCACGGTATGCACTAGCCTTGCGTCTTGGTAGGTGTGCTAAGTACCAACTGATGAGCCCAACTTAGCACACGAGGGCGAAACGCAGGCAACCAAGAATGAGTTAGCTGGAAAATTTATAATGTCCAATAACGGACCATTATATTGGTATTATAAATTTACTCATTCAGGACAAATATTTCTTGTTCCCTATGGGGATCAACATCTATATCATGTTAAAAACCAGACATGGCAACATGGACCCTTTCCTCATTTTGAACTTCATTCATGAATGACATGAATTTAGTAAGCCGTTGTTCTGCATGAACAATATCTATAATGGACTTTGCTGCCATACTCTTAAAATGTCTTCCGTCATGCATGATTCTAACAAAGTGCCAAGGATTTCTGCACATTTCCCAGTCGTGACACCAGGTGATTCAAGTGCCCTTAAATGACGCTCCAGCTTATCATACATCTCCGGTGAGGGAACGGCATGATTTACTAGTAGGAATGGTCAAACTGAGAAGATGCTTGATGTACCAGGGGTAGTGTTTGATCCTTTTCCAAAATCTGTACAGGTATTCAAAAAGAGAATAAACAGCAACAGGGAAAATAAATGAAATGTTAGAGGGCATTCGACCAGTGCAGGCTATTGTAAATAAAAATGTGTGTTAAAAAAATTAATTCCATCCCCTGGTCCATGGAGTTTGGACAGCCAAAGTAGGGGACTGCCTGTAGGGGTGAAGTACAGTGGGGACTTCGAGGGCCCTGGGCCGCTACGGTAGCTGTGAAGGCCCTTCAGGAACTCTGAAAAGTGGTGGCAAAAGGGGGCTCTGGTTAAGATGCAGCAGGTCGTTATGCTACTTAGGTTCCAAAAAGGGTAAAAAAAAGTAAATAAATGCAGTGTAATTTTAATCTTATACCAGTTGCATAGTTTTATTTGAAGTAATTCCACATACTGTATATGAGTTGATTATGTTTTTAAGTATAGGAGATATTATAAGTAGAATTTTGTAAACAATATAAATTTATTAAGGATGATCTGTTTGTTTAATAGAAAAAATTGTTAGCATAAATTGTATATTATTGTATTCTAGAAAAAAAAAATTCTTCTCTTGTTAATTTAAAATTTAGTGCTTGACAATAATGTATTTTAGTGTACCATTTGCCACCGAGGTGGACACCTCATTTGCAAATAAAGAGATTTTGATTTGATTTTGATGTATCCTTCCTCCTAAAACGTACTTGAAGTGCCTCTGTCACTAACACGTAATTGTCATCTGTGGTTGGAAAACAGTCTACAAGAGACCTAGCTCTTGAATTTGATAAGGTAGCTTGCATCAGATAATACAGTTAATCTACTGGTGCAATCTCTACATTACCACGAATACGCTGGAACTGGTTCCAAAATGGCAACCAATCTCTGAGTTCGCCACCAAGCGTACGAAATTCTATGGTTGGGAACTTGATTTTCCTATTTACTTGAGCAAAATTTCCTGAATATGCTCATTCTTCACTTGCTATAGACTGTCGGTCTAATCAATTTTTAAGTACCGTACTTTCAACAGTTCGTACTTACTGCGGTACTCGTCGGCCGATAGCGCCTCTTGATCTAATTCTTCCTCACTAGCACCGTTATCCAACATCCATTCCATAACCTCTTCATTCTCGGCATTGATATACTCGATATACTCGAAAGAAGCAAATGCTGCGCGAGCGTCTTCATATCTCTTTTCTTCAAGAAACTTATTACAGACGTGGCCAAATTATAAGAATAAAGTTCAATTTCAGTCTAATGGTGCCTAAAATGGCTGAATATGTCCATAAGTAGATAAGTGGTGGATTAATTCTGATAGGCATAACGGTACTTGATATATTTTGTACCTCTGGGATACTTTTGCTCGACAACAGTTGGCAAGAATGAAGAACAAATTAATGATGAAGTGCACATGTTGTTCAGCCGAGATTTCCCGCCTTGTGACTACTGCCGAGTGTTCATAGCTTTTGTGTTTCTGTTGTTCTGCACTGCAATTTAATCATTGTTTTTGTGTAATACAGTTCAACTAAAAGGTATTTTGAAGTATTCAAAGTGTTATCTAACCCTGATGAGTCAGTGGTATTCCATTATTGTGTGAGTGAAATATTTTGAGGTTATGGGGAAAAAGTGTGACCTTTCCCCAAGAAAAACTGGCATAGTAAGGACCTTACTTGCTGAAAAGATTTACACACAACAAGCAATAGCCCAGAAATTAGGTATTTCACAAACTTCAGTGAATAGAATAAAAAACATGAAAATGGTGGACAAGTATACGCTCAGCACCGAGCAGGCAAGTGTGGACGGAGCAAGATTTTGAGCCCCAGAAGCACGAGAAAACTTAAGAATCTTGTGATTAGTAATCGCAAACTTACAAGTACTGACCTGAGCAAGACAATGGAGCAGCGTGGAGTTAATATATCCCCCAGATCTGTACGAAGAGAGTTGTTCAACAGCTGCTTGAAAGCAAAGAGACCACGAAAGAAGGCTAAGATTACACCTTTTATGGCTTTCCGGCGACTTCAAAGGGCCAAGATTCATCAAAACTGGTCAGCGGATGAATGGAAGAAGGTATGTAGTATTTCAAAGGTTTTATAATCATTTTGTGAGCTAAAACCTGCTAATATATTCGATTTACTTTTATGATTACATGGAATACAAAAGTACCTGCCATTGTTTGCTGCATTTTACAACACTGTAATGGACCAGTTATTAGAGGAAGCTTTATTTCTTTCATCAGGTATGCTTCAGCGATGAAAGTATCTTCTCCATTGGAGAAGAGACCAGCCAATATGTGAGACGAAGGGAGGGAGAGGCGTTAAAGGTCGACTGTATACAGCAAACCGTGAAACATCCTACGGCAATTATGGTGTGGAGTGTCATGTCATGGCATAGTTGCGGGGAAATTTACATTGTTGAAGGGACAATGAAACACGACCAGTACATAAAAGTGCTGAAAAACAAGCTGATACAGCAAATGGAGCAATGATATGGGGGAGAAGACTGCATCTTTATGCAGGATTGTGCTCCATGCCACAGAGCAAAAAAAGTCATGGATTTTTTTGAACAGAATGACATAGAGTTACTGGATTGGCCTGGAAATAGCCCAGATATTAACCCCATTGAAAATCTATGGGCTATTGTCAAGAAAAAATTGAGAAAGACCAAAATAACAACACGGGATGAGATCATTGCTAAGGTCCAAGAAATCTGGTTTAAGGACGATGACGTCAGAAATGCATGCCAAACACTGATTAATGGGATGCCAAGGCGAATCAAGGCCTTCATTCAGTCTAAAGGGTGGTATACAAAGTACTAAAACAACAATCTCCCTAATTTGTCAATGTAACAACAATTTATGTCAATAAATTCTGAAAATTCAATTTTATTCTAATTTTTTTTTTTTTTTTTTTTTTTTTTGCTATTTGCTTTACGTCGCACCGACACAGATATGTCTTATGGCGACGATGAAATGGGAAAGGCCTAGGAAGTGGAAGGAAGCGGCCGTGGCCTTATTAAGGTACAGCCCCGGCATTTGCCTGGTGTGAAAATGGGAAACCACGGAAAACCATCTTCAGGGCTGCCGACAGTGGGGCTCGAACCCACGATCTCCCGATTACTGGATACTGGCCGCACTTAAGCGACTGCAGCTATCGAGCTCGGTATTCTAATAATTTGGCCACGTCTGTAAAAGCTAAGGAATATTGGGTAAACAATGATTTGTCGATTTTTCTTCTACGTATAATCTTCTCCATTGTCGAAGTAATCAAAAAACACTGACGGGAAAACTATTCTGCCGTCACGCTGGGCACTAAATGTCAAATGTTCGGCCCTCCATCAAATGAAAACATTATAAACTTAAAGTAAGTGTGAGAATGGTGGCAGAGTAACAAGACTGTGTGTGAGGTCGCTTGAATTATGGTAATCCGCGAGCAAAAAACCGTTTTCCAGTACTTCTTCAAACGGCTAAATAGTAGCGGGACAAACTTATGCTTGCGTGTGACGGATGAAACAGTTGTGGAACTCAGTAGTATAAGTGTGATTTGTGTTATTGTGTCTTGTTGGTGAAGGCATGGGAAATCAAAAGCGTAACAAAAACAAGAAGTTGGAGAACTTACTAACACCATTGCCAGACCGAAGCCAGGGCTGCGTAGCGGGAAAAAGAGTAACGAAGATTCAAGGAGAAATTACTGATCCTCAGGAGCACTGCCTTCGTGATGTCCAGGCCGTACTGTAACGAGCGCGGGAAAGCAATCATCTGATCGTTAGGGGGGAAGTTTAGCACATGAGTTAGTACAGTTAAACATATATTTTCACAGTTTTATTGAAATTTTTACCGATGGCCGCATGTTTACTCATATGTGAGAATGAGTCGTCATCGACTGCATTGTTAAGTGGAAAGTCGTTAATTAGTGAAGAAAACTTAGTGTGAGCGTGTATTTATGTGAAGCTATAGGTTAAGAAGATCGTTCGTCAGTGTTTTGATTTTGTAGTTTATTTGTGTAAAGTTATATTTATAGTGTAAAATTAATTGAGTCAGTGCATTCTGTGTTTTATTATTAACCACGAATTGTATATACTTGAATTAAGATGATCAGTGAGGGAAATCAACATGCCTAAGAGTTGCTGTGTGCCTGGCTGCAAAGCCAATTATAAACAAGGAGAGTACACTCCGGTATTTGTGTTTCCTTCTGATGAAGAAGGAGTTAAGTTTTGCAAGAAGGCTATTCCCAGGGAGAATTTAATAGTTAATCACAATAGAGTTGTGTGTATCAAGCACTTTCCTGAAAATCACATCCTGAGAGAAATAAGAGTATCCCGTCCAGATGGTGAGTTAAATTTTGTTATTATGTCATAAACATGGGTAACATTAGGTAGGCCCTATATTTTTATGTAATCAGACCTACGGCTTATCTGAATTCGGTGTATTTGAAAGCGCAAGTCATATTTATGAGAATCGCCGAGCTCGATAGCTGCAGTCGTTTAAGTGCGGCCAGTATCCAGTATTCGGGAGACAGTGGGTTCGAACCCCACTGTCGGCAGCCCTGAAGATGGTTTTCCGTGGTTTCCCATTTTCACGCCAGCCAAATGTTGGGGCTGTACCTTAATTAAGGCCACGGCCGCTTGCCATACCTAGACTTTACCTGTCCCATTGTCGCCGTAAGACCTACCTGTGTCAGTGCGACACAAAAAGCAAATAGCAAAAAAAAAAAAAAAAAAAAAACCATTTTAAATAGTAATTTATGAGTATCAAACAGCAGTGTGATTTACGTAAATCTTATCTTCTGACAGATTCATATCTTATTTATGAATCCTCCAGAAGTAAGATATCTGAATTTCCCAAATCGAGGGGGCTTAAAGTATCCATCAGACATGTCAATAGAACTTGGAATTGAGGTGTACAAAGTATTTTGTGTGTTAGTGTCAGGTACATAAGATGGTATTTCTAAATTCAGACAATCCTAAGTGTGTCACAAAATCCTTGGCTCTGGAGTCAATGCAGTTGGCAGATTCCCCAGTCATTTGTGACTGCGGGAAAAAATTGGAAGACCTGGCCGGACAGTGTAGGCCTATATATATTTGGGTGAATATATTTTTAAATAACTTTTCCCAAATTCACACCGACTTGTGTATTCAACAAAGTGCTTCAAGGAGAGAAGACCTACTCCATACTGGTGTAACTTCCTGCAAGAGGTCCAGGAAAGCTGCAATGTTCATGGAGTGTTCAATCAAGTTCAATCAATACTGATCTGCATTTAGGGCAGTCGCCCAGGTGGCAGATTCCCTATCTGTTGCTTTCCTGGCCTTTTCCGAAATGATTTCAAAGAAATTGGAAATTTATTGAATATCTCCCTTGGTAAGTTATTCCAATCCCTAACTCCCCTTCCTATAAATGAATATTTTCCCCACTTTGTCCTCCTGAATTCCAACTTTATCTTCATATTGTGATCTTTCCTACTTTTATAAACGCCTTTCAAACTTATTCGTCTACTAATGTCATTCCACGCCATCTCTCCGCTGACAGTTCGGAACATACCACTTAGTCGAGCAGCTCTTCTTCTTTCTCTTAATTCTTCCCAACCCAAACATTGCAATATTTTTGTAACGCTACTCTTTTGTCGGAAATCACTCAGAACAAATCGAGCTGCTTTTCTTTGGATTTTTTCCGGTTCTTGAATCAGGTAATCCTGGTGAGGGTCCCATACACTGGAACCATACTCTAGTTGGGGTTTTACCAGAGACTTATATGCCCTCTCCTTCACATCCTTACTACAACCCCTAAACACCCGCATAACCATGTGCAGAGATCGGTACCCTTTATTTACAATCCCATTTATGTGATTACCCCAATGAAGATCTTTCCTTATATTAACACCTAGATACTTACAATGATCCCCAAAAGGAACTTTCACCCCATCAACGCAGTAATTAAAACTGAGAGGACTTTTCCTATTTGTGAAACTCACAACCTGACTTTTAACCCCGTTTATCAACATACCATTGCCTGCTGTCCATCTCACAACATTTTCGAGATCACGTTGCAGTTGCTCACAATCTTGTAACTTATTTATCACTCTATAGAGAATAACATCATCCGCAAAAAGCCTTACCTCCGATTCCACTCCTTTACTCATATCATTTATGTATATAAGAAAACATAAAGGTCCGATAACACTGCCCCGAGGAACTCCCCTCTCAACTATTACAGGGTCAGACAAAACTTCACCTACTCTAACTCTCTGAGATCTATTTTCTAGAAATATAGCAACCCATTCAGTCACTCTTTTGTCTAGTCCAATTGCACTCATTTTTGCCAGTAGTTTCCCATGATCCACCCTATCAAATGCTTTAGACAGGTCAATCGCGATACAGTCCATTTGACCTCCAGAATCCAAGATATCTGCTATATCTTGCTGGAATCCTACAAGTTGAGCTTCAGTGGAATAATCTTTCCTAAAACCGAATTGCCTTCTATCGAACCAGTTATTAATTTCACAAACATGTCTAATATAATCAGAAAGAATGCCTTCCCAAAGCTTACATACAATGCATGTCAAACTTACTGGCCTGTAATTTTCAGCTTTATGTCTATCACCCTTTCCTTTATACACAGGGGCTACTATAGCAACTCTCCATTCATCTGGTATAACTCCTCCGACAAAACAATAATCAAATAAGTACTTCAGATATGGTACTATATCCCAACCCATTGTCTTTAGTATATCCCCAGAAATCTGATCAATTCCATCCGCTTTTCTAGTTTTCAACTTTTGTATCTTATTGTAAATGTCATTGTTATCATATGTAAATTTTATTACTTCTTTGGCCTTAGTCTCCTCCTCTATCTCGACATTATCCTTGAAACCAACAATCTTTACATACTGCTGACTGAATACTTTTGCCTTTTGAAGATCCTCACATACACACTCCCCTTGTTCATTAATTATTCCTGGAATGTCCTTCTTGGAACCTGTTTCTGCCTTAAAATACCTATACATACACTTCCATTTTTCACTAAAATTTGTATGACTGCCAATTATGCTTGCTATCATGTTATGCTTAGCTGCCTTCTTTGCTAGATTCAATTTTCTAGTAAGTTCCTTCAATTTCTCCTTACTTCCACAGCCATTTCTAACTCTTTTTCTTTCCAGTCTGCACCTCCTTCTTAGTCTCTTTATTTCTATATTATAATAAGGTGGGTCTTTACCATTCCTTACCACCCTTAAAGGTACAAACCTGTTTTCGCATTCCTCAACAATTTCTTTAAACCCATCCCAGAGTCTGTTTACATTTTTATTTACCGTTTTTAACCGATCATAGTTACTTTTTAGAAACTGCCTCATGCCTGCTTTATCAGCCATATGGTACTGCCTAACAGTCCTACTTTTAAGACCTTCCTTTCTATCACATTTATTTTTAACTACCACAAAAACAGCTTCATGATCACTAATACCATCTATTACTTCAGTTTCCCTATAGAGCTCATCTGGTTTTATCAGCACCACATCCAGGATATTGTTCCCTCTGGTTGGTTCCATCACTTTCTGAATCAGCTGTCCTTCCCATATTAACTTATTTGCCATTTGTTGGTCATGCTTCCTGTCGTTCGCATTTCCTTCCCAACTGACATCTGGCAAATTCAGATCTCCCGCTACAATCACATTTCTTTCCATGTCGTTTCCCACATAGCTGGCTATCGTATCAAATAATTCCGAATCCACGTCAGTGCTACCCTTTCCCGATCTGTACACTCCAAATATATCAAGTTGCCTATTATCTTTAGAAATGAGCCTTACACCTAGAATTTCATGTGTCTCATCTTTTACATTTTCGTAGCTTACAAATTCTTCTTTCACCGGAATGAACACTCCCCCTCCCACCATTCCTATCCTATCTCTACGATACACACTCCAGTGCCGTGAGAAAAATTCTGCATCCATTATATCATTTTTCAGCCATGATTCAACTCCTATTACAATATCTGGTAAATATATATCTATTAAATTACTTAATTCTATTCCTTTCTTTACAATACTTCTACAGTTCAACACTAACAATTTTATGTCATCCCTACTTGATTTCCAGTTCCTTGGTCCCTTATCACCGCTCCCTAGGCCATCCCGTTTCCCTGAATGTACCTCCCTATTAACCTTCCAAACAAATTTCCTAACTTATATGTACCAGTGTGGTTTAAATGAAGGCCATCTGAGCGCAGATCCCTATCTCCTACCCACCCATTAGGATCTAGAAATTTCACTCCCAGTTCCCCACATACCCACTCCATAGTCTCATTTAAATCCCCAATCACCCTCCAGTCAGTATCCCTCCTACATAGTATTCCACTAATAACAATCTCCGCTTTCTTAAACTGCACCCGTGCTGCATTTACCAGATCCCACACATCTCCAACTATGTTGGTACTTATATCAGCTTGCCTTACGTTGTTGGTACCAACGTGAAACACTACCACCTTCTCCTTCCCCTCCTCCCTCTCTTCTACTTTCCTCAACATCTGCCTCAACCTAATTCCTGGATAACATTCTACCCTGGTTCCTTTTCCTCCACACACTTTCCCCACGTGTCTAACGATGGAATCTCGCATGACCAGAGCCTCAACCCTCCCCACCTCATCTGATCCCCTCCCCTCCTGGTCAGCCCTATCTTCTCTCACTGCTGCAGAAGCTACTTCCTCCTCCCTTTTCTCCTTCCCATGACCCTGTTCCACCTGTCTTTTCCTATCCTCTACTCTACATTTCCCTTTCCTACCTTTTCCCTTCCTCCTACTTCCACGCATCTCAGCAACAGTTCCCTGTCCCTCATCTTCCCTCTGTTGTTCTACCTGGAGTGACTCGTACCGATTTCGCACAGACACCTTTCCTGAATTCTGATCCTGAATAGAGCCCTTAGCCTGCAATCTCCTTCCACTTAGAACATTAGACCACCTGTCTTATACAACTCCTCCCTTTCCTTCCCCTCCCTCTTGTACACCTACTGTAACCTGTACATTGTTTGAGGGAGTCCTATCTTCCTTCCTGTCTTCTGTGAGAATCCTAATTATCTCCCTCAAACTTTCCAACTCCTCCCTCATACCCCTCAATGCCTCACCACACCCACAATAAGTACACGCGCTTCTTAGCCATTCTTTACGGGGGGAAAAATTAAATTAAAAAATAAAATAACTTATTTGCAAGAAATAAATGAACGAAGGGATATATTGTCTGGGATAGTACACAACAATAAGGTAATTAATATACGACTACACTGCAATACTACTTAGTCGTGCTCTATTTTTCTTAATTCTACAACCCCTAACAGGATAAAAACTGCTGTTAATTACTGAATATCGAAAGTAATACACAAGTACTACACAATTCCAAACTGCAATTAAGGCTATCCTAATTACAACAACAGTATTTTAGTAAGAGTTTCTACGGATACCTCTACTACACCAGTACTACACAAATATTTTACAATAATAAAATAAGCACACTCAATTCTAATAGGATATTACTCGTATACTACTGTACAGTACACTACAGTAATTTTTAAACTACTTTCAGACGTATCCTAATTACGATACCGGTACCGTACCGTAGGTCACTACTAAGCACAACAGAAATGAAATTTGCAAGAACTACTGTACTCAAAGATTACCAACGAAGCTAAATGCTTAGACACATTATTATTAGTATAACGGTCTAATAGATACACACGAAAGATAACACACGAATATAGCAGGCAAGATACGGCACTATCTAAATGTACTGTATCTATACTACAATGTATCTACACTACACTACACTGCGTTTGGTTAAATGCTTAAGTATCAAAAGGTTTGCCGTACACGAAGAAAAACACGAATATAACTGGCAAGATACTATCTAATATATTATACCTTATCTTCACTACAGTGAAACATTGAGGTACAGAAATAATTTATATTTGTAATAAATAAATAGTAATCGTAATGGGCTGTATGTTTTCTGTCAGTGTGTATGATGTGAATGTTCTAGTTGACCAGAAAATGGATAAAATCGCAAGAATATGTCTCAAAGTGTTAGGCTGTACTCACGCAAACGAACGTATACATGCGAGAAATAGAACGTTACGGGGAATTAACAAATATTTGAGGATAGGTTTTGGTTTTATAATGTGTTAACAGTTCTTTAAGTAATTTAAACGAATGTGTTATTCAAGCGGAGCACATGCGTATCGCCTTCAAGTCCCCCCCAAAGCGTGACGTCATCAGAGGTACAGTACGGCCTGGACATTACGAAGGCAGTGTCAGGAGGCTGATTCATCTCACCTAACCAAGGAGGTAATTCAAGTTATGAGTAGCTCTAAATTCTTAGATGCCGTGTTGGAACGTCTAGTTGAAAAAGTGATTACTAAGTTAACTGACAGTATTGACTTCAACAATAAAATCATTACTGATCTAAAGGCAGAACTTAGTCAAAGAGATCAAAAGATTCGTGAGTTGCAACAACAATTAGACATGCTGAATTCCAACTCACACGAAGAGGTTGAATCAATCAATCAATATATGAGACGGAACAACGTGGAATTCCATGGTGTGCCGGAAATACAAAATGAAGATGTTTACAGCATTATCAGTAGCATAGGCGCGGTGATCGGATGTGACGTGAATAAAAATGATATTGACGTCGCACATAGGTTACCGTCCAGAAACCCAGCGTTACCGAGGCCGATAGTTGTGAAGTTTGTGAATAGATGGAAGAGGGCCGAATTGTTCAGCGCCAAGAAAAGAAGCCCACGAATTTCATCTCGAGCTATTGGTATTAATGCTGCAGACCAGCCGATCTATATAAACGAACACTTAACTCCCAAAGCAAAGGGACTCTTGAAGGGGGCAAAGGACCTTAGAACAAGAGGATTTAAGTATATATGGTCCAAAGAAGGGAAAATATTTGCTAGGAAAGATGAAACCTCACAGATAGTAACCATAAGGAGCATAGAGGACATCTTAAAATTAGAATCGGCGTAACTAGGTTATGTTATTCTTAGTCTAATGACATGAATTATCTAAAGATGAATACTATAGGTAACTTAGATGGTTCAGAGATTCAGTTAAATGATCTAGAAGAACTAAAACAGAAAATTCATAGCACACGTATTCTGTATGTTAATGCTCAAAGTCTTCGTAAAAAGTGGCTAGAACTGTGCACTCGAATAAAACAAACTCATGCGCCTGATATTATAATAATAATTGTGGAAACATAGCTATATCCTGAAGAAGAGAAATATTTTATGTTCAATAACTGACAGTTATTTTTGCTCTAGAAATTACAATAGGGGAGGTGGAATTCTTATCTATATTAAATCAGAGCACCAAGCTAAAGAATTATTGTCAATTAACTGTATAGAAAAACCATACAACATACTATTAATAGAAATCAGCGGGTTTCAAAGGGGAATACTTATCTTAGCTTGCTATAACCCACATTATAAATTCGGAAAGTCCTTTCTAAGTGAACTTGAAGAATTATGGAACAAGAATAGTAGGCACTTTTGTGTTACAATTGGGGATTTTAATATTGATAAAATATCACAAAATCAGCAATCTATTGAGTTGAGTAAACTAGGAGAATGCTATGGCCAACTGCCATGTAATAATATATATCCCACTAGAGTAACAGAAAAGAGTTCTACACTTTTGGATCATATTTATATTAATGCACCCTGTAAAAAAATTGTGTATAATGTTTACAGTGACTTCAGTGATCACAATGTACTGATCTGTGATCTTGACATCCCAGTAAGAGATAGTAGTAGTATTTTTAAATATTCCACCACAACACACACCCTAAAAATAGACATTAAAAGCGCCAGGAAACTTTTAACTAAAATCCTTTGATACTTGATGCTAATGACAACTGTGAAACTACTGTTAATAAGTTAACTAATCTCTTAGCAGATGCCAGCATATCCAGTTTTAAGAAAATAACTGAATCAAGGCATAAAAACTCAGGATGTCCATGGATGACTCCTGAACTCCTCAACCTCATACATTATAAAAATAAAATATATGGGAAAATCAAGAGACAGCATTATAGGTTGGGAAGGGTATGCCAGTATGTCTCAGAATATCTAAAAGATGAATACAAAATACTCTGTAATAAGGTCACTAAACTCAAAAGAGAAGCTGAAAGTTCTTATTACAGTAACAGGTTAGCTTCTAGTAAAAATCCATGGAAATTAGTTAACGAGATACTTCAAACAACAAATAACAACAATAGAGATACCTATTCAACTAAAAATTAATAATAATATAATCATCAACCCCTGTGATATTTCAACAACATTAAATATTTTACTAGTATTGGTCAGGATCTAGCTGTTAATTTGCATACAACCAATACCAGTAATCCATATAGTTATTACACAGCTCCAGGAAATTCTTTATTCTTATACCCAACTGATAATGAAGAAGTAGCAAGTATGATAAAATAACTAAAAAATTCCAGTAGTTGCGATTGTTATGGTTTAAGCAACACAATTCTCAAACAGTTATCAACCGAAATAGTCATACATCACTGCATTTATTAATAAATCGTTAGCTGAAGGTACAGTTCCTACATTGTTAAAAATTGCCAAAGTTATACCCATCCATAAAGGCTTAGATAAATTAGACATAAACAACTACAGACCAATCTCTATCGTGCCCATTTTAGCCAAAATATTAGAAAAAATTGTTAAAATAAGATTATTGAAATTCCTTCTTAAGAATAATTACTTTTATAAATATCAATATGGCTTTATTCCAAATTCCAGCACATAAAATGCTGTTGAGGATATTATCATTAAACTGCAGAAAGCTCTTGATTCACGAAAATTAGCTTCTGGGTTATTTATAGACTTAAGAAAAGCCTTTGACACAGTTGACCACGAGATCATGATCAGAAAACTGGAAGACACAGGCGTAAGAGGTGTAGCGGTGAACTGGCTTAAGGATTATCTCAGTGATCGATCACAATTCGTCTCATATAAAAATGCTAAAAGTTTATGTCTTCCTATATCAATTGGAATTCCTCAGGGATCAGTACTGGGTCCAATTTTATTTCTAATATTTGTGAATGATATAGGCTCCCTAAAATTACTAGGACAATTATCTCTTTTTGCAGATGATACAAATATTTTCTATGTTGGTACCTCTGCTAAAGAACTTGAGGTAAAATGCAGTATGACATTAGATTACTACAAACTTGGCTTTCAAACAATAGACTATCCATTAATCTTAGCAAGACCAACTACATGATTTTTCACAAGCCCGCATGTGCAACTCCTCTTGATATTACATTAACATTCTTCGATCATCCTTTACCAAGAGTACAATTTACTAAATTTCTAGGTTTAAAAATAGATGAAATGCTTGACTGGAACGAGCAAGTTAAAAATATATGCAAAAAAATAACTCCAGCAATTGGAGTGCTTCACAGACTAAGATATAAATTCAAACATACGTTTTAAAAATCTATTTATCAGGCTCTCATTGAAAGTCACCTGACTTATATGATTCATGTTTGGGGATGTTGCAATAAGGAACTCTTTGAGAAAGTTGCCATTTTACAAAAAAGAGCACTAAAATACTTTTTAATTTACCACCCTTAACAGCTACAGATTATTTGTTTAAGAAATGCAGACTTCCACCACTCCACATTTTACGTGATAGAGCTTCAGCTATAATGGTATATAAAATTAAGCATAAATTGGTTCATACAAACACTGTCTGTATTATAAATTCTGACATACACTCATATAACACTCGAGGAGCAAAGAGAGTCCATACCGAATTTGTAAAAACTAGTAAGTATGGTTGTAACTCCTTATGGCACTACTCTGCGAAGGTGTACAATGCTCTTCCAAAACATATACAACAGGCAACAACAATTTCAAAATTTAAACAAAAAATAAACAATCAATGGCCAAAAGAAAATAAGCAGTAAATCTTTCAACCAAGTAATGTACAGTGGTATTATATATTGTATTTATATTTGTGAGACTGTAACGTATTTAGAAATAAGCTATTATTGTATTGTCAATATTTTGTAACTCTGCCAATATTCAATCTTGTATTGCGCCATAAGAGCCTCGGCTCAGGTGCCCTTTCTTGAGTAAATAAATAAATAAATAAATAAATAAATAAATAAATAAATAAAAGAAACAGAACTTGTTTACGTAATAGTGCCTACGTTGCCATTTTTTCTTGATTGACTACACACAGCCTCCTGGAACTTAGAAGCTGTTAACATGTTTAAGCAAACAAGAAACATCTCTCTCAGTGTTACCAACAGTAAGATTGAATACCTGCTATCTTTAATCTTGTCTAAAATCTGTCCTTATTTGCTCCATTCCACTGTTCATGACAAACTGGACATTTAGGCTATATCTTCTATAATATATTTTGCCACAAATATAGTTCCTATGGGGGATGAAGATCTGTTTTGTTAACTTTTACTTTGAAAGAAATCACTGACAGTACCATAAATAGGGATATACTGAAATACTACCAATAGATGTCTAACGGGTAGTACACGGTATGCGCTTGTCGATCGTCATTTGTTCCTCTATGTTTTTAATGGAAGTTGCCTTTGCCTAGTTAATTGATGACGTTAAAGTAAATACACTGTAGACAATACTGCACACTGCCGCATTCTCCCATACTAAACTGCGAGACATGATGACAGTGGCGCACTTGGCGGTCCGACATTAAACGTCAGGCGGTAAGATTGCAACTACACAAGTTGCATGTTCAAATTGATAGAAATAATGAAACTAAATAATTATGTTTGCGTTACTCTACTACGAAACTTGAATGTTAACACTGATAGACCCATCACGTGATAATCCCATCACGTATTACTATTACTTGATTTTCAATCACACATGCTCTTCATAATTAATTCAAAACCCTTATTGGATCAGCTAGTCATAGTGGAAGAACTTTCATTTTTATTTCCCTATTTTCACTTATTCTGTTCAATAATTTTCTAGGATTATTTCCTTATATTTTCACAAGCTCTAGACACCTAGTATTAACACTCGCTTTGGCCTTGCCATTATGACTAACTTTCATACTTTATGGATGAATCAACCATACAACTCACATATTTGCTCATATAGTTCCACAGGGAACACCTCCAGTCCTCATACCTTTTATAATTTGTACTGAAACAATTAGAAATATTATCCGTCCAGGTACATTAGCTGTTCGATTGGCCGCTAATATAATTGCAGGTCATCTCCTTTTAACTCTACTAGGAAATATTGGGCCCTCGCTAATAGGCCTACTCTCAACACTTTCTATCCTACTTACCGCCCAAATACTTTTAATAACATTAGAATCAGCTCTCTCCATTGCGGCTTCCCCTTTAGATTACCTATCAGTAACTCAAATTGAAGCATACCAGACATGGCAAAATGAATGGCAAAATTCGTACCGTAAAAAATGTAATTTTTATTATCAACTCAACCTATAATCCCAACTAAACCTTGGTACTTATACGGATCTTATACAAGACGTCACATCACAAACATATTACGAATACGACTCCGTTTCGATCATGCGTTAACTCCTCAATACAAAGCACGTTTTCATCTTGCTTAACAAGCTTACTACGTGTGTGGTCAGTCTAGTGGTGATAGCAATCATATTATCTTACAATGTCCGGTCTACGATTTACCTCGAAGAACTTTCTTATCCTGTTTAGCGAAGATTGCTATCCCCTTTCCTACCAGTATACCTTGCTTATTGGCAACACCTTCCCCTAATCTCATTGCTATAATTAATCAGTTTATTGATGACGCTCTAATAGTGTTGTAATTGTTCTGCTATGACTAACTTCCGTCACTCCTGTCCATTGTGAAGCGTGTCTCTCATTTTTTGTTACTTGCGTGTGCTAATGAGATTGTAAATATCAAATTACGTGTGTCATAAACACCCTATATCACTATTGGATTATCATTTACTATTTACACGTTCACATTAATCTAGAATTCAGCTTTAGATGTATGCAAGAGTGTACCGGTATTTATAAACAAGATTAAAGTGACTGGGCGATAGTGTAAAGAGTCTAAACCAACCCCCCCAGAAGAAGAAGAAGAAGAATAAGAAGAAGAGTGTGAATAACATTACATTTTCAGAAGAGGAAAAAAGAAGTAGTCCACGAAATAAGTAATAAAGTAAATAATGAATTTATGTTGAACTCCCTAAAGGAAAGTACGTAAATCAGCATCGTCAACTAAATTGGAAAACATTAACAGCATGATTAATGAATTAAAAGTCAAAACCCTGGAGCCTGCAATAATGAATGAGCCATCAAAGGTAAATTATATACATTATAATGGTTATGTTAGAATTTCTCAGTCCTGACAGAAGTATCAAAGGCAAACAGTGTTTCCCAAAATCAAAAACTGTACCCCCAAACAAGAAATCTGAGAAGCAAGTCAGATTTTTCTGCGCTAAAAAGAAATGGAGAAATATTGAAACAAATGTTAAGGTATCTTCGAGGAAAGGAAAAATCTGGAAGTTGGTTTGAAAGGTGCATGGTTATTTATTACCAATAATGCATGTAAGAATCACTTGTCTGAAAAGTTCTTCAAAATGAAGATGCACCATGAACAAGGACTGCTTGCTTACTAGTCGTAATACTGTTGTAGGTACACCAGGAAATGAACCGGTGTGTTTCTTGAGTATACACAAGTTAGAGCCTAACACACAATACATGGACTTATCCATCTAAGCGTCCGCGCATGCACTGTGCTGCGCTGCGAAGAATAGCTTCGTCTGTGAGAGCCCGGTGGAACGGATCATGTCCAAGATGCTCTAGAAGTAGGAACAATACACCGGATTAAAATTCATACAAGTCCAAACTGAAATGTCAGTCAAATGAATGGCGTCATTACGGATCCCCACGAAAGTGAAAAGTGCATCAAAAACCCCAGCAGCATGACGGTGATCCGTGATGGTAATTCTGGAGTAGGGTTTTGATGGTGTTATCTTTGTCTTAATGCATGCCATACTCCAAGGACTGACCAGGTTGTTTATTTATCGAATGGCTTTTAGTGTCAGTAGTATCTGAGAACATGTTTAGCTTGCCTGGTGCAGGTCTTTCTACAGTGTCTGCCTCCCCATGCATAACCTGCATGTGTGGATGTGGGATGATAATGAGGTAGGGAGTTCGCAAAATCTTGTGTTGGCACATAGCCTATTCCTATTGAATAACACTGCAGGGTCTGCTCAAGGCTCAATGCCCCCATCATCAGCGTTATATGCTCTCACTCCTTATGAACACTGTGGAGAGGTTTTGAATGAATCCAGGCTTTTGGCGTACTATCTAGTGATTGGAAATAGTATATCATCCCTTCTCCTGTCCTGCTGGCCAGCTTCCTTTTAGTGTAAAATTTTTCCATCAACAGGATTGAAACAGGCTAACCACAGTGTCACACCATAGAGACTTGATATCATAACGATCATGGCTACCAGGTGAGCCAGGACAGACCGTGAATACGCAATATTTATGTTCGTTTTTGGAACAGTTGACACCTCTATCAGTAAGTGCTCTATCATCCCGAAATCCTGCAGGCAACAGTCTGCTTCATTTGCACCATCCAGACAACAAGCGCTTGAAAGTGTTACTCCAGCTGTCACATTGCTGGCAAAGGGTTCTACACACTATTTAGGACTACAATGAGGGACTGTAGATATTTCGCAGAGGTATCTCTCTTGAATTGATTGTAATTAATAGTTGCCACCGATTAATAAAGCAGCTCTTGTATTTTATGTAACATTATAGGTGCGAAATTAAATAGAATAGAGTAAGTTAATTCTAACTGACAGAGTTGATCACATAGTAAAATAATTGATACACTTATGTACATATAAATAAATTAATTCCACATTTTATCACTGAAGGCGTAAGCCTACAAATTATTGAATTGTTTTGAAACTATGAAATATTTGGTCAGCTTCTTTGTAACTATTGTGGTGGATGATATCTTGAGGGACAGCACAAGGAACTCAGAAAGGTACAAGAATGGGCATAATGCTGTTTGTTGGTGAAGTAGTAATTTTAGAAAATGATGTAAGAGGAGTCCGAAAATAGTCTGAAGTAGTAAATGAGAAATTGGCTTATTGGAGAAATAGAAAATGTGGAGAAAAGTAAGATAGATGTGATGAAATAGATGAGGGAGGAGAGAAATAGAATTAGAGACAAAGTAATAAAAATGTGGGGAGCTTAAAAGAGAACTCAAGATGAAATTAGGGAATCAACTTGAGGGGAAAACAGGTGCCTTCTTATCTCAGATTTTGCAATTCCCCTGAAGCAAAGATATACTGCACTAAAAGGAGACTAAAGAAATACTGTATAAGGTAACGTACTTACCTGTAATGATTAATTAAGCTGTGTCATGGCCAGTGATGAAAATGATTGAACTCTGGGTACAAGCATTGTAAGTGAAATTTAGTAAACAAGGAAGAAAATAAAGACCTGTGTTAAAGAAATATAAGTTGATAAAACAAAGGGTTAAGCCAAGGTGAAATGGTAAAGAAATGCAGAGATATGAAGGAAAAGAAAAGTAATCGAGAAAAAAGAGATTGAAAAGGCTCCCTGTTATAAAGAATGGTCCTTGTTAAGTGTACCTTAAGCTAGTGTTGATGCAAGTGTAATAGACTGATATAACTTGAAAACAATATTCTTTAACCCGTGGGTAAATAATGCCAATAACGAGCTCGAATTATTATTATTATTATTATTGTTACCGTGTTTTAGCGGTAGGTAGAGGTGAAAGAAGGTGCGGGCGTGAACGGGTCTCATACTACGGAATCAGAGTTAATGTAAAATTTAACAAGGTTATATTTTCTTTTTAAAATGAAGAAATAACAAGCATTGCAGGTACAGAGTAGCAAGTCAACAAAATGTAGGTACAATATTTACTGGATTTGGGCTCAGCGCCCTTACTTCACAATTCGTGGGCAATCAGCCCAACCTTACTTCAAAATAAGTTTTACCAGAGGGGCAGAAAACCCCATTCATGTTCCGGAGCACTTGCTCCAAATTACACTGAAAAGCCTCCACGAGGCATACAACACTCAATTTTCGAAAAAGAGCCACTCGCTCTCAACTTTAAGCCTCTCAAAGGCCACACCAAACTCCACCTTCAAGTTGTCCTCTCTGGACATAGACACAGGGGTAAAATACCCAAGCTACTGAGGTCTATTCAATGAAAAAGGGTAATTATATGACCTCTAAAATAACAATTTGAGAGGAGGCGATCTGCACTCCTAATACACTTGTTTCAAAACCTAATTTGGCTCTAGGCCACTGATGCAACGGCTAATCCCATACTACGGAGGTGACTTTAGAAAAGAAACAAATTTACATAATGTTAAGGAAGAATAGGTTGAGAAAATAAGTTCACCTCAAAACAATATGAGTGGGAGCTCGAGAGGGTTAAGCACTCTCTATCCCAATATGTAGTATAAAAGATAGAATAGATACAAGTTCCTTTACATTTTAAGGAAGGTTACATAATGGAAAAACTTCGGACCCGCCCCGAGAGTTAAACTGCTGAGCTAGCAAGAAAAGAAGTAATTAGTCGGCCATTACCTGGTTGTTGACTGTCGCCGGAGAAAGAGGCGCTACCCGCCCCCTGCTATGTACTTTACACACTGAAAGATGGAACAGAAGTGGCCTGGAGACCCTAAAATCAGCAGTTTATATCCTCTCGCGGAAGGTTCGAGGCGTTAGGGGAATGAAAACACCCTCCCACAAACTCTTTATTGGGTAGGATACAGCAACATATTCAAGTTGGGGGAAGATACCTCGGATTGGTCAGAAATTAATAAAAGAAATTCGGGATTGGCTAAATACAAAACAAGGGGAAAGAGAGGGGTATACAGCCAACTTAAACAATAACAGAAAGAAATTTAACAAGAAACAAACTTTTGAAATAAAAATTTCTCCAAAAAAAACAGTTCTTTCACTCCGCACTAGGGTGCACTATTGTTGATCTTCAGTAGTGTCCTCTAGAAGAGAAAGTTCACACTTCTTACTACAAGCAAAACAAAAATACGTCGAAAATGACACAGTTCAAAAACTCCAAAATTTCCAGGTAGTGACATCTTCTGAGAAACTTGAAAATTAATACCGTCAATAAAGTTCAGACTTCCTCCAGCAAAGGAGTTTCAACTGGCGCAACTTTTAAATTAGCGGCGTGGAGGTGTACCGCCCGGTACAGACCCCCCCCCCAAAAAAAAGTTCCTCCAGGGGTGACACATGAAATTTGTTTGAAAACAAGGTCCAAGTTTTGATGTAGATATGGAGATTAATTGCCGAAAAATTTATAAGATTTTCTTAATGTGGTTTGATTCAGTTTCAAAATTTTGTTGTTGCAGGTGAAGTAAAGTCTTTATGGTTGTAGAAGTTGAATTCAGAAGATAAACTTTTAATACTTGAAAGTGAAGAAAAATTTTGCAAGGTCCACCAAATATTGCTGTTGAATTCCCAAGTGCAGGAATTGCTGATAGTAATAGTTCATGTAGTTAATGTTGATTAAGTTGGATGGCCAGACCGGCCGTTGCAGCTTGCGTCCAGAGGAGGCCGCTCGGACCCCTCAAGTACCCTGAGATACCGCTCGCCCGCACTATGAGGGGAGCAGTGGTGTTGAAGCGCGCCGCGCCCGCGGTGAACATATACAGGCTGCGGGCAAGTAGCAGGTCGTGCGCCGCACATCAGCCTTGGCCGGGAGGAGAGTTCCGGCTCGCCGTGCACACGTCGTCCTCGCTGGGGTCGAGGGGGCCCTTCCTCTAGCCCAGTCGCGGCACGGCGCCACGCGGCTGCGGGGGCACTGAAACATTAAAACTAGGCGGCAGAATTGTTGGACCATCATCATTTTTTGAGGGAGAGGTGGAGAGGTTGAGGGGCCAGCGGCGTGCAGATATCCATGGCATTTAATATAAGCAAGCCACAGTGTGTATAGCAGGAGACGGGAGCGTGGTAATGGCCGTGGTAAGGACAGAATGGCAGTTTAACCGCGCGGGGAAGGTTTACAAAGACTTACATATGAAACAAAACATTATAAAAGGGGCAGAATGCCTCAAAAGTGAAAACTCAAAAAAAAAAATATAACCTTCATATTCCTTTCACGATTATATGAAGCAAGTTGACACAAAATTTACACTGGTTTCACTAGTGACAGGTGAACCCTAAATATCCTCTCGGTGGCTGGATTACTTAATAACAACGTAACCGGCGTAAGAAAATCGAGAATGATACAAGGCCCATGAAATCTGGGTGCAAGCTTGCCCGCGGGAACAAAATTCTTGACCATAACTTGGTCACCTACCTTCAAAGGGGTGGGTCTCCGTCCACGATCATATCTTTCCCTAACCTTTTCATGAGACACTTTAAGATTGGCTTTAGCCTTCTTCCAAAGATCTTTAATGTTGTCCGGATCTATTGTCTCGGGTAGAATGTCACTCAGAGACCAGAGGTTAGAGAGCGGCGTGTTGGGAACAAACTTGAACATCAAAGAGGCTGGAGTAAATTTATGTGATTCATGAACCGCCGAATTCAAAGCAAAAGCTAACCAATGCAGGGACGTATCCCACCTAGAATGATCTTCATGATGATAGGCAATAAGCGCGGACCTGAGATTACGGTTCACCCGTTCAGCCAGAGATGGTTGAGGGTAATAAGCAGAAGTAGTTACATGAGAGATGGACAAGTCGAAACAGAATTTACGAAAAAGATTAGATGTGAACGCCTTAGCATTATCAGACACAATATATTGGCACGGAACAAAAGAGGCAAAAATAGAATTTAAGGAAGTAATGGTAGACTGAGCGGTAGCCAGCTTAGTCGGAAATAACCAGGAAAATCTAGTAAAGCCATCTACGCATACAAAGATAAACTTGTTAGCATTTCCCTTAGACTGGGGGAAGGGTCCTACATAATCAATATACAGGCGTTCCATGGGGCGCGACGCTTGATGAGAAGACAAAAGGCCTACCTTGGTGGACACGGTTGGTTTACTAAGCATTCACTAGTTCACGGATTTCACCGTCCATACCTTTCCAGATGAACATTTCACGAATCTTTTCACGAGTTTTAAAGATACCAAGATGCCCTCCTAATGGGGTCTCATGATAATACTTGAAGATCATAGGTACAAGAACAGCTGGAACGACAACTTTCATCATCTTATCATGCCTCGATGGGCAACATAAAACACCATTCCTCAGAACATAAGGGACAACATGTTCCCCAGAAGAAAGGGTTTCCATTATCGGAGCCAGCGTCGGATCTTCACGTTGGTATTTCTCGATATCCTTAAAGAGCATGGGAGCATCAGTTAAGATGGCATTGACACCAGATAGTATGGACTCGGGAGGTGATGAACTGTCGGCCGGTTCGTGGGTCTCGACATCGTTGGAAAACATACGGCTGAGTCCATCAGCGACAACATTTTCGTACCTCTGATATGCCGGACATCGAATTGGAAGGCAGAAATACGGATGGCCCAACGGGCTATACGACCAGTACGACGCGGCCTACCTAAGACCCAGCTTAAGGCTTGATTATCTGTCTCCAGGTCGAATTTGACATGTTCCAAATAGAGACGGAACTTCTCTAAGGCAAATAAGACTGCCAACCCTTCGAGCTCATAGATAGAATACTTGGCTTCTTGAGCCGATAGAGTCCTAGATGCATAGGCGATGGGTCGCCTCCCTAGTTCAGTCTCTTGAAGAAGGACTGCAGCTACTGCTGACGACGACGCGTCGGTTTGGACGATGAATTTCTTCGAGAAATCAGGCATAGCAAGTACAGGGGCATTACAGAGAGCTAATTTAAGATCTTCAAAAGCGGCTTGTTGAGAAGGTCCCCACTCGAATTTGATGCCTTTCCTACGAAGAAGGTTTAAGGGCGCCGCTCTATTAGCGAAATTAGGAATAAACTTTCTGAAGAAATTCACCATACCAATGAACCTGGCGATACCTTTAACGTCCTTGGGAGGTTTAAAATCACGGATGGCCTGTGTTCTAGAATGATCGACCGCTACACCATCAGGTGACACAATATGCCCTAGGAATGACATAGAGGGCTTAGCAAAGGCAACCTTGGACAACTTGACAGTTAACCCAGCCTTACGAAGGCGATCGAGAACTTCTCGCAAATGATCTAGATGTTCTTCAAAAGTCTCTGAAAATACGACGACATCATCCAAGTAGTGATATAAGTACTCAAATTTGATGTCGGAGAAGACCCTATCTAGTAGCCTAGTGAGTACAGCTGCTCCCGTGGGGTGCCCGAAAGGCACGCGGTTGTATTCGTATAAGTTCCAGTCCGTGGCAAACGCTGTAAGGTGTTTAGACTCTTCGGCAAGGGGAATTTGATTATAGGCCTGATTCAAGTCCAAGATAGTAAAGAACTTGGCCTTACGAAACCATGAAAAACAAGAATGAAGGTCAGGAAGGGGCACAGATTGTAACACCACCTTCCGATTGAGAGCCCTATAATCAATGACAGGCCTGAAGCCTCCTTGGGGTTTCGGGACTAGAAAAATAGGCGAAGAATACGCCGACTTAGAGGGCCTAATAATACCATCCTTCAACATTTGATCGATGATTTCTTTCAATGCCTTCATTTTAGGTGGAGATAGCCTATATGGTGGAAAACGGACAGGAATCGAATCCGTGACCTCAATTTTGTATTCAATAAGGTCAGTAACCCCAAGAGTATCAGAGAACACCTCTGGAAATGACTGACATAATTTACGAATACTATCAGCCTGCTCCTCAGGTAGATGTCTAAGGTCTAACAACATCTCATCCTGGGTAGGCGAAATAGATGAACATGATACGGAATTACACTTTAACAAGGGAATTTTACAATTGGACGCAAATTTGAACGTGCATGACTTACTCTGAAGATCGAGCACAAGACCAGTGCGAGAAATGAAGTCCGCTCCCAGTATGATGGGGCAAGACAAGTGCTTAGCCACAAACAGTTTGGTTTTCCATGTAAATTTAATAATGCGAATTTTGACATTTACAGAACCTAGGATTTCCAATGGAGATGAATTGGCCGAAACATATTGAACAGGAGATGAGCCATAGTCAGGTAATTTACAAACAGACTTCAATTTTGAATACCATTGGTCCGAAATAATTGAACAAACACTACCTGAATCTAATAGAGCGGTTATAGGCTCGTTATTTAACTCAATCTTAAGAAAAGGAACGGGTGCGGGGGTATCCGCCGCAATCCTAAGACATTCTTTGGGGCATTCGAAAGATGGATTTGCAAATTGAACGTTCCCTGAATTCACGACCTTTTTGCCAGGGGCTGAGCCTTGGGAAGCAGAATTAGTCGACTCAGGCGAAGCCGCTAGTCACATTTTATTATTGGCATTGGTGGAATTTGCACCAGAAGTTGAGCAGGAGGGGGTACTATTTGAGTTTGGGCAATTCTTGGCGATATATGAGAAAGCCCCACATTTGAAACAGCCTTGTGATGAACCAGCTCCGTTATTTGCCCTACTAGACTTGATCAGTGGACACTTATTGCGAAGATGGTCAGGCGACCCGCAAGCATAACATTTACGGGGTGTGACTGATCGGCGAGGTGGAGGCCGAGTATTACTAAAAGAAGGCGGGGGTTCTTTCGCGACACGCAAGGAATCGGCGTATCTCACTCCTTCCGCTGAGACGGCCAACGCTTCAAGTTCGGAGAAAGTTTGCGGGCACGCCGCGAAACACAAATATGACCTATAGGGTGGTGAAATTCCTTCTACAATAGCCTGTACAATCTGGTCTTCAGGAAAATGAAGGGCAAACACCCTAGTATAAAACTTAATGTCTTGTATGAAATCAGCCAGATTTTCATCCAATCTCTGTACTCGATAATAGTACTTCTGAATCAGAGATGACCTCGCGCGGGCAGGAATAAAATTTGCAAGCAAGTGTGCATGAAAATCTTCAATAGATGACTGTTCAGCTATGGCTCTTACTATTTTGTCAGAGAGAATACCAATTGCATAGGGATAGATGATTTGCAAAATTTGACATGGGGAAAGAGAAAACACAAGGGCATGATCCTGAAATTCAACTAAAAATCTTAAAAATGAAATTACGTCACTGGTGGTATTAACGGAAAACTTAGAGATACCTCTGAGCAACATTGCCAATGGATGAGGCAAGCTGCTAAACCCGGGTGACATAGTAGGTAAAGGTTTCAATGGCAAGGAAGTTAATTCAGAACGTACATTATTCAATGATGCACGGCGTTCAGACTCGTTGTCCAATGGGGCAGAGATAGTTTGAGCAGCAACGGTTATCCTATTAACTTCTCCCTTAGGAGGCTCTTCCTCGCTACCTACATTCATCGTGGTGGGTTGATCAATTTTGGGAGGAACTTCCCCAGTTAACAATTGAGTGACCTTGCTAGATAACTCAGAAATATTTTCAAGTAGTGTACTAGCTTCCTTCTTCTGAACGTCATTCAACTTCAGAGACAACAGATCGTTAACTCTATTTGAAAAGTGATATAGCCTGGCTTGCACCCGCTTAATTTGATTAGGAGAAGGATCATTTTCATCAAAAAAACAAACTACAGAAGCTAGCCCAGTAATATTCTCGACGATCGTGGAAAGAGAGTCGTCAACTTCTTTCTCTCCCAAGGTGGGGATGGAAATGGGCAAATCAAGGGACTCTCTAAGCTTATTTGTGTCTACTGCAACCGTGCCTCCAGATTGCACATTTCTAATAGTTAATTCATAGATTAACTCCTCTTTGCGCAAATATTTACGATGGAGAACAATTTTGAAAAATCAAAAAAAAATTCCAGCAACTGAGAAAATTGTTAGAGTTCGGAACAAAACAATGTTTAGCCGTCAAAAGGGGCTAAATTGAGACCCATTCAACCACGCTCTGCTACCACTTGTTACCGTGTTTTAGCGGTAGGTAGAGGTGAAAGAAGGTGCGGGCGTGAACGGGTCTCAAACTACGGAATCAGAGTTAATGTAAAATTTAACAAGGTTATATTTTCTTTTTAAAATGAAGAAATAACAAGCATTGCAGGTACAGAGTAGCAAGTCAACAAAATGTAGGTACAATATTTACTGGATTTGGTCTCAGCGCCCTTACTTCACAATTCGTGGGCAATCAGCCCAACCTTACTTCAAAATAAGTTTTACCAGAGGGGCAGAAAACCCCATTCATGTTCCGGAGCACTTGCTCCAAATTACACTGAAAAGCCTCCACGAGGCATACAACACTCAATTTTCGAAAAAGAGCCACTCGCTCTCAACTTTAAGCCTCTCAAAGGCCACACCAAACTCCACCTTCAAGTTGTCCTCTCTGGACATAGACACAGGGGTAAAATACCCAAGCTACTGAGGTCTATTCAATGAAAAAGGGTAATTATATGACCTCTAAAATAACAATTTGAGAGGAGGCGATCTGCACTCCTAATACACTTGTTTCAAAACCTAATTTGGCTCTAGGCCACTGATGCAACGGCTAATCCCATACTACGGAGGTGACTTTAGAAAAGAAACAAATTTACATAATGTTAAGGAAGAATAGGTTGAGAAAATAAGTTCACCTCAAAACAATATGAGTGGGAGCTCGAGAGGGTTAAGCACTCTCTATCCCAATATGTAGTATAAAAGATAGAATAGATACAAGTTCCTTTACATTTTAAGGAAGGTTACATAATGGAAAAACTTCGGACCCGCCCCGAGAGTTAAACTGCTGAGCTAGCAAGAAAAGAAGTAATTAGTCGGCCATTACCTGGTTGTTGACTGTCGCCGGAGAAAGACGCGCTACCCGCCCCCTGCTATGTACTTTACACACTGAAAGATGGAACAGAAGTGGCCTGGAGACCCTAAAATCAGCAGTTTATATCCTCTCGCGGAAGGTTCGAGGCGTTAGGGGAATGAAAACACCCTCCCACAAACTCTTTATTGGGTAGGATACAGCAACATATTCAAGTTGGGGGAAGATACCTCGGATTGGTCAGAAATTAATAAAAGAAATTCGGGATTGGCTAAATACAAAACAAGGGGAAAGAGAGGGGTATACAGCCAACTTAAACAATAACAGAAAGAAATTTAACAAGAAACAAACTTTTGAAATAAAAATTTCTCCAAAAAAAACAGTTCTTTCACTCCGCACTAGGGTGCACTATTGTTGATCTTCAGTAGTGTCCTCTAGAAGAGAAAGTTCACACTTCTTACTACAAGCAAAACAAAAATACGTCGAAAATGACACAGTTCAAAAACTCCAAAATTTCCAGGTAGTGACATCTTCTGAGAAACTTGAAAATTAATACCGTCAATAAAGTTCAGACTACCTCCAGCAGAGGAGTTTCAACTGGCGCAACTTTTAAATTAGCGGCGTGGAGGTGTACCGCCAGGTACAATTATTATTATTATTATTATTATTATTATTATTATTATTATTATTATTATTATTATTATTATTATTATTATTATTATTATTATTATTATTATTATTATTATTATTATTATTATTATTATTACACTGAAGAAAATGGAAATTGCAACACCCAGAAGGATTGGTGCTACATTGCTGAAATTTAACATGCAGGACGAGTGTTCGGTTGTGATTCGATGATTACACTTTCAAGTCCCTCTGACCGCAAGTTTGGACAACAATCAATACAGGATGTGCCCACCACGAGCTGCAATACATTGATGAATTCGTCGAGGCATGGAGTCAATAAGGCCCTGGATCGCTTCCTGAGGAATTGTGGCCCATGCTTGCCGCACTGCACGGGACAGTTGTTCCATAGTTGTGGGTGGCTGAGGACGGTTGGCCAGTTGTCGACCCATCATGTCCCACACATGCTCAATAGGACTGAGGTCCGGGGATCTGGCGGGCAATTCTAAAGTTGTGATGTCGGGGAGAGCTTCTCTGGAGATGCGTGCAGTGTGAACCCGGGCATTGTCCTACTGTAACATCCCATTAGCAATGTTCGCCATCATAGGGACAACCACTGGATTGAGTACCCTATCAACGTACTGTCGAGCAGTCGTAGTGCCCTTAACAAGCACTAATTGTGATTTTACATTAAAGCCAACAGCTCCCCAGACCATAATGCTTGGTGATGGCCCTGTGTGCCTCTCGACAATAAGATCTGGGCGGCCCTTCTCCCCGATACGTCGGCGCACACGATTCCGGCGATCACTGCGGACAAGACAGAAGCGCGACTCATCACCAAAGACGACCCTATGCCATTCGTCGACCCACGTCGATCTATCTCGATACCAGGCCAGCCTTACACGTCGCTGTTGTGGGGTCAATGGAACACCTTCTGCAGGGACACGGGCTCCTTAGCCAGCTGCACACAAGCAATTACCAACTGTTTGTTGTGTAACGTGGGGTGCCACAGCTGCTCGAATTTGAGCTGCTGTTGCATGGGATTCCATCCGGGCAATCCGAATGATGCAGCGATCCTCTCTCACAGTTGTCTGTCGCGATGGGCCTGTGCCAGGTCTGCGAGTGTGGGTACCTTCATTTGAGCACTGCTGCCATACACGTTGTACCGTACATGCCTGTCGACCAACACGTGCAGCGACAGTCCTTAGCGATAATCCAGCCTCACACAGCCCAATTATCCGAGCCCTCTCAAACGGCGACAGTTGTTGATAGTGTGCTCTTCTCTGTCGTCGAGGCACGTTTGACGGGGAACACTTCACTGCACAGACTGCAAGTCAACTACGCTACACCAGAGTCCGTATACTGGAGTTGATTCCTCCGCGACCAATCACGTGGGGAGACCTGTAGCAACAATCCAATGGGACTGAAACTTTGTTCGTTTACATACCTACATGGCATCGTTCCATATCTTGAAAATCAATACAAACGACCAATGCCTTCATGGTGTTGCAATTTCCATTTTCTTAAGTGTATTATTATTATTATTATTATTATTATTATTATTATTATTATTATTATTACCATAATTATAATTATTTTTATTATGACTTGTGAGGTATGGCTATTAAGTGTATACATCGACTTATTAGTATAATTATTATTTACGATCTTATTATTTGTGAGGTTATGTCATGAAACGTGTGCTGTATATATAGCAATATGAGTTTAGTTAATGTAAGAACCTGTAATTAATAGTATATAATTTATTATTACCTGTATATACGATGTGTAATCCACTACGGTCCAATATTGTGTAACAAACTGTAATATCCAGAATGGTATATCTTTGACTAGATGGTTGTAGAATGTTCTTTACATTATAACTAGGCTGTAGGCACCCTGGAGTTGAGTTATGATTTAACAGAAGTGGTTTTGATGAGACGTGTGTAGAAGTCGTGTGTGAAGTATGTGAATTGGTTTTATAGAGTTGGTAGTTCAAATGCAGTGGCTGCAGTCTCCTTGTGCTTCATGATAGGCAGTTGTTAAAAATGGTTGTTTATTGATGTGTAACGTATAAATATTGTAAATAACATTAGTGTGTGCAACTGACAGCATTTTGTGTGCGTCTTTGTGAATACGTCAGTGTGACCGGGATTGGAATATTCAGCTCTCTCCCTCTGTAGCAGTGGCGATCTGAGGGAGCGAAGCCTAGCGCACCTATCCCTGCGGTGCCCGCACCTATCGGACATTCAGTAGCAAACCACTCGAGGGGGGAGGGACTCGGTGCCTGGTCTTCAATCAATCAATCAATCAATCAATCAATCAATCAATCAATCAATCAATCAATCAATCAATCAATCAATCAATCAATCAATCAATCAATTAATCACTACTGAACTGCATTTAGGGCAGTCGCCTAGGTGGCAGACTCTCTATCTGTTGTTTACCTAGCCTTTTCTTAAATGATTGCATAGAAACTGGAAATTTTTCATCATCAGTCTCCGATGCTTTGCACTCAGATATACAGTAAGAGAGACGTTTTTCCTTATTTGTAAATGGAATGATGTGTCAGATGCTTACATCATAATGTACTTAAGATTGTCATCGTTCTCATTTGAGGTTTGGGCTTCACCGATAGCCTTGGTAACCCTCAGCATACGCCACTGTTATGCACACCTGCGTGAGCAGTGTTTCACTTAATATGCTGCTTGCTTTATCTGCACATTCACCCTGTAGCCCGAGTCTGATTCCGCCTTCGGTCACATGACTACTCGAGCTGTTTCGATCAGGCTCGAATGAACCGCAGTGCGCATCGGATTGGCTCGATCCTGCTCGAACACGGGTATCGTTAGTCCATCACTACTTTAGGTTTTTAAAAAATTGGTATGGAATAACTAGTTATTTCAAAAGTTAATCAGGTTCAGATTGTCCTATATTTCTACTGTAATACTTTCAGGCAGATGCAGGTAACTGTGATAAAGAAATCCTTTTAAAACTTTGTTTGTCGTTTTTAGTAATGTCTGTAAAGTTCTAATGAAGCAATACCTGAAAAAATAAACTTAGCATCGTTGAAACTTATGATACAATATCAAAATTGAAATCTAAGTTAATCTGTAGGAAAGATAACTTTTTCATTGGGGAAGTTAAATCATTAATAGATTAACTCCTTCCAAACCTTGAGAATAAAGTTAAATCTAACTTTAAAAGCTTGATAATACAACAAATTATCTGGAAAAGTTTATGACTTCAGTGTTGTTAATATTTTCAAGAAACTACAGGCATTACATTTAAAAGCTTTTCTGGTTTTGAGGAAATAATTAATTCTTTGAAATTCACTGAAATTTGTCCAGGTTTTAATTTGTATAGTTTTTATGAAGAATTTTCTTCCCATAACATTGAATTACATGATGCTGGAGCTAGATATACCTGCACAAATACTAGTAGTAATAAGATTCATAATGTGAACTCAAAATGGGTGATTTTCCTCTAAAATTGATTTATATGTTGTTCCTAATATACAATAATGTTATTGTTATTATTAACAAATGCATCATATTTGGATACCCCGGTGGTAATGGTCACTTACAGTAGTATGATAGTAAGGTAAAGTTAAAACATAATTACCCAACAACAACAAAAAACAAAAGTACAACAAGCAATTCCATGAAAAGAAAATATTACAATAAATATTACTAGTTTAACGTTCTTAAGTATATTCAGTGCTTAACATTACGGCTTACAATACTATAGGTTGAGCTTACTACTAGCTTAACATTACAAGTGATAGTGAAGTTAAAACCTAACTACCCAACATCACCACTACAACAACTAGAGTACAACAACATTTCCATTAAAAGAAAATACAAAAAATACTACTAGTTTAACATTAAATCTAGCATTGTATACAATTTCACACTTAACTTCAGTATTTCCAGTGCTTAACACTAGGCTTACAATACTGTAGGTTGAGCTTACTACTAGCTTAGCGTTACAAGTGATAATAAAGTTAAAACATAACTACACAAAAACAACAACACCAACAAGAGTTCAACAAGCAATTCAATGGAAAGAAAATATTACAGGAAATACTACTAGTTTAACATTCTGAATCCAGCATCATGTCGGTATCTTATGTTCTAAGTATACCTGGTTCAAATCCGTATGTTGAAAGCGGTTTTTTTTTCAGTTCTTAAAAACAAATGGAATGATGAAATGAATTACTTAGATGTTCAGCAACTATGATAAAGTCAGAAATTCAGGTCTCACTTCATCATAGCTGTCAGAAATTTCATGACCTGATTAAGGGAGATTAAGCATTATTGAAAAATATGCTGAAAGTGAAGAAAAATATGGGTTTTAAACCTTTTATTTAGCAATACAAATCCCACAAGCAATGACAGATGAAGTCTAAACATTTTTTTATATCCACATTTCCTTTCCATACTACTATTCAGCAAAATTACTTATCACTGAGACATCATCTCTGCATTAAATCCTTAAAATTCCTTATTAAAACTTTGTATTAAACATCTTTCTTGATTTACATTAATCAGAACCGATGACTTTTCAAGCATCATTTTGTGTATGTATATTGATGCTTTCACAGTCCATGTTGATAGAAATGATGATATTTTGTATAAATCCGTGCTGTGCAGACTTCGTAATTCATGTAGGAATAAGGAAGAATAATTTTGTGGAAGGACATTATCAGTCTCTTATGTAGTTTTATGAGCCAGTTGAAACTTAAGAAACTTATGAGGGCTATTTTGTTCAAGGTCTGATTGGTCGCGAAATTAAAATCACAGCGAAAATCAATAATGTTTCATTTGCAACATTTAGCTACACCGTCCAGCTACTTCTCTACAAAGTCACTACTACAATATAGACACTTGTCGTAGTGTGGTACCAACTTTCTAATACACCAGTCATAGCCACCTGTGCTTTCAGCCACTTCTCTACGCTGGTCTGCAGCTTGTTGTCTGTGCCAAAATGCTGTCTTCCTAGCGAGTGTTTCATGTTAGCAATGAGATGAAAATCAGGGGGGGCCCAATTCAAGGCTGTGTGGTGGGTGGTCAAATACTTCCCATCGAAAACGCTGCAGGAGCGTCTTTGTTGCAGCTTCAGTGTGCGGCCGAGCATTGTCATGAGGAAGGACAGTGCCTGATGACAACATTCCTCTTCGCTTGTTCTGAATTGCCCTTCGTAAACGTTGAAGAGTCATGCTGTAAGAGGCTGCAGTGATGGTCGTGGCATGTTCCATGAATTCTACCAACAAAACTCCTTTTCGGTGTCTGAACACAGTAACCATACACTTTCTGATGGAGAGGTTTGCTTGCACTTCTTTGGTTTACTCGGGAAATGAGAATGCATCCACTGTTTGGATAGCTCTTTTGTTTCTTCATTTTTGAAATGTACCCATGTCTTGTGCCCTGTGACAATTTTGTTCAAAAATCTTCTCATTCAGCATGGTAGCGCTGGAGAAACATTTAGGTGGCACCCATTCTCTGTGTTTTGTGATGGTAGGACAGCAACTTGGGAAACCATCTTGCACAGAGTTTGCAGTACTGAAGTCTAATATAACTTAAAAGTTCTTCAGTCTGTTCAACACACAGGTTAAATATAAATAGTATATTATACTACAACATACCTGTAAAAAACACATTATTAAACAAGGGATAAAAATAAACACTATGAAACAATGTGTTTTTTTACAGGTATGTTGAAGTATAATATTTATATTTAGCCTGTGTGTTCGACCGACTGGAAGGCTTTTAAGTTAGATTTAACTGAGTCGACACCGAAAAGTATGGCTTCCTTCTTAACAAAGTACTGAAGTCTCTCACTCACGGTGGTATACAGATCTGCCCTTCAAAATTTTGGGAAATGCATCGCTCAACACAGAAATTGTGAACCGACGATTTTCTCGAATTGCCTGATTCATTCGCTGAACAAGATCATTGGTTGACACTCGCTTCCTTCCCTGACTGCCTGCATCATAAACATCTGTACGTACTGCTTCAAAGTTTCTGCACCATTGCCGCACTTTGCTGTCACTCATGAAAGTTTCACCGCGCACATTATTTATTTGTCGATGAATTTCAACTGCATTACACCCTCAGCATGAAGAAATCGAGTGACAGCATGCTCTTCACAGTTAGCAGGGGGCTTTATTGTTCTAGGCATGTTTACGTGCTCATTGCATGCTCAGAACTGAGAAGTGAGTGATGTGCTTAAGCCCGGCTCGAGCTGCTCGAACAGATGACGTCAGAGTTCGAACAAGTTCGAGCTTTGCTCGAGCCTTTGTGAACGCCGCAACCCAGCGCAGTCAAAATTTGTGTCTTTGCGATAATTCGTTTCAGAAAAAGGAAACCATTACAAGTGTCGAAATAGTTACATATTTGAATGGATATAAGACTAAAAATGTATGATGATTTGTCTTCAGTTGTTGACACATTTCTCGCTCGGATCCACGGCTAATGGCCTTTGGTCACAGGGGTTCCGAATTCGATTCCCGGCAGGGTCGGGATTTTTAACACGATGAGATGGTGTCTTGTCTTGTTTGTTCCGGATGGGCTAGAAACTACTGGACCGATTGACCTGCAGTTTGGTAAAGGATACAGCTTGAAATCTCGAGTCACTTTTGATTTTCAAATATATATATTACACGCAATTAGACAATAACATTGCTGCATAATAATATTTATAAATATATTTGTGTACACGATTGATGAGATGTCAATCCTTTCTTACTCAAATCCTTCTATATGAGCAAAAAGAGTAATTATCTCCCAAGGAGAGAATTCAAACCCCCCAACATTGAAAACAGAAGGAGAACCTCACCTCCCCCGTTACACAGCTGTTTTAGCAGCCCAAAGCATGGCATTGTAAGAATAATATTATCGTATTCATAATTTTGCGTCAAAAGTACGGTTATTACAAGATACACAAGTACTGCCTTGGGAGGAAATACTTCCGTTAATACGCGGGAAATATTACGGATACAGGCTTTGTCCTTTTCATAGCATATTATCATAATCTAAGCCTTCTAATTTTATAGGCAATCTTTATTCCCCATAAGACATACGTCAATGACTGAATATAGTAATATATGACAGCACGCACCTTCTTTATCAATATCATACACACACCTACGTGAATGGTGCTTCACTTCATATGCTATTTGCTTATCTGCACGTTCACGCTGTAGCCCGAGTCAGACTTCGCCTTCGGTCACGTGACTGCTAGAGCTTGCTTCGAACAGGTTCGAACCTCGGCGCATATCGGGTCGGCTAGATCCCGCTCGAACACGGGTATCGTTTGCCCATCACTAAGTGCAAGGTGACGTGATTGATGGGGATACTAGAGACACTGCGCAACACATCTGTGCAACGCTTCATCGGATTCTCACTGTGGTTTTAATTTTGCGACCGATCGGACCTTGCAAGAAAAATAGCCCTCGTAATAATTATCTAGGTTACATCATATGCAAGAAAAACAGAACAAGGCATAATTATTGCAACTTATTTTCTTTGTTTATAAGTGCTTGTATTTTGACCATATCAGAGGAGACAATTGCAAAATGCAGTCGCCTATCTGTCTTATCTATCTTGATGAGTGGTTCTGTGTACCAACCATACCTAAAAAGAACAAAAGAGATTTATCAATCATAAATGGAAAGTGCAATTGTTTCGTTTTGTTTTGTTTTAAACATATTTAGTTGAAACTCAGCTTTAAAAAATGAACATCCATAACTTTTCTTAAGAAAATCTCTCTCTCCACAGCACTGGAAAATGGATATTGTATATGAACAACTCTTTAGTTATAGGGAGGTACATTCAGGGGAACGGGGTGGACTAGAGCGGTGATTACAGTATAGCAAGCAAGAAGTCATTGAAGGACGACCTAAAATTTCTAGTGTCGCCATAAGACCTATCTGTGTCGGTGCGACGTAAAGCCCCTAGCAAAAAAAAAAAAAAAAAAATTCTAGTATTAATAGTGTTATTGACTTAACGTCCCACTAACTACTTTCACGGTTTTCGGAGACGCCGAGGTGCCGAAATTTAGTCCTGCAGGAATTATTTTACGTGCCAGTAAATCTAACGACACGCAGCTGACGTATTTAAGCACCTTCAAGTACCACCGGACTGAGGCGGAATCGAACCTACCAAGTTGGGGTCAGAAAGCCAGCGCCGTCTGAGCCACTCAGCCCGACAATTTCTACTATTAAACTGTAGAAGTATATAACCTTAAAGGTTTCCAAGATAGGAAACAAACAATTGCTGAGAAAGAAGCACATAAGCATAGAAACGCGGAAGGCCTTTTTATAGATTTCTCTTTGAATAGTGCATCTGTACGGTAGTGAAGGCTGGATATTAGAAAAGCAAGAGAAGGAAAGGAAAAAGCGGCATGGATATGGAGGAGGCTTTTTGATTAACTGGGGGTGTGAAAAGCAATAATGAAGTACGGTACTGAGAAAGAGAGATGAAAATGAGGAGTCTCGTTAGCATTATTAAGAAAAGGAAAGTAAAGAACCTCAGCCACATTCTGTGGTTCAACAACTTTCTTTGTAACATCTTTGAAGGTAGACTTGCCGGGTAGGATGACCGGGAGAGTCTTATTTCAAGAACTTTGAAAACCATGTACTGCAAGTGTTACAGAGTTGAGACTAGCTCAGGACAGAAGCTTAAGCGATAAGGCCTTTAGAGTATGATGTGATGATGACACCTGTCATGAAGGCTCAGAACTTTTCAGGCAATCTATTATCTCAAGCTACAATAAAATTTAATAGAAAATGTACCAACAAGTTACTAATTAAACATAAAAAGGTAGGAAAACATACACAATGACTGATCAGAGCAGGAGGAAGGAACAACAAAAGCGAGAAACAAGGACAAACACAAAGACAGAAAAGGACAAGGACAATCTTTACATCTTCATACACTGTTGTCTTCACAGAGATCGGCTTACTCCTTTTAAACCCCGGTTGTTCTATGTCCATTTCTTCTCAGCCCTCGACAAGCTTGTTTGTGCTTCCTAACTTCAGGCCACAGTTTATGAAAATGTGGAGCTTGTCCACGTCCTTTTCAGTTTTCATGTTTGTCCTTATCATTCCTTTGTGGTGCTCTCACACTGGTCCATCTTTGAGTTCCTCTTTCTATATTTTATTTTTTAAGTATTGTAAAACTTAAAATATTATATCGATACCTGTGACTCTCCAGCAGAGGTTCACTGTACCTCTTCTTTGGTTCAGTTCTGTAGGCATTCTCTATTTCCCGAAGTTCTTCATCACTCTGAATCTGTCTCTCACGAGTGTCGTGACTTGAGTAGAATTTTGATGAGATGATATGTACTGTGAAATGGACATATTGTTATATGTTAATTATTTCATCTTTAAGTACATCTCTATAGGGATCAACTGTTTAAACAGTTATCTAATATAAATTATTTTAAAAGCTTGATAATGTAATGCAAAACAAGCATTTTAAAGGGACCTGAATATCATAGTAGAGCTAAATAAAGTCTAGGAATTCCAGTATACCTTCAGTCTTCAGAGTAAATATAACTTTTATCGTTCATTTGGAAACATACTTTGAAATCTGTGTTGCCAGCTGTATTTGTGTATTTAAATATATGTTTATGTATATAACTTTTAAATCTGTGTTGCCAGCTGTATTTGTGTATTTAAATATATGTTTATGTATATAACTTTTAAATCTGCATTGCCAGCTGTATTTGTGTATTTAAATATATGTTTATGTCTATAACTTTTAAATCTGTGTTGCCAGCTGTATTTGTGTATAAATATTTTTATTTTTATTGTTTACTACGTGTTATTCCATTGACCCTGTTTACCGAGCTCGATAGCTGCAGTCGCTTAAGTGTGGCCAGTATCCATTATTTGGGAGATAGTGGGTTTGAACCTCATTGTTGGCAGCTCTTCCTCACGCCAACCCTATAAGGAGGGATGTAATCACTAGACCTTGGATTTTAGGGAAGAGCCTATTTTGTTCTTGAAGACAGAACTTAAAATGAAGTTGTATTCACACGTTCGTGCATTTATAAGGTTAGAAATGATGGTTCTATAGTGACTAAAATGCCTGAAATGACGTTAGAACCTATATTTTCCTATATTCCTATAATTCCTATTTTTATCCCTAAATCGGTTAAAATGCTTTTAATATATTCAGAGAGAAATAACACAACATTTGCTGACTCGTTTTCAGTATCTTAAACAAAATCTTAAAATCGGAAAGCTGTAAACCACACACCCCGGAAAGCCTTAAGAACCTCCCGCAGCGAACACTTCCGTAGTCTGTTACGAGGCTGGAGACAGTGTCCACTGACCTGCTGGAATAAAAACTCTATTTTATTCTGTGAGAAGATTTCGGTAGTCCCGTTTGATCAGTGTGTGAATTATGCCGAAAGTTTCAGGTTCCAAGTCGACTTAAATTAAAAAGTCGTCACATGAGTTTCTTCATTTCACATTTTATATTCTGTGACGTTTGTAGCAAAGAGGTGAGTGAAACTTGTTTTATATTTCCCCCTAACGAGTTATTATCAATTTAGCAAAATAAACATAGTATTTTAATTGTTGCCTATACGTAAAATTAAAGCTGCCTACAAACATTTTAGAATCCATTTGAGAGCTTATTTTAGGCAGCTAAATAACATTTTAGCACCTACAAATCTGAGGTCTAGTAATCACCATTGCATGTTTCTGTGATGGTTGGAAGTGTAGAGTGTTGTCTGGATATGAAGAAAAAGTGTTGGAACAAACACCACCCAGTCCCCGAACTAGAAGAATTAATTAGACACGAATAAAATTCCTGATCCCGCCGGGAATCGAATCCGTGACCTTCTGAACAGAAGGCCTCAACGCTGACCATTCAGCCAGAAATTCAGACAAAACGAAATCATTATTGAGTTTCATTATTTCTATCAGTATTAACATTCAACTTTCGTAGTAGAACAACGCAGAAATAATTATTTAGCTTAATTATTTCTATCAATTTTAACATGCAACTTGTGTGGTTTCAATCTTACCGCCTGATGTTTAAGGTCGGGCCGCCAGGTGCGCCACTATCAACGTGTCTCGCACAAGGTCACTGACCTTGGTCTCGCAGTTTAGTACGGGAGAATGCGGAAGTGTCCAGTGCTGTCCATAGTGTATTTGCCCGAACCAGCGTTCAGCCACGGCCAATTGTATATTCAATCAATCAATCAATCAATCAATACTGATCTGGATTTAGGGCAGTCGCCCAGGTGGCAGATTCCCTATCTGTTGCTTTCCTAGCCTTTTCTTAAATGATTTCAAAGATAAATTGCACTATCTCGGGCAAGATCGTTTGAAAATGTTAAGATCCAGATACGGCCAAATGGTCGAAGCACAGTATGGAAAGAAGTGTTATAAAGTAGGCCTACATTACGAGTGAATCAGTTATTATGTACCGGTATTAAATGTTCGTGAAACGACTGGAAAGAGCAGACTACGACAGGAATATCAAGAAGAGTTATCTGACCTATTTATAACGAATGCTGCGGAGCAGGGCGGGTCCTCTCGTAAATCATTAAATCGTTTCTAGAATGAAGATTAAAGTACACTTCCTAACACAAAACCGGTGGACTGAATGGAAGAATCAGCGTCAAGTTTTGTATACTTCGTCCTGTGTCGTTAAAGACATTCCTTATCTTACTCTTTAATAAACATTTGTCCAATAAAGCTGTTTATTTATATAAATTGGAAAGTGGCAAGCAGTGTTTAAGTCAGTGCTGAGTCCAAGACGTGGGCTACCACTAGACTTAGATTACCCCTTTTTGATGGTTGGTTTAGTGAATGTCAAGAGTTTTGAGCTGCAGCCAATAGCTAACGGAGTAGCCTACTGTGTTGTCTAGGCTGCTCCACAAGCTACTGATCTGGCAACTGCTACTGTCAATACTCAACACCTGATCATAAGAGATGGTAGCCTAACGTTTAGCAAATTAAAGTCCGGCTTTATGGCTGAATGGATAGAATGCTTGCCTTTGGTTCGATGACCCCAGTTCAGTTCTCAGAATCAAGCCCCTCGTGCTATTAATTCTCCTGGCTTGGGGACTGGGTGTTTAAGACGTCTTCGCCATTCATTTCATCCCAGGTCATAATCAGTCCTATACAAATGCTATGCACCATTGTTATTATAATTATGTCCGACTCGTTGGCTGAATGGTCAACGTACTGGCCTTCGGTTCAGAGGGTCCCGGGTTCGATTCCCGGCAGGGTCGGGAATTTTAACAGCATTGGCACGGGGGCTGGGTGTATGTGTATTCTTCATCGTCATTTCATCCTCATCACGACGCGCAGGTCGCCTACGGGAGTCAAATCGAAAGACCTGTACCTGGCGAGCCGAACATGTCCTCGGACACTCCCGGCACTAAAAGCCATACGCCATTTCATTTTCATTATAATTATTATTAAATACAAATGTTGAATTTTACAGCATTACCAGAGGTCGTACGCATCGTTCACTGGTGGTGTCCGACCCATGGTCACGGGTTCGATTCCAACCCACAAAAGAGAACACTAAACCTGAAGGATTGCATTTCATTTTAGCAGATCTACCTATGTCCGCCTCTATGGTGTAGTGGTTAGCGTGATTAGCTGCCACCCCCGGAGGTCCGGGTTCGATTCCCGGCTCTGCCACGAAAATTTGAAAAGTGGGTTTGATTCCCACCTCAGCCATCCTCGAAGTGGTTTTCCGTGATTTCCCACTTCTCCTCCAGGCGAATGCCGGGATGGTACCTAACTTAAGGCCACGGCCGCTTCCTTCCCTCTTCCTTGTCTATCCCTTCCAACCTTCCCATCCCTCCACAAGGCCCCTGTTCAGCATAGCAGGTGAGGCCGCCTGGGCGAGGTACTGGTCATTCTCCCCAGTTGTATCCCCCGACCAAGAGTCTGAAGCTCCAGGACACTGCCCTTGAGGCGGTAGAGGTGGGATCCCCCGCTGAGTCCGAGGGAAAAGCCGAACCTGGAGGGTAAACAGATGATGATGATGAGATCTACCTATAAAAAGAAAACTATATTGTCTTCCTACAACGATGTAGAAACAACGGGAGTGAAATATTAGCACTCTGTTATCTATGAGGTGAGAAAGATTAACAGACGAGGAACGCGTGGCTATCAAATACAGTAGAGACTGTATTTGTGGCTATTTAGTAAGTAGTGACGATCTGATGGACCGAAGCCTAGCACACATATCCCCGCGGTCCCTGCACTTATCGGGCATACATCAGCAAGCCGCACTTGTTGCGATGGGTGAAGGGGAGAGGGCCGGGGCTGTAAGATATGTCTCCGATGCCTTGCTCTCAGAAATACGTGCGACGTTTATTTTTTCCTTATTCTAAGTTTTGTAAATGGAACGACGTATCAGATGCTTACATTATAATGCGCTTTAAATACCCATTGTTCTCATTTTAGGTTTGGACTTCACCGATAGGCCTAGCCTTGGTAGCCCTCAGTATACGCCTCTGGTTTAAGTGCAATTTATAACGAATCGTAATTTAAACTTGTTCCAAAAGCTTACAGTATAGGCTCCGTGCGTATAGCAGTGTGTTGCTGCGGGTGTAAATCACGAGAACTACTTAGGGGCACCTTCATAAACAGCTGATCATAAGAAGCTGGAATATGTGTGATGTTTGCGTACACATATTCAATCATTTTCCAGTGGCCCTCTATTGCTGAATCCCTTTCTATGCTTTTGTCTAAAGCCATTATTAGAATCTAAGACCACATTCTCTATGTATTGATCCGGTCATGTTTGTAATGTAGATAGCCGCCATGATGGATCACACTGGCGTGAAGAGTAGAACCTTGTGTCCCTGTACATTCTCTATCCCAAGTTTTGTTTTGTTTTTGACACAGTATATGATACGTATGTACCGTATGTTTAGTCAGCTGTCCGACTCGTTGCCTGAACGGTCAGCGTACTGGCCTTCGGTTCAGAGGGTCCCGAGTTCGATTCCCGGCCGGGTTGGGGATTTTAACCTGAATTGGTTAATTCCAATGGCACGGGGGCTGGGTGTATGTGTTGTCTTCATCATCATTTCATCCTCATCACGACGCGCAGGTCGCCTACGGGAGTCAAATAGAAAGACCTGCACCTGGCGAGCCGAACCCTTCCTGGGATATCCCGGCACTAAACGCCATACGACATTTTTTTTTTTTAGTCAGCTAATTTCTTATATTCCACCGCACCTCCTTTACAATTATTATATTAGCCTTCATAATTTTAGCTTTATTCGATAAAACGACTAGCGGCTGGGTATAACGCGAAAGCGGAACCTAATAAATAAATTAAGTAGGAGAATAAGTAGAAGAAGAAGAATAATTTTACAATGCTACCTAGAAGAAGATGAAGAATCATTTTACAATGCTGTCTTCAGATGATTGTTCAGATGATCTGTTTGGGCAGATCTAAATGCTTGTTGTTGGCTGCATTAATAGATACTGTGTTGCAAAGATGCAAAGACGGTGGACCATAGCAGCAAATGGCAAAAAGTAATTCGGGATTCATACATTTTCATGAATACAAAATAGCTCCTTTCAACATGTATTTTAACCATTTTACAAATAGTTTAACAATTAGAAATACATTATTATAGCAATGTAATACTTGCAAAGCAAGCTGCAGTAGACCACCTTTTTCAGAGCACAAACATCATAATAGATCCACATTGTAATGCCATAGTCTTAATTATAGCCAGTATAATAATAACAATAACAACAATACGAATAATAATATTAATAATAATAATGGTAATATTATCATTATCTTCCTTCCAACTTCTATCCCTTTCTTATCCCATCGTCCCCATACGACCTAACCTTGTCGGTGTAACGTAAAGCTACTAGCAAAAAACAAAATAAATATATATATATATATACCCTACTGTACTACAGACCAAAGTGTGAAATGTTATAGTATTCCGTTACAATCTAACAAAATGGATTTGGAAAGGCAGTAGACAAATATAATTACACAAATAGGCCTCCATTTCGCAATATTAATAGCTCATAGAAATACCTCTGTTAATTCGTGTCCTCGTCCCGAGGTGGTGCATTTCTTTTCAAGCACACCCCTAATGGAAATGAGCTGCATGCGCAGTTTTAACTACATGCCAGTTTCTGGCTGTGCTAGGATTCAAACCCGGGCCCCCGAGGAAGGCAGCTAGTAGCGCCAGCCGGTATATTACAGAGGTTGACTTGATCATATTATAAATACAGACACACAATATAAATAATCACTTATTGGCAACTTAAAGTGATTCTGAACTTTTCTTCTCATGCATAAGTTTTGATAGTTTACATGCGGTTTCAATATCAGGAATTTCAATAGGTCCCACATCAAGCCTGAGTCTTTTTATCAGAAAATGTTCCTCTATTCTCTTCCCCCTGTCGTAGTTCCTTCCCTACGTTTGAGATGCGAGGTCGAGATCATTCACATGGTCGATCAGTACGCGAGGTGACATGCTCTGAGCAAAATGCATAAACAACAGCTGAAATATGGTTACATTTCGTGAAAACAATTATTCGCCTTCATGAAATAATGATTGTTGCCAAGACCTTAGAAAACATGGTTATGTTTAAAATTAATTAAATTAAAATTAATCGCCTCCCCAGCAGCATTAATCTACGCTAACATGATATCGTGTTAGAAATAAACCAAGGATATTTTCTGAAGATAGCATTGTTGAATGTGTATATGAACACAAAAATCGTTTTCACCACTTCTATTACATAAATTACTACGTTGCCTCTATCGTGAAATGGTAGGATATCTAGAGATATGTGAAACGCATTAACTTACAATGTTCGCCACTCGCAGCGCAGCGGTGTGTTTCTCCCATCAGCGCACGGAGCCTATAGGTTCAACCTATTCGTTCGTAATCTGTTTTCCCTCCAGGGTCGGTTTTTTCCTCGGACTCAGCTAGGGATCCCACCTCTACAGCCCCAAGGGCAGTGTCCTGGAGCTTCAGACTCTGGGTCTGGGGAGGATGACCAGTACCTCGCCTAGGCGGCCTCACCTTCTATGCTGAACAGGGGCCTTGTGGGGGGATGGGAAGTTTGGAAGGGATAGACAAGGAAGCGGCCGTGGCCTTAAGTTAGGTACCATCCCGGCATTTGCCTGGAGGAGAAGCGGGAAACCACGGAAAACCACATCCAGGATGGGTGAGGTGGGAACCGAACCCCCCTCTACTCAGTTGACCTCCCGAGGCTGAGTGGACCCCGTTCCAGCCCTCGTACCACTTTTCAAATTTCGTGGCAGAGCCGGGAATCGAACCCGGGCCTCTGGAGGTGGCAGCTAATCACACTAACCACTACACCACAGAGGCGGACTCAACCTTTTTTTTTTTAAATAGAAAATGTAGACAAATCTCTATGCATTAACTGGCCAAGAAATCTCTGTGAAAATGTGCTCCTCACTTTTGGTCGTGCTTGTAGGCAATGTTCAGCCGATCGCATTGGCGATACCAAGCAGAAAATAATTTATAAACTGACAGAAAGAATTATAGTTCCTTGCAGTGAACATCGCATTTGGTCTCTCTGTTTCACTTAACTAATGAGTAAAATGAACTTATCCTCCGAACTTACTGCGTAAATTACATTGCACCTTTGGGTCACTATTGATTGTTCACTCACCTTTTTCCTTTGGTTTACCCGGTGTAATGTATGATCTTCCTAGTTCTTGCCTCAAAACAAAACACAATTTAAAGGGTGGCCTAGGTCTATTTTTCTTCTTCTCGCTTCTATCTGATTTAACTTCACTGGTGGTTTCCGACATTACGAAATCTCTCAAGGTAGGAATATTGATCAAACAAGTCAAGCAGCCTAGTATTCAGGAAGCCTACATCGCTGTCAAAGTTGCTACATATAGAGCTTGGTGGTGGTGGTGGTGGTGGTGATTATCGTTTTAAGATGAAGTGCACCTGGGCATCCATCCTCTCTTACACTAATCAGAGGAAAAACGGAAGAGATCCACGAATGAGGGTATCGCCAAGAGGAAGGGCCGCGAAGGGCATGAAAATGATACGCGCCAGTAGCGGCGATTAGGGGGGCAGAGGGGGAGGCACCCACATTTTGGAGAAAATATTACATTTTTATTCCATTTTAGCCGGCTGAAACCAGGAATTGTATGAATGATTGTTCAGGCCCTGTTCTCTCATTAGCTAATACTTTCCTTCATTTTCTTTAATCATTAACATAATTATTAGAGGAAATACGCACAAAATGTCCTTCGTTCCGGCTAACCGATTTGTATAGCGCCACAATAAGTAGTGGAGACTGCCTGTGCTATGAAGAAGGGTACAAAGGCTATATTTTTTTTGCTAAGGTCATGGACACTGAGGTATGATTCATCCCCTTGCCGCACGCATTCGTTAGTCTAGTAGTCTCTTTAGTGTCGGTTGGTTTTTATGTATAGTCAAATCATCATCATCATCACCTGTTTACCCTCCAGGTTCGGTTTTTCCCTCGGACTTAGCGAGGGATCCCACCTCTACCGCCTCAAGGGCAGTGTCCTGGAGCTTCAGACTCTGGGTCTATGGGTACAACTGGGGAGGATGACCCGTACCTCCCCAGGCGGCATCACCTGCTATGCTGAACAGGGGCCTTTCGGGGGGATGGGAATATTGGAAGGGATAGACAAGGAAGAGGAAAGGAAGCGGCCGTGGCCTTGAATTAGGTACCATCACGGCATTTGCCTGGAGGAGAAGGAGAAACCACGGAAAACCACTTCCAGGATGGCTGAGGTGGCAATCGAACCCGCCTCTTCTCAGTTGACCTCCCGAGGCTGAGTGGACCCAGTTCCAGCCCTCGTACCACTTTACAAATTTCGTGGCAGAGCCGGGAACCGAACCCGGGCCTCCGGGGGTGGCAGCTAATCACACTAACCACTACACCACAGAGGCGGAAGCCGTATTTCTTTTTTAATTTAATGAATGTGTGATATTGTACCTTTGGTGAAAGTTTTATTGTATAATATTGAATCAAAATTTCAAAACAAAAACAAAAAAAACAACCTATTATTACCACACTTAAGTCGATAAAATTTCAATCTTTACCCCTCTGTCGAATTTCGCTGAGAGAGCATAAAAACGCACCATTTGTGGCTCTTTTTTTAAGTTTTGATGTATATACCCCTCCTCCCGCCGTCCGCTATATTCCACAAAACCGGGTACTGTTTGCTGTCTGTATATTTTTGCTCCCGCACATTTTTTTAAATTTTTTTTTTTTTTTTTTTTTTTTTTTTTTTGCAATTTGCTTTACGTCGCACAGACACAGATAGGTCTTATGGCAACGATGGGAGAAGAAAGGGCTAGGAGTGGGAAGGAAGCGTCCGTGGCCTTAATTAAGGTACAGCCCCAGCATTTGCCTGGTGTGAAAATGGGAAAACACGGAAAACCATATTCCGGGCATCCGCCAGTGGGGTTCGAACGACTTTTAATTCCAATCGTCGCTTTTAATACACGCCCTAGGCCTTGGGGCATAAAACCTGATGCCCTTCCTGACGTCACGTGATTTCCAAAACGAAAGTCTCAACTCAGGATCGACCGGGATTCAAACCTCGGCCTTCCGGGTGGGAATCAAGCAGCTAAGCCACTGAGCTAGTCACGCTCCCTGAAATACATCCTCACTGAATTTGAAAAATCTGAAAGCCATTTCCCAATCTATATACTGAAATTAGCATGGCATAGGCACCGGAGGGATTCAAAACCTCCATCTCCTGTTTATTGGACCAGCCCTTTAACCAACCAAGCCACGGCGCCAAGCTGTGTGTAATTTCATAGCGCGAAGTAACTTAAGGTAATGTGTAAATAAACGCCAACAGCAGCACAGATATCGACGATAAATGAAGTAAAGTAACAAGAATGTTAATAGGCACGGGAGGGATTCAAAACCTCCATCTCCTGTTTATTGGACCAGCCCTTTCACCAACTAAGCCACCGCGCCACGCGTGGGTGCTTGCAACGGGAGAATTAAAGTAGGTGGTAAAGTGTAAGTATACAACAATAACACAGATATTACCGATAGTTGAAGTAAAGTAATAAGAATGTCACTAGGCCCAGGGGGGGGGGGGGGGGAATCGAACCCTCGATCTTCTGTTTAAGAGACAGCGCTTTAACCAACTATGCCACGGCGCCACGCGTGTGGGCTTTCAACAGGCGAATTAACGTAAGTGGTAAAGTGTAAGTATACAACAATAACACAGACATAACCGATAGTTTAAGTAAAGTAATAAGAATGTTACAAGTCAGCGGAGGGATTTGAACTCTCGATCTCCTGTTTACTAGACAGGCGCTTTAACCAAGTAATGCACAGCGCCACGCTGTGCGCGTTTTCATCGCGGGAAGTAACTTAAGGTAATGTGTAAATAAACAACAACAGCACACACATTGACGATAGATGCAGTACAGTAACAAGAATGTTACGACGCACTGGAGGGATTCGTACCATCGATCTCCCCTTTACTAAACAGACGCTTTCACCAACTAAGCCACGGCGCCACGCGGTGCGGGCTTGTAACGGGAGAATTAAAGTAGGCTGTAAAGTGTATGTACACAACAATAACACAGATATCACCGATAGTTGAAGTAATAAGAAGGTTACTAGGCACGGAGGGATTCGAACCCACGACCTCTTGTTTACTACACAGGCGCTTTAACCAATCTAAGCCACAGCGCCACGCTGTGTGCGCTTTCTACTGGCGAATTAACGTAGGTGGTAAATTGTAAGTATACAACAATAACACAGATATCAACGATAGTTGAAGTAAAGTAATTAGAATGTTCCTAGGCACAGCAGGGATTCGTACCCTCCATCTCCTGTTTCCTAGACAGGTGCTTTAACCAACTAAACCACGGAGCCACGCGGTGTGTGCTTCATCGGGCGATGTAATTTAAGGTAATGTGTAAGTAAACAACAGCAGAATAGACATCGACGATAGCTGAAGGAAAGTAATAAGAACTTTGCTAGGCACCGGAGGGATTCGAACTCTCGATCTCCTGCTTGCTAGATAGGCGCTTTAACCAACCGAGAAACGGCGCCACGCTGTGCGCGCTTTCAGCAGGCGAATTAACGTAGGAGGTTAAGTGTAAGTATACAACAGCAACAAGACAGATATCACCGGTAGTTGATGTAAAGTAATAGGAACGTTACTAGGCACCGGAGGGAATCGAATCTTCGCTCTCTTGTGTACCAGACAGGCGCTTTAACCATCTAAGCCACGGCGCCACGCGGTGCGTGTCTGCATCGGGCGAAGTAACTTAAGGTAATGTGTAAGTAAACAACACCAGCACGGATATCGACGATAGATGAAGAAAAGTAATAAGAATTTTACTAGGCCCCGGAGGGATTCGAACCCTCGAAGACCCGTTTACTAGACAGAAGCTTTAACCATGTAATCCACGGGCCCACGCGGTGTGCCGTTTCAACGGAGAATTAACGTAGGTGGTAAAGTGTAAGTATAAACACAGATATCACCGATAGTTGAAGTAAAGTAATAAGAATGTTACTAGGCACCGGAGGGGGTGGCCGAACCCTCGATCTCCTGTCTACTAGACAGGCGCTTTAACCAACTAAGGCACGGCGCCACGCGTTTTGTCGGTTCATCGGGCGAAGTAACTTAAGGTAAAGTGTATGTAAACAACAACAGCACAGATATCGACGGTAGATGAAGTAAAGTAACAAGACTGTTACTAGGCCCCGGAGGGATTCGAACCACCGATCTCCCGTTTACTAGACAGGAGCTTTCACCAACTAAGCCACGGCGTCACGCGCTGTGCGCTTGCGACGGGAGAATCAATGTATGTGGTAAAGTGCAAATCATCATCATCATCATCATCATCTGTTTACCCTCCAGGTTCGGTTTTTCCCTCGGATTTAGTGAGGGACAAAGTGTAAATATACAACAATAACACAGATATCACCGATAGTTGAAGTAAAGTACTAAGAATGCTACTAGGCACCGGAGGGATTCGAACGCTCGATCTCCTGTTTACAAGACAGGCGCTTTATCCAACTAAGCCACGGCGCCTCGCTATGCGCGGTTTCATTGGGCGAAGTGACGTAGGTGGTAAAGTGCAAGTATACAAAGTAAAACAGTCCGACGATTGTTGAGGTAAAGTAATAAGGAAGCTACTGGGCACCGGACAGATTCGAAACAACGATCTCCTGTTTACTAGACAGGCGCTTTAACCAACTAAGCCACGGCGCGCGGTGTGGTGTTTCATCCGGCGAAGTAACTTACGGTCCGCCTCTGTGGTGTAGTGGTTAGCGTGATTAGCTGCCACCCCCCCGAAGGTGTCCGACTCGTTGGCTGAATGGTCAGCTTACTGGCCTTCGGTTCAGAGGGTCACGGGTTCGATTCCCGGCCGGGTCGGAGATTTTAACCTTCATTGGTTAATTCCAATGGCTCGGGGGCTGGGTGTTTGTGCTGTCCCCAACATTCCTGCAACTCACACACCACACATAACACTATCCTCCACCACAATAACACGCAGTTACCTACACATGGCAGATGCCGCCCACCCTCACCGGAGGGTCTGCCTTACAAGGGCTGTACCCGGCTAGAAATAGCCACACGAAATTATTATTACCCCCGGAGGTCCGGGTTCGATTCCCGGCTCTGCCACGAAATTTGAAAAGTGGTACGAGGGCTGGAACGGGGTCCACTCAGCCTCGGGAGGTAAACTGAGTAGAGGTGGGTTTGATTCCCACCTCAGCCATCCTGGAAGTGGCTTTCCGTGGTTTCCCACTTCTCCTTCAGGCGAATGCCGGGATGGTACCTAACTTAAGGCCACGGCCGCTTCCTTCCCTCTTCCTTGCCTATCCCTTCCAATCTTCCCATCCCTCCACAAGGCCCATGTTCAGCATAGCAGGTGAGGCCGCCTGGGCTAGGTACTGCACATTCTCCCCAGTTGTACCCCCGACCAAGGGTCTTTAGCTCCAGGACACTCTCCGTGAGGCGGTAGAGGTGGGATCCCTAGCTGTGTCCGAGGGAAAAGCCGACCCTGGAGGGTAAACAGATGATGATGATGATGAGGAAGTGGAGTTAGGGATTGGAATAATTTACCAAGGGAGATGTTCAATAATTTTCCAGTTTCTTTGAAATCATTTAAGAAAAGGCCACCTGGGCGACCGCCAAAACGCAGATCAGTATTGAAATATTGATTGTAATAAGAATGTTACTAGCAACCGGAGGGATTAGAACACTCTTTCCCCCGTTTGCTAGACGGGCGCTTTCCCCAACCAGGCCACGGCGCCACGCGGAAATCCGATTGGACGGGCGAATTTAAGTAGGTGGTAAAGTGCAAGTAACCAACAATATGACAGATATCACCTATAGTTGAAGTAAAGTAATAAGAACGTTACTAGGTACCGGAACGATTAGAAAACACGATCTCCTGTTTACTAGACAGGCGCTTTAAGCAACTAAGCCACTGCGCCACGCGGTGTGTTGTTTCATCCGGCGAAGTAACATAAGGTAATGTGCAAGTAAACAACAACAACACAGACATCGACGATAGATGAAGTACAGTAATTATAATGTTATTTGGCACCGGAGGGATTTGAACACTCGATCTCCTGTTCACTAGACAGGCGCAATAACCAACTTAGCCACGGCGCCACGCTGTGTGCGCATTGAACGGGTGACTTAACGTACGTTGTAAAGTGTAAGTATACACAAAGAACACAAAAATCGATAATAGTTCAAGTAAAGTAATAAGAATGTAACTAGGTACTAGACAGATTCGAATAATCGATCTCTGTTTACTAGACAGGCGCTTTCACCAACCTAGCCACGGCGCCACGCTGTGTGCGCTTTGAACGGGCGACTTAACGTACGTGGTACAGTGTAGACTAAGTATTTTAAAAAAAATCCATACCAGCGGTTGTTGAAGTAAAGTAATAAGGATGCTACTGGGCACCAGACAGATTCGAAACATCGATCTCCTGTTTACTAGACACGCGCTTTAACCAACCTAGCCACGGCGCCACGCTGTGTGCGCTTTGAACGGGCGACTTAACGTACGTGGTACAGTATAAGTATACACGAAGAACACACAGATCGATAATAGTTGAAGTAAAGTAATAAGAATTTTACTAGGCACCAGAGGGATTCGAACCCTCGATCTCCTGTTTACTAGACAGGCGCTTTAACCAACTTAGCCACGGCGCCCCGCTGTGCGCGATTTCAATGGTCGAAGTAACGTAGGTGGTAAAGTGTAGACTAAGTATTTAAAATAAACCATACCAGCGATTGTTGAAGTAAACTAATAAGGATGCTACAGGGCACCGGACAGATTCGAACCAACGATCTCCTGTTTACTAGACAGGCGCTTTAAACAACCTAGCCCCGGCGCCACTCTGTGTGCGCTTTGAACGGACGACTTAACGTACGTGGTACAGTGTAAGTATACACAAAGAACACACAGATCGAAAATAGTTGTAGTAAAGTAATAAGAATTTCACTAGGCACCGGAGGGATTCGAACCCTCGATCTCCTGTTTACTAGACAGGCGCTTTAACCAACCTAGCCACGGCGCTACGCTTTGTGCGTTTTTAACGGGCGACTTAACGTACGTGGTACAGTGTAAGTATACACAAAGAACACACAGATCGATAATAGTTGAAGTAAAGTAATAAGAATGTTACTAGGCACCGGAGGGGGGTGGTCGAACCCTCGATCTCCTGTCTACTAGACAGGCGCTTTAACTAACTAAGGCACGGCGCCACGCGTTTTGTCGGTCCATCGGGCGAAGTAACTTAAGGTAATGTGTATGTCAACAACAACAGCACAGATATCAACGGTAGATGAAGTAAAGTAACAGGAATGTTACTAGGCCCCGGAGGGATTCCAACCCTCGATCTCCTGTTTACTAGACAGGCGCTTTAACCAACTAAGCCACGGCGCCCCGCTGAGCGCCATTTCAATGGTCGAAGTAACGTAGGTGGTTAAGTGTAGACTAAGTATTAAAAAAAACCATACCAGCGATTGTTGAAGTAAAGTAATAAGGATGCTACAGGCCACCGGACAGATTCGAAGCATCGATAACCTGTTTACTACACAGGCGCTTTAACCAACCTAACCACGGCGCCACGCTGTGTGCGCTTTGAACGGGCGACTTAACGTACGTGGTAGAGTGTAAGTATAAACAAAGAACACACAGATCGAAAATAGTTGTAGTAAAGTAATAAGAATTTCACTAGGCACCGGAGGGATTCGAACCCTCGATCTCCTGTTTACTAGACAGGCGCTTTAACCAACCTAGCCACGGCGCTACGCTTTGTGCGTTTTTAACGGGCGACTTAACGTACGTGGTACAGTGTAAGTATACACAAAGAACACACAGATCGATAATAGTTGAAGTAAAGTAATAAGAATGTTACTAGGCACCGGAGGGGGGTGGTCGAACCCTCGATCTCCTGTCTACTAGACAGGCGCTTTAACTAACTAAGGCACGGCGCCACGCGTTTTGTTGGTTCATCGGGCGAAGTAACTTAAGGTAATGTGTATGTCAACAACAACAGCACAGATATCAACGGTAGATGAAGTAAAGGAAAAGGAATGTCACTAGGCCCCGTAGGGATTCGAACTACCGATCTCCTGTTCACTAGACAGGAGCTTTCACCAACTAAGCCACGGCGCCCCGCTGAGCGCCATTTCAATGGTCGAATTGACGTAGGTGGTAAAGTGTAGACTAAGTATTAAAAAAAACCAGACCAACGATTGTTGAAGTAAAGTAATAAGGATGCTACTGGGCACCGGACAGATTGGAAGCATCGATCTCCTGTTTGCTAGATAGGCGCTTTAACCAACCTAGCCACGGCGCCACGCTGTGTGCGCTTTGAACGGGCGACTTAACGTACGTGCTACAGTGTAAGTATACACGAACAACACACAGATCGATAATAGTTGAAGTAGAGTAATAAGAATTTTACTAGGCACCGGAGGGATTCGAACACTCGATCTCCTGTTTACTAGACAAGCGCTTTAACCAACCTAAACACGGCGCCCCGCTGTGCGCGATTTCAATGGTCAAAGTAACGTAGGTGGTAAAGTGTAGACTAAGTATTTAAAAAAAACATACCAGCGATTGTTGAAGTAAACTAATAAGGACGCTACTGGACACCGGACAGATTCGAAGCATCGATCTCCTGTTTACTAGACAGGCGCTTTAACCAACCTAGCCACGGCGCCACGCTATATGCGCTTTGAACGGGCGACTTAACGTACGTGCTACAGTGTAAGTATACACAAAGAACACACAGATCGATAATAGTTGAAGTAAAGTAATAAGAATTTTACTAGGCACAGGAGGGACTCGAAACCTCGATCTCCTGTTTACTAGACAGGCGCTTTAACCAACTAAGCCACGGTGCCCCGCTATGCGGCGTTTCAATGGTCGATGTAACGTAGGTGGTAAAGCGTAGACTAAGTATTTGAAAAAAACCATACCAGCGATTGTTGAAGTAAAGTAATAAGGATGCTACTGGGCACCGGACAGATTCGAAACATCGATCTCCTGTTTACTAGACAGGCGCTTTAACCAACCTAGCCACGGCGCCACGCTGTGTGCGGTTTGAACGGGCGACTTAACGTACGTGGTACAGTGTAAGTATACACGAACAACACACAGATCGATAATAGTTGAAGTAAAGTAATAAGAATGTTACTAGGCACCGAAGGGAGTGGTCGAACCCTCGATCTCTTGTCTACCAGACAGGCGCTTTAACCAACTAAGGCACGGCGCCACGCGTTTTGTAGGTTCATCGGGCGAAGTAACTTAAGGTAATGTGTATGTAAACAACAACAGCACAGATATCGACGGTAGATGAAGTAAAGTAAGAGGAATGTTACTAGGCCCCGGAGGGATTCGAACCACCGATCTCCTGTTCACTAGACAGGAGCTTTCACCAACTAAGCCACGGCGCCCCGCTGTGCGCGATTTCAATGGTCGAATTGACGTAGGTGGTAAAGTGTAGACTAAGTATTAACAAAAAACCATACCAGCGATTGTTGAAGTAAACTAATAAGGATGCTACTGGGCACCGGACAGATTCGAAGCATCGATCTCCTGTTTACTAGATAGGCGCTTTAACCAACATAGCCACGGCGCCACGCTGTGTGCGCTTTGAACGGGCGACTTAACGTACGTGGTACAGTGTAAGTATACACAAAGAACACACAGATCGATAATAGTTGAAGTAAAGTAATAAGAATTTTACTAGGCACCGGAGGGATTCGAACCCACGATCTCCTGTTTACCAGACAGGCGCTTTAACCAACTAAGCCATGGTTCCCCGCTGTGCGGCGTTTCAATGGTCGATGTAACGTAGGTGGTAAAGCGTAGACTAAGTATTTGAAACAAACCATACCAGCGATTGTTGAAGTAAAGTAATAAGGATGCTACTTGGCACCGGACAGATTCGAAAGATCGATCTCCTGTTTACTAGACAGGCGCTTTAACCAACCTAGCCACGGAGCCACGCTGTGTGCGCTTTGAACGGGCGACTTAACGTACGTGGTACAGTGTAAGTATACACGAACAACACACAGATCGATAATAGTAGAAGTAAAGTAATAAGAATGTTACCAGGCACCCCGAAACCTCGATCTCCTGTTTACTAGACAGGCGCTTTAACCAACTTAGCCACGGCGCCCCGCTGTGCGCGATTTCAATTGTCAAAGTAACGCAGGTGGTAAAGTGTAGACTAAGTATTTAACAAAACCATACCAGCGATTGTTGAAGTAAACGAATAAGGATGCTACTGGGCACCGGACCGATTCGAAGAATCGATCTCATGTTTACTAGACAGGCGCTTTAACCAACCTAGCCACGGCGCCACACTGTATGCGCTTTGAACGGGCGACTTAACGTACGTGGTACAGTGTAAGTATACACAAAGAACACACAGATCGATAATAGTTGAAGTAAAGTTATAAGAATGTTACTAGGCACCGGAGGGATTCGAACCCCCGATCTCCTCTTTACTAGACAGGCGCTTTAACCAAAAAAGCCACGGCGCCCCGCTGTGCGCGATTTCAATGGTCGAAGTAACGTAGGTGGTAAAGTGTAGACTAAGTATTTTAAAAAAACCATACCAGCGATTTTTGAAGTAAACTAATAAGGATGCTACAGGGCACCGGATGGATTCGAAACATCGATCTCCTGTTTACTAGACAGGCGCTTTAACCAACCTAGCCACGGCGCCACGCTGTGTGCGCTTTGAACGGGCTACTTAACGTACGTGGTACAGTGTAAGTATACACAAAGGACACACAGATCGATAATAGCTGAAGTAAAGTAATAAGAATGTTACTAGGCACCGGAGGGATTCGAACCCTCGATCTCCTGTTTACTAGACAGGCGCTTTAACCAACTAGGCCAAGGCGCCCCGCTGTGCGCGGTTTCAATGGTCGAAGTAACGTAGGTGGTAAAGTGCAGACTAAGTATTAAAAAAACCATACAAGCGAATGTTGAAGTAAAGTAATAAGGATGCTACAGGGTACCGGACAGATTCGAAGCATCGATCTCCTGTTTACTAGACAGGCGCTTTACCAACCTAGCCACGGCGCCACGGTGTGTGCGCTTTGAACGGGCGACTTAACGTACGTGGTACAGTGTAAGTATACACAAAGAACACACAGATCGATAATAGTTGAAGTAAAGTAATAAGAATGTTACTAGGCATTGGAGGGATTCGAACCCTCGATCTCCTGTTTGCTAGACAGGCGCTTTCACCAACTTAGCCACGGCGCCCCGCAGTGTGCGATTTCAGTGGTCGAAGTAACGTACGTGGTAAAGTGTAGACTAAGTATTTTAAAAAAACCATGGCAGAGATTGTTGAAGTAAACTAATAAGGATGCTACTGGGCACCGGACAGATTCGATGCATCGATCTCATGTTTACAAGACAGGCGCTTTTACCAACCTATCCACGGCGCCACACAGTATGCGCTTTGACCGGGCGACTTAACGTACGTGGTAAAGTGTAAGTATACACAAAGAACACACAGATCGATAATAGTTGACGTAAAGTAATAAGAATTTTACTAGGCACCAGAGGGATTCGAACCCTCGATCTCCTGTTTGCTAGACAGGCGCTTTAACCAACTAAGCCACGGCGCCCCGCCGTGCGCGATTTCAATGGTCGAAGTAACGTAGGTGGTAAAGTGTAGACTAAGTATTTAAAAAAAAAACAGACGAACTATTGTTGAAATAATGTAATAAGGATGCTACTAGGCACCGGACAGATTCGAAGCATCGATCTCCTGTTTACTAGACAGGCGCTTTAACCAACCTAGCCACGGCGCCACGCTGTGTGCGCTTTGAACGGGCGACTTAACGTACGTGGTACAGTGTAAGTATACACAAAGAACACACAGACCGATAATAGTTGAAGTAAGGTAATAACAATTTTACTAGGCACCGGAGGGATTCGAACCCTCGATCTCCTGCTTACTAGACAGGCGCTTTAACCAACTAAGCCACGGCGCCACGCTGTGAGCGCTTTGAACGGGCGACTTAACGTACGTGGTACAGTGTAAGTATACACAAAGAACACACAGACCGATAATAGTTGAAGTAAGGTAATAACAATTTTACTAGGCACCGGAGGGATTCGAACCCTCGATCTCCTGCTTACTAGACAGGCGCTTTAACCAACTAAGCCACGGCGCCACGCTGTGAGCGCTTTGAACGGGCGACTTAACGTACGTGGTACAGTGTAAGTATACACAAAGAACACACAGATCGATAATAGTTGAAGTAAAGTAATAAGAATTTTACTAGGCACCGGACGGACTCGAACCCTCGATCTCCTGTTTACTAGACAGGCGCTTTAACCAACTAAGCCACGGTGCCCCGCTATGCGGCGTTTCAATGGTTGATGTAACGTAGGTGGTAAAGCGTAGACTAAGTATTTGAAAAAAACCAGACCAACGATTGTTGAAGTAAAGTAATAAGGATGCTACTGGGCACCGGACAGATTCGAAGCATCGATCTCCTGTTTACTAGATAGGCGCTTTAACCAACCTAGCCACGGCGCCACGCTGTGTGCGCTTTGAACGGGCGACTTAACGTACGTGCTACAGTGTAAGTATACACAAAGAACACACAGATCGATAATAGTTGAAGTAAAGTAATAAGAATTTTACTAGGCACCGGAGGGACTCGAACCCTCGATCTCCTGTTTACTATACAGGCACTTTAACCAACTAAGCCACGGTGCCCCGCTATGCGGCGTTTCAATGGTCGATGTAACGTAGGTGGTAAAGCGTAGACTAAGTATTTGAAAAAAACCATACCAGCGATTGTTGAAGTAAAGTAATAAGGATGCTACTGGGCACCGGACAGATTCGAAACATCGATCTCCTGTTTACTAGACAGGCGCTTTAACCAACCTAGCCACGGCGCCACGCTGTGTGCGGTTTGAACGGGCGACTTAACGTACGTGGTACAGTGTAAGTATACACGAACAACACACAGATCGATAATAGTTGAAGTAAAGTAATAAGAATGTTACTAGGCACCGGAGGGGGTGGTCGAACCCTCGATCTCTTGTCTACCAGACAGGCGCTTTAAACAACTAAGGCACGGCGCCACGCGTTTTGTCGGTTCATCGGGCGAAGTAACTTAAGGTAATGTGTATGTAAACAACAACAGCACAGATATCGACGGTAGATGAAGTAAAGTAACAGGAATGTTACTAGGCCCCGGAGGGATTCGAACCACCGATCTCCTGTTCACTAGACACGAGCTTTCACCAACTAAGCCACGGCGCCCCGCTGTGCGCGATTTCAATGGTCGAAGTGACGTAGGTGGTAAAGTGTAGACTAAGTATTAACAAAAAACCAGACCAACGATTGTTGAAGTAAAATAATAAGGATGCTACTTGGCACCTGACAGATTCGAAACATCGATCTCCTGTTTACTACACAGGCGCTTTAACCAACCTAGCCACGGCGCCACGCTGTGTGCGCTTTGAACGGGCTACTTAACGTACGTGGTACAGTGTAAGTATACACAAAGGACACACAGATCGATAATAGTTGAAGTAAAGTAATAAGAATGTTACTAGGCACCGGAGGGATTCGAACCCTTGATCTCCTGTTTACTAGACAGGCGCTTTAACCAACTCAGCCACGGCGCCCCGCTGTGCGCGAGTTCAATGGTCGAAGTAACGTAGGCGGTAAAGTGTAGACTAAGTATTTTAAAAAAAACATGCCAGCGATTGTTGAAGTAAACTAATAAGGATGCTACTGGGCACCAGACAGATTCGAAGCATGAATCTCCTGTTTACTAGACAGGCGCTTTTACCAACCTAGCCATGGCGCCACGCTGTATGCGCTTTGAACGGGCGACTTAACGTACGTGGTACAGTGTATGTATACACAAAGAACACACAGATCGATAATAGTTGAAGTAAAGTAATAAGAATTCTACTAGGCACAGGAGGGATTCGAACCCTCGATCTCCTGTTTACTAGACAGGCGCTTTAACCAACTAAGCCACGGCGCCCCGCTGTGCGCGATTTCAATGGTCGAAGTAACGTAGGTGGTAAAGTGCAGACTAAGTATTAAAAAAACCATACCAGCGAATGTTGAAGTAAAGTAATAAGGATGCTACTGGGTACCGGACAGATTCGAAGCATCGATCTCCTGTTTACTAGACAGGCGCTTTAACCAACCTAGCCACGGCGCCACGGTGGGTGCGCTTTGAACGGGCGACTTAACGTACGTGGTACAGTGTACGTATACACAAGGAACACACAGATCGATAATAGTTGAAGTAAAGTAATAAGAATGTTACTAGGCACCGGAGGGGGGTGGTCGATCCCTCGTTCTCTTGTCGACTAGACAGGCGCTTTAACCAACTAAGGCACGGCGCCACGCGTTTTGTCGGTTCATCGGGCGAAGTAACTTAAGGTAATGTGTATGTAAACAACAACAGCACAGATATCGACGGTAGATGAAGTAAAGTAACAGGAATGTTACTATTCCCCGGAGGGATTCCAACCACCGATCTCCCGTTCACTAGACAGGAGCTTTCACCAACTAAGCCACGGCACCCGCTGTGCGCGATTTCAATGGTCGAAGTAACGTAGCTGGTAAAGTGTAGACTAAGTATTTGAAAAAAACCATACCAGCGATTGTTGAAGTAAAGTAATAAGGATGCTACTGGGCACCGGACAGATTCGAAGCATCGATCTCCTGTTTACTAGACAGGCGCTTTAACCAACCTAGCCACGGCGCCACGCTGTGTGCGCTTTGAACGGGCGACTTAACGTACGTGGTACAGTGTAAGTATACACAAAGAACACACAGATCGATAATAGTTGAAGTAAAGTAATAAGAATTTTACTAGGCACCGGAGGGATTCGAACCCTCGATCTCCTGTTTACTAGACAGGCGCTTTAAACAACTAATCCACGGCGCACCGCAATGCGGCGTTTCAATGGTCAAAGTAACGTAGGTGGTAAAACGTAGACTAAGTATTTGAAAAAAACCATACCAGCGATTGTTGAAGTAAAGTAATAAGGATGCTACTTGGCACCGGACAGATTCGAAGCATCGATATCCTGTTTACTAGATAGGCGCTTTAACCAACCTAGCCTCGGCGCCACGCTGTGTGCGCTTTGAACGGGCGACTTAACGTACGTGGTACAGTGTAAGTATACACAAAGGACACACAGATCGATAATAGTTGAAGTAAAGTAATAAGAATGTTACTAGGCACCGGAGGGATTCGAACCCTTGATCTCCTGTTTACTAGACAGGCGCTTTAACGAACTCAGCCACGGCGCCCCGCTGTGCGCGAGTTCAATGGTCGAAGTAACGTAGGCGGTAAAGTGTAGACTAAGTATTTTAAAAAAAACATGCCAGCGATTGTTGAAGTAAACTAATAAGGATGCTACTGGGCACCAGACAGATTCGAAGCATTGATCTCCTGTTTACTAGACAGGCGCTTTTACCAACCTAGCCATGGCGCCACGCTGTATGCGCTTTGAACGGGCGACTTAACGTACGTGGTACAGTGTATGTATACACAAAGAACACACAGATCGATAATAGTTGAAGTAAAGTAATAAGAATTTTACTAGGCACCGGAGGGATTCGAACCCTCGATCTCCTGTTTACTAGACAGGCGCTTTAACCAACTAAGCCACGGCGCCCCGCTGTGCGCGATTTCAATGGTCGAAGTAACGTAGGTGCTAAAGTGCAGACTAAGTATTAAAAAAACCATACCAGCGAATGTTGAAGTAAAGTAATAAGGATGCTACTGGGTACCGGACAGATTCGAAGCATCGATCACCTGTTTACTAGACAGGCGCTTTAACCAACCTAGCTACGGCGCCACGCTGTGAGCGCTTTGAACGGGCGACTTAACGTACGTGGTACAGTGTAAGTATACACAAAGAACACACAGATCGATAATAGTTGAAGTAAAGTAATAAGAATTTTACTAGGCACCGGAGGGATTCGAACCCTCGATCTCCTGTTTACTAGACAGGCGCTTTAACCAACTAAGCCACGGCGCCCCGCTGAGCGCGATTTCAATGGTCGAAGTAACGTAGGTGGTAAAGTGTAGACTAAGTATTTTTTATAAAACCAGACGAACGATTGTTGAAATAATGATGCTACTGGGCACCGGACAGATTCGAAGCATCGATCTCATGTTTACTATACAGGCGCTTTAACCAAACTAGCCACGGCGCCCCGCTGTGTGCGCTTTGAACGGGCGACTTAACGTACGTGGTACAGTGTAAGTATACACAAAGAACACACAGATCGATAATGGTTGAAGTAAAGTAATGACAATTTTGCTAGGCACCGGAGGGATTCGAACCCTCGATCTCCTGTTTACTAGACTGGCGCTTTAACCAACTAAGCCACGGCGCCCCGCTGTGCGGCGTTTCAATGGTCGAAGTAACGTAGGTGGTAAAGCGTAGACTAAGTATTTGAAAAAACCATAACAGCGATTGTTGAAGTAAAGTAATAAGGATGCTACAGGGCACCGGACGGATTCGAAACATCGATCTCCTGTTTACTAGACAGGCGCTTTACCCAACTAGGCCACGGCGCCCCGCTGTGCGCGGTTTCAATGGTCGAAGTAACGTAGGTGGTAAAGTGCAGACTAAGTATTAAAAAAACCATACAAGCGAATGTTGAAGTAAAGTAATAAGGATGCTACAGGGTACCGGACAGATTCGAAGCATCGATCTCCTGTTTACTAGACAGGCGCTTTAACCAACCTAGCCACGGCGCCACGGTGTGTGCGCTTTGAACGGGCGACTTAACGTACGTGGTACAGTGTAAGTATACACAAAGAACACACAGATCGATAATAGTTGAAGTAAAGTAATAAGAATGTTACTAGGCACCGGAGGGATTCGAACCCTCGATCTCCTGTTTGCTAGACAGGCGCTTTCACCAACTTAGCCACGGCGCCCCGCAGTGCGCGATTTCAGTGGTCGAAGTAACGTAGGTGGTAAAGTGTAGACTAAGTATTTTAAAAAAACCATGGCAGAGATTGTTGAAGTAAACTAATAAGGATGCCACTGGGCACCGGACAGATTCGATGCATCGATCTCATGTTTACAAGACAGGCGCTTTTACCAACCTATCCACGGCGCCACACAGTATGCGCTTTGACCGGGCGACTTAACGTACGTGGTAAAGTGTAAGTATACACAAAGAACACACAGATCGATAATAGTTGAAGTAAAGTAATAAGAATTTTACTAGGCACCGGAGGGATTCGAACCCTCGATCTCCTGTTTGCTAGACAGGCGCTTTAACCAACTATGCCACGGCGCCCCGCCGTGCGCGATTTCAATGGTCGAAGTAACGTAGGTGGTAAAGTGTAGACTAAGTATTTTAAAAAAAACAGACGAACGATTGTTGAAATAATGTAATAAGGATGCTACTAGGCACCGGACAGATTCGAAGCATCGATCTCCTGTTTACTAGACAGGCGCTTTAACCAACCTAGCCACGGCGCCACGCTGTGTGCGCTTTGAACGGGCGACTTAACGTACGTGGTACAGTGTAAGTATACACAAAGAACACACAGACCGATAATAGTTGAAGTAAAGTAATAACAATTTTACTAGGCACCGGAGGGATTCGAACCCTCGATCTCCTGTTTACTAGACAGGCGCTCTAACCAACTAAGCCACGGCGCCACGCTGTGAGCGCTTTGAACGGGCGACTTAACGTACGTGGTACAGTGTAAGTATACACAAAGAACACACAGATCGATAATAGTTGAAGTAAAGTAATAAGAATTTTACTAGGCACCGGAGGGATTCGAACCCTCGATCTCCTGTTTACTAGACAGGCGCTTTAACCAACTAAGCCACGGCGCCCCGCCGAGCGCGATTTCAATGGTCTAAGTAACGTAGGTGGTAAAGTGTAGACTAAGTATTTTTAAAAAAACCAGACGAACGATTGTTGAAATAATGTAATGAGGATGCTACTGGGCACCGGACAGATTCGAAGCATCGATCTCCTGTTTACTACACAGGCGGTTTAACCAACCTAGCAACGGCGCCCCGCTGTGTGCGCTTTGAACGGGCGACTTAACGTACGTGGTACAGTGTAAGTATACACAAAGAACACACAGATCGATAATAGTTGAAGTAAAGTAATAACAATTTTACTAGGCACCGGAGGGATTCGAACCCTCGATCTCCTGTTTACTAGACAGGCGCTTTAACCAACTAAGCCACGGCGCCCCGCTGTGCGGCGTTTCAATTGTCGAAGTAACGTAGGTGGTAAAGCGTAGACTAAGTATTTTAAAAAAACCATACCAGCGATTGTTGAAGTAAAGTAATAAGGATGCTACTGGGCACCGGACAGATTCGAAGCATCGATCTCCTGTTTACTAGACAGGCGCTTTAACCAACCTAGCCACGGCGCCACGGTGTGTGCGCTTTGAACGGGCGACTTAACGTACGTGGTACAGTGTAAGTATACACAAAGAACACACAGATCGATAATAGTTGAAGTAAAGTAATAAGAATGTTACTAGGCACCGGAGGGGGGTGGTCGAACCCTCGTTCTCTTGTCTACTAGACAGGCGCTTTAACCAACTAAGACACGGCGCCACGCGTTTTGTCGGTTCATCGGGCGAAGTAACTTAAGGTAATGTGTATGTAAACAACAACAGCGCAGATATCGACGGTAGATGAAGTAAAGTAAAAGGAATGTCACTAGGCCCCGAAGGGATTCGAACCACCAATCTCCTGTTCACTAGACAGGAGCTTTCACCAACTAAGCCACGGCGCCCCGCTGTGCGCGATTTCAATGGTCGAAGTAACGTAGGTGGTAAAGTGTAGACTAAGTATTAACAAAAAAAAACCAGACCAACGGTTGTTGAAGTAAAGTAATAAGGATGCTACAGGGCACCGGACAGATTCGAAGCATCGATCTCGTGTTTACTAGACAGGCGCTTTAACCAACTTAGCCACGGCGCCCCGCTGTGCGCGATTTCAATCGTCGAAGTAACGTAGGTGGTAAAGTGTAGACTAAGTATTAAAAAAAAAACCAGACCAACGATTGTTGAAGTAAAGTAATAAGGATGTTACTGGGCACCGGACAGATTCGAAGCATCGATCTCCTGTTTACTAGATAGGCGCTTTAACCAACCTAGCCACGGCGCCACGCTGTGTGCGCTTTGAACGGGCGACTTAACGTACGTGGTACAGTGTAAGTATACACAAAGAACACACAGATCGATAATAGTTGAAGTAAATTAATAGGAATGTTACTAGGCACCGGAAGGATTCGAACCCTCAATCTCCTGTTTACTAGACAGGCGCTTTAGCCAACTATGCCACGGCGCGCCGCTCTGTGCGATTTCAAGGGTGGAAGTAACGTAGCTGGTAAAGTGTAGACTAAGTATTAAAAAAACCCATACCAGCGATTGTTGAAGTAAAGTAATAAGGATGCTACAGGGCACCGGACAGATTCGAAGCATCGATCTCCTGTTTACTACACAGGCGCTTTAACCAACCTAGCCACGGCGCCACGCTGTGTGCGCTTTGAACGGGCGACTTAACGTACGTGGTACAGTGTATGTATACACAAAGAACACACAGATCGATAATAGTTGAAGTAAAGTAATAAGAATGTTACTAGGCACCGGAGGGGGGTGGTCGAACCCTCGATCTCCTGTCTACTAGACAGGCGCTTTAACCAACTTAGCCACGGCGCCCCGCTGTGCGCGATTTCAATCGTCGAAGTAACGTAGGTGGTAAAGTGTAGTTTAAGTATTAAAAAAACCCCAGACCAACGATTGTTGAAGTAAAGTAATAAAGATGCTACTGGGCACCGGACAGATTGGAAGCATCGATCTCCTGTTTACTAGATACGTGCTTTAACCAACCTAGCCACGGCGCCACGCTGTGTGCGCTTTGAACGGGCGACTTAACGTACGTGCTACAGTGTAAGTATACACGAACAACACACAGATCGATAATAGTTGAAGTAAAGTAATAAGAATTTTACTAGGCACCGGAGGGATTCGAACCCTCGATCTCCGTTTTACTGGACAGGCGCTTTAACCAACTAAGCCACGGCGCCCCGCTGTGCGCGATTTCAATGGTCGAAGTAACGTAGGTGGTAAAGTGTAAACTAAGTATTAAAAAAAAACAGACCAACGATTGTTGAAGTAAAGTAATAAGGATGCTACTGGGCACCGGACAGATTCGAAGCATCGATCTCCTGTTTACTAGATAGGCGCTTTAACCAACCTAGCCACGGCGCCACGCTGTGTGCGGTTTGAACGGGCGACTTAACGTACGTGCTACAGTGTAAGTATACACAAAGAACACACAGATCGATAATAGTTGAAGTAAAGTAATAAGAATTTTACTAGGCGCCGGAGGGATTCGAACCCTCGATCTCCTGTTTACTAGACAGGCGCTTTAACCAACTAAGCCACGGTGCCCCGCTGTGCTTGATTTCAATGGTCGAAGTAACGTAGGTGGTAAAGTGTAGACTAAGTATTTTTAAAAAAACCATAACAGCGATTTTTGAAGTAAACTAATAAGGATGCTACAGGGCACCGGACGGATTCGAAACATCGATCTCCTGTTTACTAGACAGGCGCTTTAACCAACCTAGCAACGGCGCCACGCTGTGTGCGCTTTGAACGGGCGACTTAACGTACGTGGTACAGTGTAAGTATACACGAACAACACACAGATCGATAATAGTTGAAGTAAAGTAATAAGAATGTTACCAGGCACCCCGAAACTTCGATCTCCTGTTTACTAGACCGGCGCTTTAACCAACAGAGCCACGGCGCCCCGCTGTGCGCGATTTCAATTGTCAAAGTAACGCAGGTGGTAAAGTGTAGTCTAAGTATTTAACAAAACCATACCAGCGATTGTTGAAGTAAACTAACAAGGATGCTACTGGGCACCGGACAGATTCGAAGAATCGATCTCATGTTTACTAGACAGGCGCTTTAACCAACCTAGCCACGGCGCCACACTGTATGCGCTTTGAACGGGCGACTTAACGTACGTGGTACAGTGTAAGTATACACAAAGAACACACAGATCGATAATAGTTGAAGTAAAGTTATAAGAATGTTACTAGGCACCGGAGGGATTCGAACCCCCGATCTCCTCTTTACTAGACAGGCACTTTAACCAAATAAGCCACGGAGCCCCGCTGTGCGCGATTTCAATGGTCGAAGTAACGTAGGTGGTAAAGTGTAGACTAAGTATTTTAAAAAAACCATACCAGCGATTTTTGAAGTAAACTAATAAGGATGCTACAGGTTACCGGACGGATTCGAAACATCGATCTCCTGTTTACTACACAGGCGCTTTAACCAACCTAGCCACGGCGCCACGCTGTGTGCGCTTTGAACGGGCTACTTAACGTACGTGGTACAGTGTAAGTATACACAAAGGACACACAGATCGATAATAGTTGAATTAAAGTAATAAGAATGTTACTAGGCACCGGAGGGATTCGAACCCTCGATCTCCTGTTTACTAGACAGGCGCTTTAACCAACTAGGCCACGGCGGCCCGCTGTGCGCGGTTTCAATGGTCGAAGTAACGTAGGTGGTAATGTGCAGACTAAGTATTAAAAAAACCATACCAGCGAATGTTGAAGTAAAGTAATAAGGATGCTACTGGGTACCGGACAGATTCGAAACATCGATCTCCTGTTTACTAGACAGGCGCTTTAACCAACCTAGCCACGGCGCCACGGTGTGTGCGCTTTGAACGGGCGACTTAACGTACGTGGTACAGTGTAAGTATACACAAAGAACACACAGATCGATAACAGTTGAAGTAAAGTAATAAGAATGTTACTAGGCACCGGAGGGATTCGAACCCTCGATCTCCTGTTTGCTAGACAGGCGCTTTCACCAACTTAGCCACGGCGCCCCGCAGTGCGCGATTTCAATGGTCGAAGTAACGTAGGTGGTAAAGTGTAGACTAAGTATTTAAAAAAAAAACAGACGAACGATTGTTGAAATAATGTAATAAGGATGCTACTAGGCACCGGACAGATTCGAAGCATCGATCTCCTGTTTACTAGACAGGCGCTTTAACCAACCTAGCCACGGCGCCACGCTGTGTGCGCTTTGAACGGGCGACTTAACGTACGTGGTACAGTGTAAGTATACACAAAGAACACACAGATCGATAATAGTTGAAGTAAAGTAATAAGAATTTTACTAGGCACCGGAGGGATTCGAACCCTCGATCTCCTGTTTACTAGACAGGCGCTTTAACCAACTAAGCCACGGCGCCCCGCTGTGCGGCTTGTCAATGGTCGAAGCAACGTAGGTGGTAAAGCGTAGACTAAGTATTTGAAAAAACCATACCAGCGATTGTTGAAGTAAAGTAGTAAGGATGCTACTGGGCACCGGACAGATTCGAAGCATCGATCTCCTGTTTACTAGACAGGTGCTTTAACCAACCTAGCCACGGCGCCACGGTGTTTGCGCTTTGAACGGGCGACTTAACGTACGTGGTACAGTGTAAGTATACACAAAGAACACACAGATCGATAATAGTTGAAGTAAAGTAATAAGAATGTTACTGGGCACCGGAGAGGGGTATTCGAACCCTCGTTCTCTTGTCTACTAGACAGGCGCTTTAACAAACTAAGGCACGGAGAAACGCGTTTTGTCGGTTCATCGGGTGAAGTAACTTAACATAATGTGTATGTAAACAACAACAGCACAGTTATCGACGGTAGATGAAGTAAAGTAAAAGGAATGTCACTAGGCCCCGGAGGGATTCGAACCACCAATCTCCTGTTCACTAGACACGAGCTTTCACCAACTAAGCCACGGCGCCCCGCTGTTCGCGATTTCAATAGTCGAAGTAACGTAGGTGGTAAAGTGTAGACAAAGTATTAGCAAAAAAAACCAGACCAGCGGTTGTTGAAGTAAAGTAATAAGGATGCTACTGGGCACCGGACAGATTCGAAGCATCGATCTCCTGTTTACTAGATAGGCGCTTTAACCAACCTAGCCACGGCGCCACGCTGTGTGCGCTTTGAACGGGCGACTTAACGTACGTGGTACAGTGTAAGTATACACAAAGAACACACAGATCGATAATAGTTGAAGTAAAGTAATAGGAATGTTTCTAGGCACCGGAAGGATTCGTACCCTCAATCTCCTGTTTACTAGACAAGCGCTTTAACCAGCTATGCCACGGCGCCCCGCTCTGCGCGATTTCAATGGTGGAAGTAACGTAGCTGTTAAAGTGTAGACTAAGTATTAAAAAAACCCATACCAGCGATTGTTGAAGTAAAGTAATAAGGACGCTACAGGGCACCGGACAGATTCGAAGCATCGATCACCTGTTTACTAGACAGGCGCTTTAACCAACCTAGCCACGGCGCCACGCTGTGAGCGCTTTGAACGGGCGACTTAACGTACGTGGTACAGTGTAAGTATACACAAAGGACACACAGATCGATAATAGTTGAAGTAAAGTAATAAGAATGTTACTAGGCACCGGAGGGATTGGAACCCTCGATCTCCTGTTTACTAGAAAGGCGCTTTCACCAACTTAGCCAGGGCGCCCCTCAGTGCGCGATTTCAATGGTCGAAGTAACGTAGGTGGTAAAGTGTAGACTAAGTATTTTAAAAAAACCATGCCAGCAATTGTTGAAGTAAACTAATAAGGATGCTACTGGGCACCGGACAGATTCGAAGCATCGATCTCCTGTTTACTAGACAGGCGCTTTTACCAACCTATCCACGGCGCCACGCTGTATGCGCTTTGAACAGGCGACTTAACGTACGTGGTAGAGTGTAAGTATACACAAAGAACACACAGATCGATAATAGTTGAAGTAAAGTAATAAGAATTTTACTAGGCACCGGAGGGATTCGAACCCTCGATCTCCTGTTTACAAGACAGGCGCTTTAACCAACTAAGCCACGGCGCCCCGCTGTGCGCAATTTCAATGGTCGAAGTAACGTAGGTGGTAAAGTGTAGACTAAGTATTTAAAAAAAACACCAGACGAACGATTGTTGAAGTAAACTAATAAGGATGCTACTGGGCACCGGACAGATTCGAAGCATCGATCTCCTGTTTACTAGATAGGCGCTTTAACCAACATAGCCACGGCGCCACGCTGTGTGCGCTTTGAACGGGCGACTTAACGTACGTGGTACAGTGTAAGTATACACAAAGAACACACAGATCGATAATAGTTGAAGTAAAGTAATAACAATTTTACTAGGCACCGGAGGGATTCGAACCCTCGATTCCTGTTTGCTAGACAGGCGCTTTAACCCACTAAGCCACGGCGCCCCGCTGTGCGGCGTTTCAATGGTCGAAGTAACGTAGTTGGTAAAGCGTAGACTAAGTATTTGAAAAAAACCATACCAGCGATTGTTGATGTAAGCTAATAAGGATGCTACAGGGCACCGGACAGATTCGATGCATCGATCTCGTGTTTACTAGACAGGCGCTTTTACCAACCTATCCACGGCGCCACGCTGTATGCGCTTTGAACGGGCGACTTAACGTACGTGGTACAGTGTAAGTATACACAAAGAACACACAGATCGATAATAGTTGAAGTAAAGTAATAACAATTTTACTAGGCACCGGAGGGATTCGAACCCTCGATCTCCTGTTTACTAGCCAGGCCTTTTAACCATCCTAGCCACGGCGCCCCGCTGTGCGCGATGTCAATGGTCAAAGTAACGTAGGTGGTAAAGTGTAGACTAAGTATTTTAAAAAAACCATACCAGCGATTGTTGATGTAAGCTAATAAGGATGCTACTGGGTACCGGACAGATTCGAAGCATCGATCACCTGTTTACTAGACAGGCGCTTTAACCAACCTAGCCACGGCGCCACGCTGTGAGCGCTTTCAACGGGCGACTTAACGTACGTGGTACAGTGTAACTATACACAAAGAACACACAGATCGATAATAGTTGAAGCAAAGCAATAAGAATGTTACTAGGCACCGGAGGGATTCGAACCCTCAATCTCCTGTTTACTACACAGGCGCTTTAACCAACTATGCCACGGCGCCCCGCTGTGCGCGATTTCAATGGTGGAAGTGTAGACTAAGTATTAAAAAAACCCATACCAGCGATTGTTGAAGTAAAGTAATAAGGATGCTACAGGGCACCGGACAGATTCGAAGCAACGATCACCTGTTTACTAGACAGGCGCTTGAACCAACCTAGCCACGGCGCCACGCTGTGAGCGCTTTGAACGGGCGACTTAACGTACGTGGTACAGTGTAACTATACACAAGGAACACACAGATCGATAATAGTTGAAGGAAAGTAATAAGAATGTTACTAGGCACCGGAGGGATTCGAACCCTCAATCTCCTGATTGCTACACAGGCGCTTTAACCAACTATGCCACGGCGCCCCGCTGTGCGCGATTTCAATGGTGGAAGTGTAGACTAAGTATTAAAAAAACCCATACCAGCGATTGTTGAAGTAAAGTAATAAGGATGCTACAGGGCACCGGACAGATTCGAAGCAACGATCACCTGTTTACTAGACAGGCGCTTGAACCAACCTAGCCACGGCGCCACGCTGTGAGCGCTTTGAACGGGCGACTTAACGTACGTGGTACAGTGTAACTATACACAAGGAACACACAGATCGATAATAGTTGAAGGAAAGTAATAAGAATGTTACTAGGCACCGGAGGGATTCGAACCCTCGATCTCCTGTTTACTAAACAGGCGCTTTCACCAACTTAGCCACGGTGCCCCGCAGTGCGCGGTTTCAATGGTCGAAGTAACGTAGGTGGTAAAGTGTAGACTAAGTATTTTAAAAAAACCATGGCAGAGATTGTTGAAGTAAACTAATAAGGATGCTTCTGGGCACCGGACAGATTCGATGCATCGATCTCCTGTTTACTAGACAGGCGCTTTTACCAACCTATCCACGGCGCCACGCTGTATGCGCTTTGAACGGGCGACTTAACGTACGTGGTACAGTGTAAGTATACACAAAGAACACACAGATCGATAATAGTTGAAGTAAAGTAATAACAATTTTACTAGGCACCGGAGGGATTCGAACCCTCGATCTCCTGTTTACTAGACAGGCGCTTTAACCATCTAAGCCACGGCGCCCCGCTGTGCTGCGTTTCAATGGTCGAAGTAACGTATGTGGTAAAGCGTATACTAAGTATTTGAAAAAACCATACCAGCGATTGTTGAAGTAAAGTAATAAGGATGCTACTGGGCACCGGACAGATTCGAAGCATCGATCTCCTGTTTACTAGACAGGCGCTTTAACCAACCTATCCACGGCGCCACGGTGTGTGCGCTTTGAACGGGCGACTTAACGTACGTGGTACAGTGTAAGTATACACAAAGAACACACAGATCGATAATAGTTGAAGTAAAGTAATAAGAATGTTACTAGGCACCGGAGGGGGTGGTCGAACCCTCGATCTCTTGTCTACTAGACAGGCGCTTTAACAAACTAAGGAACGGCGCCACGCGTTTTGTCGGTTCATCGGGCGAAGTAACTTAACGTAATGTGTATGTAAACAACAACAGCACAGATATCGACGGTAGATGAAGTAAAGTAAAAGGAATGTCACTAGGCCCCGGAGGGATTTGAACCACCAATCTCCTGTTCACTAGACAGGAGCTTTCACCAACTAAGCCACGGCGCCCCGCTGCGCGCGATTTCAATGGTCGAAGTAACGTAGGTGGTAAAGTGTAGACTAAGTATTAACAAAAAAAACCAGACCAACGATTGTTGAAGTAATAAGGATGCTACTGGGCACCGGACAGATTCGAAGCATCGATCTCCTGTTTACTAGATAGGCGCTTTAACCAACCTAGCCACGGCGCCACGCTGTGTGCGCTTTGAACGGGCGACTTAACGTACGTGGTATAGTTTAAGTATACACAAAGAACACACAGATCGATAATAGTTGAAGTAAAGTAATAGGAATGTTACTAGGCACCGGAAGGATTCGAACCCTCAATCTCCTGTTCACTAGACAGGAGCTTTCACCAACTAAGCCACGGCGCCCCGCTGTGCGCGATTTCAATGGTCGAAGTAACGTAGGTGGTAAAGTGTAGACTAAGTATTAACAAAAAAAACCAGACCAACGATTGTTGAAGTAATAAGGATGCTACTGGGCACCGGACAGATTCGAAGCATCGATCTCCTGTTTACTAGATAGGCGCTTTAACCATCCTAGCCACGGCGCCACGCTGCGTGCGCTTTGAACGGGCGACTTAACGTACGTGGTATAGTTTAAGTATACACAAAGAACACACAGATCGATAATAGTTGAAGTAAAGTTATAGGAATGTTACTAGGCACCGGAGGGATTCGAACCCTCAATCTCCTGTTTACTAGACAGGCGCTTTAACCAACTATGCCACGGCGCCCCGCTCTGCGCGATTTCAATGGTGGAAGTAACGTAGCTGGTAAAGTGCAGACTAAGTATTAAAAAAACCCACACCAGCGATTGTTGAAGTAAGTAATAAGGATGCTACAGGGCACCGGACAGATTCGAAGCATCGATCACCTGTTTACTAGACAGGCACTTTAACCAACCTAGCCACGGCGCCACGCTGTGAGCGCTTTGAACGGGCGACTTAACGTACGTGGTACAGTGTAAGTGTACACAAAGAACACACAGATCGATAATAGTTGAAGTAAAGTAATAAGAATGTTACTAGGCACCGGAGGGATTCGAACCCTCGATCTCCTGTTTACTAGACAGGCGCTTTCACCACCTTAGCCACGGCGCCCCGCAGTGCGCGATTTCAATGGTCGAAGTAACGTAGGTGGTAAAGTGTAGACTAAGTATTTTAAAAAAACCATGCCAGCTATTGTTGAAGTAAACTAATAAGGATGCTACTGGGCACCGGACAGATTCGAAGCATCGATCTCCTGTTTACTAGACAGGCGCTTTCACCAACCTATCCACGGCGCCACGCTGTATGCGTTTTGAACGGGCGACTTAACGTACGTGGTAGAGTGTAAGTATACACAAAGAACACACAGATCGATAATAGTTGAAGTAAAGTAATAAGAATTTTACTAGGCACCGGAGGGATTCGAACCCTCGATCTCCTGTTTACAAGACAGGCGCTTTAACCAACTAAGCCACGGCGCCCCGCTGTGCGCAATTTCAATGGTCGAAGTAACGTAGGTGGTAAAGTGTAGACTAAGTATTTAAAAAAACACCAGACGAACGATTGTTGAAGTAAAGTAATAAGGATGCTGCTGGGCACCGGACAGATTCGAAACACCGATCTCCTGTTTACGAGACAGGCGCTTTAACCAAGCCACGGCGCCACGCGGTTTGGTGTTTCATCCGGCGAAGTAACTTAACGTCCGCCTCTGTGGTGCAGTGGTTAGCGTGATTTGCTGCCACCCCCGGAGGTCCGGGTTCGATTCCCGGCTCTACCACGAAAATTTGAAAAGTGGTACGAGCGCTGGAACGGGGTCCACTCAGCCTCGGGAGGTAAACTGAGTAGAGGTTGGTTCGATTCCCACCTCAGCCATCCTGGAAGTGGCTTTCCGTGGTTTCCCACTTTTCCTCCAGGCGAATGCCGGGTTGGTACCTAACTGAAGGCCACGGCCGCTTCCTTCCCTCTTCCTTGTCTATCCCTTCTAATCATCCCATCCCTCCACAAGGCCCCTGTTCAGCACAGCAGGGGAGGCTGCCTGGGCGAGGTACTGGTCATTCTCCCCAGTTGTACTCCCGACCAAGAGTCTGTAGCTCCAGGACACTGCCCTTGAGGCGGTAGAGGTGGGATCCCTCGCAGTGTCCGAGGGAAAAGCCGACCCTGGAGAGTAAACAGATGATGATGATGATGATGAGGAAGGGGAGTTAGGGATTGGAATAATTTACAAAGGGAGATGTTCAATTATTTTCCAGTTTCTTTGAAATCATTTAACAAAAGGCTTGGAAAACAACAGATAGGGAATCTGCCACCTGGACGACTGCCCTAAACGCAGATCAGTATTGTATTGTTGATTGTAATAAGAATGTTACTAGCTACCGAAGGGATTCGAACACTCGATTTCCCGTTTGCTAGACGGGCGCTTTCTCCAACCAAGCCACTGCGCCACGCGGTAAGCCGCTTCTACGGGCGAATGTAAGTAGGTGGTAAAGTGTAAGTAACCAACAATATGACAGATATCACCTATAGTTGATGTAAAGTAATAAGAATGTTACTAGGCACCGGAGGGATTCGAACACTCGATCTCCTGTTTACTAGACAGGCGCGTTAACCATCTTATCCACGGAGCGACGCGTTGTGTGGTTTCATCGGGCGAAGACGACTCGTTGACTGAATGGTCAGCGTACTGGCCTTCGGTTCAGAGGGTCCCGGGTTCGATTCCCGGCCGGGTCGGGATTTTAACCTTCATTGGTTAATTCCAGTGGCCCGGGTCTGGGTGTTTGTGCTGTCCCCAACATCCCTGCAACTGACACACCACACATAACACTATCCTCCACCACAATAACACGGAGTTACCTACACATGGCAGATGCCGCCCACCCTCATCGGAGGGTCTGCCTTACAAGGGCTGCACTCGGCTAGAAATAGCCACACGAAATTATTATTATCGGGCGAAGTAACTTAAGGTAATGTGGAAGTAAACAACAACATCACAGATATCGACAATAGATGAAGTAAAGTTACAAGAATGTTACTAGACCCCGGAGGAATTCGAACACTCGATCTCTCGTTTACTAGAAAGGCGCTTTCACCAAGCAAGCCACGGTGCCACGCGGTAAGCTATGTCGACGGTCGAATGTAAGTAAAGTGTAAGTATACAACAATAAGACAGATATCACCGATGGTTGAAGTAAAGTAATAAGAATGTTACTAGGCCCCGGAGCGATTCGAACACTCGATCTCCTGTTTACTAGACAGGCACTTTTACCAACTAAGGCACGGCGCCCCGCTGTGCGTAATTTTAATGGTCGAAGTAACGTAGGTGGTAAAGTGTAGACTAAGTATTAAAAAAAACAGTCCAACGATTGTTGAAGTAAAGTAATAAGGATGCTACTGGGCACCGGACAGTTTCGAAACATCGATCTCCTGTTTACTAGACAGGCGCTTTAACCAACTAAGTCACGGCGCCACGCTGTGTGTGGTTTCATCCGGCGAACTAACATAAGGTAATGTGTAGGTAAACAACAACAGCACAGACATCGACGATAGATGAAGTAAAGTAGGCCTAATTGTACCGGGCGGTACACCTCCACGCCGCTAATTCAAACATTGCGCCAGTTGAAACTCCTCTACTGGGGGAAGCCTGAACTTTAACAACCACATTAATTGTAAGATTTCTCAGAAGATGTCCCTACTGTAAATTTTGAAGTGTTCTGAATGATGTCAGTTTCGATTCGTTCTTGTTTTATCTGTGGTAAGAAGTGTGAACATTCTCTTCTAGATGGCACTACTTAAGAACTACAATTGTGCACCCTAGTGCGAAGTGAAGGAACTTTTTTTGAAGAAATTTTGTAGTCATAAGTTGTTTTTCTTTTTTTTTTCCTTTTTCTTAGTCCGCCTCCGTGGTGTAGTGGTTAGCGTGATTAGCTGCCACCCCCGGAGGTCCGGGTTCGATTCCCGGCTCTGCCACGAAATTTGAAAAGTGGTACGAGGGCTGGAACGGGGTCCACTCAGCCTCGGGAGGTCAACTGAGTAGAGGTGGGTTCGATTCCCACCTCAGCCATCCTCGAAGTGGTTTTCCGTGGTTTCCCACTTCACCTCCAGGCGAATGCCGGTATGGTCCCTAACTTAAGGCCACGTCCGCTTCCTTCCCTCATCCTTGCCTATCCCTTCCAATCTTCCCATCCCCCTATAAGGCCCCTGTTCAGCATAGCAGGTGAGGCCGCCTGGGAGAGGTACTGGTCATACTCCCCAGTTGTATCCCCCTACCAAGAGTCTGAAGCTCCAGGACACTGCTCTTGAGGCGGTAGAGGTGGGATCCCTAGCTGAGTCCGAGGGAAAAGCCGAATCTGGAGGGTAAACAGATGATGATGAAGTTTTTTCTTTGTTGAATTTCTTTCAGTTATTTTTTGGGTTGGCAGTATAGCCCTTCTCTTTCCGCATGTTTTGAATTTAGCCAATCCCGAATTTCTCTAATTAATTTTTGACCAATAACGTATGTCTTCTCCGATATGGAGATTTTGCTTTATGCTACCCAATAAAATTGAGGGGGGTGTGGGTTCTCATTCTTGAAAGGTCTCGAATGTTCCACGAGGGTATTTAAACTGCTGATTTTCAAGTCTCCGGGTCACTTCTGTAACATCTATCCGTGTGTGATTATGTAGCAGGGGGCGGAAGCGCCTCTTCCTTCGGGCAGCAGTTCATCCATAAGGTAATGGCCTTTTAATAACTTCTTTTCTCGCTAGCTCAGCAGTTTAACCCTCGGGGCAGGTTCGAAACTTTTATCATGTAACTTTCCTTTAAAATGTAAAAGATACTTGGTATAAATTCTGTCTCTTTAACTACAAATTGGGATAGAGAGTGCCTAACCCTCTCGAGCTCCCACTCATATTGTTTAATAATAATAATAATAATAATGTTATTTGTTTTACGTCCCACTAACTACTCTTTTACTCATATTGTTTTGAGGTGACTACGTTTTCATAACAGTTTCCCTTCTCTTCGTAATGTAATAAAGTTTTCCTATCGTGTCACCTCCGTAGGTTGGATTAGCCCTTGCATAAGCGCCTAGTGCCAAATAGGTTTTAAAAAAGTGTATTAGGAGTGCAAATTACGCCTCCACTCAAGTTGGTATTTTGGGGCCATGTAATTGTCCTGTTTCTTTACTGAATAGACCTCAGTGTTGGGTATTTTTACCCCTGTTCTTGTGTGCCTGGAGGGCAGCTTGAAGGTGGAGTTTGGTGTGGCCTTTGAATAGGCTTGAACTTTGAGAGCGGGTTGCTCTTTCATTAATTTGTTTACTGTGTGCCTCGAGCAGGCTTAATTGGGTAATTGGGAGCTAGTGCTCCTTGGCATGATTGGGGTTTTCTGCCCCTTTGTTGAACTTTGTACTTAGGTAAAGTTGGGCTCATTGCTCAAAGATTGTGTGTCTGGGGGCTCGAAGCCCAAATCCATTAACAAATTGCAATTGTACATTCTTAATTTGTTGATATGCTACTGAGTACCTGTTATACTTGTTATTTCTTGATCTTGAAAAGAAAATATAACCTTTGTTAAATTTTAAATTAACTTTAATTAGGTAAATTGAGACCTATTCATCCCAGCACCTTCTTTCACCTCTGCCGGTCCACAAAACATCGTAACAAGTGGTAGCAGAGCATGGTTGAATGGGTCTCAATTTTGCCCCCTTTGACGGCTAAACCTTGTTTTTAATTCGAACTCTAACAATTTTCTCAGTTGCTGGATTTTTTTTTATTTTTTCAAAAAGATTTCTGTCATCATGTCCGGCCCTCGCGAGTTTCTCCATCATTTCTATTTGCGTAAAGAAGAATTAATTTATGAACTATCTCTCCGAAACGTTCAATCTGGTGGCACGGTTGCGTTGGATGCTAATAAACGCAAAGCTTCCCTTGAGTTGCCTATTACCACCCCAACGTTGGGAGAAAAAGAAATTGACGATGCTCTCTCCACGATCAATGACAATACTACTGAGCTAGCATCTGTAGTTAGTTTGTTTGAAGAAGGGAACCCATCCCCTAACCAACTTAAACGTGTGCAAGCTCGACTATTTCATTTTTATAATAGGCTTAATGATCTATTGTCTCTCAAGTTGAGTGACATTCAGGGAAAGGAGGCTAGTGCCCTCATTGAAAACATTTCTAAATTGTCCAGTACTGTTGGTCACTTGTTATCGGGGGTAACGCCTCCCAAAACTGACCCGCCCCTGGCGGTAAACACTGTTAGCGAGGAAACTTCTTCCAAAGGGGAAGAAAATGGAACATCAACAGTTACTCAAAAAACCACTCCCCCATTAGAAACTGAGTCCAATCGTCGCACGTCCATCCCACCCTTTGTGTTAAATAGGGCAACTACGGAATCGGCTTCTCCGCCACTTAGGCCCCTTTCTACTATGTCACCTGGTTTCAGCAGTTTACCCCATCCAATAGCTATGTTACTTAGAGGTTTTTCCAAATTTTCTGTTAACTCCACAACCGATGTCAGTGCTTTCTTAAGGTTTTTAGTTGAATTCCAAGATCATGCCCTTGTTTCTTCTCTGTCTCCGTGTCAAATCTTTCAGATAATTTACCCTTATTCCATTGGTGTTCTCTCCGACAAGATAGTTAGGGCAATCGCTGAACAGTCATACATAGAAGACTTCCATGCCCATCTGTTGGCAAAGTTTATCCCCGCTCGAGCTAGGTCATCGCTCATCCAAAGTACTACTACCGAGTACAACGGTTGGATGAGAATTTGGCAGATTTCATCCAAGACATCAAGTTTTACACTAGAGTGTTTGCCCTACATTTCCCTGAAGATCAAATTGTTCAGGGTATTGTAGAAGGTATTTCACCACCTTACAGATCATACTTGTGTTTTGCGTCGTGTCCGCAAACTTTCGCTGAGTTAGAGGCTATGGTTGTCTCAGCCGAAGGAGTCAGATACGCCGATACCTTGCGTGTTGTGAAAGAACCCCCTCCATCTTCTAGTAGTTTTCGGCCTCCACCTCGCCGACCCATCACACCCCGTAAATGTTACGCTTGCGGGTCGCCTGACCATCTTCGCAATAAATGTCCATTGATCAAATCTAGTAGGACAAATATTGGAGCAAGTTCATCCCAAGGTTGCTTTAAATGCGGCGCGTTTTCACATATTGCCAAGAACTGCCCTAATGCTAACAGCACTCCCTCCTGCTCAACTTCTGGTGCAACTTCCACCAAGGCCAATAATAATAAGTGACTAGGGGCTTCGGCTGAGTCGGCGAACCCTTCTTCCCGGCGCTCAGCCCCAAGTAATCATGTCGAAATTTCAGGGAAAACTGTGTCTTCAAATTTATCTTTTGAAGGTCCCAAAGAATGTCTTAGGATTGCGGCGGATACCCCCGCACCTGTTCCTTTTCTCATAATTGAATTAAATAATGAACCTGTAACAGCTTTATTAGATTCAGGCAGTGTGTGTTCTATTATTTCGGGTGAATGGTGCCCCAAATTGAAAACTGTTTGTAAACTTCCTGACTATTGCTCTTCTTCAGTTCAATATGTTTCGGCTAATTCTTCTCCATTAGAAATTTTAGGTTTTTTATATGCCAAAATTCGGATTTCTAAATTTACTTGGAAAGTTAAATTGTTTGTGGCAAAGCACTTGTCCTGCCCCATTATATTGGGAGCAGATTTCATGTCCCACACTGGTCTGGTGCTCGATCTTCAGAGTAGGTCGTGCACATTCAAATTTGCTTCTAATGGTAAAATCCCTTTGTTAAAGTGTAGTTCTGTATCATGTTCATCTATTTCGCCTACCCAGGATGAGATGTTGTTCGATCTTAGACATCTACCTGAGGAGCAGGCTGATAGTATTCGTAAGCTGTGTCAGTCGCTTCCAGAGGTGTTCTTGGATACTCTTGGTCTTACTGACCTTATTGAATACAAAATTGAGGTCACGGATTCGATCCCTGTCCGTTTTCCACCTTATAGGCTATCTCCACCTGAAATGAAGGCATTGAAAGAAATCATCGATCAAATGTTGGAGGTTGGTATTATTCGGCCCTCTAAGTCGACGTATTCTTCGCCAATTTTTCTAGTCCCGAAACCCCAAGGTGGTTTCAGGCCTGTGATTGATTATAGGGCTCTCAATCGGAAGGTGGTGTTACATTCTGTGCCCCGTCCAGACCTTCACTCTTGTTTTTCATGGTTTCGGAAGGCTAAGTTCTTTACCATCTTGGATCTGAATCAGGCCTATAATAAAATTCCTCTGGCTGAAGAATCTAAACATCATACAGCGTTTGCCACGGATTGGAATTTGTATGAATACAACCGCGTACCTTTCGTGCTCTCCACGGGAGCATGTGTACTTACGAGACTGTTAGATAGGGTCTTCTCCGACATCAAATTTGAGTACTTGTACCACCATCTTGATGATGTCGTCGTATTTTCGGAGACTTTCGAAGAACATCTAGATCATCTGAAAGAAGTTCTCAATCGCCTTCGTAAGGCGGGGTTAACTGTGAAGTTGTCCAAGGTCGCCTTTACTAAGCCTTCCATGTCATTCCTAGGGCATATTGTGTCACCCGATGGTGTTGCTGTCGATCACTCTAGAACACAGGTCATCCGTGATTTCAAGCCTCCCAAGGACATCAAAGGTATTGCCAGATTCATTGGTATGGTGAATTTCTTCAGGAAATTTATTCCTAACTTCGCTAATAGAGCGGCGCCCTTGAACCTCCTTCGTAGGAAAGGCATAAAATTCGAGTGGGTGCCTTCTCAACAAGCCGCTTTTGAAGACCTGAAATTAGCTCTCTGTAATGCCCCTGTCCTTGCTATGCCAGATTTCTCAAAGAAATTCATCGTCCAAACCGACGCGTCGTCGTCGGCGGTAGCTGCAGTCCTTCTTCAAGAGACTGAACTAGGGAGGCGACCCATCGCCTATGCATCTAGGACTCTATCGGCTCAAGAAGCCAAGTATTCCATCTATGAGCTCGAAGGTTTGGCAGTCTTATTTGCCTTAGAAAAGTTCCGTCTCTATCTGGAACATGTCAAATTCGACCTGGAGACTGATAATCAAGCCTTAAGCTGGGTCTTAGGTAGGCCGCGTCGTACTGGTCGTATAGCCCGTTGGGCCATCCGAATTTCTGCCTTCCAATCTGATGTCAGGCATATCAGAGGTACTGAAAATGTTGTGGCAGACGGACTAAGCCGTATGTTTTCGAATGATGTAGAGCCCCTTGAACAGGTTCATAGTTCTTCACCTCCCGAGTCCATACTACCTGAGGTTTATGCCATTCTGACTGATGCTCCCATGTTGTTTAGGGATATTGAAAAATATCAACGTGAAGATCCAGTGCTGGCTCCCATTATGGAAACCCTTTCTTCTGGGGAACATGTCATCCCTTATATATTGAGGAATGGTGTTTTATGTTGCCCATCGAGAAATGATCAAAAAATGAAAGTTGTAGTTTCAACTGTTCTTGTACCAATGATCTTCAAGTACTATCATGAGACCCCATTAAGGGGGCATTTAGGCATCTTCAAAACCCGAGAAAAGATTCGTGAAATGTTCATCTGGAAGGGTATGGTCTTAGAAATCCGTGAATTGGTAAAATCTTGTAAATCATGTTGGCTTAGTAAACCTACCATGTCAACTAAGCAAGGGCGTTTGTCTTCTCATCAAGCGTCGCGCCCCATGGAACGTTTCTACATCGATTACGTAGGACCCTTCCCCCAGTCAAAGGGGAATGCCAACAAGTTCATCCTTGTATGTGTAGATGGTTTTACAAGATTTTCTTGGTTATTTCCAACTAAGCTGGCTACCGCCCAGTCCACCATTACTTGTTTAAATTCCATTTTTGCTTCTTTCGTTCCGTGTCAATATATTGTGTCTGATAATGCTAAAGCTTTCACATCCAATCTCTTTCGTAAATTCTGTTTTGATCTGTCCATATCTCATGTGACTACTTCTGCTTATTATCCTCAACCATCTCTAGCGGAACGGGTCAATCGTAATCTGAGATCGGCCCTTATTGCCTATCATCACGACGATCATTCTAGGTGGGATACATCCCTGCATTGGTTAGCTTTTGCTTTGAATTCGGCGGTTCATGAATCCCATAAATTTACTCCAGCTTCTTTGATATTCAAGTTTGTTCCAAACACGCCGCTCTCTAACCTTTGGTCTCTGAGTGACATTCTACCTGAGAAAATAGATCCAGATAATATTAAAGATCTTTGGAAGAAGGCCAGGGCCAATCTTAAAGTGTCTCATAAAAAGGTTAGGGAAAGATATGATCGTGGACGGAGACCCACCCATTTGAAGGTAGGCGACCAGGTTATGGCCAAGAATTTTGTTCCCGCGGGCAAGCTTGCCCCCAGATTTCATTGGCCATGTATTATTCTTGATTTCCTTACACCCATTACTTTATTATTAAGCAATCCAGCCACCGAGAGGATATTTAGGGTTCACCTGTCGCAGGTGAAACCTGTGTAGCTTCCGCGCTAACGTAGCTGATTTTATATTTGCTTTAACATTTTGAAGGTATTCGGAAGGATATATTTTTTGGGGGGGTTTCATTGTGAGGCCTTCTGCCCTTGGAATCAAGTTCTTTGTAGTTAAGCATTTATTGTAAAACCTTCCCCGACCAGTTAAACTGCCATCCTGTCCTTACCATGGCCATTACTACGCTCCCGTCTCCTGCTCAACAACACACAGTGGCTATTTAAATGAAATAAATATCTCCACGCCGCTGGCCCCTCAGCCTCACCACAAAGACTGTACCCTAAAATCATTATGGTCCAACAAAATTCTGCCGCCGAGATCTTAATGTTTCAGTGCCCCCGCAGCCGTGCGGCGCCGTACCGCTTCTATAGTAGAGAACGGGCCCGATCTACTCCAGTGAGGACAACCAGTGTACGGCGAGCCGGAGCCCTCCTCCCGGCCAAGGCTGATGTGCGGCGCTCCTCCAGCAACTGCCCGCGGACTGTAAAAAATCGTCGCGTGTGCGACGTGCTTCACCACCACTCTCATAGTGCAGGAGAGCGGTATCTCAGGGTACATGAGGGGTCCGAGCGGCCTCATCTGGACACAAGCTGCTGCGGCTGGTCTTTCCATCAAGTAATAGGCAACTAATGTACTTAACCAGCTACATGGACATTCCATATCTACAATTACTACATTTTTGGATTCAACTGCAACATCTGGTGGACTTAGAATTTGTTTTTTCCTTTCGAGAATTAAAAGTTTTCCTTTCTGAATTCAACTACTACAGCATAAAGACATTTAATCAAAAGCTACTACACAGAATTTTGAAACTGGATAAAAACACCTTAAGAAAGTATTTTTGTGAATCCTTCTGCAATTAATTTCTATATCAACATTATAACTTGGACCTTGTTTTAAAACACAATTTGGTGTTCTTCTGTGTCACCCCTTGGAAGGACTTTAGGGGGGGGGGGAGGTCTGTACCGGGCGGTACACTTCCACGCCGCTAATTCAAACATTGCGCCAGTTGAAACTCCTCTACTGGGGGAAGCCTGAACTTTAACAACCACATTAATTCTAAGATTTCTCAGAAGATGTCCCTACTGTAAATTTTGAAGTGTTCTGAACTATGTCAGTTTCGATTCGTTTTTGTTTTCTCTGTGGTAAGAAGTGTGAACATTCTCTTCTAGATGGCACTACTTAAGAACTACAATTGTGCACCCTAGTGCGAAGTGAAGGAACTTTTTTGAAGAAATTTTGTAGTCTTAAGTTTGTTCTTTGTTAAATTTCTTTCAGTTATTTTGTGGGTTGGCAGTGTAACCCTTCTCTTTCCGCTTGTTTTGAATTTAGCCAAACCCGAATTTCTCTAATTAATTTTTGACCAATAACGTGTGTCTTCTTTGATATGGAGATGTTGCTTTATGCTACCCAATAAAATTGAAGGGGTGTAGGTTCTCATTCTTGGAAGATCTCGAATGTTCCACGAGGGTATTTAAACTGCTGATTTTCTGGTCTCCGGGCCACTTCTGTAACATCTATCCGTGTGTGATTATGTAGCAGGGGGCGGGAAGCGCCTCTTCCTTCGGGCAGCAGTTCATCCATAAGGTAATGGCATTTTAATAACTTCTTTTCTCGCTAGCTCAGCAGTTTAACCCTCGGGGCGGGTTCGAAACTTTTATCATGTAACATTCCTTTAAAATGTAAAAGACACTTGGTATAAATTCTGTCTCTTTAACTACAAATTGGGATAGAGAGTGCCTAACCCTCTCGAGCTCCCACTCATATTGTTTAATAATAATAATAATCATGTTATTTGTTTTACGTCCCACTAACTACTCTTTTACTCATATTGTTTTGAGGTGACTACGTTTTCATAACAGTTTCCCTTCTCTTCGTAATGTAATAAAGTTTTCCTATCGTGTCACTTCGGTAGTATGGGATTAGCCCTTGCATAAGCGGCCTAGTGCCAAATAGGTTTTAAAAAGTATATTAGGAGTGCAAGTTACGCCTCCACTCAAGTTGGTATTTTGGGGCCATGTAATTGTCCTGTTTCTTTACTGAATAGGCCTCAGTGTTGGGTATTTTTACCCCTGTTCTTATGTGCCTGGAACAGCTTGAAGGTGGAGTTTGGTGTGGCCTTTGAATAGGCTTGAACTTTGAGAGCGGGTTGCTCTTTCTTAAATTTGGTTTCTGTGTGCCTCGAGCAGGCTTAGCTGGGTAATTGGGAGCTAGTGCTCCTTGGCATGATTGGGGTTTTCTGCCCCTTTGTTGAACTTTGTACATAGGTAAAGTTGGACTCATTGCTCAAGGATTGCGTGTCTGGGGGCTCGGAGTCCAAATCCATTAACAAATTGCAATTGTACATTCTTAGTCCACCTCTGTGGTGTAGTGGTTAGCGTGATTAGCTGCCACCCCCGGAGGTCCGGGTTCGATTCCCGGCTCTGCCACGAAATTTGAAAAGTGGTACGAGGGCTGGAACGGGGTCCACTCAGCCTCGGGAGGTCAACTGAGTAGAGGTGGGTTCGATTCCCACCTCAGCCATCCTGGAAGTGGTTTTCCGTGGTTTCCCCCTTCTCCTCCAGGCAAATGCCGGGATGGTACCTAACTTAAGGCCACGGCCGCTTCCTTCCCTCTTCCTTGCCTGTCCCATCCAGTCGCCCCATCCCTCCACAAGGCCCCTGTTCAGCATAGCAGGTGAGGCCGCCTGGGCGAGGTACTGGTCATTCTCCCCAGTTGTCTCCCCCGACCCAAAGTCTGAAACTCCAGGACACTGCCCTTGCGGCGGTAGAGGTGGGATCCCTCGCTGAGTCCGAGGGAAAAGCCGACCCTGGAGGGTAAACAGATTAAGAAGAAGAAGAATTGTACATTCTTCATTTGTTGATATGCTACTGAGTACCTGTTATACTTGTTATTTCTTGATCTTGAAAAGAAAATATAAACTTTGGTAAATTTTAAATTAACTTTAATTTCGTAAGTTGAGACCTATTCATCCCAGCACCTTCCTTCACCACTGCCGGTCCACAAAACATCGTAACAATAATGTTACTAGGCACCGGAAGGATTCGAACCCTCGATCTCCTGTTTACTAGACAGGCGCTTTAACCAACACAGCCACGGCGCCACGCTGTGTGCGCTTTGAACACGCGACTTAACGTACGTGGTAAAGTGCAAGTATACACAAAGAACACACAGTACGATAATAGTTGAAGTAAAGTAATAAGAACGTTACTAGGCACCGGGGGGGGGGGATTCGAACCCTCGATCTCTTGTTTACTAGACAGGCGCTTTAATCAACTAAGGCACGGCGCAACGCGGTTTGTCAGTTAATCGGGTGAAGTAACTTAAGGTAATGTGTATGTAAACAACAGCACAGATACCGACGGTAGATGAAGTAAAGTAACAGGACTGTTACTAGGCCCCGGAGGGATTCCAACCACCGATCTCCCGTTTACTAGACAGGGGCTTTCACCAACTAAGCCGCGGCGTCACGCGGTGTGCGCTTGCGACGGGAGAATTAATGTAGGTGGTAAAGTTTAAGTATACTACAACACCACAGATATCACCGATAGTTGAAGTAAAGTAATAAGAATGCTGCTAGGCACCGGAGGGATCCGACTCTCGATCTCCTGTTTACAAGACAGGCGCTTTAATCAACTAAGCCACGGCGCCACGCTGTGCTCTGTTTCATTGGGCGAAGTAACGTAGGTGGTAAATAGTACGTGTATATATATTTAAAAAAACAGACCGACGGTTGTTGAAGTAAAGTAATAAGGATGCTACTGCGCACCGGACAGATTCGAAACATCGAACTCCTGTTTACTAGACAGGCGCTTTAGCCAACCTAGCCACGGCGACACGCGGTGTGTTGTTTCATCCGGCGAAGTAACATAAGATAATGTGCAAGTAAACAACAACAGCACAGATATCGACGGTAGATGAAGTAAAGTTTACTAGAGAGGGGCTTTCACCAACTAATCCACGGCGTCACGCGGAGTGCGCTTGCGACGGGAGAATTAATGTAGGTGGTAAAGTGTAAATCATCATCATCATCATCATCATCTCTTTACCCTGCAGGTTCGGTTTTTCCCTCGGACACAGCTAGGGATCCCACCTCTACCGCCTCAAGTACAGTGTCCTGGAGCTTCAGACTCTTGGTCGGGGGATACAACTTGGGAGTATGACCAGTACCTCGCCCAGGCGGCCTCACCTGCTATGCTGAACAGGGGCCTTGAAGAGGGATGGGAAGATTGGAAGTGATAGGCAAGGAAGAGGGAAGGAAGCGGCCGTGGCCTTAAGTTAGGTACCATCCCGGCATTCGCCTGGAGAAGAAGTGGGAAACCACTTCCAGGAAGGCTGAGAAGGAATCGAACCCACCTCTACTCAGTTGACCCCCCGAGGCTGAGTGGCTGAGTGGACCCCGTTCCAGGCCTTATACCATTTTCAAATTTTCGTGGCAGAGCCGGGAATCGAACCCGGACCTCCGGGGGTGGCAGCTAATCACGCTAACCACTACACCACAGAGGCGGACAAGTGTATTTATACAACAATAACATAGATATCACCGATAGTTGAAGTAAAGTAATAAGAGTGCTACTAGGCACCGGAGGGTTTGGAACCCTCGATCTTCTGTTTACAAGACAGGTGCTTTATCCAACTAAGCCACGGCGCCTCGCGGTGCGCGATTTCATTGGGCGAAGTAACGTAGGTGGTAAAGTGCAAGTATACAAAGAAAAACAGACCGACGATTGTTGAGGTAAAGTAATAAGGAAGCTACTGGGCATCGGACAGATTCGAAACATCGATCTCCTGTTTACTAGACAGGCGCTTTAACCAACTAAGCCACGGCGTCACGCGGTGTGTATTTGCATCGGGCGAAGTAACTTAAGGTAATGTGTAAGTAAAAAATAACATAACAGATATCGACGATGCATGAAGTAAAATAACGAGAATGTTACTAGACACCGGAGGGATTCGACCATCGATCTCCCGTTCACTACACAGGCGCTTCCACCAACTAAGGCACGGCGAAACGAGGTGTGCTCTTTCGACAGATGATTTAAAGTAGATGAAATGTGTAAGTATACAATAATAAGACAAATATCACCGATACTTGAAGTAAAGTAATAAGAATGTTACTAGGCACCGGGGGGATTCGAAGTTTTTTTGTCTTTACTAAAAATCGTTCATTCTTTTGTGGGTTAGCAGTATTCATCTTTTCCTTCCTCCTGTCTTGAATTTAGCCAATCAAGAATTTCTGTAATTAATTTCCCATCAATCACTGGTTTCTTCTTCTATTTGGTATGTAAATTTAAGCGATCCAGTAAAAGTTAATTGGTGGGTTTTTTTTAATTCATGAATTGTCTCGAACGTTCTCCGAGGGTATATAAACTGCTGATTTTCTTTTCTCGCGGCCACTTGATCAACATCTAACCTAGTGTACGGACGTGTAGCAGGAGGCTTGAGGTGCCTCATTCATCAGGCAGCAGCTCTTCGGCAAGGTAATGGCCACTTAACATCTTTATTTCTCGCTAGCACAGCTGTATAACCGGCGGGAAAGGTCCGAAATCTTTACCATGTAACCTATCTCTATAAATATGTAAATTTCGACCAGCTTATATATTAACATAAGTAAATCTGTAACTGGCATTTGGGGATAGAGAGTGATTTACCCTTCGAGCTACACTTCATATTGGTTTGAGGTGACTACGTTTTGTAACTGATTTTCTTCCTTTTCGTAATGCCTTAATATTTCTTATACTAGTCAGCTCCATAGTTTGGGAACAGCCCATGTTTCTTCGGCCTAATGCCTTTTAGGTTTTAAGGATGCATATTTACGAGTGCAAGTAAACGACTCCATAAAACTTGGTCTTGCGGGCCATTAACTAAACTTGTTATTTTCTGCTAAGGCCCAGTAGGTTGGGTACGAGATATCCCCCTTTCATTTGTGTAAGTTGTGCCTAGATGGCAATTAATTGTAAAGTCTGGTAGGGCCTTTTAACATACATACATACATACATACGTACATACATACATACATACATACATACATACATACATACATACATACATACATTATCATTACAGACTCTTATGCCTTTCAGCGTTCAGTCTGCAAGCCTCTGAGAATTTACTAAACGTCGCCAAAATCCTCGATTTGTAACTAGTGTTGTGGCCTCATTTAGTTCTATACCTCTTATCTTTAAATCGTTATAAACCGAGTCTAACCATCGTCGTCTTGGTCTCCCTCTACTTCTCTTACCCTCTATAACAGAGTCCATTATTCTCCTAGGTAACCTATCCTCCTCCATTCGCCTCACATGACCCCACCACCGAAGCCGTTTTATGCGTACAAATACATCCATAGAGTTCATTCCTAAACTAGCCTTTATCTCCTCATTCCGAGTACCCACCTGCCATTGTTCCCACCTGTTTGTACCTGCAATCATTCTCGCTACTTTCGCGTCTGTTACTTCTAACTTATGAATAAGATATCCTGAGTCCACCCAGCTTTCGCTCCCGTAAAGCAAAGTTGGTCTGAAAACAGACCGATGTAAAGATAGTTTCGTCTGGGAGCTGACTTCCTTCTTACAGAATACTGCTGATCGCAACTGTGAGCTCACTGCATTAGCTTGACTACACCTTGATTCAATCTCACTATATTACCATCCTGTGAGAACACACAACCTAAATACTTGAAATTATCGACCTGTTCTAGCTTTGTATCACCAATCTGACATTCGATTCTGTTGAATTTCTTACCTACTGACATCAATTTAGTCTTCGAGAGGCTAATTTTCATACCATACTCATTGCACCTATTTTCAAGTTCCAAGATATTAGACTGCAGGCTTTCGGCACAGTCTGCCATTAACACCAAGTCGTCAGCATAGGCCAAACTGCTTACTACATTTCCACCTAACTGAATCCCTCCCTGCCATTTTATACCTTTCAGCAGATGATCCATGTAAACTACGAACAGCAAAGGTGAAAGATTACAGCCTTGTCTAACTCCTGTAAGTACCCTGAACCAAGAACTCATTCTACCATCAATTCTCACTGAAGCCCAATGTCATCATCTGTTTACCCTCCAGTTTCGGTTTCCCTCGGACTCAGCGAGGGATCCCATCTCTACCGCCTCGAGGGCAGTATCCTGGAGCTTCAGACTCTCGGTGGGGATACAACTGGGGAGAATGACCAGTACCTCGCCCAGGCGGCCTCACCTGCTATGCTGAACAGGGGCCTTGCGGGGATGGGGAAGATTGGAAGGGATAGACAAGGAAGAGGGAAGGAAGCGGCCGTGGCCTTAAGTTAGGTACCATCCCGGCATTTGCCTGGAAGAGAAGTGGGAAACCACGGAAAACCACTTCGAGGATGGCTGAGATGCGAATCGAACCCACCTCTACTCAGTTGACCTCCCGAGGCTGAGTGTACCCCGTTCCAGCCCTCGTACCACTTTTCAAATTTCGTGGCAGAGCCGGGAATCGAACCCGGACCTCCGGGGGTGGCAGCTAATCACGCTAACCACTACACCACAGAGGCGGACCTGAAGCCCAATTGTCAACATAAATGCCTTTGATTGATTTTAATAATCTACCTTTAATTCCATATCCCCCAGTACGGCGAACATATTTTCCCTCGGTACCCTGTCATATGCTTTCTCTAGATCTACGAAACATAAACACAACTGCCTTTTCCTCTCTTCGCATTTTTCAATTACCTGGCGCATACTGAAAATCTGATCCTGACAGCCTCTCTGTGGTCTGAAACCACACTGGTTTTCATCCAACTTCCTCTCAACGACTGATCGCACCCTCCCTTCCAGGATGCCAGTGAATACTTTGCCTGGTATACTAATCAATGAGATACCTCGATAGTTGTTGCAATCCTTCCTGTTCCCTTGCTTATAAATAGGTGCAATTACTGCTTTTGTCCAATCTGAAGGTACCTTACCAACACTCCACGCTAATTTTACTACTCTATGAAGCCATTTCATCCCTGCCTTCCCACTGTACTTCACCATTTCAGGTCTAATTTCATCTATTCCTGCTGCCTTATGACAATGGAGTTTATTTACTATCCTTTCCACTTCCTCAAGCATAATTTCACCAACATCCTTTTCCTCCTCCCCATGAGCTTGGCTGTTTGCAACACCACCATGATGATTTCCTTTTACATTGAGAAGATGTTCAAAATATTCCTTTCACCTCTCCAGTGATTCCCTGGGATCTATTATGAGTTCACCTGAATTACTCAAAACACTGTTCATTTCCTTTTTCCCTCCCTTCCTAAGATTCTTTATTACTGTCCAGAAAGGTTTCCCTGCTGCTTGACCTAGCCTTTCCAGGTTATTACCAAAATCTTCCCATGACTTCTTTTTGGATTCAACAACTATTTGTTTCGCTCTGATTCTTTCATCTACGTACCAATCCCTGTCTGCCTTGGCCCTTGTTTGGAGCCATTTCTGATAAGCCTAATTTTTACGTTTACAGGCTGCTCTCACTTCATCATTCCACCAAGATGTTCGCCTTTTCCCATCTTTACACACAGTTGTTCCTAGGCATTCCCTTGCTCTTTCTATTACAGCATCCCTGTATGCCACCCATTCACTTTCTATATCCTGAACCTGCTTACTGTCTACTGTTCGAAACTTCTCACTAATCGTATCCATGTACTTCTGTCTAATTTCCTCGTCCTGGAGACTTTCTACCCTTATTCGTTTGCAGACAGATTTCACTTTCTCTACCCTTGGCCTAGAGATACTTAGTTCACAACAGATCAGATAGTGGCATGGGCGCCAGCAAGATCTTTTCCAGGGGGGGGGGGGCGCACATTAACACTTTTCTAGATCAACTTTCCTGTTATAAAGAAGATAAATTATTTCGTTTCATTACTTACCTAGATGACGATGATGAGCAAGTATCCCCACCCCCCACCCATTTTCGTTGCAGTACTTTGCTGCTCTGAAACCGTCGGCTACTTTATGGCCGAAATGAATGGATATTTAGCCTTTAGTTCAGAGATTTTGACTACAAAATTTTGTGTTTCCTCTTCTGTGATTCATTATCAAAAGGTTGAGTTCTTAAAATGGTTACAAATGATATAATGATCAGTTCGTATTTCCAAAAATTAGAAATCAAGCAATTCTTAAAATGGTAATGTTAACTAAGTTGGCGGATTTTCTAAACAAATGGATATATTTTGACATAATACCAAGTCACTATGTTAAATTCAACTGTAGAAATATCTCTAAAACTCAACCTGACTAATTATGCGTGTACCGGGCGGTACACCTCCACGCCGCTAATTCAAACATTGCGCCAGTTGATACTCCTCTACTGGAGAAAGCCTGAACTTTAACAACCACATTAATTCTAAGGTTTCTCAGAAGATGTCTTTACTGTAAATTTTGAAGTGTTCTGAACTATGTCGATTTCGATTTGTTTTTGTTTTCTCTATAGCAAGAAGTGTGAACATTCTCTTCTAGATGGCACTACTTAAGAACTACAATTGTGCACCCTAGTGCGAAGTGAAGGAACTCTTTTTTGAAGAAATTTGGTATTCATAAGTTTGTTCTTTGTTAAATTTATTTCAGTCATTGTTTGGGTTGGACGTATAACTCTTCTCTTTCCGCCAGTTTTGAACTTGACCAATGAGGAATTTCTGTAATTAATTTTCCACCAATCCTAGATGTCTTCTTCAGTTTTGACTTGTAATCTTTAGCCGACCAATAAAATTTTGTGGGCGGGTTGTAATCAATCATGAAACGTCTCGAATTTTCCGCGAGGGTATATAAACTGCTGATTTTCTGGTCTCCTCGCCACTTCAGTAACATCTCTCCTAGTGTGATTATGTAGCAGGGGGCGGGAAGCGCCTCTTTCTTCGGGGAGCAGTTCATCCATAAGGTAATGGCCGTTTAATAACTTTATTTCTTGCTAGCTCAGCAGTTTAACCCTCGGGGCAGGTTCGAAACTTTTCTCAGGTAACCTATCCTTAAAATGTAATAGACATTTGGTAAAATTTTGGCTTTTTAACTATAAATTGGGATAGAGAGTGCTAACCCTCTCGAGCTCCCACTCCTATTGTTTTGAGGTGACTTTGTTTTCACAACCGTTTCTTCTTTTTTAAATGTAATAAAGTCTTCTTATACAAGTCACCTCTTTAGTATGGGATTAGCCCTTGTGTTTACGGCCTAGTGCCAAATAGGTAAAAGTGTATTAGGAGTGCAAGTTACGCCTCCAGTCAAGTTGGAATTTTGGGCCATATAATTAACCTTTTTTTTTTTTTTTTTACTGAATAGGTCTCAGTAGGTTGGGTATCATTACCCCTGTTCTTGTGTGCCCGGAGGGCAGCTTGAAGGTGGAGTTTGGTGTGGCCTTTGAATAGGCTTGAACTTTGAGAGCACGTTGCTCTTTCTTCATCATCATCATCATCTGTTTACCCTCCAGGTTCGGTTTTTCCCTCGGACTTAGCGAGGGATCCCACCTCTACCGCCTCAAGGGCAGTGTCCTGGAGCTTCAGACTCTTGGTCGGGGATACAACTGGGGAGTATGACCAGTACCTCGCCCAGGCGGCCTCACCTGCTATGCTGAACAGGGGCCTTGTGGAGGGATGGGAAGATTGGAAGGGATAGGCAAGGAAGAGGGAAGGAAGCGGCCGTGGCCTTAAGTTTGGTACCATCCCGGCATTCGCCTGGAGGAGAAGTGGGAAACCACGGAAAACCACTTCCAGGATGGCTGAGGTGGGAATCGAACCCACCTCTACTCAGTTGACCTCCCGAGGCTGAGTGGACCCCGTTCCAGCCCTCGTACCACTTTTCAAATTTTCGTGGCAGAGCCGGGAATCGAACCCGGGCCTCCGGGGGTGGCAGCTAATCACGCTAACCACTACACCACAGAGGCGGACTGCTCTTTCTTAAAAATGTATTTTCTGTGTGCCTCGAGCAGGCTTTACTGTGTAATTGGGAGCTGGTGCTCCTTGGCATGATTGGGGTTTTCTGCCCCTTTGTTGAACTTTGTACATAGGTAAAGTTGGGCACATTGCTCAAGGATTGCGTGTCTGGGGGCTCGAAGCCCAAATCCATTAACAAATTGCAATTGTACATTCTTAATTTGTTGATATGCTACTGAGTACCTGTTATACTTGATATTTCTTGATCTTGAAAAGAAAATATAACCTTTGTTAAATTTTAAATTAACTTTAATTTCGTAGTTGAGACCTATTCCACCCAGCACCTTCTTTCACCTCTGCTGTTCCACAGATACCTGGGAACAATGCGAATAGCACACATAATGGGATAATTTGTCAGTTACTTAAAAATAATATTCCCAAACGTTTTTAAAAAAATCTAGTTTTGTACTCACCGTTACAGTGGATCGTCACGTTTTTCCTCTTCTTCACAGCCAATCATGAATATCTTGCAGTGCTCTTGTTAGAATAATGAAACAATTGCACGGAATGACAAACTTTATAATGTTCATTTTATTTCCTCACACACTTAGTTTCACGGCAGTGATAAAAAGCACTAGCTACGTAAATGTTCTGTCTACTTTAAATGAGAAGAAAAAAGTACGAATCAAAATATCTGTACTGATTTAGCAGCATTAGGAATATGAAGGCTTAGTTTCGTAATACGATTTCCAGCATACACATTCATTCAATCAAAACATATCTATCACATGACAAATATTATCCATCATTTTATTTAAATGGACGTAAACCACGCTTAAATCTGATTAATAGTTTAAATTACTTTTTTTAAGTAATATGTCCTTAAACAACAGAATCGGGTAAGAGAAGTTGCATTCTTCTAGGAGCTTCTCTGGAAAATCGTGTAAGAACGTTTTTAATAAACCTCTGCTTGTCCTCTGCCACTCTTTCACGGTGCAAAGACAGCATGCAAAGCCCACTAAGTCGATCGTTTGTCATTGTTGATCTAAGCCAAGATTTCACCCTACGAAGTGTGCTGAAACTTCTCTCCGCTGTGCACGTTGTCGCGGGCAGGGAAACACAAATTTCTAAAACAACACCTACGCTTGGGTAAAAATCGTTACTTTCTTTTAAAAGTTCCAGGAAATTCATATCTGGTTTACAGTCCTTGGTTTGCCACACGTCATACCACAACTCTGCGTCCACCATTAACCTGTCTATTTTGTAGATATTAGAAACAACTTTCATGGAATGCAAAAAATCTTCCTTTCTTAATGTCTTCATAACACAAGGATGGAGAGAATACAGCATCAGTATGGTTTTGTTTTGTTCTCCAAAACGCGACTCTAGAGACTGTATCAGTGAGTCCATGTAGGGAATGTAGATTGAAACTCTGTAATAGTCCTGAGCCATAGTTTCATTGTGGTTCGCCCTGTGGCGCTGCTTGGCAGCAAGGCAAGGGATCGTTATTTCAAATCCACTATTAGAAGCTGTGTCCTCAGCATCTATCAATATTTTTTGAAAGTGGGTAATTGCGTCTGATCGTTGCTTTTAAAAAAGCTCCAGTAACAACACGTCCTTCCGCTTGAAGGGAGTTTGTTACGGGTTCTAAAATGCCACTGTATTTTGCCATTACGTGAATTGCAACAATAAAGGCCGAGTTCGATGCTGAACAATGAAGATTATGTGCACGTTGTCGAGTCTTGGAATTGAAACTTCGGCAGTTAGAAATATTTTCAAGAGCCTTCATGATACTGGAAAAGTTTTCTGAAAAGAGCCTAATGCTTTTGTACTTTGAGGACCATCTTGTTTCATAGAAAAGAGGCAAGTTACAGATATGGTCTCTTCGGAGTGGACTTTCACGAAAAAAAGTGAATTATTTCCTTGATGGTACCTGCCGCATTATTCACAACAGAGAGTTCATTGAGGTCGTTTATTACCAGGTTAAGTTTATGACTAGCACAGTGACAGAAAATAGCCTTTTGATACCTATCTTGTATTAATTTTGCAACTCCACCTTCACGTCCTGCCATAGTAGCACAACCGTCGTATCCTTGACCACATAGTTTGGTTAAATCCAGACCAGAGCTTGTTATAATTTCAAAATTGAATTTGCGATTGACTTGGCATTCATTTCTTCCAAAGGCTGAAACCCAAGGAATTCTTCACATACTTTCAAATCATAACTAGATGTATTCTTGACAAACAGAATTCCAATAGACAGCTGCTCGGTTCCAGATATGTCAGCTGTCTCATCAGCAATAACAGAGAAAGCATTGCATGAATTTGCTTCCGTAACCAGTATCTCTCGTAATTCCTGTTCACAAAATCTTATCATTTCGTTTTGAATTCGATGAGAAGTGTACTTGGCATTTTTTGCAGAATTTGAGAGGTGTTCTTGCAGTTGAGCATCTCCCGCCTCCAGGCGGAATTCCAATAAATCATGGAAAATTCCGCTGTCTGACGTTTTCCCTCGAAGTGAGATATCATGGGTGCCACAGAAAATGATAGTTGACAAAATTGGTTCCAGCTTCTTTTTATTTTGTTCAGCTACCGTGAGTTGCCTTCCTTCGTAGATGTCCACAAAGTTTTTCGCCTTTTCTGATGATTCTCTATGCCAGTTTGATTTTATATGGTCTTTGGCGCTGGCATTGAAGTCCTTATATTTTGTGAAAGGTTTCGTGATGAATGAACCTTGAAGACCTCTTTTAACGCTCGGCTTAAACAGAACACACGTTCGGCATAGAGCACCCTTCAGTTCACGAGAATAACATAGCCACGTAGAATAATCCTTCAACCACTGGTGTCTGAAAGCGCGGCTGGTTCTAGCTCGCAAATCACCTTTAAAATCGTTGGTTACTTGTGGGACCCATGGTTTTAACAATAATTCATACTTAAGAGTGTCACATATATATTTTGCTGCATTAAGAACATGCCAATGTCTTTTCTGTCACTTTCATCTTTCAGAAATACTTCGTTAATAATCCCCCCTTGAAGTTCCGCTTTATCACACCATTGTTCTATAATATCTTGTGAAGATTCCAGTTCGCGAACACTGCACTCTTTGTTCTGTTCAACACTGTCACTTGATGCACTTATTTCCTCAGAACTTCCAGCCCCTTCACTTAAGTTACTAAGTTTAGCCTTTTTGAAAAACCGTCTTATATCCATTTCTTTGCATAAAAGTCGCTAAATCCTTTGATTGTATTAGCAATAACTTATAACCGTTAAGTTAAATAGATAAAAATTACTAAATCACTTCTCACTCTAATAGCCGCTTTGATAACAACACAAACATCCCAGAATCACTGAACTATTATACAATGATTCGATTGTAGATGATTTAACACTACAAGTTAAGAACATACTGTACAACAACAATGACAGGCTGCCATTCTCTTATAGCAATCGTCACTTTGTTCACAAGAAAGTAGCCACCGTATTATTGCACGCCTTAAAAATAACAATATACAGAATTTCGCAGCACGAACAAAGATTGCGGTAAGATGAAACGGCGTAAAATTAGGCGAGAGCACAATAAATAATCCGCTTTGTAAGCACGACCTTACTGGACTAATGTCTTACCAGTCAGCAAACACGACCTTGGTTTAGGGGGTTGAACTTCGCTAGAGGTGTGGTAATGTATAAAAATATCTCCAGAACGTGCTTTCCCTTATGGTTACTGCCGAGGACAAATTCCTAAGGTACCGTACGGGGGGGGGGGGCGGCAAAAGTAGTTAGTCGGCATTCATGATGATGATTAGTGTAATGGAAACATACGGTAACTAAAAGTAGGGTAGACGTAACCACATTGGAAACTGAAGCAATATTTCCATTAGTAGCCTATTGTATGAAATTGTTAGAATATTTTTCTTGAATATAAAAACCAATATAATGTCAGCAACATTAAATTGTTTACAGGAATTTCCGGTTATAACAGATGTTTAGATGACTGTCTGTATAATCTGGTATGATATTAAACAATTGAACATCAACCTTATTAGAATTCCAGGGGGGGGCAAGCGCCCCCCTTGCCCCCCCTTGAGGCGCCCATGGATATTGGTCTGTACCATCGAAAAATCCGCGAAAAACTCGTACATTCCTAACAGATTTCCTGAATTCAAAGTCTGTTAAGATATAGTCTATTCTGGTACCCCTAGCCTCCCATGTGTAGCGGTGAATAGCCTTATGCTTGAAGAATGTATTCGTAACAGCTAAACCCATACTAGCACAGAAGTCCAGCAAACGCTTCCCATTCCTATTAGCTTCCATGTCTTCCCCACATTTACCAATCACCCTTTCGTATCCTTCAGCTCTATTCCCAACTCTCGCATTGAAATCGCCCACTAGCACTATTCTATCCTTTCTGTTGACCCTGACCACGATGTCACTCAATGCTTCATAAAACTTGTGAACTTCATCGTCATCTGCACCCTCACATGGTGAATAAACGGACACAATTCTTGTCGTGATTCCTCCCACTGACAAATCTACCCACATCATTCGCTCATTTACGTGCCTAACAGAAACTATGTTGCGTGCAATGGTATTCCTGATAAAGAGCCCTACCCCAGACTCTGCCCTTCCCTTTCTAACACCCGTCAAGTACACTTTATAATCTCCTATCTCTTCCTCATTATCTCCATTTACCCGAATATCACTTACTCCTAGCACATCCAGATGCATCCTCTTTGCTGACTCAGCCAGTTCTATCTTCTTTCTTCCATAAGCCCCATTAATATTGATAGCTCCCCATCGAATTCCATTTCGTTCGCCAAGTTGTTTCCAAGGAGTCCCTCGCCTGTCATATGGGAGTGGTACTCCATTACTCCCATAGGTCCGAGGTTTGCTTAAAGTGTTCTGAGCTCGGTAAATTCATAAAGCAGGATGCTGCCCTACTTACACATAGTCCAAGTGAGGATCTCTCCTCTAACGGGTTATGGACCACCGGTGAATTGTATAGTCCTAGCCGCCTGAGCACAAGGAGGGCCACGACTCAGAATATGTCCGAGATGCGCACTCCCATTATATAGCAACTGGCATCCCGACTCTCAGGACCACTTACTAGGCCACTCAGCCGTTGCCCATGGTACACGAACTAGGACGTGACTACAGTAATCCACAACCATGAACCATAATAGGCTTGGAAAATTGAGAGCGGGTCAGCTCCTTTATGCGTTGTAAAATTACCTGTGTCCGCCTCTGTGGAGTAGTGGTTAGCGTGATTAGCTGCCACGCCCGGAGGTCCGGGTTCGATTACCGGTTCTGCCACGAAATATGAAAAGTGGTACGAGGGCTGGAACGGGGTCCACTCAGCCTCGGGAGCTCAACTGAGTACAGGTGCTTCGATTCCCTTCTCAGCCATCCTGGAAGTGCTTTCCGTGAGAAGTCGTTTACCACTTCTCCTCCAGCCAAATGCCTGGATGGTACGTAACTTGAGGCCACGGCCGCTTCCTTCCCTCTTCCTTGCCTATCCCATCCAATCTTCCCATCCCTGCACAAGGCCCCTGTTCAGCATAGCAGATGAGGCCGCCTGGGCGAGGTACTGGTCATTCTCCCCAGTTGTACCCCCGACCCAAAGTCTGAAGCTCCAGGACACTGCCCTTGAGGCGGTAGAGGTGGGATCCCTCGCTGAGTCCGAGGGAAAAACCGAACCTGGAGGATAAACAGATTAAAAAGAAGAAATTACCCGTACGAGGTTTGACCTGGTTAGTTATGGAGCTGGTGCTCCTGGTATTAGGGGCTTTCTGACCTTGAGCAAAGTTTGGGCGTTTGGAATTGTAAACTAGGGGCTTGTAGTCCAAGAAAGTTAAATTTCTTGTATCCCTCTAACTTTGCATTTTAGATTGCCATGTCTTTAAAATTTCCCTTGTGAAAAGCTATTAGTTTTTGTTGTTATTACTTGTTAAAATTCGGAAAATATAACCTTGTTAAAGTTTTATATTAACTTTGATTTGATAGTTAGACCCATTCTCCCCTGGCACCTTCGTTCACCTCTGCTGATCCACCAAACCACGGTAACAGTAAGTATTCAACAATAACACAGATATCACCGATAGTTGAAGTAAAGTAATAAAAATGTTATTAGGCACCGGAGGGATTCCAACCTCCAATCTCCTGTTCACTAGACAGGATCTTTAACCAACTATGCCCCGCCGCTACGCAGTCTGTGGTTTCATCGGGCGAATTAACGTAAGTGGTAAGGTGTAAGTATACAACAACAGCACAGATATCACCGATAGTTGAAGTTAAATAATAAGAATGTTACTAGGCACCGGACAGATTCGAAACATCGATCTCCTGTTTACTGCACAGGCTCTTTAACTAACTAAGCCACGGCGCAATCGGTCTGTGGCTTAATCGGGCAAAGTAACTTAAGGTGATGTGTAATTAAACAACAACAGCACAGATATCGACGATAGATGAAGTAAAGTAATAATTATGTTACTAGGCACAGGAAGGATTCGAACCATTGATCTCCCGTTCACCAGTCAGGCGCTTCCACCAACCAAGCCACGGCGCCACGAGGTGTGCGCTATCAACAGGTGATTAAAGTAGATGAAATGTGTAAGTATACAACAATAAGACAAATATCACCGATAGTTGAAGTAAAGTAATAAGAATGTTACTAATCACCGGAGTGATTCGAAGTTATTTTGTCTTTACTAAATTTCGTTCATTCTTTTGTGGGTTGGCAATATTTATCTTTTCCTTCCTCCTGTCTTGAATTTAGCCAACCAAGAATTTCTTTAATTAATTTCCCATCAATCACTGGTTTCTTCTTCCATTTGGTGTGTAACTTTAAGCGATCCTGTTCCGAGGTATCTGTGGGACAGCAGAGGTGAAAGAAGGTGCGGGGGTAAACGGGCCTCAAAATACGAAATTAACGTTAAGATAAAATTTAACAATGTTATATTTTCTTTTCAAAATCAAGAAATAATAAGCATGGCAGGTACAGAGTAGCAAGGCAACAAAGTACAATTACAGTATTTACAGGATTTGGGCTTCGAGCCCCGAACTCACAATTCTTGAGCAATTAGCCCAATTTTACCCCTAAACAAGTTTCAACAGAGGGGCAGAAAACCCCATTCATGCCCAGGAGCACTTGCTCCAAATTACACAGTAAAGCCTCCTTGAGGCGCGCAGAAAACAAAATTTTCAAGAAAGAGCAACTCGCTCTCAAAATTTAAGCCTGTCAAAGGCCACACCAAATTCCACTTTCAAGTTGTCCTCGAAGGACATGAAAACAGGGGTAAATTACCCAACCTACTGAGGCCTATTAAGTAAGGAAAGGTTAATTACGTGGCCTCTAAAATACCAACTTGAGAGGAGGCGATCCGCACTCCTAATACATTTTGTTTAAAACCTACTTGGCACTAGGCCGTTCTTGCAAGGGCTAATCCCATACTAAAGAGGTGACTTATAAAAGGAAACAATTTACATTACGTTAAGGAAGAAACTGTTGTGAAAAATAAGTTCACCTCAATGCAATATGAGTGGGAGCTCGAGAGGGTTAAGCACTCTCTATCCCAATATGTAGTTAAAACAGAAAGAATTGACACCGAGTGTCTTTACATTTTTACAGGAAAGTTACATGGAAAAGGCTTCGGACCTGCCCCGAGAGTTAAACTGCTGAGCTAGCAAGAAAAGAAGTTATTAAAAGGCCATTACCTTGTGGTTGAACTGCTGCCTGAAGAAAGAGGCGCTTCCCGCCCCCTGCTACGTACTTTACACACTGAAAGATGTTACTGAAGTGGCGCGGAGACCCGAAAATCAGCAGTTTATATACTCTCGCGGAAAGTTCGAGGCGTTTCAGGAATGAGAACACCCTCCCACAAGAACTTTATTGGCTAGGGTTAAGCAGCATATCCCCGTTGAGGAAGATACACCTGATTGGTCATAAATTAATTAAAGAAAATCGGGATTGGCTAAATTCAAAACAAGGGGAAAGAAAGGGTTATACAGCCAACTTAAACAATAACAGAAAGAAATTTAACAAGGAACAAACTTTTGAATCCAGGACACTGCCCTTGAGGCGGTAGAGGTGGGATCCCTCGCTAAGTCCGAGGGAAAAACCGAACCTGGAGGGTAAACAGATGATGATGATGATGACAAACTTTTGAAATAAAAATTTCTCCAAAAAACAGTTCTTTCACTTCGCACTAGGGCGCACCATTGTAGTTCTTCAGTAGCGTCCTCTAGAAGAGAATGTTCACACTTCTTACTACAGGCAAAACAAAATACATCGAAAACAACCCAGTTCAGAAACTTCAAAATTTCCAAGTAGTGACATCTTCTGAGAAACTTGAAAATTAACACCTTAGATAAAGTTCAGACTTCCTCCAGTAGGGGAGTTCCACCTGGCGCAAGGTATGAATTAGCGACGTGGGGTTGTACCACCCGGTACAGGTCCAATAAAAGTTAGTGGGTGGAGCTGTTTTTTATTCATGAATTGTCTCGAACGTTCTCCGAGGGTATATAAACTGCTGATTTTCTTTTCTCGCAGCCACTTGATCAACATCTAACCTAATGTACGGACGTGTAGCAGTAGGCGGGAGGTGCCTCGTTCATCAGGCAGCAGCTCTTCGGCAAGGTAATGGCCACTTAACATCCTTATTTCTCGCTAGCACAGCTGTATAACCGGCGGGAAAGGTCCGAAATCTTTACCATGTAACCTATCAATATAAATATGTAAATTTCGACCAGCTTATATATAAGGTAAATCTGTAACTGGAATTTGGAGATAGAGAGTGATTTACCCTCTCGCGCTACACTTCATATTGGTTTGAGATGACTACGTTTTGAAACTGATTTTCTTCTTCATCATCATCATCTCTTTACCCTCAAGGTTCGGTTTTTCCCTCGGACCTCTACCGCCTCAAGGGCAGTGTCCTGAGCTTCAGACTCTTGGTTGGGGGATACAACAGGGGAGAATGACCAGTACCTCGCCCAGGCGGCCTCACCTGCTATGCTGAACAGGGGCCTTGTGGAGGGATGGGAATATTGGAAGGGATCGATAAGGAAGAGGGAAGGAAGCGGCCGTGGCCTTAAGTCAGGTACCATCCCGGCACTCACCTGGAGGAGAAGTGGGAAACCACTCAGTTGACCTCCCGAGGCTGAGTGGACCCCGTTCCAGCCCTCGTACCACTTTTCAAATTTTCGTGGCAGAGCCGGGAATCGAACCCGGACCTCCGGGGGTGGCAGCTAATCACGCTAACCACAACACCACAGAGGCGGACACTGATTTTCTTCCTTTTTGTAATGACTTAAACTTTTCTTATACGAGTCAGCTCCATAGTTTGGGAATAGCCCATGTTTCTTCGGCTTGGAAGCCTTTGAAATGTGGATCCACCGTAGGATGCTCAGGATTTCGTGGGTTGCACGACTAACGAACCAAGAAGTACTCAGAAGGGCAAGAGCAAGTCGGGAACTCGTTCAAACAATAAAACTCCGGAAGATCTCTTACCTTGGCCACATCCTTAGAAATGACCGTTACCTCATCTTACAGCGGATTGTACAAGGCAAAATACAGGGTCGAAGAGGTATCGGGAGGAGGCGAACATCATGGCTTGGAAACATCAAAGAATGGACTGGAATTCACAGTGTTGAAAGACTTTTCCACCTAGCAAGAGATCGTTCTGCATTCGCCACAGTGATCGCCAACGTCAGGGGGACCTGATACGGTACTATGAAGAAGAAGAAGAAGAAGAAGAAGAAGAAGAAGAAGAAGAATGCCTTTTAGGTTTTAAGGATGCATATTTAGGAGTGCAAGTAAACGCCTCCATTCAACTTGGACTTGCGGGCCATTTACTTAACCTGTTATTTTCTGCTAAGGTCCAGTAGGTTGGGTACGACATACCCCCCCTTTCATTTGTGTAAGTTGTTCCTTGATGGCAATTAATTGTAAAGTCTGGTAGGGCCTTTTGTAGGCTTGGAAAATTGAGAGTGGGTCAGCTCTTTTATGCATTCTAAAATTACCTGTGTCCGCCTCTGTGGAGTAGTGGTTAGCGTGATTAGCTGCCACCCCGGCGGTCCCGGTTCGATTCCCGGCTCTGCCACGAAATTTGAAATGTGGTACGAGGGCTGGAACGGGGTCCACTCAGCCTCGGGAGGTCAACTGAGTAGAGGTGGGTTCGATTCCCACCTTAGCCATCCTGGAAGTGGTTTCCCGTCGTTTCCCATTTCTCCTCCAGGCGAATGCCGGGATGATACCTAACCTAAGGCCACGGCCGCTTCCTTCCCTCTTCCATGTCTATCCCTTCCAATCTTCCCATCCCCCACCAAGGCCCCTGTTCAGTATAGCAGGTGAGGCCGCCTGGGCGAGGTACTGGTCATTCTCCCCTGTTGTATCCCCCGACCAAGAGTCTGAAGCTCCAGGACACTGCCGTTGAGGCGGTAGAGGTCCGAGGGAAAAGCCGAACCTGGAGGGTAAACAGATGATGATGTTGATGATGAGGAAGGGGATTTAGGGATTGGAAACACTTACTAAGGGAGATGTTCAATAAATTTCCAATTCCTTTGAAATCATTTAAGAAAAGACTAGGAAAACAACAGATAGATAATCTACAGCCTGGGCGACTGCCCTAAATACTAATCAGTAGTGACTGATTGATTGTAATAAGAATATTACTAGGCACCGGAGGGATTTGAACACTCTATCTCCCGTGTACTAGTCAGGCACTTTCGCCAACGAAGCCACGGCGCCACGCAGTAAACCCTTCCGACGGGCGAATTTAAGTAGGTGGTACAGTGAAAGTAAACAACAATAAGAGAGATATCACCGATAGTTGAAGTAAAGTAAGAAGAATGCTACCAGGCACCGGAGGGGTTCGAACCTCCGACCTTCTGCTTACAACACAGGCGCCTTAACCTACTAAGCCACGGCGCCTTGCCATGCGCGAGTTCATTGGGCGAAGTAACGTAGGTGTTAAAGTATTAAAAAAATTTTTTTAAAAAAAACAGACCGACGATTGGTGAAGTAAAGTAATAAGGATGCTACTGGGTACGGGACAGATTCGAAACATCGATCTCCTGTTCACTAGAAATGCGCTTTAACCAACTAAGTCACGGCGCCACGCGGTGTGTGGTTTCATCGGGCGAAGTAAATTAACGTAATGTGTAAGTAAACGTCAGATATCGACGATAGATGAAGTAAAGTAATAATAATGTTACTAGGCACCACAGAGATTCGAACCATCGATCTCCCGTTCACTAGCCAGGCGCTTCCACCAACTAAGCCAGCGCGCCACGCGGTGTGCGTTTCGGCGGGAGAATTAAGAGGGCTGGAACGGGGTCCACTCAGCCTCGGGAGGTCAACTGAGTAGAGGTGGGTTCGATTCCCACCTCAGCCATCCTGGAAGTGGTTTTCCGTGGTTTCCCACTTCTCCTCCAAGCGAATGCCGGGATGGTACCTACCATAAGGCCACGGCCGCTTCCTTCCCTCTTCCTTGCCTATCCCTTCCAATCTTCCCATCCCTCCATAAGGCCCCTGTTCAGCATAGCAGGTGAGGCCGCCTGGGCGAGGTACTGGTCATTCTCCCCAGTTGTATCCCCGACCAAGAGTCTGAAGCTCCAGGACACTGCCCTTGAGGCGGTAGAGGTGGGATCCCTCGCTGTGTCCGAGGGAAAAGCCGACCCTGGAGGGTAAACAGATGATGATGATGATGATGAACACAGATATCACTGATTGTTGAAGTAAAGTAATAAGAATATCACTAGGCACCGAAGGGATTCGAACCCTCGATCTCCTGTTTACTGGACAGGCGCTTTAACCATCTAAGCCACGGCGCCACGCGGTGTCTCGATTCATCGGGCGAAGTAAATTTAGGTAATGTATAAGTAAACAACAACAGCACAGATGTCGACGGTGGATGAAGTAAAGTAACAAAAATGATACCAGTCCCCGGAGGGACTCGTACCACCGATCTCCCGTTTACTGGACAGGCGCTTTCACCAACTAAGCCACGGCGCCACGCGTTGCGCCCTTTCGACGGCAGAATTAATGTAGGTGGTAAAGTTTAAGAATACAACAATACCACAGGTGCCTTGTAGCATTCGTTTTACTTTACTTCATCTTCAGTTTTGGAACTGGACTAATTTTTTTTCCGCACATACAACATGGTCCGCCTCTGTGGTGTAGTGGTTAGAGTGATTAGCTGCCACCCCCGGAGGTCCGGGTTCGATTCCCGGCTCTGCCACGAAATTTGAAAAGTGGTACGAGGGCTGGAACGGGGTTCACTCAGCCTCGGGCGGTAAACTGAGTAGAGGTGTGTTCGATTCCCACCTCAGCCATCCTGGAAGTGGTTTTCCATGGTTTCCCACTTCTCCTCCAGGCAAATGCCGGGATGGTACCTAACTTAAGGCCACGGCCACGGCCGCTTCCTTCCCTCTTCCTTGTCTATCCCTTACAATCTTCCCATCCCTCCACAAGGCCCCTGTTCAGCATAGCAGGTGAGGCCGCCTGGGCGAGGTACTGGTCATTCTCCCCAGTTGTATCCCCGACCCAAAGTCTGAAGCTCCAGAACACTGCCCTTGAGGCGGTAGAGGTGGTATCCCTCGCTGAGTCCGAGGGAAAAACCTAACCTGGAGGGTAAACAGATGATGATGATGACATACAACATGGCCACCCCTCGTGTTCCAGCCCTCGTACCACTTTTCAAATTTCGTGGCAGAGCCGGGAATCGAACCCGGGCCTCCGGGGGTGGCAGTTAATCACTCTAACCACTACACCACCGAGGCGGACAACTTCTTTTTTCCTGGTAAAAAATCCTTGAAAACTTACAACCATTTCCATTCGAATAAAGCTTGAACTAGCCTCTATCCCATAGTGGTTGACATACTGTGCAGCTTCGTAGCAAACCCTGCAACTGTCCATATTTGCCAAACTCTTAAGGTAATATGGGCACATTTTCTGGTAATATGGGCACTTATTAAATCACAATTAGAGCCACGGATATGGTTATATTCATTTTTATTGTAACAAGGTGGTTGTATTGAACATACATATATGAAATAAGGGTAAATATATATTATAATTAAACACTGATCATGAACAAATGCTACCAAGGTAGTAGAACTAATACCATTATTAAGTTATCAATTCGGAATCACTTGAATTGAATTAGAGAATGTAAGTAACATAAAACTGGCCAAAACTGTGTGTAATATGAAAAGTAAAAGGATTAATCTAAAAGAAACAGTCACATGAGAGCAGTCTGAGTCATAAATACTGACAAGGTTTTTAACTGCCCCCATCACAATAGAAAGAATCGCCTTCTATCTCTACGCACTCCTCATGGAACCACTTAGCACATGAACCACAACACTTAGCCCACTTCTGCCCTTCATTCTCATCATAATAATTCCCCTTACACACAGGACAAATACAGGAAAATTTGTTGCTCCGTATGGCTTTACGCTTTGCGGCTAAACCTCCTCTACTGACTCCTGCGATAGGCCTAGCCCTTTTCGGCGCTGAAGCCAGATTTTCTTCACTTGCAAGTTCTCTTGCAGCACACTTACGTCTTCCCCGGTTACTAGTCGTCATCTTCAGTTTTGGAACTGGACTAATTTTTTCCTTTTTCACATACAACATGGCCACCCCTCGTGTTCATTTGGAGTCCTGACTCGTCGGCATTAAATATTCTGGCTGGCTTGTTTAGCAGATTCAAATCCTTCATCTTTTTTATCAAGAATTTTAAGTTTGTCTAGGCACATTATAAGTTCTAGATGCTTGTAAATGATTACAGTCGCCATTTCTTACTGTTATTACAACACGCGACATATCCTCTTTATCCCATTTCTGGCGGATACCCGCTCGTTCATTCCCATTTTGCATCATAATCTGGAAAAAAAGGAAAAATGATTTATTTTTTGCGAAATAGCTACATGCGATATTAATCGATTAACATGAAAACGTACAGATTGCCGTAGAACTAAAAAAGAATAAGTCTATCTCAGAGCCCGTCACATAAATACAATGTAATTTGATGATGCCCATATTACCTACAATTTCACTGCCCATTTTTGCCTCAGTGCCACATTTCAGAAGTTGTCATTAATGGGAAAGAACTAACTCCCAAGCGCGTATCCTCTCGCTACAACATACCCTACACTAACCTTGCAAGCAACCCTAGTAATATTTCTTGAAAAATAAACTTGTCCGCCTCTGTGGTGTAGTGGTTAGCGTGATTAGCTGCCACCCCCGGAGGTCCGGGTTCGATTCCCGGCTCTGCCACGAAATTTGAAAAGTGGTACGAGGGCTGGAACGGGGTCCACTCAGCCTCGGGAGGTCAACTGAGTAGAGGTGGGTTCGATTCCCACCTCAGCCATCCTGGAAGTGGTTTTCCGTGGTTTCCCACTTCTCCTCCAGGCGAATGCCGGGATGGTACCTAACTTAAGGCCACGGCCGCTTCCTTCCCTCTTCCTTGCCTATCCCTTCCAATCTTCCCATCCCTCCACAAGGCCCCTGTTCAGCATAGCAGGTGAGGCCGCCTGGGCGAGGTACTGGTCATACTCCCCAGTTGTATCCCCGACCAAGAGTCTGAAGCTCCAGGACACTGCCCTTGAGGCGGTAGAGGTGGGATCCCTCGCTAAGTCCGAGGGAAAAACCGACCCTGGAGGGTAAACAGATGATGATGATGATGATGATGAAAAATAAACTTATTTCGCGTGTAGTGCCTCGATTTTGGAAGAGTAGACTGGTCTACTTACCTCAAACCATGTTCTTTTCAGCTTCCGTTAGCACAGTAGAAGACAACCTTTAACATACTGAGCAGGCATGGCACTTCACGATCACCAACCTAGCAGAGCGCATGCTTCTACTCGCTACCATTGCGTGAAAAATGAAAAATTTCTTAAATCTGCCCATATTACCTTGGTGCCCATATTTGCCAAGTTTACCCTAACACAGATTTCACCGATAGTTGAGGTAAAGTAATAATAATGTTACCAGGCACCGGGGTGGGGGATTCGAACCCTCGATCTCTTGCTTACTAGACAGCGCTTTAACCAACTGTGCCACGGCGCCACGCAACGTGCATTTTCAACAGGTTATTTAAAGTAGGTGGTAATGTGTAAGTATACAACAATAACACAAATATCACCGATAGTTGAAGTATAGTAATAAGAATGTTACTAGGCACCGGAATGATTCGAAGTATTTTTGTCTTTACTAAATTTAATTAATTCTTTTGTGGGTTGGCAATATTTAGCTTTTCCTTCCGCCTGTTTTGAAGTTAGCCAATCAAGAATTTCTGTAATTAATTTCCCACAAATCACTGTTTTTTTCTTCTATTTGGTGTGTAACTTTAAGCGATCCAATAAAAGTTCGTGGGTGTGGCTGTTTTTTATTCATGAAAGCTCTCGAAATTTCCCCGAGGGTATATAAACTGCTGATTTTCTTGTCTCGCGGGCACTTGATCAACATCTAACCTAGTGTACCGACGTGTAGCACTAGGCGGGAGGTGCCTCGTTCATCAGGCAGCAGCTCTTCGGCAAGGTAATGGCCACTTAACATCCTTATTTCTCGCTAGCACACCTGTTTAACGCGCGGGACAGGTCCGAAACCTTTACCATGTAAACTATCTCTATAAATATGTCAATTTCGACATGCTTATATATTAACATAACTAAATCTGTAACTGGAATTTGGGGATAGAGAGTGATTTATCCTCTCGAGCTCCACTTCATATTGGATTGACGTTACTACGTTGTCTAACTGATTTTCTTCCTTTCTGTAATGACTTAAACTTTTCTTATACGACTCACCTCCATAGTTTGGGAATAGCCCATGTTTCTTCGGCCTAATGCCTTTTAGGTTTTAAGGATGCATATTTAGGAGTGCAAGTAAGCGCCTCCATTCAGCTTGGTGTTGCGGGCCATTTACTTAACCTGTTATTTTCTGCTAAGGCCCAGTAGGTTGGGTACGAGATACCACCCTTTCATTTGTGTAAGTAGTGCCTTGATGGCAATTAATTGTAAAGTCTGGTAGGGCCTTTCAATAGGCTTGGAAAATTAAGAGCGGGTCAGTTCTTTTATGTGTTGTAAAAGTGCCTGTAAGAGGTTTGACCTTGTTAGTTATGGAGCTGGTGCTCCTGGTATTAGGGGCTTTCTGCCCTTGGCAAGGTTTGGGCGTTTGGAATTGTAAACTAGGGGCTTGTAGTCCAAGAGAGTTAAATTTCTTGGATCCAGCTAACTTTGGATTTTAGATTGCCATGTCCTTATAATTTCCCTTGTGAAAAGCTATTAGTTTTTGTTGTTATTACTTGTTAAAATTCGGAAAAGTCCGCCTCTGTGGTGTAGTGGTTAGCGTGATTAGCTGCCACCCCCGGAGGTCCGGGTTCGATTCCCGGCTCTGCCACGAAATTTGAAAAGTGATACGAGGGCTGGAACGGGGTCCACTCAGCCTCGGGAGGTCAACTGAGTAGTGGGTTCGATTCCCACCTCAGCCATCCTGGAAGTGGTTTTCCGTGGTTTCCCACTTCTCCTCCAGGCAAAAGCCGGGTTGCTACCTAACTTAAGGCCACGGCCGCTTCCTTCCCTCTTGTTTGTCTATTCCTTCCACTCTTCCCATCCCTCCACAAGGCCCCTCTTCAGCATAGCAGGTGAGGCCGCCTGGGCGAGGTACTGATCATTCTCCCCAGTTGTATCCCCCGAGCAAGAGTCTGAAGCTCCAGGACACTGCCCTTGAGGCGGTAGAGGTGGGATCCCTCGCTGAGTCCGAGGGAAAACCGACCCTGGAGGGTAAGCAGATGAAGATGATGATGAAAATTCGGAAAATATAACCTTGTTAAAGTTTTATATTAACTTTGATTTGATAGTTAGACCCATTCCCCCCTGGCACCTTCTTTCAGCTCTGCTGATCCACCAAACCACGGTAACAGTAAGTATACAACAATAACACAGATATCACCGATAGTTGAAGTAAAGTAATGAAAATGTTATTAGGCACCGGAGGGATACCAACCTCCAATCTCCTGTTCACTAGACAGGCGCTTTTAACCAACTATGCCCCGACGCTACGCAGTCTGTGGTTTCATCGGGCGAAGTAACATAAAGTAATGTGTAAGTAAACAACAACAGCACGGATATCGACGATAGATGAAGTTAAGTAATAATAACGTTACAATGCACCGGAAAGATTCGAACCATCGATCTCCCGTTCACCAGCAAGGCGCTTCCACCAACTAAGCCACGGCGCCACGCTGTGTGCGCGTACAACGGGCGAATGAACGTACGTGGTAAAGTGTAAGTATACACAAAGAAAAAACAGAACGACGGTAGTTGAAGTAAAGTGATAAGAACGTTACAAGGCACCGGTGGGATTCGATACCCTCGATCTCCTGTTTAAGACAGGCGCTTTAACCAACTAAGCCACGGCGCCACGCGATGTGTGTTTTCATCGGGCGAAGTAACTTAAGGTAATGCGTAACTAACCACCAACAGAACAGATATCGACAACAGATGAAGTAAAGTAATAACAATGTTACAAGGCACCGGAGGGGTTCGAAGCCTCGATCTCCTATTAGACAGGCGTTTTACCCAACTAAGCCACGGCGCCACGCGGTGTATTGTTTCATCGGGCGAAGTAACTTAAGATAATGTGTGAGTAAACAACAACAGCACAGATATCGACGGTAGATGAAGTAAAGTAACCTGAATGTTACTAGGCACCGGAGGGATTCGAACCCTCGACCTCCTGTTTGCTAGACAGGCGCTTTAACTAACTCAGGCACGGCGCCACGCGTTTTGTCGGTTCATCTGGCGAAGTAACTTAAGGTAATGTGTAAGTAAACAACAACAACAGCACAGATTTAGACGGTAGATGAAGTAAAGTAACACGAATGTTACTACGCCCCGGAGGGATTCGAACCACCGATCTCCCGTTTACTAGACAAGCGCTTTCACCAACTAAGCTACGGCGTCACGCGGAGTGCGCTTGCGACGGGAGAATTAATGTAGGTGGTAAAGTTTAAGTATACAACAACACAACAGGTATCACCGATAGTTGAAGTAAAGTAATAAGAATGCTACTAGGCACCGGAGGGTTTCGAATGTACCGGGCGGTACACCTCCACGCCGCTAGTTCAAATATTGCGCCAGTTGAAACTCCTCTACAGGAGAAAGCCTGTACTTTAACAAACTGTATTAATTCAACGGTTTCTCGGAAGATGTCACTACTGTAAATTTGGTAATTTTCAAGTGTTCTGAACTGTGTCTATTTCGATTTGTGTTTGTTTGCTCCGTATCAAGAAGTTTGGACATTCTCTAACAGATGTCTACCAAAAACTATGATATCGCACTCTGGTGTACAGGAATGTACTCTCCTGAAGAAAGTTTGTATTCGTAAGTTTTGTCTTTACTAAATTTTGTTCTGTCATTTGTGGGTTGGCAATATAAATCCTTTCTTTCTGCCTGTTTTGAATGTAGCCAATCAGGAATTTTTGTAATTAATTTTCCACCAATAAGGTGTTTCTTCCTCGTCTTGTGTATTACTTTTTGCTGTTATCCAATAAACGTTTGTGGGCGGGTTGTTATCATTCATGAAAGGTCTCGAACTTTCCACGAGGGTATAAAACTGCTGATTTTCTTGCCTCGGGGCCACTTCAGAAACATCTTTCTTAGTGTGTCGATATGTAGCAGGAGGCGGGAAGCGCCTCTTTCTTCGGGCAACAGATCTCCAACAAGGTAATGGCCTGTTAACATCTTTATTTCTTGCTAGCTCAGCAGTTTAACTCTCGGAGAAGGTTCGAATCCTTTAATATGTAACCATCTTTTTAAAATGTAAATTCCTTTTCTGTCTATGTAAAATCTACAAATATCTTTCACCGTAAAGCGGGGATAGCGAGTGCTTCACCCTTTCGAACTCCCCTTCATTTTGAAATGGAGGTGATTACGTTTTCATAACCGTTCTTCTCTCCTTTAATGCAGTAAATCCCTAGCGTGGGATTACCCCTGTATTATCGGCCTAGCGCCACATAGGTTTTAAGACAAAAACTTTGTGCTGGAGTGCAAATTACGCCTCCATCCCCTTTGCTTTGGGCCAGTAACTTAACCTGATATTTTGTTTTCTTCATGCGACGGTCCTGTAGGCTGGGTATTAATTACCCCTGTTTCCTTGTGTGCCTTGAGGGCAGATAGAAGTGAAGTTTGTTGTGGCCTTTGAGAGGCTTGTGAAATTGAGAGCGGGTTTGCTCATTTCCTTAACATCGTAATTAGGAGCTAGTGCTCCTTGGCACGATGGGGTTTTCTGCCCCTTTGTTCATTTGGTAACTTGGTAAAGTTGAGCTAATCGTTCAAAGATTGTGAGTGTGGGGCTCGAAGCCCAAAACCTGGTAAAAAACCCCTGAACGGGAAAAATTTTTTGTACCTGCCTTTCGTTGTTATTTCACCTAGTGGAAATTGTTGAATGTTGTTATCTGTTATTTGTTGTTTTTGAAAAGAAAATATAACCTTTGTTAAAGTTTTAAATTAACTTTAATTCTGTAGTTGAGACCTATTCCAGCCCGCACCTTCTTTCACCTCTGCTGTTTCACAGATACCTCAAAACATCGAACACTCGATCTACTGTTTACTAGACAGGCGCTTTAACCAATTAAGCCACGGCGCCACGCGGTGGGTGTTTTTATCGGGCGAAGAAACTTAAGGTAATGTGTAAGTAAACAACAACATAACAGATATCGACGATGGATGAAGTAAAGTAACAAGAATGTTACTAGACACCGGAGAAATTCGACCATCGATCACCCGTTCACTACACAGGCGCTTCCACCAACTAAGCCACGGCGCCACGCGATGTGCGCTTTCGGCGGGAGAATTAAAGTAGGTGGTAAAATGTAAATATACAACAATAACACAGATATCACCGATAGTTGAAGTTAAGTAATAAGAATGATACTAGCCACCGGACAAATTCGAAACATCGATCTCCTGTTTACTAGACAGGCGCTTTAACCAACTTAGCCACGGCGCCACGCTGTGTGCGCTTTGAACGGGCGACTTAACGTACGTGGTACAGTGTAAGTATACACAAAGAACACACAGATCGATAATTGTTGAAGTAAAGTAATAAGAATGTTACTAGACACCGGAGGGATTCGAACCGTCGATCTCCTGTTTACTAGACAGGCCCTATAACCAACTAATGCACGGCGCCACGCGGTGTGTGGTTTCATCGGGCGAAGTAACTTAAGGTAATTTGTAAGTAAACAACAATAACACAGATTTCACCAATAGTTCAAGTAAAGTAATGTACCCGATGCATTTACTGGACGTATTAAAAATGGCGCCTACGGAAGGTAGAGGCCAGCCAAGGCAAAGAAATGTGTAATAGGGTATCGATATTGATGTATGCTAGAGGGCCATGACTAACTTAAACCTACCACTATGAAGGCGGTGTACAATGGTGTAGAATCGATAGAATTGTTTTTTAAAAAATAAGAAGGATCAAACAGATTATTATAAAAACTGACTTAAAAAATTGACGTGGTAAGGACAAGATATCCCGAACATCGCTCTCAAAAATAAGCAAGATTTGCAATATCTAACGTGAAATTTTAAGCTGAGAGGACGGAAATATTGAACGAAACGAAGAGATAAACGTTGAAATACCGTAAAGAGGGAATAAAATCCAGAAGTTTTGAAAAGTCCGTCCAAATACTTAGACGCAAAATCGTTTGAAAACAAGAAGTTGATTGAGACGTGAGAGCTCGAGGTTGAGCTATATTTAATGGAAATAATAGCAAGGACAGCCTAAATAAAGAAGCAATCACTATAAAAAATATATATATACTACGCAGAACCATGAAGAATCCATATTTTCCAGAATCGACGCATATTGTCTACTGTGTTCCTGAACAGATGATGGCTTGCTAAATCGGCATAGACCAACCTGGAGGGAGATGTCATCCTAGCTGTTAAAACCACCCGACCCGTGTGGAGGAGGTCACTCTACCTGAGATACCAGTGGTGGAGATCCTGCCCAGTTCCCAATCCAAGGCCTGCGACCAGACCGAAGAGCAACTAAGGCCCGAGATATTGAATGGCGAGCTAAGTAATAGTATTAAGTAGTATAATTTCTTATGTAGAGTATTACCAGTATATGCAATAGATCTGAATAGCCTAAGCGTGAGACAATTAAGTGTGCAGTGAATATAAGAAAGTGCAGTGTGAAATATTTAAGACGATATCTCGTGACAGAATGGTAACGTGTTTACTACATTATTTTATCCAAGGATGAAGGAATACGATTTAAAATGCGACATAGTGTAACAGCTGTTTTCAAAGAATCCCGGTTAGTTAGAAAGATCCATGAGTGATGTAATACCAGTCAAAACCAGTTACGTCACAGAGGGATGCATGTTTGAATTGGTTAAGTTAAATAACCATACTCTTTGCTGTGTGAATATATTGAAAGAATAAATACTGAATTTGGGGTTATATGTTGAATTGTATGACAAAATGCGTTTTGAGGAACGAATTCTACGCTATTGGAGAGATACGTATCGTTGTGTTTAATTAATATTGGAGGTTAAACGCGGTAATTATAGATGTTAAATGAATTAAATATGGGTTGAAACGAAGGTTAATAATGAAATAATGGAAGTATATATGGTATTTTAAATGATATATGGCGCAGATTAACAGGGAGTAAAACGTATATGATATATATAATGTGCGATGTAGGAGCACATGTAAAGCGACTACGGAATATAAGTATGCCCCAGGGAGGAACTATAGCAAGGTACGGACAATAAAATTACGCATATTTTAATGAAGTGTGAAAGTGGTTTGACAATAATAACAACCGGTGATGGTTAAATGAATACCTGATTGTATCATATTCTGAATGAATTGTAATTGTGTGGAAGATCAAACTTGTATGCAACAAGTATGAAAATGTAGTGTTGAAATATCTTTGTGTGGGCATTTGCACATATATATATGAAAAATGCTTATTGGCTATGTGTATATTGAACTGGAATACGTTACATAAGAAATTATCTAGCTAGAGTAGGGAAATTATTTGAGATTTACGTAAGATATCATCGATGTTTTGTTAATCTGAAATATTATTAGAGCGAATATTTAGTTAGGAGCCGTAATTTAAGTGGCAATCGGACCAAGAAACTTAGTGCGTCATTCAATATTTCATTTTCTTCACTGTAGTCTGCACCAACGAACTCAGATAATTTTCAATGTAACTTAGGTCACTGATATTTGTATTCAGGACACTTTATTCAAATTCAGTTCATTTCCGCGATAACTTGAACAATGTTATGGTTGTATTTTTAATGAGGGTGTATAATTAACACCGTGAGTGATGGAATAACTTATTGATGTACCGAATTTTGACCGTGGTCTGAAGACTTTGATGTAATATATACTTAAGTGACCAGGTGTAAATTTTAATAGGAAGATGAAACAAAACAACAATTCATTTCAGGAATACGCGACCCAGAATGTTAAGATATGTAAACTTAGTTTAGGAGTAAGGCAGCGCTGGCCTAGAACATTTGATTCAGTAATTAAAATATTTATTTATTAGGTTGATAATTGGAAGATTATGAGCAATATTTGACATTAACCATTTCTTTCACGAATCTTGATAGTTTAATAAATGTGTTTCTTGATTAATTTTTATAGAATGGAATGAGTTCTCATTTATAATGGTAGTCAATAGTTGTACTTAGTGAGTAAGGTTCTCGTTATGCGGATATGTTTTTCGAAAGGTTGACTGAAATTTATGTTCGCAAAATCCACTACTGAGCGTTGAATTACGTAATTCTGAACCGCGTATGATACCGTTACTTTCTCTTTGAACACACGTTAAACCAAAACATAGAAAAATTAACCATTTTTCTGGAGGCATGAATACCCCGAGATATGTAACTGACTAGTTGGGAAAATACTGTGGTTACCCTGACCCGTAGGGTGCAGTAATAATGATGTTACTAGGCAGCGACGAGAGGGGATTCGAACCCTCTATCTATGCTTTACTAGACAGTGCTTTAACCGACTGTGCCATGGCGCCACGCACTGTGCGCTTTCAACAGGTGATTTAAAGTTGGTGGTAATGTGTAAATATGTCCGCCTCTGTGGTGTAGTGGTTAGCGTGATTAGCTGCCACCCCGGAGGTCCGGGTTCGATTCCCGGCTCTTCCACGAAAATTTGAAAAGTGGTACGAGAGCTGGAACGGGGTCCACTCAACCTCAGCCATCCTCGACGTGGTTTTCCGTGGTTTCCCACTTCTCCTCCAGGCGAATGGTACCTAACTTAAGGCCACGGCCGCTTCCTTCTCTCTTCCTTGTCTATCCCTTCAAATCTTCCCATCCCTCCACAAGGCCCCTGTTCAGCATAGCAGGTGAGGCTGCCTGAGCGAGGTACTGGTCATTCTCCCCAGTTGTAACCCCCGACCAAGAGTCTGAAGCTCCAGGACATTACCCATGAGGCGGTAGAGGTGGGATCCCTCGCTAAGTCCGAGGGAAAAACCGACCCTGGAGGATAAACAGATGATGATGATGGTAATGTGTAAATATACAACAATAACACAAATATCACCGATAGTTGAAGTAAAGTAATAAGAATGTTACTAGGCACCGAAGAGATTCGAACCCTCGATCTCCTGCTTACAAAACAGGCGCTTTAACCAACTAAGCAACGGCGCCACGCTGTGCGCTAGTTCATTGCGCGAAGTAACGTAGGTGGTAAAGTGTACGTATACCAAAAAAAAAACAGAAAACCAGACCGACGATTGTTGAAGTAAAGTAATAGGGATGCTACTGGGCACCGGACAGATTCGAAACATCGAAGCACAGACATAGACGGTAGATGAAGTAAAGCAATTATAATGTTACTAGGCACCGGAGGGATTCGAACCCTCGATTTCCTGTTTACTAGATAGGCGCTTTAACCACCTTAGCCACGGCGCCAAGCTGTGTGCGCTTTGAACGGGCGACTTAACGCACGTGGTAAAGTGTAAGTATACACTGTTACGGAGTTATCCGTGGTAGTTAGAGGTGAAAGAAGGTGCGGGCGGGAATAGGTCTCAACTACAGAATTAAAGTTAATTTCAATCAAAATCTACAAATCAACAAATGACAACAAATAACAAAGTGTAACAGGTACCAAGTAGCAGATCACCATTTAAGAGTTTATAGATTACAGTCGTTCAAGTTTTGGGCTTCGAGCCCCAAGTTTAATTCCTGAGCTCTCAGCTCACAACCACCATCCTGAAGGGCAGAAAACCCCTAAGTACGAGGAGCACTTGCTCCTAATTACAATGTTAAGCAAAAGAGCAGACCCGCTCTCAATTTTACAAGCCTATCAAAGGCTACAACAAACTTCATTACTATCTGCCCTTAAGGCACACAAGGAAACAATGGTAACTAGTACCCAATCTACGGGGCCTTCGCAGGAAGGAAAACAAAACAAATGGGTTAATAAATGGCCAAAAATACAAAATGAATGGAGGCGATAACTTGCACTCCTACACCAAGTTTTGTCTAAAACCCATGTGGCGCTAGGCCGATCATACAGGGGCTAATCCCAAGCTAGGGAGGTGACACGTTTGAGAAAACTTTACTACATAAAGAAGAGCAGAACGGTTATGACAGCGTAGTCACCTCCCTTTTCAAAAATGAAGGGGAGTTCGAGAGGGTGAAGCACTCTCTATCCCCGCTTTACAGATTTGTAATTTATTGATAGACAGAAAATAATTTACATTTTAAGAAGGTAGGTTACATACTAAAGGTTTCGAACCCTCCCCGAGAGTTATACTGCTGAGCTAGCAAGAAATAATGATGTTAACAGGCCATTACCTTGTAGATGAACTGCCCCTTGAAGAAAGAGGCGCTTCCCGCCTCCTGCTACATATTCACACATTAAGAGAGATGTTACTGAAGTGGCCCGGAGACAAGAAAATCAGCAGTTTTTATACCCTCGTGGAAAATTCGAGACCTTTCAAGAATGAATAGACACACCCCTTCAAATTTATTGGTAGACTAGGAATTACACATGGAAACCTGAGGAAGAAAGCTATGATTGGTGGAAAATTAATTACAGAAATTACTGATTGGTTAAATTCAAAACTGGCGGAAAGAGAAGGGTTATACTGCCAACCCAGAAAATGAATGAAAGAAATTTAACAAAGAACAAACTTATGAATACCAAATTTCTTCAAAAAACAGTTCCTTCACTTCGCACTAGGGTGCATAATTATAGTTCTTAGGCAGTGACATCTAGAAGAGGACGTCCACACTTCTTGCTAGATAGTAAACAGAAACCCGTCGGAATAGACACGGTTCAGAATATTTCAAAATTACACCATTTACCGTAGTGACATCTTTTAAGAAATAGTAGAATTAGTTCAGTTTCCTTGGTTCCAAACTTCTCCTGTAGAGCAGTTCAAATTGGCGCAATATTTGAACTAGCGGCGTGGAGGTGTACCACCCGGTACAGTCTTCCCCGCCCCCCCCCCCAAAAGTCCTTCCAAGTGGTGACACCGAAGAAAACCAAAAATATTGGTTTTAAAACAAAGTCCAAGTCTTTTGGAGATTGGATGAAGAAAAATTTAGCAGAGAAAATACCAATTTTTCAGTAGTCAGAGATCTCTTAATAGGTTTGATATTGGTGGGTGCGACTAGATTAAGTCCAGTTTTTAAACTTTTGTAGTAGATTTTGATGAAAAGTCTCTATGTTTGTAGGAGTTGAATTCAAAAAAACACTTTAATTCTTGAAAGAAAAAAACTTTTCTAAGTCCACCAAAGGTTGATTTGAAGCAAAAAGTTATTAATTGTAGCAATAAGGTGTCCATGTAGCTGAAGAAGAACTTTAGCTGTTGATTAAGTTTGACGGCCAGACCAGCCGCCGCTGCTAGTGTCCAGAGGAGGCCGCTCGGACCCCTCAGGTACCCTGAGATACACCTCTCCCGCTACTATGAGAGGGGTAGTGGTGGTGAAGCACGCCGCACACGCGACGATTGTTTACAGTCCGCGGGCAGTTTGCAGGTGGTGCGCCGCACATCAGCCTTGGGCGGAAGGACGACTCCGACTCGCCGTACACTTGTTGACCTCACTGGAGTGGAGCGGGCCCGTACCACACCTCAGTGGCGGTACGGCGCCGCACGGCTGCGGGGGCACTGAAACATTAAGATCTCGGCGGCAGAATTTTGTTGGACCATAATGGATTTTAGGGTACAGTCTTTGTGGTGAGGCTGAGGGGCCAGCGGCGTGGAAGTTTTTATTTCATTTAAATTAGCCACTGGTGTGGTTAGAAGGAGACGGGAATTTGGTAATGGCCTTACGGAGAGGATAGTAGAGTAACCTGAGGGGAGGTTTCACACAATTTATACACGGCAGATTCAACCAAATGTAAAACAATAAGGGGCAGAAGGCCTTAAAATGAAATTGAAAATATAACCTTCAGGATTCTTACAAAATTATAAGGACCAAGTTAGCACGGAAATCACACAGGTTTCACCTGCGACAGGTGAACCCTAAATATCCTCTCGGTGGCTGGATTGCTTAGTAACAACGTCACCGGGGTAAGGAAATCTAAAATGACGCACGGCCCATGAAATCTGGGGGCAAGCTTGCCCGCGGGAACAGAATACTTGACCATAACCTGGTCGCCTAGCTTCAAATGGGTGGGTCTCCGTCCACGATCATATCTTTCCCTAACCTTTTCATGAGACACTTTAAAATTGGCCTTAGCCTTCTTCCAAAGATCTTTAATGTTATCAGGATCTATTGACTCGGGTAGAATATCACTAAGAGACCAAAAGTTAGAGAGCGGCGTGTTGGGAACAAACTTGAACATCAAAGAAGCTGGAGTAAATTTATGAGATTCATGAACCGCCGAATTCAAAGCAAAAGCTAACCAATGCAGGGACGTGTCCCACCTAGAAAGATCGTCGTGATGATAGGCAATAAGAGCCGACCTCAGGTTACGATTGACCCGTTCAGCTAAAGATGGTTGAGGATAATAAGCAGAAGTAGTTACATGAGAGATGGACAAATCAAAACAAAATTTACGAAAGAGATGGGAGGTGAAAGCTTTCGCATTATCGGACACAATAGGTTGACAAGGAAAAAAAGAAGCAAAAATAGAATTTAAACAAGAAATAGTGGACTGAGAGGTAGCCAGCTTAGTTGGAAATAACCAGGAAAATCTTGTGAAGCCATCTACACACACAAGGATGAACTTGTTGGCATTCCCCTTTGACTGGGGGAAGGGTCCTACGTAGTCGATATAAAGACGTTCCATGGGGCGCGACGCTTGATGAGAAGACAAAAGCCCTTGCTTAGTGGACATGGTGGGTTTACAAAGCCAACAAGATTTACAAGCTTTAACTAGTTCACGAATTTCACCGTCCATACCTTTCCAAATGAACATCTCCCGGATCTTTTCACGGGTTTTGAAGATACCTAAGTGCCCCCCTAATGGGGTCTCATGATAGTACTTGAAGATCATGGGCACAAGAACAGCTGGAACCACCACCTTCATCATATTATCATGCCTCGACGGGCAACATAAAACACCATACCTCAGCACATAAGGGACAACATGTTCCTCAGAAGAAAGGGTTTACATGATAGGGGCCAGCGTCGGATCTTCACGTTGATATTTCTCAAGATCCCTAAACAACATAGGAGCATCAGTTAAAATGGCATTAACCTCAGGTCGTATGGACTCGGGAGGTGAAGAACTATCATCCAGTTCATGGGTCTCTACATCATTGGAAAACATGCGGCTTAGTCCGTCTGCCACAACATTTTCAGTACCTCTGATACGCCTAACGTCAAATTGGAAGGCAGAAATTCGGATGGCCCACCGGGCTATACGACCAGTACGACGCGGCCTACCTAAGACCCAGCTTAAGGCTTCGTTATCAGTCTCAAAGTCGAACTTGACATGTTCCAATAGAGGCGGAACATTTCTAGCGCAAATAAGACAGCCAAACCCTCGAGTTCATAGATGGAATACTTGGCTTGTTGAGCCGAAAGAGTCCTAGATGCATAGGCGATGGGTCGCCTCCCTAGTTCGGTCTCTTGAAGAAGGACCGCAGCCACAGCCGACGACGACGCATCGGTTTGGACGATGAATTTCTTCGAGAAATCCGGCATAGCTAGAACAGGGGCATTACACAGAGCTAATTTGAGATCTTCAAACGCGGCTTGTTGAGAAGGTCCCTACTCAAATTTGATGCCTTTCCTACGAAGTAAGTTCAAGGGCGCCGCTGTATTGGCGAAATTTGGAATAAACTTCCTGAAGAAAAACCATAAGAATGAATCTAGCAATTCCCTTGATGTCCTTGCGAGGTTTGAAATCACGGATGGCCTGTGTTCTAGAGTGATCGACTGCGACACGATCGGGCGACACAATATGCCCCAGAAACGACATGGAGGGCTTAGCGAATGCAACATTGGACAACTTCGCCGTTAACCTGCCTTACGAAGGCGACTTAGGACCTCTTTCAGATGATCAAGGTGTTCTTCAAAGGTCTCAGAAAACACGACGACATCATCAAGATAATGATACAAATACTCAAATTTGATGTCAGAGAAGACCTTATCTAGCAGTCCTGTAAGCACAGTTGCTCCCGTGGGGAGCCCGAAAGGCACGCGGTTGTATTCGTACAAGTTCCAATCCGTGGCAAACGCTGTCAGGTGTTTGGATTCCTCTGCTAACGGTATCTGGTTATAAGCCTGATTCAGGTCTAATATGGTGAAGAACTTAGCTTTACGAAACCATGAAAAACAAGAATGAAGGTCGGGAAGGGGCACAGATTGTAACACCACCTTCCGATTGAGAGCCCTATAATCAATCACAGGCCTGAAGCCACCTTGGGGTTTCAGGACTAGAAAAATCGGCGAAGAGTATGCCGACTTAGAGGGGCGAATAATACCATCTTTTAGCATCTGATCAATGATTTCTTTCAGCGCCTTCATTTTCGGTGGAGATAGCCTACAAGGTGGAAACCGTACGGGAATTGAATCCGTAACCTCAATCTTGTATTCGATAAGGTCAGTAACACCAAGAGTATCAGAGAAAACCTCTGGAAATGACTGACATAACTTACGAATACTCTCTGCCTGCTCCTCAGGTAGATGTCTAAGGTCTAACAACATCTCATCCTGGGTAGGCGAAATAGATGAACATGTTACAGAACTACATTTTAACAAAGGGATTTTGGAATTACTATCAAATTTGAAAGTGCACGACTTGCTCTGAAGGTCGAGCACTAGACAGGTGTGAGACATGAAATCAGCTCCCAATATAATGGGGCAAGACAAGTGCTTAGCCACAAACAGTTTTATTTTCCAAGTGAATTTCAAAATGCGGATCTTGGCATACAGAGAACCTAACATTTCTAATGGAGATGAGTTGGCCGAAACATATTGAACCGAAGACGAACAAAAATCAGGAAGTATACAAATAGATTTTAATTTGGAATACCATTCGGCCGAAATAATTGAACAAATACTACCTGAATCTAAAAGAGCAGTTACGGGCTCATTATTCAATTCAATTTTGAGAAACGGAACAGGTGCGGGGGTATCCGCCGCGATCCTAAGACATTCTTTAGGACCTTCAAAAGACGAATTAGAGGAACAAAATTTCTCTGAGCTTTCGGCAGATTTACTTGGGGCTGAGCCTCGCATAGAAGAGTTAGTCGACTCAGCCAAAACCACTAGTCACTTATGATTGTTGGTGGAAGTTGCACCCGAAGTTGAACAGGAGGGGGTGCTGTTAGCATTAGGGCAGTTCTTGGCAATATGTGAAAACGCGCCGCATTTAAAACAGCCTTGGGATGACCCTGCTCCATTCCTTGTCCCACTAGACTTGATCAATGGACATTTATTGCGAAGAAGGTCAGGCGACCCGCAAGCGTAACATTTACGGGATGTGACGGGTCGGCGAGGTGGAGGCCGAAAACTACTAGAGGATGGAGGGGGTTCTTTCGCAACACGCAAGGTATCGGCGTATCTAACTCCTTCGGCTGAGACAGCCAGAGCCTCTAACTCGGCAAAAGTTTGCGGACGCGACGCAAAACACAAGTATGATCTGTAAGGTGGTGAAATTCCTTCCACAATGGCTTGAACGATTTGATCTTCGGGAAAATGAAGGGCGAATACCCTAGTATAGAATTTGATGTCTTGTATGAAGTCTGCCAGGTTTTCATCAAGTCGCTGCACTCTATAAAAATACTTCTGAATTAGAGATGACCTAGCTCGAGCCGGAATAAAATTAGCTAACAGATGGGCGTGGAAGTCTTCTATGGATGACTGTTCAGCAATTGCCCTAACTATCTTGTCGGAGAGAACACCAATTGCATAGGGATAAATGATCTGCAAAATTTGACACGGAGAAAGAGAAAAAACCAGGGCATGATCCTGAAACTCAACTAAAAACCTTAAGAATGAAATTACGTCACTGGTAGAGTTAACGGAAAACTTAGAAATACCTCAAAGCAACATTGCTAAAGGATGGGGCAAACTGCTGAAACCCGGGGACGTAGTAGGAAGGGGCCTACATGGCGGAGAAGCAGATTCAGAAGGAGCATTATTTAACACGAAAGGTGGAATGGACGTGCGACGATCGGACTCAGTTTCTAATGGGGCAGATGTTCGTTGGGTAGCCTCCGCGGTACTACCTCCTTCCTCTTTAGAGGAATCCTCCCCACTTACGATATTTACTACCATAGGCTGGTCGGATTTTGGAATAGCAGATCCAGATAACAAATGGCTAACTTTAATAGACATTTTAGGCAGGTTTTCGGCAACAGCACTAGCTTCCTTACCCTGAAGGTCATTTAACTTCAGGGACAATAGATCACATACCCTATTATAAAAGTGGTACAATCTGGCATGTACTCGTTTGAGTTGATTACGAGATGGATCACTTACTTCAAAAAAACTAACTACAGATGCTAGCTCAGTAGTATTGCCAGTGATCGTGGAGAGAGCATCGTCAATCTCTTTCTCTCCCAAAGTGGGGATGGAAATAGGCAAATCAAGGGACTCTTTAAGCTTATTGGAATCTACTGCAATCGTGCCTCCAGATTGCACATTTCTAATTGTCAATTCATAGATCAATTCCTCCTTGCGCAAATAGCCTGGATGGAGGACGTCGCGAGGGCCGGACATGACGACAGAATTTTTTTAGCAAAATAAAAAAAATTCCAGCAACCGAGAAAATTGTTGGAGTTCGAAGCAAAGCAAGTCAAAAGGGGCAATTTGAGACCCATTCAACCACGCTCTGCTACCACTTGTTACGGAGTTATCCGTGGTAGTTAGAGGTGAAAGAAGTTGCGGGCGGGAATAGGTCTCAACTACAGAAATAAAGTTAATTTAAAACTTCAACAAAGGTTATATTTTCTTTTCAAAATCAACAAATGACAACAAATAACAAAAGTGTAACAGGTACCAAGTAGCAGATCACCATTTAAGAATTTACAGATTACAGTCGTTACAAGTTTTGGGCTTCGAGCCCCAAGTTTAATTCCTGAGCTCTCAGCTCACAACCACCATAGCTGAAGGGCAGAAAACCCCTAAGTACGAGGAGCACTTGCTCCTAATTACAATGTTAAGCAAAAGAGCAGACCCGCTCTCAATTTTACAAGCCTATCAAAGGCTACAACAAACTTCATTACTATCTGCCCTTAAGGCACACAAGGAAACAATGGTACCTAGTACCCAATCTACGGGGCCTTCGCAGGAAGGAAAACAAAACAAATGGGTTAAGTAAATGGCCCAAAATACAAAATGAATGGAGGCGATAACCTGCACTCCTACACCAAGTTTTGTCTAAAACCCATGTGGCGCTAGGCCGATCATACAGGGGCTAATCCCAAGCTAGGGAGGTGACATGTATGAGAAAACTTTACTACATAAAGAAGAGCAGAACGGTTATGACAGCATAGTCACCTCCCTTTTCAAAAATGAAGGGGAGTTCGAGAGGGTGAAGCACTCTCTATCCCCGCTTTACAGATTTGTAATTTATAGATAGACAGAAAATAATTTACATTTTAAGAAGGTAGGTTACATACTAATGGTTTCGAACCCTCCCCGAGAGTTATACTGCTGAGCTAGCAAGAAATAAAGATGTTAACAGGCCATTACCTTGTAGATGAACTGCCGCTTGAAGAAAGCGGCGCTTCCCTGCCCCCTGCTACATATTCACACACTAAGAGAGATGTTACTGAAGTGGCCCGGAGACAAGAAAATCAGCAGTTTTTATACCCTCGAGGAAAATTCGAGACCTTTCAAGAATGAAAAAGACACACCCCTTCAACTTTATTGGTAGACTAGGAATTACACATGGAAACCTGAGGAAGAAAGCTATGATTGGAGGAAAATTAATTACAGAAATTACTGATTGGTTAAATTCAAAACTGGCGGAAAGAGAAGGGTTATACTGCCAACCCAAAAAATGAATGGAATAAATTTAACAAAGAACAAACTTATGAATACCAAATTTCTTCAAAAAACAGTTCCTTCACTTCGCACTAGGGTGCATAATTATAGGCAGTGACATCTAGAAGAGGACGTCCACACTTCTTGCTAGATAGTAAACAAAAACACGTCGGAATAGACACAGTTCAGAAAATTTCAAAATTACACCATTTACCGTAGTGACATCTTTTAAGAAATAGTAGAATTAGTTCAGTTTCCTTGGTTCCAAACTTCTCCTGTAGAGGAGTTCAAATTGGCGCAATATTTGAACTAGCGGCGTGGAGGTGTACCACCCGGTACATACACAAAGAACACAAAGATCGATAATAGTTGAAGTAAAATAGTAAGAATGTTACTAGGCACCGGAGGGATTCGAACCGTCGATTTCCTGTTTACTAGACAGGCGCTTTAACCAACAAAGCCACGGCGCCACGCGGTGTGTGGTTTCATCCGGCGAAGTAAAGGTAATGTGTAAGAAAACAACAATAACACAGATTTCACCGATAGTTGAGGTAAAGTAAAAAGAATGTCTCTAGGCACCGGGGGGGGGGGGGGAGATTCGAACACTCGATCTCCTGTTTACTAGACAGCGCTTTAACCAACTGTGCCAGTGCGTCATGCAGTGTGCTCTTTCAACTGGTGATTTATGTTCCGAGGTATCTGTGGAACAGCAGAGGTGAAAGAAGGTGCTGGGTGGAATAGGTCTCAAGTTACGAAATTAAAGTTAATTTAAAACTTTAACAAAGGTTATATTTTCTTTTTAAGATAAATAAATAACAGAATATAACAGGTACCAAGTAGCAGATCAACAAATTAAGAAAGTACAATTTTAGTTCATTACAAAATTTGGGCTTCGAGCCCGACACTCACGAACCTTGAGCTATAAGCCCAACTTTACCTATATACCAAGTTCAAACAAAGGGGCAGAAAACCCCAATCATGCCAAGGAGCACTGGCTCCTGATTACCATATTAAGCCTCCTCGAAACCAAATTTAAGAAAGAGCAAACCCGCTCTCAAGATTCAAGACCATCAAAGGCCACACCAAACTCCACCTTCAAGCTGTTCCAGGCACATAAGAACAGGGGTAAAAATACCCAACACTGGGGCCTATTCAGTAAAGAAGCAGAGTAATTACATGGCCCAAAATACTAACTTGACTGGAGGCGTAACTTGCACTCCTAATACACTTTTAAAACCTACTTGATACTAGGCCGCATACACAAAGGCTAATCCCATACTAAAGAGGTGACTTGTATAAGAAGACTTAATTACATTAAGAAAGGAAGAAACGGTTGTGAAAACAAACTCACCTCAAAACAATAGGAGTGGGAGCTCGAGAGGGTTTAGCACTCTCTATCCCAATTTATAGTTAAAGAGACGACGTTTTACCAAGTGTCTATTACATTTTAAAGATAGGTTACATGAGAAAAGTTTCAAACCTGCCCCGAGGGTTAAACTGCTGAGCTAGCGAGAAATGAAGTTATTAAATGGCCATTACCTTATGGATGAACTGCTGCCCGAAGAAAGAGGCGCTTCCCGCCCCCTGCTACATAATCACACACGGATAGCTGTTACTGAAGTGGCGATGAGACCAGAAAATCAGCAGTTTATATACCCTCGCGGAAAATTCGAGACGTTTCATGAATGATAAGACACACCCATAGCAGTTTATTGGTTACGGAACACAGTTACAGAGCAGGTTGGGGAAGAAAGTCCCGATTGGCCGAAAATTAATTTAAGAAATTCGGAATTGGCAAATTTCAAAACTGGCGGAAAGAAAGGATTAACATTGCCAACTCTCAAACCACAGAACAAAATTTAGCAAAAACAAAACTTATGAATGTTAAATTTCTTCAGGACAGTTCATTCCTTTACACCAGAGTGCGTTATTATAGTTTTTGTAGAGACATCTGTTAGAGAACGTCCAAATTTCTTGATCCGGAGGAAACAAACACAAGTCGAAATAGACACCGCTCAGACACTTTAAAATTACCAAATTGACTGTGGTGATATCTTTCGAGAAACTATTGAATTAATATAGTTTGTTAAAGTTCAGGCGTTCTCCTGTATAGGAGTTTCAACAGGCGCAATATTTGAATTCGCGGCGTGGAGGTGTACCGCCCGGTACAATTTAAAGTAGGTGGTAATGTGTAAGTATACAACAATAACACAAATATCACCGATAGTTGAAGTAAAGTAATAAGAATGTTACTAGGCACCGGAGTGATTCGAAGTTTTTTTGTCTTTACTAAATTTCGTTCATTCTTTTGTGGGTTGGCAATATTTAGCTCTTCCTTCCGCCTGTTTTGAATTTAGCCAATCAAGAATTTCTGTAATTAATTTCCCACCAGTCCGCCTCTGTGGTGTAGTGGTTAGCGTGATTAGCTGCCACCCCCGGAGGTCCGGGTTCGATTCCCGGCTCTGCCACGAAATTTGAAAAGTGGTACGAGGGCTGGAACGGGGTCCACTCAGCCTCGGGAGGTCAACTGAGTAGAGGTGGGTTCGATTCCCACCTCAGCCATCCTGGAAGTGGTTTTCCGTGGTTTCCCACTTCTTCTCCAGGTGAATGCCAGGATGGTACCTAACTTAAGGCCACGGCCGCTTCCTTCCCTCCTCCCTGCCTATCCCTTCCAATCTTCCCATCCCTCCACAAGGCCCCTGTTCAGCTTAGCAGGTGAGGCCGCCTGGGCGAGGTACTGGTCATTCTCTCCAGTTGTATCCCCCGACCAAGAGTCTCAAGCTCCAGGGCACTGCCCGTGAGACGGTAGAGGTGGGATCCCTCGCCGAGTCCGAGGAAAAGCCGAACCTGGAGGGTAAACAGATGATGATGATGATGATGATGATGATGATGAATTTCCCACCAATCACTGGTTTCTTCTTCTATTTGGTGTGTAACTTTAAGCGATCCAATAAAAGTTAGTTGTTGTGAATGCTTTTTATTCATGGAAGGTCTCGAACTTTCTCCGATGGTATGTAAACTGCTGATTTTCTTGTCTCGTGGCCACTTGATCAACTTCTAACCTAGTGTACGGACGTGTAGCAGGAGGCGGGAGGTGCCTCGTTCATCAGGCAGCAGCTCTTCGGCAAGGTAATGGCCACTTAACATTCTTATTTCTCGCTAGCTCAGCTGTTCAACTCGCGGGAAATGTCCGAAACCTTTACCATGCAACCTATCTCTATAAATAAGTAAATTTCGACCATCTTATGTATAAACATAAGTAAATCTGTAACTGGAGTTTGGGGATAGAGAGTGATTTATCCTCTCGAGCTCCACTTCATATTAGTTTGACATTACTACGTTTTGTAACTTACTTTTTCCTTTCTGTAATGCCTTAATTTTTTCTTATACGTGTCACCTCCATAGTTTGGGAATATCCCATGTTTCTTCGGCCTAATGCCTTTTAGGTTTTAAGGAAGCATATTTAGGAGTGCTAGTAAACGCCCCCATTCAACTTGGTGTTGCGGGCCATTTACTTAACCTGCTATTTTCTGCTAAGGCCCAGTAGGTTGGGTACGAGATACCCCACTTTCATTTGTGTAAGTTGTGTCTTGATGGCAAATAATTGTAAAGTCTGGTAGGGCCTTTTGTAGGCTTGGAAAATTGAGAGCGGGTCAGCTCTTTTATGTGTTGTAAAAGTGCCTGTGTCGCCTCTGTGGTGTAGTGGTTAGCGTGATTAGCTGCCACCCCCTGAGGTCCGGGTTCGATTCCCGGCTCTGCCACGAAATTTGAAAAGTGGTACGAGGGCTGGAACGGGGTCGACTCAGCCTCGGGAGGTCAACTGAGTAGAGGTGGGTTCGATTCCCGCCGCAGCCATCCTGGAAGTGTTTTTCGGTGGTTTCCCACTTCTCCACGCGAATGCCGGGATGGTACCTCCCTTAAGGCCACGGCCGCTGCCTTCCCTCTTCCTTGTCTATCCATTCCAATCTTCCCATCCCCCCGTAAGGCCCCTGCTCAGCATAGCAGGCGAGGCAGCCTGGGCGAGGTACTGGTCATTCTCCCCAGTTGTATCCAGCGACCGAAAGTCTGAAGCTCCAGGACACTGCCCTTGAGGCGGTAGAAGTGGGATCCCTCGCGGAGTCCTAGGGAAAAGCCAACCCTGGAGGGAAAACAGAATAAGATAGAAGAAAAGTCCCTGTAAGAGGTTTGACCTTGTTAGTTATGGAGCTGGTGCTCCTTGGTGCCCTTGAGCACAGTTTAGGAGTTTAGAATTGTAAACTAATGGCTTGTAGCCCAAGAGAGTTAAATTTCTTGGATCCTTCTAACTTTGGATTTTAGAATGCCATGTCTTTATAATTTCCCTTATGGAAAGCTATTCGCTTTTGTTGTTATTCATCATCATCATCATCATCATCTGTTTACCCTCCAGGTTCGGTTTTTCCCTCGGACTTAGCGAGGGATCCCACCTCTACCGCCTAAGGGCAGTGTCCTGGAGCTTCAGAATCTTGGTCGGGGGATACAACTGGGGAATATGACCAGTACCTCGCCCAGGCGGCCTCACCTGCTATGCTGAACAGGGGCCTTGTGGAGGGATGGGAAGATTGGAAGGGATAGGCAAGGAAGAGGGAAGGAAGCGGCCGTGGCCTTAAATTAGGTACCATCCCGGCATTCGCCTGGAGAAGTGGGAAACCACGGAAAACCACTTCCAGGATGGCTGAGGTGGGAATCGAACCCACCTCTACTCAGTTGACCTCCCGAGGCTGAGTGGACCCCGTTCCAGCCCTCGTACCACTTTTCAAATTTCGTGGCAGAGCCGGGAATCGAACCCGGCCCTCCGGGGGTGGTAGCTAATCACGCTAACCACTACACCACAGAGGCGGACTTTTGTTGTTATTACTTGTTAAAATTCGGAAAATATAACCTTGTTAAAGTTTTATATTAACTTTGATTTGATAGTTAGACCCATTCACCCCTGGCACCTTCTTTCACCTCTGCTGATCCACCAAACCACGGTAACAGTAAGTATACAACAATAACACAGATATCACCGATAGTTGAAGAAAAGTAATAAAAATTGTATTAGGCACCGGAGGGATTCCAACCTCCAATCTCCTGTTTACTAGACAGGCGCTTTTAACCAACTATGACCCGATGCTAGACAGTATGTGGTTTCATCGGGCGAATTAACGTAGGTGGTAAGGTGTAGGTATACAACAAATCACACATATCGACGATAGTTGAAGTGAAGTAATAAGATTGTTACTAGGCACCGGAAGGACTCGAACTCTGAATCTCCTATTTACAAGACAGGCGCTTTAACCAACTAAGCCATGGCGCCACGTTGTGTGCGCTTTCGACGGGCGAATTAACGTAGGAGGTATAGTGTAAGTATACAACAATAACACAGATATCACCGATAGTTGAAATAAGTAATGATTCAGGAACTGGAAAAAATCCAAAGAAAAGTAGCTCGATTTGTTATGGGCGATTTCCGACAAGTCCGCCTCTGTGGTGTAGTGCTTAGCGTGATTATCTGCCACCCCCAGAGGCCCGGGTTCGATTCCCGGCTCTGCCACGAAATTTGAAAAGTGGTACGAGTGCTGGAACGGGGTCCACTCAGCCTCGGGAGGTCAACTGAGTAGAAGTGGGTTCGATTCCCACCTCAGCCATCCTGGAAGTGGTTTTCCGTGGTTTCCCACATCTCTTCCACAGGAATGCCGGGATGGTACCTAACTTAAGGCCACGGCCGCTTCCTTCCCTCTTCCATGCCTATACCTTCCAATCTTCCCATCCCTTCACAAGGCCCCTGATCAGCATGGCAGGTGAGGCCGCCTGGGCGAGGTACTGGTCATTCTCCCCTGTTGTATCCCCCGACCAAGAGTCTGAAGCTCCAGGACACTGCCCTCGAGGCGGTAGAGGTGGGATCCCTCGCTGAGTCCGAGGGAAAAGCCGAACCTGAAGGGTAAACAGATGCTGATGATGATGATGATGATGATTTCCGACAAAAGAGTAGTGTTAAAAAATAATGCAAAGTTTGGGCTGGGAAGACTTGGTTGAAAGGAGACGAGCTGCTCGACTAAGTGGTATGTACCAAAATGTCAGTGGAGAGATGGCGTGCGAGGACATCAGTAGACGAATAAGTTTGGATGGTGTCTTTAAAAGTAGGAAGGATCACAATATGAAGATAAAGTTGGAATTCAAGAGGACCGGGAGAGTTGGCCGTGCGCGTAGAGGCGCGCGGCTGTGAGCCTGCATCCGGGAGATAGTAGGTTCGAATCCCACTATCGGCAGCCCTGAAGATGGTTTTCCGTGGTTTACCATTTTCACACCAGGCAAATGCTGCGGCTGTACCTTAATTAAGGCCACGGCTGCTTCCTTCCAACTCCTAGGCCTTTCCTATCCCATCGTCGCCATAAGACCTATCTGTGTCGGTGCGACGTAAAGCCCCTAGCAAAAAAAAAAAGAATTCAAGAGGAGAAATTGGGGCAAATATTCGTTTAAGGAAGGGGAGTTAGGGAATGGAATAACTTACCAAGGGAGATGTTCAATAAATTTCAAATTTCTTTGCAATCATTTAAGAAAAGGCTAGGAAATCAACAGATAGGGAATCTGTCACCTGGGCAACTGCCCTAAATGCAGATCAGTAGTGAATGATTGATTGTAGTAAGAATGTTAGTAGGCACCGGAGGGATTTGAACACTCGATCTCCTGTTTACTAGAAGGGTGCTTTCACCAACCAAGCCACGGCGCCACGGCTCCAAGCAGTAAGCCGTTTCAACGGGCGAATTTAAGTAGGTGGTAAAGTGTAAGTAGTCCTCCTCTGTGGTGTAGTGGTTAGCGTGATTAGCTGCCACCCCCGAAGGTCCGGGTTCGATTCCCGGCTCTGCCACGAAATTTGAAAAGTGGTACGAGGGCTGGAACCGGGTCCACTCAGCCTCGGGAGGTCAACTGAGTAGAGGTGGGTTCGATTCCCACCTCAGCCATCCTGGAAGTGGTTTTCCGTGGTTTCCCACTTCTCCTCCAGGCAAATGCCGGGATGGTACCACGGCCGCTTCCTTCCCTCTTCCTTGTCTATCCCTTCCAATCTTCCTCATCCCCCGCAAGGCCCCTGTTCAGCATAGCAGGTGAGGCCGCCTGTGCGAGGTACTGGTCATACTCCCCAGTTGTATCCCACGACCAAGGGTCCCAAGCACTGCCCTTGAGGCGGTAGAGGTGGGATCCCTCGCTGAGTCCGAGGGAAAAACCGAACCTGGAGTGTAAACAGATGATGATGATGATGATGATGATTATGATGGTAAAGTGTAAGTAAACAACAATAATATAGATATCACCGATAGTTGAAGTAATGTAATAGAATGTTACTAGGCACCGGAGGGATTCGAACACACGATCCCCTGTTTACTAGATGGGCGCTTTCACCAACTAAGCCACGGCGCCACGCGGTGTGCGCTTTCGGTGGGAGAATTAAAGTAGGTGGTTCGTTCGTTTGTAATCTGTTTACCCTCCAGGGTCGGTTTTTCCCTCGGACTGAGCGAGGGATCCCACCTCTACCGTCTTAAGGGCTGTGTCCTGGAGCTTCAGACTCTGGGTCGGAGGATACAACTGGGGAGGATGACCAGTGCCTCGCCCAGGCGGCCACACCTGCTATGATGAACAGGGGCCTTGCGGGGGATGGGATGCTTGGAAGGGATAGACAAGGAAGAGGGAAGGAAGCGGCCGTGGCCTTAAGTTAGGTACCATACCGGCATTTGCCTGGAGGAGAAGTGGGAAACCACGGAAAACCACTTCCAGGATGGCTGAGGAGGGAATGGAACCCCCCTCTACTCAGTTGACCTCCCGAGGCTGAGTGGACCCCGATCCAGCCCTCGTACCACTTTTCAAATTTCGTGGCAGACCCGCGAATCGAACCCGGGCCTCTAGGGAAAGTAGGTGGTAAAGTGTAAATAAACAACAATAACACAGATATCACCGATAGTTGAAGTAAAGTAATAAGAATATTACTAGGCACCGGAGGGATTCGAACCTTCGTTCCACTGTTTACTACATAGGCGCTTTAACCAACTAAGCCACGGCTCCACGCTGTGTGCACTTTCAACGGGCGAATTAACGTATGTGGTAAAGTATAAGTATACAACAAAAAAACACAGAATCACCATGGATGAAGTAAAGTAATAAGAATGTTACTAGGTGTCACGGAGTTATCCGTGGTATTTAGAGGTGAAAGAAGGTGCTGGCTGGAATAGGTCTCAACTTACGAAATTAAAGTTAATTTAAAACTTTAACAAAGGTTATATTTCATCATCATCATCTGTTTACCCTCCAGGTTCGGTTTTTCCCTCGGACTTAGCGAGGGATCCCACCTCTACCGCCTCAAGGGCAGTGTCCTGGAGCTTCAGACTCTTGGTCGGGGGATACAACTGGGGAGTATGACCAGTACCTCGCCCAGGCGGCCTCACCTGCTATGCTGAACAGGGGCCTTGGGGAGGGATGGGAAGACTGGATGGGATAGGCAAGGAAGAGGGAAGGAAGCGGCCGTGGCCTTAAGTTAGGTACCATCCCGGCATTCGCCTGGAGGAGAAGTGGGAAACCACGGAAAACCACTTCCAGGATGGCTGAGGTGAGAATCGAACCCACCTCTACTCAGTTGACCTCCCGAGGCTGAGTGGACCCCGTTCCAGCCCTCGTACCACTTTTCAAATTTCGTGGCAGAGCCGGGAATCGAACCCAGACCTCCGGGGGTGGCAGCTAATCACGCTAACCACTACACCACAGAGGCGGCTCAAAGGTTATATTTTCTTTTCAAAATCAACAGATAACAACAACAGAGTAACAGGTACCAAGTAGCAGAAAACAATTTAAGAAATTACAATTGTTACAAGATTTGGGCTTCATCCCCCAAGATTAATTTATGAGCTCTCAGCACACCACCACAATAGTTACAGGGCAGAAAACCCCTAAGTACAAGGAGCACTTGCTTCTAATTACAATGTTAAGATGAAAAGAGCAGACCCGCTCTCAATTTTACCAGCCTGTCAAAGGCTACAACCTTTATCCCTAACAGCCCTTAAGACACACATACCGTGAAACAGGGGGATCTTGTACCCAACCTACAGGGCCTTCACATGAAGAAAACAAACACTGGGTTAATTAAATGGCCCAAAAAAACAAATTGACTGGAGGCTTAGCTTGCACTCCTACATTAAACTTCTTAAAACCTATGTGGCACTCGGCCAGTTATACAGGGGCTAATCCCATATTAGGGAGGTGACTAGCTGGCAAACAAGTTTAAGACTTTAAGAAGGAAGAGAAAAATGGTTACGAAAACATAGTCACCTCAAATTCAAATGAAGGGGAGTTCGAGAGGTTTAAGCACTCTCTATCCCAACTTGCGGCTAATTTACATGAATACAGTAAGCTTTACATTAAAAAGGATTCGAACCTTCCCCGCGGGTTAAAACTGCTGAGCTAGCAAGACATAAAGATGTTAACAGGCCATTACCTTGTAGATGAACCGCTGCTTGGAGAAAGAGGCGCTTCCCGCCCCCTGCTATATATGTTCACACACTGCGAAACATGTTACTGAAGTGGCCCCGAGACCAAAAAATCAGCAGTTTTTATACCCTCGTGGAAAATTCGAGACCTTTCAAGAATGAAAAAGACACACCCCTTCAACTTTATTGGTAGACAAGGAATTGCACATGGAAACCTGAGGAAGAAGGCTATGATTGGAGGAAAAAAATTACAGAAATTACCGATTGGTTAAATTCAAATCTAGCGGAAAGAGAAGGGTTATACTGCCAACCCAAAAAATGACTGAAAGAAATTTAACAAAGAACAAACTTATGAATAGCAAATTTCTTCAAAAAAAAGTTCCTTCACTTCGCACTAGGGTGCACAATTATAGTTCTTAAGTAGTGCCATCTAGAAGAGAATGTTCACACTTCTTACTACAGAGCAAACAAATACAAATCGAAACAGACATAGTTCAGAACACTTCAAAATTTACAGTAGAGACATCTTCCGAGAGTACGCCTCTGTGGTGTAGTGGTTAGCGTGATTAGCTGCCACCCCCGGAGGTCCGGGTTCGATTCCCGGCTCTGCCACGAAAATTTGAAAAGTGGTACGAGGGCTGGAACGGGGTCCACTCAGCCTCGGGAGGTCAACTGAGTAGAGGTGGGTTCGATTCCCACCTCAGACATCCTCGAGGTCTCCTCCAGGCGAATGCCGGGATGGTACCTAACTTAATGCCACGGCCGCTTCCTTCCTTGTCTATCCCTTCCAATCTTCCCATCCCTCCACAAGGCCCCTGTTCAGCATAGCAGGTGAGGCCGCCTGGGCGAGGCACTGGTCATTCTCCCCAGTTGTATCCCCGACCAAGAGTCTGAAGCTCCAGGACACTGCCCTTGAGGCGGTAGAGGTGGGTTCCCTCCCTGAGTCCGAGGGAAAAACCGATCCTGGAGGGTAAACGGATTACAAACGAACGAACCACCTACTTTAATTCTCCCACCGAAAGCGCACACCGCGTGGCGCCGTGGCTTAGTTGGTGAAAGCGCCCATCTAGTAAACAGGGGATCGTGTGTTCGAATCCCTCCGGTGCCTAGTAACATTCTATTACATTACTTCAACTATCGGTGATATCTATATTATTGTTGTTTACTTACACTTTACCATCATAATCATCATCATCATCATCATCATCATCTGTTTCCGAGAAACGTTTGATTTAATACAGATTGTTAAAGTTCAGGCTTCCTCCTGTATAGGGATTTCAACTGGCGCAATATTTGAATTCGCGGCGTGGAGGTGTACCGCCCGGTACAGTCCTCCCCCCACCCAAAAGTCCTTCCAAGGGGGGACACAGGAGAAAACCAAAAAAAAATTTGTTTAAAAAAAGGTCCAAGTTTTTTGCAGATTGGATGAAGCTTTACGAAACCATGAAAAACAAGAATGAAGGTCGGGAAGGGGCACAGATTGTAACACCACCTTCCGATTGAGAGCCCTATAATCAATCACGGGCCTGAAGCCACCTTGCGGTTTCGGAACAAGGAAATTAGGCGATGAATACGCCGACTTAGAGGGCCGAATAATGCCATCCTTCAACATCTGATCAATGATCTCCTTCAGAGCCTTCATTTTGGGCGGAGATAGCCTATACGTTTGAAATCGGACGGGGATGGAATCCGTAACCTCAATCTTATTCAATAAGGTCAGTAACACCAAGAGTATCCGAGAAAACCTCTGGAAACGACTGACACAGCTTACAAATACTATCAGCCTGCTCCTCAGGTAGATGTCTAAGATTTAACAACATCTCATCCTGGGTAGGCGAAACAGATGAACATGACACAGAACTACATTTAAGTAAAGGGATTTTACAATTAGAAGCAAATTTGAATGTGCACGACTTGCTCTGAAGATCGAGCACTAGACCAGTATAGGACATGAAGTCTGCTCCCAATATAATGGGGCAAGACTAGTGCTTTGCCACCAATAGTTTAACCTTCCAAGTAAATTTAGAAATACGAATTTTGGCCTTTAAGGAACCTAAAATTTCTAATGGAGAAGAATTAGCCGAAACACATTGAACCGAAGACGAGCAAAGATCAGGAAGTTTACAAATAGATTTTAATTTGGAATACCACTCAGCCGAAATAATTGAACAAACACTGCCTGAATCTAAAAGAGCAGTTACGGGCTCATTATTCAATTCAATTTTGAGAAAAGGAACAGGTGCGGGGGTATTCGCCGCAATCCTAAGACATTCTTTGGGACCTTCAAAAGATAAATTTGAAGACTGAGTTTTCGCAGAAATTTCGACATGTTTACTTGGGGCTGAGCCTCGGGAAGATGGGTTAGCCGACTCAGCCGAAGCCACTAGTCACTTATTATTATTGGCCTTGGTGGAAGTTGCACCAGAAGTTGAGCAGGAGGGGGTGCTGTTAGCATTAGGGCAGTTCTTGGCAATATGTGAAAACGCGCCGCATTTAAAACAGCCTTGAGATGACCCTGCTCCTTTCCTTGTCCCACTAGATTTAATTGATGGGCACTTGTTCCGAAGATGATCTGGCGACCCACAAGCATAACATTTACGGGCGGTGACTGGTCGGCGAGGAGGAGGCCGAAAACTACTAGAGGATGGAGGGGGTTCTTTCGCAACACGCAAGGTATCGGCGTATCTAACTCCTTCGGCGGAGACCGCCATAGTCTCTATCTCGGCAAAAGTGTGCGGACGCGACGCAAAACACAAGTATGATCTATAAGGTGGTGAAATTCCTTCCACAATGGCCTGTACAATCTGATCTTCAGGGAAGTGAAGAGCAAACACCCTGGTATAGAATTTAATGTCTTGTATGAAATCAGCAAGATTTTCATCCAGTCTCTGTACTCGATAATAGTACTTCTGAATCAGAGATGACCTCGCACGAGCAGGAATGAAATTTGCAAGAAGGTGTGCATGAAAATCTTCAATTGATGACTGTTCAGCTATTGCCCTAACAATTTTGTCCGAGAGGACACCTATGGCATACGGATATATAATCTGAAGAATTTGTGAAGCAGAGAGGGAAAACACTAGAACGTGATCCTGGAATTCGACCAAAAATATCAAAAAAGAAATTACATCACTGGTAGAGTTGACTGAAAACTTAGAAATACCCCTAAGTAACATGGCTAATGGATGAGGCAAACTACTGAACCCAGGTGACATAGTAGGAAGGGGCCTAAGTGGCGGAGAAGCAGATTCAGAAGGAGCATTATTTAACATGAAGGGTGGAATGGACGTGCGACGATCGGACATAGTTTCTAATGGGGCAGATGTTCGTTGGGTAGCCTCCGCAGAACTACCTCCTTCCTCCTTAGAGGGATCCTCCCCACTTACGATATTTACTACCATAGGCTGGCCGGATTTTGGAATAGCAGATCCAGATAACAAATGGCTAACTTTACTAGACATTTTAGACAGGTTTTCAGCAACAGCACTAGCTTCCTTACCCTGAAGGCCATTTAACTTCAAGGACAATAGATCACATACCCTATTATAAAAGTGGTAAAATCTGGCCTGTACTCGTTTGAGTTGATTAGGAGATGGATCACTTACTTCAAAAAAACTGACTACAGATGCTACCTCAGTAGCATTATCAGTGATCGTGGAGAGAGCGTCATCTATCTCTTTTTCTCCCAAAGTCGGGATGGTAATAGGCAAATCAAGGGAATCCTTTAACCTATTGGTGTCTATCGCAACCGTGCCTCCAGATTGAACATTCCTAATCGTTAATTCATAGATCAATTCCTCCTTGCGCAAATAGCCGGGATGGAGGGCGTCGCGGGAGCCGGACATGATGACAGAAAAATTTTAGAAAAATAAAAAAAATGCCAGCAACTGAGAAAATTGTTAGAGTTCGAAATGAAAACAATGTTTAGCCATCAAAAGGGGCTAAATTGAGACCCATTCAACCACGCTCTGCTACCACTTGTTACGGAGTTATCCGTGGTAGTTAGAGGTGAAAGAAGGTGCTGACTGGAATACGTCTCAACTTACGAAATGAAAGTTAATTTAAAACTTTAACAAAGGTTATATTTTCTTTTCAAAATCAACAGATAACAACAACAGAGTAACAGGTACCAAGTAGCAGAAAACAATTTAAGAAATTACAATTGTTACAAGATTTGGGCTTCATCCCCCAAGATTAATTTATGAGCTCTCAGCACACCACCACAATAGTAACAGGGCAGAAAACCCCTAAGTACAAGGAGCACTTGCTTCTAATTACAATGTTAAGATGAAAAGAGCAGACCCGCTCTCAATTTTACCAGCCTGTCAAAGGCTACAACCTTTATCCCTAACAGCCCTTAAGGCACACATACCGTGAAACAGGGGGATCTTGTACCCAACCTACAGGGCCTTCACATGAAGAAAACAAACACTGGGTTAATTAAATGGCCCAAAAAACAAATTGACTGGAGGCTTAGCTTGCACTCCTACATTAAACTTCTTAAAACCTAGGTGGCACTCGGCCAGTTATACAGGGGCTAATCCCATATTAGGGAGGTGACTAGTTGGCAAATAAGTTTAAGACTTTAAGAAGGAAGAGAAAAATGGTTACGAAAACATCGTCACCTCAAATTCAAATGAAGGAGAGTTCGAGAGGGTTAAGCACTCTCTATCCCAACATGCGGCTAATTTACATGAATACAGTAAGCTTTACATTAAAAAGGATTCGAACCTTGCCCCGCGGGTTAAAACTGCTGAGGTAGCAAGACATAAAGATGTTAACAAGCCATTACCTTGTAGATGAACCGCTGCTTGGAGAAAGAGACGCTTCCCGCTCCCTGCTATATATGTTCACACACTGCGAAAGATGTTACTCAAGTGGCCCCAAGACCAAAAAGTCAGCAGTTTTTATACCCTCGTGGAAAATTCGAGACCTTTCAAGAATGAAAAAGACACACCCCTTCAACTTTATTGGTAGACAAGGAATTACACATGGAAACCTGAGGAAGAAAGCTATGATTGGAGGTAAATTAATTACAGAAATTACCGATTGGTTAAATTCAAAACTGGCGGAAAGAGAAGGGTTATCCTGCCAACCCAAAAAATGACTGAAAGAAATTTAACAAAGAACAAACTTATGAATACCAAATTTCTTCAAAAAAAGTTCCTTCACTTCGCACTAGGGTGCACAATTATAGTTCTTAAGTAGTGCCATCTAGAAGAGAATGTTCACACTTCTTACTACAGAGCAAACAAATACAAATCGAAACAGACATAGTTAAGAACACTTCAAAATTTACAGTAGAAACATCTTCCGAGAAACTTTTGATTTAATACAGATTGTTAAAGTTCAGGCTTCCTCCTGTAGAGGGATTTCAACTGGCGCAATATTTGAATTCGCGGCGTGGAAGTGTACCGCCCGGTACACTAGGCACCGGAGGGATTCGAGCCCTCGATCTCTTGTTTATTAGACAGGCGCTTTAACCAACTAAGCCACGGCGCCACGCTGTGTGTGATTTCATTGGGCGATGTAACGTAGGTGGTAAGATGTAAGTATACGAAAAAAAAAAAGAAACAGACCGACGATTGAAGTAAAGTAAGTAAGCATGCTACTGGGCACCGGACAGATTCGAAACCTCGAATCTCCCGTTTACTAGACAAGCGCTTTAACCAACTAAGCCACGGCGTCACGCGGTGTGTGGGTTCATCGGGTGAAGTAACTTACGGTAATGTGTAAGTAAACAACAGCAGCACAGATATCGACGATAGATGAAGTAAAGTAACAAGAATGTTACTAGGCACCGGAGGTATTCGAACCCTCAATCTCCTGTTTACTAGACAGGTGCTTTCTCCAACTAAGCCACGGCGCCAGGCGGTGTGCGCTTTCGTAGGGTGAAATAAAGTAGGTGGTAAAGTGTAAGTATACAACAAAAATACACATATCGACGATGGTTGAAGTAAAGTAATAAGAATGTTACTATGCACCAGAGGGATCAAACCCTCATTCTCCTGTTTACTAGACAGGCGCTTTAACCAACTAAACCACGGCGCCACGCGGTGTGTTGTTTTATAGGGCGAAGTAACTTAAGTTAATGTGTAAGTAAACAACAACAGCATAGATTTCTACGATAGATGAAGTAAAGTAATAAGAATGTTTCTGGGCGCTATCAACGGGTGAATTAACGTAGGTGGTAAAGTGTATGTATACAACAATAACACAGAAAATTCCGATATTTTATGTAAAGTAATAAAAATGTTATCAGGCACCGGAGGGATTCGAACCCTCGATCTCCTGTTTACTAGACAGGCGCTTTAACCAACTAAGCTACGGCGCCACGCGGTGTGTGCTTTCATCGGGCGAAGTAACGTAGGTGGTAAGTGTAAGTATACTGTACAGAAAAAACACAGATCGACGATAGTTTACGTAAAAATACTGTGTATAAAAATAATAGTTTTGTCTGTACATTGCTCAGAATATTCAAAAAGGATAGATTCTGTATCAGTCATGTCTACAGTAAAAAGGAAATGCACTTTTCACCACTAAAAAAATGTTCACAAAACAGATCCAGGAAAATACACTATACTGTAGCTGCAGTCCGCAGTAGTTATAGAGTTGCAAATGGAAAATTATTTTCTGATGGGGAGTTTTTGAAGAACTGGATACTTTCTGAAATAGAAGAAATGTGTCCTGATAAGAAAAGCTTATGAATTCGGTCAGCTTATTGCAGAGCACAATGACGAGAAGAACAGAAGAACTATGGGCTAATTTGTGCTCACAACTGAGTGAAAAATCAAAATCATTTGAGTGCTTTTTGTTGGCTTTGGATGAAAGTAATGACGTCCATGATACAGCACAACTTTTAATTTTTATTCATGGCATTGATAAAGTGTGTGAAATAACTGAGGAGCTGGCATCTTCAAGAAGCATCCATGGAACTAGAACAGGCGAGGATTTGTTTCTCCAACTGAGTGAAATATTGAAGGACCTCCATTTAGGATGACATGGATTGGCAGCTATAACAACAGATGGAGCAAGGAATATGAGTGGTACAAAAACTAGATTAATTGGAAGAACAAGAATAGAATTTACTAACAGAAATACTGATATGCCTCTTGAATTACACTGCATTATTCATCAACAAGTGCTATGTGGAAAAGTACATGATGGACACAGTGACACCATCCTTTAAATAAAAAACCAACAAAACCACTTTAGAGACTTTTTTTATGAAAAAGATGAAAACTCGGGTAACAGATAACTATTGGGTTGAGCATTGCATTAAAATATGACACCGTCTCATAGAAATTTACACACAGTTTACAGAATGCTGGAGTCTATTTTTGAAGCATCTTCCATTTTTGAGAATAGGCTCTAAGTTTTATCGATAATGTCTATCGCCAGGCCATTCTGCTCATTAAAGACGTTCCCATACCAATGATTTAATTCATTAGCTATTAGTAAATTGTCAGTAATTACCTCACCTTCTCTGGACATCATCATTGATACATCATGGCTGACTCCTTTCCTTTCCCTAATATACACAGTTCAAAACAATTAGAGGAACATGTTTTGTAACTTCTGGTATGTGAACGTTAATTTTGTAGTACAGCATACCTTGAGACCTTAGCAGCTCAGGGTATGTCAAATCAAAGTTACACTCTATCTGTAGGTGTAGCCATGCATTAAACTGTCAGGTGACCCCTCAAAACAAAGTGAATAGCGGTGAGTCCGTGTGTCGTTGTGAGGTACACAGACTATTGCGGTCATTTGAGCATGTTATACGTAAACCAGCACATCCCATGAGACATCTTAACGAGGTTCAAGTTGCAAGGGCCGTCACTTTGATCCAGGAAGGATGGACTTTTCGTTGTGTTGCTGTGGATCTCAATGTCTCTCCGTCAGTTATTCAATGCTTGTGGAATCGCTACAGTGAGACAGACCAGTTCACAAGGAGGGTTGGACAAGGTCATGGACGCATGACAACCCCACAGGATGACCGATATCTGACCATCTGTGCGTTGCGGCGTCGTTCAGCAACTGCCAGAGAACTGCAACAAGACCTCAGGAGGGTCACTGGAGTCATGGTGTCTGGCTAGACAGTAAGGAACAGCTTAAGAGAAGCGTCCCTATGACCCAGACGTCCTGTTCGAGTGCCGTGTTTAATGCAGCAACATTTTGTAGCTCGCCTTCTGTTTGCCTGTACCCATGTCAACTGGCAACTTCGCCAATGGAGACCTGTGTTGTTCACAGAAGAGTCCAGATTTTACCTGACACAGCGTGATGGACGTCAACATGTATGCAGATGCTGTGGTGAGCAGTACACGCCAAATGTTGTCCAGTAAGGCAACCGATTCGGACAAGGTTCTGTGATGATGTGGGGTGGCATCAGTATTGATGGCCATACAGATCTTGTCATCATCCGTGGTAATCTTACCGCTGCAGGGTACATCGATAATTCATGTGACCAAATAATATGTCCAAGTTTCTGCCTGTCTATTAACTTCCAAGTGTTAGTTGTAGAGAAATATCTTCTTCTTTTTTTCTGCTAGTGGCTTTACGTTGCACCGACACAGATACGTCTTGTGAAATATCACAACACATTTCAGTTTACTATTATTGCACACATTGTTCCTCTAAATAATAGCATAAATCGTTCACAACTAAAACTATTCTTAGTTATCCCAAAATATTCCCACCCCCACAAATAGTAGGTACATGTTATTTGAAATACTTTGGTATTGCTAAGGGTTAATAGTTGCTGATAGCAAAACATATTTGTCAAAAACTATAATTATTATTGTACCGGGCGGTACACCTCCACGCCGCTAATTTAAACTTTGCGCCAGTTGAAACTCCTCTGCTGGAGGAAGTCTGAACTTTATCTACTGTGTTAATTTTCAAGTTTCTCAGAAGATGTCACTACTTGGAAATTTTGGAGTTTCTGAACTGGGTCGTTTTCGATGTATTTTTGTTTTACCTGTAGTAAGAAGTGTGAACTTTCTCTTCTAGAGGACACTACTGAAGAACTACAATGGTGCACCCTAGTGCGAAGTGAAAGAACTGTTTTTTTGGAGAAAGTTTTATTTCAAAAGTTTGTTCCTTGTTAAATTTCTTTCTGTTATTGTTTAAGTTGGATGTATAACCCTTTCCTTCCCCTTGTTTTGAATTTAGCCAATCCCGAATATCTTTAATTAATTTCTGACCAATCCAATGTATCTTCTCCAACTTGAATATCTTGCTTAACCCTAGCCAATAAAGTTTTTGTGGGCGGGTGTTCTCATTTCCGAAACGCCTCGAACCTTCCACGAGGGTATTTAAACTGCTGATTTTCGGGTCTCTGCGCCACTTCAGTACCAACTTTCGAAGTGTAAAGTACGTAGCAGAGGGCGGGAAGCACCTCTTTCTTCGGGCAGCAGTTCAACAACAAGATAATGGCCGTTTAATAACTTCTTTTCCTGCTAGCTTAGCAGTTTAACTCTCGGGGCGGGTCCGAAGCGTTTCCACCATGTAACTTTTCCCTAAAATGTAAAGACTCTTAGCATCTATTTTCTTTTAAAGCTACATATTGGGATAGAGAGTGCTTATCCCTCTCGAGCTCCCACTCATATTGTTTTGAGGTGAACTTATTTCTCACAACCGATTCTTCCTTAATGTAATGTAAATTGTTCTTTTCTAAAGTCACCTCTGTAGTATGGGATTAGCCCTTGCATTAGCGGCCTAGAGCCAGATTAGGTTTTAAACAAAATGTATTAGGAGTGCAGATCGCCTCCTCTCAAATTGTTATTTTAGAGGTCATGTAATTAACCTTTTCTCACTTAATAGGCCTCAGTAGGTTGGGTATTTTACCCCTGTGTCTATGTCCTTAGAGGACAACTTGAAGGTGGAGTTTGGTATGGCCTTTGATAGGCTTAAAGTTGAGAGCGAGTGGCTCTTTCTCGAAAATTGAGTGTTGTATGCCTCGAGGAGGCTTTTCTGTGTAATTTAGAGCAAGTGCTCCTGGGCATGAATGGGGTTTTCTGCCCCTCTGTTAAATCTTGTTTTGGGGTAAAGTTGGGCTAGTTGCCCAAGAATTGCGAGTTCGGGGCTCGAAGCCCAAATCCTGTAAATACTGTAATTGTACTTTTGTTGCCTTGCTACTCTGTACCTGCCATTTGTGTTATTTCTGAATTTTGGAAAAAATATAACATTGTTAAATTTTAAATTAACTTTAATTTCGTAGCCTGAGACCTGTTCACCCCCGCACCTTCTTTCACCTCTACCTACCACAAAAACTTGGTAACAAGTGGTAGCAGAGCGTGGTTGAATGGGTCTCAAATTAGCCCCTTTTGGCGGCTAAACATTGCTTTGATTCTAACTCTAACAATTTTCTCAGTTGCTGGAATTTTTAAATTTTCCTTTTTCAAAATTGTTCTGTCATCATGCCCGGCCCTCGCGATGTTCTCCATCTTAACTATTTGCGCAAGGAGGAGTTGATCTATGAATTGACTATTAGAAATGTGCAATCTGGAGGCACGGTTGCGGTAGACACAAATAAGCTTAGAGAGTCCCTTGATTTGCCCATTTCCATCCCCACTTTGGGAGAGAAAGAAATTGACGACTCTCTTTCCACGATCACTGATAATACTACTGAGCTAGCATCTGTAGTTAGTTTTTTGAAGAAAATGATCCTTCGCCTAATCAAATTAAGCGTGTGCAAGCCAGGCTATTTCATTTTTCAAATAGAGTTAACGATCTGTTGTCTCTGAAGTTGATTGACGTTCAGAGGAAGGAAGCTAGTATGGTTCCCGAAAATCTTTCTGAATTGTCCAGTAAAGTTACCCAATTGTTAACTGGGGGAGTTCCTCCCAAAACTGATCAACCCGTCACGGTGAATGTAGGTAGCGAGGAAGAGCCTCCTAAGGGAGGTGTCAATAGGAAAACCGTTGCAGCCCAAACAACCTCTGCCCCATTGGACAACGAGTCTGAACGCCGAACCTCGTTGAATAATGTACGTTCTGAATTAACGTCTTTGCCACTTAAAACTTTACCTACTATGTCACCTGGGTTCAGTAGCTTGCCTCATCCATTAGCAATGTTGCTCAGAGGTATCTCGAAGTTTTCTGTTAATACCACCAGTGAAGTTATTTCTTTTTTAAGGTTTTTAGTTGAGTTCCAGGATCATGCCCTTGTTTTTTTCTCTTTCTCCTTGTCAGATTTTGCAAATCATCTATCCCTATGCAATTGGTATTCTCCCAGACAAAATAGTAAGAGCCATTGCCGAGCAATCATCTATCGAGGATTTCCACGCCCACTTGCTAGCTAACTTCATCCCGGCTAGGGCAAGGTCCTCCCTTATTCAGAAGTACTATTATCGTGTACAGCGCTTGGATGAAAACTTGGCAGACTTCATCCAAGATATTAAGTTCTATACTAGGGTGTTTGCTCTTCACTTTCCGGAGGATCAGATTGTACAAGCTATTGTGGAAGGTATCTCACCATCCTATAGGTCATACTTGTGTTTCGCGGCGTGCCCGCAAACCTTCTCCGAACATGAAGCATTGGCAGTCTCAGCGGAAGGAGTTAGATACGCCGATTCCTTGCGTGTCGCGAGAGAACCCCCACATTCTTTTGGTAATCCTCGGCCTCCACCTCGCCGACCAGTCACACCTCGTACATGCTATGCTTGCGGGTCGCCCGACCATCTTCGGAACAAGTGCCAATTGATCAAATCTAGTAGGGCAAATAATGGAGCTGGCTCATCACAAGGCTGTTTTAAATGTGGGGCTTTCTCACATATCGCCAAGAATTGCCCAAATTCAAATAGCACCCCCTCCTGCTCAACTTCTACTGCAACTTCCACCAATGCCAATAATATAAAGTGACTAGTGGCTTCGGCTGAGTCGACTAATCCATCTTCCAGAGGCTCAGCCTCTGGTAAACAGGTCGAAAATTCAGGGACAACTCAGTCTTCAAACTCATCTTTTGAATGCCCCAAAGAGTGTCTTAGGATTGCGGCGGATACCCCCGCACCTGTTCCTTTTCTTAAGATTGAGTTAAATAATGAACCTGTAACAGCTCTATTAGATTCAGGCAGTGTGTGTTCGATTATTTCGGCTGAATGGTATTCAAAATTGAAATCTGTTTGTAAGCTTCCTGACTATTGTTTGTCTGCGATCCAATATGTTTCGGCTAATTCATCTCCATTAGAAATTCTAGGTTCTTTACATGTCAAAATTCGTATTTTTAAATTTACATGGAAAATTAAATTGTTTGTGGCTAAGCACTTGTCTTGCCCCATTATATTGGGAGCCGACTTCATTTCTCACTCTGGTCTTGTGCTCGATCTTCAGAGTAGGTCGTGCACTTTCAAATTTGCGTCTAATTGTAAAATCCCATTATTGAAATTTAATTCTGCATCATGTTCATCTATTTCGCCTACCCAGGATGAGATGTTGTTAGACCTTAGACATCTACCTGAGGAGCAGGCTGATAGTATTCGTAAGCTGTGTCAGTCGTTTCCAGAGGTGTTCTCGGATACTCTTGGTGTTACTGACCTTATCGAATACAAAATTGAGGTCACGGATTCGATTCCTGTCCGTTTTCCGCCATATAGGCTATCTCCACCTAAAATGAAGGCTCTGAAAGAAATCATCGATCAGATGTTGAAGGATGGTATTATTAGGCCCTCTAAGTCGGCGTATTCTTCACCTATTTTTCTAGTCCCGAAACCCCAAGAGGGCTTCAGGCCTGTCATTGATTATAGGGCTCTCAATCGCAAGGTGGTGTTACAATCTGTGCCCCTTCCGGACCTTCATTCTTGCTTTTCATGGTTTCGTAAGGCCAAGTTCTTTACTATCTTGGACCTAAATCAGGCCTACAATCAAATTCCCCTAGCGGAAGGGTCTAAACACCTTACAGCGTTTGCCACGGATTGGAATTTGTATGAATACAACCGCGTGCCTTTCTGGCTCCCCACGGGAGCAGCTGTACTCACTAGATTGCTAGATACGGTCTTCTCCGACATCAAATTTGAGTACTTGTATCACTACCTGGATGATGTCGTCGTATTTTCGGAGACCTTTGAAGAACATCTAGATCATCTGCGAGAAGTTTTTAATCGCCTTCGTAAGGCTGGGTTAACTGTGAAGTTGTCCAAGGTTGCCTTCGCTAAGCCCTCCATGTCATTCCTAGGGCATATTGTGTCACCCGATGGTGTTGCAGTCGATCATTCTAGAACACAGGCCATCCGTGATTTTAAACCTCCTAAGGACATCAAAGGTATCGCCAGGTTCATTGGTATGGTGAATTTCTTCAGGAAGTTTATTCCTAACTTTGCTAATAGAGCGGCGCCCTTGAACCTTCTTCGTAGGAAAGGCATCAAATTCGAGTGGGGACCTTCTCAACAAGCCGCTTTTGAAGATCTTAAATTAGCTCTCTGTAATGCCCCTGTCCTTGCTATGCCTGATTTCTCAAAGAAATTCATCGTCCAAACCGACGCGTCGTCGTCGGCGGTAGCTGCAGTCCTTCTTCAAGAGACTGAACTAGGGAGGCGACCCATCGCCTATGCATCTAGGACTCTATCGGCTCAAGAAGCCAAGTATTCCATATAAGAGCTCGAAGGTTTGGCAGTCTTATTTGCCTTAGAAAAGTTCCGTCTCTATCTGGAACATGTCAAATTCGACCTGGAGACAGATAATCAAGCCTTAAGCTGGGTCTTAGGTAGGCCGCGTCGTAGTGGTCGTATAGCCCGTTGGGCCATCCGTATTTCTGCCTTCCAATTCGATGTCAGGCATATCAGAGGTACCGAAAATGTTGTTGCTGATGGACTCAGCCGTATGTTTTCCAACGACGTTGAGACCCATGAACCGGTCGACAGTTCATCTCCTCCCGAGTCCATGCTATCTGATGTTAATGCCATCTTAACAGATGCTCCCATGCTCTTTAGGGATATCGAGAAATACCAACGTGAAGATCCGACGCTGGCTCCGATAATGGAAACCCTTTCTTCTGGGGAACATGTCGTCCCTTATGTTCTGAGGAATGGTGTTTTATGTTGCCCATCGAGGCATGATAAGATGATGAAGGTTGTCGTTCCAGCTGTTCTTGTACCTATGATCTTCAAGTACTATCATGAGACCCCATTAGGCGGGCATCTTGGTATCTTTAAAACTCGTGAAAAGATTCGTGAAAGATTCATCTGGAAGGGTATGGACGGTGAAATCCGTGAACTAGTAAAGGCTTGTAAATCCTGTTTGCTTAGTAAACCAACCATGTCCACCAAGGTAGGCCTGTTGTCTTCTCATCAAGCGTCGCGCCCCATGGAACGCCTGTATATTGATTATGTAGGACCCTTCCCCCAGTCAAAGGGAAATGCCAACAAGTTCATCCTTGTATGTGTAGATGGTTTTACAAGATTTTCCTGGTTATTTCCGACTAAGCTGGCTACCGCTCAGTCCACCATTACTTGTCTAAATTCTATCTTTGCTTCTTTTGGTCCGTGTCAATATATTGTGTCTGATAATGCTAAGGCTTTCACATCAAATCATTTTCGTAAATTCTGTTTTGACCTGTCCATCTCTCATGTGACGACTTCTGCTTATTACCCTCAACCATCTTTGGCTGAACGGGTTAATCGTAATATCAGGTCCGCGCTTATGGCCTATCATCATGAAGATCATTCCAGGTGGGACACGTCCCTGCATTGGTTAGCTTTTGCTTTGAATTCGGCGGTTCATGAATCACATAAATTTACTCCAGCGTCTTTGATGTTCAAGTTTGTTCCCAACACGCCGCTCTCTAACCTCTGGTCTCTGAGTGACATTCTACCGGAGACAATAGACCCGGACAACATTAAAGATCTTTGGAAGAAGGCTAAAGCCAATCTTAAGGTGTCTCATGAAAAGGTTAGGGAAAGATATGATCGTGGACGGAGACCCGCCAATTTGAAGGTAGGCGACCAGGTGATGGTCAAGAATTTTGTTCCCGCGGGCAAGCTTGCCCCCAGATTTCATGGGCCGTGTACTATTCTTGATTTCCTTACGCCGGTTACGTTGTTATTAAGTAATCCAGCCACCGAGAGGATATTTAGGGTTCACCTGTCGCAGGTGAAACCGGTATAATTTCTGTACTAATTTGTTTCATATGATTTTGAAAGAAATATGAAGGTTATATTTTTGAGGGGTTTCACTTTTAAGGCCTTCTGCCCTTTCTATAATATTTTTTTTATATTTAAGCATTTATTGTAAACCCTACCCGCAAAGTTAAACTGCCATCCTGTCCTTGCCACGGCCATTACCAAGCTCCCGTCTCCTGCTCCACAACACACAGTGGCTTGCTTATGAAAAGAATTTCTCCACGCCGCTGGCCCCTCAACCTCACCACAATGAATGTACCCTCCTATCAGTCTGGTTCAACAAAAATTCTGCCGTCGAGCTTTAATGTTTCAGTGCTCCCGCAGCCGCGCGGCGCCGTGCCGCGACTGGGATAGAGGAAGGGCCCCCTCTACTCCAGCGAGGTCGACCTGTACACGGCGAGCCGGAGCCCTCCTCCCGGCCAAGGCTGATGTGCGGCGCACAACCTGCTACTTGCCCGCAGCCTGTATATGTTCGCCGCGGGCGCGGCGTGCTTCAACACCTCTACTCCCCTCATAGTGCGGGCGAGCGGTATCTCAGGGTACTTGAGGGGTCCGAGCGACCTCCTCTGGACTCAAGCAGCGGCGGCTGGCCTGGCCGTCAAAGTCATCGGCAACTGATATATTTAGTCAGTTACATGGAAGTTTCACATCAACAATTATTACCTTTTTGGATTTTACTGCAATATCTGGTGGACTTAGAAAATTTTCTTCTCGTTCAAGAATTTAAAGTTTTTCCTTCAGAATTCAACTTCTACAAACATAAAGACATTACATCAGCAATAACTATAAAGAATTTTGAAACTGAGTCCAATCATTTTTAGAAAACTTGTTGGCAAATACTTCCGCAATTTATCTCCATATCAACATCATAACTTGAACCTTGTTTTCAAACAAATTTCATGTGTCACCCCTGGAGGGACCTTTGGGGGGGGAGGTCTGTACCGAGAGGTACACCTCCACGCCGCTAATTTAAACTTTGCGCCAGTTGAAACTCCTCTGCTGGAGGAAGTCTGAACTTTATCTACTGTGTTAATTTTCAAGTTTCTCAGAAGATGTCACTACTTGGAAATTTTGGAGTTTCTGAACTGGGTCGTTTTCGATGTATTTTTGTTTTACCTGTAGTAAGAAGTGTGAACTTTCTCTTCTAGAGGACACTACTGAAGAACTACAATGGTGCACCCTAGTGCGAAGTGAAAGAACTGTTTTTTTGGAGAAAGTTTTATTTCAAAAGTTTGTTCCTTGTTAAATTTCTTTCTGTTATTGTTTAAGTTGGATGTATAACCCTTTCCTTCCCCTTGTTTTGAATTTAGCCAATCCCGAATTTCTTTAATTAATTTCTGACCAATCCAATGTATCTTCTCCAACTTGAATATCTTGCTTAACCCTAGCCAATAAAGTTTTTGTGGGCGGGTGTTCTCATTTCCGAAACGCCTCGAACCTTCCACGAGGGTATTTAAACTGCTGATTTTCGGGTCTCTGCGCCACTTCAGTACCAACTTTCGAAGTGTAAAGTACGTAGCAGAGGGCGGGAAGCGCCTCTTTCTTCGGGCAGCAGTTCACAACAAGATAATGGCCGTTTAATAACTTCTTTTCTTGCTAGCTTAGCAGTTTAACTCTCGGGGCGGGTCCGAAGCGTTTCCACCATGTAACTTTTCCCTAAAATGTAAAGACTCTTAGCATCTATTTTCTTTTAAAGCTACATATTGGGATAGAGAGTGCTTATCCCTCTCGAGCTCCCACTCATATTGTTTTGAGGTGAACTTATTTCTCACAACCGATTCTTCCTTAATGTAATGTAAATTGTCCTTTTCTAAAGTCACCTCTGTAGTATGGGATTAGCCCTTGCATTAGCGGCCTAGAGCCAGATTAGGTTTTAAACAAAATGTATTAGGAGTGCAGATCGCCTCCTCTCAAATTGTTATTTTAGAGGTCATGTAATTAACCTTTTCTCACTTAATAGGCCTCAGTAGGTTGGGTATTTTACCCCTGTGTCTATGTCCTTAGAGGACAACTTGAAGGTGGAGTTTGGTATGGCCTTTGATAGGCTTAAAGTTGAGAGCGAGTGGCTCTTTCTCGAAAATTGAGTGTTGTATGCCTCGAGGAGGCTTTTCTGTGTAATTTAGAGCAAGTGCTCCTGGGCATGAATGGGGTTTTCTGCCCCTCTGTTAAATCTTGTTTTGGGGTAAAGTTGGGCTAGTTGCCCAAGAATTGCGAGTTCGGGGCTCGAAGCCCAAATCCTGTAAATACTGTAATTGTACTTTTGTTGCCTTGCTACTCTGTACCTGCCTTTTGTGTTATTTCTGAATTTTGGAAAAAAAATATAACCTTGTTAAATTTTAAATTAACTTTAATTTCGTAGCCTGAGACCTGTTCACCCCCGCACCTTCTTTCACCTCTACCTACCACAAAAACTTGGTAACAATTATTATTATTATTATTATTATTATTATTATTATTATTATTATTATTATTATTATTGAAAATCTAGGAAAATTTTGCTTTAACTAACAAAATTCATTAGTTTATTTGACAATCAGTGAACAAAATAAGAGAGATGTACCTCGTTAAGTAAACAGCCACATCGAAAATTGGTTGAAAGCACTCCAACAAGGCGTCTCACTTCCCGCTATATAGGTAGTGTAAGTCAGTCAAATTTCAGAAATGATCATCACTGGATTGAAAAACTTTGCAAAGTACCTATCCTAAATCCATTTACTAACTGAACTAACTAACTGAAATAACTAACTCAGGTTTATCAATTTTTTTTATTGTTGTTGTTACATTTTAAGTTTACTCATTTTTATGTTCAACAGTGCGAGCCTCAATCAAGCTGGCGGTCATTCCCTGGACTGTGCCTGGACGAATTGATGATGCAGTAGCTGCTTGACCCATACAGCTCGCCCAATGATGTAATTGTCTTTGCTAGTGTTGATAAGTTCCCGTACAGCACAATTGCTTCTTATATAACAGTAATTTATCAGTCTAGTGCACATCTTGGCTGCTGAAATAAGAATTGAACAGCATATTTCGTGTGCTGTACATTTTTAAACATAAATCCTCTGGGAGAGTGAGAAAATCTTGAACAAATTCAAAATTGTGTGTTTATTTCTGGGAGAGTGAGAAGAGAATACTGCGTACAATTTTCTGAAGCACAAGTGCCAACATGTTAGGGAATTAAGAACATGTTAAATAAATTCAAAACTGTGGGTTCAGTTCTGAACAAAACACAAGCTGAACAATTAATTGTTGAACAACTGATGAAAATATTCAGAATACTTATGAAAGACTTGAGCAACCACCAAACAATTTTGAGGGAAACTGGCTCAGCAAAGTAAGATTTCATGTTCTTCTGCAAGGCAAGCAGCAAGATAACTGAAATTTGAGTGGATTTATATGCGTGGATGTGTTTATTCGGAAAATAACCAATATTGGTCACGTTAGAGTAATAATAATTGTTACAGTGTTTTAGTGGATCAGCAGAGGTGAAAGAAGGTGTGGGCTGGAATGGGTCTAACTACAAGTCTGAAAGATGAATTTAAAAATTTAAATAAAGGTTATATTTTCAACAGACAACACAATTTAACAACTTTTCACTAGGTGAAATAACAATGAAAATTCAGGTACGATAGTAGTTTTACAAATAAAGCACAAGAGGTCTTTACAAATTCTGGGCTACGAGCCCCAAAGTTTAACAATTTCTGAGCTCTCAGCTCACAACCACAAATTACCAAAGGGCAGAAAATCCCAAATTACATGGAGCATTTACTCCCACCTCATAATGTCAAGCCTCCTAGAGGCATCTTTCAAAATACCAGAAAGAGCTGACCCGCTCTCAATTGTCCAAGCCTATTAAAGGCAATAACAGATTATTACACTAAACTGCCATCAAGGCACAAGTTATAATGGAACAGGGGTACCTCGTACCCAATCTACTGGGCCTTCACAGGAAGGAAAACAAAACGAGTTAAGTTAATGGCCCAAAATACAAAGCTGAATGGAGGCGAGTACTTGCACTCCTACATGAAAGCTTGTTAAAACCTAAGTGGCGCTAGGCCGATACACAGGGGCTATTCCCACACTATATATGTGACCCGTATAAGAAAATTTTAACACATTAGGAAAGATTAGAAAATCAGTTACGAAAACATAGTCACCTCAAGTCAAAATGAAGGGGAGCTCGAGAGGGTAAAGCACTCTCTATCCCCGATGTACATTTAAAGTAAATAGAAGGTGTTACATAAGCCGGCACTAAGTTACATTTTTAAACGGGTAGGATACTTTGAAAAGGTTTCGAACCTTCCCCGGGGGTTAAACTGCTGAGCAAGAAATAAATAAAGATGTTAAGAGGCCATTACCTTGTTGAAGAACGGCTGCCTGAAGAGAGAGGCTCTTCCTGCCCCTGCTACATATCCACACACTGAGCTAGATGTTGTTCAAGTGGCGAAGAGCTGGGAAAATCAGCAGTTTTTAAACCCTCGTGGAAGATTCGAGACCTTTCATGAATAATAGAGACACACCCACTCAACTTTATTGGGTAGCTAAGAGTTACACATGGAAATTCGAAGAAGAAACCTCTGATAGGTGGAAAATTAATTACAGAAATTACTGATTGGCTAAGTTCAAAACAGGTGGAAAGAAAGCTTAAAATTACCAACCCACAAATGAAAGAACAAAATTTAGTAAAGACCAAAACTTATAAATACAAAATTTCTTCAACAAAAGTTCCTTCACTTCGCACCTGGGTGCATGATCATAGTTTTCTGGGTAGAGACATCTGTTAGCGAATGTCCACACTTCTTGATAATTAGTAAACAAAAATAATTTGAAATTAACACAGTGACATCTTCAGATAAACGGTTGAATTAATTCAGTTTTAAAGTTCAGAGTTTCAGCTGTAGAGGAGTAATTTAAAGTGGAAAATTCAAATGTGTGGCGTATAGGTGTACCAACCGGTACAGACCTCCCCCCCCCCCAAAAGTCCTTCCAAGGGGTGACACAGAAGAACGTTGAATAAAATTATTTTCCAAAACAAAAGTTCAACTTGAAGAAAATTTTGCTTCCCTGGTGATAGATTTGTTGAAGTACATAGAAGAAACGTTAATCAATGAAACAGTCTCTTAATATTGAAGAAGAAGAATTTTGAAGAAAGGAAAAAATTTCGAAGTCTTTTTGTTGATAACTTGTTAGACTCCATATTTAGAATGTCTTGTTTGCCGTAGAATACCAGGTACATGTTGCTACTTTTAACGGCAAGACCAGCCGCCACTGCCAAAGTCCAGTCGAGGTCACCCGGACCCCTCAAGTACCCTGAGATACCTCTCTCCGCACTATGAGAGGAGTAGTCGTGATGAAGCACGCCGCAGATGCAAGGTTTGTTTACAGTCCAGAGATAAGCTGGCGGATGGTGCGCCGCGCATCAACCTTTGCCGGGAGATGGACTCCGGCACACCGTACACAGGTTGACATCACTGGAGTGGAGTGGGCCCGTACCCCACCTCAGTGGTGGTACGGCGCCGCACGGCTGTGGGGACACTGATACAAAAAGATCTTGGCGGCAGAATTTTGTTGACATATGATTTCTTATTTTAGGGTACGATCTTGTTGGTGAGGCAGAGGGGTCAGCGGCGTGTAAAATTTTTATTGCCACTGGTATGGTTTAGCAGGAGATGGGAGCTTGGTAATGGCCGTACAGGAAAGGGCAGCAGAATAACCCACGTGTAGGGTCTTACATCAAATATTTATTACAATAACAATTAAACTATATTGGGGCAGAAGGCCTCTGAAAAAAATATATATAACCTTTACGCCGCTGCAACACATAGATGGCTAAGTTAACAATGACTCTACAGGGGTTTAATTTGTGATATATGTACCCTAAAGATCCTCTCAATGGCTGGATTGCTAACTAACAATGTTACTGGAGTTAGGAAATCCAAAATTATGCACGGCCCATGAAATCTGGGGGCAAGCTTGCCCGCGGGAACAAAGTTCTTGACCATAACTTGGTCTCCTACCTTTAAATTGGTGGGCCTCCGTCCACGATCATATCTTTCCCTAACCTTCTCATGAGAAATTTTAAGGTTGGTTTTAGCCTTCTTCCATAGATCTCTAATATTATCTGGATCTATTGTCTCAGGTAGAATATCACTAAGAGACCAAAGGTTAGAGAGCGGCATGTTGGGAACAAACTTAAACATCAAGGAAGCTGGAGTAAACTTATGAGATTAATGAACCGCCAAATTCAAAGCGAAAGCTAACCAATGCAAGGACGTGTCCCACCTAGGATGATCATCATGATGATAGGCAATTAGGGTCGACCTAAGATTACGATTGACCCGTTCAGCTAGAGATGGTTGAGGATAGTATGCAGACGTATTCACATGAGAGGTGGACAGATCAAAACAGAATTTACAGAAGAGATTGGAGGTGAAAACTTTAGCATTGTCAGAAACAATATATTGACACGGACCAAAAGAAGCGAATATGGAATTTAAACATGAAATGGTGGACTGAGCGGTGGCCAGCTTAGTCGAAAATAACCAGGAAAATCTTGTAAAATCATCTACACACACAAGGACAAATTTATTGGCATTCCCCTTTGATTGGGGGAAGGGTCCTACGTAGTCGATGTAAAGTCGTTCCATGGGGCGCGACGATTGGTGAGAAGCCAATAAATCTAGCTTAGTGGACATGGTAGGTTTACTCAGCCAACAAGTTTTAAAAGCTTTTACCAATTCACGAATTTCACCGTCCATACCTTTCCAAATGAACATTTCTCGGATCTTTTCTCGTGTTTTGAAGATGCCTAAATGACCCCCTAATGGGGTCTCATGGTAGTATTTGAAGATCATAGGTACAAGGACAGCTGGAACCACAACTTTCATCTTCTTATCATGCCTCGACGGGCAACATAAAACACCATTGCTCAGCACATAAGGGACTACACGTTCCCGAGAAGAAAAGGGTTTCCATGATCGGGGCCAGCGTCGGATCTTCACGTGGATATTTTTCGATATCCCGAAACAACATGGGAGCATCTGTTAGAATGGCATTTACACCGGGAGATATGGACTCGGGAATTGAAGAACTGTCTTCCTATTCAAGGGGCTCTACCTCGTCGGAAAACATACGGCTTAGTCTGTCAGCAACAAAGTTTTCAGTTGCTCTTACGCGTTTGGACAAAGAATTTCTTCGAAAATCAGGCATAGCAAGAACAGGGGCATTACACAGAGCTAATTTGAGATCTTCGAAAGCGGCTTGTTGAGAAGGCCCCCACTCAAATTTGACGCCTTTCCTACGCAGTAAGTTCAAGGGCGCCGCTCTATTAGCAAAGTTAGGAATAAATTTCCTGAAGAAATTCACCATACCAATGAACCTGGCAATTCCTTTGATGTCCTTAGGAGGTTTGAAATCATGGATGGCCTGTGTTCTAGAATGATCTACAGCGACACCATCGGGCGACACAATATGCCCTAGAAATGACATGGAAGGTTTAGCGAAAGCAACTTTGGACAGCTTAACTGTTAACCCTGCCTTATGAAGGCGATTAAGGACCTCTTTCAGATGATCAAGGTGTTCTTCAAAGGTCTCAGAAAATACATCATCAAGATAATGGTATAGATACTCAATTTGATGTCGGAGAAGACCCTGTCTAGCAGTCTCGTAAGCACAGCTGCTCCCGTGGGGAGCCCGAAAGGCACGCGGTTGTATTCATACAAGTTCCAATCAGTGGCAAACGCTGTAAGATGTTTAGATTCTTCCGCCAGAGGGATCTGGTTATAAGCCTGATTGAGGTCTAAGATGGTGAAGAATTTAGCCTTTCGAAACCATGAAAAACAAGAATGAAGGTCTGGAGGGGGCACAGATTGTAACACCACCTTCCGATTGAGAGCCCTATAATCAATCACAGGCCTGAAGCCACCTTGGGGTTTCGGAACAAGGAAAATAGGCAATGAATATGCCGACTTAGAGGGCCGAATTATACCATCTTTCAACATCTGATCTATGATCTCTTTCAGAGCCTTCATTTTAGGTGGAGATAACCTATAAGGAGGAAATCGAACAGGGATCGAATCCATAACCTCAATCTTGTATTCGATGAGGTCAGTAACTCCAAGAGTATCAGAGAAAACTTCTGGAAATGACTGACACAACTTGCGAATACTCTCAGCCTGGTCCTCGGCTAGATGTGTAAGGTCTAACAACATCTCATCCTGGGTAAGCGAAACAGATGAACATGATACAGAATTACATTTTAGTAAAGTGATTTTGAAATTACTTGCAAATTTGAAGGTGCACGACTTGCTCTGAATGTCGAGCACTAGACCGGTGTGCGACATGAAATCCGCCCCCAATATAATGGGGCAAGACAAGTGCTTAGCCACAAACAGTTTAACTTTCCAAGTAAATTTTGCAATTCTAATTTTGGCATCTAGGGAAGCTAGAATTTCTAAAGGAGAGGAGTTTGCCGAAATGCATTGAACCGAAGACGAACAGTAATTAAGAAGTTTGCAAACAGATTTTAATTTGGAGTACCACTCGGCCGAAATAATGGAACACACACTGCCAGAATCTAATAGAGCAGTTACAGGTTCATTATTCAATTTACTTTTGAGAAATGGAACAGGTGCTGGGGGATCCGCCGCAATCTTAAGACATTCTTTGGGACCTTCAAAAGATAAATTAGAAGACTTAGTTTTCCCTGAGATTTGATCGTATTCAACCGGGGCTGAGCCTGAATAAGGTGGACACGCCGACTCAGCCGATGCCACTAGTCACTTTTGATTATTGGTGGAAGTTGCACCCAAAGTTGAGCAGGAGGGAGTGCTATTCGAATTCGGGCAATTTTTGGCAATATGGGAAAAAGCGCCGCATTTAAAACAGCCTCGAGATGACCCTGCTCCATTCTTTGCCCCGTTGGATTTAATCAAAGGGCACTTGTTTGCGGTTTACAATGGTTCGGCGACGTGGAGGCCGAAGATTACTTAAAGAAGGAGGGGGCTCCCTCGCCACACATAGTGTGGCGGCATATCTAACCCCTTCGGCTGAGACAGCCATAGCTTCCAACTCGGCAAAAGTTTGCGGACGCGACGCAAAGCACAAATATGACCTGTAAGATGGTGAAATTCCTTCCACAATGGCCTGTACAATTTGGTCTTCAGGAAAATGAAGAGCAAATACCCTCGTGTAAAATTTAATGTCTTGGATGAAGTCGGCAAGGTTTTCATCCAGACGCTGTTCACGGTAATAGTACTCCTGAATTAGTGATGACCTAGGTTGAGCCGGAATAAAATTAGCTAACAGATGGGCGTGAAATTCTTCTATAGATGATTGATCAGCAATTGCTGTTACTATCTTGTCTGAGAGAACACCAATGGAATAGGGGTAAATAATCTGAAGAATTTGACACGGGGAAAGCGAAAATACAAGCGCATGATCTTGGAACTCAAATCATCAATACGGACAATGAAGCTGATAGATTATAGTAACGTCACTGGTAGAGTTAACAGAAAACTTAGAAATATCCCTGAGCAACATTGCTACTGGATGAGGCAAACTACTGAATCCGGGTGACATAGTAGGTAAAGGCCTAGGGGGCGGAGAAGCTGTTTCAGAGGGTGCATTATTCAACACAAAGGGTGGAATGGATGTGCGCCGACCGGACTCAGTTTCTAATGGGACAGATGTTTGTTGGACTCCTACAGATTTCCTATTTTCTTCCCCCGTTGGAGAATGCTCCTCGCTAACCGTGTTTACCATAGTGGGTTGGTCGGTTTTTGGGGGTACTGCCCCAGTTAACAATAGGCTAACCTTACTGGACAGTTTGGAAAGGTTTTCAAGAACAGCACTAGCCTCCTTCCCTTGAATATCATTCAACTTAAGAGACAATAGATCACTAACTCTATTGGAAAAATGGTACAATCTAGCTTGTACACGTTTAAGTTGATTAGGTGATGCATCACCCCCTTCAAAAAACTAACTACAGATGCCAGCTCAGTAGCATTATCAGTGATCGTGGAGAGAGCGTCGTCAATCTCTTTCTCTCCCAAAGTTGGGATGGTAATAGGCAAATCAAGGGAATCTTTAAGCTTATTGTTATCTACCGCAACCGTGCCTCCAGATTGAACATTTCTAATTGTTAATTCATAGATCAATTCCTCCTTGCGCAAATTGCCGGGATGGAGGACATCGCGAGGGCCGGACATGATGACAAACGATTGACGAATTTAGAAAGTACGAAAGAAAATTCCAGCGACGGAGAAAATTGTTAGAGTTCAAACAAAAGCAATGTTTACTCGTTAAAAGGGGCTAAATTGAGACCCATTCAACCACGCGCTGCTACCACTTGTTACCGTGTTTTGGTGGATCAGCAGAGGTGAAAGAAGGTGCGGGCTGGAATGGGTCTAACTACAAGTCCGAAAGATGAATTAAAAATTTTAAATAAAGGTTATATTTTCAACAGACAACACAATTTAACAACTTTTCACTAGGTGAAATAACAATGAAAACTCAGGTATGATAGTAGTTTTACAAATAAAGCACAAGTTAAGAGGTCCTTACAAATTCTGGGCTACAAGCCCCAAAGTTTAACAATTCCTGAGCTCTCAGCTCACAACCACAAATTACCAAAGGGCAGAAAATCCCAAATTACATGGAGCATTTACTCCCACCTCATAATGTCAAGCCTCTTAGAGGCACCTTTCAAAATACCAGAAAGAGCTGACCCGCTCTCAATTGTCCAAGCCTATTAAAGGCAATAACAGATTATTAAACTAAACTGCCATCAAGACGCAACTTATAATGGAACAGGGGTACCTCGTACCCAATCTATTGGGCCTTCACAGGAAGGAAAACAAAACGAGTTAAGTTAATGGCCCAAAATACAAAGCTGAATGGAGGGGAGTACTTGCACTCCTACATGAAAGCTTGTTAAAACCTAAGTGGCGCTAGGCCGATACACAGGGGCTATTCCCATACTATATAGGTGACTTGTATAAGAAAATTTTAACACATTAGGAAAGATTAGAAAATCAGTTACGAAAACATAGTCACCTCAAGTCAAAATGAAGGGGAGCTCGAGAGGGTAAAGCACTCTCTATCCCCGATGTACATTTAAAGTAAATAGAAGGTGTTTACATAAGCCGGCACTAAGTTACATTTCTAAACGGGTAGGATACTTTGAAAAGGTTTCGAACCTTTTCCGGGGGTTAAACTGCTGAGCAAGAAAGAAATAAAGATGTTAAGAGGCCATTACCTTGTTGAAGAACGGCTGCCTGAAGAAAGAGGCGCTTCCCGCCCCTGCTACATATCCACACACTGAGCTAGATGTTGTTCAAGTGGCGAAGAGCTGGGAAAATCAGCAGTTTTTAAACCCTCGTGGAAGATTCGAGACCTTTCATGAATAAAAAAGACACACCCACTCAACTTTATTGGGTAGCTAAGAGTTACACATGGAAATTCGAAGAAGAAACCTCTGAAAGGTGGAAAATTAATTACAGAAATTACTGATTGGCTAAGTTCAAAACAGGTGGAAAGAAAGCTTAATATTGCCAACCCACAAATGAAAGAACAAAATTTAGTAAAGACCAAAACTTATAAATACAAAATTTCTTCAACAAAAGTTCCTTCACTTCGCACCTGGGTGCATGATCATAGTTTTCTGGGTAGAGACATCTGTTAGCGAATGTCCACACTTCTTGATAATTAGTAAACAAAAATAATTTGAAATTAACACAGTGACATCTTCAGATAAACGGTTGAATTAATTCAGTTTTAAAGTTTAGATTTTCAGCTGTAGAGGAGTAATTTAAGGCGGAAAATTCAAATGTGCGGCGTATAGGTGTACCAACCGGTACAATAATAATAATAATAATAATAATAATAATAATAATAATAATAATAATAATAATAATAATAACAATAATAACTTTTAGAAGGCCATCTGTAATGTGAACATTGATCTGTGTATCCAAAGAGGTTTCGAACCTACTATCAATTTATGTCCCCCTCTGGTGGGAGGATGGACAATTAATTTTGAAAGAAATTTTTAGTTTCTAGGTTTACATAACTGAAATGTTTGTAGATTGTTTTTGTATTCTAAGATTACTAGCATTGCTATTTCTTCCTTCTTCATGAAATTATCAACCAATCAGAAATTTTGGGTATTTATTAAATTAGCCAATCAGAATCGAGGGTGTACAGGACTTTGGCCTAGAGAGTTCTGGAAACTTCTCCTCCACTATAAAGGCTGGGACCTTTTGGGCCATGTTGTTTTTTCCATCATTCCAGTCCAGAGGTTTAGAGTGCGTACGTAGTGGAGTCAGGGAGCAAGCCTTGACCTCCATCGGAAGGCCCACCAGCTCAAGGTAATGGCAGACTTTTTTCAGTATGTGATAGTTTCAGATAGCTGACTTGAGGGGAAGGTTTTAAAATTCATTCTGAATGTAAAATTATAATGTTTAATATCATCTTCTAAATGTAAATTTTCAGACAAGTCTGAGGACTTTATTCTAACTTTGGGAGTAAAGAGTGTTCACCCTCTTGGTATTGGGATGACTACAATTTTGTAAAATTTTAAAATTTACCTCTTCTTTTGGATCTTAATATTTTCTCCATTTAGTCATCCTCTGTAGTATAGGCTTAGCCTCTGTAACTTAGGACTATAAGCCCACATAGGATTTTGAGTGTTTCAAAGTGTATTTCCAAAGGAGTGCAAGTGTTCACCTCCTAGCATTTTGTTTATGGCTGATATCTTGAACCTTTTCTTTTTTGATCACTAAGGCTCCTTTTATACTTACATGCCACATGCTACATGCCACATGCTTGGAGCCAGGCATGTGGCGTTCGCCCTTGGAAAGGACCCTTTTATAGTTTCGTTTCAGTCGAGCAGGTGCAATGGCAGAGTTTACAACTAAAGTATTCGCACTTGCATACCTCTGCGAGATAATGGCAAGAAAAAAGAAGAAGAAAAGGCACTTCAGTTTTCATCCTCTGAACATTGAAATATATATGATAGGAGCTTTCAAAACCCTTTACACTGGCCTACGAGAGGACTAAACAATGTTTGTAATTATTTTAAGATGACCTCAAAATCATTTTGATGAATTATTTGGAAAAATAGAATGTCAGTTCCATATTAAGAAAACATTTCATGCCCAATGGAGCGGTTCTGTGTAACTCTGAGATATGTATATTTTTCTTTCGGCATACACTAAGTTCTACAATCTACAGATGTATTAAATACAAAGAACATTATATAAAATACCATGTAAACAAGTAAATTGTTTCTAAAATTATGTTTGTAACTTTAGCTTTCAGTGAAGTTCATTGTCCTTTGCATATTGCTGACTATTCACTTCACGTTTAAAACTATTCGGTACTTGCTGATTTCCAAGAATGTGCAGATTCTTACAGGCAAATATATGATGACCGGCGTTGATGTGGATGATTATAGTGAATTTGGAATTGACCTGGATCAGACAAAGATGTAGAAAGTTGGTTTGGGAGGACATTACTCAATTGGGACTGACCCGAATCGGTTTGGTTTCGAGAGTGTGCATTATATGAATCTCTTCATACGTAGGGATGATAACTCTGCAAAATTACTCCCACGCCTTATTCCGAAGATCTCGGTTTTTGTAGTCTTCGTTACCTGGATCCCATAATACCTATCTACACTGCATTCGCTAATGAGCAGTTCCGTATCTAACCCAGCATCCATTGTCCTGGTTAGCACTCGACTAGACCACAAACTGTACTGAACCGTCCGGCATAAAGCGTTGACTACTATAAACATCCCCATAAGGCTTTGGTCCCACCCGCGTGGCGTGACATGTCAGGCGTGGCGGCCACCTGCTCGTCCCGACCCGCCTCAGTCACATGCCTCGCGGGAGAAAGGGACCGCGAGACGCGAGCAGGTAAGTATAAAATGGTCCCATTTAAACAATGTTAATTCGCATGCTTGGCATGTGGCGCGTAGCATGTGGCATGTAACTATAAAAGGAGCCTAAGGCCATGCAGAATGGGCAGTTATTGCCTCTGTTAAATTTTATCTATTCATAGTCAAGTGTAAATCAGACTGTCGAGCGGGGAAGACAGTAAAACTGTTTTGTAATGATCTACTGTAAAATTTAGATTGTGCCTTGGAGAGGCCAGATTGTAATAAGTCTTGGAGCGCAGTCTCCTAGAGTATTAATTGAATGCAGCAATGGTGCTCTTTTGAGTAATGTAACTTTGGAGCTACAAGTTCATTCTACAAATTATTGTGTACCTGAACTTTGATCATTCTTGTTATTTGAGCCGACGAGCTTCTGCTTTGTTGTTGTTGTTGTTTACCAAAGTTTAAAATCAGGAAAAAAGGAAAGAAATAAAATTTCCAATTTGAGTGTTTTTAAATTATGCTTTGATCTTTCCTCTGTCCACCCATTCATGCCTGCAACTTCTTACACCTCTGCAACCTACCAAAACACAGTAATAATAATAATAATAATAATAATAATAATAATAATAATAATAATAATAATAATAACAGCATTTATCATCACATTGGAGTCCAAAAATAATGACTGAAACTACTTCATGACCTTAAAGTAAAAGTCTGGTATGCTATTAATGCTGAAATAATATTGTAGGATCAATTTTTTTAACACTGCCATTAATTCTAGTAGGGTTGGGCAGACCGGAACATTCAGTTGTTCCACAACATTAGGAGCTTGAGGTGGAGTGTTTCAGTACAGAGTGCCGGCACATGGGACATGGGACTGTAACTGCATCGCAGAGAGAACTTCGAAAGGCAATATGACATGCTCCGCATGAGCTGGAATATGCCTGTACCGAACATGCTGTGTCAAGGCCGCACTAGATAGATTAGTTGGCCTTGGCTGTGTCTGACTGTCGATACCGGCTGTGTGCCGCCCTGTGCTGGAGTGTAAACATTTTTTCATCCAGTTATATCTTTAATTCCAAAGCGATGACCTATATTTTTTGTGGGCTTAAAAGTTTCCTGAAAGTCCAAATTAATTTTTAACGTCAATCCCCGAGAAAGTGTTGAAGGAAATTTTCGAGATATTAAAGAAGGTAAATGGAAGTTGAGAGGGAAGGAATTCGAAGTGCAGAGAGCATAACACCACGAAAGTACAACAATGTTGTCATCCAGTTATATTTTTAATTCCAAAGCGATGACCTATATTTTTCTTGGGCTTAAAGGTTTCCTTAAAGTCCAAATTAATTTTTAACATCAATCCCTGAGAAAGTGTTCAGGGAAATTTTTGAGATATTAAAGAAGGTAAATGGAAGTTGAGAGGGAAGGAATTCGAAGTGCAAAGAGCATAACAGCACGAAAGTAATTAAACCGTACGAAAGACGGTAAACTTTGCATAATGTCACATCAAAGTCCTGTTCAGGACTTTTTTACTAGAAGAAAACCGGACAGAGTGAAATGCAATTTATGTTCTTCTATTTTGTCTGCAAATTTTAACCGGCACAATGACAAGACATTTCAAACATAAACATCCCACAGTTTTCATTTTTGTGTTCTGCGTGTATATTGTGTACGTGAATAGAGTACAGGTCCGCCTCTGTGGTGTAGTGGTTAGTGTGATTAGCTGCCACCCCCGGAGGCCCGGGTTCGATTCCCGGCTCTGCCACGAAATTTGAAAAGTGGTACGAGGGCTGGAACGGGGTCCACTCAGCCTCGGGAGGTCAACTGAGTAGAGGTGGGTTCGATTCCCACCTCAGCCATCCTGGAAGTGGTTTTCCGTGGTTTCCCACTTCTCCTCCAGGCGAATGCCGGGATGGTACCTAACTTAAGGCCACGGCCGCTTCCTGCCCTCTTCCTTGCCTATCCCTTCCAATCTTCCCATCCCTCCACAAGGCCCCTGTTCAGCATAGCAGGTGAGGCCGCCTGGGCGAGGTACTGGTCATTCTCCCCAGTTGTATCCCCCGACCAAGAGTCTGAAGCTCCAGGACACTGCCCTCGAGGCGGTAGAGGTGGGATCCCTCGCTGAGTCCGAGGGAAAAACCGAACCTGGAGGGTAAACAGATGATGATGATGATGATGAATAGAGTACAGACGAATGTTTCTTCAACTGTGCAAGTATACTTTTAACTGGTTAAAATAACATTGTGAAATTTGTAAACACATGTACTGCCAGTGTAATCGTGACAGGTATATTTCAGAATGAATGAAAACATTCTTATCCTAAAAAGAAAATTTAGACATGATTTTTTGGGTGAGTATTTCATTCAGAGTTCCAACTGCTTTCTCATGTGCTGTAAGGTTTTATCCTGGCCCTAATTACTCACAATACAGGCCAATACATTCAACTGGTGAAAATATTCTTGAATTAGTTACTTTTAAACACCTGCACTGCCATTGTAACCGTGTTATGTGTATTTCCTATTGACCAGAAAAATCTTAACCTAAAAGTAGCCTTTAAACGTGATTATTGGGCACAAATTTCAGTGTTCCGACTGTTCGTTCACGTTCCGTGCAGCTTTATGCTGGACTACACACAGGCACACACCACACACCATATTCGGTACAGGCACATTCCCGCTGGCGCGGAGCATGTAATGTTGCCTCTCGAAGTTCTCTCTACTGCACAGTTACAGTCCCATGTCCCATGCGCCCACTGCACAGTTCAGCTAGTAGGCAAAGGGCAGTGCATAGTGGCGCTTCTGATCGTACAGCGAGTCAGTGTCTCCGTCTCACCTGAGAATGTTTCGGAACAATTGACACTCGTGTTCTGGAACAGCGGAACATAACTGTGCACCGGCACAGTGTGCCGAAACAGGGACATAGTGTCCAACCCTAAATTCTAGTATTAAGTGAAACTTTGAAAGGACCGAGCTTGATAGCTAAAGTCGTTTAAGTGTGGCCAGTATCCAGTAATCAGGAGATAGTGGGTTCGAACCCCACTGTTGACAGCCCTGAAGATGGTTTTCCGTGGTTTCCCATTTTTACACCAGGCAAATGCTGAGGCTGAACCTTAATTAAAGCCACGGCCGCTTCCTTCCCATTCCTAGGCCTTTCCTATCCCATCGTCGCCATAAGACCTATCTGTGTTGGTGCGACGTAAAGCAAATAGCAAAAAAAAAAAAAAAACTTTGAAAGGAGTCCACCTTTTCAGTACCAATCAATACAATTACATTCTTAAAATTAGATGTTTTGTCCCAATATGGGACATATTCAGCTATAAGAAGATACAAATTTCCAAAATATTTAAAGATACATATTTAAAACCAATCCAGCTGCTGACAGTGGTTGTACAGCTTAACTAGCATGCACGCATGCATACACACACAATGGAACCAGCAGAGGAACTCCTCCTTCTAAAGTCACCTTTCAACTTCATACATTGTTCAAGTTCTCAGCCATCTTTTCAACGGAATGAACAGAAAATGCCACTCAGATATTTGCAGCAAGCACATACCACTCATAATACAAAGAATGCAGTGGGTGATGTCTTTGGGGACAGAATAATTAGTGGAGGTTTATGGCCAGCTCGCTCTCCCGATTTACTACCTTGAAACTTCTCTTTCATTTTTATTAAGAAGAAAGGTTCACCCGAATGGGCATTAGATTATAAGCTAGGTTTTACAATAGTCACTCAACGACTTTGTTCTCGCTCAGCATGCGGTTATATGATATCTATCACACTTATTACTGCACAGAATACACATACAACTTTCATTAGGATCATGGTAGGTTTTGTTCACACAGATCTTATGGTGAAAGCTATGAATGGCAAGTCATGTTATAATATGCCTTTGATCTTGGTTTTCTCTGGTCCAGTTCCTGTCGAGAATGGCATCTATGGTGTAGAAATCTAAATCGATTTCTCTCCTCTTGGCTATTCTATTGGCACTGAAGAATATTCCCTTCAAGATCAACATGAAGATAATAGCAAAAATACTGGAAGAAGAGGCAAATATACCAGACTGCCAGTTTGGATTCACTCGAGGGAGAAGCACTCTACAGGCTGTTAGTTGATTGCTTGGATAGATAGAAGAGGGCCTGAGAAAGGGCAAATACTCTGCCATCTTCATTGACTATAAGAAAGTGTTTGACCTATTAGACAGACAAATCATAGTGGAAAAAGTTAAAAACATGACTGGAGTGAATAAGCAGATAACAACATCGTTGGAAAACATTTTGAGGTTCAACACAGTTGTTATAGAGGATGGTGTCACTACTTCAGAACCCATCATACAGACAAAGTGAGTGCTGCAGGATGATCCCCTAAGTCCGCTATTATTCATCACCATAGCAGACACTACTGATATCACTAAGACAACTCCAGGAACTTCACTTATATCATATGCAGACGACATGGTAATAGGTTCCCAGAATAGAGAGGAAATGCAAAAGACACTAACAGAGCTCAAAAAATGGTTGAAAATGAATCACCTTGAAATTAACCTGAATAAGACAGTTCAGATGACTTTTAGGAAGGGGGGGAAAATCTCAATGAAAGAGACACTCTACTTGAATGGACAACCACTAGAAAGGTCAATAAATTTAGGTACATCTAGGAATAACCCTGCAAACCATAGTGAAATCTTTCCGACATCATGTACAAGAGAAAACAGTAGCCGCGATAAGAGCAATTTATAATATCAAGAATATAACGGACCTGTCCTTGGCCACAGCAATGACCCTTTTCAAGACAACCATATCCCTAATAGCAACTTATGGCTTACAGGTAGTTTGAGAACACTTGTCGATTAAGGACCTGGCAAAAAATGAGAGCGTAAAGAGTCGATTTTTAAAGCATGTATTGAGAGTGGGGAAATTTGCACTGACAAGGCTGATTTATGAACTAGCTAAAGAATCCTTCTATGTAGAAGATCGGAGGTTACAACTATCACTGCCATCAACAAGAAGCTATACCGAGCATATAGAAGGATGAAACTTCTCTTTGTGGGGTATTTTGAAAGATCAAAGAACTGAAAAGGTCACGTCACTGAAAATTTCACAACCTCAATTTGAGAGGAGCCCCCTAGCTATAGGAAATATAAGAAATACAATGGCAAAATATCAAAGGAACATACTGAATTTTTGTAGTATGTCAACAAATATCTAATTAATCCTAAGGACCTAATGTTTTTAATGAAATATTGGTCAATTTTAACTGTGATCTCAACTTAGCACTTCACCTGCATTTTATTTTAAACCCCTAAATATTATCTCTAACATCAAGACATTTACTCATTCAGGACAAATATTTCAGGTTCCCTATGGGAATCAATATCAGTATCATCTGATGGCCAGGCAAGTAACTTACGTGGTAGCCTCCACGGTCTCTACTTACTGTCGGTTCACGGATGTTTACGAGTGCAACTTCAAGCCTTTCTGCAAGCTTCGAGAATATTTGAGTGGATCCTACTTCATCTGTTCGAGACGGTTCGAGGTCTTCGTACGTCACCAATGTTCTAGATTCTACGATGGCTGCCAATCCTACTCCACCGGGTTCTCCTCTTATGGACTCGGAACAAATTAAGCAGGCTCGACGACTTTCTCCGGATCAGGATGCCAAAAAAAAAAAAACACTGCGGGGAGGCTGCTGGCTCTGTCTCTACTGGCTCCACGTACACTTCGCCTTCATCTGTCATTAATCTAGACTCAACACCTACGTCTTCCTCTTTGGGTATTAAAAATCTCGACTATCTGGATGAGGCTAATGTGGTAGCCTCCTTTCGTGTACCTCCTTTGAATTCGGCCTCATCTTCTGCTGTGCCATACATGAAAGAAATTTTCTTGTGAGGCACAACTGGTGGGATTTCAGCAGGACATATCAGATCAGTTGGATTCAGGAGGTCAGTTAGATTGCATAGCCATAGATCTTTCCAAAGCCTTTGATAGAGTGGAACATGGAATATTATTAAAGAAATTGGAGGGAATAGGACTAGACGTAAGGGTTACACGTTGGATAAAAACATTTCTAAATTCAAGGGTTCAGAAAGTCAAAGTAGGAAATAATGTATCGCAGGAAGAGAAAGTTTGGAAGGGAATTGCACAGGGTAGTATAATTGGTCTGTTACTTTTCTTAATATACGCAAATGATTTAGGGAACAATATAACATCAAAAATAAGATTGTATGCAGATGACATAATTGTTTATAGGGAAATAAATAACATTGAGGATTGTTCAGAATTACAAAGGGACCTTGAAAGTATCCAACAATGGGTTGAAGAAAATAATATGAAGGTTAATGGAGGCAAATCAACTGTTACAACTTTTACAAACAGGAGCTTTAAAACTGAATTTGAATATACTTTGGATGAGGTAGTTAGCCCAAAAGATGGCAAGTGAAAATACTTAGGTGTGAGATTTGAAATTAATTTTCACTGGAAGGGCCATGTGGATGACATTGTTGGGAAAGCATACAGATCGTTATATGTCATAATGAGGCTACTTAAAGGATGCAATAAAGAATTAAAAGAAGGGTGTGAAGGAGTGGAACAGTTTACCAGGGGTAGTGTTTGATCCTTTACCAAAATCTGTACAGATATTCAAGAAGAGAATAAACAGCAACAGAGAAAATAAATGAAGTGTTAGAGGGCATTCGATCAGTGCAGGTTATTGTAAATAAAAAAATGTGTGTGAATAAATTAATTCCATCCCCTGGTCTAAGGAGTTTGGACAGCCAAAGTAGGGGACTGCTCCATTTACCCCACACGATATTCCAACATTTCTTCACTATAAACGTAACACAGCTCCAGGCTCCGACCGTATCACCTATCACCATATTTGTGAAGCCCCCCTTTCCCTTATTTACATTCTCTGTACCATTTATACTACCATGTTGGATACCGGTTTGTTTCCTGTTCATTGGGGTCAAGCCATTATACTCCTTTCCCCCAAACCTAATAAACCTCTCTCCGACGTTCGATCTTACCGTCCCATTTCCCTCCTGCCTGTCCTTTCTAAGATTTTTGAAGGCATTTTATGCCAGAGAATGTCTCGTTACTTACAATCTCTTCATCTTTTACCTGATTCCCAAGCCGGCTTCCAAGCGCATTTCTCGACCCATGATCACCTATTCCATATTACTTCCTCCCTCGATACGTTTCCTAATACCCACCACCCTAGGCTGTCTTGATGTAAACAGGGCTTTCGATACCGTGTGGCACGAAGGTCTTGTTTACAAACTTTCACACTTACCTTTACCTACCACTGTCCTACGTCTTTTATTTAACTATCTGAAACGCCTCACTGCTACCATCTCTATCAACGGCACCTACTCTTAACGCTTTCCAATCACTTCTGGTGTAGCCCAAGGTTCCCCACTTTCTCCTTTCTTATATGTACTTTTCACCCACGATATTCCTCACCCCTCTCCCCCTCTACAGTTATATCAATATGCTGACGATCTAGCTGTTCTTGCTCTAGGACCGACCATCACCTCTCTCTCTCCAATAAACTCCAATCTTATCTCTATATGCTTGGAACATGGCTCAATTCCTGGCACCTCTCCGTTAATCCTACTAAAACACAATATATAACATTCTGTAAAAAGTCCCGTCTTCGCCCCCTCAGTCATAGGCTCCAACTAACTATGTATAATATACTGCTTACTGAAACTAAATTACTAACGTACCTCGGAATCCAGTTCCAAAATAATTTTAAATGGACCCATCATTTAGCCACTATTCATCGTAAAGCCCTTTACCGCTACCGAACCATTCGTTCCCTCACAGGCCCCTCCTGGGGACTGAAACCTCATCACATCCTCCTACTTTATAAATCTTTCATTCGCCCCTGACTTACTTACTTATGCTTCTTTGACTTGGCTCACAGCCCACCCGACAGACTATGCTAAACTTTCTAGATTTGACCGCCATGCTATTAGAATCTCATATCGTCTTCCTTCCGATACCCTTTCTGCTCATTTTCTTCCTTACTATACTTTTCCTCATATCCTTACTCACCTTCATTCCGTCCGCCTCAAATATCTCACTCAAGGTACCTTACATCATAATCCCCTCATAAGAGAAGCCCTTACGTTGTCTCCTCTCGCTACTTCTATCCTCAATGACACCCGGACCCCTCACACTGCCAATCTCTTGCCGCATCCTCCTTAAATTCCACTTCATTTATCCCGCTGCACCCAACACCATATCAGGCTATCCCCTTTAAGTTACTGTTTGAAGTTCATTGCTCTTGGCTGCGGTGGTACCTGCCTCCGCCACATACCGACATCTGGTGTCACCAGCACCCTGACAACGAGTGCAGTGCAGTGAAGTGTTGTACTTTCACGTCTTTTCATTTCGTCATTCGCATTTTTATTCTTGTTGTGTGTTCTTAATGGGATTTCTCTCTCAGACTCCTATTACTGAGTAGAAAATGAAATGATGTTTCTTTGTACTTCTTGCCTTGTTATTTTTGTTGTTATTACTTTTCACATCAAGATGAACTTTCTTTCTTTCTTTCTTACTTTCCTGAATGTGATTGCTGATTTGTTATGTACTATTGAATTATTATTATTATTATTATTATTATTATTATTATTATTATTATTACTCTTTCTTATCTGCACTTCAAGCAGAACTTTCTCGTGAGTGCTCAAGAAAAGGACATTGCCCACGGCATATTTTCAGTTGTCAATACTTCTGTACCCTTATGAATATTTCTGCATATGTTTTTACTGTCAATAAACGGGGTGACGTAGGGGTTGCCTATCCGGGGTGGGATGGTGGGTCTCTTTCTGGGTCCACTTGTTGTTACTGTTACCCCTGCACCAGACATTCTAAGACTTTCCTTCCCCTCCTGGTGTGTACGACACACACCCCCCCTCATACATACCTTCACAAGTCTTTTCTAATTCTACGGCCTAAGAGCTACTGGTCCAGCTGATGGCCCGCTTACCTTTATTTTGGGTAAGAATTGAAATAACGTACTGAAGCGAAGCGAAGCCTCCACAGTATGCACTAGCCATGCATCTTGGTGGGTGTGCTATTTACCAACTGATGAGCCCAACTTAACACACTGGGGCAAAACGCTGGCAACCAGGAATGAGTTAGCTGGAAAATTTATAATGTCCAATAACGGACCATTTATATTGGTATTATAAATTTACTCATTCGGGACAAATATTTCAGGTTCCCTATGGGAATCAATACCTATATCATCAAGACATGTTTTCTTGGGACTATTAATCTAAAAACAATTACATCCCCAACAAATTATTGGATGTTTAATAAACAATAGTGTTTTTTATATACAGTGTACATTTACATATTTTTTATTTACAACTTTTTAATGTGTTACTTTAAATATTTTGGAAATAGTCTTCTTACATCTGAATATGTCCCATATCAGGACAAAACATGTACTAATAAGAATGTGATTGTATTTCTCTTATGACAATATATTGATTGGTATTGAAATGATGGGCTCCTTTCAAAGTTTCACTTAATACAAGATTTCATAGCCAATACGGGCTCCAAATATGAAATTTATTTCATGCACCTCTTAATTCTGACCGATACAGTAAATTAACACTGAACTAGTTTCTTTTCTCAACCGGATGAATAGAAAAGGATATTTGCAGTAAGCACATACTACTCATAACGAAATTAATGCAGTGGATGATGTTTTTGGGGACAGAATAATTAGTGCACGTTTATGGCCAGCTCACTTTTCCAATTTACTGCCTTGCAACTTCTCTTTGTGGTAGTTTGAAAGATCAAAGAACTGAAAAATACAATTTTGAAAATTCATGAGGTTAAACTGCAAAGTGTGAACCGGAACATTATCACATGCTGTAACACTTGTCGACAGGCTGAGGGAGAGCATTTTCAATACTTACTATAATGGGGTAAATTTTACTGTTTTTCTATATGATTATCCATTCGTCAAAGTGATGTGTTTTGAAGGTGTACAGGAACAGTGTGACAGCAACCACACTCCTGTTTACCAACACATAGCACGCAGGAAATGTTCGATAAATTTCCAAGTTCGTTGAAAATATTTAAGAAAAAGCTAGGTAAAAAATTGATAGGGAAGAGTACCATAGCCGATGGGGAGGGGGGAGTTAATAGTTACAAAATAATGGCAGAACACAATGAAGGTGCATTCATGACTTGTCATTACAAGGGCTCTGATATAAGTGAATTACAGATCTGTTGGTTCTACAATTATGTCTCTGAATGTTTATTGTTTATTGACAGTTCCTGTTTATTTTCTTTTTATAAAAATTCCATGGGAGGATTTCTAACCCCCAGTAATCCCGCCCTCCCCCCTCCCAACTACAACCCTGATGATTGATTTGATTGGAAGGACAACAACCCTTATGGGACTCACCCTGTACAACTGCAATAGAAACATAATGGGGCCATTCAGTCAAAGTGGTCTGCCAACTGGTGCATGACCCTGGTTGTATTGACCGGCTCGAATGCATATGGGGTTTGTTCATAGTTGGTTCAAGGTTGGGTCAGCATTGGCGGTTCAATAGACAAGCCAGCGAGTCCGAGAATCCACAAACCCATATTGTTTTCAAGCATTTCTTTGTGAATTAATTTGTAAAAGTTGTGATGTTAATGCTGTGGTACTAAGGCAGAACCCAGTATGCCACAGAACTTGATTTTTTAGGAGGGCTTTTTAAAAGTTGGTGAGCTCACTGAATTCATATTGTATGACCTCTAAATTGAAGTGGCATACATTTGTGAATGTAATAAAAAGAAGGAGCATGTGTTATTCTTATTTATTCAGCCAGTTCAGGAAACAAATAACTTGGTTGTCTCAATATCTATGTACTGAACATATCAGAATCTTTATTGCCATCCTACTCTTCATTATAAGTTAAAAACTTCATTTTTCCCGTATTGAACTGAGATTCACAGTTAGAATTAAGGAAGGTTCAACCTTTTCAATACAAAATGTGTTGTATAAGGTGTTCAAGTGTGTTGAGCAGTTTATCTGAAAGTTATGCGTCTCCATTGAATAGCAACAGAAGAGTGGACAATTTTACTACATCATTTTATTATCACATTCAGACTTTTATGTTCAATCATCAGACCAATTTTATTGCACAATACTCACCTCATTAGACTATAACGCTTTTATGTGTTATATCATATTTTACTCATTTTTCTTCTAGCCTTTAAGGAGAAAAGCAGTCCATCATTTGTAGTTTGCAATGCAAGAATTATTTATACAACTTTTGTGATATGTACTTTGCCCACTTGTGATTTTTTAGCTGATGATGACGCAATAAGCATTGAAACCGGTACTAATAATATAATAAATAATATGTTGTGAACACCTTATACAACACATTTTGTATTGAAAAGGTTGAACCTTCCATAATTCTAATTGTGAATCCTACTCTTCATCACTAAATCTACCATACTGGCATTAAAACAAAAAATTTGATTTTTTATCTATTTTATATTTTTTACATATTATATTCTGCCTTAGTACCACAGAATTATCTCAAATTACCATACAACTTTTGAGGAGAATAGGCAGTTCTGACAATTAATATGACAAGGATACAGTCTGAGACAGGGACACAAAATCTATTCCAAGTATTATGCTCCACAAACTGGGAATAAAGAAAAAATTCCTTAAGAAATTGAGTACTACATTGAAGAGAAGGAAGTAATTGTAATGGGAGATTTGAATGCACAAGTGAGAAGAGAAGAGATTTTGAGGTCATATGGATATGGCAAAAACAGGATATGTTAATGGACTTTTGCCAGAGGAATCAACTAATAATAGGAAACACATGGTTCAGGAAGAAAAATAGCCAGAAGATTTCCAAATGCAGATAGGGAGACAGAAGAACAAAAACTTTGATTGATTATATATAGTGGAAAAAGACATCGGTGATGGTGATTTTTGTTTTAAGAGGAAGTACAACTAGGTAATCATCCTCTCTAAACAAATTTAAGTGGAAAAAATAATTAAAATTAAACAAAATTATTTATCCAATGAAGGAATTTCAAAATGAATTACAAAATAAAACAAATAAAAAATATATTAAGCTGAAAAAGATCACAAACGGATCAAAAGTGAATGTAAGTTCCCTGAATAACAGAGCACTTGAAACTTATATACCCTTGATTATTCCACTCTCACACACACACTCTACTTGCTGTCAGTTCGTGGATGTTTACGAGTGAAAATCTACGCCTTTCTGGATGCCTTGAGAATATTCGAGTGGATAATACGTCACCTGTTCGAGACGGTTTGAGACCTTCGTATGTTACCAGTGTTCTAGATTCTTCGATGGCTGTCAATCCTACTCCACTTGGCTCTCCAATTATGGATTCGGAACAAATTAAGCAGGCTCGACTACTTTCTCCAGATCAGGATGCCGAAAGGAAAAAATGCTGCAGGGAAGCTGCTGGTTCTGTCTCTACGGGCTCCACGTACACTTTGCCATCATCTGTACTTAACCTGGTCTCAGCACCTACGCCTTCTTCTTTGGGTATTAAAACCCTCAATTATCTGGATGAGGCTAACGTGGTCGCCCACTTTAATCTGCCTCCTCAGGCTTCATCTTCTGCTGCATCGTTCATGCCATCGAACGTGCGCAGCTACGCTCAAGCAGCCAAGAACCCCGCCTTGCCTCCCCCACCCCCACATCAGGCAACGCAGCATTCTACATCCTCTTCCACTTCCACCAACACCATTTTTCATCACCAAACTCATGCACGTTGATCCTGACAAAGTCAATCACAGGTCCATTCATCAAATTCTAACACGTTTCACTCGCAACTATTCCGATTATCATCTCAAAATTCAATGCACCAGAGATGGCTATTTTAATCTCAAAACTTCTCAGCCTTTTCACGCTCATCTCCTCACCACTATTGGCCTGGAGTACTTTGGGAAGCACGCTAAAGCAGTCAACGTCACCCAGCAGACTCTAGCACGGCAATTGGCTCCACCTTCTCGACCCACGCCCATCCACTCTGTCGTGGCCTTCCCGGGTCGAATGAAGTTGGACAGACGACGAGGTGGCTGCCCAACTCCAGATGGAAGGCCACCAAATCTTCAAGGTGGTCCGGATCCAGAATGCAGAAGGTCTAACATCTCTAATTCGGATCCTTTCCCGTGACGTCGCGACCCTCGACGTCCTCCTCCGAGATGGCACCGTCACCTATGGTGCACGTCATCGTGTGGAACCTTCCCGTTCAGCACCACCGCAGAAGATCAGATGTGACCGGTGCCAGAGGTATGACCACCCACCCAGTACGCCGTGTCTCCAGGTGCAGGTATGTGCTATCTGTAGCCAGGAGCACCCTACTGCTAGCTGTCAAAATAAGTCTGCCCCTAAGTGTGTAAACTGTTCTCAGCCCCATCCTTCCTTTTCTTATACAGTAAATGTCAGTCACGTCCAGGTCCCGAACACAATTACCCTGAATCCGTCATCCCTGTCATTTCTCAAGACCTCCCCGCCCCCGCCCCTTCCTCCTCCCTTCCCGCCCCATGCTCGGAGAACATTATCCACTTTCTGACCACAGTCCTTCAGAATATTCTTCCCTTTCACCGCCCCCACATCTCCACCAGATTCAGTTGGCCTCCCGGTTGGTTTTCAACACCCACCTCGACGTCGAATATTCAGGGAATTAAATGCATTTTGCATTTTTTTTCCCCCTTCAATGCAGTCCCGTTGATTGGTTAAAAGTTGAAACTCTATTTTACTAACATACGGTCTGTCACTTCCAACCGGGATCTCCTGAATCTTTCCCTTGATCTGTATGACCCGGATATTTTCGTTTAAAATGAAACCTTTCTAACGCCCCTTCAACAGCCCCGCTTTGCTAAATATCGACTCTTATCGTGCTGATCGGTATGGTGATGCTCATGGTGGGATGGCCATCAGTCTTAAGTGCCAACAGTGGAAGTTTTTGATGTAAATCAAGCAATTTCTTTCATATTTTCAAGACCATGTTTAAAAAGTGTAAGTTATGTACTTTTATTACATCATGAATTTAGAATTATGTTATTAACTATCTAACACATTTGACTGCAGTAGTCATTTGCATAATACCTCAGAGTTCAATGACACATCACCTGATTCTTCAAGCCAACATAATTGTATGATTCAATGTAAATGTAACCCGTTGTAGAAGTATATGTATAAATCTGTAAAATGTATTATTTTCAATAAACAGGGGATAGTGGAAACCTGTTCAAGTGAGTGGGGAGTGGACATTTGATTAGGTGACATCTGTGCCAGAAACACATACTAAGCAATTCCCATTATGTATGTACTACAGGTAAGGTAAGGTGTTCCTGAGCCGGAGTTTACGTGCAGTAAGGTGGCCAGTTCCTTTCCGCTCCTCCATTCCCTTACCCCCCACCAACTCCTGTACTTTGTTTAGCTCATGGTCCACCTAATCTTCTATGAGGGTTAGGAATGAACTGTTTGATTCGAATTTTGTTGTGTGTGTTTTTCTTAAGCCCTTCTAAACTAGAGCTGGGAGCGGAGCGAATAATACCGATGAGTAATCCGGTTGTAGCGGTAGAGTGCACCACCGATCCCCTCCGCTTACAACTGCAAGTACTCGCAGAGGACCAGAGCGCAGTGTAGTACACGACACATGTTTGAAAAGGGGAGACCACGACTTTCAGATCACGGATTATCTTCAAACTTTGTACACTTTTAGTAGTCCATTAGGACAAGATAATGTGCAAATAGTAAGGCGTACTACTAAAGCGTTTTCGAGAAAATCGCAGGAGAATTTTTGCGTCAAATATATACCGGTGCGTTGCGGTCAAGAACATGAGATGGCGACGGTCCAGTGATTAGCGTTCAAACTCCGTTATCACTGGATCGAGTCCCGCTCATCACTTTTTTGTTTTTTCAACACTGGTCATATTCTTTCTTATATACTGTAGGTCAGGGCGTCCAGGTGCAAAGCAGTTCCGGGTAACTTATCCGATTTCACTATCAGGTATGAGGGATTTTGCAAACCATGACAGGCATTTTCAGGAAAACTTTATGCATTTGATAGTTTACTTGTTGATAATTATAAATAATATATATATTTTTGTAGTCTGCCTCTATGGTGGAGTGGTTAGTGTGATTAGCTGCCATCCGTGGAGGCCCGGGTTCCATTCCCGGCTCTGCCATTTAATTCGGAAAGTGGTACGAGGGCTGGAACAGTGTCCACTCAGCCTCGGGAGGTCAACTGAGTAGAGGGGGTTTCAGTTCCCTCCTCAGCCAATCTCGAAGAGGTTTTCCGTGGTTTCCCATTTATTTGCCGGGCAAATGCCAGGATGTAGGCCCCTACCTAATGTAAGACCATGGCCGTTTCCTTGCCTATCCCTTCCAATCTTCCCATCCCTCTACAAGGCCCCAGTTCAGAATAGCAGGTGAGGCCGCCTGGGTGAGGTACTGGTCATCCTTCCCAGTTGTATCCCCGACCCAAACTCTCGCGCTCCAGGACACCACCATGGCGGTGGTAGAGGTGGGATCCCTTGCTGTGTCCAAGGGAAAAGCCAACCCTGGAGGGTAAACAGATTAAGAAAGACGAAAGGAAGTTCATTTTTTGTAATTGTTACGGGGTTACCCGTGGAATGCAGAGGTGAAAGAAGGTGCGGGCTGGAATGGGTCTAACTACAATGCTGAGAAATGAACCAAAATTTCATTAAATGTTACATTTTCAAAAAAAAAAACTTTAACAAATAACAAGTCAACAACAAGCCAAAAATCAGGTACAAGCTATAATTTTACCAACGAAACATAAGTTTCGGGGTCTTTACAAGGTCTGGGCTTCGAGCCCCAATTTTACAATCCTTGAGCTACTAGCCCAACTTTACCAAGGCACAGATTTGATCAAAGGGCAGAAAACCCCTTCATTCAAGGAGCATTAGCTCCAACAACCATATCGAGCCTCCTAGAAGCACTTTTACCACATCAGAAAGAGCTGACCCGCTCTCAATTTTCTGAGCCTATCAAAGGCCACAACAAACTTTACTATCCACTGCCCTCAAGGCACACTTATAAAGAAACAGGGGTATCTTGTACCCAACCTACTGGGCCTTCGTAGAAAAATAACAGGTTAAGTTAATGGCCCAAAATGCAAAATGAATGGAGGCGAGAATTTGCACTCCTAAATGAAACTTCTTAAAACCTAAGAGGTGCGAGGCCGATGAAACAGGGGCTATTCCCAAACTAGGGAGGTGACTCGTATACAGAATAAATTTAACACATTAAGGAAGAGTAGAAAAACAGTTACGAAAACGTAGTCACCTCAAATTCAAAATGAAGGGGAGCACTCTCTATCCCCGATTTACAGTTAAGGATATATGAAGATTTACAAAAGTGACGGCTATTTACATGTTTGAAGATAGGTTACATAATAAAGGTTTCGGACCTTCCCCACGGATTAAACTGCTGAGCTAGCAAGAAATAAAGATGTTAAGCGGCCATTACCTTGTTGAAGAGCTGCTGCCCGAAGGAAGAGGCGCTACCCGCCCCCTGCTACACATCCATACACTAAGCTAAATGTTGATGATGTGGCAGAGAGACAAGAAAATCAGCAGTTTTTATACCCTTGTGGAAGATTCATGACCTTTCATGAATAATCAAGCCACACCCACTTTGTTTATTGGTCCGTCTTGAAAATACACTCAAAGTCGAAGAAGAAATACATGATTGGTCAAAAATTAATTACAGAAATTCTGGATTGGCTCAATTCAAAACAGGCAGAAAGAAAAGATTAATATTGCCAACCCACACATGAAAAAACGAAATTTAGTAAAGAGAAAACTTATGAATACAAAATTTCCTCAAAAAGTTCCTTAACTTCACACCAGGGTGCATGATCATAGTTTTTTTTTGTAGAGACATCTATCAGAGAATGTTCACACTTCTTGATCAATAGAAAACAAAACAAGTTGAACTCTATACAGTACTGACAACTTTGTAATCACAAAATTTACGGTAGTGACATCTTCTGAGAAAACTTATGAGTTGATACAGTTTTTAAAGTTCAGAGTTTCTCCTGTAGATGAGTTCCAATTGGCGCAATATTTAAACTTGTGGCGTAGAGGTGTACCTCCCGGTATAGTAATGATAAATAATATTGGAAATCCAATAAACGTTCATGCAAATACACCTTTTTCATTATATTACCTTTGAATTATAATATATATGAAATAATATGACCATTGTTGAAAAACAAAACGACAAGAGCGACTCGATCCAGCGAAGCAGCACTCATGATCGCAACGCACCGGTACATATTAGACGCGAAAACTTCTCTTGCAATTTTCTCCAGAACGGCTTAGTTGTACACCTTACTACTTGTATATTATCTTGTCCTAATGGACTACTAAATGTGTACAAAGTTTGAACATACTCCGTGATCCGAACGTCGTGGCCTCCCCTTGTGAGAGTATTGTACATGTATTCAGTCTATGCTTCTTAATTTGCATCAATATTTCCTCCGCTTGTTGTGTTTTGTAGATAATGCAAATTATATTAAATAATAATTGTGGCATTAATTTGATATTTGATCCCATTTTTAGATGGTATTCCTGTTTTAGAATATTTCAGGAATTGAATACATTTTTACAGACATTTGTACCACAAATGCCATGAAAATGGCCTGATGCATGGCAGTTCTTTGAAATTACTAATGATAAAATTCAGCAAGTCCGCCTCTGTGGTGTAGTAGATAGTGTGATTAGCTGCCACCCCTGGAGGCCCGGAATCGATTCCCAGCTCTGCCACGAAATTTGAAAAGTGGTATGAGGACTGCAAGAGGGTCCACCAGCCTCGGGAGGTCAAATGAGTAGAGGTGGGTTCGATTCCCACGTCAGCCATCCTCGAAGTGTTCTTCCGTGGTTTCCCACTTCTCCTCCAGGCAAAATACCAGGATGCTACCTAACTTAAGTCCACGGCCGATTCCTTCCCTCTTCCTTGTCTATCCCTTCCAATCTTCCCATCCCTCCCACAAGGCCTCTGTTCAGCATAGCAGGTGAGGTCGCCTGGGTGACGTACTGGTCACCCTCCCCAGTTTCACCCCCCCGACCAAATGTCTCACGCTCCAAGACACTGTCCTTGAGGTGGTAGAGGTTGGATCCCTCGCTGAGTCCGAGAGGAAAACCAACCCTGGAGGGTAAAAAGATTAAGAAAGAAAAAAAGATATGGAAAATGCAAATTTTGCGGCCGCATTTACACGACGGATGGTGGCGTATCAAATTTGTTGAATCATATCAAGAGGCATCACAAGGATGAAATGAACAGGTCGGCTTCTCCAGCAGAAAACAACATTGCTGTATTCAGCAAAACAGTTATGCTCTGAGAAAAGGGCATTGAATTTGTGTTGCCATACCAATAACGTATTTAAATGTGCTGCCACAGTACATTCACTCGGTAGTTTACTCGGTACTACCGGGTGATGACGTCACAACAACTGCTCTGCTCTATCCCCACCACTAATCTTAACTTTCTTTCTATGTCATTCCTTTCTATAAATAGGCAGTTGTGTTCATATGAACCTAAATATAATGTCAAAGCAAAAATATTCTGCATGGTCAATGGCAGATTAATCAAGAATGCGATTGTTTAAAATAACCGGAATGCCACACTTCGAGCAAGAATTTCTAACACTAAAGGCTCGTTTACACGGGTAGAGTAGCGAGGCGAGTAGAGTAGATAGTAGAGCTACTAGCATCATGTAAACGACTGGGATAGTAGCAAGTAGAGTAGAGTAGCGTTACGATGTGTTTACGTCTTGACATGGTGTTACTACTCTACTCTACTGTATGACTCTACTCTTGGATGAACGATACAAGTGTCAACTCTACCTAACATTTCATTTTAATTCACAAACACTCTCAAGAGAGTGCAGCACTATTCTTTTCTCTTGAGATACTTTATGAAATTATTGAGATATTGTCTATTTGTCTCGTGTCTCTCGAGCGAGAGAAATTCCCATCCCTACTTTTGTCAGGTGTCAGCTTAGACTTTCTGGAAGGCAAATCTTGAATGTTCCCATTCAGGCCAAGTGCTGAAGATTCAAGTACCCCATTACCAGGAATAAAAAAGGAGGCTAAGCCGCAAACAAGAGTGAGTCAACATCAGGAGTCATTGGAGAGTCAGTGTCAACTGTCAACACATCATTGTGGTGGATTCCTCAAGGCAGTATTATTGGACCTTTATGCTTTCTTATACAGTATATACAAATGATATGAGTAAAGAAGTGGAATCAGAGATAAGGCTTTTTGCAGATGATGTTATTCTGTATAGAGTAATAAATAAGTTACAAGATTGTGAGCAATTGCAAAATGACCTCGATAATGTTGTGAGATGGACAGCAGGCAATGGTATGATGATAAACGCGGTTAAAAGTCAGATTGTGAGTTTCACAAATAGGAGAAGTCTTATCAGTTCTAATTACTGCATTGATGACGTGAAAGTTCCTTATGGGGGATCACTGTAAGTACCTAGGTTTTAATACACTGACTGACAGAGCAAATGCAACACCAAGAAGGAGTGGTTCGAAAGGGATGAAAGTTGGGGAAAAAACAGAGACGGCACGGACGAATAATTGATGTTTATTTCAAACCGATATGCAGGTTACACAATGCGCACGGCATCGACTCAGTAGGATGTAGGACCACCGCGAGCGGCGATGCACGCAGAAACACGTCGAGGTACAGAGTCAATAAGAGCGCGGATGGTGTCCTGAGGGATGGTTCTCCATTCTCTGTCAACCATTTGCCACAGTTGGTCGTCCGTACGAGGCTGGGGCAGAGTTTGCAAACGGCGTCCAATGAGATCCCACACGTGTTCGATTGGTGAGAGATCCGGAGAGTACGCTGGCCACGGAAGCATCTGTACACCTCGTAGAGCCTGTTGGGAGATGCGAGCAGTGTGTGGGCGGGCATTATCCTGCTGAAACAGAGCATTGGGCAGCCCCTGAAGGTACGGGAGTGCCACCGGCCGCAGCACATGCTGCACGTAGCGGTGGGCATTTAACGTGCCTTGAATACGCACTAGAGGTGACGTGGAATCATACGCAATAGCGCCCCAAACCATGATGCCGCGTTGTCTAGCGGTAGGGCGCTCCACAGTTACTGCCGGATTTGACCTTTCTCCACGCCGACGCCACACTCGTCTGCGGTGACTATCACTGACAGAACAGAAGCGTGACTCATCGGAGAACATGACGTTCCGCCATTCCCTCATCCAAGTCTCTCTAGCTCGGCACCATGCCAGGCGTGCACGTCTATGCTGTGGAGTCAATGGTAGTCTTCTGAGCGGACACCGGGAGTGCAGGCCTCCTTCAACCAATCGACGGGAAATTGTTCTGGTCGATATTGGAACAGCCAGGGTGTCTTGCACATGCTGAAGAATGGCGGTTGATGTGGCGTGCGGGGCTGCCATCGCTTGGCGGCGGATGAGCCGATCCTCGCGTGCTGACGTCACTCGGGCTGCGCCTGGACCCCTCGCACGTGCCACATGTCCCTGCGCCAACCATCTTCGCCACAGGCGCTGCACCGTGGACACATCCCTATGGGTATCGGCTGCGATTTGACGAAGCGACCAACCTGCCCTTCTCAGCCCAATCACCATACCCCTCGTAAAGTCGTCTGTCTGCTGGAAATGCCTCCGTTGACGGCGGCCTGGCATTCCTAGCTATACACGTGTCCTGTGGCACACGACAACATGTTCTACAATGACTGTCGGCTGAGAAATCACGGTACGAAGTGGGCCATTCGCCAATGCCGTGTCCCATTTATCGTTCGCTGCGTGCGCAGCACAGCGGTGCATTTCACATCATGAGCATACCTCAGTGACGTCAGTCTACCCTGCAATTGGCATAAAGTTCTTACCACTCCTTCTTGGTGTTGCATTTGCTCTGTCAGTCAGTGTATAAGGAAAGATCTTCACTGGGTAATCACATAAATAGGATTGCACATGGTTACTAGGGTATTTAGGGATTGTAATAAGGATGTAAAGGAGAGGGCAATCTCTGATAAGACCCCAAATAGAGTATGGTTCCAGTGTATGGGACCCTCACCAGGATTACTTGATTCAAGAACTGGAAAAAACCAAAGAAAAGCAGCTCGATTTGTTTTGGGTGATTTCCAACAAAAGAGTAGTGTTACAAAAATGTTGCAAAGTTTGGTCTGGGAAGATTTAGGAGAAAGGAGACAAGCTGCTTTACTAAGTGGTATGTAATACCAATATAAATGGTCCATTATTGGACATTATAAATTTTCCAGCTAACTCATTCCTGGTTGCCAGCGTTTCGCTTCCGTGTGCTAGATTGGGCTCATCAGTTGGTACCTAGCACACCTACCAAGACGCATGGCTAGTGTATACCGTGGAGGCCACTGTGTAGGCTACTTGAAGCCACTGGCAGTGCCAATGCACTATGAGAGACTTTGTCTCAATTCCAAAAATTGATGCCTGCTTGGCCATCAGATGATATAGATGTTGATTCCCATAGGGGATCTGAAATGTTTGTCCCGAATGAGTAAATTTATATTATTGGACATTATAAATTTTCCACCTAACTCATTCCTGGTTGCCAGCGTTTCGCCCCCGTGTGCTAGGTAGGGCTCATCAGTTGGTACCTCATCATAAGTTGTATGTAGTTGGTCTGTTATTGGACATAATAAATTGTCCAGCTAACTCATTCCTGGTTGCCAGCATTTCACCCCAGTGTGCTAAGTTGGGCTCATCAGTTGGTAAATAGCACACCTACCAAGATGCATGGCTAGTGCATACCATGGAGGCTTTTTTTTTTCCCTCTCTGAAGGTTACGCCTTCAACCTGGCCAGGAGTTTCGACTGGTTGGGAAGGAGCAAGGGCAGTTGGTAGATGGCAATTTGAAGTGAGGAAACGTGAGGTGCGTGTGGAAGTTTTTAATATATGACTTAAGAGAGACATGACGGAACTGAAGGAAGAGAAGTTTTAAGCAAGGGGGTGAGGAGGAAGTTGAAGAGCAAGGAGATGAAACACCGATGAGAAGGTTACAAGAGAAGTGAGTAAGAGTCAGAAAAGGTCAGGGCGGATGGAGGTGGTGAAAAGAAGAAAGTAGTTGAAGGAGGGGGTGGACTAATGGGTTGAGGGGGTGGAACACGAGGTGTGGTCGGCCGGGGGCGACAAGAGGTAGTGTGAGTTGGAGAGCGTGCTGGTGGAGGTGGTGAACGAGAAGGCTCCACTCTATATCGATGAAAATAGTTGGGGACTCCGGTGGCAATGAGGTGCGGGATGCCGGCGGCAGTCGGGAGGGGGAGACGTACATGTATGTTGGGCCGGAACTGGTCTGAATGCAAAACGCATGACAGGTGGGGATTCCAACGGCTTGAAGTTCCTCTAGGATGTCCTGGAGATGGAAGGGTCGAGTCCACGGATCACACGGCTGGAGAGACCAGGATGAGATGTAGATTGCTCCATGGGCGACAATGTTGGTGGTGCTGCTGCGACGTTGTCTTGAAGCGATGATTGAGGCGGTAGATGTCAACGGGTTGTTAGGAAGGGGAAGGGGTTAACCATTGTAGAAAATGTAGAATGTGGAAGAGAGGAGGTCACAATGGGCGATGGGTGGCAAGTTGCGACAAAAGTAACCGGTATATGAGAGGAGGATAAAGGCGTCGTGGTAGAAGTCGTGGTGGTAATAGTTGTTGTAGGGGAAAGGGAAGAGGAGGTTGATGTGGGTTGTTGCAAGGTTATGGTCGGCGGCATGTGGATGATGGGGAGGGTGGTGGGGTGGGCAGAGAGTTGGGCAAGTATGGATGGAGGAGTAGATTCCACGGGGTAGAAACGGTTATGAACGGATATGCCGGTGTCGATGAGGCGCTGATGATCATCCAACATGGATATGTAGAGAAGAATCAGTGGAGATGGTGATGAACTGGTGCCGTCCAATAGCCGGTAGGCGTCGTGTTTGCGGAAGCTGGCGGAGCAGTTGGGAGTGCAGATATCATCTTTGGAGATGGCTGGAGCAATGTCTGGGATGATGCAGGTGTACATGGCGACAGCCAACAAGGCATCAACCTACAACCTATGCTTTACGGAGGGCGGCTAGGTAGCAACTATAGATGATAGCCACCTGGCCACACAAAAAGATGAAAAGATGGGTGGACGTAAAGTATAGTCCGATTTGGAGATGGCGATGAAGATCCTGTGCGTGTGTCTCCCGCAGTGGGCTTTGAGGATCTCTCGTGAGATGTGATGTGTGTCTGCACCGTGTGGAGGCTATCTAACTAAGCTTTCATTCCTCCCCTGAGGGGGGAGGCGGGCCACCTAGTAGGGAACACCTACTCTCTGGCCAAGAGAGTTGCGGGGGGTTAAAGGAGATGTGCTATATGTAGGAGAGGGTAAATAGATGTGATGGGAATGGGAGATATGATTTTACCGAGCTCGATAGCTGCAGTCGCTTAAGTGCGGTCAGTATCCAGTATTCGGGAGATAGTAGGTTCAAACCTCACTGTCGGCAGCCCTGAAAATGGTTTTCTGTGGTTTCCCATTTTCACACCAGGCAAATGCTGGGGCTGTACCTTAATTAAGGCCACGGCCACCTCCTTACCAGCCCTAGCCCTTCCCTGTCCCATCGTCGCCATAAGACCTATCTGTGTCGGTGCGACGTAAAGCAAATAGCAAAAAATAGTAGTAGGAGATATGATTGGGGGCGTCTTCGTTTTCCTCTTTCTGTGTTCTCTTTATTTGTTTTTTCCTTTTTAATTTTTTATATAGTTATTTTTTAAATTCATTTTTGAATCATAACATTATTTTGGTATTTTATACATGTTGAAGAATTTGTTGGTTACATAAATGCACAAAATATAACAATACAATACCGCTTACTTTACAAGTTTCTTCCATATGGAGAATGAAAGGTTATAAATAGCACTAGTAAGCATACTGCTACATACAAATATGAAGTTACACTGAGTGGTTACTAAAGGAATGAAGCCTGGAAAAAAAAAAAAAATGCTAGACCAGTTATATAGCATACAATTTGGAGAGGATAGTGCTATTTTGTGGTCAATGGTAAGGTGGTCAACGTGGCATCTTAGGGACCGTAATGTCAAAGAGTAAGAGGGGCCGATGCGATGGACTATGCAGCAATGGTGTGGAGAGAGTGCGTAAGGTATCCAAACACAGTCTTCGCTGTGGGGGTGACCGGTCTGTGGGTTGGATGAAGATGTGGTAAAAGTGGAGCGGGGATTGGGTATGTCGAGGAGTCTTTAACGGTAGTGACCAGAGGGGGGGGTGATGGGATTATTGGGTGTCAGGGCCTTATCGAGGAATCTTTGGAACAGGAGGGAGACGTGGGTGTCTAGTCTGGGGAAGGGGAATATGTTATAGAGGTCTTTGGTATGATACAGAGGTGGGAGAAGGAGAGCAATGCGAACCAGATGGTGTTCCATGGTTAGAAGAGGTTGGTAGATGGTTGAACAGGAATGGGCAACGGCTGACCAAGCAGGGTGACAATAGGTTACAGCGGGTCTAATAAATGTTTTATAGGTTAGGAGGAGGAGTTTTGTGTTGAGACCCCAGCTGGTGCTGGCCAGTCGGTGAAGCAGCTGTGACCTGTGGGTGGCTTTGGATTTCATAGTAAGGAAGTGAGGGCGAAAGAACAGGTGTTGGTCGATGGTGATGGCTAGGTATTTTAAAGTTGTTTGCAGACGAAGGGGGGTCTCTTTGATTTTGAGGCGGAGATGTGCAGGATTTTGGGTGGTGGATAGGTGGCCATGACAGGGTCGGAGTAAGATGGATTGGGTTTTAGATGGGTTAATGCGCAGATGCCAACAGTTTCACCAGGAGGTAAAGAATTTCAGGATTTGGTTCATGGCTTGGACTGATGGAAGTGGGGCAAGGATTGTTGTATCATCAACGAATTGGAGGAGCTGGACAGGGGAGGGTGTTTGGGGGATATCAGCTACAAAGAGAAGGAAAAGCAATGGAGAGAAAGAAGAGGCTTGAGGAACTGCCAGAGACATCGGGAAGGGTTAAGAGAGTTGGCCTTGGATGGATGTACAGGTGGTTCTGTTGTGTAGGTAAGAAGCAAAGAATCGGATGAGGGAGTGAGGAAGGGTGAAGAGGTGAAGCTTATAAATTAGGGCGGGATGCCAAACAGAATCAAAAGCTTTATTATAATCAAAAGTAATGAGAAGGGTGGGGCGGGCTAAGTTGAAATTATCGCCAATGAACTGGGTAAGGCGGAGAAGGTGGTGTGAGGTGGAAAGTTCGAGATGAAAACCACATTGGGAGGGTGGTAAAAGTAGTGGGACTGCAGGTAGGGGTGAACACGGCGAATGAGGATCTTGTCCAGGAATTTGGCGAGGATGGTGATAAGGCAAATAGGGCGGTATGAGTCTGGGTCTGACAGGTCTTTTCCAGGTTTAGGAAAGAGAAGCATGGTGGATCGTTTCCAACTGATTGGATAAAAACCAGGGGTTAGGATGAACATATATAAGGTGGCCAGTAGTATAAGGAGGGCAGGTGGGGCTTGGCGGATGTGTCGATAGTGGATGCGATCGGGGCCTGGAGCGGTGTCTCGGGTTCGAGATAGGGCGCCTGTGATGTCTGTGACTGTTATCGGGGTGTTTAAGACGTGGGGTGTGAGTGGGTTGGGGATGGTTGTAGGTAGGGCAAGGATAGAAGGTTTTAATAAAAGGTGGAGTCAGTTACGGAATGATGAATGCTGGGGGTAAAGCGTTGATAAAAGTGAGAGGAGAATTTCTCAAATTTTTTCGTGGTGTTTCTTGGAGATCGGCCATTATGAAGGATGGGTAAGACAGGGTGCAAATTTGGCCGAGAAGGGAAGAGAGCTTATGCCAGAATTTGGAAGGGGAGGCATGTTGAGCGTTTAGAGAAGTGCAGGTGGCAGATTAAGATCGACAATGGTGGGCGTGGAGATAGTTGGTAAATGTATGGCTGGTTTGGTGATGGAGACAGAGAAAGTAACGATCACGGGTTCTGGAGAATTCGGAGAGGTAGTATTGGGATAGTTTCTGGAGATGGCGGAATTTAGGTGGGAGGCGTGGTTTATGGGGTGTGTGAAGGGAGGTGGGAATATGGGCATCGGAGGCGAAAGTTATTGTAGCATGGATGAATCATGCAGCGGTTTCTACAGATTGGGCGTCAGTGGGAGGGGGAAGGGTTTGGGTGAGGGATTGGCTAATGTGGGCACGGTAGCCTAGCCAGTTGGCTTTGGGAAAATGAGTGATGATGCACCGGGGTGTGGGTCCTCCCACGCCATCTCTGCTCTGACAGCTCGGAACATACCATTTAGATTGAAATAATAACATTAAGTTATTTATTAGACCACCTAATCAATACAAAATCGTCTTGGATGATTTACATAAATTTGTTAGCTAATAGTGGGACATGTTTCGCCTTCCCTGAAGGCATCATCAGCCATAGTCTTAACCTTAAATTAAAAATAAGCGTCTAAATAACATGTAGTGATGAAATGAATTTTAAAATCTTGAAGAGATTTGAAGTAAAATAACATTAAAAATAACAATGATGGTTTGAAAATACAATGTGATGAGATACAATAGTGGAAATATTAGCAAAATTAACATTAGAAGGCTGCTAAAATAAGTACAATGGATAAAACAACAGATTGTTATACAACCAGTAGTAAGATTGCATAAAAGTAAAGTTGATAGTCATGGCGGTTATAATTAGACGATGGCGAAAAATCTTATATAATCAAAGTAAAGAGGAGAGAAAAAAGTCAAAGTTAGTCGAGAGATCCGAAGTTCATCATGATCTTGAAGATAAAAGACGAAAGTCAGATGCATATGGTGAAGTTGTAGAACACGTTTAGGATATGAAGTTGATGAATAGAAGTTGAAGAACAGTTTCAAATAGGATCACTATGGACCATCTCAAAATTTGAAGTGATGTTCAAATGTTGTAAATTGTGAGTTTGTAGATATTCTAGTTGAAAAAGTATATACAAGTGGAATCTGTAAATGGAAGCAAGAAGCGTAGAGTTAATTGTGTGAAAAGATATTTGAAAAATAATATTGAAGTAGAATCGTATGCACTTACTATTTGACGGTGACAAAGATAGCTTGTAATATTATGAGTTAGAAGTATTTGCAACAGTAGACTTCTTGCTACGTGTGTTATAACTGAAGTTTTGTGCTGGAGGGGGATCTGTTTGCGTTGACGTAACTATTGGAGGGGGGCTGCTATTGGTGGGAGGGAAGGAAGAGAGTGTATTACTGCGCGTGTTGTAACGGTGTAAGGCTATTGGAGGGAGCGATGTTCCGGTGGGTGTGGCTATGGGTTTATTGGTTGTATTTGAATTAGAGGTACTAGCGGCGGGGGGAAGGGAGGGGGGTATATTAGCTGTAGGGGAGGTGGGAACTCTAATTGATGTGAGGTTGAAGATTTTTAAGAATTTGTTGGTGAGGGAAGTTGATTCTCGTAATAAAATAAGAATCTGTTCATACAAGGGGCTTTTTTTATCAATAGTGTCATTTAGATTTTTATCTTTATTAAAATGTTGGTCGAGGAAAATAAATAAGTTTTCATATTCTGTCATGAGTTTGCTTTTATCGACTCTTTTTAGGATATGGAGGTCTTGTTCTATTGTGGTGAATTTATGCCCGGTGTCCCTCATATGGTTGGCCATTGCGGAGAATTTGTTGTGTCTTTGGGCATTGTAATGCTCGGCGTATCTGGTAGAGAAGCTGCGGCCAGTTTGGCCAACATAAGAAAAATTACATGTAGAGCATTTCAATCTGTATATTCCTGATCCAGAGTAACTATTGTCTGTGTTGTTGATAGAGTTGTGATTGAAGAATAAATTACGATTAGTGTTTTTTGTTGTGTAGGCTATTTTTATTTCGTGCTTCATTAATGAATTGGTTATCGGGTAAATGCTATGGTTAGTGAACGTGAATTTAGCGTATTTAGGTTTGACGGGTTTTAATGGAGTTAAATTGGTAGCTAGTTTCAGTTTGGTTTTATTGATGATTTTATCAATCATATTCGTGTTAAATCCATTGAATTTAGCTATTTCCTTGATGAATAGTAATTCTTTCTTTAAATTAGTAGAGGACATAGGGATCTTTAATGCTCTATATATTAAACTGTGGTAAGTGGCTTTTTTATGTGAGTTGGTGAGTTCAACCTCACATCAATTAGAGTTCCCACCTCCCCTACAGCTAATATACCCCCCTCCCTTCCCCCCGCCGCTAGTACCTCTAATTCAAATACAACCAATAAACCCATAGCCACACCCACCGGAACATCGCTCCCTCCAATAGCCTTACACCGTTACAACACGCGCAGTAATACACTCTCTTCCTTCCCTCCCACCAATAGCAGCCCCCCTCCAATAGTTACGTCAACGCAAACAGATCCCCCTCCAGCACAAAACTTCAGTTATAACACACGTAGCAAGAAGTCTACTGTTGCAAATACTTCTAACTCATAATATTACAAGCTATCTTTGTCACCGTCAAATGGTAAGTGCATACGATTCTACTTCAATATTATTTTTCAAATATCTTTTCACACAATTAACTCTACGTTTCTTGCTTCCATTTACAGATTCCACTTGTATATACTTTTTCAACTAGAATATCTACAAACTCACAATTTACAACATTTGAACATCACTTCAAATTTTGAGATGGTCCATAGCGATCCTATTTGAAACTGTTCTTCAACTTCTATTCATCAACTTCATATCCTAAACGTGTTCTACAACTTCACCATATGCATCTGACTTTCGTCTTTTATCTTCAAGATCATGATGAACTTCGGATCTCTCGACTAACTTTGACTTTTTTCTCTCCTCTTTACTTTGATTATATAAGATTTTTCGCCATCGTCTAATTATAACCGCCATGACTATCAACTTTACTTTTATGCAATCTTACTACTGGTTGTATAACAATCTGTTGTTTTATCCATTGTACTTATTTTAGCAGCCTTCTAATGTTAATTTTGCTAATATTTCCACTATTGTATCTCATCACATTGTATTTTCAAACCATCATTGTTATTTTTAATGTTATTTTACTTCAAATCTCTTCAAGATTTTAAAATTCATTTCATCACTACATGTTATTTAGACGCTTATTTTTAATTTAAGGTTAAGACTATGGCTGATGATGCCTTCAGGGAAGGCGAAACATGTCCCACTATTAGCTAACAAATTTATGTAAATCATCCAAGACGATTTTGTATTGATTAGGTGGTCTAATAAATAACTTAATGTTATTATTTCAATCTAATATCATCAATACGGACCAAAAATGATATTTATTACATGTAACATACCATTTAATCGAGCAGCTCGTCTCCTTTCTTCCAAATCTTCCCAGCCCAAACTTTGCAACATTTTTGTAATGCTACTCTTTTGTCGGAAATCACCCAGAACAAATCGAGCTGCTTTTCTTTGGATTTTTTCCAGTTCTTGAATCAAGTAATCCTGGTGAGGGTCCCATACACTGGAACCATACTCTAGTTGGGGTCTTACCAGAGACTTATATGCCCTCTCCTTTACATCCTTAATACAACCCCTAAATACCCTCATAACCCTGTACCCTTTATTAACAATCATATTTATGTGATTACCCCAATGAAGGTATTTTCTTATATTAACACCTAGGTACTTACAATGATCCCGAAAAGGAACTTTCACCCCATCAACGCAGTAAAATTAAAACTGAGAGGACTTTTCCTATTTGTGAAACTCACAACCTGACTTTTAACCCTGTTTATCATCATACCATTGTCTACTGTCCATTTCACAACACTATTGAGGTCACCCTGCAGCGCTCACAATCTTGTAACTTATTTATTACTCTGTACAGAATAACATCATCTGCAAACAGCCTTATCTCTGATTCCACTTCTTTACACATATAATAATAATAATAATCGTATGGCCTCAGCTACCGTGTGCAGACATTTCAATTTGACGCCATCTGGCTGTCTGCTCGTCAATTTCGACGTTCCGTTTTACTCTAGGCCCCCACTAGATGGCAAATCGAGTAAACCGAAACTCTCTTGGGCATCTATGGCTGAGATTTAATGAATTTTGTCGGGTAAACACCAAATGTGTCACCAGAGATCTTTTACATGCCGACATCGCACGACATGGAGTGTCGAATGGACTTTTTTCCGCCCTTCAAAAATCCGACTACCTCTGCCGGGTTTGAACCCGCTATCTTGGGATCCGGAGGCCGACACTCTACCGCTGATCCACAGAAGCAGCTTTTACACATATCATTGATATATATAAGAAAACATAAAGGTCCAATAATGCTGACTTGAGGAATTCCCCTCTTAATTATTACAGGGTCAGATAAAGCTTCGCCTACTCTAATTCTCTGAGTTCTATTTTCTAGAAACATTGCCACCCACTCTTTTTTCTAGTCCAATTGCACTCATTTTTGCCAGTAGTCTTCCATGATCTACCCTATCAAATGCCTTAGATAGCTCAATACTGTCCATTTGGCCTCCTGAATCCAAGATATCTGCTATATCTTGCTGAAATCCTACAAGCTGCCTTCTGTCAAACCAGTTATTAATTTCACAAACATGTCTAATGTAATCAGAAAGAATGCTTTCCCAAAGCTTACATACAATGCATGTCAAACTGACTGGCCTGTAATTTTCAGCTTTATGTCTATCACCCTTTCCTTTATACACAGGGGCTACTATATCAACTCTCCATTCATTTGGTATAGCTCCTTCAACCAAACAATAATCAAATAAGTATTTCAGATATGGTACTATATCCCAACCCACTGCCTTTAGTATATCCTCAGAAATCTTATCAATTCCAGCTGCTTTTCTAGTTTTCAACTTTTGTATCTTACTGTAAATGTCATTGTTATCATAGGTAAATTTTAATACTTCTTTAGCATTTGTCAGCCCTTCTATCTGGACATTATCCTTGTAACCAACAATCTTTACATACTGCTGACTGAATACTTCTGCCTTTTGAAGATCCTCACACACACACTCCCCTTGTTCGTTAATGATTCCTGGAATGTCCTTCTTTGCACCTGTTTCTGCCTTAAAGTACCTATCCATACTCTTCCAATTTTCACTAAAATTAGTGTGGCCACCAATTATGCTTGTCATCATGTTATCCTTAACTAACTTCTTTGCAAGATTGAATTTCCTAGTAAGTTCCTTCAATTTCTCCTTACTTCCACAGTCTTTTCTAACTCTATTTCTTTCCAACCTGCACCTCCTTTTTAGTCTCTTTACTTCCCTGTTATAATATAGTGGATCTTTACCACTGGCGTAGCCAGGGGGGTGGGCCCAGGGGGGCCGGGCCCCCCCCCAAAATATTTCCTGAAACTAGAGCGAGGATTAGCCTTTGTGTTACGTACGGTACAAACAACTTAAAAACGTACGCCAAAATGTTAAATTAACGTAGCGACAAGAATCTATTAGTAGGGCTCAATAGGGACATACATAATTCTCCATATTTGTACTGCTTGAATGAAAGGAAGACACTTAGGATTGTGATGCGCGAGGATATTTCCCTGTAGAGGCCTCAGTATTGGGATTGAAACCGTGTATTGACAAATGTCAAGACATGAAGAAAGGGCCAATTATCAAGGGATTACTCAGTAGGGGGCCGGAACGTGACCACCGGGATAACGTGGGCCACGTCCAGAAACAGCTGCAAGCTTACAACATCGTGTCAGCTTTTGCAGATCTGTTCCAGGAAACAACAATATCCTAGGCATCCTCGGGTTGCACCGTGGTTGAGAGATGTGCTGTGTTTGAATTGCAGCGTTGGGAAGACTGTGACAGGATTGTGATCTGCACGTTAGTTCCTCATTTTGTGCCATATAAGTAACATTTTTTGAAGAGGGACCGTTTTGTCACTGAAAAGCCAACACTATGTGCATCCTCGGTAGGTTATGAAAAAGTTTGTTTTTTTAATTCTTACAGTGCCAAGACAATCGCGGATGCGTGCCGAAGTTCGATAGGTAGGCCTATATATTTTGTCAAATGCCTGGGGACTAATTGGAACCTCAAATGGCACCATCAAAAGTGCGGGTAAATACTTTGTAATTGGCGGGCGTGATAACTCAGTTCCAATGCTTCTATCTTCTCATCAGGACGGCCCAGGCTTGAATCGCAGTCGATACATAAAATATTTTTAAAATGGGAAGTCACGTTCTATTGATACGGGTTCTGCTTAAAACACTAGATCCCGTCCCTTACCTTTCTTTATACTTTTGAGCCATAATCGCATCATTTATGGTGGTGTATTTTGAGCATTCAACCATTCTTCGGGTTTATCTTGTACCTTAAATGGTGAGTGGATGCAGTGGCGTACCCACAAAATAATTTCAGTGGGTGGGGTGTAAGTCTAGGCCAGTAGTGTGGATACAACTTTTCCTTGGAAGGGGTTGTGAAAATATTTTTTTTATTTTTTATTTAGAATTTGCTTTACGTCGCACCGTAGGTTTTCAATGGCGACGATGGGAAAGGAAAGGGCTGAGAGTGGGAAGAAGCGACCGTGGCCTTAATTAAGGCACAGCCCCAGCATTTGCCTGGTGTGAAAATGGGAAACCACTGAAAACCATATTTAGGGCTGCTGACAGAGGTGCTTGAACCCACTATCTCCCGGATGCAAACACACAGCTGTGCGCCCCTAACTGCACGGCCAACTCGCCCGGTGAATATGAAAAGAAAGCCGGTCCTGCCGAGTGCAGTGACGGATCTTCAGTAGATATTGTTGGTTTTGATTGTTACCATGTACAATCAGAGCTTTTGTACTCTTAACATAAACCGGCTGCATTAGTGAAACTGTTCGTAAAATTGATAATATCGTTCTTCGTTTGTGAGGAAGTAGAATCATTTTTTGTCTTCTTAAAAAAAAGGAACCACTTTGGTACTACAGCCCGTGAAGGTGACTACCTTCCAGGCCGTATATATTTCGATTACGAGAGACTCAAGGGAAACTCTACTGCACCCAAAAACAAGGCTCTATCCTCCCCATCCCATGCCTTTCTTAACTCTGTCAGTGCCGGGAATCGAATGCAGGATGTCTTAAGTTAAATTCGGAAATAAGGAGACCTAAAAGTACCAGCCGGCCCCACAGTGTACGGGTAGCGTGCCTGCCTCTTACCGGAGGCCCCGGGTTCTATTCCAGGCCAGGTCAGGGACTTTTACCTGGATCTGGGGGCTGGTTCGAGGTACACTCAGCTCACGTGTTTATAATTGAGGAGCTATCTGACGGTGAGATGACGGCCCCGCCCTAGAAAGCCAGGAATAGCAGCGGAGAGGATTCGTCGTGCTGACCACACGACACCTCGTAATCTTCAGGCCTCCGGGCTGAATAGCCGTCGCTTGGTAGGCGATGGCGCTTCGGGGCTGTTACGTCACGGAGTTTAATTTGGAAAAGTGAACAGAGAAGGAAGCGACACCCCTGCAAGGCTCCTTAGCTTCCAGCTAGTTCTTCTGTCCAGCCTCGTGCGTTTTGGACAGTAAGAAAACGTACGCCTTAATAAATGCTCCTCATTAAACCTTTGTAAAAATACTAGCTGCATCTATTTATAACAATAATCACAAACGCCTCCTTTTCATGTGGCTCAGTTGGTTGAGTCGCTGTCCTTCTGAGTCTGAGTTCGCAGGTTCAAATACCGGATTGGATCGAACCCTTAAAACGGTGTTGAAATGGCAACAGCTCAGTGTCGTTGATTTCTGGCACGTTAATAAAAATTATAGATACGAATATTAGCGTCACGAAACTCTAACTTTATACTACTATATTCTGTATCCCAGACTTGCGTGGAAAAGTAATTAACAATTTACTTTACGTCACACCGACACAGATAGGTCTTATGGCGACGTCGGGATAGGAAATGCCTAGGAGTGGGAAGGAAGCGGCCGTGCCGGCCTTAATTAAGGTACGGCCCCAGCATTTACTTGGTGTGAAAATGGGAAACCACGGGAAAATATTTTCAGGGCTGCCGACAGTGGGGTTCGAATCCACTATCTCCCGGATGCAAGCTCACAGCTGCGTGGCCCTAACCGCGTTGGAAACTAACAGGACAAGGTAAACCCTACATAGCATTTGTTGTAACGTGTATTTTTCTTTACCAACTAACAAAATATCTATACCCATACGCTTTACATTATTTATTTATTTATTTATTTATTTATTTATTTATTTATTTATTTATTTATTTGTCTGTTTATTAGTACCTTCAGTACAGTGGCGAAGTTAGGGCTCCAGGCCCTCTTGTACACTTAACCACATGCTAATCAAAATCTTAAATTACTGAGATTCTTAAAATAGTTAAAACTACATAAATTAATAGAATTTAAAATAAATTTAAATAAATTACTTACTAAATTAATATTAGAACTAATTAATATTAAAAACTCTTAAACATGGCTAATCCTCAGGAACGTACACATTCATACTTCAACCATTCAGTCAGCTGTCCTCAGCAGGTAGTCGCGGCAGGTGACTTTAAATCGTGATTTAAAAAAGCTAGTTTCTCTGACCTGAACTGGCAGGGAATTCCATAATCTGGTGACAGTCACCACAAATGATCTAATAATTTTATTTGTGCGGTGCAGTGGAATAGAAAGAATGGATCTAGAACGTGTATTAATGTTGTGAAATGATGCTAAAAAGATGAATTTAGAAGAAATATACATTGGCTGACTTTCAGCTACCACTCTGATCACCATCGTTAAAGTGTGTAGCTGCCGACGTTTATCAGACATCAGCCATGAGACAGCCTGATAGTATGGGGTGATGTGAACATCGTACCCGATATTGTAAATAAATCGCAGGCAGGAATTCAGTGCTCGTTGAAGTTTAAGTGTTTTTTCTCTCGTCATGTCAACTAAAACAACATCACAATAATCAAGAATAGGGAGAATGAGTGTCTGTATTAGTTTGGCCTGTAGCTCAAATGGAAATACATTCCTCTGTCGTTTAAGAGGGTGAAGTATTCCAAAAATCTTTTTACGTATTTCTTTCGTTTGATCAGACCAATCAACTGTTACATTCATCATTACGCCGAGATTTTTAACCGTTTTACTGTAGGGAATAATGTTACCATTCAGTAGGATAGGCGGGATTGCGACATTGTTTGAGAAGCTCAGTAATTTTCGTGATCCAGTTATAATTGTCTGAGTTTTTTTGCAGTTTAGCATAAGAGAGCTTCGATGTGCATGTAAACTGAGTCGTCGGAGGTCCCTGTTAATATTTTGTCTTGCAGTGTCGATATAGCCTAGGCCTATTTAAAGATCGTCAGCACAGAGGTCATGTGTGTTATTTCCTGTCACAGATGGTATGTCATTGATATAAATACAGAAACTTAGGGGCCGTAGAATACTGCCCTGTGGGGCAACACTAAGTTTCATTTTCCATTTAGAGGCCTTGTCGTTTACTGTTACACGCTGTTGACGGTTACTCAAATAAGAACTAAAAACCGTAAGCGCAGCCAGGTCGAAATTTATCAGTTCCATTTTCTGTATCATAGCCGGAATTAGTACAGTGTCAAAGGCGCTACTGAAGTCAAGAAGGATACGTATAGTGAGCAGTCGTTTGTCCATAGCGTTTCTAATGTCTTCGGTAACCTTCAAAAGTGCTGTCGCGGTACTGTGACCATTCTCAAATCCAGATTGCAAAGGGTCCAAAAGAGCATTTTTATTTAGGTATTCCAGAACTTCCTCGTATACTAAACGTTCCAAGTCTTTAGAAAGCGCAGGGAGTACGGACATAGGACGATAGTCAGAGGGTGATTGTGGGTCTAAACTCTTAGGTACCGATATAATTGACTGTTTTCCATACAGTAGGGAAAGTTCCGCTTGGTAAACAGTAGTTCAGTATGTGCGTCAGTATAGGCGAGATAGCACCCATAATGTTATGTATAAAAGTAATAGGAATATCATATACACCTGTAGTCTTTGATTTAATGGAGTACAAAGCCTTTTAACCTGATTTTCTGTGACACTGTGAAATGCGAATGGCGGATTGGCTGGAGGGGAGGGCGGTGAGTCGGTGCAGTTAAAATGGGTAGGTTGAATATTTATTCTACTAAAGTAATCGTTCAGTTCGTCAAGTGGAATATCAGGAGTTTTCTGGCTCTGTTGATGTTTTCCTATTCCCAGAGCTCTAAGTTGGTCCCATGCGCGATTAGAATTTAAGTTGTTAGCTAAAATCCGAAAATATATGCATTTTTTAAATTTCTGATTAACTGCTTTGTGCGATTTCTTAAGATGCGGTTAGATTCGAAGTCTGTGTCATCTAGGGTTTGTTTATAATGTCGAAATAACGAGTCACGGTGGGCCATCATTCTCTTGCCTTCATCATCTAGCCATGGGCAAGAAGGACGAGAAACCTGTATTCGCAAGCGCGCGCTTGTGTGTTTGTGTGTGTATCTTTGCCGCATTATTTGTGTTACCGTGTTTTAGCGGTAGGTAGAGGTGAAAGAAGGTGCGGGTGTGAATGGATCTCAAGCTACGAAATTATAGTGCCTGTAAAGTAAATTTAAAATTTAATACGGTTATATTTTCTTTTCAAAATAAATAAGTAACAAGCATGGCAGGTACAGAATAGCAAGTCAAAATAAGGTAGTTACAATATTTACAGAATTTGGGCTTCGCGCCCCGAGTTCACAATGCTTGGGCAATCAGCTCAGTTTTATCCCAAACACAAGTTTTAACAGAGGGGCAGAAAACCCCATTCATACCTAGGAGCCCTTGCTCCAAATTACACTGAAAAGCCTCCTCGAGGCATACAACATACAATTTTCAAAAGAGCCACTCGCTCTCAAATTTAAGCCTCTCCCAGGCCACACCAAACTCCACCTTCAAGCTGTCCTCAACGGACATAAACACAGGGGGTAAAATACCCAATCTACTGAGGTCTATTAAACGAAAAGAATGTTAATTAAATGACCTCTAAAATAACAATTTGAGAGGAGGCGAACTTGCACTCCTAATACACTAGATTAAGACCTACTTGGCGCTAGGCCGTTAATACAAGGGCTAATCCCATACTAAAGAGGTGACTTAAGAAGAGAACAATTTGTTTTACATTAACGAAGAATAGGTTGAGAAAAATAAGTTCACCTCAAAACAATATGAGTGGGAGCTCGAAAGGGTTAGCACTCTCTATCCCAGAATGTAGCTTTCCAAGAGAATAGATGAAAAGAGTAGTTACATTTACATTTTAGGAAAAGGTTACATGGTGGAACGCTTCGCACCCGCCCCGAGAGTTAAACTGCTGAGCTACCAAAGAAAGAATATATTAATCGGCCATTACCTTATAGTTGACCGCTGCCGGAGAAAGAGGCGCTTCCCGCCTCCTGCTATGTACTTAATACACTGAAAGATGGAACAGAAGTGGCCCGGAGACCCAAAAATCAGCAGTTTATATCCTCTCGCGGAAGGTTCTAGGTGTTAGGGGAAAGAAAACACCCTCCCACAAACTTTTTATTGGCTAGGGTATAGAAACATATTCAAGTTGGGGGAAGATACCAATGATTGGTCAGAAATTAATAACAGAAATTCGGGATTGGTCAAATGCAAAACAAGGGGAAAGAGAGGGGTATACAGCCAACTTAAACAATAACAGAAAGAAATTTAACAAAGAACAAACTTTTGAAATAAAATTTTCTCCAAAGAACAGTTATTTTTCTTCCCACTAGGGTGCACTATTGCAGTTTTTCAGTGGTGTCCTCTAGAAGAGAAAGTTCACACTTCTTACTTCAAGCAAAACAAAAGTACGTCGAAAATGACACAGTTCACAAACTCAAAAATTTCCAGGTGGTGACATCTTCTGAGAAACTAGAAAATTAATAGGGTAAATAAAGTTCAGACTTCCTCCAGCAGAGGAGTTTCCACAGGCGCACATTTTAAATTAGCGGAGTGGAGGTGTACCGCCCGGTACAATTTGTATAAAATGTCACTTCTTTATTGCTTCTCACATGACCATTATTATTATTATTACATTACCGTATTTGTTCTAAACCAGAATATTGCATCCTTACTCAAAGTGTTTATTCTTGCATTCATTTCACTTCTACGCGGAATATATGAAATGCTGCAGTTATGTTGGGATGGGAGTAACAAAGGTAGCCGGGGGACCGAGGGGTTGTCGTCCAAGGAGTCCAGACACCCCAGGAGTTTTAACGAAAGTTCTTTTATTGAGCATTTTATATATAATGTGAATTAATATTAGCTTCCGGAGTCCGACTCATTGGCTGAATGATCAGTGTTGAGGCCTTCGGTTCAGACGGTTCCGGGTTCGATTCCCGGCTGGGTCGGGGATTTTAATTGCGTCTGAATAATTCTTCTGGCTTGGGACTGGGTGTTTGTCCCAACATATTCATATTCAGACAACATACTACATTACCAACCACCAAATAAACACACAACACTGATTACATCCCTCTATATAGGGTTGGCGTCGGGAAGGACATCCGGAAGTAAAACAGGACCAAATCCACATGTGCGACACATTTCGCACCCGCGACCCCACAGATGTGGATAAGTGGGGAAGAAGAAGAAGGAAATTACTATTAGCTTCCGGAATCCGCACGAATCCACTACTCTTACTTGGATCCAAGGACACTCATTTCCTTTTTCGGTATTCTACACCACCTAAACTATGGAAGTTTCGACACCTATCAAAATAAAATTCTGGATGAATGGGCCCCCCCAAACTGAAATCCTGGCTACGCTACTGATCTTTACCATTCCTTACCACCTTTAAAGGTACAAACCTATTTTCACATTCCTCAACAATTGCTTTAAACCCATCCCAGAGACTGTTTACATTTTTATTTACCATTTTCCACTGATCATAGTTGCTTATTAAAAACTCCCTCATGCCTGTTTTATCAGCCATATGGTACTGCCTAATAGTCCTAATTTTAATACCTTCCTTTCTTTCACATTTATTTTTAACTACGACAAAAACAGCTTCATGATCACTAATACCATCTATTACTTCGGTTTCTCTATAGAGCTCATCTGGTTTTATCAGCACCACATCCAAAATATTCTTCCCTCTAGTTGGTTCCATCACTTTCTGAATCAGGTGCCCTTCCCATATTAACTTATTTGCCATTTGTTGGTCATGCTTCCTGTCGTTCGCATTACCTTCCCAATTGGCATTTGGTAAATTGAGATCACCTGCTACTATCACATTCCTTTCCATATCATATCCAACATAGCTGATTATCTTATCAAATAGTTCTGAATCAGCGTCAGTGCTACCCTTTCCCGGTCTGTACACTCCAAAGACATTAAGTTGCCTATTATTTTTAGAAATGAGCCTTACACCCAGAATTTCATGTTTTTCATCCTTAACTTTTTTGTAGCTTACAAATTCTTCTTTCACCAGAATGAATACTCCCCCTCCCACCATTCCTATCCTATCTCTATGATACACATTCCAGTTCCGTGAGAATATCTCTGCATCCATTATATCATTTCTCAGCCATGATTTAACTCCTATTACAATATCTGGTAAGTATATATCTATTAAATTACTTAATTCAACTCCTTTGTTTACAATGCTTCTACAGTTGAGCACTAACATTTTTATGTCATCCCTACTTGATTTCCAGTTCCCTGTTTGCTTAAAGGCTCGCTCCCACCTAGTGGAATCGAATCGAACCGAACAGCCGAAATTTCCACTCGACCGCTCACATCTAGCGGAACAGAATCGAACGGGATTCTACGGGAAACGTCACAGGCTTTCAATGGACGGTCTGACAGAGGGTGTGAGGAGGCAGAAAATTATGAGAGATCGGAGAAGTTTCTGGGTACATGAAATTAACAAGACAGCCAAAAGGAGAGTATTCAAACTTATTTGAATGTTGAATGCGCGATGAAGCTAAGTTTCGACGGTAGGCCTACTTCAGAGTTCCTGTACTGCAATTTCAACAACTATTTCAGATAGTAGAATTTAACAGAAAAGTTCAATTTTACAGGAGGAAATGCTACATCAGATGCAATGGGAGTCCGTGAACATTTTTAAAACTACTTTAATGCATTAGATTGCGTCTCGAGGGAGGATGAGGTAGCCTCAACATTCATTTTTATTATTTTTTTACAATTTGCTTTACGTCGCACCGACACAGATAGGTCTTATGGCGACGATGGGATAGGAAAGGGGTAGGACCGTGGCCTTAATTAAGGTACAGACCCAGCATTTGTCTGGTGTGAAATGGGGAAACCACGGAAAACCATCTTCAGGGCTGCCGACAGTGGGTTTCGAACTCACTATCTCTCGAATAAAAACTCACACCTACGCAACCCTAACCGCACAGCACAAATACGACAGTTTGAAACCTAGGGAATGCGACTTACGAAATCGTTCACTGAAAATATAATAAACACTGAAAGATGCATCCTATGTGAGATGTGTCAATTATCGTACTGATATACTGTATGTGGACTCCAGCATAACATGATTTGGTGATGAAGTCAACAAAAATTATGAATTAAATTGTATACAGACTACAGTAACCTACCACAAAATTGAATATTATAATAAGTTTGGTTTTCCATAGCCTTGCTCATATCCTCCCAAGCATTATTTTTTACGTTGTTGCAGTAATGCTCGTGGGTCTTGTAGTAGAGGAAATTATATTTTTGAACTAAACTAATAAGTTTTTCCGTGTCTAGTATCAATTTAAATAAACGATCACAAAACAACATTTTCCGACCATATCCAAGAAACAGCTGACTCTCCAGCTTAAGTTGATACACATTTGCCGCCAAATGGTCGTCCTAAAGATCTCGACTCGACCCGACCGTCTACGAAGTTGCACGAATCTTGATAATTCTGTTCGATTCCGCTCCGCTAGTCGAAAAATATTCTTGGCAGAGAATCCTGTTCCGTTCGGTTCGATTCGATTCGACTCGTGGCGATCGCCATCTCTATCTCCCATTTAAACACATGTTAAAAACAAATTCTGTTCGGTTCGATTCGATTCCATTCCACTAGGTGGGAGCGGGCCTTAACACCACTCCCTAGGCCACCCCGTTTCCCTGAATGTACCTGCCTATAACCCTTCTAAACAAGTTTCCTAACTTATATGTACCACTGTTGTTTAAGTGAAGGCCATCTGGGCGCAGATCCCTGTCTCCTACCCTCCCATTAGGATCTAGAAATCTCACTCCCAGTTTCCCACATACCCACTCTATAGTCTCATTTAAATCCCCAATCACCTTCCAGTCAGTATCCCTCCTACACAGTATTCCACCGATAACAATCTCCGCTTCCTTAAACTTCATCCGTGCTGCATTTACCAGATCCCACACATCCCCAACTATGTTGGTACTTATACCTGCTTGCCTTACGTTGTTAGTACCAACGTGAAACACTACCACCTTCTCCTTTCCCTCTTCCTTCTCTTCTACTTTCCTCAACATCTGCCTCAACCTAATTCCTGGATAACACTCTACCCTGATTCCCTTTCCTCCACATACTTTCCCCACGTCTAACGATGGAATCCCCCATGACCAGAGCCTCAACCCTACCCACCTCGTTTGATCCCCTCCCCTCCTGGTCAGCCCTATCTTCTCTCACTGCTGCAGAAGTTACTTCCTCCACCCTTTTCTCCCTCCCATGACCCTGTTCCACTGGTCTTTTCCTTTCCACCACACTACATTTCCCTTTCCTACCTTTTCCCTTCCTCCTACTTCCACACATCTCAGCAACAGTTCCCTGTTCCTCATCTTCCCTCGGTTGTTCTACCTGCAGTGACTCGTACCGATTTCTAACAGACACCTGTCCCGAATTCTGATCCTGAACAGAGCCCTTAGCCTGTAATCTCCTTCCCCTTAAAACATTAGACCACCTGTCTTCTACAATTCGCCCATTTCCTTCCCATCCCTCCTTTACACCTACTGTATCCTGTACATTATTTGAGGGAGGCCTACTTTCCTTCCTGTCCTCTGAGAGAATCCTAATTATCTCCCTCAAACTCTCCAACTCCTCCCTCATACTCCTTAATGCCTGGCCACACCCACAGTTCCTACAGTTGCACTGCTTAGCCATTATTTACGGAATAATGGGAAGAAAAGGAAAAATAAAATAACTTATTCTGTGAAAATAAAAATGAAAGGAACATTGTCTATAAAAATGAAAGGAAAGAAATATTGCCTAGGATAGTTCATAAAAATCACACAACAACAAGGTAATTAATATAACGGCATCAGGGGTGGTTTGTGAGGAAGGGCCCGATGGTTCTGGAAGGGGAATAAAGGATGAATCGATATTGTGTAGGAAGGTGTCGTAGTTATGAAGTTCAGCGGCTGTTCAACCATGGAGGTTGAGATCTGCGAGGAGGATGAAGTGCCAGAATGAGTTATGGAGATAGGTCAGGAAGTCTATCAGAAGAGGGTTTTGTGAGCGATTGTATATTGTGGCTAGATGAAGGATTCTGGATATGAAATAAATGGTTGCGATAACGGATTCGGGAAAAGAATGAGGGTGATCGGCGAGGTGGATGCGTGTTGGGAGGGAGGCACAGACGGCGATAGCGGCACCCCCTCCCCCAAGCAATCGCATCAGGGTGGTCCGCTCTGTGGAGGGTGAGCAGGTTGGCAAGGATGGAACATGGTTTCATTGAGTAAGACAGTATGAGTGGGATTTTGGTGTAGAAGAACTTGAAGATGAAGGCTTTTTTCTGGAAAGATTGAATGTTCAGGAAAATGGAGATGGGAGGGGAGGGTGTTCTACTTTGAGTTGTATTATCCATCATACAAGGGTTTCGAGGCGGGAGAAGTGAAAATGACAGTTTAAACCAGAGTGGGTTGTTTGAAAATGGAGGTTTAAGGCTTGATTGGCAGCAGCTTGAAGGTGAGTGAGGACGAGGTGGCAGTGATAGGGAAAGATATTAAGAAGAGATAAGGTAAAAAATTGGACAGTATCTTCTATTGAAGGGGAACAAACTGAGAGTTGGGTGGAGGAGTGGGGGGCTAAGTGGTTCTGATTGGAGCAACAAGTTCGGGATGGTTTTCGGGAGGGGAAGAGTGAGCTTTACATAGGCGTGAGTAGGTGGGATGAGGTTGACCACAGGTTTTACAGACAGGTGGAGCCTGGGTGTTTGGACATTGGTTGGTGGGGTGAGGTTGGGTGCAGTGCCCACAGAGCAGTTGTTGGGCTTGGCATTGAGCGGTGCGGTGTTGATTGTATGTAAGACTACGTTCGCAACATAATGGCTGAGGTGGGGGGGCCTTGGATGGTTCCACACAGTAATGTTGTTTAAAAATGGAGACTCCAGTAGTTAACAATCTATCCATGTCAGCCATGGTAGGGAGGAGAACGCGAACCAGGAAGGTCAGCCCAAACTCATTCCTGATTCGAAAGACTTTCCGTGCGGGGACGTTCTCTGCATTAAGATCGTAGAGGATAATATCGTCGGTGGGTTCCAGGTCAACCCCCGTGATTACGCAAATAAAAAGACTGTGTCTGGGGGGTGGGGGAGGAGTCTTGATGCGGGGTTGGGAATGGTGGAGGATGAGCCTAGTTGTGTAGCCCCAATGGTATTGATGAGTTTAGAGGCGGCCTCCTCACCATTGACTTTTATGATATATCCGTTGGAGGTAGGTCTGATGTCTGCTATATTTTCTCTCTTCATATGGTATCGATGCAGGGTGCAGAATATGGCTTAGGCAGAGCGGAACGGGGGAGCTGGGTTTTTAAGGAGAAAGCTGTGTGCCCTGAGGGGCGATGTTGAAAGAATCTACCATTTGAGATGGGGCGGGGAGCTTGGGAGAGGTAAGGAAAGTCAGTGGCTGAAGAGGTTTTGGGGAGAAACGGCGCTGTCTCCATGGAGCGCTGCTCCTGGAGGAAGTCGGCTGTTGCAGAAGAGTTATCGGTGCCGGAATGTAGTCCTTGGTGGGATCCTGCTAGCAGCAGAGTGTCCTTGAACTGTGATAAACCATGATGTGGGCCTGGAGTAGGAGGAGAGGTTGCCGTCAGTTTTCTGAGCGGTTCAGATTCTGGAGCGCAATGTGGATGATGACGTTTGTATTGTACTCGAGTAGAGTTCCGTTGTGTTGGGGCTGGCTGAACTGGTAGATGACGAGGAGGTGGTTGGTCTTCGGAGAAGCACATAACAGAGTGATGAGTAGTGGTGCTTGTGGTGTTTGTAGCACTGTTGATGGTGGAACTGGCGCCGGGTGACGACACATCTTTACTCCGCCAATCGTAAACAAACATATCGCCTGGCACCAAGTAGGAAGTCGGCCTCCCCACCATGTATTATACCTGTGTAGTCCATGATGTTGACCTTGCAATCTCCAACGAGGACATCCAGACCGATTTTTGCATGCTCGGCGTTCATAGTACAGCACGACTCTATGACGGACCCTCACCATCATCCAACGTACTTCTGTATATCGCCTCTGCAGATGCCTACTTCAACATCAAGGATAATGGTGTGCCCATCCAACATCGCCTTCATCGTGTGGAATCTACTCCTTCTAACGTCTTAGCGCAGCTCATGGACAACGCACCTGCTACAGCCGCTTCACCCATCGCCACACCTCCACCTCCATCCCCACCTTCGTCCTCTAGTTACACCACCCCTGTTACTACCATTACTACTACCACCACTACCACCTCTGGGCGCACCCCCCCCAGCACTCCTATTACCGCCACAACGATGTCCCATCTTTTCCCCCTTATGATGTTTTCTCTCCCCATCTCTCCCACCCCAGATTTACCACGTCCCCAGAGCACATCTCGTCAGCCACCTGCCGAGGTAACTCCTACTTCTGATACTCCTGGAAGCAGGTTTCGACCACCATCGACGCCACCGCCTTCTGACCGTAATATCCTGTATAGGTGTGTTGTTCACGGTGTGGAACCAAGTATACCAGCTGACGTCATCGCCCAGGACCTCCGCCAGGCAGTACTGCCCATGCAAAGAGCGTTTCGCATCCACAACGTCAACAGTCCGACCTTCTTAGTCAGACTCCATCTTCCAACTTCCGAAGACACTCAACATCTCATCGACAATGGGATAAACCTCTATGGCCGCCACAATCGAGTTGAACCATCTCGCTCGCCTCCCCAAACCTTACCCCGACATACCACACCTCGTCGCCGTCCCCGACCTGCCCCTCCTCCTCAACCACCTAGTCCACATATCCGACCTTATCCACACCCACCCCGTTACTTTTCGCCACCATCGCCAACCTCTCACCTCCTCACGTCTCTTGTTAACTTCTCCTCCTTCTATCACATCCTTGCACTTCATCTCATCCCTTGCAACCTAGATAACCTACACATCCTTTATTCTCATCTCCTTAACTTATTCATACCGCCTTTTACCCATCTCCCTCTTCTCTCAATTCTTCCCAACCCTGTTTAAACTCCTGGCCAGAGAGAGGGTGTTACCCTTTAGGTGGCCTGCCCCACCCTGAAGAAATTTTTTAAAAATTATTTGAAGAGTTGTCGTCAATGAGTGTATTAGAGTAGTGTTACAATATATTAGAATCATTCTGCATTATCGGTTTTCATTTTACAAAGGAAAAATTAAGTGTACACTTAATTTATAAATTAAATTGGAGTAGTGTGTCGGAGAATAATGTTGAAGTTTTGTCATTATTGTTAGTCGTTCTGTTTTATTGTCAAATGATACGTGTTGAATAGTTCAGTGTCTGGAGCAGTCACATTGAGTGCAAGTTAATTAATTGTGTTGAGTTGATTGTGCATCCGATTCATTTGCTTATTGGTCAGCTCTGAAGCCTTCGGTTCAGAGGGTCCCGGGTTTGATTCCCGGCCAGTTTGGGGATTTTATTCACATCTGATTAATTCTTCCAGCTCAGGGACTGGGTGTTTGTGTTTGTTTCAAAACTTTCCTCTTCATATTCAGACAACACACTACACTGCCAACCACAACAGAAACAAGCAATAGTGAATATACCCTTCCATACAGCGTTCACATCAGGAAGGTCATCTGGTCATAAAACAGGGGCAAATCACATGTGCAACATAGTGCACACCTGTGACCCCAAAGATGTGGGAAAAGCAATAAGAAGAAGAAAGTTGATTGTGGGAGTTATTGAACTCATCTGGAGTCAAATACAGCAGAGACAGTACGCAACACTTCCGGATTTAGCCTTGTTAAAATGGGAGACAAGTCACAAGTGATGCTCCTAGTGGCTTAACCTGAAAATTCACGCTAAATTCAAATATCAATGGAAATGTATATACGGAAATGGATAAATAAATTATGTCTAGAAAGAGTTACTAAGATATTAACTTCAAAGTTGCTAAAGCAATGCTGGATAAATGAATGAAGAATTATGTAACAGGTTATTATTTAAAGACTGAAATTAGACATATAATCGAGATGTGAAATGGACTGCTGTGAAAGGGCTTGATCTTTCATTTATGCATTAGTTTTTTAGCTTTAGAATTACTGCCTGAACGTTCATGGCTAGATTTTTCTTTTTTATCATTTAAAAGCATTGTATCATATTAAAACACTTGTCAACAAAAATATCGGCACATTCCTTACACACATGATTCAATGAATTTACATTTAAGAACTGGACAATTTTCCTTTTAACTTAAAGCCTACTAACAGAAAGAAAATCTATAAATTTAGCCTCAAAAACATTCAAACTTCCATATAAGCAATACTTGCCATAATACCATTACGTTAGGGTAAAGCAAATTAGCATCATCATATTGTTTCAACAAAATATGTACATTTCTTAAATTACCCATATTTTCTTCAGAGCTTGACAACGCATTACAGCATTCTAAATGGGGTAACTTGGAACACAACCAGCCACACTCATATTATGCATATGTATTTTCCTGAATTAAATCAAACCCACAGATCACACCTACAACAACACATTGGTATTGAAGGTTAACTGCTGCACTATACAATAAAATATGCGTATTATATTTTAAGCCAGTTAAAATATGGGTCGAGCAGGTCAGAAGATTATGAAGTACTATGAAAATCTCTTTAGTCACTGGAAGAATATATATGCAAACACAATATTACTTACATTTTCTTGTCACGAGGGAAACGGAAGGAAGATCGCGCATTCTTCTCTGCTTCATAGTTACTGCAGCCAAACACAGCACATACCTTTCCCCTCATGTTGAGAGGAAATATCAAGGAATGACACGCTACTATTTAATTATGTCAACTCACTGAAAACGCATAAATAACACCAAAAGCTTCACACGCAAATACACATGCTCTTATGACAGAATCAGTAGTTCTCAGGTCAATCCGCTAGAGAGAGCTCTAATAGCTGTCCCTCAATATCTCGCTGAGTGTCGCGTATTGTCTCTATTGTATTTGCTGGAGTTGAGCCAAGTGTATAGTCATCGAGGTGTGTTTGAACCAAACTACAGGGAATTGCTGAGTGAAAAGACTGGTGTGTACATAGCGCAGTGAGAGGAGAGATGCCAATTAAGATTACACAAAGAGCAGCCATTTCAGGTAAAGACTGCCAAGCTAGAGACCTGCTGTGAGGACGAGAAACTGTGTAAACAGCCAATAATTCGTGGACTGTTATATCTTCAAAATTGTGTGTGTACTAATTGGGTCATTCTACATTGAATTTACTGAATGCTCATACATCAATGGCCATTAACACTGTAAAGAGAAAACTTGATAGCTCTACATTCTCTAGATTCAGGTTCTGCAGTTTGTTCCATTGACAAATCTGGACCATTAGGTGTCAATTTCATACACATAGCGAAGTCTTTATGAAGACTGACCATTGGCAAACTGATAGGTAGATTCTAGAAAAGGAATCAGCAGCTCTGAATGGAGGGATGCCATTAAACTTTTTTTGAAAATTTGACTCCAATTAGAACAATCCATGGAAACAATAAGGAGGAAACCCACTAGAGGCACTGTAGTGAGACAAACACTAGCACACGTTCTAGGCTCCTGTCCATATCAAGAACTCCTACGGGAGGCCTGCCACCATAGAAACAGTGTTTTTACCATGCGCTCATGAAATGATTACCATTAACATTGTAAAGGAAAAACTTGATAGCTGCTTCATTTGCTGAAGTTTACCGTATTGCTGACAACGGGTGTATAAGACGAGTTGACATTCTTGCAATTGACAAGAACAAGAAGTCAGGCTTCATCACAATTCAATCATATGCTTTGAAGTTCATTCAGAACAGTCCCAGCAGGCAGGTCGACTAACAAAAGAAAGATACGTACGAATCTACAGAAGAATACTTTAAGAGGAAGTATTTCTTGCAGAAAGTTACTGTTAAGGGACTGATTGGCAGACGTGGAACAATCCCAGAATCATTTCTCAATTTTTATAAATTATTTACAATCAGCAAGCAAGTAGGCAATGAGGTGATTATTCTTGCTCTGAAGGGACTCATACAGATCATGTGAAGCTATCTGCATGGTCTGCAAGTGGAGGAAATATCTATAATCTGGATAAATTTAGAGAGAGAACCATTTTATCTAATGTTTATTGTTCTTTTTTTTTAATGTTCTTCATTACTATTGAAAGGATTTTAAGGTACAGCACCTTTCCAAAAGTATAGCTATATTCATACAGATAGGTCAATATATGTATTTGGAGATGTAAAATGAACAAATTTAAACACAGTTGCACCTTTTTGTGAGATCACTACATTTTGCCACTTTTCCCCTTCTATTTCATGCTTCAGCACCTCCCTCCTCCCCCACACACTTTTATCGGTGTTTTTATTTTTTTATTTTCTCTTCATGAGCAGATTTTTAAAAGTTTGTTTAATCAGAAGTAACAAAGTCAATAAATTTATTTATATTTTTTAAGCCATTTACCCTTCAGGCTTCCCCCCCCCCCCCGAACTCAGCGAGGAATCCCACCTCATGCAAGGGCAATGTCCTGGAGTGTGAGAATACAACTGCAGAGGAGGACCAGTACCTCGTCCAGGTGGCCTCTCCTGTTATGATAAACAGGGGTCTTGTGGGACATGGGATAGGCAAGAAAGAGGGAAGGAAGCAGCTGTGTTTTAAGTTAGGTACCATCCCAGCATTTGCCTGGAAAAGAAGTGGGGAAACCACAGAAAACCACTTCGAGGATGGCTGAGGTGAGAATCAAACCACCTCTACTCAGTCGAATTCCCAAAGCTGAGCGAACCCCGTTCCGGTCCTCGTAACAGGTTCAAATTTCGTGGCAGAGCCAGGAATCGAACCCGGGCCTCCAGGTATGGCAGCTAATCACACTGACCACTACGCCACGGAGGCGGACATAGTCAATAAATAGGCTACATATTGAAATATAATTTATGAAAACCACCAGTAATTCATATCTCAGCAACAATGGCCAACCTACAGCTGTGAAATCAAATTAAAATATAAACAATGATGCTGCTAAGCTTAGTTAGTCCTGGTAAGAATTTAACAGTTTCACCTATTGACTGTGTGCTCTCTTGTTGGCTGTGTTGGTGTTTTATCAGTCAGGACCAGAAAATATTTTTCACAACACAAAATCATGTCAAAATTTAAGAAGGAGAATTTATATACACTTTCAGAAGAATTCAAGATGCAGTCTATCGAAACTGATGGCATCATCTTCGATGTGCCGCCTGCAAAGTAAATACTGTATTGCAATTGATGGCAAACATCAAAGAAACAGAATAAACCAGCACATACAGTACAGTAAATATGAAAAGAACATTAAACTTCGCAAGTCAAAACCTAATTAAAATCGAGAGACTTCCACCTTTCAATGCATATATTATTTGCGTTATCAAACAAACACATATATTTACAAGGGCGTATTTTGTCTCTTAGTTTTGAGTCTCTTTATTTTAATTTGATAGAGTCAGTGTGGACAAGTTCAGTTAGTAAGTTTATCAATATTATAGTTGAAACCTAAGCAAACTACTCTGATACTCGCCTTCGCTTCAGGATCTGAAAAGCAGGGGTCATTGCATGAGTTCAGTGCAGATTTTGCCATGATATTAATCCAATAATAAATACCAGTCCACATGTTAAACAATCCTGCATTCAAATCATTCCTTGAGAAGTTCACGCAATGGTCAATATCGGATGAGGGCATTCTGAGAAAAATTTACATACAGCCAATTTATGAGAACATTTTTGAGGAAATAAAAGAAGCAGTCAGCAAGCAAGAAATTACTGATAAGCTGCAATTTTGAATGTGTTAGTATTTCCATTATCTGGTGAATGGGTAAAACCTATGCTTTTGAAAATGTACCAACTTGAGAAGACAAGTGCAATCATTCAATGATTCATGTAAGAACCTATGACCAGGGAGCATACAATACAAATCATTACATAGACATGTATTGCACATGGACTACACTGTGTTTGTGAAAGTATCAAGGAGAATTACATCAGGGTATGACTTTATTGCTGTTCTGAAGAAGATTCTCGTAAAGGCTCCCAGTTGTCAAGTTTTGAACCAAGAAGTGACTGAGCTCCACCTTCCACAGTTTCCTGTCACCACAAAGTGGGGTACTTGGATAGGATGCGCCATTTCCTTGTACAAAACTTTTATAAAATCAAATGCTTCATATGTGTTCTAGACTCAACGGACGCAGCAGCCATCAAGCAGGCCCAGCAATTACTCAACAACAAGACCTAGAGTTGGAACATTTTACAGTGCATGGCTACAAGTACGTATTTGATATGATTCAGAATTTTTTAAGATGATGATATGGAAGAGGAAGGAACAGAGGAAGAAGTTGATGAGTGTTAAGGACAGACAAATTTGAATCAAATTTGATGAACAATCCAGATGTGGAAACCTTTGCAACTTCGACTGAACTCCCTTTACAAGTGCTGACAAGATAAGCTCCATTGCTTTCTATAGATATCAAGCGGCGTTTCTCTATATATAAGGATCTACTGAGCTCAAAGCGCTAGCGACTTCAGTACTGTCAAAAACATTGAAATATTGTGTGTAATGCAATATAACAAGTTTATTCATTATTAGCTGATGTACCCGTGCTTCGCTACGGGATTCTCAGAAAGACTGACTTGTTGGTTTTCCTAACTGAATTCAACATAGGTAATTACAAAAACGTCAGTAGGAATGTAGCGATTGAAAGCAATGCTATCATATAAAATACTCAATCAAATGAAAAACCGCACATTTTCTCACTTTCAACGAACAGTACTACGGTGCCGATCTAACAGTCCAAAGTCCCAGAGCTGGAATGACCAGGTCGCAGACTGCCGTGAACACTCCTCTGCCATTATTCCATTAAATATGCACACTGCTCATTCCAATCAGTGCCTCAGAGTAGGGACAGAATAGCTCGAATGCTATCATGAACCAGTGCGTTACGTACCAGTAGTATCAGAAAATTTATGAACCAGAGGAATGGCATGCTAAAGAAGAAAGTTATCTAACTCCCCAGCTACTTCCCGCCAATATTCAGGCAGGCTGTTACACTCGGTACGACCGGGCGAGTTGGCCGTGTGGTTAGAGCCACGCAGCTGTGAGCTTGCATCCGGGAGAGGGTGGATTCGAACACCACTGCCGGCAGGCCTGAAGTTGGTATTCGGTGGTTTCCTGTTTTCACACAAGGTAAGTGCTGGGGCTGTACATTAATTAAGACAAAGGCCCCTTCCTACACACCCCTAGACCTTTCCTATCCCATCGTCGCCATAAGACCTACCTGTGTCGGTGCGACGTACAGCAAATTTTTAAAAACATATTCGGTACGCAGCAGTAATCCTATCTATCGGAGATGAGTGGAAACAGAAGACACAAAGCACATCATAACAAACAATGGTCAATGTAATGTTATTGTTGATTAATTTTGTGAGCTTTCTATACTGTAGGCCTTCACATTAGTTTTCTTTCGGCTTTGAAATCTTAGGGCGTCTTATAAACTTATTTATATCGTAGACTGTACTTCCTTATTCTCAGACTTTACACACCGATTTTCATTCAATTCTGTTTACCCATTTTCTCGTGACTCAGCGCTGATATGGACTTAGTAACAAAAATCCAAATTCATGAATATCTCTGTGATTATAGGCGGTGCGGTAACAATGCATAAGACATAATTGATCAGAAATTGAATAACTTACTACGTTACTACTACTAACTTACTATATAATTAAAGTTATGTTAGTTATGTAGTATTTATCGATGTGTTTGAGTCATCAGTCCATAGACTGGTTTGATGCAGCCCTCCATGCCACCCTATCCTGTGCTAACCTTTTCATTTCTACGTAACTATTGCATCCTACATCTGCTCTAATCTGTTTGTCATATTCATACCTTGGTCTACCCCTGCCGTTCTTACCACCTACACTTCCTTCAAAAACCAACTGAACAAGTCCTGGGTGTCTTAAGATGTGTCCTATCATTCTATCTCTTCTTCTCGTCAAATTTAGCCAAATCGATCTCCTCTCACCAATTCGATTCAGTATCTCTTCATTCGTGATTCGATCTATCCATTTCACCTTCAGCATTCTTCTGTAACACCACATTTCAAAAGCTTCTATTCTCTTTCTTTCTGAGCTAGTTATCGTCCATGTTTCACTTCCATACAATGCCACGCTCCACACGAAATACTTCAAAAACATCTTTCTAATTCCGATATCAATGTTTGAAGTGAGCAAATTTCTTTTCTTAAGAAAGCTCTTCCTTGCTTGTGCTAGTCTGCATTTTATGTCCTCCTTACTTCTGCCATCGTTAGTTATTTTACTACCCAAGTAACTATATTCATCTACTTCCTTTAAGACTTCATTTCCTAATCTAATATTTCCTGCATCACCTGCCTTCGTTCGACTACACTCCATTACTTTTGTTTTGGACTTATTTATTTTCATCTTGTACTCCTTACCCAAGACTTTATCCATACCATTCAGCAACTTCTCGAGATCTTCTGCAGTCTCAGATAAAATAACAATATCATCGGCAAATCTCAAGGTTTTGATTTCCTCTCCTTGGACTGTGATTCCCTTTACAAATTTCTCTTTGATTTCCTTTACTGCCTGTTCTATGTAAACATTGAAAAGGAGCGGGGACAAACTGCAACCTTGCCTCACTCCTTTCTGGATTGCTGCTTCCTTTTCAAAGCCCTCGATTCTTATTACTGCAGACTGATTTTTATACAGATTGTAGATAATTCTTCGTTCTCGGTATCTGATCCCTATCATCCTCAGAATCATAAATAGCTTGGTCCAATCAACATTATCGAATGCCTTTTCTAGATCTACGAAAGCCATGTACGTGGGCTTGTCCTTCTTGATTCGATCCTCTAAGATCAGACGTAAAGTCAGGATTGCTTCACGTGTTCCTACATTTCTTCTGAAGCCAAACTGATCTTCTCCCAACTCAGCTTCAACTTGTTTTTCCATTCTTCTGAAAATAATGCGTGTTAAAATTTTGCAGACATCAGATACTAAACTAATGGTGCGGTAGTTTTCACACCTGTCAGCACCGGCTTTCTTGGGAATAGGTATAACAACATTCTTTCGAAAATCGGATGGGACTTCTCCTGTCTCATACATCTTGCACACTAAATGAAATAACCTTGCCTTGCTGGTTTCTCCTAAGGCAGTCAGTAATTCAGAGGGAATGTCATCAATTCCAGGTGCCTTGTTCCTAGTGAGGTCACTCACAGCTCTGTCAAACTCTGACCTCAAAATTGGGTCTCCCATTTCATCAGCATCAACAGCCTCTTCATGTTCCAGAACCAAATTATCTACATCTTTACCTTCATACAACTGTTGGATATGCTCCTGCCATCTTTCTGCTTTGTCTTCTTTCCCTAGAAGTGGCTTTCCATCTGAGCTCTTGATATTCATACACCTAGATTTCCTTTCTCCAAAGGTTTCCTTGATTTTCCTGTATGCAGCATCTACCTTTCCCAGGACCATACAGCCTTCGACACCTTTGCACTTCTCCTTCAGCCATTCTTCCTTAGCTACCTTGCACTTTCTATCCACTTCATTCTTTAATCGCCTGTATTCTTTTCTGCCCTCTTCTTTTCTAGCATTCTTGTATTTTCGTCGTTCATCAATCAGATCTAGTATCTCCTGAGTTATCCACTCATTCTTAGTTGATCTTTTCTTCCTTCCTAACATTTCTTCAGCAGCCCTACTGACTTCATTTTTCATGACTCTCCACTCTTCCTCTATAGTGTTTCCTTCAGCCTTTTCATTTAGTCCTTGTGCAACATGTTCCTTGAAACAATCCCTCACACTCTTTTCTTTCAACTTGTCTAGATCCCATCTTTTTGCATTCTTTCCTTTCTTCAATTTCTTCAACTTCAGATGGCATTTCATGACCAACAAGTTGTGGTCAGAGTCCACGTCTGCTCCTGGGAAAGTTTTGCAATCCAACACCTGGTTTCTGAATCTCTGCCTAATCATAATGAAGTCTATTTGATACCTTCCAGTGTCTCCAGGTCTCGTCCACGTATACAGCCTTCGTTTGTGGTGTTTGAACCAAGTATTGGCAAGGACTAAATTATGATCAGTGCAGAATTCAACCAGCCGACTTCCTCTTTCATTCCTTTGTCCCAATCCAAATTCTCCTACTGTACTACCTTCACTTCCTTGGCCTACCACTGCATTCCAGTCTCCCATCACAATTAGATTCTCGTCACCTTTTACATATTGTATTAAATCTTCTATCTCCTCATATATTCTTTCGATTTCTTCATCATCCGCTGAACTAGTAGGCATATAGACCTGCACTATTGTGGTGGGCATTGGTTTGGTGTCTATCTTGACGACAATAATTCTTTCACTATGCTGGTCGTAGCAGCTTACCCGCTGCCCTATTTTCTTATTCATTATTAAACCAACTCCTGCATTTCCCCTGTTTGATTTTGTGTTGATAATTCGGTAGTCACCTGACCAAAAATCTTGTTCTTCCTGCCAACGTACTTCACTTATACCAACTACATCTAACTTTAGCCTATCCATCTCCCTTTTCAGATTCTCTAACCTACCACAACGATTCAAACTTCTAACATTCCACGCTCCGACTCGCAGAATGTCAGTATCCATCTTCCTGATGATCGCCCCCTCTCGTGTAGTCCCCACCCGGAGATCCGAATGGGGGACTAGTTTACCTCCGGAATATTTTACCGGGAGGAAGCCATCATCAGTACATCATTCATACAGAGAGAGTTGCATGTCCTCGGGAGTTAGTTACGGCTGTAGTTTCCCGTTGCTTTCAGCCGTGTAGCAGTATCAACACCAGTGGCGGTTTCTGGTATAGCGCAATGGAGCAATGCACCTCCAGTTTATATCAAATTGTACTCAGCTACTTAATTTTCACGATTCCCTTGTCATTCTCAAAGCTCTTGCTAAGCCCATCTGTCCGTAATATACTCGTACTGGCTTTTAATTCATGTGAGCTGCGCATAGTCTGTGGCTGGAGACTCGTCTGGAATGAACCCCCATACAAGGCGGCATCTCCGTCCGTACTTAGGCGAAGGGACCAGTGAGGTGCGGGGGGAAGTCTGTCAGCATTAAGGCAAGACCTGGATATCGCAGAAAAGAATATCCGTGGTGTAGGCATGCGCAGTATGCCACTCTCTCAAGTCTGTCGCAAGTCGTGTTGTTGGGGTAAGAAAACTGTAATAGTATGTGCCTGCCATCTGTTGCCCTTACAGGAATTTAACCAGGCAGCAGAGAATAGTGCACATAATTAGCGCTAGTGTTGAACAGCATAATTACTACCAAAATTCATATTAAATTGCCAAATTCCAGTTGATACCTTGTCCCAAATATATCAATACTTACTAAACATCTATTCATTTGCCTTCTTTGGAATAATTACTTTTTTGGAGAGAAACATAGCTTAAAAATCATTGAGCCATAGAGTAGCGGGAAGGTAATACCAATGAAAACGCTAATTGACCAGCTCACACTAGTTCTTAAAATTAAGTTACCAACATTGTGAAAAGTGCGAACATTCATTCGTATAGTTTCCTCGTGTTTTTCAAGTGTGAAACTAGTGTTTGTAAACGTTTGTACTTAGCAATTATCATAATTCGTAACATTATTGTACGCTGTGCAAGCGTGTGAGTGTTTTTCTGCACCGTTGTGCCCTTCTGAAACTTAATTTTTAGGATATAAAGAAGTTACAATCTTTTGTCCGTGTGCGTTTGTGTGTGTGTTTTGTGCGTTGTAGTTACGTCCACAATCTTTATGCACCGGAAAGGTAAGGAGCTACATAATGAGTTTGAACAGTGTCCAGATACTTAAGAAGACAAACTTTTCTTGTCTCTCTCTTGAGCGAAAACTTGAGATTAAGAATGTCGGGCGCCCAATGCCTGATCTTGTTATAACGAGGCAGACTAAAAGTAAAAGTAAAAGTAAAGAAATCGTGCGTAAATTCAGAATGGATATATACAAAAGAACCGAGTGGATCTGTGGGTGCGAAGTTACTAACAGGTTGTTTTGTTTTCCGTGTTTATGCTTCGTGAGTGATGAAAGCGAAGGGACTTGGACCAAAGTCGGAGTGGTAGATTTAGGACATTTGTCCCAAAAAATAAAGAAACACGAAAGTTCTAAATCTCATATGCTTGCCCAGTTAGAATTCGATCTTCTGGGAAAACACGATATCCGGCAGCAACTTGATTGTGCTTACAGGCAGTCTGTCGAAAGACACAACGATCAAGTACGGAAAAATCGTTATGTGCTGTCAAAAATTATCGACTGTGTAAAGTTCTGTGGCGCGTTTGAGTTGGCATTGCGCGGGCATGACGAAACAAGTGAATCGTCGAATCCTGGCATATTCCGAGGCCTCGTTAATTTTAGTTCTGAAATTGACGTTGCATTAAATGATCATCTGTCCAAAGCTACTGTTTTCAAAGGCACCTCGAAAGACATTCAGAATGAACTGCTTTCGTGCATGTTCGAAATCTGTCGCGAGAAAATAAAGAAAGAAATCACAACTGCGCCCTTCATTTCGGTAATCGCAGACGAGACCACCGATATATCAACTACAGCACAATTAGTTATTGTACTGCGCTACGTTCTTCCCAACGGTAAGCCAGTTGAAAGATTTTGGGGTTTCCTCTCACCCGCTAGTCATGATGCTAAGACAATAGTAGAGTGTTTAAAATCTTCTTTGAGCGATGTTGTTGATAGCCCAGATAAGTTAATTTCACAAAACGATGGGGCGAATGTAATGAGTGGTCGCCATTCAGGAGTGCAAGCTCTCATCAGGGAAGATTTTAAGCATGCACACTATGTTCACTGTTATGCCCATTCTTTGAACTTAGTCATGGCACAAGCGACAAGCCAGAATACGGATGTCCGTATATTTTTTGCAGATTTAAGTGAAATCCCCAGCTTCTTTAATAACTCCCCGCAGCGATCAGGTGTATTGACCGAAGTAGTTGGTAGAAGAGTACCTCATACTTCAAACACAAGGTGGAATTTTAAATCAAGGACCGTTGAAGTAGTTTACGAGAACAGAGATGCCCTCATCGAATGCCTGGATCAACTGGAAACTACCTCTCGACAGCCTAACACCATATCGCAAGCAAGAGGTTTGCGTTTAAAATTGGAGCACCCGTTATTTCAGTTCTGGTTGGCTGTTTTCCATCAGATAATGCCTCATGTGGACATTTTATACAGTCAGCTACAAAAGCGAAATTCAGATCCGTTGGAAGTCAAAGGCGCACTTTCAGGTTTCGAGGCTGCTATAAAAATGGTTCGGGAAAATAAAATTGACCACATCGCTGACGAACATGATATACTGCCCCCGCCAGTGAAGGTATCATGAGGGCCGCTGCGTACCTCGAAACGAGTTGCGGCAAAAGAAGTTTGTGACACAGTCATTCTTCAAGCAAAGGAACGGTTTCAATTCACAAACCACCTTCTTGCAGCAAACTTGTTTCAAGCTGAAAATTTCGGCAGCTTTGAGAAGCAGTTTCCCCACTCACTTCTGTACAAAGCGTGTGAGGCCTACCCATTTCTCGACAAACCGAAACTGAGAACCGAACTTGAAATATTATATATATGAAATGATTTTCGAACTGTTTCTGGGGCTACGACTTTGTTGCAGTTTCTTTTAGAAAATAAGTTGCAGAGTGTCTTTGGTGAAAGCATAAAACTTTTAAATGTAGTTATTACTATTCCCATGACGACATCTGAAGCAGAAAGGTGCTTCTCAACCCTGAAAAGAATAAAGACTTTCTTGCGCAGCACAATGACCGAGGATAGACTTAATGCTCTTGCTATGCTGTCAATTGAAAAGGACTTGGTTCGAGACTCTGTGGACTTCAACGAAGCAGTTATAGATAAATTTGCATCCCTCAAGGAGCGCACGATGGATTTTTTGTATAAGCTGTCTACATAGGGTAAGTCGATTGTGAAACATTTCTAATTTTGCATGTGGTAAATATCGGCATGTATTGTCTGCTTCTCTCGTATTCGATCACATTTTCAAAACTTCTATCATCTTATTTTGGGAGGTTGCGGCCCACGACGGGAGGGGGGGGGGGTGCAATTTTTTTCTTCTGTTGAACCCCCAGTGACGAAAGTCACGCGCCGCCACTGATCAACACAGCTAAGCCATGTTGAGTATTATTACAAGGCCGTATCAGTCAATCATCTAGACTGCCGCCTTTGCAACTACCGAAAGGCTGCTACCCCCCTTTCGATGAACCATTCGTTAGTCTGGTCTCTCAACAGATACCCATCCGATATGGTTGCACCTGCGGCTCGGCTATCTGCATCATTGGGACACGCAAGCCTCCCCACCGCGGCAAGGTCACATGGTTCGCAGAGGATACGACCACTAATAACAAATATTTTAGAATTACATTTTATGCCTTCTCCTAAACTACCATTTCACTCAGCGTGAATAAAATTATTGATGGTTTAGATTATAGCGACTTATTCCCCGGCTTTGCATACCAATGTTCATTAAGATACGACCACTAATAACATAAATATTTGGGAATTAAATTTTAGGCATTCCCCTAAACTACCATTTCACTCTACGTGAATACAGTTATTGATGGCTTAGATTATATCGACTTATTACCGCGACTTCGCATACCGATTTTCGTTAAGACATGACCACTAATAACATAAATAGTTGAAAATTAAATTTTAGGCCTTCCCCTAAACTACCATTTCACCCAGCGTGAATAAAATAATTTATAGCCTAGATTGTAGCGGTTCGTCACCCGACTTTACATACCGATTTTCTTTAAATTCGCTTTAGCCGTTTTCTCGTGATGCGTGTACAGACAGACAGAAATTACGGAAAAGTAAAAAGTGCATTTCCTTGTTACTGTGGACATGACCGATACAAAAATAACATTATTTTCAAATTCTGAGCAATGTACAGACAAAACTCTTATTTTATATATATAGACTAGCTGATGTCCCCGTGCTTCGCTACGGGATTCTCAGAAAGACCTACTTTGTGTGGCTTTTCTATAACTGAAGTCAACATAGATCATTACAAAAACGTCAGTAGGAATGTAGCGATTAAAAGCAATGTTATCATATAAAATACTCGATCAAATGAAAAACCTCACATTTTGTCACTTTTAACGAACAGTACTACGGTGCCGATGTAACAGTCCAGAGTTTCACAGCTGGAATGACCAGGATGAACCAGTGGGTTACGTACCAGTAGTATCAGAAAATGTATGTATCAGAGGAATGGCACACTAAAGAAGAAAGTTATCCAACTCCAGAGTTACTTCCCGCCAATATTCAGGCATGCTGTGATACTCGGTACGCCCGGGCGAGTTGGCCGTATAGTTAGGGGCGCGCAGCTGTGAGCTTGCATCCGAGAGATAATAGATTCGAACCCCATTGTCAGCAGCCCTGAAGATGGTATTCCGTGGTTTCCCATTTTCACACCAGGCAAATGCTGTTATGTACCTTAAGTAAGGCCAAAGCCGCATCCTTCACACTCCTAGCCCTTCCCTATCCCATCGTCGCCGTAAGACCTATCTGTGTCGGTGCAATGTAAAGCAAAATTTTAAAAATACTGGTTACGCAGCAGTAATCCTATCTATCATAGATGAGTGGCAACAGAAGACACAAAGCACATCAGAACAAACAATGGTCAATGTAATGTTATTGTTGATCAGTTGTATGAGCATTCTATATTGTAGGCCTTCACATTTAGTTTTCTTTCGACTCTGTGATATTAGGGCGTCTTATAAAATTATTTATAGCGTAGACTGTAGTTCATTATTCTTCGACTTTAAATACCGATTTTCTTTAAATTCTGTTTACCCATTTTCTCGTGACTCGGCGGTGGTACGGACTCAGTTACAAAAATTCAAACCCTTGAATATCTTTGTGATCTTAGCCGGTACGGTAACAATGCATAAGACATAAATGATCGGAAATTTAATGCTATGTAACTGTAGTTATGTAGTATTTATCGATACGACCACTAATAACAAAAAAAGTGAGAATTAAATTTTAGGCCTTCCCCTAAACTACCATTTGAATACAATCATTCATAGTCCAGATTGTAGCGACTTATTTCGCGACTTTCCCTACCGATTTTCATTAACATACGACCAGTAATAAGTCAAATATCTGAGAGTTAAATTTTAGGCTTTCCCCTAAACTACCATTTCACTCAGCGTGAATACAATAATTTATGGCCTAGATTATATCGGCTTATTACACCGACTTTGCGTACCGATTTTCATTAACATAGACCAATAATAACACAAATATTTGAAAATTGAACTTTAGGCCTTCCCCTAAACTACCATTTCACTCAGCGTGAATAAAATTATTTATGGCTTAGATTATAGCGACTTATTCCCCGACATTGCATACCGATTTTCATCAAATTCTCTTCAGCCGTTTTCTAGTGATGCGTGTACATACATACAGACAGACAGACAGAACTTACGGAAAAGTAAAAATTGCATTTCCTTGTTACTGTGGACATGACCGATACAGAAATACCATTCTTTTCAAATTCTGAGCAATGTACAGACAAAACTCTTATTTTATATATATAGATAGATAGATTACATTTCAGGCCTTCCCCTAAACTACCATTTCACTCGGTGTGAATAAAATTATTGATAGCCTAGATTATAGTGACCTATTCCTCGACTTTGCATACCAATTTTTGTGAAGATACGACCACTAATACAATAAATTTTTGACAATTAAATTTTAGGCCTTCCCCCTAAACTACCATTTTTCTCAGCTTGTATAGCTTATATTGTGGCGACTTTTCTCCTATGTTTGTCTACCGATTTTCATTAAGACACGACCACTAATAACATAAATATTTGAGAATTAAATTTCAGGCATTCCCCTAAACTACCATTTCACTCAGCGTGATTAAAATAATTTATAGCTCAGATTGTAGCGGTTCATCACCAGACTTTACATTCCGATTTTCATTAAATTCTGTTCAGCCGTTTTCTCGTGATGCGTGTACAGACAGATAGACAGACAGACAGACAGAAATTACGGAAAAGTAAAAACTGCATTTTCGTGTTACTGTGAACACGACCGATACAGAAATACCATTCTTTTCAAATTCTGAGCAATGTACAGACAAAACTCTTATTTTATATACAGGGTGAAGCGAAATTCGCGCACTCGGGCGTCGCAGCGCGACTGCTCACATGTCAGCAATTGAAAAAAAAAGTCTCTCACAAAAGTTCGTACTTCGAGTATATCCGGCAGAAAAAGGGCGTTGAAGAGTGGCAATCTGGCAACACTGTAACCACTTGTAGGCTAACTACATCTGTCAGCACATATTCCTTGTGCTGTACAGTTGGTGCAGTGGATACAGCTTTGGGTTAGCATTCAAGAGGTCGAGGGGTCGATCCTGGGTTGAAGCGTGTGTTTTTTTATTTCGCTGGCGAGATGTAGTGTTTACAGTGCACTATGTCTTCTGGTAGGGGCTATATCAAATTTGTTACTTTCATTGACCTGCCTCAGTCTCATCCTTGGCTTTGACAATATGAAAGTGACTGAGGTATGAGTGATGCTAGTAATCATCATCATCATCTGTTTACCCTCCAGGTTCGGTTTTTCCCTCGACTTAGCGAGGGATCCCACCTCTACCGCCTCAAGGGCAGTGTCCTGGAGCTTTACGCTCTTGGTCGGGGATAAAACTAGGGAGTATGACCAGTACCTCGCCCAGGCGGCCTCACCTGCTATGCTGAACAGGAGCCTTGTGGAGGGATGGGAAGATTGGAAGGGATAGGTCGTGGCCTTAAGTTAGGAACCATCCCGGCATTCGCCTGGAGGAGAAGTGGGAAACCACGGAAAACCACTTCCAGGATGGCTGAGGTGGGAATCGAACCCACATCTACTCAGTTGACCTCCCGAGGCTGAGTGGACCCCGTTCCAGCCCTCGTACCACTTTTCAAATTTCGTGGCAGAGCCGGGAATCGAACCCGGGCCTCCGGGGGTGGCAGCTAATCACGCTAACCACTACACCACAGAGGCGGACGATGCTAGTAATACCATTGCTTATGCAGCCAGTCCCTGTTATGAATGGTGTGAAAATATCGCTCATATTGTCGGTTGGTGCATGCATTTCAGTGGGCTTGACAGACTGATATGCAATGGCAACAGTTGGCTCGGTGAGGAAAGCAACGGGAAACTACCTCAGTCCTCATTTCCCTAGTACGCCTCTTCAGTGACGCCTAGGCTATTTATGACAGCTGTTGGCGGAGCTGCAGAGGATCAAACCAGCCTTCGGGCTGAATACCCAACATACATACAAATGTCGTCCAGGTGGTATGGTATCTGGCAACTTAATCGTCAACAGCCATTGCAGCGGGTCCTCTAGAAACCATTTGCACTTACATACTACGATCATACAAATGACGAACAATTGTTTTCATTGGTCAGCTTTGAAAGACGTCCTTTCCTCGTCGTGGGCGTGAATTTATTCGCACCACTTCATATACTAAATGCGAAACCTGTTTTCTTTGTACTCTCCTCCAATGATCTCATAGATTAGTAGCAACTATTATTCTTGCCTCGTCATCATCATCATCATCATCCGTTTACCCTCCACGTTCGGTTTTTCCCTCGGACTTAGCGAGGGATCCCACCTCTACCGCCTCAAGGGCAGTGTCCTGGAGCTTCAGACTCTTGGTCGGGGGATACAACTGGGGAGTATGACCAGTACCTCGCCTCACCTGCTATGCTGAACAGGGGCCTTGTGGAGGGATGGGAAGATTGGAAGGGATAGGCAAGGAAGAGGGAAGGAAGCGGCCGTGGCCTTAAGTTAGGTACCATCCCGGCATTTGCCTGGAGGAGAAGTGGGAAACCACGGAAAACCACTTCCAGGATGGCTGAGGTGGGAATCGAACCCACCTCTACTCAGTTGACCTCCCGAGGCTGAGTGGACCCCGTTCCAGCCCTCGTACCACTTTTCAAATTTCGTGGCAGAGCCGGGAATCGAACCCGGGCCTCCGGGGGTGGCAGCTAATCACGCTAACCACTACACCACAGAGGCGGACTTCTTGCCTCGTTCAAGTCCATTATATTTCGTTAGGGCTTACGTTACCAGTACGCCTAGCAAAGTATTTGTTGTTGTGTTCAGCGTTACAAAATGTTGTAAATGTAGGATACATGAGACCTAAGGTACGGTGTCTTACTGCATTACAGTATGTAATGTCCGATGGAAATTAGTAAATAAAAAATCGCGCCTCAACCTAGGATCGAACCCTCTACCTCCTGCATGCCAACCCAAAACTCTATCCACTGAACCCACTGTACAGCACGGATGATTGTTGCTGAAGAGGTACTTAACGTACGGTATATGTGGTTACAGTGTTGCCAGATTGCCACTATTCAACGTCCTTTTTCTGCCTGATATACTCGCAGGACGAACTTTTGTGAGAGACATTTTTTATTGCGACGCCATTTCACTCAGTGTGAATAACATTATTGATACCAATTTTCGTGAAGATACGACCACTATCATCATCATCATCATCTGTTTACCCTCCAGGTTCGGTGTTTCCCTCGGACTTAGCGAGGGATCCCACCTCTACCGCCTCAAGGGCAGTGTCCTGGAGCTTCAGACTCTTGGTCGGGGATACAACTGGGGAGTATGACCAGTACCTCGCCCAGGCGGCCTCACCTGCTATGCGGAACAGGGGCCTTGTGGAGGGATGGGAAGATTGGAAGGGATAGGCAAGGAAGAGGGAAGGAAGCGGCCGTGGCCTTAAGTTAGGTACCATCCCGGCATTCGCCTGGAGGAGAAGTGGGAAACCACGGAAAACCACTTCGAGGATGGCTGAGGTGGGAATCGAACCCACCTCTACTCAGTTGACCTCGCGAGGCTGAGTGGACCCCGTTCCAGCCCTCGTACCACTTTTCAAATTTCGTGGCAGAGCCGGGAATCGAACCCGGGCCTCCGGGGGTGGCAGCTTCCTTCCTTCTTCCTTATCTATCCCTTCCAATCTTCCCATCCCATCCCTCCACAAGGCCCCTGTTCAGCATAGCAGGTGAGGCCGCCTGGGCGAGGTACTGGTCATTCTCCCCAGTTGTATCCCCGACCAAGAGTCTGAAGCTCCAGGACACTGCCCTTGAGGCGGTAGAGGTGGGATCCCTCGCTGTGTCCGAGGGAAACAGCCGACCCTGGAGGGTAAACAGATGATGATGATGATGATTAGAGAGTAGCAATCTGGCAACACTGTAACCATATGTAGGGTAACTACCACGTTGTGCTGTACAGTTGGTGCAGTGGGTAGGGTTTTTGATTGGCATGCAGGAGGTCGATGGTTCGATCCTGGGTTGAGGCGCATTTTTTATTTGCTAATTTCCATCGGACATTACCTACTGTGATACAGTAAGACACCGTTTCTGAGGTCACATGTATCCTACATTTACAACAACATAATAATAATAATAATAATAATAATAATAATAATAATAATAATAATAATAATACATTGAGATTCGTACTAAACAGCATGCGGTTACCAGACGCAACACGCAATGTTGAAAGGCAGAATTATTGGGACTTTGGTGATAACACATACAAATTGTAACCGAGTTTGGACATTATTCGCAGAGCACGTTGCTTGGCCTACTGGTAACGTAAGGCCCTAACGAAATGTAATGGACCTAAACGAGGCAAGAATAATAGTTGGTACTAATCTATGGGACCATTGGAGGAGGGTACAAAGAAAACAGGTTTCACATCTAGTAGATGAAGTGGTGCAAATAAATTCACGCCCACGACGTGGAAAGGGCGCCTTTCAAAGCTGACCAATGAAAACGATTGTTCGTCCATTTCTAGGATCGTAGTATGTAAGTGCAAATGGTTTCTAGAGGACCCACTGCAATCGCTGTTGACGATTAAGATACCAGATACCATACCACCTGGACTACATTTACGAAATAAAAAACATACGCCTCAACCCAGGATCGACCACTCGACCTCCTGCATGCTAACCCAAAATTATATCCATTGCACCAACTGTACAATACGAGTAATGTCTGCTGACAGTTTGATGATGTTGTTGATGGGACAGTTATATAGAATGTGCAAGAGTTATCTAATTTCTCAGCTACTTTCTGCCAACATTCAGGCATGCTGTTTTACTTGGGATGCAGCAGTACTCCCATCTGTTGGAGATGAGTGGCAGCAGAAGAGATTGATCACATCACAACAATGGTCAATGTAATGTTATTTTTGATCAGTTTTATGAACTATCGATATTGTATACCTTCACATTTAGTTGTCATACAACTTTGGGATATTAGAGCATCTAATTTAAAGGCAACCATTCCTTCTTTCTCCCTCTTTTCTTACTCTTCGAGTGATCGTTCCTTTACAATTTTTCTCATTTTTTATGATCATCTTCACTATTTTCCTTGTTGATATGGACCAAGGCCGCCTCTGTGGTGTAGTGGTTAGCGTGATTAGCTGCCACCCCCGGAGGTCCGGGTTCGATTCCCGGCTCTGCCACGAATTTTGAAAAGTGGTACGAGGGCTGGAACGGGGTCCACTCAGCCTCGGGAGGTCAACTGAGTAGAGGCGGGTTCGATTCCCACCTCAGCCATCCTCGAAGTGGTTTTCCGTGGTTTCCCACTTCACCTCCAGGCAAATGCCGGGATGGTACCTATCTTAAGGCCACGGCCGCTTCCTTCCCTCATCCTTGCCTATCCCTTCCAATCTTCCCATCCCCCTACTAGGCCCCTGTTCACTATAGCAGGTGAGGCCGCCTGGGCGAGGTACTGGTCATACTCCCCAGTTGTATCCCCCGACCAAGAGTCTGAAGCTCCAGGACACTGCCCTTGAGGCGGTAGAGGTGGGATCCCTCGCTCAGTCCGAGGGAAAAGCCGAACCTGGAGGGTAAACAGATGATGATGACGATGATGATATGGACCAATGACCATGCGGCTTTACATTTTAAGAAATTACAAAAACCATTATCAGTTAAAACGATTAAACATTATTTCCATGTTAGCAATGCTCGTCATTGATATGGACTAGGCAACAATAGTCTAAATTTGTGAATTCTATTGAGATAGTCAGTATGGTAAAACTGTATGAGATATAAATGATTGGAACTTTTGTTATGTAATACTTTTTGCAATAAATAGGTATTTAAAAATTACATTTTAGGTACCTTGCCCTAACTACCATTTCATCCAGCATGAATAAAAATTGTATAGCCTAGACTCTAGTTCCTTATTCCCAGACTCTATATACTCATTTTCATTACATTCTGTTCTCCCAATTTCTCGTGGTTCGATGTTGACATGGACTTGGCAACAAAAATTCATGAATATCTCTGTTATCATAGCCAGTACGGTAAAAATGTAGAAGACATAAATGATCAGGAATTTACTTCTATATAACTTTACTTATGTAGTATTTATCAATAGGGCCAACATAACATACATATTTGAGAACTACATTTTAGGCCTTCCTCTAAACTACAGTACCATTTCACTCTGCGTGAATAAAATTTATAGCCTAGATTGTAGTGCCTCTTTCCCCGACTTATTAATTTTCATCAAATTCTCTTCAGCTATTTTCTTGTGATGCCCGTACAGACAGACATGATGGAAAATTAAAAAGTGCATTTCCTTGTTACTGCAAATGTGACCGATACAGAAATACCATTCTTTTTCAATTCTGAGCAATGTACACAAGAAACTCTCATTTTATGTATAAATAGATAGATTAGAACCAGTAAATGGGATAAAAGGAGTTCATGTAATTAATTAGTTTAAACCTTAATATAGTAATCTGAATACTTCTTTTTGCACCTGTTTGTATGTATCTTCAGAACCTTCTTTTCTCCTTTTCTGGCCATACTTTTCACCTTAAAATTCTTCCCCTAATCATTAATAATGTTCATTATCTCCCCATAGGTTTGGCACAAGGAAGGGCATCTGGCCATAAAACATAGCCAAATCATATGTAACAGTTGCACCCACGATCCCACAGTTGTGAGGAAAAAGCTGTGGAAGAAGAAGATTACTAATGTTCATAGCATCCTTTTATTATACAGTTATTATTCTTCTGTTTCTTTGTCTTGGTGGGGTGGGAAGTAATTTAACCTGGCACTATGGCGCTCTTACTGCATACAAAAAACGTGGCACTGGGTCACCATGACCCTATGATCTGAATGTGGATGGTTTTAAAACCCATGATGTTTATATAGGTTAATAAAAATTGACATACATTTACAGACGTTCACAAATTAAAATCAAACTGAAGTGTGTTTATTAACTAATTTACAACAACATTCAATCAAAAGGAAATAGATTGCAAGTTACACCTATTAGAACTAGCTCATAAAAATATGAAAAATGCTTGTTCAGGAATTCTGTTGTGATTTCCACAAACTTGTTACAAATTGAACAGGAATGATATGTCTTCGTGTCCTTGTTGCCCCTCTCTCTACACAACCTTTTCGAGGCCTTCCTGATGGTTTGTTGCTTTGTGCAAGTTCCCTCATCTTCTATGGGTATAAATAAGATTTCACACCTCAATCTCTTTGGCAGACCCTTCTGCGGCAGTCTCAATCTAATCAAATCCACAATCAGTTCCTGTCCTAATAACTTCAGGAACTTCCTGCGAACCATAGGCCTGTTCCGATGTTTGTCATTATAAGAAAATACTAGACGAGTATTGATTGCAGCTAAATTAAGGATAAAATGTTGGTAAAGTACAAATGTATGAGCAAATTAAATGTACGACAGTGGATACAAACTGCACACAAAACAAGTGGCAATGGGTCACTGTGACCCGGACATGTCAACAACGCACAAGGAATGGGCGCGAAATGAGATATGGTGACCAGGTTGTGTAGAGAGGGGGGTACCAGGAAGGTACTGGGAGGAGGGGGGAGAGAGAAGTGCAGTTATAGGCCGATTGAGGAATTAAAAGCAGAAATGTATGGTGTTGGGTCATGGTGACCCAGCGCCACCGTTCTCGGGTTAAAAAACTGTTTCAGGCATCCTTTTGTCATCAATGCTAAAAAATCGTGGCTTATCTCAACACATTCCTTCACCAGCACAGGCTTTTTTTTTTGTTTTCATCACTGCACAATAATGCTGCAACAGCTACAGCCACTTTTAATCTACAGTTAAAACTTCAGAAAGAGACTTCTAAGCTAGTTCGGGAAAGCAAGAAGTATATTTTAAAAAGTGGTTGATATGTGTATAATAGTCACACATGCCTTTACTGACGACACCTAGGGTTTACAGTACACTGTCTTTTCTGGTACAGGCTGGAACAATTTTGTTACTTTCATTGATCTGTCCCAGTCTTATCCTTGGCTTTGACAAAATGAAAGTTACAGATACGAGCAATGATAGTAATGTCATTTCCTTACGCAGCCAGTTCCTGCAATGAATGGTGTGAAAATGCTGCTCATAGGATCGGTTGGTACATGCATTTCAGTGGGCTTGGCAGACTGATACGTAATAGCAACTTCTGGCTCAGTAAGGAAAGCAACACCTCTTCAACGATGCCTAGGCCATCTGTGGAACTATTAAGGACCCAACCAGCCTTCGAGCTGAACATTCATACAGTAGTCGCAGTATGGTAATACTAAATCTGTATGTTAATTATTCACTATTTCTTCAAGAAAAAGTCTGAACATTTTTGTTCACATCTTTTCCTAGCCACGACATGCCCATCGTATTGTAAGGGCACGCGTTCGAGAATTTCAACTTTTTTGGAAAATTACTTTACTTGAATTATTTGTCCTGCTATTGCTGCTTCCCTTTCCTGTTGTGTGAACTATAAAACACTGCTTCTTTCTCTTTTTCATTGAAAGGTTTCATAGTTTTCCTACTGTGTATCTTGGAAGAATGCTCTGCTAATGTTGGAGACGAGATGTGGGTTTAACAGACTCGACTAAATTATAGGAAACACTACTTACCTCATACACTTTGAGCTGCTTAGTGACTACTAATACTACTACTACTACTAATCAGAATCGTACATAATATTTTACATTTTTAAAATAAAAATTCAGCTACAAGTTTCGGGTAAAAGGATTTTCAGTTCACTGTGAACTTTCCAGATTGGGGTACACGTGCAGACTGGTTCAACAGTGTATGGCAAATCGAGCTGGTGGGGGTTTATTTGGTGGACCGGCTCGACCGTCAATGGGCCCCTTTACATAAAGCAGATATAGAATTTTGCAATCTTGTAGTTCAACTAAACAAAACGATTTCATTGATAAATTACATGAGCATTTTTGTACCTTATTAAAAACAAGTGGACAGAACTTCAATTTCATCCCAATTACTGTTTTTGGTGTAGCTAGGACAGAAAACGACCACGCAGTTGGTGTCGCATAGCATTTGGAAAATTGTGGGTTTGAATCTCACAGCTGGCAGCCCTGAAGATGGTTTTTCATGGTTTCCCATTTTCACATCAGGCAAATACTGGGGCTGTACGTTAATGAAGACCATAGCCACTACCCTCCCAATCCTAACCCTCTTCCACACTTAAGTCGCCAAAAGCCTTTGATGCGTTAGCGAGACTTTTAAACGACAAGCAGAAAAGAAGTGTAGCTAGCCAGAGCCGCTCTGGTTCATTATGAACAGGCCTCCCTTGTACAATCGCACGAGTCCAACCTGGGTCAGTACAGGGGAAGGTTAGTGCTCATCATGCCTCTATCGACCTTTCATCTCAACATGCCAAGACGTTTGACCAATTCTTTTCATGGTCAAAATCTTGGAAGAATTTACTCCTTTTCTCCAAAATATTCCAAAGATTGTATGTATAATTTATTACACATTGCAAACATGCTAACTTTCAAAAGTAAAAAATCAGGAGACTACGACACATTGTGATAAGTTACGACCCATTATTGATGGCGCAACTTGGATCGCCTCAAGAATATTTAACACATACAGCTCTATTACATAATTCCTCTTATTTATATTGCAAGTATCTGAACACGATTCCTTATCATAACTGCCTTACACCGCTTCAAAAATTCTGAAGTAAATTGTTTGCTCAAAGCACTTTCATTGTCGGATGGATTTTATTTATTTCAAGGATTCTTTTCTGGATATGTATTTATTTGAACTGTGGAAATGATCAAAGCATTACATTAGAGATTGTCATATTTAAGATCACGAGTGGATTGCATTTGCCCTGCCAGTGGCCATTGAAAATCAATTCTCTCCAGCTGCTTAAAGAATAAGGAAAAACCCATCATTTTCAAACAATAAACAAGACTGCTCTCAAAATCATAAGATAAGTCTCATCAGGAGAGAGGGAGGAAGGGCAAAATATTGGGTATCTCATGCTTAAATTGGGAGAGTTGGCACCTCTGCAACATGGTAGTCTATATACATTTTTGTTTTTACGACATTCACATGTAAAGTCCACGACCCTCTCAAAAAGAAAATGTGTATACACATACATAACACACCAATCCATCTTATGCAAGTTTGAAACTTGTGGGAATGAAAAATTCTTTCTTCTACCACTGCTTTTTCACCAACTGTGGGGTCGCCAGTGCAACTGTCGACTACTAAGAAAAAAGCGAGGAAGAAATGAAGGATTGGATTAGGAACAAGAGACTAATTAAGAGAAAGGCAACTGACGTATCAGCAAGAGTACACCAAATTACTTGTCTTTTTATTGTTTATTTTGTGTATTTTTTTACAATACGAACTTCAATATCACAGATACGGTGGTGCCTTTTCTCCTTTTAAAAAAGAGCCACCATATTATGTTCAATTTTTTTATCAGAATCATGAAGCATGTAAAAAAAGGACATTTGAACAAAAATATGTAAACTGTAACAAATCACTCCATCATCTACTGGAAGATTGTGCCATGTTTATTTAAACAAAGATTTTATCTTGCTCATCCTTACAATCTTTAAGGTTGAGTATCTTGATATTTTACACTCCTTTACTACTGCAGTAAAAAACTAAACCTCAGTTGAAAGCCATGAACAATGTTCATTGTTTTACAGAATAATATTATGTATAACTCATACACGAAAAGATTAACAGGCTGAGCAACCTCATGAAACTTACGTTAGAATGAAACATAAATACATTAAAGATGAAAAAGCACAATTTTATAAAATGACAAAATAAGAAAAACTTGAACGCAAACTTTTAGATCCACTAACTTGATTGATTACGTGTGTGCAGTATCGACACCATATCAAATTGATATGTTTGTAATCATGGTCATTTGAAAGACAAAAAAATTATGAGAAGTATCAGGAAAATACAATGTCTTTCATCGTGAAAGGTCTACTCTACTACCTAATTAGAGAATGTACTCGTGAGGGGGAGAGCACAATGTGTATTCTCCACAGTGGAAAAATAAGAAAAAGAAACAAAATTGACAATTTATGTGAAGGAGTCTTTCTGCTGTTTCATCTTCAAAGATATTTATATTTCAAACAAGAATTCCGCTTTGAAATGAACATGAAACACCACCTTATCTGAATCTCTTGCAAAGAAATATTCTTGTAGCACTTCACTAAATGGCTGGCATTATAAAACGAACAGGATTTTATAAATTAATCTTCACTTGTACTCTTTGTAGTCCTTAGCTTCAGGAGACATTTCTCCCCAAGTTAAAATACAATTTTATGGGACAACTAATAATTTTCAGCCTTAAAAAACACTTGTCAGTCCAGTAGTATATTCCCACTGCAAAGAGCACCTAATCAGACTTTAGCACTTCCACTTTACATCCGTTTAATATGACACTTGATACATACAATAAAAACATTCATCCCACCATTCAAACATTCACACTACCAAATCAGAAATCCTCGCTAGAATTTCTTTCATCGCAACACAAAAACTCAATTACACATCCATCCTCGCATTGGACGTGTGACACTAGACAAAAAGCCACAGAAACTTATGTTAATACTGTAATATCAAGCATGGATCAACTATTCCAGAACAATACTTCATTTTATTCCACCAAATAGATCAAAATATTCCCATGAAGTACTGAAAATAGTGATCATGATGACATTATACACACAAAAAAGACAGTTTCTGCGACATTCCATCTACTGATCTAATGAAATATTGAACATAACATAAGACTAGAAAGACTAATAATAAGGAAACAATAGAAAATACAGGAGTGTTCTTATATATGCGTATAAAAAAATTTAGTCGAGCCACATGTTTATGTCCACAGGATGTTTCATTCAGAATTTTCCAGATTTCATGATCTGTTATCGAAGAAACCTACTACATTTTAATCTTAATGCAGGTTTACACTTTTAACTACAGTTTTTTATTTATTTTTATAATGAACCTTAACTTCAATGCATCCTCACTATTACAGGTCTTGGTAAACCACCGAGATTTCCTGAACTGCAATTCTAGTTTTAATTTCTTTTTTTTAATTTCCACCTGCTACTCAAGATACTACAACTAAGAAACATCCACTCAGCAATAAAAAGAACGATAACATAAATGGTTAACACATTAAATTATACCGCATAGTGACTTTTCAGGAGAAGCAAATACATCGTAATAAAATTTTTTTTAAAAGAAACAGAATAATGAACAAAAAGGACTTTGCTTGCGCACCGAGTTTGCAGCTAGGAGTGGTGCCACTAATAACCGAAGTTCTCCCCCTCCTATACCTGAATAAATAATAATAATAATAATAATAATAATAATCACCACCACAGGTCCTGCTTTAACACTAGAAGGATGAGCAAAGCATCATCTTCCATGCCACCAATGTATCACATCTTAACGCATTTGATAACTGAAGACATGCTGGGAATCTTCAGGTTAATCGCCTTCCTGTACCAAAACAGTTGAGCTTCCGAATCCAAGGAGGCAACATAATTCAGATAGCACCCATCCAAACATATTCCCAAAAATGAAATTTTTAAATAAAGCTGAAAGATTATACGAAGAATTTCAAGACTCCTAAAATTAATCAAAATTTTGATGCTTTCCTCTCAACCTTGCGACTTCTGCTGAAATATTAATAGGAGGGAGGAGAATGTTTCCTCTCAACACACTACAGGCCAATGATAGGCCTGCTCCAGAAATAATGCATTTCACTGTGATGAATCCATATAGAGAAACTGGATTAAAAATCCTTCACATATGAAGTTTTAAAGGAAAAGAAACATGTACAGAGCCCTGAGTTTATTACACAATGATTTCAAAATATCCCCTTAGCTTTGATACTTCATTAAATATCGTATTTACAGTCTGTAATACAAGATACTTGCCCAGATAAATTATCAAATGGCAATGCAGGAAATGTGATAACTGCAAACAATTCCCATAAATAGGGTTAAAGAGCAGGCCGACTTATAGGTATAATACACCCTACAATTGACAGATGAAATGGACATTTTTAATACATACTTGTTCATCTTGTACGACACAGTAAATACGATATTTCCAAGCGCCTACAATTTGCACATTGTGTCACTTTTCCCACAGTCTTTTGAAAGAAATGAACATATCCCTGTGGTACAGATATTGTAGAAATAATTTTACTAACTAGCCAATCACACAGCACCCAACGTATGTTTAGAGTAAAACAGATTTCTCTTTTCTGATACTTTAATGAAATTCATAAGGAATTACTCAATTTACACAATGTTAAGGCGTTCAGATGACTGGATGGCAAAGTTAGCTGCATTTGAACGATGAAATCACGTGACATGTGGCATATAGAACAAAAAGGATGCAATGAACAGATACCAAAATGGAAGATAGTATCGACGATTACAGACAAGTACAAATGAAAGGATACTGGCAAACCAAAATACATGGTTTAAGGAAATGAAATGCACGCAAAGATATTGTTTACATGTATCTATACACACATATGCCACATGACACGATGAAAGGCCAACTATTTCACATAGTATTCACTGTGCCAGCCTTTCTTTCCTACATGAACGTACTAACGGACAATGACATTAAAATGTTAATGAGAACCAGGAGTGCAGTAACGTGCACCGAGTGGATTGCGCCAGGAACAAGAGAACACATCACTTCCGCGCAACAGTTTGTTTCTCCCCTATATATAAATGAATGACTGAGAATGAGAATAATAAAAAAATAGCAATAATAAATCAGGTACGTAGAGTTAGAGTCTGTTGAGTTAGCCACTGGGGGATGCCACAACAGCTGGAGCTACGATGGCGATGCTCTTGTTGCACTCCTCCAGGTGCTGCTTGGTAAGACTCTGGGCCCGACGACGCTGTAGCAGCTGAGACTCTCCAGGTGGAGACAAACTCAGTGGACTATCGTCCCCGGACCCAGAGCCTGGTATCTCCACTGCACTACTTTCCCTCAACATCTCCAGGTTCATGCTGAAATGCTGCAGTACCACTCTGTTCACCACCATCGCACTCTCAGCAAAAGCTGACAGCTCACGAGCACTGTTGTTCCTGAAATGAGGTGTCAAAGTCAGCTATATGTATTCTGGGAGTTGGGACTTTAAATTAAATAAGGAAATATTCCAGAAGATAATGGTTGCCAAATTAGACTGTTTCCATCAGACTGAAACCCCATCCTCATTGCATGAAGAGTATCAAGACAGGCTCTGCTCCAATTTAAAAAATTTCAAGAAATATAACCAGTAACCAAGCTACAGTAGTGGCATTAATTCAGGACACTTTATTGAAATGTTCATTCATTATAACATCACGAAATGTACGGAAGTTGTGGTACACTAAATCAATAAATTATGCTTTTATCTTTTGTTTATAATATGTATACGAAATATTTATCATTTTTTGAAAGTGGGATATGTTGCATTTTTATTAAAAATAAGTAAATAGATATAACTGACAACAATTAAAAACCTTTACTATTTTAAATGCTTTTGCAGCTATAAAACAAGTTTGTCATTTATTTTGTTCCGACAAATCAAACAATGAATGCGTATTATTGCTTTATCCAGTGAGAAAAGGCATTGTGGCAGTAATAGCAAAACAATTTTGTTGAAGTGTAAGATTTCTTTAAAATGAGCTGAGACGAAATACAGTATTGAAAACAATGTCTCCTGCACCGAAACGTGCAGATTGGTCACCGAGTAAAAGGAGTACGGCAATAACACTCCGTGAAGGAGGTTATACCTACGAAGAAATAGCAGAAAGGTTGGGTGGAGGCGCTACGAAGTCGGATGTAACGAAAGTTTGCAAGCGGTATGAAGAAACTGGGTCAACCAAAACTGCTCCAAGAACTGACAGAATACCAATACTGACTGATCAAGACTGTGGTAGAATCTGCCGTCTTTCTCTACAAGATCGTCTGTGTACCGCAAGATATAAATGGCATCTTGAATCAAGGGTTGAAGTTTCAGATTGAACGGTCAGACAGAAACTTTGTGAAAATAGTTTGCGAGCGAGGACTCGAGGAAAGAAGCCTTATCTGAACAAAATGCAGAGGCAGAAACGTTTGCAGTGAGCTTTAGCACACAAAGAGTGGACGAAAGAAGACTGGGCTAGTCATTTGGAGTAAGGACACATTTGTACCTAATAATTTGTAATTTTTTTGAAATGGTTGTGTTGTATTTTGTTATTTTATTAAATTCTGAATTAAATTTTTATGGTTTAACTTAAATTTTCAAACAGCAGACATTAGGGCAAGTTTCCTGAAAATTTGTAAGTTACAATGTATATTCGAACTAAAATAAACTCCTGAATACAATATTCAATGAATCACTAAAAAGTGTCCAGAATTAATGCCACTACTGTTAATACATAGAGAATATTTACCTTCTGATATTCAGAGGCGTGCCTAGAGAGCGGTTGGCCAGATTTGGACCCAATGGTCGTGGGGACATCCAAGGATGTTTCAAAATGCGATCAGCAGAGAGCCTGCGACTAGGTTCCTTCACAAGAAGGCTGCGGATCAAGTCCTTGGCTTCTTCAGAGACTGCAGCCCACTCACGGTCTGGAAAGTCGTAACAGCCTTCTTGAATACAGGAGAACAGAAGTTCTTGACACTCCTTGCAGTTTTCTCCACGTTCCCACCCACAATCCGTACCACAGCTGCCATAGAAGGGTGGGTAGCCACACAGAAGAATGTACATAATGACCCCAAGAGACCAGAGATCACAGCGTTTGTCATACCAGCTCGCAGAATCCCCAACAAATGCATCGACGACTTCAGGAGCCATAAATTCTGCACTGCCCACCTGAAGAGGAAAAACCAGTACTAACATTTACAAAAGTGCCAATAAATCAAATCCACCTTTTCCCCCATCCCAGCAGTCTACGTGACAGCAGTAACTAATGTAGAAATGACAAGTCTGAAATAAAACTTACCGGAGTGAGCAGTTGGGGTGTAGCCAGTGGAGATGTCAGGTTGGAGTTGAATTTTATGCCTGAACTGAGATCAAAATCACATATCTTTACTGGGCTTAGCTTGTCTGGATACACGCACAAGATGTTCTCTGGCTTCAAATCCCTATGTGCAATTCCTGTAGAGTATAATAATAACTTCATGACGAGAACATTTATAGTAAATCGCAGATAAGGGCTATATGAGCATAGGAAGCAGCTGTACAAGACATGTAACAATAGTACACTTACCCTTACTGTGTAGGAACTGTAGTGCACTGGCAAGATCATGAACAATCTGGCTTGCCTCTCTTTCTGTAAAACTACTGCGCTCTTGTATACGAGTGAGCAGAGGGCCACCATTCACCTTCTCGAAAACAAGGTAGAACCTGCAGACAAAAGAACTTTCTTTCAAGACTCCTACCACAGCAAAATTCAAAATGTCTTAAATCAAGTACACAACATTTAATATTATTTGCTCATAAAGCAGTTAAACATGAGGGAAATCAGAACATGAGTAAAAGAATGTCAGGAGAAGCATCTTGTCCATTGCCTTACAGTACTGTTCAGGTTTCAAATAACTGTTTCAACTAACTAGGACCTGCACGTCCACAAATCTCGATATTCAAATAGTCTGGTTGTTGAGGTGACCCGATGTTCTGAAGGACAAAAATGGATTATCTTCATTCTTCTGCAGATAATTATATATATATTTACTTTTCTCTCATAGTTCTTCTTGATACGTTTCTGCTCGTGCAGGTCATTCACAGAGCCTCTTCCAATCTTCTCTTCCCCCCTCCCCACATTCTATCGTTCATCACTGGCTGCCACTGTAGTCTTCTCAGATTTACGTCATCCTCTACCTGATCCCTCCATCTTATTTGTGGTCTTCCAATTTGTCTTCTTCCAGATTCTGCCCATTCCAGAGCTCTTCTTGGTAATTTTTCTTGTCCCATTCTTTTGACGTGGCCAAACCATTTCAGCGTATTCCACTTCATAGTTTCTTTTAGAGGGTTGATCTGTAGTGTGTTTTGTATGGTTTCATTTCTTATCTTGTCCCTCCTTGTTTTACCCAAGATCCCTCGCAGAAAGTGCAACTCTGTAGCTTGTAATCTACTCAGATCTTTTTGTGTCCAACATTCTGCACCATAGGTCAATATTGGCAAATAATACAATTTATGCAGGGTGAACCGAAATTCGCGCACTCGGGCATCACATCATAACTCCTCATATGCCAGCAATTAAAAATGTCTCTCACAAAAGTTGGTCCTGCGAGTATATCCAGCAGAAAAAGGACGTTGAAGAGTGGCAATCTGGCAACACTAACCACATGTGGGGTAACTACCTCTGTCAGCGCACATTAGTCATGCTGTACAGTTGGTGCAGCGGATAGAGTTTTGGGTTAGCATGCAGGAGGTCGAGGGGTCGATCCTGGGTTGAGGCATATGTGCTTCATTTCGTAAGTTCAGGTGGTATGGTACCTGGCATCTTAATTGTCAACAGCGAATAAATTCACGCCCACGATGTGGAAAAGGCGTCTTTCAAAGCTGACCAATGAAAACAAAATTGTTCGTCCATTTCTAGGATTGTAGTATGTAAGTGCAAATGGTTTCTAGAGGACCCACTGAAATTGTTGTTGACGATTAAGATGCCAGATACCATACCACCTGGACTACATTTACGAAATAAAAAACATACACCTCAACCTAGGATCAACCCCTCGACCTCCTGCATACTAACCCAAAACCCTATCCACTGCACCAACTGTACAGCACAACTAATATGTGCTGACATGAGGTACTTACCCTACATGTGGATATGGTGTTGCCAGACTGACACTCTTCAATGCCCTTTTTCTGCCGGATATACTCGCAAGACAAACTTTTGTGAGACATTTTTTTTTATTGCTGGCATGTGAGGAGTCGCACTGCGACGCCCGAGTGTGCAAATTTTTATTCACCCTGTATATCATGATTTTTGCTTTGGTAGGTACTTTCCAATTTCTGATTAGGTCTGATATACAGTATTAAAATTTTGAACAATTTCCTATCCTCTCTGAAATTTCTTCCTTGATGTTTCCTTTCCCAGTTAGCTTACTTCCTAGGTATTTAAAAGCATGTACTTCTTTAAGAATTTTTCCATTACACCCAACATCCTTAATTTTTTTTGTTTCCTCTACAGATTTTCATTACCTCACTTTTCGTTAAACTTATTTGCATGCCTGCTTCTTCAATTGCCCTCTGCCAGGTATTTAGTTCTTCCAATTTTTGTTCATTTTCTTCCCATATCATTACATCTGCATATGCTACGACTTTCATAACATTTGCTGTTGACCCTAGGTGAACTTTCCTCAATGTTGTCCATCACTATATTAAAGAACACTGGTGAAAGTACAGTTCCTTGTTGAACTCCTCTTGTCTACTCTAAATCATTCTGATTTTTTGCCATCTATTATAACACATTTCAGACATTTGTGATAGAATCCAACAGACTGCGCTGGGCTAGACATGTACTGAGGATGCAGGATAACAGAGCACCAGTAGATCTATACAAGGGATCTCTTAATGGGAAAAGACCTTCAAGAAGACCCCGAAGCACCTGGAAGAAGATCAACAAGGTATATGCTGAACCCTCCAAATTGATAACTGGGAAGAGCAGGCTCAAGATCGAAAAGAATGGAAGTGGGAAGAGCAGGCTCAAGATCAAAAAGAATGGAAGAGGATTGCGAGAATGGCACGGGAACTTCACGTCCCGCAGAAGCATATGGAGTGAGAGAGTATTCTTTCCATACTTTCAAAACTTCTTTTTCTTCCCACACTGGTTTTCCAGCTTTGTTGATTTACTTTTGATGTATTTTCTTTTTGCTTCCTTCTGTTACCTAATATGCGGTACAATATACCCTAGTTATACTCGACAATATTTCTAACAAACAAGGGTAGGGACATAAGTCAGGGCAACTATCTTCCTCCTCACATTTGCACGGTGCTACCATACAAGCATGAGACACCGACACAGCATGAGATGGCAGTGCATTGGACAGGTACAACACACAGCCTGATGGGACTGAAGATGAGTCAGAATCTGTAGAGAATGTATTTGATGAGACAAGAACAGCATGCATAAATCGAACTGGCCATCTGCGGGGATCGCAATGCCAAAGAATGTCAGGCTTGTGGAAGCCTGGGGAATAATGTACTTCCATACCAAACCGCTGCAAGCTGGGTCGCAGTATTTCAGCATGGATCCAAAACGAAACAGCGTTTTGCAATGGTCTGGAAGATCTGTTAGTGTTTGGATTGATTTGTCACATGCAGTTAGTTACCCAGTGCATGGACGTGGACAGAAGATTGGACACTACTCGAGTTAAGTCAAAACAGACACACAGAATTTTATGGGAAGATCTGCATAAAATTACATCACGGTGGGTGCCAGGTGCACTCGTTGACATGGATACGTGGACATGGTCTACCATATGCTCTGAACACTTGTTACCAGCAGGAAGGCTAGCAAATGCTGGACAGAATAGTGACCGTGGATGAATTTTGGGCCAAGGTGTTTAAACCAGAACTCTGCAAAACGGACATGCAGGATCACCATGAAGATAGAATTTCTGGCAAAACCCTTTCCCCATGGAGCTGATGGTCATTGTGCCTTTCATCAGAGGAGTGATTGCAGGTCACTTCGTTCCACATGGTACGACGGTGACAGCAGCGTACAACAGAACCTCCCTGTACAGATAGTTACATGGTGCCATTAGGGACAAATGCTTCTGAACAATGTCACCCTTCTCCATGACAACGCCAGACAACGTGCAGCAAAGACTGTAAGGAGGTAACTTCAGCACTGGGGGGCGAGAAGTACTGGAACACCCAGCATACTCACCAGACCTGTCTCCATGCAATTTTGACATTGACCTCATCCTCAAAGTGAAAGAACCATCACATGGGAGATTGTGTGGGACACTAGAGGTCACTGCCAACACTGTAAAACATTAAGATTGCAAAATTCACACATGATGCAGTGACTGGTATCCAATATCTCCCACGCCATTGGCAACGTGTTATGGACTATCTAGGGGACTACTTTTGAGAGTTTGCGTATAGGTTACCTTACTCTCTGAGAATGAACATTATGTAGCTCAAGGATTTCAAGGTTGACAGATTTCTTGCTTTATATCCTACACCTGGTAAACCTACTCTGCATTATTCACACATTCCACTGCACCTTATGCTTCCCATCTGTATATTTCCATTTTGTTGGTAGTTCCCACATTTGTGAAAAAAAAAAAATAGCTGCCATGACAACAACCCTCAAATTGTAAGTGTTCAAGATAAGCTAACTCAATAAACTAAAAAAAAAAAAGAACTTGAGGGCCTACATCATACATCTTTAATGATCAACAGAATTTTAAAACAGAACACATTGTACTGTACCTGGTCCCTTATTTTTTATATTTTTAACAAGATTTTTTATGTTGCACCGACACAGATAGGTATTGTGGCGACGATGGGACAGGAAGGGACTAGAAGTGGGAAAGAAGTGGTCATGGCCTTAATTAAAGTACAGCCCCAGCGTTTGAGTGGTGTGAAAATGGGGAAACCACAGAAAACCATCTTCCGGGCTGCGACAGTGGGGTTTAAACCCACTCCCGAATACTGGATGCACTTAAGCGACTGCAGCTATTGAGCTCGGTGGTCCCTTAATAATATAGAAATACAGGAAAGAGATAACAATGGAAAACATTCAGTATTACACACCTCTCATCATCCTCAAAAAATTCGATGAGCTGAATTATATTGGGGTGACCCTGACAGTGATGGAAAGTCTCCACTTCCTTAAACACCCTGCTCCTGCTGTGACCTGGGATCTTCTCTATAATTTTCACTGCATACTCCAGGTCAGTCCAGATGCTGATGCAAGTCTGGACGGAGGCATATGCTCCTTCACCGAGCACCTCCCCGGTCAGCCGGTACAGATCTGCAACCAACACAAAACCCTCAAATTAAATTTAATTATCTTTATACTTGTAGTATCAACAGTGGTTCTCAATCTTATCTGCCTTTCAAAAATTTTTGACTTGACAAAATCAGAACATTGCTTCAAAATGGTCAACATACTGTTATCTTTATACTTGTAGTATCAACAGTCGTTCTCAATCTTATCTGCCTTTCAAAAATTTTTGACTTGACAAAATCAGAACATTGCTTCAAAATGGTCAACATACTGTTCGCAACGATTATTTCAAGTTGAGAGGACAATAAAAACGATGTAAATTCATAATCAATACCTTGTCCAGATCAAATTATCCATCTATAATGGATGATGAAACATCAAAGAGTAAGGAACAAGAATTTAGTAATCATTTTTGTTGATCTTAAAAAGGTGTATGATAGTATTCATTGTGAGTCATTATTGAATATCCTTAAGGAATTTGGTTCACATCAAAAGCTTATTAGCCTTATCAGAATCACCCTTAAGAATATTAAATCCAAAGTTATATTCACAAATGCTCTGAACCATTTGAAATAAAAACTGGACTTCGACAGGGGGGTGGACCCTCACCATTACCACTGAGCTTTGGAGAAAGTCATGTCAAACAAACAAAAAAATTGGCAAAAATATTAAACTTAACCGCTTAGCATTCACAGATGTTGCACTAGTTGCAAATAAAATAGACACTAAACTTCAAATAGCGGAACTTGAAAAAAATAGCAACAAAAGTTTAATAACAGATTTCACTTGAAAAAACAAAAATAATGCCAAAGTTGAAGACCAGCTATTCTAATAAACAAAATCAAACCAATTCAGATTGTACACAAGTTCAAATATCTTGGTGAAATTAGAACCTGGAACTCCAATGGGAGAGCTTCAATAGAAGGCAGAACTTTTAAATTGAAACAAGCACAACAAATTACCTGGTCAACATACAAGAAGAAATTTAAGGGCCGGTTCGACCATCTGCTGGTAAACTGGCTGGCAGCTGCGCGGTAGGTAAACTACCTGGGGGTGTAAATCAGCTGGTACTTTGGTTTGCATGCAATCACCTCCGCACAAGAGCTAGGTAGCTACCTGGAGCTAGACACCGATATACGGGGTTGGCCAGACTGATTTTCAGCGACTTCTCACTTTCGAGTGAGGTGCTATCTATCGTTGGATGTATGAAGCTCATTTAGATTGTCTTGTTTTCATATGCTTGCATGTGCTGATTATCACCAAAAAGCCTACTAAGGGGAGTCTTTAAGAGTTATGGACAACGATTTATGTCAAGCTTTCATGATTTTAATCTATGAGCTTCAAAATCAATGCCTAATTGGGATTAAAATCTTGAGATCACATTTTCTTACGCCAGTTATATATAACCTGTCATGTAAGGCAGCGTTTTGGAAAGTATTCTCGTAGTAGATTGGTCAAATCACTCGCTCCGTAATAGAAGGTACTCAGGTTCTCTTCGTGTATCTAATTTAGATCTATTTTCGTTCACTCCCGTTGTTCTCAACTATCTTTTACGTGCTTCCATGTACGTATACACACACCTTCCTTATGGACTTATTGCCTCTGAGCATTCTATCTACAGGCTTCTGTGAATTGATTAAGGATCTCCACGATCCTCTATTTGCAACTAGCTCTGTGACCTTGTTTAGTTTCACATGCTTCCATTTATTGACAATGCATTTCATTCTAATGTTTAATATGAAGATAAAGCTCGAAGATACTGTAAATGTAAAGAACTAATCAGGGTAAATATCCATTCATAGGAAGACGAATTCGGGAATGGAATAGTTTCCAATTTCTTTTAAATTATTTACGAGAAGACTAGATAAACAACTGATAGGGAATCTGCTACCTGGGCGACAGTCCTATATGCTGTATGCTTTACTACTATAAAGATAATTGGAATTAATCATGACAATACTTTATAAGTAGCACACTTTCAAACTTTGCAGACCTCTTTAGCCTTTTTTCTTCTGCAGTAGTTTTTAACAAAATCTCTGTCTTCATTGGTGCGAATGATGTCTTAATCAATGCCCATAATCCTTGGCAGAAGCAGTGGATAATGGCACCTGGACCATTACTTTATTTAGGTTATAAAAGTAAATATACTTGAGACGAGTGGGTTGGCTGCTGGCAGGCACAACAAACACATCTCTCCTCAAGAATCATTTCTAGGTAAGAATAAATAAAATGTTATTTGTTTTAATGTCCCACTAACTAATTTTTTATGGTTTTATGGTTGCCGGAATTTAGTCCCGCAGGAGATCTTTTACATGCCAGTAAATCTATCGACACAAGGCTGACTTCTTTGAGCACCTTCAAATACCACCAGACTGAACCAGGATCAAACCTGCCAAGTTGGGATCAGAAGGCCAGTGCCTCAACCATTTGAGCCACTCAGCCCAGTACATATTCTGTTATTAATCATTGCGGGGCAGACTCTATATTTCTACCTAATAAAAAAGGTCTTGTCAAAACAAAATTAAAACTTTACAAGACTGGTTCAACCAGAGGTGACATACGGAAGCAAAACTCTTGTCACTCAAGAGAAACTGAATCGGCAAAATCCTACAAGTAGAGAGAGGAATAGCTAGAACATGCAAAAATAATATCAAAAAGATGGACAATGATGGATAGTGCCAAATGAAGTGGTGTACAGAGAACTGGAGCTCATAACAGATACAGAAGTGGTTTTTTTTGTCACATTATGAGGACACCAGAATCCAGATTACCAAGAAAAATTAAAGAGAAACTCTGGAATCTGAAGCAACAAGTAAGATGGATAAAGGAAATTAGAGAGGATATCAAAGAACTAGAAATAACCTGAACAATTTGCAAAACAAAACAGAAAAAATAAGACAATCCAAAAATAGACAAATAGCATACAATGAAAAGGGTTTTACAGATCAGGAACAGCAGAAAATATCAAAATGAATGAAAAAAAACCAGGGCAATTCGGAAAGAAAACTTATCAAAGAATATGACCAGAAAATGATTGACCGAAGTTGTCCAATGAGGACACAAACCATTTTATATTGAACAATGCAAAGAAGAGTAAATTAATGAACAATGTAGATATTAATTACCTGGTACATCAAATAATGCTGAAAGTTATGGTAATACTGATTCTTACATCCATGGCCCAAATTTTGTACAGATAAATTGCCAAGTACAACAATGGTTACAGGCAGTATTCAAGTCAGCTAACCTCCAGTCAACTGTCTTCCTGAACATTTGGGATTACTGTACTTGGTGATCCTAACACTGCGCATTACGAACTCTTTACCTTAAGGCTGATTCTCCACGAGCAGGTAAAACGCCGCTGTTCGCCCGCTTGAACGCTCAAACTTTTTGCCTATTCTACACGAGCGGTTGAATTGACGCCTGTAAACAGTGCCAAAAACGCCGGCGACACGCGTAGCCATTCTCCACCAGCGATAAACCCGCCATACTGTAATGATGGATGTCGTACAAATAGGTTGTGTTGTCAGAGCTGTTAAACTACAGTTATTAGCAATATTAAAAATTAAACCTGGTAAGAAAAGACGTTGGTGGACTCACCCTGCGTTAACGAATCGGCTCACCACTGGACAATTTCATTTAAAGTTGTGCGAACACAGGAGCTATCCGGAAATGTTTTTCCAATTGCTTCATTCGATGAACTTTTTGATCTTATTAAGTTGAGTATTACTAAACGAGTGGAGTGGTAGTTTAGGGGAAGTCCTGAAATTTAATTCTCAAATATTTATATTTTTAGTGGTCTTATCAATAAATATTACATAAATCAATTTATATAGAATTAAATTTCCGATCATTTATGTCTCTTACATGTTTACCGTACCGCCTATGACAACAGAGACATTCATGAATTTATATTTTTGTTGCTAAGTCCATATCAACGCCGAACCAGGAGAATATGATGAAAATCGGTACATAGAGTCGGGGAATAAGAAACTACAGTCTAAGCTATAAACAATTTTATTCACCCTGGATGAAACTGCAGTTTAGGAAAAGGCACCTAAAATGTATTTTTTAATACCTACAATAAGTTATTGGTCCTATCGAAAAGTACTGCATAACAAAATTTGGAGATAATGCAATTTATGCTTTATTGCCAAAGACCGTAGCCGTGTTGAAACACCGGATCCCGTGAGATCTCCGAAGTTAAGCAACATTGGGCGTGGTCAAGCTTGGGATGGGTTGCCACACGCTGTCGGTGGGGGTAAGGGAATGGAGGAGCGGAAAAGAACTCGCCACTCCACCGCACGTAAACTCCGGCTCAGGCACACCTCTGCGTAGGTTCGGACCTGCCTTCGAGCAGAATACACCCTTACCTTTGTGTTTTATTCAGTTTCACCACACGGACTATGATAAGAGTGGTATTTCAGAGTCGGAAGAAAACTAAATGTGAAGGCCTACTATATCGAAAGCGCATAACATTCATCAACAATAACATATCGACCATTGTTTGTTGTGATGTTCTTTGTCTCTTATGCTGCCGCTTAACTCCGATATATGGGATTACTGCTGCGTACAGAGTATAACAGCCTGACTGAATATTGGCGGGAAATAGCTGGGGAGTTAGAAAACGTTCATCTTTAGCATTCCATTCCTCTGGTTCACACATTTCCTGATACTGCTAGTACGTAACACATTGGTTCATCATAGTATTCCAGCTATTCGATCCCTACTCTGACGCGCTGTTTTGAATGAGCAGTGTGCACATTTAAGGCAGAGGCTCACTTAGTAGTAGTAGTAGTAGTAGTAGTATGACCTGGTCTAGAATTACAATTTATGTCTACTCCAAATTATAGCACCACAATTCACTAAATAATTCAAAATTCAACCCTGAAAAGAGCCGTTTCTTAAGAAAAGCTTCTTCCGCTTCACTTTTATTAAATCTATATTCATTTTATTCCAAATTAGCCGTGAAGAGGGGCTTTCTCCTGTGGCTTTGAGGAAGAATTTGCCAAATCAGATAGTTTCTCCCCCGCCAGTGTAGTGAATTGAGATTTTCCGATTCATTGTGTATTGCTAGGAAACAGAGTAGTAGTTTTTGCCCTGGGACTCTCCACTATTCGACCACCAACCACCCCCCCCCCCCCCCAAAAAAAAGACGAAGAGTGTTCACGGATCACGATTCTCTGCGGCTTGGTCACTCCAGCTCTGAAAATTTGGATTGTTAGATCGCAAGCGTAGTACTGTTCATTAAAAGTGAGAAAATGCGTGGTTTTTCATTTGATCGAGTATCATATCAAAAGATTGCTTTTAATCGTGTTATTCCTACTGACATCATTGTAATGACCTATGTTAATTTCAGTTGGGAAAATGACTAATACAGTCTCTCTGAGGATGTAAAAAAGGCAGGTGGAGATTGAGTGTCTGCCATTATAATGCTCCCCAACTTGATTTTGACTGATGGTAGACAAGCTGGCCTATTGTTACAATGGATATTCCCTAATACAGTCTTCATATTAGAAAAGACGTTCGGTGAATTCCCCGTCGCGTTTCAAGGTAACGTTAGGAGCTATGGAACTTAATACAATCTTGCTCGCAACATGTACACTACCCAACCTAGAATTCTGTATACAATGTAGAATTCCGTAGCGAAGCACAGGTACATCAGCTAGTAAAGAATATACTACACTTTAGGCAGTTCCTATCGTGCGACAGAGGCGGGTGAACTGCTCAATGCCGCCACGTGGAGTATGACTCGCTGTTCTACCGCTAGCGGGAATGACGCCTCTGCTGGCGTTAGACCCGCCTGCCCGCTCATGGACGCGTCCACCCGCGGCGGGCAAACCGCCCGTGTAGACAGCTCTACAAATACCCCATAGTTCTGTTCCGCAAGCGGGTTTGTAGCGGGCGAACAGCGGCGTTTTACCTGCTCGTGGAGAATGACCCTAATAACTGCTCATCTGTTCAAGAAAGTGTGTTCACTCACTCAAAAGTTGTCCAAAATTTGTTTTAAAATGAATATCTTCTGTAGTAACTTCGACAACACTTTAGTTCCTGGTCGGCGAAATATAAGTAATAGATCCAACAAGGAAGCAGCTTCAACCACCTCACAATGCGCTGAAAAGGCTTGCCAATGTCGGTACATTATACACAGCTACCGAATAACACAAAAGATGAATGACAAAGGTGAAAGATAATGTTAGTTACAAAATGCGTTTTTTCTTGCTATGCAGACAGTATGCACTGCAGCCTTAGAAAAAAGGCTCTCGAAGGGAGTTTGACAGATTGGGCCTGTGACAAACACTAAAGATAGGACACAGCTACTAAATTACTTCTTGCTGTGCAGGCAGTATGCACTGTGGCCATAGAAAAGAGCCTCTCAAAATGAAGTGTGTCCCCTCTGTTTTGTGACAGATTGGCCTGGGCATGGGACAAAATGTGAATATGGGACAAAATGTGAATAAACGATCAATGACTTACCTTTATTAGCACGGAGGATAGAATGGGCTGGCCAAGAGTACAAACTGAAGGAACTGCCACGTCTGTTTCAAACTCCGCGGTTTTTCTTATTTTCACCGAATGTGTTTAACCCTGTGGCCACACATTATGCGTGCTCTATCAGAGACGGTATGAACACTGCCTTTATCACAGATGGCCAATAGTATCAAAGAAAATGGCTGCATTTTGTAGTTTCAAGTCTCAGTTTTAATTCTCCTATATAAGTGTGCTTTTAGGGGCAGGTTGGCAAGTCCCTGGTAAGCATCAAGGAAGAATCTCTCCTCTGTTACCGATTCCAACATACGAACCAGATACCAAAGTGCCATCCCAGCTTCAGCGTTGAAGTCGTTACAACACAAAACTACAGATCAGAGCTTCCTGTGTAGTAACCAATGTCCCAACTTTTTAATTCAGTAACTGAGTTTAAGGAAGTCAATACAATGAATAATTTAAACATACCCATAAACTAATAATAATAATAATAATAATAATAATAATAATAATAATAATAATGTTATTTGCTTTACGTCCCACTAACTACTTTTACGGTTCTCGGAGATGCCGAGGTGCCGGAATTTATTCCTGCAGGAGTTCTTTTACGTGCCAGTAAATCTACCAACACGAGGCTGACGTATCTGAGCACCTTCAAATACCACCAGACTGAGCCAGGATCGAACCTGCCACGTTAGGGACAGAAGGCCAGGGCCTCAACCGTCTGAGCCACTCAGCCCGGCTACCCATAAACTAACACTCAGAAACTTATGAACTGACCCATACAAAAAAAAAAATTGAATGGGGATATAATCTACTGTGACATACTTAAAACAATTCAAATCTGGGTTGTAAGTTCCCCTGATTGTTACGATGACCAAAATTTGTTAGCCATTAAACACCCATTAAACATTTCATGAAGGAATACAAACAATAATTCTGATATTCAAGAAATAAACAGCATTGTAGAAGACTCCAACTGCACCAATGATGTGTTACTGTACCCACTACATAAAAAGGGAGAACACACAGCATGTTTAATTTCAAGGATATAACAGGAAAAATACGACCTGTAATGGGGAAAGGGAGAGTGGGAAGCGAAGATCTGGAATACCAGTAGTTTAGTTTAATATACCAGTAAATCAAACAAACATGTCAGAACATTAGCTACCAACCGGCAATAACATCCAAGTTCATACTGTTTAACAAATTGTAATTTAACACAATCACGCCCGTATCCGAATTATTGCCTATAGCGCATGACCATGCTGGGGACCGTATCCGAGTTAGCCCGGATAAGCGCAACCTTGAACTGGAGCCATTCCTACGCAGCTGGGATCTATTTTGGTCACAAATATGTGCGAGAGAGATGAAAGTAATACCCTTATGAATGCTTCTACTAACCAGAAACCACATGGCCACGGCGATTTTCACTCCCAATGCACTTTCTTTGTTTTGTTTCTGAAGGTAGCCTAGCGCCGGCACAACTAGCCGCATAGTTGGTTGTGATTGCACAAGCGTGTGCAATTGCGTGTAACTATGGCGTGTAGGGACAATATAAACGATGCAAGTGATGCGAATTTGCAAAGCACAGTTTGTCAGCTGCTTGAAAATTATCTTGGCCAGGGGTATACAGTCTATATGGACAATTATTACAAATAGTGTTGGACTCGTGAAACAATTACGGGAACTCCACTGCCGTATGTGGAACAATACAGTCAAATAGGGGTGTACCAAAAGATCTAAAGGAACACCAGGCAATTCTCAAACGGTGGGGAAAAGTGAACCCGACATACAAGTAGTCACCTCTCCGAAATCTCAGCTCCATCTACTTCAATAGCTCCAAGTCCGCCGCGGTTTTGCCGCCTAAAAGGGCACCGGCCAAGGATCCGTCTTTTAGGTTAGATGGGAAGAGAAAAAAGCATATTGTCTTGAAGTTTCCACCATCAAATATAGTCAAGTTCCCCTGAAGAAGGTGCAAAGTGTGCTTCAAAAATAAAATTATTAGTGAAACACGCTATTTTTGCGGAAAGTGGGGTGTTCCCATTCACCCAGGAAAGTGTGACATTACCTACCACACCCTACAGAGATACTAGAGGACTTCATTAAGGTATGTGCAAAATTTTGTTTCCATATCTTGTTTAGTTAAGAACATATTGTGAAAAGAATTCGTCGTCGTTTGCTCTGCCACTAACAGCTGGAATAGCTGGGCCAGCCCTTTAAATAGCCGCTCAGATGATGGGCGTGAATGTGTTAATACAAGTATTTTGCTACCTAAAATATATAAAATGGCAACAAGTAGAGTTGACAGCATGTATTACCATACTGCATGGCATTAGTCCACTGTAGGATTCGCAAAGTTAATACTTATAGTTGGGCCCACGAGAGTTGAAGTCCGACATTTGAGCGGCGAAATCAGCAACTACAAAGTACGCTGCATTGTCATAATTACTTCAATCTGCGGCATATCACTCTTTCATACAGACTGAATATTTAATCAACCAAAGTACGCTGCGTTGTCATAGTTACCTCAATCTGCGGCACATCACTCTTTCATACAGGCTAAATATTTAATCCACTATGTTGGCCTAATGTAATTCAATAAACTTTGACCTGTTCCGAAGCTCGTGCTAATAATTCCGGCATTGAAGACAGAACACACTATTGCCAGTAAATGTGAGATTTCATATTCACTAAACTGACAATAACCTCAACAAATGCACATGTCTAATGGAGAATTGAACAGTACAACTAGCCACTGATTAACTTACAAAAAAATAAACTAACAACGAAAATAATATTCAGGAAACAGACACTTAAATTATTACAAAAACCAGCAACAACTAACGCAGCTAACACAGTACTACTCCGAATATCACAAAAGCAGGGCAAGCCAACCCACGTGGCGATAGCGTTCTTAAATGTGGCATCTCTTATCGTTGCCACAGCAACAGACCATTTTCGAGCAGCGTTAGACAACTCTTTTTTTTGCCGGTGGCGCTAAACGTCAGACTTCAACTCTCGTGGGCCCAACTATAGATGCTCCATCGGCAGCACACACATTCATAATATAAGGCAGCAAGAAAGGAATGAGACAGAAGTCCAAGAAAAAACTTGATGCAGTAAATGAAAGATTGAACAATGCGAAATAAGAATCAACGTGGTGAAAATCATAACAGCAATGACAAGGCAACATCAAAGAGATAATTAGTACTAATGGAGTGAATTGAAGACCGAATATGGAAATTAGCAGAATAGTGGTGGTTTTAGTTTTCAGATGGTAGAACAACCCTCAATCAGTAAGATACAACTTGGGAAAGATTTCTATATACAGTAGAGCCTCTGTTAGTCTGGCCCCATGGTGTAGAAGGCAACGTGTCCGCCTGACACCCGGCGGCCCCGGGTTCGATTCCCGGCTGGGTCAGGGTTTTTTAACTGTAAAAGATTAATATCCCTGGCCTGGGGACTGGGTGTTTGTGTCGTCCTTAACGTTCCTTTCTTCACATTCAACACTTGCTCCATTCCAATAACACGCAGGTTCATATCACATGGTACAAGTAGGGAAAAAGATCTCTATAGGTCAACGCCCTGAACAAATAGCATTTTTTAAAAAGAAGCTCTGTTATCCGGAACACCTTCAACCAAAACGATAAAAAGTATGGTAAAAACAAATTGAAGGAACATTGTTATGTTACGTTTAGGACAGAGGGGACGAGTAGCGAAATGCATGGAACTCCAACCTTGACTTCCTTCCTCCCGCTGCTGTTGTCAACCCAGTTTGTGATGTGACAAATCAGAGCCCTCTGTTGTTCTGCTAATGGAATGGTGGTATTACACAGCAGATAGAAAACTATGTGGAAAGACATAACAAAATATAGCTAGAAAACTATGTGGAAAAAACATAACAAAATAAAAGTAGAATTTTTCAAAAAGATAGTACAATATGTACAGAATAAGTACATGCACTATGGAACATGGTTTGTTCTAAACATCTACAGTAGTTTGGGTTTGTTACAATGCCTTTGTTAGCACTGTATAAGTATTGCCTTCATTTACTTTAATCTAATAAAACATCAAAAATGTTTTGCAACTATGAAAATATTTAAATTATTACCCAATATTTTCATTATCCGAAACCCCCCACCGTTCCGGTTAACAGAGGTTCTACTGTAAGTGCAAAATCTCCCATAGGACAAAGATTTAGTGATGATGGCTGAAGAAATTTTATGACTTGTGCAGCAGATTCATGTACATATATCCAACCCTTGTACAGTTCCTGTACGGAGCCTGGTATGAAGAGAGATGAATCTTCGTAAAGAGTTTTCAACATCCTGATGTCAACCCCCTCATCAGAGTTAATGAGATGAAATGAATGGCATGATATAAGAGTAAAAAGGGAAAGGGTGAACCCCGGCGCCGGCACGTACCTGTCAAATAGCCCCAAAGGGTCTGCTCAAGGCTTTACGTCTCCACCCGACAGACGAATCACCATCAAAAGAGTCATATGCCCCTATTTCACATGAGCACTGCGGAGAGGATTAGAATTTAATCCAGGATTTTGGCATGCAATCTAGTGATTAGAAATTGTATACCACCACCTCCCCTACTGTGCCAGCCAAGATTCTAAAGGTGAAATTTTTTCAACCAAAGGGACTTAAACCGGCTAACCACGGTGTCAGACCATATAGACTTCATAGGGATAGTGGAAAAATGTAGACAATTTGGAATATTAAATAGAAGAATGACAAAACTGTAACGCTGGTGATGATTACCATTTTAACAGGGTGTATAACTAGGCAACCATCCTATATAACCACTAATTGCAAGGAAAAAAGGAAGAGTTCCGTCACATAGAAGAATGAAGGACTGGCAAAAAAAAGGAAAGTGCCACGAAGAGCGTGAAAATAGACTCCCTACCCCTTGCAAACCTAATACTCTCGGGGTTGGAAAAGAACAAAGATTGACCAAGAGAGGCAAGTGAAAATATAAAAGGCCGAGAAAGACCCAAATAACTGCAGATGGAGTAGGATGACACCCACCCTCAACCTACCCATCTCGCTGCTTTTGGAAAAGATGATCTGATAGATACCAATATAATACAACAATCATCACTTCAGGAAATAAGCTGCCTCTGTGGATCCGTGGTAGAGTGTCGGCCTCCTGATCCCAAGATAGCGGGTTCAAACCCGGCAGAGGTAGTCGGATTTTTGAAGGGCGGAAAAAAGTCCACTCGACACTCCATGTCGTACGACGTCGGCATGTAAAAGATCTCTGGTGATACATTTAGTATTTACCCAACAAAATTAATTAAATCTCAGCCGTAGACGCCCAAGAGAGATCCGGTTTACTCTGTCTGCCATCTAGTGGGCCTAGAGTAAAACGGAACGTCGAAATTGACGAGCAGGCAGCCAGATGGCGTCAAATCAAAATGTCTGCACACGGTAGCTGAGGCCATACAATTATTATTATTATTATTATTATTATTATTATTATTATTTACTTCAGGAAATAACAGCAAATTCCTAGTAACATGCTTAGCATTAGACACCAATATATTACCATGTAAAAGAATATAGAAGCCGAAGAACACAATGCCCAATCAAAGTTATCTCATACCACAAGAGGGCAGGGAAAGTTATTAAATTTTTTAACTTCGATAAGGACCCTGAAATACAGCCAAGTCCACATTGCTGGTTTAGAATAATGGAGTGGTGAAATGAATTGAACAAACATTCCATGCCTTCCCATAATAAAATAACAAGATAAGTCATAAGCTAGAGATCATTTCAGTGAGTCAACAATGCAGCGTTTTCACACAGACATGAAGATGGTAACTAGAACGACTAAGCCAAGCAACTGTTCAAGTTTAACTATGCCTTGCCATTCTGCTTCAAACAAGTTGTGATACTGCTGCCATTCCTCCCAAGTAATAATAATCACAAAGGGGAAATAAAAAAATTCCCCCTTAAAATACTTAATTCAACAGTTAACCAAAGGACTGTGAAGAGCAAACAAGAGTTGGCATTTTAAAAATACTGCATTCAGTACAAACACTGATATCAAACCCAAACTTTCCTTACCAATAATAGTCGGCAGAAAGTGAACTGCAGTTTTGATACTGTATCACTACTCTGCAATAAATCCACATTTTTCTAATTCTTTATTATTAATAACTATTCTCAGCTTCTCCTTAACATACCACCCCTTTTTTACTTCAAGGTAATAAAGTTTTAACCACTCAGTAACATGTGGACTGGAATTTACCAACAGTCTTCCATCATACCAATGGCTACCAACAACAATACTCCCCCTAAACACAAGTTCACACATAAACTGACACATTACTTTTTCTACGATAGATAAAAATGGCCTATGCATGAAAAACTCAAATTCCTTCTACTATACCTAACAAATGTGTACAGGAATCTTACATTTCATGTAACATTGTTCAGGCAAGCACAACTTGGTGCACATAATGTCTAAACAGACATAAGTTATAGATAGAAAACTCACCTTGGAAACAGGAGGAGACCAAGCTGGAACCACAACGCTTCTTCTTTCGGCGCTTCCTCCTGGCTTCCTCCTTTCTCTGCTGAACATCGTTGTTGGTCTTGTCATGCAATACAGACAGAACCTCACCTATGAAAGAATAAGGAATTGACAACTGTTTATTACAGTTTATCATGAAAAATCAGAAAACTTTTGTGTTTGCCCAACTAAGTATAATCTAGCACAGCATGACAACACCCATAACATTACTATGTTAATTTCCAAGACAACACCAGGCAAGCCTCAAGGCTACAATATAGAATATTCTCCATTGTAACTAGACACTCAATCAAAACATTAAATAAATTAAATAACATTCCACTATAACTGATCTATTCAGGAAGATCACTAAACAATGAATTAATATTTAGCAACTGAAATGAATCATATTCTGGACTGTTGTTTCTTACTTCCAAAGCATACAAGAAAACTATCTCTCGAATAAATAGGGAAGCAATTAAATTCCACAAAGCTTCAACTGGTCGAAATGTAGTGCTAAAGCTGATTTATAAATCTAGTAGAAATATATTCGAAAGTGATGCTAGTAAACAATATTCATGACGGAGCACCAAAATAGAAACCTCGTCATCAAAATTACCCGTAAGTTAACGGCATACACATAGTTCAATAACACAAGTCGTGAAACTAAGCCTGAAAATATCCTTTACAATTTACTGCAGACCTATTTTCAGAATATTTCTCGCAAAACAGGGCGAGTCTACGCTAATATTTCACAGGTGTCTTTTTCATAACGCGTGCACCACTAAAATATCGTAGCAAACAATGAAACTACATCCCGATCGCCAAGATAATCGCCGACATGCCAAAAAATGTACCCCAAAAACCGTACATAATCACAATATACAGATCCTGTTTACACGGAATTCAAACGCACATCACAGAGCACTTCTCGCTAGGCGTCGGTTTTCTTAACAAAAAATTCACCACTAGCTTCTTTAATAAATCCACTCGTTATGCATTATCACGAAAAGAAACAAGTCTTAAGATTATCGCAATAGCTGGCTAAGGGACAGAAACATAGTTTACAAGTAAGAACCGGTGTGAAATACGAGAATGCTATTAATGGACGCTTCCTTTCGAAACAATGCATAACAATAATTCTTTCACATTTACTTACATTCCGCTTCCGCTCCTTGCACTTCTTCCAGGATCTTCTCAACCATAGCTGTTAAATTGACTGTTTTCGACAGAACGATAACAAATCCAACTTCCTTTGTGCACCACGCTAACCCATCCGGATACTATAACACACCAACTTCACGCGACGATGTTCAAACTCCGACTGGTCGCTGCACGTAGGCACTTGCAATATACATCATCCAAAGCTCTCCGCTCGCGAAGATATTCCAACCAACCGACCACATGACTAAAAAAAAAAACTTGCTGGAATCACGCCATTTCAGTATCCTGACGGCCAACGACGTAGGAGCACGTCAGCTGCGATAAAGGCTACGACGCATGTTCTCATGAATTGCAGACCCACGCAACTGAATCTTACTATTGCTATATTTCTCGAAATAATAAATCCGCAGATATGTATCACCGATTTTCTTTTTATTGCATCAGTGTATTTATCTATTCTTTCATTCGCGCTGTGCCAAATGAAACTTCTGGTGTTCTTGGTTTAACGAGTTTGGAGTTTCTACTCACTACATTTTTGCTCTGCGTACTTACTGAGCGAATTTGTCAGTGGAACTCACTTATGTTTTATTCGTATCAGCGTTAACCGTGCATATAGCATGGTTAACATTGACCGAATATTCGTGATGAGCTTTCATCTTAAAAATCAATTCCGATTATTAGCGTACACTATAGGGTGACCAGATTACATGCGTGTAAATACGAGACGCTCCGACTGCTTTTGTTATTGCGCCCTATTTATCATTAGAATTGCTTAACACGAGCCTTATACCTCACAAAGAGTACCGTCTATTTATAGAAAACCAGTACTGATTATGTTTATATTACCGAGCGAGAGAGCCGTGTAGTTAGGTACGCGCAGCTTGCATTCGGGAGATAGTGGGTTCCAACCCCACTGTCGGCCCTGAAGATGGTTCCGAGCTGTCAGCGGAGAGATGGCGTGGAATGACATTAGTAGACGAAAAGGTTTGAATGGCGTTTATAAAAGTAGGAAAGATCACGATATGAAGATAAAGTTGGAATTCAAGAGGACAAACTGGGGCAAATATTCATTTATAGGAAGGGGAGTTAGGGATTGGAATAACTTACCAAGGGAGATGTTCAATAAATTTCCAATTTCTTTGAAATCATTTTGGAAAAGGCTAGGAAAGCAACAGATAGGGAATCTGCCACCTGGGCGACTGCCCTAAATGCAGATCAGTATTGATTGATTGATTGATTGATTGATTGATTGATTGATTGATTGATTGATTGATTTCCGTTGTTCCCCATTTTCACAGCGGGAAAATGCTGGTGCTGTATCTTAAACGTCACGGCCCCTTCCTTCATACTACTAGCGCTTTCTTGTCCTATCGAGACCTATCTGTGTCGATGCGAAGTAAAGCAGATTCTTAAAAATGTATAAAGTATATTATTATTAAAATGGAAGCGTCCCAATTCCAGCACATCAAGTGTTGTAAAAAACAATGCTCACTATGCAGGATTATAAGTTGCTATTTTTACATGGTATCTTACGTCTGCCTCACTATTTAGTGCCATCAAAACAAACTGTAATTACACAGTGTGAAATAAACGTCAGAGCTTTGTGATAAATAAAGTTTAAATACGGTATTTTAAAATAACGGGATGGTTCACGGAAACAGACATTTTTTTTTTTTTTTTCTGCTAGCTGCTTTACGTCGCACCGACACAGATAGGTATTTTGGCGACGATGGGACAGGAAATGGCTAGGAGTCCCGGTACTGAGATTTAAGATTGGCCGGAGGGCTAGTGTGTGTTTAAAAGAGTACAGTCGCTCAAAAAGGGAATAAGCGCATGGCCTTAATTAAGGTGTAAAAATGGGAAACCACGGAAAACCATTTTCAGGGCTGCCGATAGTGGGGTTCGAACCTACTATCTCCCGAATACTGGATACTGGCCGCACTTAAGCGACTGCAGCTATCGAGCTCCGTAACAGACATTTTACGTCCCGTATATTTTTTTTGCCAGGTCAATGGGACACTTAGAGAAATAAGGGACAATTCGTAAAGTAAGGGACATCTGGTCACCCTAATATGGTACCTGAGGCGTGTCCACCTACGTACTGTAACTGTTATCGCTATTATAGTATCCCGGATTCGAGTCCCGGTACTGAGATTTAAGATTGGCCGGAGGGCTAGTGTGTTTTTAAAAGAGTACAGTCGCTCAAAAAGGGAATGAGCGCATGACTTCTTTTTTTTTTACTAGGGGCTTTACGTCGCACCGACAGAGATAGGTCTTATGGCGACGATGTGAGCGCATGATATTGGGTGTTTCGTGCTGGTAGACTTTTCTCAGAAACAGTGGTACCAATAGATATGTTTGCTATGGTTATCCACAGGGTTGTATTGGCATGAGAGGTAAATTATATTTTGCTCGTAGTAATTAAGTGTGATAAAATACGAAATACGAGCGACGGTACGTGCAACTCATTTCAATCAATCAGTCAATAGTGATTTGCACTTAGGGCAGTCGCCCAGGTGGCAGATTCCCTATCTGCTGTTTTCCTAGCCTTTTCTTAAATGATTTCAAAGAAATTGGAAATTTATTGAACATCTCCCTACAGTAAGTAAGATATTCCAGTCCCTAACTCCCCTTCCTTTAAACGAATATTTGCCCCAATTTCTTCTCTTGAATTCCAACTTTATCTTCATACTAGCTTCGCTGCGGAATTCTACCTTGTATACAGAATTCTAAGTTAGGTAGTGTACACGTTGTGAGCAAGATTGTATTAAATTGCATAGCTCTCAACGTTATCCTAGAAACGCGACGGGGAATTCACCAAACGTCTTTTCTCATATGAAAACTGGGTTAGGGCATTTCCATTGTAAAGGTAGGTCCGCTTGTCTACCATCAATCACAATCAGGTTGGGGAGTTTTCATTATAATGTCAGACACTCACACTCCACCTGCCTGTTTACATCCTCAGAAAGACTGTCTTAGTGGTTTTCCCAACTGAAATGAACATAGGTCATTACAATGACGTCAGTAGGAATGGCGCGATTAAAAACAATGCTTTCATATGAAATAGTCGATCAAATGAAAAACCACACATTTTCTCACTTTTGACGAACGCTACCGATCTGACAGTCCAGAAGTTCCAGAGCTGGAATGACCAAGCCGCAGACAGCCGTGATCCGTGAACACTCTTCGTCTTTTTTCGGTGGGGGGAGTCGAATAGTAGAGAATGCCAGGGCAAAAACTATGTCTTTTTACTAATCTGTTACCTAGGAGTACCCGATGAGTCGGAAAATCTCAATTCAATACACTCGGCGGAAAAATCTATCTGACTTGGAGGCAAATATTTCCTCCAAGCCAGAGCAGAAACCCCCTCTTCACAGCTAATTTGGAATAAAATGAATGTATAATTTAATCAATGTGAAGATGAAGAAGCTTTTCTTAAGAAACGTCGCTTTTCCCGGGTTGAATTTTGAGTTATTTAGTGAACTGTGGTGCTATAATTAAGAATAGATCTAAACTGTAATTCTAGACCAGGTCATAAGTGAGCGTCTTTCATTATTCCGTTAATTGTGCACACTGATCAATCCAATCAGTGCGTCAGAGTAGGGGTCGAATAGCTGGAATACTACGATGAACCAGCATCTTACGTAGGGTACCAGCAGTATCAGAGAATGTATGAACCAGAGGATTGGCATGCTAAAGAAGAAAGTTTTCTAACTCCCCAGCCATTTCCCGCCAATATTCAGTCAGGCTGTTATACTTGGTACACAGCAGTAATCCCATCTATCGGAGTTGAGTGGAAGTATAAAGAGACCAAGAACATCACAACAAACAGTGGTCGATGTAATGTTATTGTTGCTCAATGTTATGCGCTTCCAATATTGTAGGCTTTCATATTTAGTTTTCTTCCGACTCTAAAATACCACTCTTATCATAGTCGGTACGGTAAAGCTGAATAAAACCCAAATGATCGGAAATTGTATTCTATATAACTTGTTATGTAGTAATTTTCGATAGGTATTTAAAAATTAAATTTAGGCGCCTTCCCCTAAACTACAATTTCATCCAGGATGAATAAAATTGTTTATAGCTTAGACTGTAGTTTCTTATTCCCCGACTCTATACACCAATTTTCATTAAATTCTGTTAACCCATTTTCTCGTGGCTCGGCGTTTATAAGGACTTGGCAACAAAAATACAAATTCATGAATATCTGTGTTATCATTGCCGGTACGGTAAAAATGTATAAGACATAAATGATCGGAAATTTAATTATATATAACTTTAGTTATGTAGTATTTATCGATACGACCACTAATAATATAAATATTTGAGAATTAAATTTTAGGCCTTCCCTTAAACTACCATTTCACTCAGCGTTAATAAAATGGTTTATAGCCTAGATTGTAGTGGTTCATACCCCAACTTTACATACCGATTTTCATTAAATCCTCTTCAGCCGTTTTCTTGTGATGCGTGTACATGCATACATACATACATACATACATACATACATACATACATACATACATACATACATACAGGCAGACAGACAGACAGACAGACAGACAGACAGACAGACAGACAGACAGACAGACAGACAGACAGACAGACAAACAGACAGACAGACATTACGGAAAAGTAAAAAGTGCCTTTCCTTGTTACAGTGGACATGACCGATACAGAAATACCATTCTTTTCAAGTTCTGAGCAATGTACAGACAAAACTCTTATTTTATATACAGTATATAGATTGTGATCTTTCCTACTTTTAAGGGCACCACTCAAACTTAGTCGTCTACTAATGTCATTCCACGCCATCTCTCCCCTGACAGCTCAGAACATACCACTTAGTCGAGCAGCTCGTCTCCTTTCTCCCCAGCCCAAACGTTGCAACATTTTTGTAACGCTACTCTTTTGTCGGAAATCATCCAGAACAAATCAAGCTGCTTTTCTTTGGATTTTTCCAGTTCTTGAATCAAGTAATCCTGGTGAGGGTCCCATACACTGGAACCTTCCTCTAGTTGGGGGTCTTACCAGAGACATATGCCCTCTCCTTTACATCCTTACTACAACCCCTCACCCTCATAACTAGGGGGCGGATTTCTATGACTTAAAAATGTATGAAATATGCATGCATTTATGACCTAAAAACATAAAAATATGACGTATAAAATTAAAAATATGACTTAATGAATAGCATATACGTTACATAGAAACATTTTTATTACGATTGCTACAGGCTAAAATTAATTTAGAGTTAAAAAGTTTTTATTCTTCGAAATATTTAACCCAAAATCAACTAAAATGATGTATATTTCATGAACTCGTTAAGGTTACACTGCATACTCCTAGTCAAGGACGGACTCTGTGGAAGACATAAACACTACAGTTACTTTCACTGTTCAATATTCAATCAGTTTTAATTTATACACAAAACATATGTTATTTGAATGAAACTTTCATACCTGATCTAGTCTCCATTATCAGAATTGTTGCAATTTATGACCACATGCATCTTAAGATTGTTGAATGGGAATCCCCTCCTGTTGTCGCTGAGTGTCGTCTTGTAGCGAGAAAAACTTCTTTCGACATCACATGATGTAAGGGGAGCGTACTTGAATAGAGTTAAATCACTTATGAGAAAATTCCTGGAAATCGGCAGATGAAGGGTTTCCACAAAGAATGTCGTTTATTCCACACAGGTCCACAAGTCCGCTATTTTTTTCCAGTACATTTTCTAATTTTTTACACACCCTAGATGCTATTGTTCATTTTGCATGCTTTTATTCCTGTTCAAAGCACTTTACAACATCCAGTGCATCGCTTAGTTCTGCACCTGAAACTTCCAGTTGCTTGATTGTTCCAGATAAAGAATTAAAATGTGAACTTTATGTAAGCCAGGTCCGCTTTTAATGTAGTGCTTGAAAATAAATCTTGAGTGGTTTTTATAGAGGACGATTCTATAGGATCAAAAGACTTCACGATCTTCTCCACGATATCTAAGTTGTTGTAACAGTACACTGCGGCATCAAGCCAAGTCCCCCATCGCGTTATAACTGGCTTGGGAGGCAGGGTTAGTGAAGGTGCTTCTCCTTGAAATTTCTGAACGCGAAGTGGAGCTTTGACAAACACTTTCGTACAGTTCGATATTAATCTATCAACTTCCGGGTAGCTACTTCTAACTTCTTCAGCTGCCCTATGCAAGGCATGTGCAAGACATGTCACATGTATCATTTTCGGGTATAGCATTTTAAGTCCCTTGACTGCCTTCACCATATACGGAGCAGCGTCAGTTACAAATAGAAAAATGTGCTCTCTCCTTGCCTCGTTTGTCCACAACAGATTCATTGAATTGTCGAAGAGAACTGCAATGGTGGAATGGTTTGTCTTCTCTAGCACTTCACATGTCAGGAGGAACGTATCTCCAGGCCGGTCTTCCTTCAGCGTGCCAACGATCACATTTGCTACATATCTTCCATCCACATCTGTGGTCTCGTCTATTGAAACCCATATCTTACTGTCTCCCACGCCACGCCTTATTATATCCAACATCTCTTCATAACAAGGGGTCAGATAGTCCTTCCTGAGAGAAGATTCGTTGGGAACAGGATGCTTTGTATATTTTTCACGAAACTGTCTGAAGCTTCGGCTGTTAAGTTTCTTTAAAGGAATATTAGACGAAACCATCATCTTGCAGAGATCTTGTGAAAATTGTGAACACTGTGAACTTGATGTCGGGGTTTCGAATAGCAGACGTTGCCTATTTTCGAGTGCAGGATATCTAGTTACACAATTCTTATGTTTTACAGTATTACAGTGTTGTTGCACAGAGAAGCGTTTTTTGGCAGTAACTTTTACCTCACACAATTTACAGAATAATATCACTCCATCCGTACTGAATATGTTTTCACTGAACTCGCGAACAAAACTTCGCAACTTCCCACTAACTGAGACTTTCGTTTTAGGCTTATTGAAAGGAACTGAATGACTGAAGCTCCCTAATGTTCAAGATCATTCAGTGTGTTGAAGGTGGAAGAGGGAAGGGCGAAGGAGAGAGATAAGAACAATGACAAATAACTGCAGAATTACCTCTGCTTCCGTGTAAACAATAGCCCAGTTTCCAGGATTGACCCAACTGGCAAACAATAGCTCTTATAGTTGGGGACAAATCATGACGACCTCGCCTCACACCACTACTTTCCAGCGGCAGCTCGGTGTCTATTAGCGACTTAATAGGATTTACTACCTCTACTGCAGCCCGAGTTGCCAAATCGGCTACTGCACTCTACACGAAGAAAGGGTAAATACTACAGAGTGAGGAAGAAAGTGGTTTGGCAGCCTCTCCAAAACAAACAAGGATCACTTGGAACTCGTTAACTCAGCAGGGTGCAGGGTGTGATTGACTACTGGCTTCCAGCTCGCTTCCAGGAAATGAGGCCGTCATGTTTTGTCCCCAACTATACCTGTTAGAAACATTCCGTACACTACTTTAGAGTGGTTCTTCAGTAATACATTCCAGTCTATCCTGAAAAATAATTTATAGAGCTTATTCTGATTTTTATAAAACGAAATTCAAATGAAAATTACTCAAATATGTCATTATAATGATATTTTGTTCAAAATATGCCACAAAACTTAAGAAAGCCTAAATATGCATTTATATGCCCAATAAAACATGTTTAATTTTGATTATCATGCTTGGAAACCAGTATAAAATACAAGACTATAAGATATAATGTTAAGGGAAAAAATATGACTTGTCATAGAAATCCGCCCCCTACTCATAACCATGTGCAGAGATCTGTACCCTTTATTTACAATCCCATTTGTGTGATTAATAATAATAATAATAATAATAATAATAATAATAATAATAATAATAATAATAATGTTATGTGCTTTACGTCCCACTAACTAATTTTATGGTCTTCGGAGACGCCGAGGTGCCGGAATTTAGTCCCACAGGAGTTATTTTACGTGCCAGTAAATTTACCGACACGAGGCTGGAGCACCTTCAAATACCACCGGACTGAGCTAGGATCGAACCTGCCAAGTTGGGGTTAGAAGGTCAGCGCCTTAACCGTCTGAGCCACTCAACCCGGCATTTTGTGTGATTACCCCAATGAAGATCTTTTCTTATATTAACACCTAGGTACTTACAATGATCCCCATAGGAACTTTCACCCCATCAACGCAGTAATTAAAACTGAGAGGAAATTGTGAAACTCACAACCTGACTGCCCGCCTCCGTAGCGTAACGGTTAGTGTTATTAGCTGCCATCCTCGGGGGCCCGGGTTCGATTCCCGGTATTGCCAGAAATTTAAGAATGGCAGGAGGGCTGGTATGTGGTTGAAATGGTACACGCAGCTCACCTCCATTGGGGGTGTGCCTGAAAAGAGCTGCACCACCTCGAGGAATACGAGGACTTTACGTGAGGCATTATATGCTCCGTCTAAATGATCTAATCGCCCATTTGGAATGGTTTTACCTCCGTGCGTTCATTTTTCTTGTAATGACTATAGTTTTATGATAGAATACAATGAAGGTGCTTGTGCGTGTGTGGGGCGCACATGCAAGACTTGTCTTTATGAGGACACTGATACAAGTGATAATAATGTTATCTGCTTTACGTCCCACTAACTACTTTTACAGTTTTCGAAAGATACAAGTGAATTATGTTGATATTTAGACTGCAGTATACTACAAAATCTTACATTAAAATACAGACAAGAACAATATGATCAAGGTCAACTGTTTTACAGCGAATGGTATGTTCAGTTTACAATCTAAAATTCAACTTGCGAAGCTTCTTATAAAATATATACAACAGATCTCTTGGTTCTACAATCATGTCTCTGAATGTCTATTTAGTTTATCGTTTATTGTCAGTTTCTGTTTATTTTCTTTTTATAAAATTTTCATGGGTGTTTCTAAACCCTCCTCCAGTACCCCCCCCCCCCCTTGACTGCGCCCCTATACCTGATCACGCATAGTCAATTAGTCGCTTCTATCGAAGTCATCATCATCATTTCACCTTATCTGTATGGTGGCGTGCCAGATGCGACCGTGCCGCATGCGACCCGTGCCACTAGCGACCGCATAACCTGTAACCGTGCCGGATGCGACCGGCGTTGACAGGATGTGACCGGCGTTGACAAGCAAATTGTCATTTGATAAGTTGTGTCATCACCCAAGATAAGGTAAGCTAAACGAAGTGCAATGTAATTTTAAAGAGTCTTATAAGCAGCTACTGCCCCTACTTTACATAACACTTCTGGGGGAAACTCGTTTTGCAACACGAAATATGGTAATGCGTTTAGGTCTTTTCCCACCGTGCGAGTTGGCCATGCGGTTAGAGGCGCGCGGGTGTGAGCTTGCATCCGGGAGATAGTGGGTTCGAATCCCACTGTTGGCAGACCTGAATCCGTGGTTTCCCATTTTCACACCAGGCAAATGCTGGGGCTGTACCTTAATTAAGGCCACGGCCGCTTCCCTCCAACTCCTAGGCCTTTCCTATCCCATTGTCGCCATAAGACCTATCTGTGTCGGTGAGACGTAAAGCCATTAGCAAATAAACAGTATTTTCCTAAAATATCTCCATGTCTGGGAGAAGGTACCAAGCAGGTTAGGTCAGTGCGTTGCCGGACGACTAGTTACAGCTACTTCGGTAGGCTGCTGGGTTCGAATACCTCGTCGGCCATCCTCGAAAATTATTTCTCGTGGTTTCCCATTTTTCATCTCCAGGAAAATGGGCGTGGTATTTCATTTCGTAAATCCCACAAATATTGGCCGGGAATCAAACCCGGACTGCCTTGGTGAGAAGCGAGCAGTGATGCCACTGGACTCGTTTCTGTTACTCCCCACTCTATCCGCTTCTTATTGCGGGTCAGGGTATGTAGCATGTGTAGCAGATTTGTTATTCTTTTACGGCTGGATGCTTTTCTTGACGCCAACCATTAGAGGAGAAATGCTACGTGTTAATGTGGTGGTGGTGGTGGTGATTGTTGTTTTAAGAGGAAGTACAACTAGGTGACCATCCTTTATTTAACACTAATCAGGGAGAAAAATGGAAGGAATCCGACACTGCGAAAAAGGAAGATATCAACGAAAGAAAGACAAGAGCCACGAAGGGCGTGAAAACGAACGACTCTCTAGGCCTAGAAAGTTCTAATCCCGTCGGGGTTGGAATAGAACAAGATTTGACCAAGGAAAGTCGGATAGGATAGATGAAAATGAGGAGCCTGGCACAAGTAAGTGGAAGCAGTGCTAGGACTCAACTCAGTGCCCCGTGGTCACTAACCCACGCTCCCAAGTTGAGAGCCCCTTACGACACGCAGGGAATACCGTGGGTGTAATTCTACCGCCCCCCTCCACAGGGGAATGTGGAGTTAGTTAACTTTCTTCTTTAGCATGACTTTCCTCGGGTTCATCGGTTTTCTGGTACTACTGGTACGTAACATACTGGTTTCTCATAGTACTCCACGCATTTGATTCCTTCTCTGTGGCACTGATTGGAATGAGCAGTGTGCACACTTAAAGGAATAATGGCAGAGGATTGTTCACGGCTGTCTGCGGCCTGGTCATTCCAGGTCGGGAACTTTGGACTGTTAGATCGGCAGCATAGTACTGTTAAAAATGAGAAAATGAGCGGTTTTCTATTTTATCGAGTATTTCATAATTATGATAGCATTGCTTGTAACTGCGACATTTCTGTTGACTTCATTGTAATGACCTATGATGATTTCAGTTGGCAAAACCACAAAGACAGTCTTTCTGATGATGTAAAAAGACAGGTAGAGAGTGAGTGCCTGCCATTATCATCAAACTGCCCAACTCCACTGACTGGCAGTAGGCAAGTGGGCCTACCATCATAATGAAAACTTACCAAGTTGATTGTGACTGACAGTAGGCAAGAGGACCTGCCGTTATAATTTCCTAACCAAGTCTTCACATGCGAAAATACGTAGGGCCTATGGTGACTTGCCCGTCGCTTTTCTGAGTAACTTTAAGAGCTATGTAGTTTAATATAATCTTATTCACAACGTGTAGAGTATTTAACCTAGAATTCTGAATACAATGTAGAATTCCGTAGCGAAGCACGGGTACATTAGCTAGTCATATCTATATTTGTATCAGAATCTAATTACGCTGTACCGGGGACTCCGAAATTAAGTTTGAATCCCTTTCAGAAAACAATCGATAATGTTTGGTAACAAAACACACGAGTAGCGTTGCGAAAATATTGCAAATCTTGGCATAGGAAGACTTAGAAGTAAGAAGACGAGCTGCTCGACTAAGCGGGATGTTCCGAGCTGTCAGTGGTGAGATGGCGTAGAATGACATTAGTAGACGAATACGTTTGAGTGGTGTTTTTAAAAGTAGGAGAGATCACAATATAAAGATAAAGTTAAAACTCAAGACGACATATTGCGGCAAATATTCGTTTATAGGACGAGGAGTTAGGGATTGGAATAATTTACCAAGGGAGATGTTCAATAAATTTCCTACCGGGTGAGTTGGCCTTGCGGTTAGGAGCGCGCAGCTGTGAGCTGGCATCCGGGAGAAAGTGGGTTCGAATCCCACTGTCGGCAGCCCTGAAGATGGTTTTCCGCGGTTTCCCATTTTCACATCAGGCAAATGTGAAAGTCGATGTGTACTTTAATCAAGGACAAGGCCGCTTCCTTCCCACTCTTAGCCCTTTCCTATCCCATCGTCGCCTATAATATATATAATTTCGTGTGGCTATTTCTAGCCGAGTGCAGCCCTTGTAAGGCAGACCCTCCGATGAGGGTGGGCGGCATCTGCCATATGTAGGGAACTGCGTGTTATTGTGGTGGAGGATAGTGTAATGTGTGGTGTGTGAGTTGCAGGGATGTTGGGGACAGCACAAACTCCCAGCCCCCGGGCCATTGGAATTAACCAATGAAGGTTAAAATCCCCGACCCTGCCGGGAATCGAACCCGGGACCCTCTGAACCGAAGGCCAGTACGCTGACCATTGAGCCAACGAGTCGGACATCGTCGCCTTAAAACCTGTCTGTGTCGGTGCGACGTTGTACCACTAGCAAAAAAAGAAGATCCTAATTCTCTGAAATTATTTACGACTTAGGCCTACTTACTTACCGTGTCCTATTAGTGCCGGGAGTGTCCGAGGACGTGTTCGGCTTGCCTGGTGCAGGTCTTTCTATCTGACGCACATGGGAGGCCTGCGCGTCTGGATGTGAGATTATGATAATGAGGTAGGGAAAGATGAAACCCGGTGTCAGCACGTACCCTACTCCTCTCGAATAATACCAAGGGGTCTGCGCAATGCTTTACGTCCCTATCCGACGGCCGAATCACCATCAATAGCATCATATTCCCTCACTTCATTTGAACACTGCGAAGAAGTTTAGATTTGAATCCAGGCTTTTGGTACACAATCTAGTGATTACAAATTGTATACACCAACTTTCCTACCCTGCCGGCCTACATTCTCATGGTGAAATTTTTTTCATCCGGGCTAAGTGGCTCGACGGCTCAGACGGTTGAGATGCTGGTCTTCCGACTCCAACTTGCCAGGTTCGATCCTGGCTCAGTCTGGTGGTATTTGAAGGCGCTCAAATACGTCAGCTTTGTGTCGGTGGATTTACTGGCACGTAAAATAAGTCCTGCGGGACTAAACTCCAGCACCTCGGCGTCTCCTTAAACCATAAAAGTAATTACTGGGACGTAAAGCCAGCAACATTATCATATTTTTCTTTCGACCAACGGCACTCGAACCTGCTAACAACGGTGTCAGACCTTTATTTTAGAAAAGACCAAGTTAGCTACTGATAAGCAATCTGCCACTTGGTGACAGCCCTTGATGCAGATCAATTGTAAATGATTGATGGGTCGCATGCGGCACGGTGCATATCCGCTCGGTCGCTATTGGCACGATAATGGCCGGGTCGCATCCGGCACGGTCGCATCTGGCACGTAACCATCTGTATACAACCGGATCGAGGAAGATGTGGTTGCTCTCCGTTTTCTCTATCTCTCTCCCACTTCTCGTCCAGAACCCTATGCTTAGCAATGTTCAGCCATCGTTATCCGGGCCTTTCTTTGCTTCCCTTATCTTTCATCCATAATTTTGTATTTTGTCATTTCTTCTTCATTCGTTTGATTAATTCGTCCAAATCATGGCAGTCTATTTATCTCAATTTATCCCTCAACCTTTTCGCCACTTATTCTCTCTGCGGGTTTCCATTTCTCTCTCTCTCTCTCTCGTATTCTTGACATTTGTAAAGTACCTATGTTAGATTTTAACCCCTCTTTGTTACAAGGCAGGTCCCCGCTGCAAATGACATAATAAGCCTGTACCGAGCGAGTTAGCAGCGTGGTACGGCCGTGTAGCTGTAAGCTTGTATTCGGTAGATAGTAAGTTCGAACACACCATCGGCAGCTCTGAGAATGTTTTTCCATTTGCATACCATACAATGCTGTATTTTAATTAAGACCACGGTCAACTCGAACTAGTCCTAGCCCTTGCTGTTCCTATCGTCGCCGAAAGCCTGTCTGACGTTAAACCAACAAAGGAAAAGAAGAAGGCCTATTTCTTGAGCAGTTATTGGTATATATGTGCTGGCACTAGGCAGATAGATAGTGGTTTCGAACCCTACCATTGGCAACTTTAAATATGGTTTTCGTGGTTTCTCCATCTTCATACCAGGTTCTACCTTATTAAGGCAACAGCTGGATACTTCCTACAATCCTTCCCCTTTCATATTTCATCTTTTTCGAAAACCTATTTGGGTTAGTACGACGTTAAATCACAATTTTAAAAAGTATATTTGAACACCGTGATAGAAAACACACCTCAGTGTTGATTTCCATATCCAGTCTCAAATATTCCATTAATTCACTTCTTAAGTGCTTGAAGATCTTCACAGCCTCCACATTTTTGACCCTGATATTTTCTCTCTCTCTGGTAATTATTTTGTTCTTCTCCACATTGATTCTCATTTTCTTTTCTGTAATCATTGCTTCAAGTTGATCTTGCACTTCCCCTCGTCGTGTTCATTCTTTACCTTCCTAGGCTGCTTCATTCTTCACACAGGTGAAAATACACTTCCCTGACTCAGTCTGGCTTCGTTTTCAGACCATACCGTTCCACCTATTTGAGTCTTAATGTTACTGTATAGTACTACTATGTTATTGGTTTTACTTCCTACGAACTACTGTTGCGCCTTTCTAAGACGGCGGGATGTCGGAATTTTTTCCCGGAGAAGGTCTTTTATGTGCCGGTAGCCGGTAGATCTATCTAAAGTTTAAACATCCCCAAACTGAGCAGGGGTTGAACGTGTCACAGGAGCTCAGAAGGCCAGCGCTCTACCGTTTGAGCTGCTCAGCCCGGTACTGCCTTATTCGTTATTTCTACAATTTTTGTCTTCTCTTTTCTGTAGCGCACTTTTGCTGTTGGGACTCCCACGGGCCTTTTCATATCCTTCCCAAGCTCTTGACTCATAATGAAAATGGACTCCATCATCACTCATAACCATTCTTTTGAAGAGAAATTGTTCTCGGAGTCGCATTTCCACCTTTTCTCTACTGTTCTTTCTAGTACAGTATTATTTTCATGATTTTGGCAAAAAGTGATATAATATTGTGACACAGATTATAATTTGCTTTACGTCACTACTTTATTTTGCTATGTGCTTTACGTCGCACCGACACAGATGGTCTTATGGTGGCGATGGGATAGGGAAGGGCTAGGAGCGGGAAAGTCTGTGGCCTTAATTAATGTACAGCCCTAGCATTTGCTTGGTTTGAAACTGAGCAACAACGGAAAGTCATCTTCAGGGCTGCCGACAGTGGGATATTGTGATATACCCGTACATGTGATTCCATGTAACTAACTTAATAATAAATTAGTGGGCTCCAAATAATAATAATAATAATAATAATAATAATAATAATAATAATAATAATAATAATAATAATAATAATAATATATGGTATTAACTACCGTGGTGCACACCATCAGAAGTTGTGCCGTCTAGGTGGCCTGCCTGGCAGTTTCTACATTCAGATTGTGCTGCTGTCTAGCAAAGAAAGCGGAATTATCCTGAAATGAATACTATGGCTGAGGTCATTTAATTTTGCCGAATACGCCACCAGAGAGCCAAGATTTCCGACAGCCCTTCAAAAATTTACCACCTCAGCCGGGACCGAACCAACGAACTTCAGATCATGAATCGGACACTCACCACTGATCCACCGATTCAGCTACTTTAACGGAAAACAATATTTTACCAGATCGCTTGGAATCCGACGTCGTGTGAAGTACTCTATACAGCTGAACTATCGTTCCGCTCAAAGAGGTCGAGGTGTGTCCCTTTTCCCTCCATTTGCAAGAACAGTATCATATCAAAGTGGCTTCCTTAATCGTTCTGCTCGGCTGTGGAATGAACTCCCACCACAGATGAAAGAACTACCTCCAGATAAATTTTGTAAAGAGGTAAAAAGGATGTATATATAATGAAACCTTCTGTACATAATATAATTTTTCTGCTGTGTGAATTTTCAGTATGAGTGAGAAGACGGATGAAAGTTTATGTAATCCCGAATGAGTGAGAGTGTACTGTATGTGGGTATGAGTGAGCCGGCCTAGCTAAAGTATATGTGGGGATGAGAGAGAGAGAGAGAGAGGGAGGGAGGGAGGGAGGGAGAGTGCGTGTGAGTTCGTGTGTGTGTGTGTGTGTCGAATTACTTGAATGTTGACCATGTCTTGTGAGTAGTATGTAAATATGCCTGTAAATACGGTAACTGTATATAAGCACACTATGTAGAATGTAATTGTATATTTGAATATTGTAATTTTAAGTGGTGATGGAGGCACTTTCGTGTATGTGGGGCTATGCCCTTTCTCCGTTCACCATCCATAAATTGTACCTACAATTAGTGGAAAATTAATAATAATAATAATAATAATAATAATAATAATAATAATAATAGTAAAACATGTTCTCAGTCTATTGATTTAAGTCAATTATTAAATGTCAGGTGCACTTCTTGTTCTGTTCTTTGAATTCATCCTCATTTAAAAGCAGTATATTGTATTCGAGGGAACAAGTTAACCGAGCGATAAGCGTCGTGTTGTTGTAAGCTTGCTTTCGGGAGATGGTGGGTTCGAATCCCACTGTCGGCAGCCCTGAAGATAGTTTTTCACGGTTTGCCGTTTTCACACGGAACAAATCATTAGCTGTACCTCAATCAAGGCCGCTACTTTTCCAGCAACGTCGGACAAAGATCAAGCGGGCAATAAACCTACTTAGCAACCTGATACAGGAATCTATCAATTTATCTTTCATTTATAGATAAAGTATGGACAATAAGGTGAGATATTTCTAGCTTACCTTCTCGTTCTTAGTCTTTCTTTCTAAATTATCTGTAGGTTTGCAATAATGTAGATTAAGCCGAGGGGCCACTAGGCCCTCTGATCTGAAGACTACTTCCCTGACCTTGTCCGACTGCTTTTAATCCATAAGCCATATCTTCCCCCCTTACTCTGCAATAAGTCTTCTCTTCAAAATTAAAAACCCTAATTCTCCTGTAGTTTCTCAATTACATATTCTTCTTCTTGTCTTCGGACAGGTCTACTATGGACCACGTTAAGCATCGTACACTTACGATTCTTCTTCCTCCGATTAGCCCAGTAGTTCTTCATTCTTTCGGAATGGGCTGCTTTGCGTTCTAGCGACCAGGTGTTGCCGGTCCGTTTTCTGCTCATTCGTTCTTGGAATCCCTTAATTTTGTTGATGGCCATCCTGTATTCTTGACTCCTTTAAGCCAGTTAGTTTGCGTCTTCCTGCTATCCATGTACTCCAGGGTTTTCTTGGCTGCTCTCTCTGTTGGCATTCCTTTAAAGGATGTGATATTCTCGGTCCTTTTGTATGGTTCTTCATTTGGTCGCAGTCTAAATTCTTGTTCCACTTTCCTAGTCCCTAGTATCTTCCTCAAGATTTTTCTCTCTTTTTTCTCAATGTTCTCTAGTAATCTTTTCCTGTTCAATGGAATGCATTCGATTGCATACACAATTTCTGGCTTTATCACAGTGTTGTAATGTCTGAGTTTCGCAGTGATTGAGATTGATTTCTTGTTATAGACATTTCGACATAAATGGTATGCTATTTCCATCTTCTTGACCTGTTCTGTAACGCTATTCCTGGTATTCCTGTTGGGGTTATCCACTCTCCTAGGTATTTAAACTTCTGCACTCTTTTAACTGTTCCATACTTAGTGACAATAGTCTTTGTCGGGTCATTTTTCATCTGAATCATTAGTTCTGTTTTTTCAAACGATATCTGAAGTCCTGTCTTTACAGCAATCTCTTGAAGCTTTTCAATCTATACCTTAGCAGTTACTGCGTCTATGCCAGAATTACCATATCACCTGCGAACGCTAGACAGTCAATTTTGATTCCAAATCTCCCCAGTATTATTCCACTCTCTGACCACTTTTTCAAGTATAACATTGAACAGGAGTGGTGACATCTCGTCCCCTTGTCGGACACCTGTTTCAATTTTAAACGGTTGTGACAACGTACCCATAACTTTACTTGTGATGTAGTGTCAGTAATGGTTTCCTTGATTAAATTTTTAGTTTTTTCATCTACCCCAAATTCCTCCAAAGTGCTTATCAAGGTTGTTCTGCCGACCGAATCATACGCTTTCTTGAAGTCAACAAATACAATCACTAAGTTCTTGGCTGTGAGTGCGTGCAATTGTATTATGAAGTTCAAATTGAAAATTTGTTCTCTGCATGATCTTCCTTTCCGGAATCCTGCCCGGTATTCCCCCAGTTCTTTTTCGATTATCTCCTCAATCCTATTTTGTAATGCCTTAGATAATATCTTAGAAGCGACTGGTAGTAATGATATTCCTCTGTAATTATTAATATTTATTCTGTCTCCTTTTTTGTGCAGTGGGTGTATATTGCGAAATGAAATTTTAGTCCTGAGTTCTTGACAACCACTTTCTGATCTAAATTCGCTCGGGTCTTCAGCCATGTTATTTGCTATAAACGATACAGTATTATTCCTTAGCTGAATGGTCAGCGTCACGGCTGTAGGTTGTATTGTCCACCGAGTTGGGGAAGGAGGCCAAAGGAAATATCCTGAACATTTCTTTTAAGAAGTGCGTGTAGATTTGGGAAATAAGAGTATAAATGAATTGTTTGAGTTGTAAAGCAGGATTCTTCAGCATTATCAACCTATTTTCACACCTTTATTTTTAGGAGACGGGGGGCGCGATAACCCAGTGGCACCGTTACTGGTTTCTCACCAAGGAGATCGCTGTTCGAATCTCGCCCTTGGGAGTTTTGAAAGAGAAAGTCACGACCATATGTTTCAAATTACACTTAAAACTGGAGGTCACGATATCGACAGTCTCGTAAAGCTACAAATTTGCTTGCTTCTTAAAATAAATCTATATATTAAAAGAGTTTACTAAAAAAAAAAAAGGTTTGGCAAATCCGTCCGTCCGTTCTACTCGACCGATTTGCTTCATTTCTGTTTTATTCTCTCCGGAATTACCTGCCGGTGAATCATGAGACATTGATAGGTCTCTAAATTAAGCCAACTTTGAATAATCATAAAATCAAATCATTAAATGATTACTCCAATAATCGCAGGCGAAGGCTTACCCTAACCCGCAATACATTCTGTACTTGGCAGGTTGCTAAGCGACTAACACGTTCATTAATATACTGATACGTGACTTTTATCCTTGGTAATGTCATTGCATGTAGCCATATTTGATTACTACCTGTCAAGTCAGAGAGCATACACATCCTCTGATCACGGAAGAATACAATTTCCTGCTAGATACTCTTTGATTTTCTAACATTTCCCAGCTTCCGAATAAATTCAACAAATGGCAGAGCGTTTCTTATAACTTACATGCTGCCGAGAGAAAAAAAGTCTACGGACAAACAGATCCCATCATGACATAAGCCTTAGACATTATCTGAGAACATCTATCGAAGGATAGATAACCTAGCAACGCTAGAAAGAGTGAAAGCCATGTATCTTAAAAAAGTTCTCTGCCTGGCAGAAAACGCTCCTTCAAGACTAACCTATGAGCTCACAAGACAACCGTTCTGTATAGAAAAACTGCGATTAAAAATACCACTGCCTTGTGCGACACAAACCAAGTTTTAGATCAAGAACTGCAGGATAAAAAAGCGAATATATGGATAGCTATTTACAAAACAGACGGCATGATGAAATCAGAATGGCAGAATTCTGACTGCGAACTGCGGCATACCATAACACGCTTCTTATTAAATGTTCAAAGCCATTGAAAAGAGCAGGCAAAACAATATGAATACGACAGGCGTATCAAGACGAGTTAGCTGACCACCTTATAACGAATGCTGCAGAGCAGCACGGTTCCTCTAGTTGTTATGAAAAATAATTGTGAGATACACTGGTTATTCGTTCCAGCTTCCTTTGTCCCACCCTAACATATAAGAATGGTTATAGACATGATTAACCATTAATGCGGGGATCCGCAACAATAATGTTTAAATTTATACCTTTGTGGCCCGGTTGTATAAAGACATCTGACTGGAGATCAATTAAGAACTGAAAATGAACTGAGATTACGACTTAATCGCGTTGTATAAAACTGAACTCAGTTTACACATGTGTAGTTCAAATGTAATCGGAGTTCAAAAAAGTGGACGTGGCAACACCGCAAAACAAATGAAATACGAAATAGCCCGGCCTTTTGGATAATACATAAATGGCGTGATTAACTTGGCCGTGACTGTAAACAAATGAAATACGAAACTGCCGTGACTGTCGAAGAAGGAGAAGAAGATAATATTGAAATCTCGCGAAGTAAACATGGAAGGAAATTCAAAGGAGCGTTCTGCGAATTTCACACCGAAATAAAAGGACGATCTGGTGGATATTGTACTATCAAGGTACAAACATATAATAGAAAATAAAAGAACCGATATGGTGACATCAGAGTTGAAAGAGAAAGCCGTTGACTTGTCAATTTGAAGAGATCTCCAACAACCATTTGAAAACTTCTTGTAGCATAAAACATACACATGGGTGACAGGGGATAATTTCTTTGAGTAGGTTTTTGTAGTGTGTCCCTTAACTCCAGTTCCAGTCGTTCCTCAACATCTTTCGAGAAACGAAATCTCATTTTGAACATTTGATCACTCATTTCAATCATCGGATTCCGTCTGTACCGAAAGACGCGAGGAGCTCATCGTAAAATCAACTCTTCATCAGACGAAAAGTCGGAATAATCTGACATCCCTGCTAAAGAAAAAAAAATATATATATATTACACAGTTGCTTTGATTTGTAAACTTGAAACATAATTTAAAATAATTCATTATTGAAGCAGTATCATAAAACTAAGTAACAACAACGTGTTGGTATGGCAGTAGGCTATTGTTTATATGATATTCACATAACCTCACTTCTGAAAAAATCGAGCGATCTTTAACAATATTATTTAACTACTAGCATTCAAGATATTTATAACTCATTTCGATATTATTAAGGTACGGTATTCTTACGCAGATACGATAGAAGGAAACACTTCTCAAGTCTTCAGGGCTAGTTCAATGTTTAATATGAATGATAATGATCTAGGTTCAAGGAGATTAATCGACGAATATTCGCCAGTCAAATCTGAACTTAGATCGAGACGAGATGAGCTTAGATTAGCGTTTATACAACGGTAAATCGAAGTTCAACTTGACTGGCAGCCATTTTTCCTCGTTAAACTCAGATCAAATGTTTTATACAACCGGGCCTGTATAAACTAAAAGTGCAGCACAGTAAATAGGGTAACATGAAAACGCTCGGTTCAATGCGAATTCTTGCCGGCGACAGCCGATGTCAGGGTTGAGCTGCTGACGCCCACTTAGCATGATGCAACTTCCTGAAATCCCCGGCAGCACACTGGAAGGAATTGTATTCATAACACGTTTCTTACCACGACCTACTCTACCTTGCATCAGCAGAACGAAGCCGATGCTGATATATCCTGTCAAATCTCAGAGCAGCCGGAAACATAAAAAGTGAGATCCATGAAATGTTGCAGGAAAACATATCTCAGTATATTCAGGCAAGGGGAATGTATGACAGTTGCGCACAGTGACAGTGCCGGACATGTCGACATTTGCGACAATTCTACACACATGGTTTGAACATAGAGTTTGCCACGATCGCGTACATACCGTGTTGTGATCGATTTCCAAGTTTTTGAAGTGAACAATCTGCCGACAACCTCCACTGGCCCCGAGTGCAACATTCTAAGCTCACTCGGCGGCAGGGATTCTACCATGGCTGTCTCTAGTCATGATCGGGTTGTGCTAAATGCGGCAACGCCACAGCTCATCCAGCCGACTAGAATGCCCTATGACTGTATGTTAAGATACTCCTTCATATTTTTATAATTGGCTTTACGTCGCACCGACACAGATAGGTCTTATGGCGACGATGGGATAGGAAAAGGCTAGGAGTGGGTAGGAAGCGGCCGTGGTCTTAAGGTACAGTCCCAGCATTTGCCCGGTGTGAAAAAGAGAAACCGCGTAAAACCACCTTCAGGACTGCCGACAGTGGGGTTTGAACCCACTATCTTCCGAGTGTCCGGCTCCATGGCTAAATGGTTAGCGTGCTGGCTTTAGGTCACAGGGGTTCCGGGTTCGATTCCCGGCAGGGTCGGAAATTTTAACCATAATTGGATCATTTCGCTGGCACAGGGGCTGGGTGTATGTGACGTCTTCATCATCATTTCATCCTCATCACGACGCGCAGGTCGCCTACGGGGGTCAAATTAAAAGACCTGAATTTGGCGAGCCGAACTTGTCCTCAGACACTCCCGGCACTAAAAGCCATACGCCATTTCATTTCATTTATCTCCCGAATACTGGATACTGACCACACTTAAGCGACTGCAGCTATCGAGCTCGGTCCTTCATATTTTACCGATATTTCCGTTATTATGGTGCCTGTGGAATGTGAATATTTTATAATCATGCCAGATAGATGTGCAGTGTCATGGTGCGTAAGCACCTACGATATGCCAGTAAAATTAGAAGGATACGTAAGTTGTTTTCGATTGCCTAAGGTTCCCGATCTTCATAGTAAACGGGTTCGTTCGGTTCCACGCACAGAGTGATTTCAACGAACATGGATTTTTGTACAGTTATGTTTTACCGGATAATGTCAATAACACAAGCCCTTTTGTATCCCAAATTAATAATAATACTGTTATTTGCTTTACGTCCCACTAACTACTTTCACGGTTTTCGGAGACGCCGAGGTGCCGGAATTTTGTCCCGAAGGAGTTCTTTTGCATGCCAGTAAATCTACCGAAACAAGGCTGACGTATTTGAGCACCTTCAAATACCACCGGACTGAGCCAGGATCGAACCTGTCAAGTTGGGGTCAGAAGGCCAGCGCCTCAACCGTCTGAGCCACTCAGCCCGGCTATCCCAAATTGATGCTTTTTAACAAAACTTGAAATTTTTGGAAGACGCCGAGAACAATGATGATAGTTACCTAAAATGTTACGTAATCAATTTGATCCCATATTTATGAAAATACCGAAGTATGGTTTGTCGGCAGTTATACATTCATATTTAATGTGTATGCAGAGGTGCGAAGTGCCATGATGTCTTAAGATTAAGTAATATTTTGCCCTCTCTGCTCCCTCGGTATCTGAGAAAATCATCCGCTTTTACTGAAGTATCTCCTGCTTCAAGAAATTTGAATACACATTTCTTTAAACATGTTCAACTTTCTGAGAGCAAAAAAAATCCTTAACCTTCAAGTTGATGACATTCATAACTTGCAAGGAACTGTAGACTATGAAGATGGACGATTGTTCATCGTTTGCCGACAGGTTCAGATTTAGCGATAATGTGTAAAGATGAGCTACACTGGAGCGAAACGCCGGTAATTTCACGATTGAAAAGGCCTACAGAGCTTGAATGTTTTTAATATTTGCAATCGATGAAATTAAATTATGGTTTCGTTTTGGGCACTTATTTTTTGAGATACAACACTTACTTAACGTAGTGCCGGGAGTGTCTGAGGACATGTTCGACTCGCCAGGTGCAGGTCTTTCTGTTTGACACCCATGGGAGACCTGCGCGTCTGGATGTGGGATGGTGATGCTAATGAGGTAAGGAGAGGATGAAACCCGGTGTCGGCACGTGGCCTATTTATGTTGAATTATACCAAGGGGTCTGCTCAAAGTTTTACGTCCCCATCCGACGGACAAATCACCATCAACAATGTCATATGCCCTCACTCCATATGACCACTGCGAAGAGATTTGGAATTGAGTCCAAGCTTTTGGCACGCAATCTCGTGATTAGATATTGTTTGCCACCACCTCTCCTACCCTGCCGGCGGTGAATATACACTGACTGACAGAGCAAATGCAACACCAAGAAGGAGTGGTCAGAACTTTATGCCAATTGCAGGGTAGACTGACGTCACTGAGGTATGCTCATGATGTGAAATGCGCCGCTGTGCTGCGCACGTAGCGAACGATAAATGGGACACGGCGTTGGCGAATGGCCCACTTCGTACCGTGATTTCTCAGCCGACAGTCATTGTAGAACGTGTTGTCCTGTGCCACAGGACACGTGTATAGCTAAGAATGCCAGGCCGCCGTCAACGGAGGCATTTCCAGCAGACAGACGACTTTACGAGGGGTATGGTGATCGGGCTGAGAAGGGCAGGTTGGTCGCTTCGTCAAATCGCAGCCGATACCCATAGGGATGTGTCCACGGTGCAGCGCCTGTGGCGAAGATGGTTGGCGCAGGGACATGTGGCACGTGCGAGGTGTCCAGGCGCAGCCCGAGTGACGTCAGCACGCGAGGATCGGCGCATCCGCCGCCAAGCGGTGGCAGCCCCGCACGCCACGTCAACCGCCATTCTTCAGCATGTGCAAGACACCCTGGCTGTTCCAATATCGACCAGAACAATTTCCCGTCGATTGGTTGAAGGACGCCTGCACTCCCGGCGTTCGCTCAGAAGACTACCATTGACTCCACAGCATAGACGTGCACGCCTGGCATGGTGCCGGGCTAGAGCGACTTGGATGAGGGAATGGCGGAACGTCGTGTTCTCCGATGAGTCACGCTTCTGTTCTGTCAGTGATAGTCACCGCAGACGAGTGTGGCGTCGGCGTGGAGAAAGGTCAAATCCGGCAGTAACTGTGGAGCGCCCTACCGCTAGACAACGCGGCATCATGGTTTGGGGCGCTATTGCGTATGATTCCACGTCACCTCTAGTGCGTATTCATGGCACGTTAAATGCCCACCGCTACGTGCAGCATGTGCTGCGGCCGGTGGCACTCCCTTGCCTTCAGGGGCTGCCCAATGCTCTGTTTCGGCAGGATAATGCCCGCCCACACACTGCTCGCATCTCCCAACAGGCTCTACGAGGTGTACAGATGCTTCCGTGGCCAGCGTACTCTCCGGATCTCTCACCAATCGAACACGTGTGGGATCTCATTGGACGCCGTTTGCAAACTCTGCCCCAGCCTCGTACGGACGACCAACTGTGGCAAATGGTTGACAGAGAATGGAGAACCATCCCTCAGGACACCATCCGCACTCTTATTGACTCTGTACCTCGACGTGTTTCTGCGTGCATCGCCGCTCGCGGTGGTCCTACATCCTACTGAGTCGATGCCGTGCGCATTGTGTAACCTGCATATCGGTTTGAAATAAACATCAATTATTCGTCCGTGCCGTCTCTGTTTTTTCCCCAACTTTCATCCCTTTCGAACCACTCCTTCTTGGTGTTGCATTTGCTCTGTCAGTCAGTGTATATTACCAAAGGGACTCAAACTGGCTAACCACGAAGTCAGACCATATAGACCTGATGCCTTGACGATCATGGCCACTAAACGGGCTAATTTTTTAGATAAAAGCCAAAGGCTGGCATTGATACAAATGGAGGTAGGTACATACTTCGCCTAGTGCACTGTGCAGGTTTGCAGTGGTGTTTCGACGGCGCACTTGCCGACAGCGTCTTGGAAATATGTAGTACTCCAACTGCTGAGCCCAATGCCACATTGAGACAAAACGCTGGTAATTTTACGATTGAAAAGGCCAAAAAGTTTTTAATGTTTTTAATGTGCAAATATGTATTATAAGAAATGCATGTATGTAGATTGCAGACAATGTGTGTGTATGTCATAACTGACCATAATACTATTCTTCATGAAAATGCCTAAAGATTTTTTTTTAATTTTTTTTTTTTTTTCTACTTGCTTTACGTCGCACCGACGCAGGTAGGTCTTATGGCGACGAGAGTTACTCTTTTCAGACGGAAAATAGCAACATAAAAACTTCTGTTCTCCACGACAGTGTGCACGTTTGCTAGAAAATAATTCTTGGACAAGTGTAAAATAATCCGGTTGTAGCGGTAAACCGCTCACCGATACACTCCGTTTCCAACTGTTAGACCTATTTCATATTTAGCCACATCGAAGCGACAAGACGGGTATTTCAACCGTCAGTTCCCAGTGTCACCTGCTGGTGCAGCTGATTAAAATGTACATAAACCGTTGACCGTAATCACGGACGTCGGCAGGGAGATGCCTCCCTCCTGGAATGCCTTACAGCCTCATTCATTTTTTGGTACTCTTCGTCTCTGTCAACCCGCTGTTTCAGGGAGACTAAAAATGTAAATATATTTACCGTAATTAATTAGTAATATTGTAGACTACTGTATACTTTAACCTAATAAATACGAATCTTTGCGTTTGGAATTATGTTGAGTTTCCCCCCCTCTCTCCCCCGTTAATGAATTTCTGGCGACGTTCTTGACCGTAATATACAAGTAAGATTCTAAGTTGGTAAGTATGCCTATGAGTTTGTTCAACAGTATGGAATGATAGTAACAGGAGATGAACAATGGAGCAGTATTATTCCTTTAGTGAGAACTGGAAATGAAACATGTCTGCAAGCAACAGAGGAAGTTCTACTTCTAGCTCTCATTGTAAGAGTTGGAACAACCGTGAAAGATGAGTGTATATTTTAATTATTTTGATTGTAATATTGTTCATAGGCCTACTAGTAACTTACCACGTTCAAAACTAGCGGAAAAAATAATTAGTAGATCCTGGACATTTCGATTAATGAAACTAATAAATAAATTTTGGTTTCTCACTCAACAATTTGGAACTGCACGAGATTTTAGAACTCCTCGATGAAGACCTCTGAATTGGTGGTGAACCTGTTACTGATATTACCCATATATCCGCGGAAGATCGCCACCAGGCGGATGAGGAGAATGGTGACGAAGCAGAAGTGAACATGAAGCACTTTCCTGACTTTACTGACTGCAATAGCCGAAACAAACGTAACATTTACTGCAGTCACAGAAGAGAAGACACCAAAACCACCGAAATATGTCTCGGAATGCATACGTTCAGGAGGATAAGAAGGGAGGAAACACTAGCAGATAATGTCAATGGCAAATAAAACTTTATTATAACTGAGAAACGTACATTTCAGCCACAAAAACACGTTACGAGGAACTAGTACGATAATGAGGAGACCTTTACTCATAAATCGGGGGGAAGGGGGTGACCAGGAAGAAATAACTGGAGAATGGAATGACCTGGACTTCTACCCTGTGGTTCTCCAGTTTGCTTTCGGTTTAGACAGTGCTTGTCAGAATGCGTGGCAAATCTATATATATATAAAATAACTTGTCCTGACTGACTGACTGACTGACTGACTGACTGACTGACTGACTGACTGACTGAATGACTGACTCATCGTCGCCGAGCCAAAACTACTGGACATAAAGAAATGAAATTTTGGGGATATATTCATATTAAGATGTAGGTGCTCGCTAAGAGAGGATTTTTGGATATTCCGTCGCTAAGGGGGTGAAAAGGGAGGTGAAATTTTAAAATGAGTGTATCTATATCTCAAAACTTTAAAAGTTTACAGATGTGAAAATTGGTATTTAGCATCTTCTTTAAAAATAAGGAAACACGTATTTTTTTTTCAGAAAATCCCAATAGAAGGGGTGAAAAAGGGGGTTGAATGCCTTTAATCAGGATACCGGTACTTATATCTCAGAAACTGAAGATATTACAGGCCTGAAAATTGGTAAATTTGATCGCTTTTAAAAATAAAGAAACACGTATTTTTTGTTTTTGAAAAATCCAATTAATGGGAGGGTGAAAAGGGGGTGAATTTTTAAAATGAGTGCATCTATATCTCAAAACTTTTAAAGTTTACATATGTAAGAATTGGTATTTAGAATCTTCATTAAAAATAAACACGTATTTTTTGTTTTCGGAAAATCTCAATAGGAGGGGGTGAAAAGGGGTGAAAAAGGGGTTGAATGCCTTTAATGTGGCTACTTATATTTCAGAACCTGAAGATATTACAAACCTGAAAATTGGTGTTTGGGATCTCCTTTAAAAATAAATAAACACGTATTTTTTGTTTTTGGAAAATCCAATTATTGGGGGTGAAAAGGGGGCGAATTTTTAAAATTAGTGTATCTATATCTCAAAACTTTTAAAGTTTATAGATATAAAAATTGGTATTAGAGTCTCCTTTAAAAATAAAGAAACACGTATTTTTTTTGTTTTCGGAAATTCCAAATGGGAAGGGTGGAATAGTGTGAAAAAGAGGTTGAATGCCTTTAATGAGGCTACTTATATTTCAGAACCTGAAGTTATTACAGACCTGAAAATTGGTATTTGGGATCTACTTTAAAAATAAAGAAACAGGTATTTTTCGTTTTTGGAAAATCCAAATAATGGGGGGGGGTGAAAAGGGGGGTGAATTTTTAAAATGAGTGTGTCTACATCTTAAAACTTGAAAAGTTTACAGATGTAAAAATTGGTAATTAGAATCTCCCTTAAAAATAAAGGAACACGTATTTTTTTTTTGTTTTCTGAAAATCCCAATAGGAGGGGTGTAAAAGGGTGAGTAATGGGTTGAATGCCTTTAATGAGGATACATATATCTCAGAAACTGAAGATATCACAGAACTGAAAATTTGTATATGGGATCTCCTTTAAAAATAAAGAAACACTTTTCTTTTTTTTTTTTTTTTTTTTTTTTTTTTGCTTTTGCTTTTGGAAAATCCAATTAATGGCGGTTAAACAGGAGTGACAAATTGGGGTTAATTTTTGGAAAGACTATATCTACAGAATATCTGAGAAACGTAAAATGTTACAGACGTAAAAAGTGGGTATTTGGAATCTCCTGTAAATGTAAAGAAACATAGGTGATTTGTTTTTGGAAACTCCACTTAAAAGGAACTAAAAAGGGGTGAAATTTGAAAATGAGAATTTCTGCAGTATATCTCAAAAACTTAACATGTTACAGAAGTGAAAAATGTTGTTTTTTTATCTCTATTAAAAATAAAGAAACGTGTACTTTTAGTTTTGGGAAATACCACTTGGGTGGAAAGGGGGGGGGGGGTAAAAGTGACTGAAAATGGTGTTGAATTATTTTTATTAGGCTACTGATATCTCAAAAATGAATATGTTACAGACGTGACAATTTGATATTTTGAATCTGCTTTAAAAGTAAAGAAACACGTATTCTCGGAAAATCCAATGAAAGGGGGGGGGGGTGATATAATTGAAAAATTAATTGACTTAATTGGATGAGAATACATACATCTAATAAAAACTAAAGTTGTTACAGACGTGAAAATTGGTATTTTGGTCACCTTTAAAAACAAAGAAAAGCGCGTTTTTTTTGGGGGGGGGGGTAGGAACCATGTGTCATGAGGACACATACATCAAAAACTGAAGAAGTAGAGTCGTGATAATTGGTATTTAGAAAATCCTTTGCTATTATAAACAAGTATTTTTTGCTGGAAAATTCACTTGGAGGGCGGGGGAGGAGTGTGAAAGGAAGTGAAAAAAAGTGAATTATTTTTATGGGGATACTTATATCTCAAAACTGAAGGTAATAGACGTGAACATTGGTGTATGGAATCTCCTTTATACATAAAGAAACACGCCTTTTAACTTTTTTTTGGAGGGGGGGGGGTAAATAAACGGCGGTGGAGTGTAAAAGGAGGTGAGAACAATTGATTTTACTGTTCATAATGTACTTATAAGGAGCCTCCGTTGCTCAGGCGGCAGCGCGCCGGCCTCTCAGAGCTGGGTTCCGTGGTTCAAATCCCAGTCACTCCGTGTGACATTCGTGCTGGACAAAACGGAGGCGGGACAGGTTTTTCTCCGGATGCTCCAGTTTTCCCTGTCACCATTCATTCCAGCAACACTGTCCAATATTTTATTTCATTTGTCATTCATCGACCATTGCCCCAGAGGAGTGCTTCGGCAGCCGGCACAATTCCTATTGTCGCCGCTAGATGGGGCTTTATTCATGCCTGACCCTATCGAATGACTGGAAACAGGCTGTAGATTTTCGATGTACTTATTCTGATCATAAACCGATCATTTTTAATCTTTCCTGGGTTCGTTTTCAACAGCCATCTTTTCCTTCGGAGAACGTTCTTAGATTACAGTAGATTCTTCTGGCATATAAATAAAAATGTAAACACATTTGAAATAAACGATAGAAATGAGATTGACCGTCAAATTGCTCACCTCTATAATAAGGTCAATAATGCACGGAAGTATGTCAATCGTATCGCCAGAAATCCCGCACACTTGCCTACGCGCGACAATGGTGCTGGTCACATTTTCAACAATGGCAATGGCAGCAGATGTAATTTACCGCCAAGTAGCGGTCTTGCATCTTGCTGTGGGGTCCAGAACATCTAATAATAATAATAATAATAATAATAATAATAATAATAATAATAATAATAATAATAATAATAATAATAATAATAATAATAATAATAATAATAATAATAATAATAATGTTCTGGACGTCGTCAAATGTGCGGACCGCGCTGGAAACGGGTCCTGGGCGGGTAATTACTAAGAATGCAGTCCGGCCGCGGGTTCACTACCGCCAAGGCACCCAAGACGACACTACGCCGGATCTCCTGAAGGATTTGATCCATATTAAAAACGCTTATAGGAAAAGATGGCAAAGATTTAGGGACCCAACTGACCGAGTGGAATACCTGGACCTAGCCCGGGAAGTACGAAATCGATTGCTGGAAAGAAAGATTGAAAAATGGGAGGAAACTTGCCGTAATCTATTAGAAAACGAATCAGATCGCGAATTTTGGTGGATTCTCGCAGAAAACGAATCAGATCGCGAATTTCGGCGGATTATATATGTAAAACAATAAGCATTCAATTATAAATTTCAGTATAATACCGTAGCGAAGCACGGGTATCTTGCTAGTTATGAATAGACTGGGAAATGGAAAAGATTTCACGTATTGTCAGTTTCGGAGAGCAGTTGCCAGGTATATTTAGGAAAGTGAGGCAAACCACCACAGAAGAGCAACGTATGCGGTTCCTCAGTACTGTATTCCTCAGTAACAAGACATATTGTTAAAAAGGCACGGTGTTTCTCAACACCCCCTCTCAAAAGCTGAACCTGCTTCAACATTTTAATCTTCTGACACCCAGACATCCTAAGCACTTCCAGTGCTTATACTTCCGTAGCCCCTTGGTTAATATGCCTGCAGGCATCTTCTCAGTTGACAAGTATTCGAGTCGAACGCCACAGATGAAAGGACCTCTCGTACAAAATGATGTCGCACATCAATGTGATTAGTCCGAGAGTTGAAAACATGATTTCCACCAAGCTTCTGAGCTCATATGTTGTCATTATATAGCTGCACAGCTGACATACTGTTAATCCGTATCTCCCTTGCTAGTCGTTGTAAGTGCATTGCCTCTTTTGAAACCTCACTCCATCGTACATTGTAAAGGTGAAGCCAGTGCATGATCTGCGATCGTTGATGCATGCAGCCCGATCAGCATCTACATATCCAATTAAATTACTTGTATCGCTTCCAAAAGTGATTCCCACGTTGGAAAAGTCCTTCAGGTAGGTCTACCTCAGTAACCTCTTTGCTGCTCGCCAGTGTTTTTTGCCAAAATAATACAGTAATTGTATTAGCTTTACACACACACTGCATGCGAAATATCTGGACGCATTGCAGTCAATAAGTATACGCATGCACAGAAATTGTGTCCCGATATAAACAAGGTACGACGTCCCCACACCTCCTCGCTTAACACAATGTTGCAGGTAGATAGCCCGCTACAATACTGTTGTGACTGAAAGGGGCACAGTGGTGGATGTATAGCAGTACACACACTGTGCCTTCAGCACTTCCCGTTCACTCCCTCCCCAGTACCGGAGTGACCTTCGACACCACTCCTTCACTCCCACCCCACCTTTTCAGTAATGGAATGGGGTAGTGTTGATTGTTTATGTCGGGACACCATTTCTGTACGTGCGTGTTCATAAGAGCACATATTAGATCCCTCACCATACTTGTACTAAGTACTAGATCTTGACAGCTTGACTTCAGCTTCAATTGGTGTGGCCACGGGCTTGCAGTCAGACATTTGAAAGCGATGTAAGATGTCCATATCGTCCATCCCGAGGCAGTACATAATATCTCCTAGGTCTTTGACATCAAACGACTTTTGTAGACATTTATAGACCTCTTCAATTTCTCTCCAGTTCTGTGACAAAACTAAAATATCGTCAACATAAACGATGATCATGAGATCAGCATCTGCACCCCTCACACAGATGCTCGAATTGCCGGACGTTAGTTTAACACCAAGCTTTAGTATAGTTGGTCGTTCAAGCGTCTGTGCTAAAAGCGGCCAACCTGTTTCAAGCCATACAGAGCCTTTTTTTGCTAGTGGCTTTACGTCGCACCGACACAGATAGGTCTTAGGGTGACGATAGGATAGGAAAGGGCTAGGAGTGGGAAGGAAGCGGCCGTGGCCTTAATTAAGGTACATCCCCAGCATTTCCCTGGTGTGAAAATGGGAAACCACGGAAAACCATCTTCAGGGCTGCCAACAGTGGGATTCGAACCCACTATCTCCCGGATGCAAGCTCACAGCTGAGCGCCCCTAACCGCACAGCCAACTCGCCCCGTAGAGCTATTTTTAATACGGCACACACAATCCCTGTTCAGCATCCGTTCTGCTTCGGGTATGATATAGGATGTTGCATGGCCTTCCCATACGATGGATTGAAGGATTTGCCTGGTGTAATTAGGGACCTCCATAAAGATTTCCTCTTCGACAATTCCATTTAAGTACGCAGTTGCTACCTCGAACAGTCGAACATACATTCCGCGGTGAGCAGCCAGCGCAACAGCCATTCGAATTGAGCTGAGTCGTGCTGCTGGCGCGAACGTTTCGGTATAATCTATACTTGGCCTTTGGGAAAATTCCCTGGTCACAACACTAGCCTTCCTTCTTGTAATCTTGCCATTAGCTCCATACTTCTTCCTAAGCACTACACGACTTCCACTTGGTGTCTTATTTTCTGGATGGTCTACGAGATTGCATGCCTTGTTTTTTTAGAATAGAGACAAAATTTATCTCCCATCGCCAGCATCCATTCATTTTCACCCGGACCTGAAAATGTCATTTGAATTGGAACCTCAGCCAAACATACCGAAACAATTTTTCCTCTGTCATGTTCCTGGTAGAGCTTTCTAGATCTGTCTCGTGCTCCTGAACAAATCAGTTTTGGTCTGCCTGGAACATGTCGAAACTGGTGTATTTCTGGTTCTCGTTCTGCTTCTGGTTCATTTTCAAACCCGACAAATTCCTCTTCTGAACTATCTGAAACATCTTCGATGCTTTCCATACGTCGTGTGCGCCTAGGAGTTATCAGTCTGCTTCGGCTCCTTTTCGGGGTGATTATAATCGAAGTATTTATTTATTCGTGTCAGTAGCACAATATAGATTACAGATGCAAATTAGATAAAATATATGAAATTTAGATAATACATAAAATTAAACAGTTATTTACAAAATATCGGCCCAGAATTTGGCCACGTTAACAGCACTGATACTGGCCTGTGCCAGATCAAGTTCTGTGCATTTAACAGGGCATAGAGGGCAATTAATAAGGTGCCTTGTCGTTTGTACCACGTCGCATTCACATAGGGTCTGATTGCCCTTCAGGAGACCCTATTTCTTCATATTGTCCTTTGATCTTCCAACGCCTGCTCTTAGTCTGTTCAGTGCCCTCCCTGTAGTCCAGGTTTCTTCATGACCATGGGGAAGCTTTTCCTCCAATTTTAAGCATTCTGGATGAAAAGGGATCTTCTTATTCCAGAGTACAAGTCTAGTCTTCCTTGAATCTGCACTAGCGGGGGATGAGGAGTGCATAAAACTGTTCCTGGACTTCAATTGAGTTGGTGGTAGTTCGTGTGGTAGCTACTTCGCGTCTGATCATAGGAGGGGCTATTCCTGCAAGGGAGTACAATTTGTCTGTTGGTGTTGGTTTCAGACATCCTGAAATATGTCTGCATGTTTCATTCAGGGCGACATCGACCTTTCTGGCATGTGTGGATTTATACCAAACGGGACTAGCATACTCCCCTGCTGAGTAACAAAGTGCTAAGGCTGTTGTCCTTACCGTATGAAGGTGGGCGCCCCACTTTGAACTTGTCACTTTACGGAGCAGTGCTCTTGTTGAAGAAGTACGTCTGTGCGCTGACTTGGGGAAAATTCGTGATTGTATTTTTGCTCTTTTCTATCTTCTCTGAAAAACTTGACATCGCACGAGATTTCCACTTTTTGTTGTTGTGGTATCCAAATTCTGTAACCTTTCGACTGCTCCGCATATCCGAGGAATATGCCTTTTTGACGCGGGGGACGAATTTTCACAAAGGAAATTCCTTCTCTGAACTATCTGAATCACCTTCGATGCTTTCCATACGTTCTGTGCGTCTAGGAGTTATGTTTACATTGATGAAAGAATCAGTCTGCTTCGGCTCCTTTTCGGGATGATTATAATCGAAGTGCTCTTGTTGAAGAAAATTCGTGATTGTATTCTTGCTCTTTTCTATATCCTCTGAAAAGCTTGACATCACGCGAGATTTCCATTTTTCGTTGTTGTGGTATCCAAATTCTGTAACCTTTCAACTGCTCGATATATTCGAGCAATACGCCCCTTTTTGACGCGGGGGTCGAATTTTCCCAAGTTCGACGGTTGGTTTAGGCAGTAGGCACGTTTCACATCCACATTTTTTGAATTCACAAACATTTGGAACCTTTCCAGTCCAGGCTTCGTCAGGAGTTCGTCCACCCAGTTTACTTTTAGGGCACCTGTTCCTAATGTAATTCGCTGTTGCAACTGCCTCTGCTCAGAACCATCGAGGAAGTGCGGTCTGTATTAATAAACATCTGGCAATCTTGTACGGTTTTTAGTACCGCTACTCCACTTTGTTCCAGGTTACGTGGAATCGTCAGGCGTTGTAGGATCCCGGAGTTCTTCAACAGTGCTTCGAAACGGGAATTCACGTATTCCATTCAGTTATCAGATTGTAAATTTTTTATCTTCGCAGTTTTCTCTGTTTCCATACTGCAAATCACAGATGGATACAGTGGAACAATAAACATGGAGATTATAATCATGACGTGTCATAATGGACAAACGTAGTGTTGTTGGTGGCGCTACTTGATGTTGACTCAGCCAACTAAGGAAGGTGAGGGAAAAGAGAGCGATTTGAGGGAGATAATAAGACTTGTAACGGAGGACAGGAAAGAATAGAAAGAATATAGGCCTCACTCAATCAATGTACAGGATATGGTAGGTAGGCAAGAGGGTGAGGAAGGAAGGCGAGAAGTTGTGGATGTCAGGTGGACTAATATTTTAAGGTCAAGGAAAACGAGGACTAAGAGTTTTTCTCAGGGATTGAGCCCAGGCGAGATATCGGTGAGGAATCGGTATGAGTCACTACAGGTTGATCAGCAGGGGGAAGTTTACACAGGAGGGGCGGGGTAAGACGAAATGTACCAGTAGGAAAGGGAAATGTTGTGAGAGGGAGAAAAGAGAGGAGAGAGTGGGTTCTGCAGGCGTCAGGGAAGTTAAGGGAGAGCAGGAGGGAAGGGGATCGAACGAGGAGGGTGGGGTTGAGGCTCTGGTCATGGGTGACTCAAGTGTCAGGCATGCGGGGAAAGTGTGTGGAGGAAAGGGAACAGGTAAGAAAGGTTATCCAGAAATTAGGTTAAGGCAGATGTTGCGGAAAACAGAAGGGAGGGAGAAGGACAAGGAGAGGGTGGTAATTTTCCACGCTGTTACCTATAACGTAAGGCAAGCAGGAATAGGTACTAACATAGTTGGGTATGTGTGGGATCTGGTTACGACAGCACGGAAGGAGTTTAAAGCAGCAGCCATTGTTATCAGTGGGATTCTGTGTAGGAGGGATACTGACTGCAGGGTAATTGGTGATTAAAATGAGGCTGTGGAATGGGTATGTGGGAAACTGGGAGTAAGATTTGTAGATCGTAAAGAGTGGGTAGGAGATAGGGATGTATGCTCACATGGACTTCGCTTGAAAAGCAGTGGTACATACAGTATAAGTTAGAGGGTTTGCTTAGAGGAGTTATAGGGAGGTACATCAGGCATATGGGCTGGAATAGCCCGCGTGCGAATGAAGCTGTTTGGTACTTGTGGCGCTCCTAGCGGTAAGGAAAGGCGAACCTAGAAGGGAGAGTAGCAAACGCGCGTAGTAGACAATCGTTAGTCTGGGAAGCATTTCGATGAGATTGTGGAATGGAACTCAACATATTTCGAGGATTCTACAGCAAGGAAAGGAAAGCAGTTGAATGACAATCTCGATATTTTTCACGTAGAAGAAAGATCAGGAGAAATATCCAGCCTGTGTGGAGGGGAGACAAATGTTAACCCTTAAATGCACAGCATTGCATATGTGCAAAGGAGAATATACTTGATTGTTATATATGCTTTATGAATTTACAAGTGTTCATTTACTTCTGCCTTGCAGACGAACTCGCTAGTGGCCGCTAGTGTATCAAAAATGAACAATCTTTTACTTTATGAGATTTCTTGCTAATCAGCTGGAGTGGTGTGAACTTAAAACAGTTAAGTTAAAACAAGTAAAATGTTGTTTACCTCAGAGAATTCGTGAGCCACGACATCCTTAAGACTCAATGTGCCATTAGCTACAGTAATCGTACAGTTTTGCATATACCGATGCTTAAAACATGCAGCACTCTTATAATTTTGACTGATACAAATAAAAATATATTCATTTTGACAGATAATATTTTTAATATTTTTCTGGTAACAGTCTACTATTTTTATAATGAAAAACCATCATATTTTAAAGAAATATTAAATTGCGCATTTAAGGGTTAATAAATCACTGTGTGTTGTGAAGATTAAAAAAAAACAGTTTTTATTGCATACTTCCATTTATTCATTCACTGCAACTACGTTGTAGTTCAAAAGCAGAAATACGAACACTATCTAATTTCAAAACACAGTACACATTTTCTGTGTACAAATATTTTTCAGGCTGACTCCGATAGATGCCTGGTATCTGGGAACTGCCTATGCAAGGCAGCCTTGTCAGAAAGGTGCTAGCTCATTGCTGCCTTGTGTTTATTTGTAAATAGTGAGAGAGACGCTTTCAAAACTACGTGCTTGTAACAATGGTAAAAACCAATGCGTGCTGGAGAACAGAGATATGTGAAAGGTGAAGGGATACTGAAGTAATAGAAAACTTTTATGATATTTTCGCCCATTGTCAATCAGTTGTCCGTAATAGTATGATTGTTAACTGGTACTGCACTGGAAGTTAGTCGGGATACATGCATCATTATTTTCTAATGAGCAAAACATGGTATTAAAATTGTTTATCTTACTAGCCCGTGCACTTACGTCAGTAATCAAACAGACATTAATACCTGTGAAATTTTCCGCTGTGTTGTCAATGTCATGCCTTAATTTTCGTCTTTTGTAACACTCAGCAATGATTTTATCTAGTAATTCCCATTTACTGTTTGATGTCAGAAGTAATCTAAGTAGGCATACATACACAGGTCTGTCAGAATCTCTTCAAAGCATTCATTTTACAAAACGACGGATGTAAATACTGGAACTGTTCGTAGGTGTCCTCGGTTTCTCATCCTTCGTGATTCATTTCAAAGATTTAGTCCACGCTTTCCTTCTGTTCACATTTTGTTTGTCGTTCGGAAACTTGAAAAATATTTAGTTCCAGGAGGAGAGTTGCTGTACGTAAAATTACACCCAACTCCCGGAACAATAATAATTGCCGTTACTGTTTGAAATAATGTAACCACAATCAGTTTTGGACGTAATATTACAGAAGATAGAAGCTAATGTCTTTTTTTTTTTTTTTTTTTTTTTTTGCTAGTTGCTTTACGTCGCACCGACACAGATAGGTCTTATGGCGACGATGGGATAGGGTAGGGCTAGGAGTGGGAAGGAAGCGGCCGTGGCCTTAATTAAGGTACAGCCCCAGCATTTGCCTGGTGTGAAAATGGAAAACCACGGAAAACCATTTTCAGGGCTGCCGACAGTGGGGTTCGAACCTACTGTCTCCCGAATACTGGATACTGGCCGCACTTAAGCGACTGCAGCTATCGAACTCGGTGAAGGTAATGTCAACGCAAACCGCATGCAACAATAGAGCAAACAAGCACTGCTCTCCCGATTAGGAACTCCACGTTTGCGCCAGAGCGCATCACCATCCATTCGCACGAGACCTATAGGGAGCGGATAGCCTCTATCATTAAGTCGTCATGGTAATCAGCTAGCTAATAATGATGGTAATTGTTGTCGTGATTGTTAGGGATTGGAATAACTTACCAAGGGAGATGTTCAATAAATTTCCAATTTCTTTGAAATCATTTAGGAAAAGGCTGGGAAAACAACAGATAGAGAATCTGACACCTGGGCGACTGCCCTAAATGGAGATTCGATTCGATTCCACAGACAGTCCAGTAATTTACACAGTCACATACAGTGAACAACTAAACAGCTCATCAGTATTCAACAGCATGACGATACTCACAACAGCGGACATTAACACAGGTCCATTTACCTTCAAACTCGCGACAGCGGCTTCCCTCGCTGACCCACGCAGAAATACACGAACATACAGTATAGTCTTCCGTTCCGTCGTCTCCAGTCCACGCACTCACTGGTCTCTCCGACACCACAACAACAGCTCCTCGTTCAAACCTCGGTGGGACACTAGCGACAACCAACACCTCTCAGCCGGCTTGTTGGATGGGGCCAACCTTTCCGTGTATTGTTCTCGTCGGCCGGCTTACCTGTGAGTTTCTTGGAGATTCAACGAGAATGTTCTACCTCTAGTCACCTCGCGAAATGTCTGGCTCAAATCAGTCGAGCTATAAAAAGGGAGGCTAGCCTCAGCCCAGCCACCGAACTCCAACACACTGAATCTCACACTGACTCCACCACTGAGCCCAACTGTGACTCCGAGTCCAGCACTGACTAACTGTCCACGGCTAGCCTCCCTTTTTATAGCTCGACTGATTTGAGCCAGACATTTCGCGAGGTGACTAGAGGTAGAACATTCTCGTTGAATCTCCAAGAAACTCACAGGTAAGCCGGCCGACGAGAACAATACACGGAAAGGTTGGCCCCATCCAACAAGCCGGCTGAGAGATCCCAGGTCGTGTGAAACACTCGCCCCTTCCTGGAGGTACAGAAAGGGGCTATCACGGGGCTGGCACGTAACATTAATATATATACATACAGTATATTGTACATCTGAGTTTGAGATGCAAGTCAAACGTCACCGACGTGAATTCTCAAAAATTCTTCCCCATTTAAATTCAAACAGCTTTATATTTCAGTTGTTCACACTCAAAAGGGATTTTATGTTTACAGCGCGGACATGCTAAAGAAATGAGAAATGAGTTGAAGATGATAAATAAAGGGCCGGTCTGTAAAGGAGAAGAATGGGAAATTCCCTTTTAACCCCCCCCCCCCTCTCCCTCCCTTTCTCCGTGCACCCTGTCGTTCTTGGAAGCCAGTAGGAAACAAGTAATTTCTTTCACAGCACGGTCACTGAACAAATCCGCATGCACGGTACGGGCGGGCGACCTTCTCACAGACAGTTGTGATTGCATAAGCAGGCAAAGAGAAGTCTCCAGAACATGAGGCACAGTGACGGGACAGGTTACGTGGAAGGAAGCTATGGAGTAGTTGAAGCTGACTCACGTCACCGTGCGGGCGGTATATATGACAGGCGCAGCACATACATAACATACTTCGATTGAGCGAAACGATTTAAATACGATTCTTAGTCATGCAGAATATGCTCTTTGCAAAGCGCAATGGCTCTAATCTGGCAATGCTACCTTTTTACAAACCATTATTTAACTACTTTTACAGTTATCTTTATATTAGAAGGTATAATAAGCAGAACCTCTACGGAAGCTGCATCTTGTAGATATTCTAAGTTCGTATCCTAGTATTTACTCCCACGTAGTTATGCTTCCACCTCCACTATAATTTTTTTTTTATAGAACATTAATTATTTCCATATACATGGCATTATTGTTGCTCTTGAGAGATCTTAGTGCTGGACCTAGACATTTTTCTTAGGGGGGACAAAGTTGGCTTCTGCCACCACTTACCCTTCTCTATTTTAGGGACTGTTTGGGTGCGAAATACCCTTACACTTAGCGACCAAATTTCCCCATTATTTTACAAAACCACAAATTGATAAATTCTTTAAACGTGTTTGATTATGACTACACGAGTATTAATGGGTTTATAAAATAAAAGCCAACAGTTCGTTTAAAGGTACAAACTTTACATTTTTTGTTGAAATTGTTTGGGTACAAATAATATGTATTAACGCTCGGCTCTGATGATCCTTATAGAACAACTTTTCTTGCTCTTTGTTCAGCAACAGGATTGATGGCATCCTCATAATTTATTGAATTCTTCATTCTCTCAGTGTTAAATATATCCCGGTTGATCAGTCTATCTTGCATCATTATAGATAGATAAAAGTCTTTATTATCCGTGACGAAGTTAGGGCTCCTGGCCCCAGGGGAAAAGCGTTAGGGGAGACAGGGTAGACTGCGTATACCCTTAAAATTTTGTGAACGAGAAATTGTATAATAGATTCAATTATTTTTATAAAACATTAATTATTTCCAAATACATGACATTATTGTATTCCCCGCTTTACTTATTTTCGACTCACTTCGGCAATGCTCGGGCTCGCGTCAGTTACACGAAGCACGTAGACGAAAGTAGACGCAGTCCATTCTGTGTAGGGTAACTGCGCCTAAGTACAGCTACCCCCCAGTGTTCACCCACTTTCTAACAAAGAAGGGAATAATAAACAAATATCTCAATATTTCCCGCTCGTAATGACGTTCCAGTACTTGGCAACTCTTCTTCTAGGAAGGAAAGTCAGTGTTGCCCTCTGCAGTGATTGGTTGGTGTCTACAGACATTCCTTTGCTGAAGCTTACTCTGAGTCATATGGTGAATCAAATGAAGCGACTGTTTTAGTGTTCAGTTTATGGTGACGTATGAGAGGTAATGTCCGCCTCTGTGGTGTAGTGGTTAGCGTGATTAGCTACCACCCCCAGAGGCCCGGGTTCGATTCCCGGCTCTGCCACGAAATTTGAAAAGTGGTACGAGGGCTGGAACGGGGTCCACTCAGCCTCGGGAGGTCAACTGAGTAGAGGTGGGTTCGATTCCCACCTCAGCCATCCTGGAAGTGGTTTTCCGTGGTTTCCCACTTCTCCTCCAGGAGAATGCTGGGATGGTACCTAACTTAAGGCCACGGCCGCTTCCTTCCCTCTTCCTTGCCTATCCCTTCCAATCTTCCCATCCCTCCACAAGGCCCCTGTTCAGCATAGCAAGTGAGGCCGCCTGGGCGAGGTACTGGTCATACTCCCCAGTTGTATCCCCCGACCAAGAGTCTGAAGCTCCAGGACACTGCCCGGCGGTAGAGGTGGGATCCCTCGCTAAGTCCGAGGGAAAAACCGAACCTGGAGGGTAAACAGATGATGATGATGATGAGAGGTAATTATATTTGTACTTTTGTCCCCATTTAGACCAGACATCATTTTATTCATTATGCAAATGTCAAATGTGGTTTTTAATACAATTTTTTTATATTTTGGTATCTCCTAACCTATTTTTATGGGTGGCTGACTACTGGAGTAAGTTCAGGTACAAAATCCGATGTTCATCCAGGAAGGCGGACTACTGGGTATGAATGCTATAACTACTATTAAGGCCACTTTTACATATTAATTTCATGGAAACAGAACTATCTCATCGATGGGAAATACGAGTGTACAGTCAGCCACAAAAACAAAATGTGGCTGACTTCTGGTAAAATCATATACCATTAGTCAGCCGCTACATTAGTTATAGCCTACTGTAGGCCTAGTCCTAACTAATTTTTAATTAGAGTAGGCATATGGTGAATTAGTGAATTATTTATTAAAAAATACTCCTGCGATCCTGTCAGCGCGGAGGTTCGAGTTGAAATCCTTACCCTGGCGAAAGTTTATATATATTTCCAATCAGTGCTCTCAAGGCGTTCTTAAGCCACGTACAGCAACACCGGCTCGCAAAGCGCATTTAAATTCGCCCGCGAAACGATCTGATTGGCTAACTTCAGCAGCTGATAAAATGAAAACGGCGCGAGATATCGAATTATATTTTCCAAAATATTTATCAGTACGACCAACCCTCCAGCGCTCGTATACCCTGTTCACATTGTTGACGACCACCCTGCATGTGTTCCTCTTTCTTCTCCCTGGAATCTAACAACCGTAGTCTTATTTATTTACAGTATTTAATTTAATTTAATTTATTTAGTAGCAAAGTTACTGTCCTCCGTGGCTCAGGCGGCAGCGCGCCAGCCTCTCACCGCTGAGTTCCGTGGTTCAAATCTCGGTCACTCCATGTAAGATTTGTGCTGGACAAAGCGGAGGCGGGACAGGTTTTTCTCCCGGTACTCCGGTTTTCCCTGTCATATTTCATTCCAGCAACACTCTCCAATATCATTTCGTCCGTCATTCATAAATCATTGACCCAGAGGAGTGCGACGGGCTTCGGCAGCCGGCACAATTCCTATCCTTGCCGCTAGATGGGGGCTTCGTTCATTCCATTCCTGACCCGGTCGAATGACTCGAAACAGGCTGTGGATTTTCAGTAGCAAAGTTAAGGCTCTTCCAATTAACCAAATACATTTTTGGGATTTTTACTGCATCAAATTTAAATATCATGGTAATTATTTACGATTAATGAAAAATACTGTATGTATTAAACATAATAGTGGCGCGTGGCCCCCAGAGAGGCCTGCTACAGGTCTTTCGAACTGACGCCTGTAGGCGGCATGTGCGTATGTGAGTATGGGGCCCTAGCTGTGATGAATTCTGACACGCAGCCCCCGAGCCCGGCCGGGAATCGAACGCCGGATGTAAGGCCAGCACGCTAACAATTTAGCCATGAAGCCTGGCTATATGTCAAATAGGAAGTGAGTAACTGTTAAATATGTGGCATAATTTTTTTCCCAAGTTGATTTACGTCGCACCGTCACAGATAGGTCTTAGGGTGACGATGGGATAGGAAAAGGCTAGGGGGGGGGGGGGAATGAAGTGGCCATGGCCTTAATTACGGTACAGTACCAGCATTTGCCTGGTGTGAAAATGGGCAACCACGGAAAACCATCTTCAGGGCTGCCGATAGTGGGGTTTGAACCCACTATCTCCCGGATGCAAGCTCATGGGTGCGCGCCCCTAACCGCATGGCCACTTCGCTCGGTAATTTTTTAAAAAAATATATTAATGTGTTTATATGTGTATTCCGGATCCCGTGAGATCTCCGAAGTTAAGCAACATTGGGCGTGGTCAGAAGTTGGATGGGTTGCCACGCGCTGTTGATGGGGGGTAAGGGAACGGAGGAGCGAAAAGGAACTGGCCACCCTACCGCACGTAAACTCCGGCTCAGGAACACCTCTGCGGAGGTTCGGACCTGCCTTCGGGCAGAATAACCCTTACCTACCTTATATGTGTATTGCAGTTGAATATGAATAAGGAAATTAATTGACAGAGCGAGCTGGACGTGCCTTTAGGGTCGCGCAGCTGTGAGCTTGTATTCGGGAGGTGGTGGGTTTGAATCCCACCGTTGGCAGCACTGAAGATGGTTTTCCGTGGTTTTCCATGTTCACACCAGGCAAGTTATTAAGCCCACGGTCGCTACCTCTCATCCTTCGGTCGCGGTAAACCTTTCATGTTTTAGTGCGACGTTAAACAAGTAGCAGAAAGAAAAAAAGACCGAATATGACTATGTTACAATCTCTGTTCGTAGGAACCAATGCGTGATCTTAAGTGTTGTCTTTGTGTCTAACCATTAGTCCTCCTAATATGGGGTTAGGTTGAGGTGAGATGAAATTGTGGCATTTTTTAAAGACCGGATGCCCTTCCTGACACCAACCTTAGTTGAGGGAATGAAATGAAATGGCGTGTGGCTTTTAGTGCTGGGAGTGTCCGAGGACATGTTCGGCCTTTCGATTTGACTCCCGTAGGCGACCTGCGCGTCGTGATGAGGATGAAATGATGATGAAGACCCAGCCCCCGTGCCAGAGAAATTAACCAAGGATGGTTAAAATTTCGACCCTGCCGGGAATCGAACCCGGAACCCCTATCACCCAAGGCCAGCACGCTAACCATGAGGGGATAATGAAGATGAAATGAATGAGAATAGGTAAGGAGGTGGAAGAAATCAGGTGTGGCTTGTGAACAGGAACTGTCTCGGCATTTACCTGGAAGTGAAAATGGGAAACCAGAGAAAACCATTCTCAGGACAGCCGACGGTAGGATTCGAACCCAGTCGTTTTCCTAATCCAGAGCTTGGCATAATCTGAAATGAGAGTATAAAATGTAGACAGAATAACTTATGATACCGTACATTTATTATATACTATTAGATTCCATTCACAAGTTATTCACTCATGCATTCAAGTCAACTGTATGTACTCTGGAAAAGTTTTTGGCAGTCTGTTTTAAACGTGCTAGATGTTGAATTGCTTTTAATATCTACCGAAAACATGTTCCATATTCACCCTATACAGTAAATTATGCAAGGAAAAGCAGTAACTACTGGTGCTTTTATACGATGTCTACATTCTTTCTTTTTACCCATGGACTGAAAATGCCAGTTGTGGTTGATCATATAGAAATAAGACTCTTTGTTAGAATTCGGGTTGACAGCAATCGATTTTGTTATTCAAATTACAGAGCAAAAACAAATGCAGGTAATAAACGTCAGTTCCGCCAGTACGTCAGATTTTGCAGGATTTGCTCTAGTTCTTTACCACAATTGAATAGGGAGGATATAGCATTATAAAAATAGACCTCGTGAACCCTAACCTAACGCACGGCAAGTGAGTGTGACCGTTAACAGGACCAGCCGTTAGATAGCATCATCAGCCCGCAGTCTGGCAATACAGTAGGTCTTAGCTGTAACTCGTAATGCCTGTTGCTCACGGTAAAATTTTCTGTCAAATTGATTGTACAATAATTTAATTTTATAAAATTTCTGTTGCTCACGGTCAAATTCAAGTTTTGTAAAAACTTTGATAAAACTTTTCATAAAATAGGACATGTTCTATTCTGTAAAATTAATTTTACGAAACGAACCAATCAGCGAAGCTGACATCACGATGATGCTGGCGCTACGTCGTGAGAAGATTGTGAAGCTCGATTGTAAACAAACACTTCTTTCTAAAATGGCAGGATCCGGGTGGACTATGAAAGCTGTTAGCGTTTTACTGGACGAATACCAGAAATATCCTTGTTTGTACGAAGTTAAAACGCCGCTTTACCACAAGAGAAATGCAAGAAGAGAGGCAGAAAACACAATCGTCTAATTCCTATATGAATGCTGGTCTTCTAACCTCAAGTAAATTTCGACCAAGGACAGTAATCCTCTACCTTCTTCTCTTCTTTTGATCCAATCCCGAGTCCAGCATTTCGTGGCATTTTTCTTCCTTTTTACCACTGTACAACATATAATTGCAGCTAAAGCAGCAAGTTTTGCTTTGTTTGTTGGAGCCATACTCTCAAAAGCAATGTAAGTTGAACAGCCGATTCTTGATTTAAAAGTGTATCGATAGATGGCAGCACATAAACGTCTTAGTTCAGAAGTGAGTTCATAGATGGCCATCCTGATGCTTCCACGGATTTTATAAAATAATTTTACCGTGAGCAACACAACTTGTTTTCACCAAATTTTTATAAAATTAATTGTACAACAAATTTTACGAAACATTTTACCGTGAGCAATAGGCATAACTCACTACCGGTTACTATTGCGTAATAAATGGCAAAAGGGCAAGTTCGAAAAACGAAAACTGAATCTTCATAACAGGTGCCTAGACTGACCATTTTAAAATCGACTACACAGCTTAGTTGGTAGAATGTGGTATTTAAGTATATATGCATGTGTGTGTGTGTGTGTGTGTGTGTGTGAGAGAGAGAGAGAGAGAATTAGGATCATAGCATTTTGTACAGTAACTTGGTTCAGTGTAAGGGAAGGGTGGCTCAGGCGACAGCGCGCCCGCCTCTCACCTTTGGGTTCCGTGGTTCAAATCCCGGTCACTCCATCTGAGATTTGTGGTGGACTAAGCGGTGGCAGGGCAGGTTTTTCTCCGGGTACTGCGGTTTTCCCTATCATCTTTCATTCCAGCGAAATATCATTTCATTTCATCTGTCATTCGTTAACCATTGCTCCAGAGGAGTGCAACAGGCTTTGGCAGCCGGCACAATTCCTATCCTCGCCGCTAGATGGCGCTTCATTAATTCCATTCCTGACCCAGTTGAATGACTGGAAACAGGCTGTGGATTTTCATTCAAATAAATAAATAAATAAATAAATAAATAAATATAAGAAAATACATAAACCGATACTTAAATACATCGTTCAGTTTAAGATGGCTATAGACATCGTGATTCTAACCCTAGGACCTCGAATTTACATGGAATTCGAATCAGGAGGCCGATACTTTCATTTCAAAAAGGTCCACGTGCACTGGATTGGAACGCCGCCTTGGTGAGAAACCAGTGGTGGTGCCTTCGCCCCCACATTCCCACTCGCAACACTTATAATATTTTGTCTAACCAAACACAGACTAGAGGTTATTTTTCACACAAAACGCTTAATTCTTCTCCTAAAATTTCATTTCGTTCTCTGGCCGGTTTGCATCAGATAGTGCGTTTTTAACCATTGTAGATGTTAATGGTGACAAATTCGAAAACTCGTTTTAATACTCTCGCACCCGGTACCACCACACGTAATACAATTCGGCAGACTTTTATTTATGCTTTTTCTCGACAGTCGTGCATCGTATGAACGCAATATTATAAATACTTGGTCAGTTTTAACAGTGTGTTGAATTTTAAGTATTTCGTTAATTACTGGGGACTTTCTCCATAAATATTCACCACCAACAGGGCTCAGCATACTGCAATGTCTCTGTTATTTCTGTGTTTTCATTTTCCAACTTTCTGTAATACGTGTTTGTTTGTTTGTTGAAGCATTAGGTTACTTAAAATGAATGTAATTAACTCGATAGCAGTGGGTTATCAGGCTGTGATTTTGATATGTGACTGTGAAAGCTTTAGTCGACATTATAACTCCACGGGGAGTAGGCCCTACAACTGTTTGATGATAGAGGATAATATCTCTCCTAATGGGTTAGCGATCCTTATTCGTTAACTAGGCGAGATTGTACAGGCAGTCTTTCGGGGCAGGGCTGGCTGGACCTCACAACTGGTCCCTACCGTTGGCTGTCCTGAGAATGGTTTCCTGTGGTTTTCCATTCTTCTGCACCAAGGCGAATGCCGAGATAGTGCAGACAGTGCGGCCACGGCCGCCAACCCCCTCACCTTCTCCGATCATCTCCTTCACGTAACAAATCTCCCGACCTGAGAGACGGCGTCACCGCCTAAGAGGATCGCCTCCCCCTTCAGGGGAGGAAAGAAAACATCTTAGTAGTAGTAGGCAGTCTTTAGACGACCTACTCCGCTTCATTAGCATCTCCCTCCTAAATATCCACCCGTTTCATCAATCTTTCGTCCTCGAACAACTCCAAGAAACTGCCAATCAAACTTTAAACTTGCAAGACCAAACCTCCCACTCCGGTCGGAACACACACTTCACCTTCACCGCCCTCCAGGCTTAGTTCCACACAGCCCCCGGCCCCGTTTACTATCCCACCCACTCAACCCCGCCCCCACTCTAGGATGACAACCTCTATAACTGGACGGGTCACCCTTCGATAATTTCTATACCCAATAGCTTAGCAATCGCCCAAGATAACTCAAATACTGTGGCAAAATCTGTACCTTGGGTACATCACTGCTACCCACAGGGAATAATCTAATATTACTTAACAATGTTGTGGTGTTCTAATCTTGTATATAGTAATGTACATTCCGTCCACCTTTCCATTTCTCCCTTCGATACTTACTTTTGTACTGGTCAACTTAGACAAAGGATCTCCTGTCTGCTAATCATGCCAACCTTGTAACTTGTATATGATATAGTGTCACTGTGAAAAAAGAAGAAAACAAAAACAGGATGAAAGAAATACGAACATACTTCTTAATGCTTTGTAAACCAAATGATGCAATAAAGAAATTCGCCCATAGGCCAAAAAAACCCAACTCCATCTCCTTCTTACCTCACATCCTTTACCCCTCTCCTCAATCCCTCACCTCCTCTTCAACCTGCTTGTATCCCTTGGCCAGAGAGAGGGTGTAAACCTCTAGATGGCCCACCCCATCCCCACAGTATCGGGAATGAAAACATTTATAGATAGATAGACAGATAAAGGCAGTCTGCCGACCACCTGCCTGACATAGGCCGAGGAGGTTCCACGAAGTCACCCGTACATCCCTCCCTATTCGCATCCACACCCCTCCCCACCCTCTCTCTTTCCCAGAATCCATAGCCATCACAGTTTACTTCCGCTCCCGAATCCTACACCTAGCTACCCTCTACCATCGCTCTCAGCTCCCCCTCCCCCTAGATGTCATAACCTTCCTCCACTTCCTACTACTAGCCGACTTCAACCTCACCTTCAGATCCCGCCGCGAAATGAACAACCTCCAAATCCCCCTAAGTGACAGAGACTGCTCCCATATCCGTATACCAGGCCACCCTCGCCCCACGACCAATACAATTCCAGACGCAATAATAGCCCACAACTCACTAGCCCACATCCTCAACATCCAACTACTCCCTAGTATCGGAAGCGACCACCTCCCAGTCCTCCTCCAAATCCCATCATCAAACCCCACCTAAATCCCTCTCCTTCAATTCCCATCCCTAATTACGCTAAAGCCAACTGGCCTTCATATCATACCAATGTAAACCAAGCACCAGAGAACCCTCCTCTCTCCCTCACCGATCAAACTTCAGTCGATACCCTCAACACGTTCATCCTTTCCGCCATAACCTCCGCCTCAGAATCCAGTATCCCCACCGCCCTACACACTCCATCTCAGCCAAGACTGCCTTCAAGAATTCACGACTACCCGTGACCCCTGCTTCCTTCGCCTACACCGAAAAATCCTTAGAACTATTAGAAACTACCTTGCAGCACACTCCCTCCGCACCTGGGCTCAAACATGCACTAACCTGAACTCCTTCCACGCCCACCCCACCAAATTCTGGCGAAAACGCAATAGCCTACTCGGGACTAAATCCACCCCGAAAATGCCCCATAATCCATCATGGCATAGCTCCAGTCAACACCGAGTAGAAACTGGAAATGTTCGCCCGTCAATTCTTCCACCGTTTTAACACCCACCTCGACTCCGACTTAGACATTGCCGATACCCCACTATATCTTTCATTAGCCTCGTCCTCCCCACTTAACCCCTCAAACAACCACACCCTCTCCCACCACCCCCTTGACACCCCTATCATATCAACCGAAATCCAATCAGTCCTGTCCAAATCCCGTAACAAAGCCCCTGGACACGACCCGCAACCTCCACATCCGACATGCCTTGCTATCCCTCCTCACCCTACTGGTCGACCTCTACACCTTCATCCTTCGCACAGCATTCTGCCCTACCTCCTGGAAACATACTACAAGGCTCCTGTTCCCTACATCTGATAAACCCCCTTCCGAACTCGACTCCTACCGTCCCATAACCCTGATCACAATCCTAGCCAAATTCCTGGATAAAATCTTGGTTCGCCACCTCCACTCCCACCTGCTATACAACCATCTACTTCCCACTTCACAATTCGGCTTCCGGCCCAAACTTTCCACCGAAGACCAACTCCTCCGTCTCATCCAAACCACATCCAAAAACTTAAACCGCGCTCGTCCCACACTCCTAATCACCTTCGACTTCCAACTAGCCTTCGACTCTGCCTGGCACCCCGCGCTCACTAATATTCTTCGCCTTCCCCACCTCATACATCCACCTTATATTCTCATACCTAAACCACCGTACTACCCAGATATCAGTAAACAACCAACTCTCCCCACCCTTCTCGCTCACTCTAGAAGTCCCCCAGGGATCACCCCTATCCCGGCTACTCTCTTTGCAGCAGATATCCCACAACCCTCTGCTCCCACCCAACATCTACAGTTCGCAGAAGATACAGCAATCCTGACCCCCTATACTCAGTCCAAACCATCAACCGAACCATCCAACCTTACCTCGACACCTTCCTCTCCTGGTGTGACCGGTGGCACCTTAAACTAAACACCGGTAAAACTCAAGCCATCCTCTTCCGCTGCAACCATAGTAAATCCAGCACCAACCGTAATCCTGACCACCTCAACCTCTATGTCCGGGACACCCGCATCCGCACCCAACCCACCCTAAAATACCTGGGCATTTTTTTTTTACCAGCACCTAACCTTCCGTCCCCATTTTTAATACCTGAAATCTAAGACGGCCAACTGTGCCCGACTGGAGCGCCGCCTGGCCGGCACACGGTGGTGTCTCAAATCCTCCCTCCTCCTCCACACATACAAGTCCTTTGTCCGACCACCCATAACCTATGGACTCACCACCTGGGCAGCCACAGCAAAATCTAACCCTAACCTCTATCGCCCCCTCCTTTCCATAGAACGACGGATCATACGCCACGCCTTCCGGCTCCCATTTCGCTATCCCACCTTGGACCTCTACGACATCACTCCCCTCCTCAAACTAGACTCCTATGTCCTGACCCAATTCCAGCGCGCCTACCAACGTGCCCTCGACCGGGATCACCCCTCCCTAAACCACCTTCTCAATAGCCCACCTCCCCTCCCCACACTTCATCCAAACACCTTTCCACCTATACCGATCCCTTCCACCACCTTCAGGCGATGCCTCCAAGAGAACTGCGACGGTAACCACCACCCACCTGACCCCCACCCCACGCCCTGAACCCTCACCCTCACTCCTAAAACCCCAACCAGACAATAACTCATATCGTAAAGGCAAATCAGCAGCTCGGTGACCCTTCGTCGACCCCCTCCCCATTACCTAACCAACCAAGTAAAGATGTCTACTGTATATATCTTATGTATGTGAGAATAACTGTCTAGTTGGATCACATTGAAAATAGCCCCATTAACATTTATTTCTACTTTATATACTGTAAAATTCCTATCATCTCACATCATTGTATATACCGTATTCATGTAATTATAACTATCCAGTTGGTGTCATATTGTAAATAGTCCCATTACAACATTTGTTCTACATATATGTTGTAAAATTCTTTTCATCTCACTTCATTGTATAAACCATCACTTGAAGAATACGCCAGTTGTAAATTGTAAATGCAACGTTTGTAAAATTCTGAAACGATTGTAAAATACCCAAGATGACAATAAAGCATACAGCCAGAGAAAAAAATCCCCACCTCCTTCACCATGCCAAACCACCCTAGCCCATCCCCCTACTACATCAAACGGGTAAGATGTTATCGTGTACCTCTCCTCTACTGTAAGTATTTCCTTTTAATATTTTTGTGGGCTCGTGTTTATTGTTCTACTATGTGTCATTTTGATTATTGCTGTGGAAATTATGGTGAGATTTTGGGTTAGGTGTTCTACTTCTATTTGCCTTTTTATTATTAAGTGGGTGTTTCGTAAATGTTTACTTCACATGGATATTTTATCCCCAAGTACTTAAAATTTATATAGTTTGATTATTACAGTTATTTATTAATTCAAGTTGGGTAAAATTTATTTATCCTTATTATGTTAAAATCCTCTGTTACATGAGGTGTCATCTGTCTAGTACTGAGCAGCCATAACAGACTGACTTATAATATAGTAAAAAATATGATATCTGTAAAATACAAATACAAATTAAAAAAATAATAATAAAATTTTAATTTGAGAAGAAAAAGGTGACAGAAGCGGTGATTACGCAGCGCATAGGTCAACACAAGGTAATTATGGACTCAAAAGAAGAAAAGAAGAAAACAAGGAAACACCAAACGAACGGAAATAATAATAATAATAAGAGAGGGAAAATAAAATTTGGATAACCCAAAATGAATTTCAAAATTACCGGTCAAAAACGGGCATGCTATTTTAATCAAATACAGTAGAGACAATACGCGACACTTACGGATTTAGCCTTGTTACATGAGAGACAATTCGACGGTGGCGCTCCTAGTGACTTGACCTGAAAAGTCGCGCTAAATTCAAATATGAATGGAAATGCATATACGAAAATGGATAAATAAATTACGTCTAGAAAGAAAGTATTATTGAGATATTAACTTCGATTTTTAAAGTCGCTGGCCTGGAAATGATCTGAACAGATCTTATAATTCTTATATAAGCGTAACGTCCCTTCCTCCCTGTACACCTTATCCAAATCACTTCTGTGACATTTCAAAACCCACAGATCACACCTACAACAAGACATCGGTAGTGAAGGTTAACTGCTGCACTATACAATAAAATATGCGTATTATATTTTAAGCCAGTTAAAATATGGGTCGAGCAGGTCAGAAGATTATGAAGTACTATAAAAATCTCTTTGTCACTGGAAGAATATATATGCAAACACAATATTACTTACATTTTCTTGTCAGGAGGGTAGCGAAGAAAGACCGCGCATTCTTCTCTACTTCATAGTTACTGCAGCCAAACACAGCACATACCTTTCCCCTCATGTTGAGAGGAGATATCAAGGAATGACACACGCTACTATTTAATTATGTCAACTCACTGAAAACGCATAAATAACACCAAAAACTTCACACACAAATACACGTGCTCTTATGACAGAATCAGTAGTTCTCAGGTCTACCCGCTAGAGGGAGCTCTAGCTGTCCCTCGATATCTCGCTGAGTGTCGCGTATTGTCTCTACTGTATTTCTTTAAATACCACCAACAAGGCACTCAAACGGCAAATAGAAGTAGAACACCTAACCCAAAATCTCACCAAAATTTCCACAGCAATAATCAAAATGACACATAATAAAACAAAACATGAGCCCACAAAAATATTAAAAGAAAGTACTTACAGTAGAGAAGAGGTACACGATAACATCTTACCCGTCCTGACCCATGCACTGGTAATCACCGACACCAAATAAAAGTTAATCCTAAATGTACATAATAAATATTTTAAAACTATAAGTTGTGATTGTTCACTGATTTAAATGAAACAGAGTTAAAATATTCATGAAATAAAATACTCAATCGTCGAATTATGTGGTCTCACCTTGTACTTACCTGATTACTTACATATACATTTGTTGATGGGCGCCAGCTACAAATAAATGTAACGATAATAGAATGATTACCTTGAATAGCTCTAGGGTGTGAGGTAATAAGCTTACGTTGATAGCATAACATATAGGTTCTGGGAAAAGGACATTGACGTTTGGTTTCCCAAATAAAATTTGAGGTTATATGATCTACCAGTGGAATAAAACAATTAATTGTATTTGATATTAAACAAAATATATTCTTTAAATTTATAATTGAAATGGCGAGATTTGCTGCGATAATTTGTATGATAATATAAAACTCTGATATTACAACTGAAAGAAACTCTAGACATTAAATTTGAAATCCTCTTGACCAGACATTTAAAATTTGTACAATAATTTTATCCCTCACTGTTTCACTTAACATTACCTTCAACACTGAGTGTTATTATGGCGTATTCCTTTGAATTGGTTTCAGGTGTAGGTATCTCAAGCCTAATTTAGTGATTTATCCTTTTAGTTTCACAAACGAGATGTAGCATGGTTTGAAAATATAACCACACTTCACAATCAACTTTACAAGTAAGTCACTGATAACTGTTAGTCTGCATTACGACGACTCATTGTTCGGCTGTCACCGAACTGACACAAGAACTCGACTGAACAGATACACGAAACACACTCCGAACATTTAATCCATTTGGTCACTGACAACTACGTATCCATGTCACTACCATCTCAGTAGAAGTCCTGATTGGAAGGCTCTGTGTCCAACTGACTCACTGACCAACTGTGGCCTCACTCTCCATATGACTATCCATCGACCAAGACTCCATCCAACTGACTCCCCACTATAGGATACTCCTCCTTATATAGACACTAAATGTCACATGGTATAACACCCACGCCATGGTTTAAACAATCCATGACATCACTCAAACCCAGCTCCCAAGTGTTACAGATTGTGTTGAAATGGCCTCAGGCAAACTAGGAACTCCCTCAATTATATCATGCTCCTAAATGCAGGCGATGACAGAGCGATGACTCGACAGTTACTGTAACAGTATAGCACCATATGCTGCAATATCTTAAAAGCTGTTTCACAAAATAAATCCATATATTATATGAGGCAGCATATCTCACTCTACATTTTCTTAATGCTAACACACACACACACACACACACACACACACACACACACACACACACACACACATATATATATATATATATATATACATAAATTAAATACAATTAAGCAAGCGATAATTAATCAATACATAGCGAAATTAAATTATAGAATTGAATCAAATAATAATGGTTATAATAATAGTAATAATAATACAAATAATAAAAATACAGAGGAATGTTTCTAACGGGATTTGAACCCTTACAAAGTAAATGTATTGAATAATTCCTAAACGGGATACTTAAAACGGATTCATCCGACCCCAGTCGGGTTGTCTTTCATCTTAGACGAGGAAAGCGGAGACATGGCTTCCTGCTTCTACACTCGACCAATCTCAACGGCAGGCAGACTCATTCAGAAGGTGACCGTCCTGGCGCTAGTGTCTGGCGTATAAGATGCGCTCTAGTGATAGAGTCCGTACACACGACTAGTAATCTAGTTCACTAAACGATGGTGTCAAAGTCCACTCACAGCAAATGCGGGTTGTCACGAAGGAATGTCTTACAAGGAACACGATGACAATATGCCAAAACAGACTCATACTTTAAAATGAGCAAAGAATACGTCCAATCCATATTGGAATTCAAGGTTAGCTGTGGCGTACAGACACATATCTTAAAATACACAGGTTTTGAGTAGAGTCTGATTTCGAGTAATATTTTGTTAATGTAATAACGTTACATCACCCAGCTCAAAAGTAGAAGGCGAGAGTTCCGAGGACCACCACTCGTGCTCCCTTACATGCATATTTTCACAGTAGGGAATATAAGTTGAGTCCGAAGACTGTGTAAATGTCCTACATTTCAGCAAGAAATGCAAAGATTACATACTTGATTTTAAGGAAAACTGCTGAAATCTTCCCCTCGAAACACACGCCGGCGCAATCATATATTTATGTAAATTCTGCTATTACATGTCAGCGCTGGATCTTATTTAAGCCGGCCACCTCCCGCCTCCTGCCCCCTCTAACCTCCATCAAGTCGCACTCTCATTCGCCGGAGAAAATCAGACAAGACGGTCCAAAAGCGCTCTCCTTAAATAGCTCCACAGGGGAAAGTTCTAGACTTCATTCGAATCCAGAACGCTGATAGGCTAACGTTCCATACAGTCCTCCAGGTTCTGATTGGTTAGATCACTTAGTTACAGGGATGTGATAGGCAGATTACATTAGAGAAGGAACTAGGTAAAGTATTGACAACTTCGGCACATAAAAGAAAACAATGACCAATAAAATGGTTTACCAACAAATTAAATTTCTCCGGCGATAAATTGGGCTTAGCCCACCAGAGATCGGTAGAAAATAGATGCTAGAGCCATCTAACCATCGGAGATGAAAGTTTTAGAAAGCCTTAAAAGTTCTTGATCACTGTCATAGATGTCCCTAGTGGAAAAGGCTCACAGTTTAAATAGCCGGTGAAGGTACCCCTGGTACAATTATTATTATTATTATTATTATTATTATTATTATTATTATTATTATTGCTATTTGCTTTACATCGCACCGACACAGATATGTCTTACGGCGACGATGGGATAGGAAAGGCCTAGGAAATGGAAGGAAGCGGCCGTGGCCTTAATTAAGGTACAGCCCCGACATTTGCCTGGTGTGAAAATGGGAAACCACGGAAAACCATCTTAAGGGCTGCCGACAGTGGGGCTCGAGCCCACTATCTCCCGATTACTGGATACTGGCCGTACTTAAGCGACTGAAGCTATCGAGCTCGGTATTATTATTATTATTATTATTATTATTATTATTATTATTATTATTATTATTATTATTATTATTATTATTATTACTACTATTTCATTTTGTTGCAATAGTATCTGCTATCAAAAATCCAACTTCCACCTCGTCTCATTTTTCTCTTAACATTGGTGGGCATCTCTACGATCATTGTGTAGGCCTACGAGGAATTCGAAAAGGAATTTACGTTCTAGAATTCAAGTTACACACACAATTAAGTGTAGGTTTCGCGCTCATGGTAATGAGTTGAAAGCACATTAAACTGCTAACTTCCTTGCTCAACCATTGCTGCTGATTATATTTTTAGAGGATACAGTATTGTATTTTACAGATAGAGTTAGGGTTGAAATATGGTTCATGGTTTTTATTGCCTATTGTAATACATGACTAGAAGCGTAAGATGTCTCAGGCCCACTTCCATATAATGTTCCGTTGTTTTGTACCTTCAGAGATTCGTGCTTTGCGAGGTCGAAAGATGTTTGTGTTGGTGCTGGTGGTGATTATTATTTTAAGAGGAAGTGCAACCGGGCAACCATCCTCTCTTTAACACTGATCAGGAAAAAGTCCAACCCTTCGAAGAACGAAGGCATCGGCTAAAGAAAGGGAAGGGGCACGAAGGGAGTGAAAATGAAAGGCACCCTAGAGCTCGCGAACCTAATATCATCGCTGATGGAAGAGAACAACATCTGACCAAGATACGTCAGATAGGAAATGAAGTTGAGGAGCCTGGCACAGTTGAAGCAATGCCAGACTCAGTTAAAGACCATATGGCCAGCAAGCCACGCTCCCACGTTAAGAGCTTCTAGGATCCACTTTTCGTTGTCTCTTATACGATAGATAGAGCAAATCGTAGATGTATTCAACCGCCCCTAACTACTTGGGACTGAAGTTAAAATAGATGATCTCTAGGAATACTGATTTAGATCCGTTTTTTTCTGTTTTCGATGACTCGTAGTGTTATGGTGCCGGCATTATAATCCTGCGCGCAGCGCGCCTTGTATCCAGTTCTCACCGGCAGAGCCGACCAGGCGACCAGCTGACACTCCACGTCACCGCTCGAGACCCTATATAAGCGAGTGGGCCGAAAGAGAAGGCAGTCAGTAGTCCGACGGCTATATATATAAAAAAAAAAAAATAGCTACACCTTACTTCAGAAGCGCAGATGATGTTCTGTATAAGCAGCTTACTGAACAAGTGGACTGAAGGTAGCTCGTGAGGTTTCTATCTCTGGACTCGCTGACATCTCTCGAAACTTTACATTCTCAAGTCTTCAGCTCTTGAATGAGCACTTCGACTTTGCAAGTCAGTTGCTAAGCAACATTTCTCCCTCAGCGAGTCTTCATTTAGTTCGTGTACCGGCAACGTGTAAATATTGTATATGTCTCAAGCGTTGTAGTAATCTGTTTATGTGACAAAACCGTCCGTTCTATGAAAAAACTTTTTCTTCAGCAGAAGCTGGACTTTGAGTTTAATGTACAAGTGGCACGTATTTCGCAATACTGATTCATTGCAATTATCCTTTAATAAATTTGTTTTCGTGTGTGTGAAGTAACTCTCTTAATACACAACACGTACGAGTACTTATCTCTGCCTCTGCTGGTCCTCTAGGACCGGCTCGAGAATGGAGGGTGTCGAGCCGTACCACCACCCAGATGACAGGATTTAGGAGTGATAACATCTTGAAACATGTACAATAAATACATGGTATACAATAGATGAATTAAGTTTATTTCTAAATATGGTTGTAGGTAGGTAAGGGTTATTCTGCCCGAAGGCAGGTCCGAACCTCCGCAGAGGCGTTCCTGAGCCGGAGTTACGTGCGGTAGGGTGGCCAGTTCCTTTCCGCTCCTCCATTCCCTTACCCCTCACCAACAGCGCGTGGCAACCCATCCAACTTCTGACCACGCCCAATGTTGCTTAACTTCGGAGATCTCACGGGATCCGGTGTTTCAACACGGCTACGGCCGTTGGCAATAGGGTTGTATACTAGTAAAAGTTCAAATCGTAGTCGTCATCGCAATAGTCATTAATCATTATCGTCGTCGTCTTTGCTGCTGCTCGTGGAGAAATTATCTAGTTTGGTTTATAAGGGTTTGAATGAAAAAGAAAGAAGATTACGTTGCAGTTAAACAGTATGAGAGTAAGTAGTCTGCCGGGCTGAGTGGCTCAGACGGTTGAGGCGCTGGCCTTCCGATCCCAACTTGGCAGTTTCGATCCTGGCTCAGTCCGGTGGTATTTGAAGGTGCTCAAATACGTCAGCCTCGTGTCGGTAGATTTACTGGCACATAAAAGAACTCCTGCGGGACAAAATTCCGGCACCTCGGCGTGTCCTAAAACCGAAAAAGTAGTTAGTGGGATGTAAAGCCAATAACATTATTATTATTATTATTATTATTATTATTATTATTATTATTATTATTATTATTAGTAAGTAGTCTTGCTCTTACAGGAATTACCAGTCGGTGTTGTAGAATACGGCACGAACTACAAGATACGTGGTTTACTACATTCACTGTAACCTCTTGCCTTCACTTGTTTGCACCGTATATCACGTAAGAAAGCGAGGAGAAAAGATAATGACTGTCTCCCCTGATAGCCACCACACCACCAATAAATGCATATTAAGCAGGCGCATTTAAATAATTGTTTAACGCCTTTTTGCAACATCAAGCTCGTAGAATACTTCTACTTTCAAAATAATAAAGAGAGAGTCAAATGTTCCATTTTAAAATATAGTCTGCCAACCACAACACACAGAAAGCCACTGCAAGAGACATGTAGAGCCCTGCGCGGATATATAAAATATTACCCGCATCTGCACTTACAGTACTTCATCCACACCCACATCCGCATCCGTGAATGTTTATTCGCGGATATTGCAACTATTTCACTATATTACAACCAAGCTATTGAAACATATATATCTGGCCTGATACCTGGTAACAGCTCCCTATAGCGACACGTTTATGAGGGATTTCCTCTTGCGACGATTATCGACGTATTGAGCGGTTCTCTTTCGCAGCTTGTGTCCCTTCCTTCCACTAATTGCGGACAGGAGTAAGTTAGGCTTAGCTCAGATTTACGGCTTTATGGACTCAAGGCTCTTTATATATCACCATTCTCCCATACCAATGTCAAGGGTTGCCTTATCAGAAGCAAAAATCACTGCACTGAATGTATGAAAGACTAATTTATCGAGATTTCTAGAGTATACCTGAGTGAAAATCAATAAACATCATTATTTATAAATTATCAGCAAAATTAACCGCACTGCCATACTGTTTGCATCCGCCAAGACACTAACTTCGGGGATATCCGCGGGTATCTGCATCCGTGCAAGGCTGTAGAGATATGAACGCTACCAAGTGGCAATCAGTCCGCCACCTATCAACGTTACCTGGTGGTTTAAAAATTAACTACCGTAAGAGGCCGCGACTTATTACTCCGGAACATAGCCCATTTTTGTGCTTTTATCCCTTAATTCCTACCCCTTACGGTTTGAATTATCAAAAGAGTTTCTTACCTGTTCCGTATGGCCTGAAAGGAACCTCTATGTCAAATTTTACTATAATCGGTTTAGTGCATCCTGAGATATCGTGTTGAGAGAGTGAGTGATTGGCATTTCGTGTTTATATACTGTATATAGTATATAGGCTACTATATACGAATATCTGTCAGGTACCTTATGTATACGTTCCTTGTTAGACAAGTTTCATTTAAATCTAAATCCGACAACAGACGACATAAATGTTAGTTCTCACCATTAACTCCTGGGGAATTGTGACATTTTTGTACGACTTGAATGCATTGTGTGGCTTGGAAAAAGTAATCTACTGAAGCTCTCTGAGACATGGCGCAGAAAGCGAGAGTAAATAAGGCGTGGGCAACTCGACATTGAGGTCACTTACTTCCGTCAGGAGGTGGTCAGTCAGTCTACCAACTTCTTGTGTATTTACAAACAATACTTGACTGCTTCATTGTTAAACAGGTGTACAGCGCGACAACACTGAGACTTCCACAATGCTGGAGTTCCCAATCATTCTATGGTACTCCCTCATTCCATCTCTGCACGCTTTCTTGAAAATCCACAGCCTGTTTCCATCATTCGACCGGGTCACTCTAATGAATGAAGCTCCCATCTAGCTGCGAGGATAGGAATTGTGCCGGCTGCCGAAGCCTATCGCACTCCTTTGGGGCAATGATTAATGAAATGAAATTATATTAGAGAGCATTTCTGGAATGAAAGATGACAGGGAAAACCGGAATACCTGGAGAAAAACCTGTCCCGCCTCCACTTTGTCCAGCACAAATCTCACATGGAGTGACCGGGATTTGAACCACGGAACCCAGCGGTAAGAGGCCGTCGCGCTGCCTCCTGAGCCACGGAGGCGTTTGCACTTTCTCTTATTAATGACATTCAGCAATTATAAAGACCAGGGCGGCCAACCCAAGGCAGTGTGTCATCAATGACACGTGCAAAGTAGTGACATATCAATTTAATACCGGTGATATATTTTAAAACTTCACTTATAAAAAGATACAGTACTGGGTTTCGTATATGCCACCACTGCCAGTTTATTTCGTTTCCAGTACAGCACTCTCAGTACTTCCCCTCTCCCACAGTCACTCTACTCCTTCACGTTCCTCGAGGAGGAGTCCAATCTCCTATAAAATGTTGTCCCTACTGTCAGTCTAATCAAGCTAAGAATATATCACCTTATGAAAGTGGCTTCCTCCCTGTCAGTTTCCAGCGTTGCGAGGCATGGCTCTGTGATACTGCTGTAGGTTTGGGTCGACATATACTGTCTTTGTGTGAAGAAAAAAACAAAACTTTTTTAGTCACGAGAATGGTGAAAAACAAGTAGGGTATCGATCAACACTTACTGATTAGCATGCTTCTATAAACATTTATCCACGAACTCCAACACTGAAAAACTGGTGAACAAGAAAGACACCCAAAAGCAAGAATTAAAAACGAAACATTGGATTTAAACCTGGCATCTTAATACCCATTCACTCATACTGGCAAAATACACTGACTGTCAAAAAAAGTTAAGAACGTGGAAGGAATGGCCCGATGTCGACACGTGCACACCATCAGTATTAGCGTCGTCACCACGTGGCCGTGGTTATTAGGTCTGATGGAGTATGTAAGGGGCGTGCGCAGCGTTCGGCCAATCTGTCCCGTGGCAACCCCCCTGAATATGAAATGACCTTCAAGTCGAACCATGGCTTCGAAAGTGGAGAACCAAAATTATTGTAAACAAAATAGTGCAACTCTTTCAAAGCGAACCAGGACTTGCCTTCTCCCACTGATCTTCTTTGGCGAAGTGATCCGGCAAAATTACTTCTATTTTTGTCCAAGCGAACAGACGCTTATCTGAAATCATTCCCCGCATGAAAGCCGACCAAGGCCTCAATCTAGAAAACAGGCTCACACTATGCAAGACGTACCTTGGACCAATCCTCAAGTATGCTAGTCCGGTCTGGGGAATGGTAGCCAACATCTACCTGGATAAACTGCAGCGCATTCAACGTCGTGCGCGTGCGTCTCATCTCATGTGCACACTGGTTAGAACGGAATCGTGATATCCAACAATCCCTCAAGATTGGTGAGATTAGCACCAGAAACAAGAAGACGTCCAGGAAATTCTATTTCGAAATCAAAGACTGCGAAGGAAAAAATGCACGAAAGAAATGGTGCATAATACGAATATCACCCAAAGAAGGGAGAGTCCAGGTTTCGGAATTAGCACTCCCATACATTCGGAGTAATTAAGGCAGTCGGTAAAGTTAACAATAACTGAAGGTAGGATACTATTTGAGGACAGGACAAGTAGGACAAATATGTAAAAAGCATGTGGAAGAATTAAATGTTCCTCATTAAATTCTGATCCTATTTGTTACGGAATTTTGAAAGCGGTAACAAAGGAGAAATTTTGGCGCAGGACATGTTAAGTATTCAGATAAATTGATGATTTATGATGTTATCTCTTAAGCCTAAAGAGGCAAGGCAGAAGTAAGACATTATAGCAAAAAACTGAAGTAGAGGTTAAATTCAGTAACAATATTATAGCAAATGCCAGAAAACAACTTACAGTGTGACATAATGGACTACACTCCGCGGCACTGTTCTAACATTAACAGCCACGCTTGGCACTATTCAAAGACGATTGTAAACTCCAACGGCATTTCGAAAATATCCCTCAGACTGGCAGCTTGACGATTCTCTCTCCTTCTACCCAACGAACAAACACGAGTTTTCAGGAATGATGACGAAAATGGCATTAAGTTACATCCCTGCTGGCAAGCAGACTAAGACGTTGCCATGATAACCGGTAGAATCGCTGTCGATCTGCTAGGATGTCCGTCACTGTCTGCGGAACATGATGCCCGTAAAAAAAAAAAAATAGTAATTTTTCCGTCATTTGGAGAGTAAGAGAAACTATACATAACAAAAGTTGTTTAAAATGAAGGGATGTTTCACATACAGTCTATGGATATTACAGAAAATGAATAGTATAAGAAAAACATTGAAAACATCTGTTCTGGTGTTCTTAAAAATATCCTAGTCTATTCAGTGATTTCTAAATCATATGCATTTTTAATAATAATAATAATGTTATTTGTTTTACGTCCCACTAACTACTCTTTTTCTGTTTTCGGAGACGATATGCATTTTTAAACCTGATGCTGGATGAGTATACTCTAAATATGAACTTTGATCCAGATCTAACCAGCCGTTTCTCCGTGGTGGTGGAACAGGCAGACAAACAGATACGAAAGCTAAAAACCACTGATACGGTCTTGATTTGACCTAAAACGGGTAAATATCTGAAAAATTGGCAAAATAAACAAAATTGCAAACAGCAGACGCCGTACAACTTTATTTACTCGTATATAGATAAGCATGGGCACGTTTGTTATTGCAGACCTTCATTTCGAGATTTTCTTCTTTTAAACGATACGTCATATTGACAAATGGATTGCACCATCAAACACCTCTTTTAGTGTTCTACATGTTTGGTCCTATGCAGTGCTTTTCTTTTCTAAAACAATTTTAAGGGGTACTCTTGGTTGCAGTCGACAAAGCATCACAATCTTACAATTTTCGGCTATTATGCACAGTCCGCTTATCACTTTTCGGGCTGACATGTCTATAGAAAAACTGATTACGCTATTTTATTTGTGGTCATCGTGTCAAGGTGGTAACTGCAGTCAGTATTTCTGATCATTTTACATTTTAAGTGAACATGTAAATATAAGCACTGTGGTAGAGTCTCATTTTGCTGACCTGCTTACAGTAAATGACACACTGGTAAAAGAGCCTGATCATTGCAATCTTCACCCTTCCTCTCCTTGCTGTTCGTGTCGGCCGCCAGATGTCTTCCTTTCAGAAACCATGAATTCACGCAATCCACAGGGTTGAAAATTCTTAGTGGAGGGTGAACCAACTTAAGAGACATAAGATTTGCTTCTGTATTCAGGTGCAATAATGCTCTTATTGGAGTCATTATCGAGTTCATTTGTGAGAAGCCTCTTTTACATTCACTTTTCGAAATTGGGGTGCTGCTCATAGTGTTAATAAATGGCAGAAGAGACAGTGGGCATTTCTTCTCAGCGAAATATTCACGGAAACCTCTTAATATTTGTCTTTCATGGTGCTTAAAATGTTTACACAGGTTTCTTACTTCTGCTTCTCCATAAATTACGTCAGGATTTTCCGGCCAAGTGGTAGTGTCCAAAAGTGTAGGCAATTCTGGGATTTCAGTGTCTTCTGATGTTAAAAGATGGTTCTCCATACTCCTGCCCAGGCACAGCATCAATATGATTCCCTTTATTTCTTGCTCCTTTTTCGAGATTCCCACCTTTAACCATTAACAGTGCTTCTGCTTCCACGGCTTCAGTGTAGTATGGGCCTTGTTTTGTCTTTCTTTCAGAAAAGCACCTTAATTTGCTGGCGTATGTTCTTATGGGCCGAATAAATTGTAATGTCACGAGCTTTCAAGGTCAACACCAAGTTCTACCAACTCCTAAAGAGCATCGCTTCAATACAAGGCATAATATGAAGTTGATATTGATTATGCGTTTAAGGAATTCTCCATACATGGCTTGCTCAGTTTTGTCTCTGTTTGGATCATCTTTGGCACTTTTGAAATGTGCCACTAAAACATCAAAATTTTTTGCACACAGCTGAGACAGCTCTAAAGCTAGAAGCAACCCATCTTGTATCTAGAACCCTTCCCATTTTTAGGAGTACGGTTTCAAGTTCCTCTGCATGAGCTTTCAATTCCCTGGCATTTTTAGGTGACTGATGGGTAAATTATATACAGTTTATCAAGGAAATATTTGAAGTTGTTTACATGTGAGGGGAAATCTTGACTCACAACATAACCCTCGAAAAGCTCTAGCCTGTGATTGGCACAATGCCAGAATAAAACATTAGAAAACTGTTGATGTATTAAAGTAATTACACCCTATTTCTTTCCCACCATTACTGCCCCCATAAGTTGAGACTACAACAAGATACTGTTTCAGAAACTCATCATTGAATCCCAGTGCTCTCAAATAAGTCATCAATGCGCACTAAATATACCTTCAGTAGCGACATCTCGCAATTTGATAATTCCCCCAAAAAATGTTGGTTGGCTGATCCATATCTGATAGTGTTGTCCTCAGGTAAATTATCAGTGATGGCAGCTGACTGATTGTGGTACTTTCATCTAGAAGGAAAGCAATTTGACTATTCCTATGCACTATCATGTTTTTAACCTTATTTCTCATTTCTCTTGCGATATGAGAATCAATATTTATGTTGAATGAAGAATGCAGCCCACATTAATGCCATTCAACTCTTGCACGTCAATTTCAGTTTCGAAATCTGGAAGGCTTGATTTTTCTTAACTACTTTAAATGCTGTTAGAAATACATTGGCAGTTATTTCCTTTCTCTTTTTCGAAAGCTTAGTTCATGCAGATTCCAAAGTTTTCAGTTTAGTATTTTAACAGCAGCCTGATGAGCTGAACTCTCTTTATGTTTAAATATTTTCTTGCGGAGAGAAAGCATTTGCTGACATTTATCTTCAGTTCCACCAATTGCACAAATAGAAACTGAAACCCACTGCTGTGAAATGTCCCTCGTGATGTGCTTTCAGTTCGCAAGTCGCCAACTTCTTTACGAATGTTGCAGCCAAGTTTCTTATTTTTCACCACCAACCATTCGTACTTACTGCAACATTCCAGATTTTTCTCCAAATCCCAGCATTGGGGAAAGTCTTCCGTCCCACTCTTACACGCGGCTGAAAGCTCTTTGTTGTGATCTTTTCTTGCATTTCCACACGACAATGTTGCGTTTCTCCGTCATTGATTACATTCGAATCATTAACCTTGAGCTTTTTCGATGCCTTGGTTATTATCTTCATCCTTGAAAACTAACCACAAACAAAAAATAACAATCTAACTCGCCACCAAACACTAGCTTACGCGCTTACAAGAACGAAACTTCCTTTTTCACGATTGGCAAAATAAATACCGTCAAATCGTTTCTGTTCAGGCGTTCCGAAAACCACCACAGTCTAATAATTTCTTTTCCTTCTTTAAAGTTATACACGCCGTTAAGCAATTCAAAATCTAATCACGAAAGATACGCCGCTTTTTAATGCAAACCACACAACAAATCACACTCAAGAAAATTGAAAGGCATCAGACAAAAGCCAGACATTGACTTTATAGCCAACATACGGCCCTAAAGTACTTATTTTTGCCTGAACGAGTCATTTTTTTTCAATAAGGCAGCAATTACAAAGCTTTAGTCAAGCAGATAATAATATGGCCTAATGTTTCAGTTCTGCTATTTAGTGTCGAGTAGAGATGGACACTATCGACTGATAACTATCGAACTAGTCGATAGTTGAAACTATCGTAACAGTCGACTATTTTAAAAAACAAGTCGAATGGATTCAGTGGCATTCCCGTCACGGATCTCTCCATGTTTCACTGTCCAGTCAGCACAAAACAAGTCAAATGAATTCAGTCGCATTCCCGTCACGGATCTCTCCATGTTTCACTGTCCAGTCAGCACAAAACAAGTCAAATGAATCCAGTCGCATTCCCGTCACGGATCTCTCCATGTTTCACTGTCCAGTCAGCACAAAACAAGTCGACTGAATTCAGTCGCAATCCCGTCACGGATCTCTCCATGTTTCACTGTCCAGTCAGCACAAAACAAGTCGACTGAATTCAGTCGCACTCCCGTCACGGATCTCTCCATGTTTCACTGTCCAGTCAGCACAAAACAAGTCGACTGAATTCAGTCGCACTCCCGTCACGGATCTCTCCATGTTTCACTGTCCAGTCAGCACAAAACAAGTCAACTGAATTCAGTCGCATTTCCGTCACGGATCTCTCCATGTTTCACTGTCCAGTCAGCACAAAACAAGTCGACTGAATTCAGTCGCACTCCCGTCACGGATCTCTCCATGTTTCACTGTCCAGTCAGCACAAAACAAGTCGACTGAATTCAGTCGCACTCCCGTCACGGATCTCTCCATGTTTCACTGTCCAGTCAGCACAAAACAAGTCGACTGAATTCAGTCGCACTCCCGTCACGGATCTCTCCATGTTTCACTGTCCAGTCAGCACAAAACAAGTCGACTGAATTCGCTCGCATTCCCGTCACGGATATATCCACGTTTCACTGCCCGGTCAGCACAAAACAAGTCGACTGAATTCAGTCGCACTCCCGTCATGGCGTCGAGGAAGCGAATGGAACTATCGGTTTATGATCACTTCGGATGTTTAATATATATGTTGACTTTATATGTACCTACTTAACATGGCGATTTTCTCTTGTCGTTTATGTGTTCTCTATTTTGTTACATATTTGTTTATGTTAATTACGTTATTCATAAATAATGCATAACTATAATAATAATCTGCATAACTATAATAATAATCATCTAGAAAATACAGATATATCGTGATTCTGTACTACAGCAACAAGTTTTACATATTATTATTGAGGGCATTGTTCAGGAATAGAGCCTCATTGTCGTCTTTCTACGTTTCGCTGTCCATTTAGCACCAAGAAAGGCCATTCGTATGATGTTGGTTCGTATTAAGGGCATCTCTCTATTTATTAGCCCCGTGTACGAACGAGTGCGTAAATCGGATTTTAACCTGCGCAGCTGTGAATTCCTCGATAGTGTGATTATATAATCCGGGATTGGGGTATGCACCCAAGGTGTACAGTACTATTGTGACATTTGCCAGGAATGAATGTAGAAAACCCCATGGAAAACTACATTAAGGATATGGTTCCCGCTGTCAGTGAATGGAATACGAACCTGGGATATCCAGGTGGTACAGCTTCTTATTCCTAATTTGGAACGGAGTGGATTCCTCTGCTGCGAACGTGGGTCCCTCTGAATAAATTTTTAAGTCACTCAATATAACATTAATTTTGTTCTAATGGGTGTCTATACAAGTAATTTCTAATTATTGGTAAATTGCGTTAAAATGAGTCGAATTCGTAAAAGCACAACTCTCCACTTTTGATACGGAGAGTTTCGACTGCAAACATTCGAATGTTTTTCATGGACTGACTACTTGAATAATTTCATTCGACTGAAATCATTCGACTGTTCAGTCTTCTCGACAGGAAGTAATGAACACTATTGTTCGACTGAAAACATTCGACTATTCAGTCGATAGTTCGAAGGGACTATTGCCCGACTAGTCGATGGTGGTTTTCAGTCGATAGTGCCCATCTCTAGTGTCGAGTTGCCGACCAAGAGAAACTGATTCGATAGGTCGATTTAAATCGAAGATTACTTGAAATCTTCTCCAGCTGTTGTGAACAGCGCACTGACGTCAGGTAATCGATGAACTTTCAAGTCGGAAGTTATATTTGCCGGACTAGACAGAAATGTACCGATAGTTTTCTTAAACAGTCTTCAAATGTTTAAGGGGTACGCGTACCCCTGCGTTCCCCCTAAAAAATGCCCTGGTCCTATGACATTTTCTCGAAGTTCACATATTTATGGGGTGAAATTTGGGTACAGTTTTTATACATTGCTTTATTTTTCGGATATTTATGTGGCAGCTGGCATCATAAAGTTTGGCTATATAATGGCCACTGATCGTGTCAGTGTGCGCGCCAAATTTGATGATTTTATCTTTCCTATAATTGTGTCAAAATTATAAAATATAGATGTAAAAAATTACAAAATTAACGACAAATGCAGCTCCATCTGACGTATAAGGGATAAAGATACGACAGAAACTCAAAGGACTTAAGTTTTAGATATCTAAAAATTGAGCGGCGACGTGATATCTGTTTTGTGAAACGACTTACCGCTTAGCCGCAATTACCCCGAAACGAAGGTCTGCACCGTCATTAAAACTGCCTCCATATTTCGATATTTTTCGGGGCCAAAACGTTACATAATTGAACATCTTGGAATTTTTCCTGAAAGGAAAGAGAGTCTAGTTTTCGGAATTTGCACTCGCATTATACACGGGGGAATTAAGAAAGTAATACAGTTAAGAAACTTGACACTAATTGAAGATAGGATAATAACTGAGGACAGCCGGATAGGACAAATACGTAAATACCAAGTGGATGTATTGGAAAAATGAAATGTACCTCACTACATTGTGATTATATGAGTTATAGATTTAAGAAAGCACTAACAGAAGAGAAATTTAGCGCAGGGATTCATAGATAAGAAGATGAGTTATGGTATAATTACTTAAGCCTAAACAGGTAAGGCAGAGGCAAGAAATTGAAGCAGAAAACGGAAGTACAAGAGAAATACAGTAAAAGTTACACCATATGCCATGAAACACCTTACGGTGTGAAATAATGGGCTACACTCCACGGCAGAGTTCAAATTTTAACAGCCACCACCCTTAGTGCTATTCGAAGACGATTGTAACCTCCAAAGGTATTCCGCAAATATCCCGCAGAATGGCAGCTTGACGTCTCTTTTGCCTTCTACCCAACGAACAACCACGAGTTTACAAGAATAATGACGAAAATGGCATTACGTTATTTTCCTGCTGGCAAGCAGCCTGAAACGTTGCCATGGTAACCGGTAGGTTCGTTGTCGGTCAGCGCGGGCATGGAACCCGCAGAAAATATAAGTTTTCTCTATCATTTGAAGAGTAAGCGAAATTATGTACATTACAAAAGTTGTTTAAAATGAAGGAATGTTTTACATATAATCTACGGACTTTACAAAAAATCCATAGTTTGAGAAAAAATTGAAAAAAGAAAACTGTTCTAATCTTCCTATAAACCCCCAGTCTACTCAGAGATTTTAAAATCATAATAATATCAAAACTTGCTGCTGGATGAGTATACACTAAATATGAAGTTTGGTCGAGGCTATCCAGGACTTTCGCCACGATGGTGGAACAAACGGACAAACAGACCAGACACGAAAGCTAACAACCACTGATACGATCGTGAGTTGACCGAAAACGGATAAATAACTGAAAAATTGGCAAAATAAACGAAATTGCAGACAGCGAATCCCCTTCAACTTTATTTATATAGATGACAGTACGCAATTATACTTAAGGCAGTTTCCCTGAATATACCTCCCTATAACCCTTCTAAACAAAATTTAATTTCCTAATTAATATGTACCACTGCGGTTTAAGTGAAGGTCATCTGAGCACACCCACCCATTAGGATCTAGAAATCTCACTCCCAGTTTCCCACATACCCACTCCATAGTCTCATTTAAATCACCAATCACCCTCCAGTCAGTATCCCTCCTACACAGTATTCCACTTATAACAATCTCCGCTTCCTTATACTTCACCCGTGCTGCATTTACCAGATCCCATACATCCCCAAATATGTTGGTACTTATAGCTGCTTGTCTCTCGTTGTTAGTACCAAAGTGAAACACTACCACTTTCTCCTTTCCCTCCTCCTTCTCTTCTACTTTCCTCATCACCTATCTTAACCTAATTCCTGGATAACACTCCACCCTGGTTCCCTTTCCTCCACACACTTTCCCCACATGTCTAACAATGGAATCCCCCAATGACTAGAGCCTCAACCCTATCCACCTCATTTGATCCCCTCCCCTCCTGGTCAGTCCTGTCTTTCCTGACAGCTGCAGAATCTACTTCCTCCTCCCTTTTCTCCATCCCATGACCCTGTTCCACCTGTCTTTTCCTATCCACTACTCCATATTCCCCTTTCCTACCTTTTCCCTTCCTCCAACTTCCACACTTCTCAGCAACAGTTCCCTGTTCCTCATCTTCCCTCGGTTGTTCTACCTGCAGTGACTCGTACCGATTTCTCACAGACATCTGTCCTGAATTCTAATCCTGAATGGAGCCTTTAGCCTGCAATCTCCTTCCCCTTAAAACATTAGACCACCTCTCTTCTACAATTCCCCCCTCCCCTTCCCATCACTCTTTTGCACCTACTGTATCCTGTACATTGTTTGAGGGAGGCCTGCTTTCCTTCCTGTCCTCTGAGAGAATCCTAATTATCTCCCACAAACTCTCCAACTCCTCCCTCATACTCCTTAATGCCTGGCCACACCCGAAGTTCCTACACTTGCACTCCCTAGTCATTCTTTACTGAATAATGAAAAGAAAAGGAAAAATAAGATAACTTATTCTGTGCAAAATAAAAATGATAGGAAATAAATATTGTCTAGGATAGTTCACAAAGATCACACGACAATAAGGTAATTAATATAGGCTATCAATCAATCAATCAATCAATCAATCAATCAATCAATCAATCAATCAATCAATCAATCAATCAATCAATCAATCAATCACTACTGATCTGCATTTAGGGCAGTCGCCCAGGTGGCAGATTCCCTATCTGTTGTTTTCCTAGCCTTTTCTTAAATGATCGCAAAGAAATTGGAAAATTATTGAACTATTCCCTTGGTAAGTTATTCCAATCCCTAACTCCCCTTCCTATAAAAGAATATTTGCCCCAATTTGTGCTCTTGAATTCCAACTTTATCTTCATTATGTGATCTTTCCTACTTTTAAAGACACGACTCAAACTTATTCGTCTACTGATGTCCTCCCACGCCATCTCTCCTCTGACAGCTCGGAACATACCATTTAATCGAGCAGCTCGTCTCCTTTCTCCCAAATCTTCCCAGCCCAAACTTTGCAACATTTTTGTAACGCTACTCTTTTGTCGGAAATCACCCAGAACAAATCGAGCTGCTTTTCTTTGAATTTTTTCCAGTTCTTGAATCAAATAATCCTGGTGAGGGTCCCATACACTGGAACCATACTCTAGTTGGGGTCTTACCAGAGACTTATATGCTCTCTCCTTTACATCCTTACTACAACCCCTAAGGATGCTACAACTGCACTACAATACTACTTAGTTGTACGATTACTTTTTCCTACAACACCCTAACAGGATGAAAATTGCTATTAATTGCTTAAAACAGAAAATAATACACAAGAATTACACAATTCTAAACTGCAGTTAAGTCTACCCTAATTACTACAACATAATTTTAGTAAGAGAGATTAATACAGATACTATACTACACACATATTTCACAGTAATAGAATAAACACACTAATTTTATTTCAGGGATACGAATGCGCATCGTACCCGACGTATCCAAATTTCAACAGGTTATTACTAAGCACAAACAGAAATGGAAATTACAATTAAGGTTTGAAATTCGCAAGACTACTCAAAATAATAGAATAAGCACTATAATTTCTAATAATTTACTACAATAATTCTAAACTACGTTCAGACGTATCCTAATTACAATAAGTTATTACTAAGCACAAATAGAAATAAAAATTCCAATTAGGCCTAAAGTTAGAAATCGCAAGAACTACTCAGGGATTACCAACGAAGTTAAACGCGTAGACAGATTAATATTAATTAATATTAGTACTACTCTATCCTACTACGCTGTAATAGAAATGAAACCTGCCGTTTGGTTAAACGGATCGAATGGGTTACCGTACACAAAGATACACACGAATATAACAGGCAAATTATCTAATATACCGTATCTACACTACAATTCCCAACTGAAATGTGGTTATGTGATTATTGCAGATGGTGGATTATTATTATTTTCCCTACTCCGTAATACGGAGAATAAAAGTGTCCTTAAATGCTGAAGAATATGAGGTTGTCTACAATAATTTCTCAAAAATACTTCTGTCAAAACTACACCAGGGACTTGAATTGCAATTTTAGGAATACAGGAACTTGATTATTATTAGCTAACTGCTCATAAATACTGAAAGATTGAAGGTGTGAAATATAAATTACGGATACTTTAACTGCAAGGTTCTTAAAACACTACTAAAGGTTGGGCCCAACGCGAGCCGAGCTGCTATTGGTTAACGAAATGACGTCACAGTAGGAGCAAAGCAGCCGAGCCCAGAGCGCGCAAATCAGTAGGAATCTCATATCAGCAAACATTACAGTTTCTCAGAACTAATTGCAGACCAGACATAAAGATTACTGCTGTTATAAGATTGAAAAAGAGTACAGCATAGTAACTTTTCATTATTTCCATTACGAATAAGGCGTAAATGTAACGTGACGGCACACTGACCAACGCTTGAAATTTATTAACATTTCCAAATTCCTCTATTTAGTTTGAGGAAGGTTACGCGATTTCAAATCTGTAAACATAAATATTTAGAGATATGAAATCTTTGTCATATTAAATCTTTACAGCAGAAATTCCGTGATGGAACTACCGTATGTTAACATACGATATACTGACTCACTTCCGCAGGTATCGATTTAAAGCTTAACATATATTATAACAGCAGCAGAAGTAAGTTCATATTCGAAACCATGCATAGATAGTCCTGAAAAACCTACAACCTGTTTTCCAGTCTTTGACCGGGTCAGGGATGTAACGAATGAACCATATATAGGCTATTATTACAACGGGGTCGCCACTCCCAAAGTGATTTATTAATGACCGATAAATGCTATGAAATGATAATGGAGAGTGTTGCTGGAATGAAAGATGACAGGGAAAACCGGAGTACCTGGAGAAAAGCCTGTCCCGCCTCCGCTTTGACCAGCACAAATCTCACATGGAGTGACCGGGATTTGAACCACGGTATCCAGTGGTGAGAAGCCGACACGCTGCCGTCTGAGCCATGGAGGCTCCGCTTAGATAGTCTACTTTTTAAAAATTAAACAATACGAAAGAACAGGAAAAACACGTCATTAGAACACAGTCCTACCTGTGAGATTAGATGTCATGAAGTGGTTGCTTTTGAAGATGAAATCCACTGTCGTGCCTTTCGCCGATGAGCTGCTATGGATTTTTCAGTTCTTCGCATTGACCTGTCATATTTTCTTTCACGGTCGGCGATGTAGCCGGCGAGGTACCGAAATCCTTCTGCTGAACAATCAGGTGTCGCTGTAGATTGCGGTGATTTTTTTTTTCTATTTGCTTTACGTCGCACCGACACAGATAGGTCTTATGGCGACGATGGGACAGGAAAGGAATGGGAAGGAAGAGTCCGTGGCCTTAATTAAGGTACAGCCCCAGCATTTGCCTGGTGTGAAAATGGGAAACCACGGAAAACCATCTTCAGGGCTGCCGACAGTGGGGTTCGAACCCACTATCTCCCGAATACTGGATACTGGCCGCACTTAAGCGACTGCAGCTATCGAGCTCGGTCGGTGAATCATTAATGGCACAGTTTTCTATCGCAATGATACTGTACTATGAACACATAAATTTCACTCCAGCTACTATTACACTGTTCACGCAACTAACGAAAAGAAAATAAGTGTACCTCACTGCACGAAACACAGCAACTTAACAGAGATCTCACAGAAACGAACTGCGACACACACACTACGCAAAATACAGTAGGCCACTATATAAACCAACTGCAATATACGGAAAGAAATTACGTATAATTATTACGTGGAAATCCTTTCTTTATAAGACAGACATATATAAACAACGAAATGAGATACACGTGCGGTTGTATGCTACACAGTCACGGTGCTCCTGTGATGACGTCACGAGCAGGACGAGGGAAAACTAACATCTACTGCGCAACCAATCTGGGCCACCCGTGCTTTAACTGCCTACTCAGAATTAGAAATGATTTTCTTGATACACTACACTCTTTGTTGACGACTGTAGCCAACAATGAAATATTTGAATACGAAGAGCGACAATAATCATAACAATACAACGACTGTTAACTATTTCGCCAGTGAAATACTGTATATTCTGTTTAAATCCTTTCTTTAAACAAAATTTGCAAGAGTATCGCGTTATTTAAAAAAGTTATTACCTTCGCGATAGGTGGAACAGTTGAACTGCTATTTGAGATACCCTGTCGATTGCCTGCACTAATATAACCGCTGCCGAAGTTACGACTACGACAAGTGTCTTAATGTGATGATGCAATGTTTCTTAAATGAGAAAAAAGACAAATCTAGCCGTAAAAATTCAGGCAGGAATTCTAACGCTAATAAAGCAAAGCATAAATGAAAGATTAAACCCTTTCACAGCAGTCCATATCACATCTTGTTTATACTGTATGTCTAATTTCAGCCTTTAAATAATAACCTGTTCATTCATTTTTCCAGAATTGCTTTACCATCTTTGAAGTTAATATCTTAGTAACACGTTCTTTCTAGGACATAATATTTATTTATCTGCTTCCGTGTATACATTTCCATTGATATTTGAATTTAGCGCGAATTTCCAGGTCACGCCACTAGGAGTGCCACTTGCGAATTGTCTCCCATTTTAACAAGGCTAAATTCCGAAGTGTCGCGTATTGTCTCTATCGTATTTGGTTTAACGTACAGCCCAGGCCCTAGTCGTGTATTACATGTGTTGAAAACAACCTCAATGTAGTCCGAGTAATACACTCATACCTTCTAACGGCAAAAGTTTGTGATGGATAACATTATTCTACTGATTCCATCAACAGGGGGACAGCGAGCTGTTTAGTCTTCCGTGCTGAATGGTTGTCTTCGGGCCAAGTTATGACGTAGCCCGTGCATAAAGACAAAGCAATAAATTGTAAGCTATTAGGGTACAGGAATTAGAAAGGATGTCAGGCGACTTTAAATAAGAAATCAAAATTGCCTTTGTCTTGTGTGAGTTAAGTGTAAAATTACTCGAGATGAATTACATTGAGTATGACGTTCCTGTAGCGCCATTTACCTCTGATAGACTAGCATTCTTCATAGGCTGCGGACATTCCATCACATCGACTTTACACAGAGTACAGCTACTCAGATCAGTAGAGTAGGCGACGGCGAATGAGTTGAAAATGTGTCTTCCCATAAGATAGAATCCAAATCATAAGCAATCTGATAAGTTTGTTATTGGAATCTCGAGTAGAGAGAGACTTCCATTGCACAGAAGTCGTTAAAATTACTCCCCGGGGTACATATAGTACCCGAACCTTTACTTGATACCAAGTTCCGATTCAGCGCTAGGGAGCTCAGGTATCAAAAAAGGTTCGCCTACTATACAGCTTTGCCCTTGGCCTGGTGTACATGATTGCTGCCCCGCTACAGGTGGTTAGCATGACGATTCCTCAGCTACATTACTTTCTGGACTGGTTTCCCTGCCTCTCATATCAAAAGGATCCGGTTCCGTGATTAACTGATTAGCATGCTGAACTTTGGTCCGAGGGTCCCGGATTCGAACCCCGGTCGGGTCAGGTATTACAACCTTCATTGGTGAATTCCTCTGGCTGGGGGTTGTGTATATGTGCCGTTTATAAGATTTCATCGCTGGTAAGGCTCCATCCTAGTAGACGTGCAGGTCACCCATGAGCGTCAACTAAAAAGATATGCACCAGCTCTTTCCGGAGACCATACGAACAGCAATATCAACAGCTTCTCAACTGTACTCGCGAGACTAAATGAACCCCACTGTAACCCACAGACGACGATTAAAAAAAATACAATTTGCTTTACGTCACACTGACACAGATAGGTCTTGTGGCGACGATGGAAATAGGAAAGGACTAGGAGTGGGAAGGAAGTGGCCGTAGCCTTAATTAAGGTACAGCCTCAGCATATGCCTGGTGTGAAAATAGGAAACCACGGCAAACCATCTTCAGGGATGCCGACAGTGGAGTTCGAACCCACTATCTCCCGAATGCAAGCCCACAGCTGCGTGACCCTAACCGCACGTTCACGAGGACTAGACAGGAACGACCTGGCGGCCTCCACCTTATTGGATTTTTACTTCTTTAAATCCAATTCCCTGATTTCAAAACGATGTATGTGAATGTTCCTACAAGATCAGTGTAGTGGCTGTTTAAAAAATAGCGGCACCACTGCCACCCCTCCCCCTCTTCATTTGTCACCTAACTTTGCATTTCCGAAAGTGGCATTTCCTATCCTTTAGGTACACTTTCCTCACGAACCGTAAGTGCTAGAGCAATCATGCTAAGTATACTTCTTTAATTGCCCAAGCACTGTCAGGAAGACTTGCAAACAATTAACATGATTCAGCGCAGGCCGTTCAACGCTCAAGGAAACGGCAAGGAAACACACATTATTCTGTGCAGTGTACCAAAACCGTCAAGAAACATGGCACTAACCACCTCCAAATTTTGAAAGGAAAATATTTTCTTTTTGAGAGCCCATTTTAATAGGGTGAAATGCCGTGTTTTTTAATACACTTTGAAGTTTTGGGTAATAGTGTTATTAACTTGCACAAAACGAATTATGACTCAAAGCGATATCTTCCGTGAAAACTGTACCTGAATTAGTGGCACAAATTTGAATTTTTAAGTATGTTTTATTGCAGTTTGCATCATTGTTGGTGAACTAAGTGAGAGAGATTGTTGATCTTATGCATGCACTTTGCTTTAGTTGATGTTAAAAGGTGAGCAAAGTAATCTCGAGCGAACAGTTTCTTAGATATGAACCTATAAAATTGGCCTTAAAACATGCAGGTTTGATGTCCAGGTGTCCTTAAGTCCGCTAATGGGATTTTTCTGGGACCTAATAACTGCCCTGTGTAGTGACCTGACTGCTTTAAAAATGGGCCATGCGTTATGAATAATACACATCGGTAATACAGTAATTGAGCACCGAGGGACACATGGCCGTTTGGTATGGTTGGTTACCCCCGGTACACTAACGCTTCTTAATTATTATGACGCAGCACAGATAAATTGCTCATCCGTTAAAAACCGTTTAACGCTCAGGGCCCCTCCAGGCAGGGGAACGGTCACATATTCTATGCAGTGTACCGGCTGTGTCAAGAGTTTCTTTGTCCATGTTTTGCCATCTAAGCCGGGAAGTACGCATGCCTTTCGTCGAATATAAACCTTGTACTTCCTTTGAACATTAGTCTTCGCATAGACTCAGGCGGGTTTTATGCAAAACAATGGGCTAGGAGAGCGCTAGGACTGGGAAAGAAGCAATCGTGGCCTTAATCTCTACATAATAAAGGCTAAGTCCGACTGACTGCAATCAACGCCCAGCCATAACTACTCGACATAAAGAAATGAAATTTTGGCGATACATTTATGTTACAGTGTACGTGCTCACTAAAGAGGATTTTGGGATATTCCGTTACTAACGGGGTGAAAAGGGGGTGAATAGTTTAAATGAGTGCATATGTATCTCAAAAACTTAACCATTTACAGACGTAAAAATTGGTGCTTGGAATCTATTTTAAAAATAAGGAAACACGGATTTTTTGTTTTCGGAAAATACCCTTAAGGGGTGAAAAAATGTTGAAAAAGAGGTTGTAAAAACTGAAGATGTTACAGACATGCATATTGGCAATTGAAATCTCCTTTTTTAAAAGAAACACGTATTTTTTTGTTTTTGGAAAATCCACTTAACGATGGCGGAAGAGGGGGGTGAACAGGAGTGAAAAAAGGGTGCATTTTTAAAATAACCCATTACAGACGTGAAAATTGGTATTATTAATCACTTTTAAAAATAAAGAAACACGTTTTTTTTGTTTCCGAAAAACACTTAAGGGGGTAAAAAGGACTGAAAAAGGGGTTGATTTTTTTTATTAAGATACTGATATCTCAAAAACTAAAGGTTGCAGATGTGAAAATTGGTATTTGGAATCTTAAAAATTAAGAAACACGTATTTTTCTGTTTTCAGAAAATCCACATAAGAAGGGCTTGAAAAAAAGTGAAATAGTGGTAGAAGTATTTTTATTATGATACCTATCTATGTAAATAAAATCGTAACGACCGTGTGCCTGTACATTGATTATTTTGGCGAAATTTTCTTATAGTTATCCGTTTCAGGTGTAATAATGACCATCTGCATATATTTTATCTTTTTCCTGAAAGTCCTCATTTTTACCCCTCTCTCCCAAATCAAGATGGCGGCACAATCTGCCAGACGAGCTAGCATATTGAAATTTGGCAGAATTATTGGTTTTAGCCTGTAACCGACGGGAAAATTCCAAGATGTACACATTTTTCACTTTTTACTCCCGGAAAATATCGAAATATGGAGGCAATTTTAATGATGGTGCAGACCTTCGTTTCGTTGTATTTCGTGGCTAAGCGGTAAGTCGTATCACAAAACGGATGGCACAATCACCTTACCATTCGGAGAGATCTACAACATTGGTCTTGTGACATTTGGTCCTATCTCCATCCCTTATACGTTAGAAAGAGCAGCATTTCTCGATTTTACGTACATTTTATAATTTTACGCGTATATTTTCCACTTTGGTACACTTATAGGAAACAGAATCATCAAATTCGGCACGAACTTTGGCCCTCCCAGTGAGCCAAATTGTATGTTTCTAGCTGTCACATATTATTACGAAAAGTAATGCAGTGTGTGTGAACCTTACCCAAATTTCTCCCTATTCAACGTTTCTTAATCTAACCCATAAATAGAGGAGATACGAGAAAATGTCATAGGATCAACCCTTTAAACCGCTAAAAGAGGCATCTTATGGTGCAACCCGTTTGTCGATATAACGAACCTTTTAGCAGTAGTTAATTGTTCGGTATCCATATTGGTAGTCACTAGAGATGTCATACGCTACCCGTCCACACCAGTAGAAACGTGGTGGCTAGTGGCAGGTAAATTAACACAAAACTGGCTTAGTGTAGGATTTATTGACTAACTATTAAATGCTTACAGAAGGTCTGAAATATTGTAAACATGAATGTAATTTCGTATGTCGATCTATATATATTCACTGAAGTTGATTTGTTGCGATCTAGAAGGGGTTTGTCTGCCATTATAATTAATACTTTACAAATCGATTAGTGACTTTCAGCGTCTGCTATTGTAATCTAAACTCCCCATATTGACTTTGACAGGCAGGAGGACTCGGGTCGTTTTCCAACTCCTGTGTAACTGGCATTAGTACGGAGGACCTACCATTGTAATGAATAATATCCCGTCTCGATTTGACTAGCAGGAGGCAAGGGAGAATGCAGTTTTCTTCAAAACTCCCCTACCCGATTGTGTCTGGAAGTAGGAAAGGAGGCCTGCCATTGTAACGAAAACTCTCCAAAGGGGGGCCTTCTATTATAATGATAACTTCCCAACTCGATCTGAATGGCAGTAGGCAAGTGAGCCTGCCGTTATCATCAAAACTCCGCAAACGTATGGGGACCTCTCCATCCTGCTTCTAGGATAACGCTAAAAGACATGCAATTTTAAAAAATCTTATTCACTGCGTGTACAGTAATTTACTTCGATATCCGTGTACAATGTAGAATACCGTAGCGAAGCACGGGTACATTTGCTAGTTTTAAGAATATATTTATCATCTACAGGATCACCCAATCACAGATGATGCAATATAAAATTAAATAACTAACTGCAATAAGAGAAAATTTACAGATAAATACAAGTGTACACATACGCCGAAATTTAAATCTTCACAGATTTTCTACAGATATACATACTACAGACTATTAACGTAATCATTTACATTTAATTACTTCGTTCCACCCCTGAGAAAGGCTTTCCATATTGCTGTATGAGGGTGATGAAAAATGTCAAGTGACCTCTACAGCTGATTTATGGTCCTGAGGGCTTGCATGAATCGAGAATTTTGGTGTGCAAACGTCCTACACTTGGGTAAGTGGAATGTAAATTTCTGCCTTGATTGTCTGCTTGGAACACGAAGCGGAATCAACCCCAGTATAGCCGGACAGTTCACTTTACTCGTCAAGCATTTAGTTACTGATATTGCGTTCGTACATTCTCGGCTCGATTCATTCCAACAATTTTTACGAATTCTCCATATCTGCTTGAAGAGAGTACAAGGGACTTTCGCTGTTTTCTGTGACTGAAGTATTGTCATTTAGAAATAAAACAAAGAGAAGAGGCCCTAACAGTGATCCCTGTGGGACGCCAGATGAATGTTGGTAGGGGTTAGAGATCAAATCCTCGGACTTGACAAAACATGCTCATGTATCCAAAACTAATCTACTCCGTGAACCTTTTTTAACTCTCTCGAGACGGTATATGTGACCTTTCCGATACGGTAGCCACACCTCACAACCATACTCAAGAGATGGTCTCACCAAAGAACAAAACAGTGTATTGGCCCATGCAATGTTACTGAAATCTTTACAATGACTTTTGATAAACCCGAGTAGTCTGAAAGCTCTCTTTATAATATAATCAATGTGTTTCTTAAGGGATAAGCCATTGCTGTTACTCAGAATTACACCCACGTCATTAAACTACTCCACACGATTTTAACGTTATCCACAGCTGTTAATTTCCGAGTAAATGACATAACACCACACTTAACTTTATTTATTCTGAGGGACCACTTATCACACCATTCGCATATTTGCTTCAAATCCTCTCCAGCACTGTCTTCTTCTATGACTCCGTATAGTTTTTAAGTCGTCAGCGTACCAGGGACATTCGCTGTTTTGAATGAATGAAGTATTGTCATTTAGTCCGGCTCCATGGCTGAATGGTTAGCGTTCTGGCCTTTCGTCACAGGGGTCCCGGGTTCGATTCCCGGCGGCGTTGGGAATTTTAACCATCATTGGTTAATTTCGCTGGCATGGGGGCTGGGTTTATGTGTTGTCTTCATCATCACTTCATCCTCATCACGACGCGCAGGTCGTCAACGGGTGTCAAATGGAAAGACTTGCACCTGGCGAGCCGACCATGTCCTCGGACACTCCCGGCACTAAAAGCCATACGCCATTTCATTTCATTTCATTTCATTTCATTTAGAAATAAAACAAACAGAAGAGGCCCTAACAGTGATCCCTGTGGGACGACAGATGAAGGTTGGTAGGGGTTAGAGGTCAAATCCTCGGACTTGACAAAAAATGTTCGTTTTGTCAAGTATCTCTTAAGTCACTTGAAAATACTCCCGGACACTCCATACCCAGCCAACGTCTTCAGCAAGGCCTCGTGTTGTAACGAGTCGAAGGCCCTGGAGAAATCAGTCAGTATACTGTACATCACATCAACCTGTTTATCTTTGTCCAATGTATCTGAAATTGAGGAAAATAAATTGCCAGATTGGTAACGGTTAATCTTTGCTGTGATGGGTGTATGTACTCGCGAATAGGATCATACAGCCGATTATATACGACTTTCTCCAGCACCTTCTATAAAAGTAAAAAAAAAAAAAAAACACTACTGGTTTATAGTTATCGAATAACACCATACCACCTTTCTTGAAGACAGGGATGACGTAACCCTTTTTCAACTCAGCTGGAAAACACCCATATTTCAATTATTTATTTTATAATTTTGCATACTAGAATTGCCAATTGGGAAGCACATTCACGGAGGACGATGCCAGGTATCTCGTCAGGCCCACACGATTTGTTGATACTTACCGATGACAGGATCCTTGCCACTTCTGTCACAGAAGTTTGAACAGATGCTAGACCTATTGCGATTGGGATGGGGGGAGTAAACTTGCAACCCAGGGCTCGGAAGGAGAATGGTTCGGCGAAAGTTTATGCAAATGAGTTAAGAATTATTATCTTCTTCGTAGATTTCCGTTCTGTTTAGAAACATAGGTGGGAGGCAGACGGAAAAATTTTGTTATTAACTAGCTGTACCCGGCTCTGCTCGGACACTTCCTTTTAATGTTTATTTTTAGGATTTATATTAACTGTGTGTAGTGTTTTTTTGTAGATTTCTTTATTATGATGTTGATTGATAGTTTACGAAACATTTTTGTAAATTTAGAGTTATAGTTATGTGTTTAATTTTAATTTGAGATTATAATTTTGCGTTAAACTACTTCCTTGTAGCAGCCAAGATTGTCAGGAAAGTAGCTGATCAACAAATAATAAAAATAAGTTATAATTGTAGGCATGTACACTGACTGACAGAGCAAATGCAAAACCACGAAGTAGTGGTTCGAAAGGGATGAAAGTTGGGGAAAAAACAGAGACGGCACGGACGAATAATTGATGTTTATTTCAAACCGATATGCAGGTTACACAATGCGCACGGCATCGACTCAGTAGGATGTAGGACCACCGCGAGCGGCGATGCACGCAGAAACACGTCGAGGTACAGAGTCAATAAGAGTGCGGATGGTGTCCTGAGGGATGGTTCTCCATTCTCTGTCAACCATTTGCCACAGTTGGTCGTCCGTACGAGGCTGGGGCAGAGTTTGCAAACGGCGTCCAATGAGATCCCACACGTGTTCGATTGGTGAGAGATCCGGAGAGTACGCTGGCCACGGAAGCATCTGTACACCTCGTAGAGCCTGTTGGGAGATGCGAGCAGTGTGTGGGCGGGCATTATCCTGCTGAAACAGAGCATTGGGCAGCCCCTGAAGGTACGGGAGTGCCACCGGCCGCAGCACATGCTGCACGTAGCGGTGGGCATTTAACGTGCCTTGAATACGCACTAGAGGTGACGTGGAATCATACGCAATAGCGCCCCAAACCATGATGCCGCGTTGTCTAGCGGTAGGGCGCTCCACAGTTACTGCCGGATTTGACCTTTCTCCACGCCGACGCCACACTCGTCTGCGGTGACTTTCACTGACAGAACAGAAGCGTGACTCATCGGAGAACACGACGTTCCGCCATTCCCTCATCCAAGTCGCTCTAGCCCGGCACCATGCCAGGCGTGCACGTCTATGCTGTGGAGTCAATGGTAGTCTTCTGAGCGGACGCCGGGGCCGGGAGTGCAGGCCTCCTTCAACCAATCGACGGGAAATTGTTCTGGTCGATATTGGAACAGCCAGGCTGTCTTGCACATGCTGAAGAATGGCGGTTGACGTGGCGTGCGGGGCTGCCACCGCTTGGCGGCGGATGCGCCGATCCTCGCGTGCTGACGTCACTCGGGCTGCGCCTGGACCCCTCGCACGTGCCATATGTCCCTGCGCCAACCATCTTCGCCACAGGCGCTGCACCGTGGACACATCCCTATGGGTATCGACTGCGATTTGACGAAGCGACCAACCTGCCCTTCTCAGCCCGATCACCATACCCCTCGTAAAGTCGTCTGTCTGCTGGAAATGCCTCCGTTGACGGCGGCCTGGCATTCTTAGCTATACACGTGTCCTGTGGCACACGACAACACGTTCTACAATGACTGTCGGCTGAGAAATCACGGTACGAAGTGGGCCATTCGCCAACGCCGTGTCCCATTTATCGTTCGCTACGTGCGCAGCACAGCGGCGCATTTCACATCATGAGCATACCTCAGTGACGTCAGTCTACCCTGCAATTGGCATAAAGTTCTGACTACTCCTTCTTGGTATTGCATTTGCTCTGTCAGTCAGTGTATTTTCGCATCGCACAATAGATATAATGTACACGATTCACTGGGACTGTCACCAATCATGCTAGGGCCCCGTAAAATGTGGACTCAGCACAAATATAGGTCATTTTGGACATATTCTTCTTCACCCCTTCTCAACCCCGATGCCGATGGAGGCTGACTTAAACGGGATCCAGAGGGTCACAATTCATCTCAGTGATCCAGAAAGCCACAGATTCGACACTGATATCTGTGGTGTTCGATTATTTTTACATTTCACCCCCTCTCCTAGAGGTTCTAGGGATGTCTTACCCCCACAGTAATTTTTCCAGATAGTAAGTTATATATGTACTAAGTTTGGTTGAGATCTATGCTGGAACATACATTCATTTGTAATCTCGGAAATTTTGGACAGTTATTTTCACCCCTCTCTGGCCCCCATGGCGATTGGAACTGAACACTGACTTAAACGGTACCCAGAGTGTCACCTATTCATCTCAGCGACCTCGATAACTATGGGTTACACATTAATATTGGTCGTTTTCTATTATTTTTGATTTCACCCCTTTCCAACCCCGCCCCTACGGGTGCCTTACCCCCACAGTAAGTTTTCTAGATAGTAAGTAATATATGTATCAAGTTTGGTTGAGAGCTCTGCTGGAACATACGCACATTCATCCATAATTTCGGTCATTTCGGACATTTTCTTCTAACCCCCCATTCCGATTGGGGCTGAACTTCGACTGTGTAATTCGGCATCCAGAGTGTCACATTTCACCTTAGCGACCCCGAAAACTGCGGATTAAACGATATCGGTCGTTTTCGATTATTTTTACATTTTACTCCCTCCCTGGAGGTACTAGGGGTGTCTTACTCCTACAATATATCTTCCCAGATAGTAAGTCATATTTGTACCAAGTTCGGTCGAGAGCTATGCTGGAACATACACATACATACATACATCCATAACCTCGGGCATTTTTTAACATTTCTTCTCATTCCCTATGCTGATGGGGCTGAACTTTGACTTAAACGTCATCCAAAGTGTCATTGTTTAACTCAGAGACCCCGAAAACTATGGATTCGACGCTATTTTCTATTATTTGTATATGCCACCCCCTTCCCACTTCCACCCTTAGGGTTGATAGGGATGGCTTACCCTCACAGTGTTTGTCTCCAGATAGTAAGTCATAAGTGTACCAAGTTTGGTTGAAATTGCTCCACTGGTTTAGAAGGCGATATGAAAAGGTCCTTCATAAAACATGACGGCGTGTTCCCATCCTCCTATTTACATCATTTCTTACCAAACTATCATGATATACAGTAGAGCAAGTCGTTATCGCCTAGCGGCAATCTGCCCATCAAGGTCGATCCAAATATTGGTGTGGCTTTGTAATTAAATTAATTACATAAAATTACTCATCATAGAAGCTGCCTATATGATTTCATTCAAACCACTTCATAAACCCTCTCAGGAGAAATAATAACGAATTGTGAAAATTTTAGCAAAATCGGTCCAGTAGTTTTTGAGTGCATTCGAGACAAACAAACAATCATTCATATTTTTATATATATTGATGAAATTCCAGAAGCGCTTCGGGCGTGTGATGGCGTCATCTTCTACCGACCTAACGTAGACCCTGTACTTAGCACGCTGATGTTTATTATATTCACCTCGTAATGTGGAAAACTGCACATACTCGCATTCTTGGCCTGATCTTTTGTATTTCCTTCTCGCCCTTTCTTTTCCGTTTTCTGGATTCGTTCTGAGTCGTACCAAGATGAGATTCTTTAAGTACATCTCAGGGGAACAGGGATAAAATGTACCTCATTAAAGAAAAATATGCTTCCAAGTAACTCGTTTGAGATTAAGATTACGTCTAAAAAATCACAGATCTGACTGAGATCGAATTCATTGTAATTTCTAGAAATAAGAATATCTCTCCCTTCCCTGTTTGATGATGTATTGGACTTTTGACGACTCATCAGTTTGCCGAGCTAATTGGTTCAAATTCAAATCATCGCACACGACGACAGTGTCCCTTGAGTTGAGAACAGATGTAATGCTTCCCAGTGTTTAGCGGAGGTATTTAAGCCGGTCGTTCACCTCATTTGGAGACAGGTATCAGGACACAATGAATACAGCACGACCGGGTTAAGGGTTGGCTTACACTACATGACACTTCCAATTCCCAGCAAAGCTCAGGCTTCGACGCTGGTCCAAATTCAGGCTTCACAGCTTGTAAAACACCTCCCTCATCCAGTTTTGAAGTATGCACGGAATTTCTGCCCTTACGAAATACAATGTAACTGTTCGTTAATATTTCGGCATCAGCTACTGTTCCGTTAAGCCAGTTTTCGCTGGTACAAATACAATTATACTTCCCTTCACTTAGTCCAGCATTAAAGTCAGCCCCAGCGTGAAGATGTATTATGAATGAAACTGAGAGGTCATTTGACTGGTCAGCAGTTGCTACGACTTTCTCAGCCGTATTAGCTTAGATTACCTGGCACTGATATCAGCGGCTTCTGAGTTGTTCTCATGAGGCTGAACGAATTCGTTTCCTATCCTCAAACAAGAATTACAATCCTTGAACGAGCTGGGAAGTGAACTTGAGACCTTGAGGTAAGGGGCACTGACGCTAACCCTGTAGGACCGGAGTCATTACAGGGGGCCGGGCTGAGTGGCTCAGACAGTTGAGGCGCTGGACTTCTGACCACAACTTTGCAGACTCTATCCTGTGGATTTGAAGGTTCTCAAATACGTCAGCCTCGTGTTGGTAGATTTATTGGCAAGTAAAAGAACTCCTGCGGGACAAAATTCCGGCATCTCGGCGTCTGCGAAAACCGTCATAAAGTAGTTAATGGGACATTAAAAACCAATATTATTACATCATTACAGGAGCCAGGGTGTGTGACTCAGACGGTAGAGTGCTTCTGAGCCTAAGTTAATGCAGATGTGGGCTTGCACGTCAAGATGTGCGAAGTTCGAATCCTGCACAATACTGTGCGCAATACAATCCCTGTCCCTGTGCGAGAAGAGTGTCATGAGTTCAGTGATGGTCATTTTTTGTGTTGTTGAACAAAGGAGGACGCGTCCTTCCTCGTCCGAGGATCATGTTACTGAAACTCAAGCATGTCTACGGACAGGTCGGCTCCACAGAGTTCAAGAACATTTCTATCACGTGGTTTACAGTGTGATATTGTTCACCAGCGTACAAAAAAGTGTGCAACAGATGGCAGCTGACTACCGCACCGTACGGCTGCTTGTCTCATATTCCCGTTTTGCTTCAAGGATATTTTGTGAAGATTTCTTGCTGGTTTTGAAGTATGGGAGTTTCATGAATTACAAATCATGGCATGGGTTCACACAAGCTTAATAGGTCTAAAATTCTTTACTTTGGTGGTCATTTCTAAAGAAAAATGTGGTTTGAGATTCGAATAATACTTTTTATTGTGGATTTCGTTCATTGATATATTATATAAAGATGCTACATATCAGGAGAATTCTATGAGGTAACGATGTCGCAGCAAGACAATACTTGGCCATTGGAATGTTACATCTGGGAATTATTTCTTCATTTTTCTATTTCCTGTAATTTCAACTCTTATCAAGCACACACCTTGAGGAGAGGAAACCAAGGAGGTATACAGAAATATTCGACAACTCTCTCTTGATTGTCTTACGTGTGTTTTTGTTTGATGTTACAGAAAAGTTACAAATGAACTGATAACAAAAAGTAATTGTGCATAATGTAATTTCCAGTTACATACGAGAAGTCAAAATAGGGAGAAGTATTAAGTACCGAAATATCTTATTCCCTTCCATTTCACTCCGTACTATTGTAGAACTTGATTCCATTGAAAAGGAGTGCAAGGAAATCTGTTTAGATCTAAAATACCTCGGAAACAAAAATGATGATAGTGGACAGGCAGAATAACAACCACCCGGAAATAAAGCAGAAAATTCGGGTTGAAGTTATCCCTGAAAACATGTAACTCTGAAAAATTCCAGTTCATGACGAGAAAAGGTAAAACGAAGATGCAGCCTAGCTAAGCTGGCAACGAAAAAATTACAGGACTCTGGAAAGACCAACAGATTTCCAAGAACTGAAAATAAGCCCGATATACTGTCCAGTATTTTCCATGCTAATGAATGGATGTGAGTCGGGGATACTGAGAAAGAAGGAGACGGTGTAACGTTCCAGACGTCACAGTGTAATTATGTTAATTTTATTATGTGTAATTAATTCAGGAATTTAACGTCATGATATTTATCTTGGTATGTAATTTTATTATAATTCATGTTTAATCATTTGCTCACTATCATTTCATTACTTTGTAACTACGACTTGTAAACGAGGGCTGAATATCCTAATATTCACGTAGATTCTTGCGACATTCGTTTAAATTTAACTTGCAGTAGATTTCCTCTATCTTGCCACATCACCGAGGAAGAAGGAAGGACAAATTTAGACATCAAATTCTGGGAAAAGCGAGCACGTGTTCAAGCGTTATAACGACAGCTACCGTATTTCGACCAGAATAATTCAAACTGATCACCGCCTATATTTTCAAAGGAGCGTCATGTTGCCATGGATACTGAGTGAAAGGGCTAATAGAAGAACAGTTGATATCATGGTTAAGACCCATCAACTCTAATATCTGGAGTGGGGAGAGACGTGTCAACTGATTGGACCACGTGTAGCGACCTGTAATTAGCGCCAGAGAAGGTTATAAAAGGGCGTGTTGGAGCTCTTGGCTTCATTCTTCTTGATTCTGCATTCATTATTATTATTCTTCTAGATTCTTCTTGATTCTGCATTCATTATTATTATTCTTCTGGATTCTTGATTCTTCGATCTTGTATATCGCTGTAGGTCTGTGAACTTGTCTTATGGTTGTTGTACCATAGTGGACTAGTGTGATAGTTTATCACTTCTACATTAATTACTTCATTACCACGACGTGGTACTTAGGAATTTCTGAATGAGGGGTGTATAGCCACTCTCATCAGGAAGTACGTACAGCTCGGCTACTAGACCGGTTTGTACCAGTCTAAGACAATAGGTAGTATTAAACTAGATAGAAATGAAACTTCAGGGCACATTTTCAGTAAAGTTGGAAGGATTATTAATTGTGTATCCTCTCCACATAACCCAAGGAGGTTTTTCTAACTATGACTTAGGGCTCATCTCCAATATATGAGATAGAGCATAATAGGGAGTGTTAGTGTCGAAGCCATCATCCAATTAGTGGTTGTTGCAATTTGCAAGGCAGGAATGGTACTTAGCTGCAGATGAAGATATCTCAAAGACGACCGGTGATGTTCCAGCTACAAGGATGGAAGCTTTCCAAGGACCAGCAGAACAAGACTACATGGTGAGCAAGCGAGTTAAAAATATTGCAAGTTTTCGCGAAGTAGAGTCATTCAACTTTTTGTTAAATTCATTTCCTATTTTAAATTCAGTTCTCGTTAAACCGTCGTCATTTATATTCAATATAATAAATAGTATTTTTCTAGTTCACTTTAATCAATCTGCCTTAATTAGCCTTTTGATTTCTAATTCTCCGGCTTAATGATTAGTGCACTATCACCCCACCCCTGTGATAAGAGTCCGTCCAAGCTTGATTATAAATTTTTATCTTTAAGTCATCAACTTAAAGATTGGCGCCCTTAGCTTGCATGGTTGCATTTCTCGTTCAATGATTGTTCTCCGAAAGGGGAAGTCACATAAATGCCGCTCCAACGTAGGGCGAGAAAATCATTAAGTACGGAGCAGTTAATGACAGTAACGATATCAGAATTCGTATTATGGGCAAAATTTGGATATCCACGTTGCATTAGGAGTGTTTGATTGTGGGGAGGGTCATGGCTGATCAGACGAAAGAGGAGAGGATGTTGCGCAGTGGACGGGCGATAAAAGGCAATAACGTATTGAGTTCAGAGGAAGAGTTGTGTAGTCTAGTAGAGGAAATTGAAGATAGAAGTGTAAGTAGTATGGAGAGTGAAGGCAAGCAGAAAGAAGTCAGTATGGGGTCAGATGATAGTAGGATGGGGGGCGAAGCGGAAGTAAACACTAACAATGAAAGTAATAATAATGATCAGTTAATGGGAATGATGCAGTTAATGTTGAGTAAGATAGAGGAGAGTAAATCTGAAATAAAAAATGAATTGGAACAAACTAAATCTGAGCTTAAAAGTGAATTAGAACAAACTAACACTAAAATTGAGAATATTAAATATGAACTTAAAGAACAGTTAGAGCAAACTAAAGCTGAATTAAGCAGAGAGATGAGAGAAAATAAGGAGGAAGCGAATCGGAGAATGGACGAACACAGTAGGCAGTTACGCGATCTGGTGGTAAAAAATGAACATTTTAATAAGCGATTAGAGGACCAGAAAAGTGAATGTGAACGGCAAGGGAAAGAGGTAGAAGAAAAGTTTGCGGAGCAGAGAAGTAAATTCCTGGAATTAATGGGGAAGGAAAACAACTCTACTAGGGAGGAGGTAATGAGGCAGGTTACTAGTATTGATAAGAGAGTTGAGACTCAAAGAGGGGAAATACGGGTATTCAAAGACCACGTCCAACAAGAGATAGACTCAGTAAAGCTTAGAATAGAAGATGAGACCCGGGCAAGTGAAGAAAGGTTTGCGATAGCTGAAGAGAATAAGATTGAAATTAGGACACTGAAAGAGAAGCAGGTTAATTTGGAGAGCGAAATTGATAGGAGAGACAAAGATGTAGAATGCCGGATGGAGAAAGCAGAAAATCAGTTAAAACAGGTGGCAAAGGAGAAACAGGTTTTCACGGGAAAGCAATGTCTAGGAAATAGCTACATTAGGGAAATTGAACTACCTAAATTTAATGGGAAACAAACGAACCCGCTAGATTTCCTTAAGATGATAGAAAAACGGTTTGAAAAGCGTCTAGAGGAAGGGTCTATGGACTGGGAAGACGTTATGGAAAATATTGACCATGCTTTTGTAGGAGAAACTCGGTCTTGGTTCATGGCATATGGGCAAACGATGACGAACCTGAAAGAATTCAGAAATAAGTTTAGAGAGAAATTCTGGAATGAAGCGATACAAGCTCGGGAGAGAGAAAGGGTGGTATTTGGGAGGTACAAACAGCATGAGGGAGTCACTATGACCGAGTACTTCCTGGCCCATGTCATGATTTGTCAGAACTTAGATGGTATAACCGAGGGGTCTGGTGTAGTAAGACTACTTTTGAGACATTTTCCGGACAGGGTGAGAGAAGCGGCCTGCATGCAAAGAGTTGGTACTATTCAGGAGATGGAGAACCTACTAGGCAGTTTTGATGCTTTAGGTAACCTTAGGAGTAGAACGGAGAATATACAGAGCTTTAGTCATCACAACGGAATGAGACATAACGGAAGAACACAGAATCACGAAGCTCGCAATCAGTTCAGACCTCAGCATAACAGTAGGAGCGGAGCACCTGAATATAGGACAGGAAATTCCCAACGGGGGCCAGAGCAATGTACTAATGAGTCCAACGTCAATACACAAAGGGAACCTTTAAACTAACTAGAGGCTGTAATCTTAGGTCAGAATTCCAGCCTAGTACGAAGGTAGCGAAGTGTCTTGTCATGAAAGTGTTACCATATGACCTAGATGTTAGAGACGATTTGTTGTATGAACCCGAGCAGAATAATGAAGATTCAAGTAATAAAGTAGTCAATCCCGTTGTTAAATTGGAAGTTTGGGGGGCGTGGGTTAAAGTTTTGATTGATTCTGGTAGCCATATATCATGTATTAGTTCTCAGTGGTATGAGTCATTAGTGAAACAGGGTATTCAGTTGGAGGAAATGCCTGTTAAGTCTACTTTCATCATTACGGCTGTTGGAAAGAAGTCTAAGCAAATTTGTAAACAAGTAGCTGTTCCGATCTGTATTAATAATTTTATTAGCGTTCAGATATGTTTGGTAATTCCGCATTTGATATTTGATCTTATCTTGGGATCTGACTGGTTAACGTTAAAATTGGCTCAGTTAAATTACTATGATTCAGTGCTAAATTTGAGGTGGAATAATGAGGATATCAAGGTCAAGTTTGAGGAGGAAATTCAAAGGAAAACGGAAGTTAGTACAGTGTGGAGAATGAGAGAGGTTTCTAAAGTTAATGAAGAGGCTAGTGAGGGCCTGAAGTTGTGCCAGTTGTGGATTAATGAGGATAAAATGTGTGGCTTGAAAGAAGCCGTAAGTAGAAATCAATTAAATGAAGTCCAGAAGGACAAGTTATTTGAAGTGTTATGTGAACACATGGAGATTTTTTCTGAGAAACCTGGTGTTACCCATCTGTACGAGCATTCTTTTTCTGTGCGGGATAAGAGTCCATTCAGCGGACCGCGGTATCCGATACCACACAAATATGCCATAGCCGTAGAGGATCAAATTCAAGCTATGTTAGCAGACGATGTGATTGAATTATCAAACAGTCAATACGTTAATCCCTTAATTGTTGAGCCCCAGAATGAACTAGTGAGAGTGTTAGGTTTGCCTGAGGAACCACCTCGTAATGCTGAATTTTACGTCCGACTGGCACGGGAGAACATGATTAAATCTGGAGATAAACGTAAAAGGCAGCAGAAACGTAAGGTACTTGATAACCTTGAGGTAGGTGATATGGTTTTGGTGAGAGTTCCCATGTTGTCAAACAGTGAGGATAAGGTAACAAAGAAATTTTTTCTTTTATATCAAGGTCCTTATAAAGTACATAGAAAACTAGGACCCTGTGCTTACAAGTTAGCGGATGGCGAGTGCGTAATGAATGGTTCATATAACATTAGTAGTTTACGGAGATACCTGTCGTGTGAGGTGGCTGAACCGGATTGTGAGATATAGGTCAGTAACTCGGGGAAGTTGCTACCTGTTATGTCAGACTACGAGCGGAATGAGTTTGCCTCTCAATTGTGGTGGTATTTCCTAGTTGTGTTTGTAAACAAGGGAGGTGTTTGTAACTAGCGGTAGATTTACGCTCGTTCATGCCGATAGATCATCTGTTTTCCGTATGTGAGGCCATGAAATGTTATATCTTATCTGTTTTCTGAGATGTTACCGAAGGCTAATTAAAGCTGACGATGGCAAATAATTAATTTTCCCGTATGTGCATTTCTAACTTGCAATAATTTTACCGTGAGCTTAAATCGCGTGTGTATTCGTGTGAAGTGTATTGCATCCTGCTTCAAGATAAGGTTGAAACATTCGAGAGAGTGATTAAGGTGTAAATTGATTGTATCATTTGTTTTCCATGGTTTTAATGTAAAAGATTGGAAGAGAACGTGTTACTGCTATCTAGCAAAGAATGTCGGAAAGATGGAGAGTAAAAGGACTAATAGACACTCGGGAGAGTTTGTAATCTGAATTGTATATATATTATGTTATATTCTCAAAGATAATCTTGTTTTAAAAAAAATGGAAAGTTGCTCATGTTGGGCATAATTTAGTATCTAAACCTCAAGATGAACTGGAATAACAGACATTCGCAATGGTAAGCAGTCTAAGAGAGATATGGAAACAGTGAGATATAATTAATTGTATGAAAATAATGTCGCTCGTAATGGGCAGGTAATAGAGGTATTTCAAGTCAATGTGGGAGTAATAGTGTGAGTTCTCAACTCATGTGATATTTGTTAAGAACTCATGGGGGCGTATGTAACGTTCCAGACGTCACAGTGTAATTATGTTAATTTTATTATGTGTAATTAATTCAGGAATTTAACGTCATGATATTTATCTTGGTATGTAATTTTATTATAATTCATGTTTAATCATTTGCTCACTATCATTTCATTACTTTGTAACTACGACTTGTAAACGAGGGCTGAATATCCTAATATTCACGTAGATTCTTGCGACATTCGTTTAAATTTAACTTGCAGTAGATTTCCTCTATCTTGCCACATCACCGAGGAAGAAGGAAGGACAAATTTAGACATCAAATTCTGGGAAAAGCGAGCACGTGTTCAAGCGTTATAACGACAGCTACCGTATTTCGACCAGAATAATTCAAACTGATCACCGCCTATATTTTCAAAGGAGCGTCATGTTGCCATGGATACTGAGTGAAAGGGCTAATAGAAGAACAGTTGATATCATGGTTAAGACCCATCAACTCTAATATCTGGAGTGGGGAGAGACGTGTCAACTGATTGGACCACGTGTAGCGACCTGTAATTAGCGCCAGAGAAGGTTATAAAAGGGCGTGTTGGAGCTCTTGGCTTCATTCTTCTTGATTCTGCATTCATTATTATTATTCTTCTAGATTCTTCTTGATTCTGCATTCATTATTATTATTCTTCTGGATTCTTGATTCTTCGATCTTGTATATCGCTGTAGGTCTGTGAACTTGTCTTATGGTTGTTGTACCATAGTGGACTAGTGTGATAGTTTATCACTTCTACATTAATTACTTCATTACCACGACGTGGTACTTAGGAATTTCTGAATGAGGGGTGTATAGCCACTCTCATCAGGAAGTACGTACAGCTCGGCTACTAGACCGGTTTGTACCAGTCTAAGACAATAGGTAGTATTAAACTAGATAGAAATGAAACTTCAGGGCACATTTTCAGTAAAGTTGGAAGGATTATTAATTGTGTATCCTCTCCACATAACCCAAGGAGGTTTTTCTAACTATGACTTAGGGCTCATCTCCAATATATGGGATAGAGCATAATAGGGAGTGTTAGTGTCGAAGCCATCATCCAATTAGTGGTTGTTGCAATTTGCAAGGCAGGAATGGTACTTAGCTGCAGATGAAGATATCTCAAAGACGACCGGTGATGTTCCAGCTACAAGGATGGAAGCTTTCCAAGGACCAGCAGAACAAGACTACATGGTGAGCAAGCGAGTTAAAAATATTGCAAGTTTTCGCGAAGTAGAGTCATTCAACTTTTTGTTAAATTCATTTCCTATTTTAAATTCAGTTCTCGTTAAACCGTCGTCATTTATATTCAATATAATAAATAGTATTTTTCTAGTTCACTTTAATCAATCTGCCTTAATTAGCCTTTTGATTTCTAATTCTCCGGCTTAATGATTAGTGCACTATCACCCCACCCCTGTGATAAGAGTCCGTCCAAGCTTGATTATAAATTTTTATCTTTAAGTCATCAACTTAAAGATTGGCGCCCTTAGCTTGCATGGTTGCATTTCTCGTTCAATGATTGTTCTCCGAAAGGGGAAGCCACAACGGATGATATCGTTGCAATCGAAATGTTTTGCTGGCGAAAGATGTGGATCATTCCATAGACCGACCACCGCTCAAATAACTCCATCCTAAAAGAGGCTAACATTTCAAGGAGACTCTCAGGTCATCTTCAGCTCCGCCAACATAAGTACTGTGGCTATTTGATGAGGAAAAGACCAGAAAATATGGAAAAGCTGATTATCCGGGGCAAAACTAAGAGGCAGACCGTAGAGGTCACGAGGAAAAGCCCCAACAAGGTGGATAATAATTTCGTGTGGCTATTTCTAGCCGAGTGCAGCCCTTGTAAGGCAGACCCTCCGATGAGGGTGGGCGGCATCTGCCATTTGTAGGTAACTGCGTGTTACTGTGGTGGAGGATAGTGTTATGTGTGGTGTGTGAGTTGCAGGGATGTTGGGGACAGCACAAACACCCAGCCCCCGAGCCATTGGAATTAACCAATCAAGGTTAAAATCCCCCATCCGGCCGGGAATCGAAACCGGGACCCTCTGAACCGAAGGCCAGTACGCTGACCATTCAGCCAACGAGTCGGACAACAAGGTGGATAAAGCCGATTATCGGTACATGTGAAAGAACATTGCACGATCTGACCAAGCAAGTCAATGATAGGGAATCATGGAGAAAAATTATCTATAATATCACAATGACCTCCACATCTACATGATTGTAGAGAAGTAGTAGAACAACAAAGTTTCAGACTCAGCGCGGGCGATCTGAATGTTGTTGAATCAGAATTTTTGAATCGTGTTGATGTCACCGAGGTCAATAACCCCCAATGTCATCATGACGTCATAACCTAACCTACACTAACCTTGCTATCCTGGCGCAAACTAACCTCACATGATCCTTGGAGGAATCCATCGGTCAGGTTGTGACGGTTTTGGGGGGACAGGGTGCTAAATTCTGGTTCGTGACGAGATGAAGTAAAAGGAAGATGCTGCCTAGTTAAGTTGGCAATGAAAAAAAAATACAGGACTCTGAAAAGACCAACAGCTTTCCAAGAACTGAAAGTAAGCCTCATAAACTGCACGTGTCTCTTTACAGCTGCCATCGCACTGAGACAGCTATGTTTGATTTTTAAATGACAGCCAGCCAGGGAAGTGGCATTTCTCAACCTATTTATGGGTTTGTGCGAGAAAGAATGAGGGAAATGGGAAGGTGGAGGGGAATATAGAGAGCTTCAATACCGGTCAGTGGTGACGGATATGGAGCACGTTACCATTAGATGGTTGTTAGGGGGCATCATGTGTCTTAAGACTGTGGTATGGTCATAAGTTTTTGAACGAGAGCGCGTTTTTTAAATGCTGACAGCTGTCAAAAAAACCCACCAAGGAACATGTTGTACAAGGACTAAATGAAAATGCTGAAGGAAACACAAAAGGGGGATAATGGACAGTCATGAATAACGAGGTCAGTGGGGCTGCTAAATAAATGTTAGGAATAAAGGAAGGAAGGAAGGATCAGCTAAGAATCAGTGGATAACTCAGAAGATACTAGACCTGACTGACGATCGACGAAAGTAGAAGAACGCAAAAAAATGAGGAAGGCGGTAAAGAATACAGGCAATTAAAGAATGAAGTAGATAGAAAATGCAGGACAGCTAAGGAAGAATGGCTGAAAGGATGTTGAAGTTCGTATGGTTCTAGGAAAGGTTGATGCTGTATGGAGAAAAATCAAGGAAACCTTGGAGAAAGGAAAACTAGGTGTATGAGGAGCTCAGAAATACATGGCGGCAGAGTAAGAGTGGTGTGATGATCGGCTCCTGAACATTGTGTAATATCGTGTGTAATATAAAGATACGTATCCTGTGCAATAAGTTTAAATGTGAAATACTGCAAGCGTGAACGTATAAACGTAACTAGAACTAGTTGAGAACGGCAGTTTCATTTATTACTAATAATTTCTTTGTGGAGCCAACGAAACACAGGAACATGGCAATCTGCGCTGTATGTGACAAGGATATGGGCAAGGATAAGAAAGTACAGTATTGACTATGTGAAAAATGGACACACGCTAAATGTAATGAAATGAACAATGGCAAGTGTTGTGGGGCAAGTACGAACCAAAAGCAGTGCTATTCTATTGAGGACGTGGTAAAGTTGCTACTAGAGCTGCAAAGTGAAATAAGGGAACTCAAATCTGAGCAACTGAAGAGAGAATGTGAGCTAGGGAAGTCTATAGATCTCTGCCATGAAAAGACAGACAGCAACACTAAATCTATTGCTGAGCAAGACGACCTTATAACGAAAATTAGTGAACAGGTGGAAGCAATCCGGGTCGAGAACTCTAATCTCAGAGCTCAGTTGAAAAGTCTCGGCGCTCGATTAACAGAGTCTGAACAATATTCTCGCAGGAACACACATGAAATAACTGGTTGGTGTTCGAGAGAAGGCCAACTCTAGAAGGCATAGGGAGAGCTCTGAACCTTCAAGTAGAAGAAAATATGATTAGATGCCTGTCACCGGTTACCTAGACTACCCGGCCAGTCTCACAGTTGGATCATCGTGAGGTTTGTTCGACGTTCCGTCAAGGAGAACTTCATGCAGAGATGGCGAGTTAAACAACTTTTCTACACGGAACCTAGGACTTCCGGACGACAGCATCATTTATGTGAACGAAAGCCTGGCGCCGGAGAAGAGGAAGCTGTTAGCACTCGCTCGTATCTATGGGTAAGAAATGGAATCATACGATTAAGAAAGAGTGAAGGTTCAAAGATCTGTGTAATTAATGAAACTGAAGACTTGAATAAGTTGAATTAGAAATACCAGCTATGACTTCTGTTCTGTTTCATGTCCTTTGTATTGTCTGTAGTATTAGGAAAGTGAGTGTACTCCGAGTAAGGTATGGTCAGAGAGCAGCGGGCCTAATCTTCTTTACTTTCACTTTGCAAGGGCTTCTATTCATACTTACCGGCATTCCTCCCTGCATTACTTGAAGAGTTCTCTCTACATGAGTCATTAAACGCGTATTACCAGAACTGTAGAGGTCTAAGGACCAAGCTTGACTTGTTTTATACAAACTTATTAGGTGAGAACTTCGAACTGTTGGCTTTGACGGAAAGCTGGCTAAATTCTTCTATTAGCAATTACGAGGTCTTTGATCAGAGATATAACGTATTTCGATGCGATCGTAATAAAATATCAACAGGTAAAGAACTTGGCGGAGGTGTTTTACTGGCTGTCAGCAACAAATATAAGACCTCACAGGTTGACGTACATGTTTCAGCTGAACATGTTTGTGTTAAACTTCTGAGGGAAAATCTTGATAGTATCTTTATTTGTGTGGTATACTTTCCGCCTAGTACTAAACTGGCTGCATATAATGAATTTTACGAAGGTATTGAAGCCAGTCCTATTTTAAATAGTAAACAGTTAGTAATATTAGGATACCTTAATTTACCGCAAATTATTGCAGAGAACGATCTAACGTGTACATCCGTACGCTTAAATAATTTCTTACAATTCATGGGATTAAGAAATATTAACGGCATTGCTAATAACAATGGCAGAATGCTTGACCTAGTATTATCAAATATCACTCCCATTACTGTCGACAAAACTTCCATTCTCTCGTACCAGAGGTCAAACATCACCCGGCCTTAAACATCTTTCTGTTACCAAAAAAAGGAAGCAAAATGTAATGATGCGGGAAATAAAATTGCATACAAATACAACAAGGCAGATTTTGAATTGTTATACATAGTACTGTCGCACATAGATTGGAGCTTTCTGGAAAATTACACTGATGTTAACCAGGCATTAGATATATTTTATTCTAAATTTTATTCTGTTATAAATTCCTATGTTCCGGCAACCGTCAGGAAAAAGAAATGATATACCCCTATTGGTTTACACAAGGGATAATAAGAAATATTAGGCGGAAAGCATACCAACACAGGAAAATGCGCGAAAGGCAGAGAAATCAGGCTTCCCATTTCGTGTTCGAACACGTAGAATTGAGAAGTGTTAAGAAAGATATAAGCATCGCGTATAAAGCCTACATCGGGTAGATAGAGCATGAAATAGGCGTAGATACAGAGAGAGATGTATTAAAGAAATAAATCATCCGTCCTCCAATGAGGATGACCATTTGGATCCGGAATACAGTTTCAATTTCAATGAAGTTTAAAAATATCAAAAAATGAAAATTTAATCGTTAATGCTGTTATCTTCTTTTTTCCAGGGTTAGTGGGGAGGAATGTAAATCACGTTCTCAGGTAGAGATAGAAATGAATGATTTGCAGAGAGTCCCTCAGTATCTGTCTTATTATTTTTTCTAACTCGCAGAATGGAACTTTCAAATTTTGTAGGAAGTTCGATGTTTGACTAGGGAGGGTGCCTCTTGCTCCGAATAGCAGGCCTCTGACAATCCACCGATCGATAGGTATTTTGTACTTGGATGACAGGCAAGGCAAGCACGGAACATAAATAGCTTGCTTTTCTAGGTCCACATCCCGAGCCTGATTTAGGTCTCTTTCAAAGCGAATGGAGGGATCTAAGACCATTGCTTTAATGTCCTTTCTGTTGATGGCTATGGTGTCCGCCCTCCGATTAGATTCATCGGTAGAGATGCAGTGAACCTCCTACGTTCACCTCCCATCCACGCTGACTCAAGCCTTGAGCAATCGACTTTCTTACACGTGGTGGCGATGGTTGCGCATTAGTTCAGTGCTCCGGCAGAATCCCAGCACATGTCCAAGGGTTTCTGTCTCGTTGCGGCCATTTTGGCGGCAACGGGTTGTGTTAAATGACTTACCGGGAACCGACCTGACTGCGGTGAGGTTGCATGTCATCTTCATTGCGTTTATGTATTCAGAAGAGGTCAGAGGTGATTTATGAGTCATCCAGGAGTTTGCTTTCGGGGAGTCTGAATATAACACTACTCCCTTTCCTATATGTGGCAACTGGCACCACGACTGAAAGGATAGATTTCTCATAATTTCACTCCTATATCCATGTAATGAATGTCAATGTAATGAAATGTTATGAAATGTAATGAAATACTTCTTCATGTATTTATTTCTTCTTCTTTTCCTACTGCTTTTCCCACACCTGTGGGGTCGCGGGTGCGAACTGTATCGAACATGTGGATTTGGTCCTGTTTACGGCCGGATGCCCTTCCCGACGCCAACCCTATATAGAGGAATGTAATCACTATTGCGTGTTTCTGTGGTGGTTGGTAGTGTAGTGTCCTGTGCGAATATGAAGAGTGTTGGGACGGACACAAATACCCAGTCCCCGAGCCAGAAGAATTAATCAGAAGCGATTAAAATCCCCGACCTGGCCAGGAATCGAACCCGGGACGCTCTGAAACGAAGGCCAGTACGCTGACCATTCAGCCAACGAGTCGGAAAACGGAAAAGAACTATTAAGCGACAAATTTGTTGCTGACAGTTTTGCAGGCTATTTATCGTCTGTATACGCAGAGAAGCGGGCGCGGTATGATTCAGCTAAATATGAGAATACGGAAATAGATCCATTGATGAATGTACTAAATGTTAATGAAATTAGTACTACCAAAATTCAAAACACATTACGCAAGATGAAACCTAGAAAAGCCGCAGGCCCAGACCTAATCCCTCCCTATATAATTAAAGTCTGTGGAGATATTTTATTATACCCTCTATCAATTATTTTTAACATTTTGCTAAAAACTGGAACTTTTCCTACATAGTGGAAGATAACGCGAGTTAGTCCGCTTCACAAATCCGAAGATAGGTCAGTAATTAATAACTACAGACCCGTTGCAATTTCTTCTGCGTTAACAAAAGTTTACGAACAAACCCTATATCGGCATGTGTTCGAACACGTAGAGATTATCATCTGTGACACCCAACATGGCTTCAGGCCACGGAAATCAACAACGGCAAATCTACTGGAGTTTACTCATGAAGTATCGGCAGCCATTGATGCAGGAGGCCAAGTTGATGTACTTTTCGCAGATTTTAGAAAAACACTCGATAAAGTTGATCACGATGTACTTTTAAATAAATTAGCTTATTATGGACACTCTCACAGCTTAATCAAATTATTTGCATCATATCTCTGTGATAGACAACAATTTGTGTCTTATAAAGGATTTGAATTTGAGTATTACCATACTCGATCTGGTGTCCTACAGGGCTCAAATCTTGGACCATTACTCTTCTTACTACTTATTAATGATCTACCTAAATGCATACAGTATTCAAACATATTGCTATTCGCAGACGATGTACAAATTCTCAAAACTACTCGGTCACAAGCGGACTGTAGATTTCTTCAGAAAGACCTCAATAGCATATCACATTGGAGCGTTATTAACAAGTTAAGATTTTAACATTAACAAGTGTCATGTAATGGTATTTTCCAGGAATAAAAATAAAATTAATCACTCGTATAATATTTTGAATACTAATCTGTCATCAGTGAACTCTATTAAGGCTCTTGGTGTGCATTTTGACGCTAAATTGACGTTCTCTCTACACATAAATGAAGTTGTTGCAGATATTTACAGAATATTAGGATTTATTAAGAGATGCACACGTAACTTCACAAATCTGGTGGCAATAAAGCTATCATACAACTCCTTTGTAAGAAGTAGTCTAGAATATCCATCGACCATTCGGAATCCCAGCTTTAAGCTATATGAAAACAAAGTTAAAATGATGCAAAACAAATTTCTTAGATACCTTACGTACAAAATAACTAATAATTACCCTAAATTTGATTCGAATGATGACTTAATGAAACAACTTCGCTAGAAGTCCTTAACAAAAAGACGAGTAATTGCAGTTCTTCTATTTGTTTACAAATTATTTAACAATCTTATTGGTAGTCCTAACTTGCTCTCTCTGTTCAACTTGTCTGTACCTAATCCATCTACACGACCAAAACATATTACTTGCTACTGCTCTAGATCAAGAACCCAACAACATAGCAATTCACCAGTGTTAAACACAACGCATATATTTTATGAATATAGTAATGAGTACAGGCTAGATATATTTGCAACTACATACACTTCCGTAGTAAAACAATGTAAACAAATAACTTAATTGTTTTCTGTTCTAAGTGAAAATCCCACTTTGCTGACTCTTACTATTTTTAAGCTCATAACTTTAGTTCTCTTTCTAGTTTCTAGTAATACCATCTACCTCTTCATCATTATTATCTTCGATAACATCACTGCCACCATGTATAATTACAGTACTAATGCAACTTTAAAGCCGTTAGTAAATGATTTTAATTGGAACATGTTATATACCATGTTATACTATGTGCATATGTAACTGAATATTTGTAATACTATATTACTGAACAAAAGTGTATTTTTGTTTCTTTTATGACTGTATTTTACAAGGACTTTCATAAGGGATAATACGATTTTGACTTGATATTTGTTTTTATCTAATGTAATAGTATATGTGCTTCACATCATTAGGTTTATTCCTATCTGAAGCACAATAAATAAATAAATAAATAAATAAATAAATAAATAAATAAATAAATAAATAAATAAATAAATAAATAAATAAATAAATAAATAAATAAATAAATAAATAAATATTGGGTCCTGAGAATCAACCCGGGAGGAGTCATTATGACTCTGGCAAATGGGAGTGAAATGCGTTGTTGCCAATCATCTGCAACATGAAGATATTGGATTCAGCAAGAGAATCCAACTAGCCTCTTTCACTCCAACTCCAGCACATAACCTGCGAGAGGTGCCCCTGCTAAGTCGAGCAACCCAGTGGAAGGTTGGGTACCAATCCCAGCGGGAAGTTGGGTCGGCGAACAGATCAGTGCTGGGGGCTTCAAGGCTTACAACCTTGACAGTTAACAAATTGTTACCTGCGGGTAACCACCTAAACTTTTTTCTTAACTCTCGCAACATGGAGAAAACGACCAACGGAAAAACTACCCCAGGTGTTATAAAATCCACCCCCAGTTTTGATGGGGCAAGCAAGCTTTTGGATTCTGGGGAGCTTGCACCTTCACGTGAGACGAAGACACGTTTTAAGTTCTTGGCGACCATCAACATCAACTCCCTCTTAGAGACAGGAAATCTAAAACATACGCTAGATGTTTTAACTGAACACAACATCCTGATTACAGCTGTGCAAAAGACCAGATTCCTCGATCAAGAAGTGATAGAATCACAAGGTTATCGAATCTACAAAGAGCAACCCGGTGAAAGAGTGATGAAGAACGTGCCTCACTTGGGGACAGGCTTCATAGTCAGCAGCAAAATGATCAACTCCATCATCTCCTTTTCATCTCCAAATGGAAGAACGTCCACTACAGCTTTTAAAACTCTCAACAAAGCATACACAGTTGTTAACTTCCATGCACCTACTAATGCCACCAACAGGAAAGACATTGAAAATGTGGAAACCTTTTGGAGGGTACTTGAAGAGACAATGGACCGGATCCCAAAGCACCACATAACTATTTTAATGGAAGACTTTAACTCCCAGATTGGCAAAGAGAGAAAATTCAAGAACATAGTCGGAGATTACGCAGCCCACAAGAGGACCAACAGGAATGGAGAAAGGCTGATTGACCTGTGCAGAAATTACAACTTAGTCCTCAAATCTACAGCTTTCAAACGCCTTCCTAAGAAAGCCATGACTTGGAGATGCCCTAACCCAATGCTTGGGGAATTCCAGCTGGACCACGTAGCCATCAGTAGAAGCAACAGCAAAGAAGTGCTGAATGTCAAAGTATTGAGAAGTGCAAACATTAATTCAGACCACTATCTTTCTTTGATCAAAACCAATTTCATCCTTCTTAAAAGAAGCGGAGAAAACCACTGCATCAAGTCGCGAATTCCAAGGTTCAATCCAGCCAAGCTGAAAGATAACAATAACTTCACCGAGACCCTGGCTAAAAACAAAGACAAAAAAGATTGGCCCCAACTACAGAAGGCACTAATAGATACAGCGACAACCACCATCCCGGCGGTCAGAAGGAACAAACATCCATGGTGGACAACTACTTGTGACAAAGCAATAGAAGAGAGAAAGCAAGCATGGCTAAAATGGAACTGTAACAAAAGTCTGGATAACCATAAAAACTTCTTAGAAGTTAGGAAAACTGTTACTAAAATTATCAGAAACACCAAGAGGCAGTACATTAAAAATATCATTGAACAAGCAGAGAGGGATTTTCAAAGAAACAACACTAGAGACTTCTACCAAACTTTTAAATCTCAAATAACACCCTACTCAGCCCCTACACGTCACCTTCGGGGAGCTGACGGAAAGCTTAAAATGAACAATGAAGAGTGCACCACAGTTTTAGCAATTTCAACGACCTTCTAAATTCAAGGGAACCCAAGGAGAAACTGCATTTCGAACCGCAGAATGTTACTAAGTCGGACTCTCTCCCACCAACAAAGGGGGAGATCCAGAAAGCCATTTCAGAATTGAAATGTAACAAAGCGGCGGGCGAGGATGGAATCATAGCAGAGCTCTGGAAATACGCTGATGAGGAGTCAATCCAAAGTATCCATGAAATCATATCTAACATCTGGGTGACAGAAACGTTACCTAGCGACTGGACCTCAGCTATCATCCACCCGTTACACAAAAAAGCCGACAAATCAGATCTCAACAACTACAGAGGGATTTCCCTTATATCAGTGACGTACAAGATACTCTCCAAAGTATTACTCACAAGAGTAGAGGCTCCACTAGACTCCTGCATCGGAGAGTACCAGGCTGGGTTTCGCAAGTCAAGGTCATGCGCCGAACAAATCCTGAACCTCAAAACCATCATCACTTAAAAAAACCTAAGCGCCTCACCCTACGTGGCAACATTTGTTGACTTCCAGAAGGCCTACGACTCAGTAGATAGAGAGTCATTCTTCCAGGCACTTGCTGAACTGGGACTAGATAAGAAAACCTTGAATCTAGTGAAAGCAACTCTTACCAACACTACAGCCAGAATCAAATTCAGAGGGGAACTGTCCCAGAGCTTTGAGATCAAAACAGGTGTTAGACAAGGGGATGGCCTATCTCCAATCCTCTTTAACTGCCTACTTGAAAAAGTCATTCGTGAGTGGACGAAAATGCTAAAGGATGACTCTGGATTGAGAATAGGCTACAAGAAAGACAAGTTAACAGTCAAATGTTTAGCCTTCGCAGACGACCTTACACTCCTGGCATCCAGTGTGGAAGAAGCTATCCATCAACTATCCTCTCTCGACCACATAGCAGCTAAAGTAGGGCTGAAGATCGCCATCAACAAAACACAGTTTATCACCAACATCAAAGATGCACCCAAATTAATCCCACTGGGGGACAAAACAGTACAAAGGACTAACTCCTTCAAATACCTAGGAGAATGGATAACCCCAAACATGAACGAAGATCAGGCCATGAACAGCAGATGCATCAAATTGGAAAATGCCTACCACCTATGTAAGAGCATGTACAAATCCAAATCCCTCTCCCTTAACCTCAAAATCAGGCATTACACTACTGTAGTGAGACCGTCAGTACTATACGCCTCGGAATGCCTAAACATGGTAAGAAAAGGGCAACTTAGAAAACTGGAGCTGAAGGAAAGGAAGATCCTGAGAAAAATCATGGGCCCTATTAAAGAAGAAGGCAAGTACAGAATCAGGCACAACGAACTGTACCAACAATTGGAGAGCATTACAACATCTATGAGGAAGAGGAGATTGAACTTCTACGGTCATGTCATGAGAATGGACAATCAGAGGCTCACCTCCAGAATCTTCCACACCATCTCTAGAGGGAAAGCGACTAATGCCAAGTGGGCAAGACTCGTCAGAAAAGACCTTCAAAAATTGGACATTGCTCCCAGTGAAATTTATGACAGGAATAGGTACAGAACGTTGATCAGAACATCAAACTCTCTCCAGCCACTAACAGAAAAAACAGTACGTCCGGGAGGAGGTGTGAAATGGACTCAGGAGCGAAAAGACATTCACAGTGCAAGAATGAAGGAGTACTGGTCAAAGAAGAAAGCTGCTAGAGATAAGAACCACGTGGTCCATAGCAGGCCCAAACGGAACTAAAAATAAATAAATAAATAAATAAATAAATAAATAAATAAATAAATAAATAAATAAATAAATAAATAAATAAATAAAACCACTTCTAGGGAAAGCGGACAAGGCTGAAACATGGTAGGAACATAATCAACAGTTGTATCAAGGTAAATAAGTCGATGATATGGTTTTGGAACAAAAACAGGCTGTTGATGCTAATGAAATGGGAGACCTAATTTTGAGGTCAGAATTCGACAGAGCTTTGAGAGAACCAACTAGGAACAATACACGTGGAATTGATGACATACTCTCTGAATTACTGAAAGCCTAAGGAGAAACCAGCATGGCGAGGTTATCCCATTTAGTGTGTAAGATGTACGATACACGAGAAATGCTATCCGATTTTCGAAAGAATCTTGTTATACCTATTCCCAAGGAAACAAGTGCTGACAAGTGTGAAAACTACCGCACCGCACCGTATCTCACGCCTGCAAAATTCTAAAACGCATTATTTACAGAAGAAAGGAAGCACTAGCTGAAATTTAGCTTCAGGAGAAATGTAGGAATATGTGAAGCAACCCTGATTTTACGTCTGCCCTTAGAGGACTGAATTAAGAAGGACAAGCCCACGTAGGGCCTACATGACGTTCGTGGAACTAGAAAAGGCATTCGATAATATTGATTGGACCAAGCGATTTGAGATTCTGAAGATGATCGGGTTCAGATAAAAATCAGTCTGTACTAGCAAGAATCGAAGGCTTTGAAAAATAAAAGGCAGCAGTCCAGAAAGGAGTGAGGCAAGGCTGCAATCCCCCCCATTCTTTTAATCAATGTTTTTATAGAACAGGCGGTAAAGGAACTCGAAGAGGAATTTGGAAAGGAAATCACAATCCAAGGAGAGGATATAAAAACCCTGAGATTTGCCGATGATATTTTATCTGAGTCTGCAGATGATCTGGAGAAACTGCTGAATGGTATGGACAGGCTATTGTGGAAGGAGTACAAGATGAAAACAAATAAGTCCAAAACAAAATACTCTGGTGGTCTGACGATAAGTCGCGTGACTGCTGCGCATGCGCCAATCTCGTATCTCAATGCCTGACCACCCCGGAGAAGGTTTAATGGGGCTTATGATTCCAATCTGTAACTAGCTTCAGGTAGTTCCCGTCCGAAATTTTAGATGGCGCTGGAGGTCATTCACAACGAGTAGATAGTTGTAGGAAGGTTCTGTAGATGGCAGGCAAGTAGGCATGAAAAGAGCTATTTTAATAAGTAAAGGCCGTTTGTCTCGAAGTGAAGTATTTCAAGTCTAACCTCAATCAGTGGGCCCTTCTGACAAAAAATTAGTATTATGGAGATAATATTTCTGGATTGCATTGAATCCGACTTTACCCAATCGATTAACCTTGTTCGAACTAATATCCATTTTAAGCTATAGTTCCCATGATGCTACAGTATTTGTGTTGTTTGTATCAAATCTTTGGATAGAATGGTTTGATTTCCAAGTGCCCATGCGCTTGTGCGGTAAATCTTTGTTCCTTGTGCTTGTTTATTAGAAATATATATTCGCCAGTCCTCCTGAAATACTGTATTTCCTGTTTGAGTACACCTCATGGACTGGAAGCTGAATGATTCTATAATAATGTATTTCTATATGTTTCCTGTGTCAGTGCATTTAATTCTGTTATTTTTATTTTCATGTGGTACTTGGGTATTGATGTAATACCCCATTCTCTTGCATATAGTATGCTCTGCTGTCTTGCTTTTGAAGGGATTTCTTATTTGTTATAATATCAGCTTTGTGTTAATGTGATGTCATTTGAAGTTAAAGCTGCTTTGGGGTGTGAGGTTATGTTTTCAATAACATAGTATGCCATATGAACTAGGGTTATCAGATCATTATTTACAACAAAGTAAGTAAATGAAAATAAAAATATATGAATTACAATGTATTGGGCACGGAAGTAGTAGAACTGCATTATAATCGTCGGGATGGGTGGGGGAGCGATGGGCAGGGGAAAAGGAGGGGGAGGGAGGAGCTGTAAGCATAACCGGATGTGCGTCACTACGCCGAATGTTACTTCTCTGCGCTATCTGTTGATAATAACCGTTGCCTACGTGATTAGTATTAAGGCCTCCACGTGGCAGCTTATGCAGCGCGAAATACGTTCTAGTTTCAGACTCGCCGCTAGACTTCGTGTTAGCCCTCCACTGTTTAACACAGACTTATACGGAAACAGTGGAGCAGAAGTTAAGTTGTGAGCTTTTAGGTGACATAGGCCTTAAAATTAGTTATATAAGGCGTTGATTTGTGTATTCAGCTTATGCTGAGTACATAGTTTCTATTTAAACATAACATTAAGATCATTTTTATGCATATTCATGAATTTACAAGGTTCTGTATTTGGCGCCGAGAGAATATTTATTGTAAACATTCTATTCACAGGATGTTTATTGCACTTGATAAACAATGGTTAATTGCTGTGTTCCATTCTGCAAAAGTAAACTTCACAAAGGTAGTGAGATTTCTTTACAGGATTTCCCAGCAAATGCAGACTTACGAGAAAAATGGGTCAAAGTTATATCTCGTCGGGGTGACGAGCAAAATACCATGTAGCAACTTTCCTCGAAATCTCTAGCATGTAGTGAAGATTTTGAAAGCACATGCTTCAGCATTTCTACTAAAATCAAACGCCCTATTCCAAATTAAATTCCAACGCTTTTTTTCAGGGTATCCATAGTATTTGCATGACAAGAGTAGGCTTAATAAAACGAGTAAGCTACGCAAGAAACGAAGCTACGAAAATGTATTCACGCAGGCAAGTACAAATGTTTCAGGTGACGTACAAGTAGAGCCATCTCACGTTCAGTCCAGTATAAAGTACAGTCAACTTCCACAACCAATGTAAATGCGAGACAACTGGCATCGCGTACTCCCAAAAGGAAAAAACCTTATCATAATGCAATTGAGGTGCAAGAATAGGAAGTTGCTTGGCGAAGTGAAGAAAAACTCAATGCTACACTGCAGATTTCTAGTGAAGCGAAGGACTTGAAAGCTACGTTTTTACTCGAGCAACTGAAGGCATTTGGCACGAAAAAGATACAGTATACAGAATATATAAAAATTTCTGTTCTGTGGAAGAGTAAATCGCCAAAAGGCTACGAATTTCCTAGGCAGATGAAAATATTGCATTTGCCACACAAAAGTACACTGATGAAATATATTGGCAGATCATCTGGAGAAACGGGAGTTAGACAGGAGATAAAATATAGGTTGGAAGCTGAATTACAGACACTTTCTACGACGAAATGGCAATACAGCCGAAACATATATGGTCGACAATTAGACCAGTTTCATGGGGGTAATGAACTTGCTATGGAAGGAGAATTAGCTAACAGATTGTTTTGCATTATATTCAGAGGTCTGGCAGCAAGATTTCGTATCCCCATGGAGGTTTTCTTTTGCTGTAATTTGGACGGAAGTGAGCTCCAAAGAAGAATGCTGCAAGTAATAGCAGCTGTAGAAGAAATATGATTTACTGTGTTGACTATCGTGACCGATAATGCTAAAGTGAATGTGTATATGTATGAAAAGTTATGTGGTGGACATGTTAAACCAGAGACGGCCCATCCTTTAGATGAAAGACGCAAACTATTTCTGAGCTACGGTCAAAGTCACATAATCAAGAATGTTCGGTCACAGTTTCTAGAAAAGTAGTTTCAAAATGACGGAAAAGGAATCTCAGGAAAGCACGTGAAAACTCCGTACAGACTACAGAGGAGCTTATTTTTTTCTCCAGTTCGCTACTTGACATGAAAGATTGTATACCCCTCCAATTTTGAGAAAATGAACGTAAAGCGTGCGAAACTTTTATTTTCAGTGTCAATTACAGCTGCTCTAGAAACCTGTAGTTCTGTTGCAAGTGAACATTTCCCCGATAAGGAGAGTCTTAACTCTACGGTACACTTCATGAATGTAATGAGAAAGTGGTTCGATATCCACGATGTTTGCAATCGAACTCATGCTCTATTATCACGAAAATGTGATGATAAGTTGCATTTATTTTCCGTTAGTGATGAAAGACTTGAATGGCTGATACCTTTTTGCCTTATATTGAGAAACTTCAGGGTGCAGGAAGAAACAATAATGAGGCATAAAATACAGAGACCTACCGTGCTCTTGTCATTACCACACAGTCGACGGTTGCGTGTATCAAGTACTTGTTAACTAAGGGCTTCCACTATGTGTTAACGCGAAATTTCTCCAATGAGGATGTTGAACTGTTTTTTAGTCACCTCAGGCAATTGGGAGGATTTAATGATATGATGGATGCTCGTGCTTGTATGCATGGAATTGATACCGCGCTGAAAAGTGGAATCATACGTGCATCTATGCATGCAAATGTCGAGATGAATCCTGATAATTTTTCACAAAATTGGCTCGGAACTCAGCATAAAGAGACTCAGATGAAGATGGCAGAAATTCAGCTACCAAATGCTGTGATGGAAATATTAATTCGCCCTTTAAGTACTAAGTACGAATAATTTCGTTATATTTATTTCAATGTTAACATGTTTTTTGAAACAACAATTTACTTTCTTATTTTTTTTAGCTTGTCCAACAACGTTGAAAGCAGCATCCGTAACGTTTGTATGTGGTTACCTCGTAAGAGTGGCTGAAGAGAACACTGCCTGGACATGTTCAGAACAACCACCACAAACGCACCACTGATTCAGAGACAAGATAGGCGAGGACTTAGATACCCTAAACCATCGTTTGTGTTTCTGGTGCTACTTCTTGTGGATTTTTGCTCTAATTCTATTCCACTTTTGCCGAGAAGAAATGTTAGAGCAAAACTGTTTAAGTACTGTAAAATCAGGTTTTTTAATGAACTGAAATGCAGTGAATGTGACAATGATAAACTTTGCTCTCTTTTGCTCATCAAGTTCTTGAATCCTCTGTTGGACAATGTTGGCAGAAAAGTGACGGACAAACACGGTCGTGCGAAGCAGTCCAGTTTTAAGCCACTCAACAGGAAAGTTTTGAAGTTGTAGATGTACACTGACGTGACCCAATTACCACAAGAAACATATCGGTAAGTGAAGTTTTCATAACATTAAATCCTGCTACGTGAATACTGAAGTGGTTTAAAATATACTGTGGAGTATTTTCACTTCTACTTGGACGTGAACTTTCCGATCGCAATTATACGACGTGACTCGTATGAGCTCTTCTTGAATTACTGTGTGATACATTTTTTATTTATTAAACGTCATAGAAATAGAGCTTTTCTACTCAAAACTCAATGTTTTATCTTCGTAATGTGCTTTTATGTGCAAGTTATTCCCGCAATGCCAATTGGGATTGTGCTAAAGAATGGAGGGCTCGCCTGACATCTAGCGGCGGTATTTGAACTGCGACTACTCTGTCAATTTAGTACTTGAAAATACCGCGCATGCAGAGGCCTGTACTTATCTCGTAGGCAACGTAATAACAGTAAGGTAATTGCACACAATGCGCACTGTGGTGCTATCTCAAATTTCGGACTGACGCTACTAGCGTCTTGTGGCTTGGCACCGAAATTCATCATTGAGTTACATCTCTGTTCTATCCTTTTTGGGCCTGACAGCGGTGATTCATGCGAACTGAGGTCTGTTGTGAAGTTCAAAGTGGTAGTGCAATTGTACTTTAGCAACGGTGGTGATAACGACTCCGCAGACCCCGCGGGGTGGGGGCCTATGGCTTGTGAGGGGCCCATGACTGTTTCTTAATTCAGTAGCTGAAGAGTGATTTTAATTTACATGTTGATAAAGCTACAGAACACAACACAGTATTATTTGTATTACAGATGTTTATTCCAAACTTAGGGCGTCGTAGTGCAGAACTTTTTACATCAATAGGTGTGCGATAGTTATTTCCGAAAGAATGTGGGTTTTCCAACCTGTTCCAATAATAACCATCCGTTGCTGCCACTCACAACAATCAACAAGGCTCTTAAAGTAATTAGCCAGTTCTGAAAACCCAGTAGTCAGCGAAGATGCGATAACAAAGACATCCTCCTTATCTAAACTCTAAATACTAAAGTTTCGAGCCTGTTTATAACTCTCGGCAGTCAGGGTAGCTAAGTAGGCCAACGATGGACGGTTGAGTTGTAAATTATTTGGTCCAAAGAACTAGATTATTTCTTAATATTGTGACGGTCAGCGTGTTTTGGTTACTTTTTTTTTTGTTATTGCTTTACGTCGCACCGACACAGATAGGTCTTATGGCGACGATGGGATAGGAAAGGCCTAGGAATGGGAAGGAAGCGGCCGTGGCCTTAATTAAGGAACAGTCCCAGCATTTGCCTGGTGTGAAAATGGGAAACCACGGAAAACCATCTTCAGGGCTGACGACAGTGGTATTCGAACCCACTATCTCCAAATTACTGCATACTGGCCGCACTTAAGCGACTGCAGCTATCGAGCTCGGTTTGGTTACTATAATTGGAATATACATTTCTTGTGTGTGTGTGTGTATGTGTGTGTATGTGTGTGTGTTCGTACCAGGTAAGTGTATTATTGTAATTCCTTCGCATTTAAAACTAAATTATGTACTACTACTACTACTACTAATAATAATAATAATAATAATAATATACACCCGTGTGGGGATTTACCGGTTACCTCCATCGGGCGCGTCCCATTGGAATTGGGGAAGCTCGCTGGCTCTGCCGCCAGCAGAGTCAGAGAGTAGTAGGGAAACAAAATACCACCGTGAAAAAAAACTGGTCCCTTGCCAGGGTTACGCGAAGACTGGTAAATGACCAGAAGCCAGAAAACATCTTGAGGCAACCTCTAGGGCTAACAACCCTAGTTGTAAAAGGATGGGTACCCGTCCAAAGCAAAGTCAAGTCAAAAAGCATGATGGCACAACATTTCAAGAAACATACCCCAGGGGGTAAATCTTCGGATAAATCCCTCGTCGTGAACGCCACGGCGCACGAGTCTCGTTCGGATTCTGGGGGAGACTCGACATCATGCAAGAGACGAGTCGGAGCGTCTCGGTGTACCCCGAAGAGTCAAAAACTCAGGCCAAAATCTAAAACCTTTCTAGCAACTTTCAACATAAATTCACTTACACAAACTGGCAAGCTGAAAACCCTCACCAAAGCTCTTCACGAAAATCAGATATCCATAATGGCCCTACAGGAAACAAGGTACCCAGATGAAGAGATTTTTGAATCCGAAGGCTACCGATTTTTCAAGAGCAAAGCTCAAAGAGGAATCCTCAATGGAGCTGTGATGCTTGGAACCGCGTTTGCTGTTAGAACCAAGATCCTTAAATCGGTTGCAAATTTCGAACCTGTGAATGACAGATTGTCTATACTCACAATTAAATGCGCGAACAAAATCTACGCCCTAGTTAACGCACATGCTCCTACAAACGATAAGAACAAGTCTGATCCAGACGAAGTTGATAATTTCTGGGACCTACTGGATGAAAAATTAAACAAAATCCCCAAACACCATGTCAAGCTTCTTTTGGGTGACTTCAATGCCCAACTAGGTCGTGAACAGAAGTACAAGAGAGTTATAGGAAATTACCCTGCTCACAAAAGAACCAATCCCAACGGCAAAAGACTGGTGTCCATTTGCGAAAATCACAACCTGCAGGTCATGTCGACCCACTTTCGCCATCTACCCAGAAAGCAAATGACTTGGCGTTCTCCCGTCCAAGCTCTCGGAGAGTTCCAAATTGATCATGTTGTAATCTCCAGGAGAAACAGCCCCGAGATTATGAATGTCAAGGTAAAGAAAGGCATCAATGTGGCCTCAGATCACTATATGTCTCTTATCAAATTCAAACCAATTCCCGCAAACACAAGGAAGACAACCAAACAGATCACACGCTTCGACAATGATAAACTTCGGCAAAGTGTCGAGGAGTTCCAGGAGAAGGCTACACCAAATGACACTGAATTTAACAACGCCAAAAGTCTCCTTGTTGAGGCCGCCAAAGACGTTGCAGAAGAGAAGCAAAAAGCATGCTTGGTGGAATGGTACCTGCGAATCAGTCCTCCAAGAAAGACTCAATGCGTGGAAACAGTACTACTCTACGAAATCAGAAAATGATTGGGAAACCTACAAAACCCAACGTGCCCAAGCAGCTAGGGTGTTCAGAACTGAGAAACGTAAATACGAAAAATCTCTCATTGAAAAGATAGAACAAAACTTTAGGAAGAATGAAAGCAGAGAGTACTACAGAGCCTTCAAACGCAAACTCACTGGCTATAAACCACCATCTCTATGCTTTGAGCGAAAGGGCGGCACACTGGCGACGTCAAATGAAGAAAATTGCAGCATTCTGGCAGATTACTTCAAGAATTTACTTAATTGCTCTAAACCTCAAAGCGCCATTGAGACCAAGGAACCCTTACTCAGGTACCCAGATTCCAGACCACCCGACAGAGATGAAATCAAGCGCCACATTGCCCGTCTCAAAAATAACAAAGCGCCGGGGGGAGTCTCAGTAGTAGCAGAACTATGGAAATATGCCCCAGAGGAATCACTTGATATCTTGCAAAAGCAAATAGAAGAAATTTGGAACAAGGAGACCCTACCCGAAGATTGGAAAATAGCTTTGATCCATCCATTACACAAAAAAGGCAGCATGAAGAACATCAACAACTACAGAGGAATATCTTTGCTACCCGTGACTTACAAAATTCTATCACTTGCCATCCTGGAGCGTTTGGAAGCACAAGTCGAACATCAAATAGGTGAATACCAAGGAGGGTTCAGAAAAGGTCGCTCAACAGCTGAACAGATCCAAAATCTCAAAACGATCATCAGATATTGTACACTAAGGTCCAAGCAGTATGTGTCTGTCTTTGTAAACTTTAAGAAAGCGTACGACTCCACTGACCGGGAAGTCCTGCTAAACATCTTAAATGAATTTGGAGTTGATTTGAAACTGCTGGCATTAATTAGAGCCACCCTGACCGATACAAAATCCAAGGTGAAGTTCCACGGATGTCTCTCGCATTCCTTTGACATCAAAACAGGAGTCCGACAAGGTGATGGGCTATCCCCGATACTCTTCAACTGTGTTCTTGAAAAGATCATCAGAACCTGGCGGGTGAGATTACAGGAAACCAACTACAGTCCATTGAGAATAGGAACCAAATACAAGGGGATCGCAACAGACTGCTTAGCATTTGCCGATGATATTGCTGTTCTCTCAAACGACATAGAAACCGCTAGAGCTCAAGTTGAAATTTTAAAGGAAATTGCCGAACAAACTGGTTTGCAGATATCGTTTGAGAAAACAGAAGTAATGACTAACATCAAAGAGGCTCCACCAAAACTCCATACAAAATACGGGGACATCACCCGAGTAGACAAATTCAAATACCTGGGTGAGATCATCATGAAAAATGGACTGGACAAAGAAGCACTTCAGGAGCGAGTACGCAAACTGGAAATAGCCTACCAAACATCCCGCACAATCTACAATAAAAAATGCCTTTCCCAAAACACCAAGATACGTCACTATGAAACAGTTCTGAAGCCAGTAGTTCTATATGCAACCGAAACCCTGTCTCTAAATGCCAACAAAGGACTCCTTGAAGAACTGGAGAAAAGAGAACGCAAAATTGTGAGAGGAATCTTGGGATCAAAGTACAGAAATGGAATCCATCAAAAGAGATCCAACAAGGAAGTCTACAGCAAAATAGAGAAAATTACCGACACAATCAGAAAAAGACGGGCACGATTTTACGGTCATCTGAAAAGAATAGACGGAAGAAAGTTAACTAAAGAAATCTTTCACTTTTTTGATTCAAACCCCAAAACCACAATTCCCTGGTTTAGAAATACCAAAGAAGACCTGCAAATGCTACATATCTCAGCTGAAGACGCCCTTAACAGAGATCTCTTCCGCAAGAAAATATTGACGAACGGGCTAAACCGAGACGAGCAGCCGAAGAGAAGACACGGTGCCCCTTGGACAGAGGAGCGTAAGCAGGCCCACTCACAAAGAATGAGGGAAATTTGGGCTCTAAAGAAGGCCAAGTTCAGTGTCAAATGCAACAAGACTTAACGTGGTCCTTGATGGCCCCAGCGAATTATATATATATAATATATATACATTATATTATTAATATTAATTATATTATTATAATCATTGCGTCGTCGTTGTTGTACTACGAAATAAACTTGTAACTTTTCTTATCAGGAAACAAGGGGCCCATTTTCAATTATTTGTGGGTTGAGGGACCCAGCTTCTTAGCGCCGCTACTGTAGCTTTAGTTACATATTTACTGTAAGTACTGCATAATGAACATACATCTGTTTCAGAGAGCTCGTACTGTCTTATCACGACTAATGTTTGTAGCTTAGTGTAGTACGTGCCGTACCTACAAGCTGCCGCGACTTCTCGTGAGACGCAGATAGTTATGGAGCGCATTCGAACGAAGTTAGGTTTTGCAGGAAATATTAGATTAGGAAATGAAGTCTTAAAGAAAGTAAATAATATTGTTACTTGGGTAGTAAAATAACTAACGATGGCACAAGCAAGCAGGGCAAAAGATACAGACTAGCACAAGCAAGAAAGGCCTTTCTTAAGAAAATAAATTTGCTCACTTCGAACAATGATATAGGAATTAGAAAGATGTTTTTGAAGACGTTCGTCTGAAGCGTGGCACTGTGCGGAAGTGAAACATGGACGGTAACTAGCTCAAAAATGTGCTGAAGGTGAGATCAGTAGATCGAATCACGAATGAAGAGATACTGAATCGATTGGTGAGGGGAGATCGATTCGGCTAAATTTGACGAGAAGAAGTGATAGAATGATAGGACAGATTTTAAGACAACCAGGACTTGTTCAGCTGGTTTTTGAAGAAAGCGTAGGTAGTAAGATTTAAGGGTAGACCGATGTATGAATATGACAAGCAGATTTGAGCAGTGATGTAGGATGCAGTAGTTACGTAGAAATGAAAAGGTTAGCACAGGATAGAGTAGCGTGAAGAGGGTCATGGCCTAGGCTAGGACCAGGTTTTGTTGATATTTCTTCTATTTCTCGGCCTTGTGAATAGCGAAAGCAACACTAGTGTGCTATTCACAATCGTAAGAGAATGGAAATGTGGATCCAGGAACCATGGGCATTACGATACAGACGTCAGGAACTACTTATACCAGACACATCAAGGATAGAGTGGCTGCGGCCGTAATAGCAATGAATGACATCTTGATCATACGCAAACTTTCGGTTGAAGTCGCTATGAAATTGTTCCATGCAAAAATATCTCCGATAATAACGTACGGACTAGAATTGATGTGGGAACATCTCACTAAAGGAAATATTCGAGACAATGAAAGTGTAAAAGCAATCTACATTAAAAAGGTATTATGTTTGTCCAAATTCACTCCTTCAGGACTATGTTACGAGCTGACAAGAGAACTCTTCTATACAGAAGAACTACTGTACGTCACAAACTAATATTGCCGTCTACAGATGTATTCAACCAGTTACAAACAGAGCTGCAAACCAAGAAGGGAGATATATGGGAAACGTTTTACACCACAGAGGCTATGACCAGTACGGATTGGATGAAGGCAAACTATGAACTCAGTCACATAGTGACTACTGTAGATTAGCAACACACGGTTTTCATCATCGTGTGTGTGCTAACAAAACTGTTCACACCCCGAGAAAGGAATGTATACACTGACTGACAGAGCAAATGCAACACCAAGAAGGAGTGGTTCGAAAGGGATGAAAGTTGGGGAAAAAACAGAGACGGCACGGACGAATAATTGATGTTTATTTCAAACCGATATGCAGGTTACACAATGCGCACGGCATCGACTCATTAGGATGTAGGACCACCGCGAGCGGCGATGCACGCAGAAACACGTCGACGTACAGAGTCAATAAGAGTGCGGATGGTGTCCTGAGGGATGGTTCTCCATTCTCTGTCAACCATTTGCCACAGTTGGTCGTCCGTACGAGGCTGGGGCAGAGTTTGCAAACGGCGTCCAATGAGATCCCACACGTGTTCGATTGGTGAGAGATTCGGAGAGTACGCTGGCCACGGAAGCATCTGTACACCTCGTAGAGCCTGTTGGGAGATGCGAGCAGTGTGTGGGCGGGCATTATCCTGCTGAAACAGAGCATTGGGCAGCCCCTGAAGGTACGGGAGTGCCACCGGCCGCAGCACATGCTGCACGTAGCGGTGGGCATTTAACGTGCCTTGAATACGCACTAGAGGTGACGTGGAATCATACCCAATAGCGCCCCAAACCATGATGCCGCGTTGTCTAGCGGTAGGGCGCTCCACAGTTACTGCCGGATTTGACCTTTCTCCACGCCGACGCCACACTCGTCTGCGGTGACTATCACTGACAGAACAGAAGCGTGACTCATCGGAGAACACGACGTTCCGCTATTCCCTCATCCAAGTCGCTCTAGCCCGGCACCATGCCAGGCGTGCACGTCTATGCTGTGGAGTCAATGGTAGTCTTCTGAGCGGACGCCGGGAGTGCAGGCCTCCTTCAACCAATCGACGGGAAATTGTTCTGGTCGATATTGGAACAGCCAGGCTGTCTTGCACATGCTGAAGAATGGCGGTTGACGTGGCGTGCGGGGCTGCCACCGCTTGGCGGCGGATGCGCCGATCCTCGCGTGCTGACGTCACTCGGGCTGCGCCTGGACCCCTCGCACGTGCCACATGTCCCTGCGCCAACCATCTTCGCCACAGGCGCTGCACCGTGGACACATCCCTATGGGTATCGGCTGCGATTTGACGAAGCGACCAACCTGCCCTTCTCAGCCCGATCACCATACCCCTCGTAAAGTCGTCTGTCTGCTGGAAATGCCTCCGTTGACGGCGGCCTGGCATTCTTAGCTATACACGTGTCCTGTGGCACACGACAACACGTTCTACAATGACTGTCGGCTGAGAAATCACGGTACGAAGTGGGCCATTCGCCAACGCCGTGTCCCATTTATCGTTCGCTACGTGCGCAGCACAGCGGCGCATTTCACATCATGAGCATACCTCAGTGACGTCAGTCTACCCTGCAATTGGCATAAAGTTCTGACCACTCCTTCTTGGTGTTGCATTTGCTCTGTCAGTCAGTGTATGTGTACTGTCCGAGAAGACTTGCGACTTATATCATGTTGTGACGTGTACTAAAAGACAGATGGGACTAACCAAATTCTGTTTGATGTACTGTAATTAGTCATGTAAACATATTTTAATGGCCATTGGCTTCAGTAAAATCTTTATGATAAGTATCTCGGAAGACTAACGCTGTCGTTGAGTTTAAAATATATTTAAACAGAATCTCTTACACATTTCGAAAGCAACATTTCGGTGCTATTCACAATCATTATCGTGATAAGGTTATGGAAATGTAGATCCAACAGGGCTGAGTGGCTCAGACGTTTGAGGCGCTGGCTTTCTGACACCAACTTGGCAGGTTCGATCCTGGCTCAGTTCGGTGGTATTTGAAGGTGCTCAAATATGTCAGCCTCGTGTCGGTAGATTTACTGGCACGTAAAATAACTCCTGCAGGACAAAATTACGGCACATCTCGGTGACTCCGAAAAGTAGTAGTTAGTGAGATGTAAAAACAATACCTAACATTAATATTAGTTATGTGGACCCAGTAATCATGAGAGTATTTCGGCAGATTAACGCTATCTATGAGTTTTAAAATATTTTTAGCGCTGTTCAAAGCCATTATGCTGAGAATATGGAGATGTGGGTCCAGAAACAATAAGTATCTCGGTAGATTAACGCTAGTTATGAGTTCAAAATATTTAAACAGAGTCTCCCCTTGGCGTTTCCTACACTAACGCACATGCCTACTTCGAACATCAGGCCTGTATTCTACAACCCTTGAGCTGACGTTGCCATGGTTACGGCCGGTCATTTCTACATCTGATTCCTATAGCAGGGGTAGTGTGTTGCCAATATCTCAAAAATGGTTGATTTTAGGACCGTAAAACGTGTTTATTTCTTCGCGTCGAGAGGCTTAAAGTGAGCTTTACCTCGTCCCTGTACGACAAATTCGAGATTTCACTTGTATAGCCTGTGATAATGTGCCAAGGGGTCTAAATCTAAGTAATGAACAGGGCTGTCCAAATTTCTTGTAGACAGTGTTACCTACAGGGTCCAAAAAAGTAAGTATGCAAAATTTTGTACAGATTGGTGAAACAGTATAGATTTGTATATGGAACATACAGAAGGACGGATTTGCTGCTTTATAAGCATAGATAGATAGATAGATAGATAGATAGATAGATAGATAGATAGATAGATAGATAGATAGATAGATACAGGAAACACCCGATTCTGTCTTGAGAGCTGTTCTGAATATCCTTGTGATGTTGCGAACAGTCAACTCTACAGCCGTCATGCAGAGTTTTAATGATTATTGCTTGAAGCTCTGGCCCTCAGGTATACTGTACAAGAAACTATGACAAGTTGTTACTGACTTCGCAGCATCCTTGGCCTCAGCATTTGGATGGTTGAAACCTCTATATCCCAGTCGCCATCGTGTAACCTGTGTTGCTCATACATAGTCTATGCGAAGCAGTCATACAGTAAATTCCTTCATATCCGAACTCAAGAAGTCGCTGATTAAGGCTCCCAATATAACACACCGTTACAGAGAGATCACAGGCTTGCTACCTGGCGAGTTGGCTGTGCGGTTAGGGGCGCGCGGCTGTGAGCTTGCATCCGGGAGATAGTGGGTTCGAATCCCACTGTCGGCAGCCCTGAAGATGGTTTTCCGTGGTTTCCCATTTTCACACCAGCTAAATGCTGGGGGCTATACCTTAATTAAGGCCACGGCCGCTTCCTTCCAATTCCTAGGCCTTCCCTATCCCATCGTTGCCATAAGACCTATCTGTGTCGGTGCGACGTAAAGCCACTAGCAACAGGCTTGCTACTGCCCAAGTTTCTCATTATAAACAGATGCGGACCGTGGATTTCGTGTGCTGTTTTCCTAAGTGAGAATGTTAACAAGATTATAAAGAGTTTCTGTTGTGCTTGAACTATTACGAATCTTCAGCGTAACAAAGGCAAAGGCTTTATAGAGGAATCCTAATTAGGAAACTGAACTGTATACAGTACACTCGTTGAAATTTTTGCCGGGTGCCATTGTGAGGCTTGAAGAGGAGACATTGTCCAAGGAAACCCAGTGGAGTAAGGTAAAAGAAGTGAACAGAATGTTGGATGGATTTGCTAAAGACAAACTGAAGCAAAGTTTATCGAAAAATCCAGACATTAAAGAACTAATAAAGTATGCTGATTTAGAGTTCAGGATAGAAACTTAATTTTCACACTGGTTTCAGTTGATGTTGAGCGGTCAATTTCTGTTTATAAAGAGGATTTGCTAAGAGGCAGAATATGACTTTTAAATAATATTGAAATGTTGAACGTGATCAAATACAACTTTTTCCGTATGTTCCTAAGTGGTAAATATAGGATTGTGTGTGTTATATGTATCCATGAATGTCATGAAGTGTGATTTCAATGGAAATAGCGCTCTTTGAGGGAGTAAGTTTTTTCAAGTCGGTGTTCCGCTTTCAGTCTTTTTTTAAATGAAAAAAAAAATCCCTTTAAAATATGGTCTCAACGTATTAGCAAGGAATCTCCAACTTTGAGCCAAAATGCACTGGACATCTTAACTTCTTTCGTAACAATTTACGCGAGACAGGCTTTTATGCTTTTGATGCAATTATCGATGTCAAAGTGTCGTTCAAGACTAAATACTGAAAAAGAACTGCCCTTCGTCCTTTCTGATATTGCACCAGTTTTTGATAAACTATGTCGAGAAAAAACAAGCCCATCCGTCGCAATGAGGGAGAGGGACCTGACAGTAGTTTCTCTTGTCGGATGGGGGTTCAGAAGTACAATGTTTTAGAGCCACTAACGTAAGGCGTGGCTCTAGGATTCACTTAGCTTACATTGGAAATGATGAACAAGTTAAGTCCTGGGGGATAAAGGCGACCAGGCATAAGGGTAAACATTCGAGGATACGAACAGAGGAAGACTTTACATAGCACTCCTCCAGGGCTTGTTTCGTCTATCACACCAATATAAGATTTTCATTAGTGTATTCCAGTCGCTGGAGCCACCCAGATTTAGTTTTGGTTTTGGCTGGCCGGATGCCCTTCCTGACGCCACGTGAATTTGAGGTGAAACTCTGAACACAAGATCGATCGAAATTCGAACCTCAGCACGCCACACAACATGCAGTACTAAATATTACGTTTTAATAAAGAAGTATGTTACAATTCATTTTTGGCCATATTTTCTACAAATTTCATTTGGTTAAAGTGGAGTCTCTGTGTCTCATGCGGCAGCACGCTGGTCTCTCACCGCTGAGTTCCGTGATACACTCCATGTGAGATTTGTGCTGGACAAAGCGGAAGAATGACAGGCTTTTCTCCGAAACTCCGGTTTTCCCTGCCATCCTTCATTCCAGCAAAACTCTCCAGTATCATTTAATTTCATCTGTCGGTCATTAATCATTGCCCCAGAGGATTGCGACAGGGTTCGGAAGCCGGCACAGTTCCTATCCTTGCCGCGAGATGGGGGTTACATTCATTCGATTGGGAACAGGTTGCGGATTTTCATTTAAATTAAGTCAAAGCAAAACTATATTTTATTCTTAAAATTGACCTGATTTTAAAATGTAATTTTCGGTAATTTAGCAAAATAAAATTATGAAACATTCAGATTTATATGTAATGCAATCTAATACCTAAAGTATGTCAAAGGAGGAGGTTTCATGATTATTTATCATTATTTATGATTATTCTTGAGGTCGGCTGTTGCAGAGTTGGCTTCGCTGCACTCCGACCGAACAACCGAGCAGAGGAGGGGTGGCGTAACTTGGCTGTGTGCCGCTGCATTCGAGAGACGAAGAGGAGCTGGTCTCCACCATCGGCTGTCTTGAGAGAATGGTTTTCCGTGGTTTTCCATTTTTCTGCACTAAGGCGAATGCCGGGACAGTTCCTAGTATAGGCCACGGCCGCCAACCCTTTCACCTTCTCCGATACAAATCTCCCGACCTGAGAGACGGCGTCACCGTTTAAGAGGCCCACCTCCCCCTTCAACGGAAGAATGAAAATATTTTAGTAGTAGTAGGTCATTTTTGAAGGAAATTAACCGATGACACACTAGAAAATAGAAAATAATAGGCACGACCTTAACTGACACACTAGTCGGAAAAGGTTTGCCATCCTTGCCCTATAACATCCATGTAGTATGCTTTCTGTTTCCTATTCCAACTGTCACGGTTTAGGAAGAACAAGATCCAGTCTTTATAACAACATAAAATTAATCACAGGCAGTTGGAAGGCCACGGTCGGAAACAAAATGGACCTTGTACACCAATGCGTGAATCGTTGAAGTTAACAGGAAGAGAGGAAGTCATGGGCAAGTCATTGCTTGCCAGAATGTTATTTCGAGGGCCTGACCAAGCAATACATCTGACGGAAGAAGAATTCCCATGTCAGGCTGCCAAAAAGTGTAGTGTGGCTCTCCCTCTTGCAACACTACATGTGATAAGTGTTCAGTGCTGCTTCAGGAATAATGTACAGTAATGGCAAGGATTTTTTTTTTAACAAGTCGGACTTGTGGGGTAACGGACTCACCGGAGAACTGTCAGCGTCATTACCAAGTGTCCCCCTCACAATGAAGATATTATATTATATTATATTATATTATATTATATTATATTATATTATATTATATTATATTATATTATATTATATTAAAGTACCTTCAGATTGGATAAAAGCAGTAATTGCACCTATCTATAAGCAAGGGAACAGGAAAAATTGCAAGAACTATCGAGGTATCTCATTGATTAGTATACCAGGCAAAGTATTCACTGGTATCTTGGGAAGGAGGGTCCGATCAGTGATTGAGAGGAACTTGGATGAAAACCGGTGTGGTTTCAGACCACAAAGGGGCTGTCAGGATCAGATTTTCAGTATGTGACAGGTAACTGAAAAATGCTACGAGAGGAATGTTTCGTAGATCTAGAGAAAGCATATGACAGGCTACCGAGGGAAAAGATGTTCACCATACTGGGCGACTATGGGATTAAGGGTAGATTATTAAAATTATTCAAAAGCATTTATGTTGACAATGGGGGGTGCAGTGAGAATTGGTGGTAGAATGAGTTCTTCGTCCAAGGTACTTACAGGGGTTAGACAAGGCTGTAGTCTTTCACTTTTGTTGTTAGTAGTTTACATGGATCATCTGCTGATAGGTATACAGTGGAAGGGATGATAAGTGAGATTGAATCAAGGTGTAGTTAAGCTAATGCAGTGAGCTCGCAGTTGCGATCAACAGTATTCTTTAAGAAGGAAGTAGGCTCCCGGACAAAACTATAGGCCCTATGAAAATATTATTTGAGCACCACTGTCGGCAGTCCTGAAGATGCTTTTCCGTGGTTTCCCATTTTCACACCAGGCAAATGCTGAGACTGTACCGTGATTAAGACCACGGCCGCTTCCTTCCAACTCCTAGGCCTTTCCTGTTTCATCGTCGCCATAAGACCTATCTGTGTCGGTGCGACGTAAAGCCACTAGCAAAAATATGTATGTATGTTTAGTCCTCAGCCCGAAAGCTGGTTGGATCCTCAACAGTTCCGCCATCAGCTGTCATAGATGGCTTAGGCATCACTGAAGAGGCGTACTAGGGAAATGAGGAGTGAGGTAGTTTCCCGTTGCTTTCCTCACCGAGCCAGAAGTTGCTGTTGCATATCAGTCTGCCAAGCCCACTGAAATGCATGCACCAACCGACCCTATGAACAATATTTTCACACCATTCATAGCAGGGACTGGCTGCAAGCAAAAATATAATAATAATAATAATAATAATAATAATGTTATTGTCTTTACGTCCCACTCATTACTTTTACGGTTTTCGGAGACGCCGAAGTGCCGAAACTTAGTCCCGCAGGAGTTCTTTTACGTGCCAATAAATCTACCGACATGAGGCTGACGTATTGAGCACCTTCAAATACCACCGGCCTGAGCCAGGATCGAACCTGCCAGGTTGGGGTCAGAAGATCAGTGCTTCAACTGTCTGAGACACTCAGCCCGTCTAAAATTATTTCTCCCCTACGGGGTTTAGATGCCGATTGACTCTCCAAATCGCAATATTCTTTCTTCGGAATCCGTTTCAGGAACGAAATTAACATAGTACATGAATATTGGCCTTTTATGTCCTAGATGTTAAATAACAATATTTTAAAACATTCTACCCCTAAGAAAACATTCCTCCATTACTGTTCGATATACGAAGTCAAAATTTCACATGTTGGTCGCTTTTACTTCCTAGATAAAATGATTGTAACATTCCAATTTTATGGAGTTCAAATGAGTGTTATATGAAAATATAAGTCATTATTCCTCCGAATTCGTTCGACCTACGATCTGAGGCTGTATTTACAGGATCAACCGACAGCGGACTCCCGAAAATGTAAAACTTTGAAAGATAACTTTCATTTTAAAACCGTAACAAAGCACGGGTATCCTGGAGGCATTTGTTCTGACATTTGTTCCTAGGTCTTGCGTTTCGACGCTTTAACCCTTTACATCATTGATTTCAACGTGATATCATAGCGTAACGGTTCAAGCTACAGAGCTGAAACTTGTGACATTGTGATCATCTCCCCAAGATATATCACGTGCGTTAATTTGGTGCATCAGTTGCCTTCCAACCTGTCTGTGATATTAATGTAGTAAACTTATACTAAAGAGAGTAATGAAGTTTTTGTAATTTGCAAGTTGTATTTCATTAGGATGACATTTCGGTCGTTAATATTTGTGGATAAAATAATAGTATTTTAAGAAACCACCTTAGGTGATTTGCCTTAATATTCAATAGACTTCTATATATTTTTCTCTGTTACACAATATTAGTTGGCATTAAGTATACTTTGTCTTTTTTTTTTGCGATGGGCTTTACGTAGCACCGACACAGATAGGTCTTATGGCGACGATGGGATAGGAAAGGCCTAGGAGTTGGAAGGAACCGGCCGTGGCCTTAATTAAGGTACAGCCCCAGCATTTGCCTGGTGTGAAAATGGGAAACCACGGAAAACCATTTTCAGGGCTGCCGATAGTGGGATTCGAACCTACTATCTCCCGGATGCAAGCTCACAGCCGCGCGCCTCTACGCGCACGGCCAACTCGCCCGGTACTTTGTCTTTTAGGCAACCTCTAAATTGAGGGAGTGTTACTATGTAATAAATATATATTACCTGTCATATGCAACTTACGCCTTTTGTCACATCTGACTACCATTGGTTATTTCGTGATATCTTTGGTAATTCCGTGATAGTACCTTAGTAAGTTCGTGATAGCTTAAATAAGTCTATTAAAATAACATTAACACCATTATTTAATCTATAAAATTAAAACATCCCTTATTTTATCAAACAACCACTGCAAAAACGTGAATAAATACAATTTCCATGGGGGAGTGGGGAGGGAATTAACGACTATTACACCTTTAGTGGGCTTGACTAGGAGACCCAAGCATAACAATGCATCAGTGTAACCTGACGAACACCTACGAATGATACTATATCGAAGAGCGGCCCGAATCGCCAACACGGTCTTCGAATCGCACTCTTCCTATTCGTACTTTCTGGGCAAGTCACGGCATACTCGAGCACTTGAAGGGTGGCGACGTTCGAAGAAAAGAAAAAGAAATTTAAAAAATACTTAAGATGGAGTCTTATCCAATGTGAAAGTAGGATTTTTGGGTTCAACTATTTACTGAATACTGCTCAGCACTGCTAGAAATGACAAGAATCATGTAATGGGGTCACGAATATCAATTTATTCCTGAACTGCGACATAAGAAGAAAAGGTACTATCACAATAGAAATCTCCACACAAAGAGAAAAAACAGTACGCGAAATAAATTGACTCGCCTGAAGGGCATTCATTGAGCTCAACTCACCATAATTATAATTTTTTTTTTTAATTTCGTGTGGCTGTTTCTAGCCGAGTGCAGTCCTTGGACGGCAGGACCCTCCGATGAGGGTAGGTGGCATCTGCCATATGTAGGTAACTGCGTGTTATTGTGGTGGAGGATAGTGTTATGTGTGGTGTGTGAGTTGCAGGGATGTTGGGGACAGCACAAACACCCAGTCCCCGGACCACTGGAATTAACCAATGAAGGTTAAAATCCCCGACCCAGCCGGGAATCGACCCTCTGAACCGAAGGCCAGTACGCTGACCATTCAGCCAACGAGTCGGACAACTCATCATAGACTTCACCTGACGATGAAGTATAATCGAAATCTGGCAATTAAGCATCGTCGATCTTTCTGTCCGTAATTGCCCATTCTTCCGGTCGATCACCATCATATAATTTGAGAAGATGTTTCCTACATAATACGCTCTATTCTTAGCACGTAATTAATCAGTCCCTACGCTACAAAAGTAACACTTGAGAAAAAGATTTACATAAACGAAAATAACATGGCACGCCGCTCTGCACTTAGGAAAGAAAGAACGAGTTTTTCTTCTATTGTGCTCGGCTAGGTCAGTGGGACGATCCTTCCTACTCAATAGCTGGATGGACCCTAACCTTTCATAATTACAGCGTCTAGTTCTCCTCCAAGGATACACTTATTATTGCCCCATTTCATTTACTTCATATCACCGCAGAGTTCCCAAGGAATATTATCCATTTACTCTCTATTCTCTCATTCTTCACGTCGATTACCTTGGGGCATTATAACATTCGAAATCTTCATTTCACATCTCATCGAAGACCCTCTTCGGTGTTCGGCCTTCTCATTACTTCTCATATCGCGTATCCTAGCTCCTTGGGCATAGGGCTATCATTATTCCTTTCTGAACCCTTCATGTTTTTCTTCGCTCACCGTAAACATTCTGACCACTCTCTCAAGCCCCCGGTACCACAGCACTTCACACTGGTTTCGCACAAAAAAGAACACTCCAGGCAGATTCTAGTAAAAAATAAAAAATCAAGGGAAATTCGCATATTGTCCCTAACATTATCTACCTAAATAACACAAGTGTGTATCGATCTCAGTCAGAAATCTTCACTCTTGATGTCCATGCTTTAATACTAATGTACGTGTCAGCTAGGCATGCATTGTCTAAATGACCCATGAGCTACCGGCTGTCTATCTTCCCACGACAATCATATTGAACATTAATAGGAACTTCTTGGGCATGGTAACCCTCTTTCATCACTCACTATTGTTTCCATCCCGCTTCGGGAAAGCTCAAAATGCTATTCTACCCCTGTTTCCCATACTCACTAACATATTACTACTTACTAACAAATACTTAGGCCTATAGCATGATTTGACGAGAAGGTGTGACATGACAAGTTCGGTCACCTTCAAAACCTACAAAAGATAGACTATACTATAGAAATTTCCTTTATAACAAACCTTGTTATTCTAAACTTTCAACAGTTTTTTCTTGCAATAATTTTTCACAAGCAACGTAACAAGGGCTTACAGACCTATTTCAAATTACTTTATAACATCGTATTTCAATTTGAATTTTGAAACATTTAGAAGTGGAATCAATACTTTAATTGAAGCCCGCCCCAGTCTAAGTACTACATACTCGTGAAAACATCCTGAGTAGTTTTTAGATGAAGTTGTAACAAGTAAATCGAAAGACACGATTGACTTTTTCCGCTGTCATTTCCATCTTGTCTGAAAAAATTATAAAAAGGTATAAAAGCTTCCTGAAGTCAGACTGGCATGTATTATGACTTAACTTCCCGAAGTACTAAAATGCAGAGTTTGTCTATTGTATAATTTAGCAAAATAAGAGCCCAGCTACATAAATACTGCACAGGGCAAGGATGGCCACTAACTATAAATTATGTTGAATATATCTAGCCTCATGATGACTTATCCGGGTTACCAAACTACCAATGGTGCAACAGTCTTGATGAGCTTTGGTCTCCAGGCGACATCTACTCAGCCTGAAAGCCTGCAGATTACGAGTCAGCGTGACGAATCCTCCTGGCCGTTATTCTTGGTTTTCTGCACCAGGCGTATTGGTTTAATTAAAATCTAAACCTATGTCTTTATCAATGATTAGCTTATCACCTCGTTCACTTCACCTCATTAACTCTTCTGATGAGGTTGACGCCAGGATGGGCATCCGGTCGTAAAAACTCGCTAGACATACTATTAGCTGAATACTTTGAGCGTTGTTTTTTCCACCTTATTAAGCCCTAGCAAAATTTTCTTACTTCAAGTTCCTTCTTATCTCTCTCATAGATCCACACAACACACTTTGTAATATCTATGAAATCAACAACTAAAGAAAATCCCATCAACTTCTGTTGAAATTAAAATACTCTGGAGTGGAGGTACGCTGTCCTCAAAACGTGGTTCTTTAGTGCAGATGAATATCCCACATAAAAAAAAAAAAAAACCCACCAAGTTCGAACCCGCTACACTGAGCATAGGTCTATACTAGTCATCCACTACCTAAATACAATAGAGACACGACAATAACATGGTTTACGCACACTGGTCTGATAAGCTCTAAATCTAGCTCTAAACGCCAATGGTTCCTAACATCGAACGTTGTGTGGTTAAACTGTTCAAAGATTTCACTAAATAAATATACACAGGGTATGTTGATTATGTTCATTTATGGACTTCCTCTGGTTGTTGATTTCATAGATTCTTTTCTTTTTTACAAGTTGCTTTTTTACGTCGCACCGACACAGATATGTCTTATGGCGACGATGGGTCAGGAAAGGGCTAGGAGTGAGAAGGAAGCGGCCGTGGTCTTAATTAAGGTACAGCCCCAGCGTTTGCCTGGTGTGAAAATGGGAAACCACGGAAAACCATCTTCACGGTTGCCGACAGTGGGATTCGAATCCACTATCTCCCGAATACTGGATACTGGTCGCACTTAAGCGACTGCAGCTATCGAGCTCGGTGATTTCATAGATATTACGAAGCGTGCTGCTTATTAAAGTAGTTTAGTATCCTAAGACCTTAATTTGTAAACGGTTTCTTGCAACCTGCTTTAGAACAAAAGTATCCATGTGCGAAAGGTAGCAAATAGTAATATCTATGGTAATAGGACGAAATGTGAGCTGATTCTTTTAATGAGTTTCCCCCTTGCTGCCTACGAAAAACCTCGTTACACACACACACACACACACACACACACACACACACACTCTCTCTCTCTCTCTCTCTCTCTCTCTCTCTCTCTCTCTCTCTCTCTCTCTTCCTCTCTCTCGCCTTTAAAACTGTCATTCACAATCACAAACACAACACTGGCGTGATCACAAGAAAAAACGGACATCCATCCTGAAACTCTTCCGGTCTAAACCACCTTTTTCTCGAGGATTCAGTTGGTATTTTAAGTCATTCAACATTTTAGATGGTATGCAATCTTAAAATAAATTCGGTAATGTGGCAGCTTTAAAGGAATATATTCAAGAAAAACACCAGTAAGTTCAGGTCATAGAGTCTGACTAGCGCATGCTCGCTGGTAAGCAGACACGTCAGTGCCACGTCTACGAGGTTGAGCCGAGCGAACCAGGCTAAATGTATCTGCTCGACATGTGACTGGGCAGGAGCAAGAGGCTGTCAGCTGACGAAACACGCTTTGCATCGTCTATCACCAACTCTCGCGCATTCATAGCACAGATGTCACTTCAGCCGGCTGGTTGGGAACAGGTTTCTACCAAATGTAATGATGACGTCATCGGTTAGGTCATTTGCTATCATTGCTGCTGAGCGTTAAGTGAAGTTTATTTGTTTCCCAAAGCAGGGCATAGTAGTCAATATACCAACGATTAAACCAGGCATGGTCAATATGTTCCCTTGCGTAGAGTGTTTGCAACAAAGACGAAGACAGGACAGTGCTATGTTAAAGTGAAAGCCTGATGGTGCTGCCATCTAGCGGGTATGGAGTGACGACAATTTCAGAAGGCTTTCTCCTTGTAATTTACGGACGTTTATTGCAAAAATGTTTCATTGCAAGAGAGTCAGGGATATGGCGGAAGGGGATCTGAGTATTACAATATTTTAACCGGTCCCGCTGTCAAGGGATACCATGACCCCGTCTCACCCAGAGGCCTCGCGAAGGTTGGTTCGAGGTCCACTCAGCCTGCGTGATTGAGGAACTATCTGACGGTGAGATGGTGACACCGGTCTAGAAAACCGAAAATAACGGCCGAAAGGATTCGTCGCACTGACCATGCGTCACCTCGTAGTCTGCAGGCCTTATGGCTGAAAAGCAGTCACTTGATAGGCCATCGGGGCTCTAGCACTGTGGTCTTCTTTTTTAGTTTACAATTTGCTTTACGTCGCACCGACACAGATAGGTCTTATGGCGACGATGGGATAGGAGAGGCCTAGAAGTGGGATGGAAGTGGCCGTGGCCTTAATTAAGGTACAGCCCCGGCATTTGCCTGGTGTGAAAATGGGAAACCATGGAAAGCCATCTTCAGGACTACCGACAGTGGGGTTCATCTCCCGGATGCAAGCTCACAGCTGCGCACCCCTAACCACACGGCCAACTAACCCGGTTTCATTCATTTTATTCGCTGTAAGTTCAAATGATAATCTCAAAATAACGGTATGGGAATACATACTCATTTCTGCAGTGGTAAAACCAATACTTGCCTTTATCCGGACTGTGCTCTTTCATTTTATAAGAAGTTTTGAAGCTCGTCTCCTTGGCTCAATGTTCAGCTTACTGGCCTTTGATACAGAGGGCCCTGGGTTCGATTCCCGGCCGGGTTGGGATTTTAACTTTGAGTGATTGATTCCTCTAGCTCGGGGGCTTGGTATTCGTGTTCGTCTAACACTGATGTCCATTTACATACAGCGCCTCACAACACTCACGCAATCATAAACATATTCCTTCCAGCAATATACATGCAGGCTACATTTGCCTCTGAACGAGCAAATAGAAACAAATAAACAAACCCCAAACCTCATGGCGCAACAGGCCTGGTGGGCCTATCTAGCGAACGCTGCTCCTCCCGAATGCCTGCAATTTACGGGGCGACGCATGGTAGAGTGACGAATTCTCTTGGCCTTAATTTTTTATTTTCTAGACCTGGTCGCCATCTCACCGTCAGATAGCTCCTCAATTGTAATCAAGTAGGCTGAATGGAGCTTGAATTAACCCTCAGATCCAGGTAAATATCCCTGACCTGGTCGGGATTTTTTACAATCTGCTTTACGTCGCACCGTCACATAGATCTTACGGCAACGATGCGATAGGAAAGAGTTATGCATGGGAATGAAGCGACCGTGGCCTTTTTTAAGGTACAGCCTTGTGTGAAAATGGGAAACCACGGAAAATGATCTTCAGGGCTGCCGACAATGGGATTCGAACCCACTGTCTCCCCAATGTAAGTTGATAGCTACATGACGCAAACAGCGCGGTCGTGAATCGATACCGGGCCTCCGGCTGAGAGGCAGGCACGGTACCCTTAGACCGCGGGTTTGGTGGGAGAAATAAATACAGTAAGTGCATGAAATATAAGTAAATACAGCCGAGTACCAGTCAGTCAGGAATTTTAAAAACGTGTGTATATGTAAATATGCGTATAAACGTTCAAGTCTTTTGGAAAACGAAACGAGCAAATAGAAAGAAATAAACAAACCCCAAACACGAAACCCCAAATCCCAAACCCCAAACGCTTCCTCCCCTCTAGCTATGCCGACGAACCCCTTCTTTCCCTGTATGACCAAGCGAGTTGGCCGTGTGGTTAGGGGCGCGCAGCTGTGAGCTTGCATTTAGGAGACAGTGGGTTCGAACCCCACTGTCGGCAGCCCTGAAGATAGTTTTCAGTGGTTTCCAATTTTCTCACCAGAAAAATGCTGGGGGCTGTACCCTAATTACGGCCACGGTCAATTCCTTTCCCCTCCTAGCCCCCCGCCCCATCGTGACCATAAGACCTATTTGTGTCGGTGCAACGTAAACCTACTTGTAAAAAATAAAGAAATCCCTGTGTGCTGTTTTATTTTTCAGCTCATTTCTCTGAAGGAAGCTCCTATTTACACAGAGGGAGTTGTCCACTAGGAAGCTCAAGTGAACATCAAAGGACTGGGTGAGGGTTGCCACTTTTTCCTTCTTTCCCTGTATCCTTCATAACCTAGGACGTATCAACCTATTCAAGTAAAGAAATAAACCTGTTAGAAAAAGGTCTGAAGTTAAATATTGTCTAGAAGGTCACACAGATAATAACATAAACAACTAATCACGGACGTTGGAATTGCATACGACAATATACCCACACAACATAAAGAAATAATTAAAAACGTGGCAACCAACGAAGCACTAACAATAATCAAACTGGAAAACTCAGGTAATCAAACGAATTTTAAAACTCAAAGCTCGTTACTAAAGAAGCATTAAAAGCGAAAATTTAATAATCACAAAAGCTGATCAAAGGCAACATGAAAAAAGACGAATACGTACAAAATAATAACGAATTCGTCAGCAGTAACGGAATACAGGAGATCAAACGCGATCCAACGAATAAATTTCAAAGCGACATAAAACAAGCATTCAAAAACAAAACAAAAAAAACAGATTTAATCCTCACTAAAGGAAAAAAGGAAACCTTATCATCACTAATCCCAAAATCCCAACACTAAGGGCACTTCCCAAAATACGTAAAGACACATGTCCTATCAAACCAACAGTAAATTTCAAAGACGCACAAAGTTACAAGGTAAATACATTTCTCACCAAAATGTTAAAAGAAAAAAATATAAAAATGAAAAACGATAGGTCAATTAAAAACATACAGTATTAGAACTAACGAACAAATGAAATAAACTGAAAATAACAGAAAGCTCGAGACTGATATCCTTTGGCATAAGCAACACGTACACCAACATACCAATACAGACATCGGTTAAAATTATAGAAAAACACCTAAAAGAACCAATTCAACACGGGAAACTGAAGAAATAATCAATCTGTTAAAAACGATCTTAAATCAAAACACGTTCATGTTTAACAACAAAATATATTTTCAAAAAGAAGGAATAGCCATGGGTTCACCATAGCATTGAGAACAAACTCTTAATCGACCAACACACCAAAGGAACAATGCACTGGAGCAGATACATGGATGACATAATATGCTGAAGATGATGATGATGATGATGATGATGACCAACTGCGCCACTGAGGGAGGTCTGCTATTATTATTACCACATTACCATGAGCTAATAACCACATTATATTTCTTATAATATTATCAGTAGGATGACTCAATTTTCAGTAGCTGAAGGTTCACGAGAATGAGTCACAATGATCTAAATACACAAATAGGAGTCAGTTGAGAGATAAAGTATGAAATGATTTAAGGGGACTGTCACCTGAAATAGCTCCTATTTTAATTATTAACTTGTTCACACCAGGCAAATGCTGGAGCTGTACCTTAATTAAGGCCATGGTCGCTTCTTTCCCACTCCTAGCCCTTTCCTATCCCATCGTCGCCATAAGACTATCTGTTTCGGTGCGATCTAAAGCAGGTTGTAAAAATTATAGCTGTGTGGTCAGGTAACAACACCACAGAGTGTTTCGTAAATAGTTCGAGTGCATGCTGATGAATTTCCGATTCGTTGCATATAAGCTCTGTTCCAAATTTAACACTAACCGTTATTTACAAACTGTCAAATCACAGGGATCGACTACAGAAGTTTGGCCATGAGGCACCTGCAACACGTCAAGACTACCCAAACAAACGTAACTGCGAGCAGATGGTTAGTTTACTGTTGCATAACAGACCTGTGCTTTCCAGAAGCACATGGTGGGAAAACACTTTGCTGTGTATTCCATCGTATAAGCTACGAGTAGTCCGGGTTCATGGCTAAATGTTTAGCATGCTGGCCTTTGGTCACAGGGGTCCCGGGTTCGATTCCCGGCAGGGTCGGGAATTTTAACCATAATTGGTTAATTTGGCTGGCCCGGGGGCTGGGTGTATGTGTCGTCTTCATCATAATTCCATCCTCATCACGACGCGCAGGTCGCCTACGGGAGTCAAATCAAAAGACCTGCATCTGGCGAGCCGAACTTGTCCTCGGACACTCCCGGCACTAAAAACCATACGCCGTTCTTTTTTTTTTTTTAGCTACGAGTATTTTGAACTGTGCCATGGTTTAAATATACGACACTTCGTAGACTCGAACCGTTGCTTATCAATATCTAGCTATGTCTAATATGATTTACGATTCGATTTGATTTGATCTGATTTGATTTGATCCGAAAGAATCACAAGTAGCGGATATATAACTACAACCTAGATAATCTAAAACAGTTAAAGACAACTATTATTCTAGTGGTGGAGATTACATCCATCAATTCTAGAAACTTCGAGCAAATATGGCATTCAACACGTATTCCGTCCTTACTTTTCGTGCAAGAAGAGCAATGTGATTTCGAGAGAAAAGAAGAAAGAGGACATTCTAAAACGTATGGTATAAATATCTCATGCCCTACAAGATAAAAATAATATACATTATTTCGACTTTTACGTATCATGTAAATGTAATTCTGGCGGACACAATCTGCACAGGCCCAATCTTCTCTTGAAAGTTAGGCTCACACCTTGCTACACAACAGTAGAATGAGGATGGTGGGCTTGTGGAACTTCTGTTTATATTTTCAGTATGTGTAAGTTTATACTTCATAGTGTTCTCTTATTGTGCAATAGCAAGGAGCGAAATAGATATGAGGGTCCGTTTCTTATTAAAAAAATGCGTGTTGCCAGATGAAGAATATTCCTATGAAAAGGTTCAAACCTGACGATTAGAAATGTTTATTGCTTGATGAACGAATGCGTGATAACGACGTAACTGAGGAAATCTTTTCGCAGATATGTAATTCTATTCAAAAACAGGAAACAAATGTAATCGTCTACTTTTGATTAGTAAATGATAGTGATCACTGCCGAAATAAATGTTCTTATTGTAAGGAGTTTTCCGATAAATAAGTTACAACGTTTCAATGCACATAATATGAGAAAATTTAAAGATGTAACTTTTAGACAAAAAACTCCAAACTAATGGTTTCTCATCCCGGACGTACTATCGCTGAGGCGACACGACGGAGATGAGGAATAGAAAGTCCATTTTAAACGGGCGGTAAATAAGTTTTTGTTTGTTGGCAATTGTAACTTACACATTACATTTAGATTTACATTACAACACGTATTCCGTCCTTACTTTTTGTGCAAGAAGAAGAATGTGATTTCGAGAGAAAAGAAGAGCACGTTCTAAAACGTGTGGTATAAATAACTCATGCCCTACATCATCATCATCATCATCACCATCTGTTTACCCTCCAGGTTCGGTTGTTCCCTCGGACTCAGCGAGGGATCCCACCTCTACCGCCTCAAGGGCAGTGTCCTGGAGCTTCAGACTCTTGGTCGGGGGATACAACTGGGGAGAATGACCAGTACCTCGCCCAGGCGGCCTCACCTGCTATGCTGAACAGGGGCCTTGTGGAGGGATGGGAAGATTGGAAGGGATAGACAAGGAAGAGGGAAGGAAGCGGCCGTGGCCTTAAGTTAGGTACCATCCCGGCATTCGCCTGGAGGAGAAGTGGGAAACCACGGAAAACCACTTCCAGGATGGCTGAGGTGGGAATCGAACCCACCTCTACTCAGTTGACCTCCCGAGGCTGAGTGGACCCCGTTCCAGCCCTCGTACCACTTTTCAAATTTTCGTGGCAGAGCCGGGAATCGAACCCGGACCTCCGGGGGTGGCAGCTAATCACGCTAACCACTACACCACAGAGGCGGCTCATGCCCTACATGATAAAAATAATATACAGTATTTCGATTTTTCCGTATCATGTAAATTTGCAGATGAAAAGAATATTCCTATGAAAAGGTTCAAACCTGACGATTAGAAATGTTTATTGCTTGATGAACGAATGCGTGATAACGACATAACTGATGAAATCTTTTCGCAGATATGAAATTATATTAAAAAACAGAAAACAAATAGTTTACATTTAGATTCTGTGGTTTCTGTGGATGGTTTATTTACAGATATAGTTGACAATCAGTACTTATATTGCCTATAACTTATTCTGTGATGAGGTCTGCGATGGGTCTGTAACGAGTATTATTTGGACCCAGGATTGGCCTAAATGGCCGAACACTCGAACAAGGATATTATACCAGGCATGTTTGAATAGGAGGTGAGATATCTTTGGAAAAGTCACGCTGAAATGAAATGTCGTATGGCTTTTAGTGCCGGGATATCCCAGGACGGGTTCGGCTCGCCAGATGCAGGTCTTTCTATTTGACTCCCGTAGGCAACCTGCGCGCCGTGCTGAGGATGAAATTATGATGAAGACAACACAGACACCCAGCCCCCGTGCCATTAGAATTAACCAACTAAGGTTAAAATCCCCGACCCGGCCGGGAATCGAACCCGGGACCCTCTGAACCGAAGGCCAGGACGCTGACCGTTCAGCCAACGAGTCGGACAAGTCACGCTGAGCATTACGTTAATGAGCTAACAAGGAGACCACTGACGATAATCATTGTCAGCATTGAGGTTCTCGGAAAGTTTAATTAATTTAATAACTAGGACTGTAGCTTTTAGATTTACGTGACTCTTGATATCATGATCACAATCACGGGACCTCCAGTTTTACATGGAATCAGGACCGCAGAGACGTGACATTTTATTTCAAAAATTCTGTGAGTCTTGGTGAGTAGTAAATGACAACGCCATTCGGCTACCACGTCCCACTTTAAGGAAAGAAGTTCCTTTATAAACTCTCAATTCAGTTCTGGAATTTAAGAGGTTAGCTGGTACTACAACAGGTAGAGTGGGGGAGTGGGGAAAAGGATTAAACTAGTCACTTCATCAGCGCATAAACAGTTGTTATAAACAATACTTTGACGAGTTTTCTCCGCGCTAAGTGGCTTGGACGATAGAAACGCTAGTCTTCTGATTCCAAGCTGGTAGGTTCGATCCTGGGTGCGGTAAAGAACTCGATCTTGCCAGCATGGGCGCCCGCAGGATCTTTTCCAGGGGGGGGGGGCACATTAACAATTTTCTTGAATATAAAAACCAATATAACGTCAGCAACATTAAATTGTTTACAGAAACTTCCAGTTATAACATATGCTAGATGACTGTCAGTAATTTCAGTTTATTAAATAATCTGGTATGATATTAAACAATTGAACATCAACATTTTTAGAATTGCCCCCCCTTGCCCCCCCCCCCTTGCGGGCGCCCATGCTTGCCAGTTTACTTACAGGTGCTCTTTAACACTACTAAACGCATTTTTAAAAATATACGAGCAACAAGTTAAGGTACGAAAGTATTACGTTCACAGACACTTACAAGAAAGATGAAACACTATGTAGGACTTACAGGGGACGTGTCACTCATGTTTACGGGGTGACTGAGAGAGTTATGACGTCATATTCGACGTCGTAGAGTGTGAGAGAGATATGGTTGCCAGAAGTACTTCATCTTATCACCACACCACGAATTAATATCCAAACAAGAATTCCGCATTTTCGAAACTATGTCATGCACTACGCATTGTAGGCCTATTATTAAACAATTTACCGGGAACGGAAAAATGTTCATTGCGTCATACTGAGAGAATTCATACTTTTCCCATCGAAGATATTTCGGACATTGTCAAATTCGCCCAACATTTAAAAAATGCTTGAGATCTAAAAAGACAACGAGATTGCAGAATAATGTTCCAGTACTACATTTAAATCATGTTCATCTGAAGTAGCTTCAACTAGTGATCGGTTGCGACTGGAATCGCGAAGAGTCGATTCCATATGCCTGGGGAATCCGATACCCGATTTCGGAATCGATTCCAGAAACTAGTAGCACCATCTATGATGCAGATACGTAAATATGTGCAGCACGAATGTGTTCTGTAATGTGACTTCGTTTTGTTTTATAACAAGATCACTCCACAAGCAATGCCTGCTCTCATTAAAGTGTCCTAGAGTTACTTTAATGCGACTGTAATTTTATCAGAATATATGATTCTCTGTTTGAAACTAATTAAATTGTATGGATTGTCAATCAGTAAACACTAGTACGGGGATTATGACTTAATATAATACTACTATTTCAACAAAATATAATTATACTAAAGAGACAACCTTAGCTAGTGTTAAGCAGTGATGAAAACAAAAACAGTAATTCTAACCAAACCAAACTCCATGGCGTAAGAGCCCCGTAGGGCCATGGCCTACCAAGTGACCACTGTTCAGCCCGAAGGCCTGCAGATTACGAGGTGTCGTGTGGTCAGCACGACGAATCCTCTCGGCCGTTATACTTGGCTTTCTAGACCGGGCCCGCTATCTCAGCATCAGATAGCTCATGAACTGTAATAACGTAGGCTGAGTAGACCTCGAAACAGCCTTCAGATCCAGGTAAAAATCTCTGACCTGGCCAGGAATCTAACCCGAGGCCTCCGAGTAAGAGGCAGGCACCGCAGGGCCGGCAGTAATTCTAACAGTTTCTCATAATAATATTTATTATTATTATGAAATGTCCATTGCAAATTAAATGTATCGGAAGACAGGTACACTACAAAACAAGTTGTGTACTTATTACAAATGTGACTTAATCCCACAGACTGTATACGTTTATACCAGCGATATTTGAAAACCATATTAGAAGCAGAATAGAGTATAAGCAAAAATAACAACGTCAATTGCTACACCTAGTGTCGAAATGTGTAATGCTATTTCCAGATTACCAGGTTAAATTGTTATTTCATTATTATGTAGCATAATTCATTCATAACAACCAATAAGGCATTTAATTTAAATGGGTGTCATATCATACTATACTGTGTATAAACGAAATAGTAAATATTGCACGTTCGAATTTGCCGCAGTTATACACGGACGACTCAATACTGGTGACGTCATCGCGGAACCGATTTCTTGCATGCGCCATCGAGTGCGGCCTCGCAGTCGTAGGAACCGATTCTCGCGATTCCAGGCGTCACTCGCGAACATTACTGCCTTTAACTGCTAAGTCTTAGAGAGGCCATTCTATACAGAAAGGGTATTTAAGCATGAATGTTAGTCTACTGACGATGTTCACTCGCGTTTAAGCGTATTTATATATTTAACTATTGTACCGGCATTTGAATCTGCAGTCTTGGATGCAGTAGGTAAGTTACTGTCCATTTATCTAGCACGGTGGATTATTTTTCTGCTGTTCATTATCTGATATTTTGTTGCTGTAGAAATGTATTGACAGCTACAATAAACCTGAGTTTGTACGTCTACTGAATGTGTACAGTTAACTGCAGATTATTCTGTAAAATTAACTGGAAGAAATTTACGTTTAATCGTTGGTTATTGTTCCCATGAGTTCAGTCTATTGTAATAGCAGTAAAAAAATCAACGTAAGCGCTAACATTTAAAAATTATTATGATGTTATCAACTTCGATGTGCATATTGTATTTAAACTACGTTCCATTCACCATACTAATATGCACTGAGTTCACTTACCAAGGCTCATAGTAGATTTACTATGTCGAATTAGAAAATGTGTAATGAGAAGTCGTGTTAGCTGAAACCACTTGTACGCATTGGAGCAGCAATATGAGATCGTCAAATCTGCTATCGCCACACAAGTAACTGTTCGAGTCAATGCCACACTGGTGTTAGGCTGAACAGGGCCTTGGAGGTCGAAGACGTGTCTTCACGTAGACAGTATGATGTTTACGTGTTTAGTACAACGTGCAGAGAATGAAGAGGGCAGCATTCACAGCACTTCCTTTCATTCTAGTCGAATATGTTTTTCACGTCTCGATCGTCCGGCTCCATGGTTAAATTGTTAGCGTGCTGGTCTTTGGTCACAGGGTTCCCGGGTTCGATTCCCGACAGGGTCGGGAATTTTAACCATACGGGGGCTGGGTGTATGTGTCATCTTCATCATTATTTCATCTTCATCACGACGTGCAGGTCATCTACGGGAGTCAAATAAAAAAGACCTGCATCTGGCGAACCGAACTTGTCCTTGGACACTCCCAGCACTAAAAGCCATACGCCATTTCATTCTTACGTCTCGATCCAGAGCTTAAGGAAGGAATATACTGTTGCCATTGATGCTTTCACGGCCCGTACTTATAGACATGATATAGGATTTTGGGCTTATGCCGTTCAATAAAATAAGGTGAAATTCTTTACGTTTCGCAGAGAACTTTGCTCTGTGTCATCAGAAGAAAATATCATCTGTCCATGAGAAAGGCTTCTCAAACAATGAAGTTTTAATTTAGACGTTATAATAGAAGTGGAAATGGTACGTTCATTCGTCACCAGATGGCTCCCCGGACGTGGTACAGCGCTAGCTTTCGAAACGGAAGCTGACGAAACCATCAGAATCAGTCTGAGAGGGTCACATAACATAACAGGTGTACGCAACATATGACATTGACACAAGCCCGGAATGAAACATCTGGCATCGTCGCCATAAGACCTATCTGTGTCGGTGCGACGTAAAGCAACTAGCTAAAAAAAAAAAGAAAAGCATCTGGCGATGAGGAATGTACGAATTTGGAAAACATCGAAACGAAATAACAATAGTGAAGGGACAGGGAAGGGAACTATCTACGTAAATCCTTAATGACTGTCAACCAGGTATTACTTAATTGATAGCCAATTCTATATTTGAGATACTTGGAGCCAGTCATTTAATCTAATGCTGCTTTGTACACCACATTCGTCGTTCTTTTACCTTGAGCACAAAGAAGAGTGATTTACTGCCACGAACACGAGAGCATGCGACGTACAGTTGGCCGTGTGAGAAGAACCTGCGGTCAAGTCCTGCAACTTTCGCTGATCTTTTCAGAGAGGCATTAACTTCATCTGCTCTGGTTCTGTTGGTGACAACAGGCGAAGTCTGATGAAAATCACCAGGGAAGAGGACTATTACTCCACCAAATATACGTACCAGTTGTGAATATCTCGAAGCGTCCTGTCAACTGCCTCTATATATTTTATGTTTGCCATTTTGCACTCATCCCGTATAATCAGTACATAGTCCCACAAAACATTCGCTGTATTGCTAGTTTTCGATACATTGCACTCTGGTGCCTCAGTGATATCGAGATTAATGGTCACTTTAAACATGGAATGTGCTATCTTAACATCCGGTAGAAGAGTTGCGGCGACTCCGGATGATGCAACCACGACAGCAATCTTGCCATCTCCTCTGAGGTTATAGTCCGTTTTGGTTGAAAGCGTCCTGCGCGAGAAATGGTTGCGCATGCAGTGGTGGGAGCTATCGTTCCCCCACTCCTACAGCAGGTCCAGTCGCCAGGCTAGCGCTGAAGTGAAAACGTCTCTCAAGCGGCGCGTGTTGTTACGTGCGGGCTAAGTTGAAATTAACCGGGCGAGTTGGTCGTGCGCGTAGAGGCGCGCGGCTGTGAGCTTGCATCCGGGAGATAGTAGGTTCGAATCCCACTATCGGCAGCCCTGAAAATGGTTTTCCGTGGTTTCCCATTTTCACACCAGGCAAATGCTGGGGCTGTACCTTAATTAAGGCCACGGCCGCTTCCTTCCAACTCCTAGGCCTTTCCTATCCCATCGTCGCCATAAGACCTATCTGTGTCGGTGCGACGTAAAGCCCCTAGCAAAAAAAAAAAAAAAAAAAGTTGAAATTACTGAAGTGACGAGCATGGCTTCTAGGTCCTCTTCTAAATCTGGGAGACCACTGCGAGGCTAGGCACGTGAAAGTGTTTATATCATGAGTGAACATATGAAACATATCATCCAGATCTCAATCACACTGAGTCGGTTTGGGGAGATATCAAAGGAGAGGTCCGTGATAAGAATATATCTCACCGGGCGAGTTGGCCGTGCGCGTAGAGGCGCGTGGCTGTGAGCTTGCATCCGGGAGATAGTAGGTTCGAATCCTACTATCGGCAGCCCTGAAGATGGTTTTCCGTGGTTTCCCATTTTCACACCAGGCAAATGCTGGGGCTGTACCTTAATTAAGGCCACGGCCGCTTCCTTCCAACTCCTAGGCCTTTCCTATCCCATCGTCGCCATAAGACCTATCTGTGTCGGTGCGACGTAAAGCCCCTAGCAAAAAAAGAATATATCTCAATTAATAGTAATACAGCATAATTAGTTTTTAGCATAAAAATGTGTGCCATAGCATCTCTAATGCCTTCACTGTTCATAAATGAGGCACTCCTATTCCCAATATAAATAAAAATCCTTATTCTGTACGAAATATTTCTCTTGTCTTATAGATCACTCGTGACTTGACAGCAGACACACTCGACAAAAGGGAAGCTCTTTGCGGATATTGCTTGCACAGTATTCGCAAGACAAACGGAAAAAATGTTGCGACCACGTAAAAGACACTGAGCAGGAATACTGGGAGCGTGACAACACCATGCATAAGGAATTAGAATTAGACCAGTCCGACATCAACCTCGGTGAAACTTCAGATGACACTGATTCAAACGAGAGTGAATATTATTCTGAATAATTTGTAAATAAGATCCCTGAACTCCGAATATTAAACAAACGTGATCATAGAACACGTAAGAAGTCCGATAATATTTTTGCTCTGTTTTTATGAGACAGATTTATATTGTGTATTGTTCCGGAGCATTTTGTTGCTGTTTTCATTGTTGTTTTTGTTGCTGCTGTTGCTGTAGGAGACCTGTTCTCTCAGTCATAACAATAGCAGGTTATTCAAGAGTATTATATATTATTATATTTCTTCTGATGGACAAGAAAAGTAGACATTGTTAATGTTATTATGAAAGTAGCTGAAGTATTTCTACTAATGCTTCTTCTCTGCATTTTCCCGACAAATTTGCATTAATTAATCTCTTTTATACGTATTTCACTAGAAATCACGTTAAGTAGATTATATCTCCAGGCTGTCAGTGGAAACAACTTCCTCGTATTCGTTAGGCGATTGATGAACTGATAGCGCGTACCGATGCGCCTTTCCTTGGTATACAGTACAGTACAGTTTCAAACGAACTTCCTTTATTCGCAGTATTACCAGTTGCAAGTTACTGTCTAATGTTCAATTGATTTTCTACCAAATGGTTCAAACCTTTCAATTTTATATAACAGATTTCATATTCGTAAGAATGTATAATAAGAATGTATAAGAATAAATTAAAGGCTACAGAGTGCCAAAACATTGACCTCCACTTTTACTATACACCGAGATTTATTTCACGTTGTGTCGAAAGCGTCATCCGATATGAATTCTTTTAGGCATGACCCTCTGATTTCTTGACGTCACCAACATTTACGACGAAAGTTACGAAGTATTTCCGTACTGGAATAGAACTGAAATTTTAGAATGTTATGCTCAAAGGCCTGTGTAGTTAATTGACAAGGTTTTTTTTTTTTGCTAGGGGCTTTACGTAGCACCGACACAGATAGGTCTTATGGCGACGATGGGATAGGAAAGGCCTAGGAGTTGGAAGGAAGCGGCCGTGGCCTTAAGGTACAGCCCCAGCATTTGCCTGGTGTGAAAATGGGAAACCACGGAAAACCATCTTCAGGGCTGCCGATAGTGGGATTCGAACCTACTATCTCCCGGATGCAAGCTCACAGCCGCGCGCCTCTACGCGCACGGCCAACTCGCCCGGTGACAAGGTTTCAAGGCAGACAATCGAAATATAAGACTCGATTTGTACAATGTACGGTACTATTTTATTTTCACTAGTTTATCATATTAAGTAATTCCTACACCTTTGAGTTAGTGTGATGTATGTACACCGATGAGCCATTGCATAATGACCACCCCGACCCGGGAACGTATCGCGCCTAAGCTTTCCACACTATTTCAGTCAGTTCCCAGGGCTACGTCCGCTGCCTGAACTCGACTGTGTCAGCTGGAGGAAAGGTTCAAGTTCTTCCCCCACCACCAGCGCGAGCGCTCCCATAGTTCCTCGCACACGAGGCCAGGCCACACCTCCGGTCGTCCAGAAAGACGCTTACTACGAAGATGGACTATAGCAAGAAACAAACTGATTAGGAACATTTTGCCTGTACCACCAGGGGTATCAGAGAAAAAGATTTTGTTTCTGTATCTTCCGACACACTGTAATTCCTCTCGGTAAACTGAACACTGTCAATGTCGGCTCATTATGAAGAACCGTGTTCGCCACGTTATTCCTGCAGTAGTGCGCTTTTCTGAGATATTCTAACTTCAAGCGTCCCTCGTTATCAGGAACAGGAAGTCTGTAATTAATCGATTTCTGACCTCAATTGATTAACTAATGTCTCCCAATGATTGAAGATACGGTATTAATTTTCTGTATTTATGTTCTGCATTCCCATAGTGTCTGTGGCAATTGGTCCCTGTCTTCGAAAACCCACGGCTGTACTTTCCTTGTAGTTGTCCCCCATATGTGGTGGATCAGATGGAGAACAACAGACCCTATACTAAAATAGCTGTGAAAGGCTGCCGTAACTTTAATGAACTGGGGAGAAACAGATGCTTCCTTCGTGGTGGCGTCCCAGTGAGAGTCATCTTCCTGGAGACACAGAGTTTTGCTGGTACTTTGGTAGGTGGTATGAAGGATCCCATTTACAGTTATAACAAGTGAGCTCAGTGAAAGAAGTAGGGCCTTTCACGGTGTCCAATAGCAAACGCAGATACAGGCATTCTGTGTTCTTTGTGTGCACTACATACACTCTTCCAGCCACATGCTCCTTCTTAACTCCCTGAGTTCTATGGCCGTTCCCCGCTTACTTCTATGAAAGGTACCCATCTGGCTGTGGAAGGAGTAAAAGGACGTAACTTCTACATACAACAGTTTCCTAACAAAATTATCATTTTGGCACAAAGTATGCAAAATACCATTAAAGTTATGTTCCGTGGATTCAGAACAACATCTATAGTACGCGCTGGAAGTTCTTCAGATGAATATGAATTACCTCCAGATACCATTCATGAACTGGGAATGCGAGAATCCACCAAATAGCTTCGGGCATGCTGATATACCTGCCGGTCTGATATTTCAGAAATTCATCTTGATCATTTTGCATAGGAGAGGAAGCTTGTTCACTGCCCTTATGTACATATTTACAGATATACTTGATAGATTTCACACTGTTAAATTCTCAACATTCATATGGATTTGAAAGGCTCCGGATAAAACAGGCGAATATGGTACAACCCATCTATTATTTATTTCAGTGGTCTGTTGATTGAAGGTAATGTGAGTGGTGAAGCGTAAAAGTAGATGGATTCTAAATATGCAGTTTTTTTAAATATGACCAGTAGTTTTCCATTTCTAAGAAATCAGTACTACGCGTACCCGCTTTTGGGCTATGTTGCTAGGACTTAGGACTATAAAACGTTCCGTTAATAATATCTCCCTTATTAATCCTCCTATCGAAAAAGTGTTGATGAGAAAAATGTTGTAGAAATAGATCTCCTTCACGGTTGGTATATTTCCGTTAAGGTTGACCGTGGAGATTTTGTGGGAGAGTAAAATCACTGTTTCGGTCTTCCTATAAACCCCAGTCCATTCACGGTTCTTGAAATGGTCTGGAAAATAAAACCTACCTTTGGACAAGTGGATTCTAAACATGAAGTTTGATTAAAATATGTCCAGTAGTTTTCCAATTATAAGCACCCGCTTTTTTGGTTATGTCTGCTTGGACTTAGCCTGTAAAATATTCCATTAATAATATCTCCCTATCTAAAAAGTATACATGAGAAAAGAGTTTTATTTCCATCAATGTTGGTAGATTTCAATTAAGGTTGATAATGGAATTTTATTGGAGAGTCAAATCAATGTTTCGGCCTTCCTATAAGCCCCTTGTCCATTCAGAAATTTTGAAATGGCATGAAACCTCAAAACCACCTTTGGATAGGGGATACTAAATATGAAGTTTCGTTAAAATGTGTCCAGTAATGTTCTCATTATAAGAAATCAGCTGTAGGCGCACACTCTTTTGTGCTATTTTCGCTTGTACTTAGATTGTAGAACACTAATAATATGTCCCTTATTAATCCTGCTAGAGAAAAATGTACACGAGAAAAAAGTTCTATAAATAGTTTTCCATTAAGGTTGGTAGATTTCAATTTTGATATTTTGTGTGAGGGTAAAATCACTGTTTCCATCTTATAAATCCCCAGTCCATTCAAGGATTTTGAAATGGTATGACGCTAAAACTATCTTTGGATAGGTGGATTATAAATATGAAGTTTACGGAGTGACTTCATCAGCACCACTGATTCAAACAAACGGAGTACATCAAGATGATCCAATGAGCTCGATTCTATTGAATATATTGTAGTTACAGCTGACATCACGAAGATAATTAGTAAAGACACGGCCATCTTGTATGCATATGCAGAGGATTTGATCCTGTCATCGACAAACAAAGAAGCCCTACAAAAATACAAATAAAACTGTTAAGATGATATTCAGGTGAGGTGAGAGAATCGCAGATGAGGACAGGATTACGTCCAGCAACGAAGAAATAATGATCACAAACTCGTTCAGATAAGACAAAACAGGTGACGCGCCACATGTTTCTATTGAGCGCGTGATTATGTTAATAAGGGCTTGGGATTGACCACTTTTGCGGAAAGGGAAGAACAACATGTGCGCTTTATTACAATTAGTTTTCTGTATAAAACTCACTTAGGACCATTATGAACCAAATAATAGAAGGGTGTGTAATGGGAGAGTTGTCGCAAGGACGGTCGATTTGCCGCACACCCGAATGGGTTGACACAAGGAGGTAGATATGATAGACTATTCATAGAAATAAGTACTTTTATAATATCTAGTGTGGAGAATATGTACAAAACAATTGCTAAATATGTTATGTTTAGAGAATGATTAAATCTAAATTCAACAAACAATTTCAATTCTAACTAAACTTAATGATTTAAATTTTTCATAGGTCCAAAGTTTTTGGAATTTTACCATTACGTTTTATTAATTACAACTTTTCGGTGCACTTTGGACCATCTCAATCACCATAAGATTCTCCATAAATTCTCATGTGGCCAATGTTTTCAAACTATACATTGGATCTAGTCTTTTCTGTTCTTCGTCACAAAATAGTTCTCCCAATATTCTATACATGTATTACTGTCAACTTCAGAACATGCTTTTTACTCTTCATTTCCCGTAGAACTCAGGTTCTTTACTAGTCTTGTATCTATCTTAGGGGCACCTTTCTCGTTTCTGAACACGAAACAACTGTTTCTTTTTATATTTTCTGGTGTTGTCACCACTTCAGCTGACCTTTTCCTTGATTGATTTCCTTTCTCAAGAGCGCGAATATGACTTACTGCATAAAGGAATTTTGAAGGATTTTCTGGTGTCTTCGAATTTGAGGACGTTCGTGATCCCTTCTCACTGTTTGGAAATTTTGGGGTTCCTATGGCCTTGGATGTTGGAGGGTTCTGGCGAAGGATTGTCATTGTTTGGGAATTTGGACAGAGTTTCTTGAGTCCTTGATGTCGTAGGCTTTGGGGAAACATTTCATCCTCTCTTGAGTTGGCAGACGAAGAGGTACATGGAATGTCTGAATATTTTACGGAAACTGAGAATAAATTTTATGGAACTGCACTGAAATCACAAGTAAATACACCGTTACTTTGAACTCATTCACAGAATTCTCAACGGATGAGCTCCACCAATCGAAAGTCCCATTTGGTATCCCGTCAGCTTTCTAATCCAGTTATCAGCCCCCAAATGGAAATACTGCTTCAATGGTCCAAAGAACGTGCAGTCTAGACGTTGCAGTGCATGCGTTGAATGTGGTTGCAAACAAAGCAGGATTACATCATTTTCCTCTGCCAAAGACAGTAATTCTAGAAAGTTGGTATGGCTGCAATGCCCATCTAGAATCAGCAGTTTGGTTCCGAGCATGTGATGGGTTTTAAACCAACGCAGGAAGAGGTCAGTACTGATGTAACTAGTTTTGGGGTTCATGAAAACTTCTGGCTCTGGAGGCAAGTCATTGTCATACTCAGCCTTCTTGCTGGTCCCTTTCAAAATCATAACTGGAGGAAAAAATCCTTCCATCCGCAAATGAGTAGGCAATTAAAGTCACAGTTTCTTCCTTTCCAGAGCTGGTTACCTTCTGGACGTTGGAGCCTTTCATTGCAATGATGTTGCCGGTCTTGTTTATGCAGCGTGTTACCTTTAAGAGCACTGCGTCTTGTGTCCCAAATCTACGGGTCAGATGCCGCACCCTGCTTTCAAGGCTTATTGATGTAGTAATGATGAATTCGTCATGCAGAACCTTCACAACATCCCGTGCTGGCTGTTAAAACTGCTAAATGAAAAAAAAAAAAAAGAATCGAGAAAAACCAAGATAACAAAACAATAGGTTAAGGAGTCCTTGGAACTTTTGCAAGGAAATATTGTAATTGCATGTTTAAAACCAGCAAAACATTGAAAATATTCGAGAAAGCGTGGACACAAGCGATAGAAAATATTTCCACCGAGCGAATTCAACGTCTTTCAACACGTATAGTGACATCTAGCGGAAAAGTTTCAAATTAAAGGGGGTGTGGCAAGTCTACCGGTGCGGCGCGTACCGGTCTTGCCTTACATCGGAATAACCCTTCACCCCACCGGATCATCATTTTGAATGTACATCAGAGGAAGGACATTGGCTGCTATCAAAAGATAGCACGAAATCGAAAACCTCACTAAACTCGCTCTCGAAATAGCTATGAGACTCTTCCGATCAAAGATAGAACCAATGCTTGCATATGGTATAGAAATAATCTTGGAACATATAACAGTATCGTATCTCAAATATCTATAACGTGTCAAAGCAAGATTCTTGGAGTATCATACTGCTCGCCTTGGAGACTTGTCTATGAGCTGACAAAGGAAACATTTCTAACAAAAGACCCCAGACTGAACAGACACCTGCCATCCACTCCAGATAAGGTGGAACTCCTCAGACAGAGAAGGGAACAGAAGTCAGAAATTCCCTTAGAATGTTATTCTACTGACGCAGTGATAAACAGCAACTTGGCCGAACCGAACAACATCATACCGAGTGCTCTAGCTCAGCTAACAATTCATATATTCCATCATAAGGTGTGCACAAAAGCTAGCTTCTATGAGCCCTGTTCAACACGCTTATGTAAACTCTGCGATAGTCACTTCGTAAGCTACCCGAAAAGAACGAAGTCCTTGATGGACTATAGGAAAGAAACATGAAAAACTAAACCATTTTATACACATTTTTGTGCTTTACCTTAATAATTATTATGAAGTTTGGTTGAAGTATTTTCAGTAGTCTTGCAGTTATAAGAGCTCAAAGAAACAAAGCTAAAAATTATGTAAATGGTCATTATTTCACCTGAAATTGACAACTATAAGAAAATTTCAATAAATGTACAAACATAAGGTTGTTACGAATTTATTCATATAGATTGTATGGCATTCAAGTGTAGTAATTACGAAAAATTAATGGGTATTTATCAAAAAGGACAGATCTCCACTAAACTTTTCACTATTAACAAAAGACTGATGTCTATATTTTGCGAATTTATTTTTTATTTCCCAATTCAGAACATAGTATTTCCCTTTCTGATTGTTATTTCGTTTGACTATTGCTAACTTGGTGCAGCCATTGCATGGCAGATCCTCTGATGTGGGTGGGCAGCGTCTGTCGTGAATGTGTTTGTGTGGTGGAGGATAGTTGATGTAGGGGACAACACAAACACCCAGTTCCCAAGCTAAGGCAATTAATCATTTAAGATTAAAATTCCCTGATGCGACCTAGAATCAAACCCAGGGCCCTCAGGACCGTAGGCCGAGACACTGACCATTCAGGCATGGAGCCAGCCTCTCTTTCTGATTTTATTTATTTATTTATTTATTTATTTATTTATTTATTTAATCGTGTCGGAAACATACATTACATCTTACAATAATATCAGGACAATAACAAATCTGGTACTATAACCATTAATTATTTCTGATGATGGCAGGTACCAATGTGATTAAGCTCTACATAAATACAAATTTAATTAAATGTTGTGTGACGAATATGCGGCTAATTGACATGCTTCCTTGGTAGCGTCGATCACATTCTGGAGAGAGCAAGTAGCTGGACACAAGTTACAAACAAGAAGATGGCTCATTTTCTGTTCTTCACCACATTCACATAGAGTGGAGTCACAGACAAAACCCCACTTTCTCATGTTGGTCTTTGTTCTTCCAACTCCTGAACGCAACCTGTAGAGCATCTTCCATGTTGACCAGCTACTGTAAGCTCGTGGCCTGAGGGAAGTCTTTCGGAAGGCGTCTTTCAGATAATGACCACCGCCTTGAAATCTCATTAAATGATCAGATAGACACTTCAGTTATATTTTGAAACCTTCGGACTTGCGTCCTTTTCAATGTTTATAAAACCAGAAGTCAAATGCAGGGGCTGTACCTTAATTAAGACCACGGCTGCTTCCTTTCCACCCCCTAGCCCTTTCTTAACCCATCGTTCCCATCGTTACATCGGTGCGACGAAAAGCAGGTTGAAAAAAAAAAGAAGAAAAATGACAATCTAGAACTGACATTATTTTTGAAACTTATTTTTTGGTTTTGTAATGGCTTTACAACACCTAGGAAAACAACTGATAGGGAATATGCCACCTGGGAGACAGTCCTAAATGTAGATCACTGATGATTTATTTATTTATTTATTTATTTATTTATTTATTTATTTATTTATTTATTTATTTATTTATTTATTACTTGCTTGCTTGCCTGCTTGCTTGCTTGCTTGCTTGCTTGCTTGATTGATTGATTGATTGATTGATTGATTGATTGATTGATTGATTGATTGATTGATTGATTGATTGATTGGTTGATTGATTGATTGATTGATTGATTGATTGATTGATTGATTGATTGAACAACTCTTTGTTAAGAGTTTAAAGAGTTTGAAACTGAAACTTAAACCTGACAGCATGCATAGCGAAGGTAATCACTTCTATAATTTCCCTATTTTCAGCGAGTTCTGTGGCAGCTGTTCCTTCGCTGATAGATACAGGACACTACAGAATGTCCATATACATTTCCCGGTGGCTATCATTCACATAATGAACAATTTTGTGAAGGGTCCCTAATTTTTCCTTCCTTCTTTTTTTCTTTTTTTTTTTACGTCGCACCGACACAGATAGACCTTATGGCGAAATTTTTCCGTTTTAAGGGTACTTGACCAGTAATGCAATATTTTGTTTTAGGTCGACATTGAAGGTATATTTGATCACACTGTCGATGAATAGCAATGCCACCATATAGTCAGGAGTGTCTGAATAATAAATGAAGTGATACAGTGAAGTAATGACACAATGGATCCTCTCATCCCTCTGTTTCGATGAACTTTCAAGAGAAATATCTGTTCTCTTACAGAACATGGTCCACCAGTCTTGTTTGTCTTATGACATTTCTCTGGTAACTTTGAGGATTAGCTTTTCTTTTACAACAATTCAAATTCCAAACAGCATGTTTAAAATTTCTTCTATACTACTAATTCAACCGTGCAACTAGTTTGTCCAGGATAATAATAATAATAATAATAATAATAATAATAATAATAATAATAATAATAATAATAATAATAATAATAATGTTATGTTAACATTGATGCTTTAACGGCCCGTATATGTTTTATTTATTCTGGCAGAGTTCGTACACTCAACCAGTCTTAACCTATAACATTGTTAGTAATAACTACTATTTAAATGATGCAAAGAAAGAAAAAAAGGATGAATATGACCTTTTAACAAAATACCAAGAAAACGACATCATTTTCAACTCATTTAGGCCTATAACTAAGATATTGCTGTAACTTTAACACAAAATGGTGCATCTATCCTTCTTGTTGCATAATTACTGAGAAAGTAAAGAGTCTCAAAATTCTGACATCTATCCTTTTAACAAATGCCCATTCAAGTGTTCTGTTATGCATTAACTGGTTTACCGCAAGAAGTCTTGGAGACATAACTTTTGGCGTCCGTACTGTGTGTGCTTTTGTTTACATATAGATCACCCACTCGATAAAAATCCAGGATAGTACCGGTACTTCACAGTAACATACAGTAAGTCTATCGTACTAGTCTCCGACATAGGACTCGAACTCTTCAGTGCTGGGGTATCATGTATGATACATACAATCTTAACGGACTTTTTCACAAAGTATGAGGCAACATGGGTTTTGGAGGTGTGCTTCATAAACATCATACCTCGGGCATCAGTTCTTTTCCTTTTTTGTCTTGGTTCAGTTCAGATATGATTGCTAGGTGACTGTCGATATCATGATCATGACCTTGGAAACTCAAGTTTTACGTGGCATTCATACTGTAGCCACATGATTTCCATTCTTTTTCATCCACGTTCATTGATCTGGATTTGAACCGCAGACGCCTTGGTGAGAAGCCAGCAACGGTATCATTCGGCTATCACGTCCTCGAAAGCTAGATTTCTCTAAAATTCGAAATTCAAAATATGAATTAACGACCGAATCATGTTATCACTGGTGTAGTATATTCTCTGTCATTGACATTTTAGAAGAAAATGCCCTAGATTTCTCCTCACGACTGGTTATTACCTGAAGTCTTGACGTCAGTCAGTTTTTCCATCTCTGGTTCACACACGAGTATGAAGTGCTCTTGGCGCCGAGACCAAGATCAAGAATCAGTGATGTAAAACCATATCGTAGTTTCACCAGGATATTAGACCCACGTGTAGATTTTAGATTCATATAACAGACTAGTGTAGTTGGCTAGTCGTTTGCCTCCTTTATTCAAGGTTATGGAGTCCCATTCCATCACGGTGGGTTGGTATTTGAGAGCGCTTCATTGTGAGGGCCCTGTGAAAGTAGGTATGCTGGCACGTATAACAACTTTTCAAATCTTATTTACATTACTCTCGGTTGACCATATTATGCGTCCTTATTGAAGGATCCCAAAATTATAATTTCTTTTAGGAAAATTCCATTGATTTGGCTCCATCCAATTAAATGTTTTGAACTCCTGATTTCCACATGATAAACCTACATGAGTTCGGTGATCAGCAAAATTCGGGATTCGTTTCTGCCACCGTGCGAGTTGGCTATACGGTAAGCTTCGTACAGCTGTTTGCTTGCATTCGGGAGATGGTAGGTTGGATCCCTCCGCTCTTAGCGCAGATGATGGTTTTCCATGTTAGAGTGACATAAAGTACAAAAAGAAATAAAATAACCGGGTGAGTTGGCGTGCGGTTAGGAGCGCGCAGCTGTGAGCTCGCACCCGGGAGATAGTGGGTTCGAATCCCACTGTCGGCAGCCCTGAAGATGGTTTTCTGTGGTTTCCCATTTTCACACCAGGCAAATGCTGGGGCTGTACCTTAATTAAGGCATCGACCGCTTCCTTCCCATTCCTAGGCCTTTCCCGTCCCATCGTCGCCATAAGACCTATTTGTGTCGGTGCGACGTAAAGCAAAATAGCAAAAAAAAAAAAAAAAAAAAATCTGTGAGTATGTGTTGGCGTGACATTAGCGTCAAGGAGCCATGGACAATCGACTGCGATGTATGTCCCGTACGAAGTGGTAGTATTTGTGACAGGGGTACTGTGACAGCACTGTCGAAAACATTACACTAGGGCTGGTACTAAAAAGTCAAATACATTGTTTTACAAGTTGCTTTACGTCGCACCGACACAGATAGATCTTATGGCGACGATAGGACAGGAAAGGGCTAGGAGTGGCAAAGAAGCGGCCGTGGTCTTAATTAAGGTACAGCCCCAGCATTTGCCTGGTGTGAAAATGGGAAACCACAGAAAACCATCTTCAGGGCTGGCGACATTGGGGTTCGAACCCACTATCTCCCGAATAAGACAGTTTTTAAAAGATCCTATATAAAATACGGTATATGACAGGGAAATGACAATTTTTTATGAAAGTCAGTATTTGATAAAAGGTAGGTTCGTCGTGTTACCTTTTTTTAAAATGATTTGACTAGTTTGAATTCAGAATGACGGATCTTAAGTTCAGCTGAAATGCTACTACTACTAAATGTTAGTCAATCTTACAGCATACATGTTATTTATTTCTACTTTCCCCAACTGCAGATTACCCCAGAGGACAAAAAGAAAAAAATAGAAGAAACAAGATGATATTGAAAGTAATTGTGAGTTGATTACATACATACTGTAAGCACATTTAACATATGTTGCTGCATAAAAAATAAAAAAAAGGGAAATATGGTTCTTTAGGATCTGGATAGAATATTTCAAGGCAGCCACTGCAACTTCTCTTCTTAATGCCTCATCGAGGTTAAATGACTTGTAGAACTTAACGCAAAAGAGAAGAATGGCTCCTCTAGCGCCAACCATTAATCCTATGACTTCCCTAACATCCAACTGGCATTGTTGTTGGTTCATGTGTTGTTTTCTTTTCTATCATGTCAATTGGACGGGTACTGCCTGTAGTAGCGAGACCGTGAACCTCCTCGAAGACTGTAAAGCTTTAATCCCTTAACGCTAGAGCGATGACAGCTCGTATTTTATGGTGCCTAATATTTCGTATAACTTATCCACGCGAGTAGTAACCAAGGACGTGAGCAGGAGTTTCTACCTCGTTGTGGTAGCGCCGACAATGGTTAGTGTCCATGGTTCTGCCTGGAAAAATTAATATAATATATATTCTTACCTTCATAAATGGATCTTTTATTCACTCGTAAATAGCTGCACATGTGTCTGGAGAGAGCGTTGAGGAATTCGGGCACCCTATTTCAAACCTGAATTACTTTCTCTATTGGAAAGAATCCACAGTGCAAACATAAGGCAAGTTTGAACTCTCATACAATTCTTCAGGTGAGTATTTTGTTTAACGATAACTGGTGACACTTTTGATACAACGCTCGTAGAAAGTATCTTTCAGTACGTTTTGACAGAAGCCTCTCTTGTTGCATCTTGCAATCAATCAATCAATCAATCAATCAATCAATCAATCAATCAATCAATCAATCAATCAATCAATCAATCAATCAATGCTGATCTGTATTTAGTGCAGTCGCCGAGGTGGCAGATTCCCTATCTGTTGTTTTCCTAGCCTTTTCGTAAATGATTTCAAATAAATTGGAAATTTATTGAACGTCTCCCTTGGTAAGTTATTCCAATCCCTAACTCCCCTTCCTATAAATGAATATTTGCCCCAATTTGTCCTCTTGAATTCCAACTTTATCTTCATATTGTGATCTTTCCTACTTTTATAAACGCCACTCAAATTCGTCTACTAATGTCCAGTACTTGTTCCCCCCCCCCCCCCTTTTTTTAAAGTCTGCACATGTTGTCACTATTGAATTAACAGTAGCTAAACAAGCACAGAACTGTCGTTCTTCCAAGTTTTTGAACTACGAGGTATGATAATGTATTTTATGTGTTGTAAAAGTAAATTTTGTGAAATAGTTTACGAAAGATCTTCGAAAAATGTAGGCCTAATTGATGGTGTAATACCAGCCTAGAGGAGAGACAGAAGTTAATGTCATCTGAGTGCTGTTTATTGACGGGCTGGACGTCAAAGAGGGGGATAAGATTTCTGTCAGGAGTGAGAAAAATAAGGCTTTCAGTCCTTGAAGGAAAATGGGTATGATCCAGGCAACACTCTAACGATAAAGTAAAGCCCAGCTCCATGGCTGAATGGTCAGCGTCTTAGTCTTCGGTCCTTGGGGCACCGGGTTTAATTCCAGACCGGGTCGAATAATTTTCATCATAAATGGTTAATTGCTTTGGCGACTGTGTATTTGCACTATCCTCAACATTCCTGAAACTCGTAAACCACACACAACACTACTCGTACGTTCCACCACACTAACATACAGTTTCCGATGCAAGGCAGATACCTCCCACCCTCGTCGGAGGAGAACTGTAGCAGGCTAGCAATAGCCACACGGAATTATTATTATTATTATTATTATTATTATTATTATTATTATTATTAATATTATTATTATTCTTTCTTTCTTTCTTTCTTTCTTTCTTTCTTTCTTTCTTTCTTTCTTTCTTAATCTGGTTTCCCTCCAGAGTTGGATTTCCCTCAAACTCGGTGAGAGATCCCACCTCTACCGCCTCAAGCGCAGTGTCCTGGAGCGTGAGATATTGGGTCGGGTGATACAACTGAGGAGAAGGAGGACCATTACCTCGCCCTGGTGGTCTCACCTGCTATGCTGAACAGGGGCCTTGTGTGGGGATGGGAAGATTGGAAGGGGTAAACAAGGAAGAGAGAAGGAAACGGCCGTGGCCTTAAGTTAGGTACCATACCGAGCTCGATAGCTGCAGTCGCTTAAGTGCGGCCAGTATCCAGTAATCGGGAGATAGTGGGTTCGAGCCCCACTGTCGGCACCCTGAAGATGGTTTTCCGTGGTTTCCCATTTTCACACCAGGCAAATGCCGGGGCTGTACCTTAATTAAGGCCACGGCCGCTTCCTTCCAATTCCTAGGCCTTTCCTATCCCATCGTCGCCGTAAGACATATCTGTGTCGGTGCGACGTAAAGCAAATAGCAAAAAAAAAAAAAAAAGTTAGGTACCATCCCGGCATTTTCCTGGAAGGCAAGTGGGAAACCACGGAAAACCACTTTTAGGATGGATGAGGAGGGAATCGATACCCCCTCTACTCATTTGACCTCCCGAGGCTGAGTGGACCCCTTTCCAGCACTTTTACCACTTTTCAAATTTTGTGGCAGAGCCGGGAATCGAACCCGGCCTCCGGGGGTGGTAGCTAATCACTCTAACCACTATACCACTGAGGCGGACGTTATTATTATTATTATTATTATTATTATTATTATTATTATTATTATTATTATTATTATTATTAACAAATGCCTTGCATTTGGGAGATATACTGGTGGCTAAACTTGCTTATAACAGCATAGCAATGAAATTAAATGAAAGTTGCATTAGATAACAAAGAATTACATGAAAACGAAATATTGCGAGAAATTTATGGAAACAAGAAGTTACATTATAACGACAAAATTATAATATACAATGCGTGAAAACAAGAAAAAAATCCCTACGAAATTTAAAGATTGCTTACGAGTCATGCGACATGATAATTACAGTCAATCACACAGGAATTCACACAAAATTAAAATGTTTCATTACAAGTAACGTAACATAAAAATTGTAACGCAGTTCCATAGAAATTCACATATAAGTAGTTCTACTTAACGCCAACATACACTAGACTGAGCGATACAATGACTTACTACTCGTATTTACAGCAGGGTTGCCGGATTTCTGAGATCAAAATAATGGACACTAGTGTAATTTTTAACATAATATAACAAAATGGCATGAGAAAGTGTTCACAATATTTAATAAACAAACTCAAACTGTAGGCTACATTAATTTGGAGCCGGGCTGAGTGGCTCAGAGGTTGAGGTGCTCAGATACGTCAGCCTCGTGTCGGTATATTTACTGGCACGTAAAAGAGCTCGTGTGGGACAAAATGCCGACACCTCGGCGTCTCCGAAAATCGTTTAAAGTACTTAGTGGGACTTAAAAAATAATAAAATAATAAAATAATAAAATTAATTATTACATTAATTTGGATTTTCAATAATTTCCTGAACATTGAAATGAACTAATAAACAATGTTCATTTGATTGCACACGTTAGGCGATTTCCGATATTTACGGAGTTAATTAATATAGTTTAATGCAGCCAATGGCTTTGAAATAGATATATACATAAAACATGGATAAATTTTCACTTGGGTATTCAGCACGAAGGCTGGTTTGATCCTCCACAGCTCTGCTAAAAGCTGTCATAAATAGCTTAGGCGTCACTAAAGAGGCGTACTGGGGAAATGGGGAGTGAGGTAGTTTCCCGTTGCTTTCCTCACCGAGCCAGAAGTCGCTAGAGCATATTAGTCTGCCAAGCCCACTGAAATGCATGCACCAGCTGATCCTACGAGCGATATTTTCACACCATTCATAACAGGGACTTGCTGCATAAGGAATGTTATTACTAGCATCACTCATACCTCAGTAACTTTCATATTGTCAAAGCCAAGGATGAGACTGAGACAGGTCAATGAAGGTAACAAATTTATTCTAACCCATACCAGAAGACATAGTGCACTGTAAACACTACATCTCGCCAGCAAAGGCATTCACTTAAAATACAATATGTAATTCTCTGTGTTAATCACTACAAAATTTTGTCAAAGACACCACTCTTTTCCCACATTCCTGGAGGTGATTGCGATCACAATGATTCTTGCACAGCCGACACATACAATCCTCCTGCGGATCATGATGTTTCGTATTGTCACATATTCTGTGATGGAAGCCATGTACCGCAAATCGTGTCATGACATGTCGCAGCCTCATAATTTGATTGTTTCCAGTTTTGAATCATCAAGGCATCCGTGGTATAAAACGTGCTCCATATTTCCTTCTTCTTTGAATAAAGTTCTTGTAAAACACTGTCGTAGACAGGTGTAGAATGTAGTAGCATCCACACGCGTAGGTTCTCTATGAAGAACCTTTCTCTTACTAGTTCATATACCAATCGTGAGGGAGTAAATTTCGATAGGCTTAGAACGTTCTTTAGATAAACAGCTTTGGTCTTCTCTAAGTCTCTTAAATTACTCTTGGTAAGATGGTTCCGTATTAGCTGTAGTCCTCAACTCACTATTGGTGAGATCTTCACTTTAAAAAGCTTCATCGCTGTATCCACTGAGAGACTCCGCAGATGCTTGATTTCATTCCTGGCTATTACCGCAGCAGCGACCTTGTCTTTTACATGTAGCGTGAAAGTGGTACGTGACCTGTAGAGTCATTCCCAGGTACTCAGAGGAAGCTCTTATAATAAATTGTGTCTTACAATGCAATTTTCCCTCCTCGTCTGAATGTCAAGACTACCGTACTGTTTTACTTGCTTTCAGCTGTAAATCGTTTCTACCTGCCCATTCCACTAATCTATCAATAGCTGTTTGTAGATCTTCACTAGACGGAAACGCAATTGTCATATCATCCACATAGACATAATTTTTTACATTCTCCGCACTTTTCTCCTGAATGCGTCTCAGGTTGCTATGTTGACCAGGATTTGGCTCAACGGATCCTCCTGAAGTAGTCCTGTTGTTTGTTCTATCGGAAATTGTCAATTGTTGTCAATTTGTACGTACAGTAGTTCTCTGCAAGTATATTTCGTATCAGAATAAATAAGGCATTATCAATTCCAATAAGCGGCTCAAGTTTTCCTACCAGTAATGCTCTGTTGACCGAGGCAAAGGCCTATGAGAAGTCGATGAAAGCAACATGCAGTTTCTGTTTCTGCCTCCTTGTTGTTTGTAGTATAGTTGGGGACAGAACATGACGGCCTCAGTTCCTAGAAGCGAGCTGGAAGCCAGTAGTCAATCACACCCTGCACCCTGCTGAGTTAACGAGTTCTAAGTAATCCTTGTTTATTTTGGAGAGGCTGCCAAACCACTTTCTTCCTCACTCTCTGTAGTATTTACCCTTTCTTCGTGTAGAGTGCAGTAGCCGATTTGGCAACTCTGGGTGCAGTAGAGGTAGTAAATCCTATAAGTCGCTAATAGACACCGAGCTGCCGCTGCAAAGTAGTGGTGTGAGGCGATGTCGTCATGATTTGTCCCAAACTTTATATGTCCTTTTGTAAGCACTGAACAGCGTGTAGAGTAGATCTGCCCCTTCGAAACCCAAATTGCTCTTTCGGTACCACACGGCCCACAAGTTCTGTTAGTCTTTTTTTCAAGGAGCTTAGTCAGTATTTTAAATGGCATGCATTCTCATGCAATGCCCCTGCAAGCGTGTGTATCCTGATAATTTCCTTTCCCCTTGTATAGTACCTTTAGTGTGGCGTATATCCATCTGTCCGGAATGGATCCTCATATGAGGCATTGGTTCATGACGGATGTCCAAGCTGATTTGAGCTCTGTAATGCTCTGCTTCAAGTGTTCATTAAATAGGTTATCTGGACCACAAGCCTTGTGGTCTTTACTTTTCCGGATTGCCTCTTCTATGCCGTCTTCCGTGAACAGCCGGATAATGGTAGGACTAATATTGCTATTGTCGATCTTCTTGGATGGTCTGGAGTCCTTGGCCTGTAGTATCTTACTGAAATGTGACGTCCACGTTTCCATTGCCATGTGCCTTGGGAATTTGGGTTGCCTTGGTTGCAGAACCCTGTAGGGATTTTGTTCCGGTCTTCCTATCAATTTAATTTCAGTTAAACGCTGGGATGCTTCCTTGGCTTCTTTAATCACCTTCTTGTAAAGCCTCCTTAGTGTTGAGTATGTTTGTACGTTTGTTTCTGTTTTAAATCTGGTCACTTTATGTAGAGCATTTAATGCATTCCTCCTTGCCTGGTAGCAAGCAGGATTGAACCATGGTTTGGCTCTACGGTTGTTTGATCTTTCTGTTACCTTTGATTTTTCCAGCATATTTTCTATGATACGTACTGCTTCGTTCAGATTTTCCAAACGTATCCTCTAAGAGATCCGGTGTTCTTGCTAATTCCTCAGCTAGGAGGGCGCTGTTAATCATCCTCGAATTCGTCTCTTGTCGTGAGTGTAGGACCCCGTCCTGTCCTCTGTCTATGATGAAGGTCGTCTCTACTGGTAGGTGCTTCCTGACAATTATGTCTTCAAGAAATATCTATTTCTTGAGGTTGCGTCCTTTCATGTTTGAGAAGACGAGATCGATTGTACTGATCCCGGTATATGGGAAGTATATTTTCTTCTCTGGACCATTAAAAGGTTTCAAGCCCTCTGTTTCTAGGAAATCTAGAACGAGTTTTGTCTTAGTAGTCTGATAATCTACTCTACAGTTCAAATCACCAGTCAATATGAAGGGGTCATTCTTGCTTATGTTACTGAAGGCTGTACTACATTCCTCTATTATGATACCTTCATGGGTATCTGGTGGAAAGTATACACCCATTATGGTGCTCATTGTAGGTTTTACAACTAAAACGTTTTTCTTTTTTAGAATCAGTTCAAAAGATGATAGACCTGGACTTATTAAGCCTGAAATACCTACTTTTGGGCGGCCTTCCTGCCCCTGCGTTGCTAGTACATGGACCGTGTACTGATCTGGTGAAGTCCATTCCTCTGTTAAAAAGGTTTCTAATAAGACTACGATATCATAGGTATCCAATCGATCTTGACTTAATGAGCTATAAGCGTTCCTTAGTTCTTCTATGTTCCATGTTATGCATTGGAGCTTCTTGTATGGTGTAAAATTCCTGTTTACTCTTCTCTCTTAGTTCGTTAGTCATTATTGGTGGAGTCGAGCACCGTCTTGTGTGTTCCTTCGAAAGGGATGAATGAACCGTCTCACCGTCACTCCTTTCGGTGAGTACCGTACTGTGGTTGGCTGACTACATCCAACATCTCAAATAGTATTCCTACTTTAAATGCCTTGTTATTGCCCTGTGTAGTGAGCTCGTCACACTCGATCCTTCCTTCAATTATGCCATTCTCCTTTAGGTACGATATTTTACTTTCCTTATCTGTTGAATGGTGTAGACGACCTACATACCGCCGTACTGCTCGGTCACCTAAGTTAATTGTGTTTCCTTCTACCTCTCTTGTGCCCATTATAAGGGAGTTGCTTTTCCTGTGCCTTCGTGTTTCTACCTTCTCCCATGTGTGTTTTTCTTCTATCAGCCGGTCGCCAAAAGTTGTCGTGTCTTCATTCTGTATGGCCTTGTCTTTTATCCCAGAATCGTTCGTATTCCGTATGCTCTGTGCTGAGTCGATTAGGTTTTGAGTCAGCGTCATTCCGGTAGTTTCCTGTTGATTACCCTCCTGATGTTGTTTAGATGTTGTCTCGGTCCCAGTTGCGTGGGGTAGTGGCGCCTTCCGTTTAACGACTGCCGGTCTAGGAAGGTATTTTTCCACTTCTTTCCAATTTGTTCTCCAAGAAGTTTAGTATCTTATCCATCATTTCATATTCTCCTTCTTGGAGCATCTCCTTAGTCGGGGTTTGCAAACCTCACATAACCATGTCAATCTGCAATCTTTCCGGGAGACCTGCTCTATTCACCCTTTTGTGAGCTTTCTGCAAGACACGTGTTGCCATTTGTTGCACATATCGCATTCTATATTACTGTCTTTGTTGGTAAACTTGTCTCCACATGTGTCGCATTGGTCGGTTTCGTCTTTGTATTCCTTGTATTCCTTGGCGATTTGTGACGTTGTGTCAGACATGGTGTTTTGGTAGCTCCGTAGTAGCTCTTTGCTGTTATGGGAAAATTCACTGTATCGCGGGATTATGAATATGTGTAACTGCCAAGATGTCGGACTATTTACATTCAGAGGAAAGAAAGTAGTTTCATCGGAAGAAGAGACGACAACAATACTCGGCAAAGATCCAAGTCCAATGGTTGAACAAGCGTGGTGCCAAGTATACGTCTATTCCAAAGAAGAATAATCAAAGGAACTTTTATGCAGTGTTTAAAAATGGCATTAATCTATAAATGTTGGTTGTAAATTAATTAAATGCATGTATAATATATACACAAGAACAAACTATTAAATATACCACTCATATGACATATTTTTTATAAAATAATATATTTCAATAAACATACAGACATATTTTCATGTTATCAAGCCGCTAGAAGATTTTTTAAAACAATTTAATACTTACAATGAAAATTATTGTTACCCTCATTTTTAAAACAAATGACAGAAATCTTTATGTCGCACTGCATGCATGTGTTAAAACGTGCGCTGTCCACTTGACCGCTAGGAATTTACCTTTCCACTAAAACCGTCGAGTTGTAAAATCTACTGCTCTAAAACGAGTTCAAACTTTTCTTTCTGTAACATATATTTGGAAGTAAAAGTATTTGTTACTATAATTTTTGTTTTCGAACCCTCCACCCAATCCTACCACCCTCCGAAAAAATTCTTGGGTGCGGCTTTAACCATAATATTGAACTATTAACATCTTAATTGGAAATAGTTATAGTTTACAGTCTCCCCTGTTATCAGACAATCATGAATGACTCAGCTGGTTTTTAAATTGTTGCTGGAAGGAGAATGATATATTGAAGCGTGATTTCTTGTACCAGAGGACAATATAAGTGAAACGTTGTGCCTTTAGGTCATAACTGCCTTGCTTTCTCTGCTTAAAGTTTTTCTGCGCTTGGAATTAGCATACTTGATGAATGTGAGTATAATTGAGTAGTTGAGATCAGTTCATTCATTTCCGGATTACGAAGATAGTTGTTAAATTATATAAAAAAACATAGGTATATAAGAGCCTCGAAGCTAAACTTTAAGAATTAGTGGAACATTTAAAAGTCAGAGAATGCTGATTTTGTACTTTACGTTATTTCTTCTTTTTAAAATGTCGCCCCCATCCGTAGGTTGGCGATCCAACTAATTATTTCTGATTACCCACTGAACAGTGGCTCTGAAGATCTCGGAAAATATCTGCCCGAATAATCGAACGAGGTCCTTAAAACATCAATTCTTCCGTCTTCCCACAGATCGTTTTCCTTAAAGTTTCCCCTCAGTGACGATTTGGAAAAGTTCATATCCCCCACCTTTCATGATGTGTCCAGTGTATGGAGCGCTCGCTCTCATCAATGGTTGTCAGAAGCTCTCTACTTTCCACGAACCTGCTACGCGTAGCAGGGGAAGTGGTGATACTCCCACGTGGCGCGTCCCAGGTGGCGGATAGGGGAGTCCTAACCGGCTTGCCGGCGGACTTGAGGGAAATAAAATCGCAGACCAAACACACACCCCCTGTGGGTGGGGGAGGCAGACGAATAATACACCCTCGGTATTCCCTGCCTGTCGTGAGAGGCGACTAAAAGGGGCGACCAAAGGATGATTAGATTAGAACCATGAAACTACTTGTGATTAGTACCACCACGCGGGGTACACCATTGGTCGCTATTACTTGCGCGTAGTACCAGTATGTTAGGTACTAAATAGGTTTTTGATTAGTAGCAATCAGGAGCACCGTGCGGTCAGGCTTTTACGGTACCTGTGATTAGTAGCACTATATGAGCGACACCAGGGTTCTGGCTTGCCTATGATTAGTACCCACTATATAAGGAACACCACCGGATAGTACGAGTCCCTGTGGTTAGTACACTTATGTGATGGAAACCATAGGTTTGCGTTGCCTGTAAATGGCGCCGCTATGTGTGAAAAACCATAGGTCTGTATTACCTGTGCGAATTTCATTACCTGTGAGTAGTACCATAATGTGTGGAATACCGCGAGTGTTCGCTACTGTTGATTAGTACCGCACCATGTCAAATACCACGGTTCTACTTTCCAAGCGATAAGTACCATTATGAGAGTCCGATGACCTATATTTTGGACCCCTTTGGCTTGCAAGCATCATTGATTCAGTATTGAGCTATAGAAGCAGTCCCTTGGTCAGTATTACTATTGTTTTCCGTCAGTTTCTGAGACTGAGGCATTGCGGGTCGTCTCCACTGATTGTTTCAACTTCATATCCATCCGTTCATTTTTCGTCCTCACGTTTTGAATTCTGGTCAGTGGAGGATTTTGAATTTTTATTTTGTCATTGCATTTCGTCCCATCAGGGGCCGATGACCTCGATGTTAGGCCCCTTAAAACAACAAGCATCATCATCATCATCATCATCATCAGCTCTCCACTTTTACTCACCCATCTAAGGACTTTTTCAGTGTGTTCCTTACTACCCAGGATATTCGGACCATTCTTCTGCGAAAGAAGACATCGAAAGCTTCGATACGGATTTCCAGCGATAGACTGAGTGCCCAGCTTTCGTAACCACAGAGGGCAGGGAAAATGTAACAGCGTATTCAAATACTTAGACGAGGTTAATGTCGACTATCTTCTTTATTGCGACTGCTTAAATTCCAGTTATATTGTACTGTAGACACCAAATCTCCCCTCTTTTGTATAATTACTTGGGCTCAGCAATATACTTGATCAGTCGCTCGCCGGCTATGCTGAAGTTTGTGGGATTGAATTCCGGGATAGTCAGATGGCAATTAAGATTAGATCAGTAAAATGCTTAAGAACTGCTTCCCAGCGGAAAATTCTTGCTCTTGGACGTCTTTTAAACAACTGTGTTGGGAAAATGCCATAGATTTTGAAATTAGACACCACGAGTACTTAGTTTTTGATCTCAAGCTTAGGTCTGAGTTACCAATGCAGCATGCGTCTGATGTAATTTGTTATTGATGTAACCACATCCCACATGCATGGATGAAACATTTCAATCGTAGTTTCCTTCCCGTTTTGATAATGGTGTACTTGTATCCTTCCTGTATCAGCCAGGCGACGCAGCGAATGATGCTCGGTTCACTCGGGACATGGTTCGAATCCCTGTCAAAACACATGACATTTAGAAACAAGCCTTCCGTCTCTCAGAGTTAGGCAAAATGTAGTCGATTCCTGATCACACGATTACAGGATGTAATCAAAGCCTTGCTAAAAATGCGTTTACCTTTAAATAATCGTAATCAAGAACAGGACTTGTACAGTAATCTGTAGTCGTAATCTGATGCGATTACAATTTAAATGACTAAAGATATAGAATACTGTATGATCATCAAATAAATTTCTCACATGGGAGAAGATTAGTTCATTTATTACAATTGAGATTGGCTTTTAATACCAGCCGTTTCTCAAACAATTTATGACATTTTAATCGTTGTATGATATGATTACAAAGTAAAATACTAACATTGAAACATAAAGTTATACAATAAATGACCATCAAAGAAAGATAAAATACTCTGTAACGCATGTTCATTTCTTATAGTTGAAGTAAGCTTTTAACACCACCCTTTCATCAAGTATGGTATCCGACAGCGTGTTCGCCTTTGGGGTATTTCCTATGGTTGCAAACGGAAATGGTCTTTCAATATGGACCGATGATGGAAAAGAAGCACCGGTATTAAACTTCAGACAAATGTCTTTCATTTCTGGATATCGGTTTCAGATATTTAGACCTCTACATTCTTCAGAAAAGGAAACTGCAAATCATAATGTTCTGTCTTCTGCTACAGCATGGCCTCTCACGGTGCACTGCGCAGTGCAAGATGCAAAAGACGACTTCGCTACTTTGATCAGAGTGCAGACCCCGATTCCTTGATTTTATGCGATAGCTCTGTCTCTCTCTCTTCCTCTAGGCCTGTCTCCCCCTTCCTCACTTACTCTGCAGTGCTCCACCATCCGAGCAGAGTTGAGCCGAGCGTACCCGAGTCGCCCCGAGACGAAACGCTGGTCTGAACCGAGCCGAGCCAGACCGATGCACTGTGCACAGAACCTCTGCGCGTCTGTTTGTACGCGTGAAATTTTGGGCGTTTGAAAGGCTCTGTGCTACAGGTTTCATGCAAGACAAATAGTAGTCTTCTGTGCAACGAAATTTGTAATCCTGAAACTGGTGTTTAAGGCCGAGGGCTTTATGAAGTGCAACATTCTTCTCTTCTTTTGACGAAATTTATTTCAATGAACTGGCAGATTGAGACTGTTCTCGGCACATACCTAATCGTTTCTAATCTCTTCCTTTATTCCTTGTAGGCCTAATTGATTGTTATAATAGTCCGCTTTAAGCAATATTATACTAAAAACATTCATACAAAAACAACACTACCAAAATAAACGTATTAACACTAAAACGACGGCAACGATACTCCTGCCGAAGTCAATAAGGTGAAGTCATATTAACATTTTTTTCGTCCGGTTCCACGGCTGAGTGGTCAGCATCTTAGCTTTGTAGATGGATTTTAATCTTGGTTAATTCCTTTGGCTCGGCAACTGGGTGTTTGTGCGTTCTCCAACATTTCTGCCACTCATACACCACACTCAGTACTATCGTGCTGCATCACACCAACGTGCATTGTGGCTTTGGCTGCACCAAGCTAGCAATATCCACACGCAATAATAATAATAGCTATTATACCTGATCAAAAAATTGGAGGTAGTTTACCAAACCAACCGCAACATATATAACAAGATGTGTTCTTCTATAAACACCAAAATTCATCATTACAGCACTGTCATCAAGTCGGTATATCTCTATGCGTCAGAATGCCTTATCCTCTCTCAGAAATATGCACTCGCTAAGATAGAGCAAAAAGAGAGAAAAATTCCTCACAACCTACTTGGCCCAAACTACACAATCGGAATCTACGTAAGAAAATCCAGACAAAAATCTAAAGATAGAGAAGATGTGGGACACAAAGCGCAAACGCAGGGCTCGCTTCTACGGTTGTCTACGACTCTTCATGAACAAAACGCATTTTTAACTATTTTGATTCAAAACCAAAAACAACAATTCCCTGGTCGTTAACGTCAAGAAAGACCTCGAAGAAATGGGCCTACGACCAGTGATGACGCGCACAAACGAGACCTTTACAGAAGAAGCATCGTGATTTTTGGGACTTTCCGGGATGAGAAATGGACAGCTGGTGCAAAATGGTCGAATGAACTCCGCGCTCGACAGCACCATGGAATGAAAACGTACTAGAACAAACGAAAACTGAATAAACGTCAAAAATGTAATGAAACTTACAGTGGTCCCTAGTAGGTCGATTAGCGAACAATAAATAACTTTTATAATATTTAATCACCCTGCTCAGCTGTCACCCTGAAACTGCAGGTAACTCCACTACCGCTACGTGGTGCGTTTACCATATGACTAGCATCGCACCTATCTTCCACAACTTTAAAACTATATACTGCCACACAGCTCACAGTCAATAAATATCGTCGCCGGCAATAATTAACTTCGGAAGGCCTGGCATCCTTTTAAAAGCAGACCGAGTTTAAACTATTGAATCTCTCGCAAAAGGCCAAAATTGATTATAGCTTGTGTTTCAATTATTAGAAAAGTAATTTATCTCGACGTGTTGCTTTTGTCACTTCGCTGTCTCCCACCAAAATACAGTTTTAGAGAGGTACGAACAAGGTCCGACTCGTTGGCTGAATAGTCAGCGTACTGGCCTTCGGTTCAGAGGATCCAGGGTTCGATTCCCTGCCGGGTCGGGAATTTGAATCGGTTCTGATTAATTCTTCTAGCTCGGGAACTGGGTGTATATGTCCGTCCCAACACTCTCCTCATCATATTCAGACAACATACCACACTACCAACCACCACAGAAACACGCAATAGTGATTACATCCCTCCATATAGGGTTGGCGTCAAGAAGGGCATCCGGCCGTAAAACAGGGCCTAACCCACATGTTCGACGCAGTTCGCACCCTTGACCCCAGAGGTGTGGGAAAAGTCGGTAGCAAAAGAAGAAGAAAGAGATGTACGAACAAGGTGGAGACTTCAGAGTTTACGTTGCACAAGTAAGGTTAGGCTACTTTCCGCTAATCAAAAGGCTTTTCTAATGACTTAATTTTTGGAATGACAAGAGGTGTTTGTTAAAATGGAAATATACTGTATTCGACTGTATATTACCAGTTCATGAAACATATTTTCATTGTGATAAAGAAGCATGTACAGTACTGTACTTTTAAAATAGCATCGAGTTCCTGAGTGCTTTGAGCATGTGAACCAAATTAACAGGACAAAAAATGTCTCAGTTTTATCGTGAAGAATAGGTCCTGATTGATCCAAAACATTTTTATAGCATTTGATTCCCAAACACATTCCGGGCTGTGGGCTAGAAAGATTAGACGGAGAATAGCCTATTACCTATACAGTAGATTAACATGTTTGAGACACAAACATTGTCTATCAGCAGACTTGGATTGTCGGTTTTTACATCAAATGAAAACAATAGTGCACTCAAATGTACATCAATTAAAATGACGCAATGGAAATGTAATCTAGATCTAAACATAGTTGTGGTAGGAACGTACCGGGAAGTGGTTAATACTGTACTTCCTCCGGCGTCACGAGGTCTGAGTAGCGAAAGGAGTGCTGACGGAAATCGAGCTCTTTCAGCGCCAAGGAAGGCGATTAGCAAACTCGTGATCAAAGATCGTGATACTTCATTGCTCCAGTGCTAACAGAACCTTGCAACGCCCGCCGGAATATAAATAGAATTGAGATACATTACAGAACTCTATACAGAGGACAACATAATTTACAAAAGTTCTCTCACATTCAGAGTCAGTGTAAATTTTTTACAATTTTCTTTATGTGACGCCGACACAGAAAGGTCTTATGGCGACGATAGGACAGGAAAGAGCTAGGAGTGGGAAGGAAGCGGCCATGGCCTTGTTTAAGGTACAGACCCAGCATTTTCCTGGTGTGAAAATGGAGAACACGGAAATCCATCTTCAGGACTTCGTCGCCATAAGACCTATCTGTGTCGGTGCGACGTAAAGCCCCTAGCAAAAAAAAAAAAAAAAATCTTCAGGACTGTCGACAATGGGGTTCGAACCCCACTATCTCCCGAATGCAATATCACAGCTACGTGATCCAAACCGCAGCCACTCGCTCGGTCAGTGCATTTTAACTTGAGTTTCGAGAAGGATATTTCTTTTATGGAAAATGATGGGTTTAATCAAGTCCAGAAACACAGTGTTTAAGACGTACTATCTTTTCTGTAATGGGCTGGAACACATTTGTATTATCATCAAACTATCTTGCAAGGAGTCCTTTCCAACGTGTCCCCACCGATTTAATCCATTTTCAATATACATGCATGCCAGGACAGGAATTAATTTTCGCCGGTTCAGATTGCAAGGTACAATCCTCACTCAGTTCCTAGAAAATGGAATTTGAATATTTCGAGAGAGCTTCACAAGACTAACACGCGACACATTCTCACAATGAACGAGCTACTTCTAACGTTTTACAAGCTCGTAACCAAGGCCGAATATCGTCTCCCTAGTGTTCTCGGGGTTTCTTCGTTCAGTTTGTATGTTGTTTACTTAACAACCACATATATATGTGCAGTGATATGTATTCAGCAATACTAGATCTATTACGATCTATCTGTATTCAACAATACCGGTTGGCTAATGTGTGTATAATGTTTTATTGTGAATCAATCACATGTCATAAGGGAGTTTCGGCACCTGTAATGTGCCATCATCAGCCCTAGATGCAAATTGAACGATTATATACACATACCTAAAACAATCTAAAACACATTTTAAAACACATTACTAGCATCTATGATGGTACATGAAATGAGTTAAAATTATGGTACAATTTGAAATGCTGCGGCATAAAATTCTTACAGCGTCTCCGTCGTAAATTTTATATAACATTGTGTAGTCCAGCCTGTGTATGTCCAGGTTAAGTGAAATGTACAATATTTATGTTGTCTATATGAGTTGGCACTTGTTCACTTAAATTAGGTGGTTCCAAAGAAGTTGAATTGGTCTTATGGAGAACGTAGTGTGACCTGAGATTGAGATTCCCACTTCAATTTTAAACCTGAAGAAGAAAATAGGAAGCCATTTCCATACATTTCTTCCACCATCTTCTACGCCTAATTTGGCTTCCTATTTTCTTTTTTTCTCACTCATCTTCGTTGACATACAGTATTTGTTGCCTGCCATTTATAGTACGGCACCGTTGTAAGTGTTGTGTTTGCGACTACAGATTGCTGCATGAACCAGGGTGGTAGTCCTACTGATCGTAAATCAAGAGAAGCCGTAATTTATGCAATTTATAAAAACCACTACGAAGGCTTCATTCGATCTGCCGATCTCGAACTTGTGAAGCGATGAGCTTGCTCGTTGAGATAATCGTTGGTTGAGGGAATGTCTCGTTCGCGTGTTCGTCTTGTAAAGCTCACTGGAAATAATTCTAATTCCATTTTCTTGGAACGGGGTTTATGTTGCACCTTGTAATGTCAGACCGTGAAAGTTCTCGTCATGATCTCGTCATATTGAAAAACGATCAAATTAATATGTACAGGATGGGGTCCGGAAATGCGTACTATTCTGGCTAGAACCTCAGGTATTGTGGGCTTACATATTTTTAAGTTATCTTTCATTTCGCGGGAAGGGTGATTGAAAACTACTTAACACACGCCCGCGTACGGCCTTGAAATAGAGCATGGAGCATGTGAGGTGTAGTCAGTCAGTGAGAGCGACAGTGCTGCCGAGAAGGCGGCAGCGGGTGATGAACCGATGAGTCACCCTGCCAAGCGGGCGCTTTCTGCTTCCAGAGAGTGGGGGAACTCAAGCTGACGACGACAAACCCTGTCATCAATTCGAGTCACTACTACACGAGTTACTATCAAAACACCAAAGAGTGAAACAGATGAGATTAATTCTTTCACACCTGGCTGGAGATCTTTAGAAGACTTTGCACACGTGTGATCAACCAACTGATGACGAAGTTCTCTTAAATATTTTCAGTGAAATGAAATGGCATATGGCTTTTAATGCCGGGATTGTCTGAGGACAAGTTCGGCTCGCCAGATGCAGGTCTTTTGATTTGACTTCCGTAGGCGACCTGCGCGTCGTGATGAGGATGAAATGATGATGAAGACGACACATAGGACTACTGTACACCCAGCCCCCGTGCCAGCGAAATTAACCAATCAAGGTTAAAATTCCCGATCCTGATGGATTGTTCATGTTGCAGAAACAAATAATTTCTGAATGTAGAATTAATGTAGAATGTAGAATGGATTATTCGCCAGCCCCTAACATCTCTGTCTCTAACCCAGAAGCTTCAGATTCGACTTCAATCTCTTCCAAGGAATTTAATCCTGGTCTGAGGTTTGATAAGAGGTTCATTCATGCTTGAGAGATAACTTTGTTCTTGTTGCTTTTTTAATGTCGCACCGACGCAGACAGAATCTTACGGCGACGATGTGATAGGAAAGGACTAAGACTGGGAAGGAATTATAGTCTTATGATCATATGCCTCGTGTGAAAATAGCAAACCACGGTAAACTTAAGGGCTGCTGACAGTGGGGTTTGAACCCACTACCTCCCGATTGGTGCATGATCCAAGCTGCGCAGCCAACTCGCTCGGTGAATGAGGTAAACGAAAATATGTCTGATAAACCGGGCAGTGAATCTGGTCAAGAAAGCTAAGCAATAGGACTGAATAAGTCATGACTACATGGCACTCTGGCTCGGCAGCAGACATCTTGGCATGTTTAAGACCGCCCTAATGAACTGCCTGAGACATTTTGATGTATTTCTAGCAGGGGTTTATTTAAATACAGATAGCAGAAGAAATATATGCACTGAAAACTGAAAGTCATTTTGCACCGGCCGGAGGTTCATTACTGCCAGCGGCTCCACGTGAAAGTGGAAACGAACCTTGAACTTTGGAAGTAAGGTAGTGGAGAGCAAATGGAGGACACATGCGGGGGGTTTGACGAGGAGCACAGGTACCGTACAGTTGGGCTGTTTCGTAAAATCAGCCTGATACTCTCGGCCTCTCTAGGAAATATTCCAGGCAAAGGTTTAACCCTTATAAGAAGATTTTATCGAATACATCTAGTATCAGCCTATAACACCCTTCAATAAGCTGAACAACGATTCAGAAATATGATATAATGTGCATTTTATAAAGCCAACTATTTCGAAGATGACCTGCACAGTTTCACAATCTACGCCAGTACTCCTTTGGCACTGTGAATCTTACTTAAAATAGGATGGTCCTTGCACACTGGTACCCATAGCAACTAATAACTGTTACAAAAGCAACAAGCTTGTAGTTTTGCTTAATATATAACAGACTTATCACGTTTCAAAATAATAAAAAACGGAATAATTTTCCATACAGCATTTCATTTATTTTTGATTTTAGCAGTGGCAAAGTCAAGGCTCGTTGCCCTCTCTTACATTTAACCATGTAAATTACAGGATAATATATAAAAGAAATATAAGTTATTATTACTATATTATAAGATCAAACTAGGCTAAATAACATATTTGGAGAATTTATTCTAACTAACCAACCCCGTGGCACTACAGCCCTGAAGGGCCTTGGCGTAACAAGTGACCGCTGCTCAGACCGAAGGCCTGCAGATTACGAGGTGTCGTGTGGTCAGCACGACGAATCCTCTCGGCCGTTATTCTTGCCTTTCTAGACCGGGGAATTTATTCGAATGACTATAAATTTATTTGAACAGAGCTTGTTTTGAGAAAGTTATATTTCTCAATCCCTCGAACCTTTCAAAGAAATTTATTTTTAGATTATGCTGTCATATCATTCAAAACATTGACACATTTTATAACTTTTGGTATCACTATGATCCATTATATCAGATCTCCGTCCGTGCGATGTGGGGAAGAGGCCCCCGTAAATGATGTCGTATGGCCTGCAGAGTAAATAGATTTAAATGAGTCTGTAATGACTTATAAGTTAGTAAGGCCTACCGCTCTTCGGCGGGAACAATCTTTTTTTTATACAACCCCTATAGAAAATGTAAAAATTAAAAACTTACCTGCAAAGCGAAAATTATGTCTCAAATACACTTGAACCTTCCAACAATAACGATAATTTAATTTTTATAACCTCCAATTCATATGCACTTAAATTTTTCATTCGGCAACTTCACTGCGTTCCACAAAGAAAAAACGACTAGTAAAATGTAGTTCTCTTAAACTTCGAAATCGATTACCGACCGCCATCAATAAGTACTTGTTGCCCAGGGCCCTGTTCCATAAAACATATTTCACTAATATTATTAGTAAGAAACCAATAATATTAACTAATAATATTAGTATTATGTTTCATAAAATTATTAGCTAATAATATTAGTTATTAGTTTATGAGTCAAAATTATTAGTAGATGTTCCTAATAATATTAGTAAATTGTTTCATAGCCAACATGACTAATAAAAGTTACTCATGTTATTAGGATTATTTCCATGAGTGTATTTTGACTCATAATTCATATTATTAGTGAAACCAAAGTGAGCGGTATTTTAATATTTTGACATAAAATCGTGAAGATCGCTCAAATGGTCAACTCTGATTCAAACAGTGATAAGGAACGAGTGTAGGTATTCACCGTTCAATAAATGTTACGTCAAAAACAGCCTGTCCTGGCATATAACAAACATATGAATACAATGGGAGATTTAGGTTAGATTACAGAACTACTGAGTATTTGCTTGATAGCATTGGTAATAGAACATTCCACTGCAAGGAATGAAGCATAACCTTAAAATAGCAGCTTCGCATTGCACTCCACCAGCTGGTAGTGATACACAGTAGCATTGTGTTTCTCTAATGCAGTTCTGCTCGGACACTCCAAGTATCCTTTAAAATCTTGGCTTATATCACAAGTAAACCAAGATGATGCTGGTGATGATTATTGTTCTAAGAGGAAGTAGGCTACAACTACGCAACCATCATCTATAATAACACTAATCAGATAGAAACATGGAAACGATCCGACATTTTGAAAAATGAAGGTATTAGCTAAAGAAAGAAGGGCCACGAAGGGCGTGAACATGAAAGACTCTCTCGGCCTCGCAACCTAATATTGTCAGGGTCTGAAAAGAACAAGAGTTGAACAAGGGAGGTCAGAAGCGTAGATGAAAATGAGCCTCGCAGAAGTAAGTTGAAGCAATGGCAGGACTCATCTCAGTGCCCCATGTTCGCCAACACACGCTCCCAAGTTGAGAGCCCTTGCATCCCTTTTAATCACCTCTTACGACAGGCAGGGGATACTGTGGCTGTTATCCTGCCACCCCCACCAAAAAAGAGTAAACAAAGATTTTGCTAGTCCATCTCAGAGATTTTTAAGAGCTCATGTCATAAAAAAGTAAGAAGAACAAGGAGAGTTATAGTGTGCAAAAGGCTGCGAATAGTTGCCGTTTTAACTCAGTCACTTTCCGTAAAGAAACTTTCTTCTCACACATTATTTTCACTTCTTTTATCCATTTTCATAATATCAAATTCACAACAACGAAAATATCAACTGAGCCTTTTGAGCATGTGGATTAATAGTCGGTTGTAGTCAAGCGTTAGCCTACTGCTAGGAACAAACCCAAACCAAGAACATATGCAACAGACCGATTCTAACCTCCATTTGTATCAGCTGACTAATGAACTAATATTATTAGTGAAGATATTTTATTAGTCATGTGTAAATCTTTATGAAACAGAATTTGGTTAACTAATAATTATTTTTATGAGTTCTAATATTATTAGTTAGTTTTATGAAACAGGGCCCAGTATCAAGTGCTGCTCGCCAGATGATTCACAAATTTATACAGAAACCAGGATATTTACCCATTTTTCCGAATGTTTAACCAGAGGTTGAAGAAAGAAGGACAGGGTGATACCTGAATAAACCGGAGAATTTAGTAACCCTATGATATCGTGATCATAGCCACGGGACCTCAAGTTTTACGTGGAATCCGAACCACTGGGACGTCAATTTTCATTTCTAGAATACTAGATGCATTGGTCGGGGTTACAACCACGGCCGCTTTGATGAGAAAACAGCGACAATGTCATTCGGCTATCACGCCCTTTCTTTCTATTACGGTTACTTCTTGACAGTCCCTCATTTGTCATCACTTGTTAAAATAGAACCGCTGTTTATTCGAAATTCAATTTTTAATTTCATGTGGCTATTTCTGGCCTGATGCAGCCTTTGTAAGGCAGACTCTCCGATGAGGGTGGGTGGCATCTGCCGTGTGTAGGGAACTGCGTGTTATTGTAGTGGCATATAATGCTGTGTGAGTCTCAGGGATGATGAGGATAGTACAAACACTTTGTCGTCAAGCCAACCATTTAAGGTTAAAATCTCCGACTCGGCCGGGGATCGAACCCGGAGCCCTCTGAACCGAAGACAACTAGATGACCATTCAGGTAAGGAGCCGGATGATTTGAAATTACATGGACACTCAGTTGCTCAATGTTCAAAGATTAATAACTTAAATCTATGTATCCGGCTCCTTGGCTTTCGGTTTAGTAGGTCCTGGGTTCTATCCCCGGCCGGACCGGAGATTTTAACCGTGTTTGGTTAATTCTTCGGGAACTCGCCTTAATATACTGTACACACAACACATCACACTACAACCACCACAGAAACGCGCAATAGTGAATGCATATCTCTGTATTGGGTTGGCGTCATGAAAGGCATCACCGGCGAGTTGGCCGTGTGTTTAGGGGCGCGCAGCTGTGAGCTCACATCCGGGAGATAGTGGGTTCGAACCCCACTGTCGGCAGCCCTGAAGATGGTTTTCCGTGGTTCCCCATTTTCACATCAGGCAAGCGCTGGAGCTGTACCTTAATTAAGGCCACGGCCGCTTCCTTCCCATTCCTGGGTCTTTCCTGTCCCATCGTCGCCATAGACTTATCTGTGTCGGTGCGACGTAAATCAAATAGCAAATGAAAGGCATCTGGTCGGTGAAAATGAAAGGGCTTAATCCACATTAAGGGCCCAGTGACGAACCCAGATAACTGGGGGAAAGGCCAGGAAGAAGAATGGGATTGCTTAGGTGCGAGGTGTCCAGCATTTAACGTCAAATTAATTGTAGAAACACTTACATGTCATCGTCTTGGATGTGTGCCACAGATCTCGTCTGCCGCAGCAGTGACGCTAGTTACGAGTTAATCACCTGACCACTATTCTCTGGAATCAGGTAACTGGATTATTATTAAATCCATTGTACAAAGTCGTCGATCCGAAGAGATCGTTTGTAATTGATCAAATTTAGATACGCTAATCCCACTGCCTTCAATTTCCAATTTCTTTACAATCATTTAAGAAAAGGCTAGGAAAACAGCGGATAGGGAATCTGCCACCTGGGCGACTGCCCTACATTCAGATCAGTAGTGATTGATTGATTGATACATCTTTCTTGACTGTGGTTCAGCGTTCGCTGTTTGAACGTACAGTAACCGTTCTTTTGCAAATAACGTAAATCTTCCTCCTCGGTGTTGTCTCATTTGTGGATGGTCTGTTCTTAGAACCATCGATCGCTACATGTCAAATTCCTGTGCTTTACCGGGACGTCGGCGTTGAGAGCCATATCTTCGTACTACAACGCGGTCTCTGACCATCAACAGTATTACTGGTTTAGATGCGGCTCTTTTTTTGTCGTAACATACGGTCGTAAATTCAAGTGTAATAAAAAAACTACCATATGCCCGTTATGGCAATCGGGGTTTAGCTGCTGGCTTCCCACCCAGAAGGCTGATTTTCGAATCCCGGATGATTCTGGGTTGAAATTTTCGTCTCGAAAATCATGATCATGTAATTCAAATTATTGTCATCCTAACGTGTCGTCAAATTTAAACCGATTATTTTATACCTTCGTATGCAAGCGTTTAAAAAGTACAAAACAGGCCTAACACAATGGAATGGATAGTTTCTACTCAGATCCAATGACAAGAACAGGTACAGATGATCTTGAGTGGCTCTACTAATGGAGTACGTCACTATCTCAAGGTCAGTGGGGAAGCGCAAAAGTTTTCAGATGACATTTCAGGTATCGAGGACATCATCATTTACAGGCTAGAACGGATACTAAAACGAAGAACAGTTTTATACGGTCGTACATTTATGTATAATATAAAAAACTAGTTAGTTCAGTGATTGTTAGCTGTTGGCTTCCCACCTAAAAGGCTGAGATTCGAATCCCAGTCGATCCTGCGTTGAGTTCTTCATCTGAAAATCGTAACTGTAGTTAGCGGGACTTAAAATCGATACCATTATTATTTCCAAAATACAATACTCTTGACCTACCTCAGCGCGATAAAATACACCTCACGATAGGATTGGGGGCACAGAGATTGTTGGGTCGATACTAGGTCGCGGCGACTCTCAAAAACTATCATTGGCGAGATTTTAACCCGCCTTTTTAACAATCTTAGTGAATGGAAATGCTCCTGCAATATGTATATTTGAAATCCTATCCACCGTTGTGGTTAGCAGGTTAAGGCGGCCAGGACTAGACTGCACCACTCTGGTTAAATTAATTACAGATCTTCGTCTTAAAAATCATGCGGAATGAGGAAGGACATCCGGTCTTAAAACCCCGGTGGAAACATATTGGTGTTCTGTTGTGGAAACCAAACTGAGCCTGGGGGGCTCCAGCGACCCCATAAATACGAGTACCTGGGATAAGTTGAAGACAGAAAGAAAATGCCCAATTAAGAAAAAATATCCTGATATTGTAACATTGTAAATTACTACACTAAATCGGTTAAGTTGTTACCCAAGATTGCAGCATAGAAGCCCGGGCACTTGACATTGAAGAATATTGAAACGTGAGAGATCCGAGAAAGTGGATATATTGGCACGTTAAAGAACCCATTTTAGGGCAAAATTTCGACTCCTCAGCGTCTCCTTAAGATCTAGACTACAAATTTCCGCCATGGTCGATGTTTTTAACCTCGTCTGATTAATGTCTCTAGCTTCGAGACTGGATATTTGTGTCCATCGCAGTACAAACCACCACAGAAACATTCAATAGTGATTAATTTCCTCCACATAGTGTTGGCATCAGGATAGGAACCCGGCCCTAAAACTGGACTAAATCCATTAGAAAGTGCCGGCCCCTAGAAATTAAATATTTAGAGACTGTTAGACATGCGTTTTGTTCATCATTATCAGAAGCAGTTACGGATAGTGGAAACCTTTACCTTCCACCCCTCCAAGGACCTTCATGGCCTGTAGAGAGATGACTTTGCCTTTGCTTTTTTCCCCTTGATCTAGCAGTAGAAAGTCCATACGTCCGTATTTAGAACGGACATGTCCGTGTCATTACCGTACTAAAGAAAAAATCTGGAAATGTATCTGTACTTTCTGATTTGAATGGTACATTTTAATTCATTATACCAATTCGTTATTTTTATATAGTGGAAAGTGTGATTTGCCCACTATTGACTATTCCAAATTAAATACGACTGTTGGACGTGTGTTTTGTTCATCATAACCAAAAGCCAGTAAATTTAAGGTTTAAAAACAAAAAATATACCGCTAATTTGCAATGAATTCTTTTATTTAATCGAAGAAAATGACGAATTCAGAGAGTTACTGTCTTTTTGTAAATACGATTGGCATGAAGAATCGCCATCTAGTACGTTACAATGACAATGAGATAAGGAAAACGTGAAAATGTGTAAGGGTGATATTGTTTTATTTAGTTCCCTATTTTTTCTTGCTATTTGCTTTACGTCGCACCGGCACAGATACGTCTTATGGCGAGGATGGGATGGGAAAGGCCTAGGAATGGGAAGGAAACGGCCGTGACCTTAATTAAGGTACAACCCCCAGCATTTGCCTGGTGTGAAAATGGGAAACCATGGAAAACCATCTTCAGGGCTGCCGACAGTGGAATTCGAACCCACTATCTACCAGTCGCGAGCTCACAGCTGTGCGCCCCTAACCACACGGCCAACTCATCCAGTAATTCCCTATTTCTGCAGCAGTGATTTAATTTTCTTTGTTTCTAATTTCGTAGGAAAATGTCCGTATTTTCGCTTCCAGAATTATGGAATCCCTATGAAGTATCTTCGCGTCTGCCAGCCGGGTCGATTCCTGGTTTTGCCATGACCGTTGAGACTGGTTTGAGGGATACGAACAGGGTGCACCCACTCTCAGGAAACACAACTGAGCAAAGAAGGGCGTTAAAATGCTACTCTCGACCATCCTAAAAAAATATTCTCCGTCACCTCCCACTTCAGTGCCAGGTTAATATCCGAAGTATACCTAACATACAACCCACGGTCGCTTCGTTCCTAAACCTAGTTCTAGCTCCTCGAACACACCAGTACACAGCGGCGGCCATTAGGTGCGGGAGGGTTCTCTTGAAATTGGGAATTATTTAAAAAAAGCGATTTGTACAAATTCTGATGCCTTTTCAGCTAATTTTTTAATTTAATTTCCTTAAATATTAACATAAATACTTAGCGGAAATACACACAAAATTTAGTTCATCGCGGCTAACGGAAAGGTGCAGTGCCATAGCAAGTAATGGAAACCCGCAGAGCAATGTGTACTATGTTCTGCGACGAACCGCAGTCCAATCGCGAAGCTCTGATGATATTTTTCATCCGAGGCGACTGCAGCGCTCCAAGCGGCGAAGTTCACGTACAACCACTACAGCTACTGGAGGAGGTCAAACAATTTATTTCGATGAGGAGTTCGAGGATAATATCGAAATATTTATTTAATCTTAAGGAGCTATTATTTTACCGCGGACTATAACATAAAATCGCTTCTAGAGGGCAACCGGTTGGAGATAAGTATATACCATCCCGGACTTTTTTTGTAGAGGTTTCTATGCTCTACAATTCGTACGCTTACACTTGGGGTCTATATATATGTATATATATATATATATATATATATATATATATATATATATACATATTTCCAAACGGTTACCCTCTACAAGCGATTTTATGTTATAGTCCGCAGTAAAAAAAAATAACTTCTTAAGATTAAATAAATATTTCGATATTATCCTCGAACTCCTCATCGATATACATTGTTTGACCTCCTCCACTATTTCATAAGGATTACAATAACCTTGTTAGGACATTATTTGTATGATGGTTCAGAAGTTATGGCCATTTTAGACTGTAGTGGTAATTGGTTCCCTGTTGTCTGCTAGCAAGTTGCCTGTATCTCGCCGCTAGAGGTGCTAGTCTCGCTCCAGCTGTCAAATGTATGAACCTTCTTATTATAGCTTCGCGACTGAATATACGACGAACGGTAACAGGGGGATATATTTGCCAAGGTCACCCGTTTACTGCGCGTATTCGTCAGTCTGGCCGTCTCACTTAGTCAATGTGTCTGTTACTTTGTTAGTGTGTAGTCAAATACTAAATGACCTTTTAATTGTATAATCATGCTGTACTTCTATTTAATTGTAATACAAGTGCCATTATTGTTTCATTGGTGAACGTTTTATTGTACTGCGCTATTATTACCGCACTTTAGTTGGTAGACTGTCAACCCTCCATCAAAATTCCTTCAGAGATAATAAAAACTTACAATTTTATAGCAATTTCTTTCAATTTTGATGTATTCCCCTCCCCTCCCCCCCTCCGCGATATCCCTACGACCCGTCTATACATTTTCACGCCCCCTCCCCCACTATTCTAATTCCCAACCGCCGCTACTGCCAGTACAGATCCCAGTCAACACGAATTATCAGACAAAACTTAACGAAGCGGCTTTGGCTTATATCTTAGGTATACTTCGGATATTCGTCTGCCACTGAAGTGGGAAGTGACCGAGAATATTTTCTTAGGATGATCGAGAGTAGCATTTTAACGCCCTTCTTTGCTCAGTTGTGTTTCCTGATAGTGGGTGCACCCTGTTCGTGTCCCTCAAACCAGTCTCAATGGTCATGACAGAACCAGGAATCGAACCCGGCTGGCTGTACGCGAAATTACTGCATGGGGTTACCATAATTCTGGAAGTAATGAACTTCATAAAAGATCAAGATCTTCCAGCCGGACTGACTTGAGACAGCGGTGGCCTTCTGAGCTTAAGCTGGCGGATTCTATCACGGCTGTCCAGTTGCATGGCTAAATAGTTAGCGTGCAGGTCTTTGATCATAGGGGTCCTGGGTTGGATTCCCGGCAGGGTCGGGAATTTTAACCATCATTGGTTAATTTCGCTGGCACGGGGGCAGGGTGGATGTTTCGTCTTCGTCACTTAATCATGACGCCGCGCAGGTCGCCTCCGGATGTCAAATCAAAAACCTGCACTTGACGAGCCGAACACGTCCTCGGACACTCCCGGCACTAAAAGCCATACGCCATTTCATTTCAATTCGGCTCAGTACAGTGGTATTTGAGGGTGCTCAGATATGGCAGCCTCGTGTCGGTAGATTTATTGGCACGTAAAAGGTCTCCTATACGACAACACTCCGGCTCCTCGGCGTCTCCGAAAACCATGAAGGTAGTTAGTGGGACAGAGGAAATACAATAAAATACTTATTATTATTAATATTATTATTATTATTATTATTATTATTATTATTATTATTATTATTATTATTGTCTCCGAAAACTGTTACTGTCGACTATCAAATGAAATGTTCTCCAGACATCTTTGGACCCACTGCATATAGAAATCGAAGACATTACTTGAAATCTGAGTGTCTGGTACGAAGAGTTTGGCGGAACAGGCCGGATATCTGTTAAAACGTGCAAGCAGTGGAAGCAGCCGTGAGAGCGGTTCCTACAAGAAAGCGCGGTTTCATTGTTAGGAATGAGTCACAGAGAAACTGGTTCTTTACGGTCTATATGAATGACGTAGTAAATCCTTGTTAATAACGGATATCATATCAGGTGATTCAAGCGCACATAGTGGATACAGAATGATAAGATAGAAAGTTGGAGATGTGACACGTCACTCTGAGGAGGCATACTCACACCTGGGCGGTCTGCAACTCACGGTTCTATATCACTTTCATTCATGACCTGTAACGAGGTTGCACAATCAAGTCTAGACACGTCACGTGAGGCGATGTCAAGCTGAGAAATCTTGTATATCATCGATATCGAAACGTATTGATAATGTATTATAACAGGTTCCCTAGCCGATGAAGCAAAAGACGTGCTCGGTTCGCCTGGAAGGACGTGGGTTCGATTTCCCATCAGAAAGTCGAAAAGTTTAAGACACGAGATTTACACTTCTGGAGCGGCACATGGCCCTGGGTTTCCATCAGCCTACACCAGAAATGAGTACCAGCTTAATTCCTGGGGTCAAAGGCGGTGCTTAGAGTTAAATATCTCTATATCATTCAAAACTGAGGATACAGAAAGTTGAAGCCTTTACCTTTCACTCCTCCGAGAGCCTTCATGGCCTGTACGGAGATGGCTTTGCTTTGCTTACAGTATTAATGATATATAAAATGTTCCCAAACACGTGGGAAGTAATTGGGGTGGGGTGGGGTGGGGTGGGGTGGGGTGGGGTGGGGTGGGGTGGGGTGGGGTGGGGTGGGGTGGGGGTGGGGTACTAGTTCACTCCAAAACAACACAAAAAGTTCCTATGAATACAGTGTGTCCTTGAAAGGGTTTTAATATTTACAGAGGATGCAGCCCACAAGAAACGAAGGGAAATAGGTCCTGTAAACATTGATCGCAATCCCAATTTCTTCACAGTTACGGTGCGCTACCACTACCATCAATGATCACGTTGTCTTTGATCTACTCTTCGCAACATGTGCTCCATGTGGCCGCCATCTATTGCAGCACAGCCGTCCACCCTCCGACGCATGGAAGAACACATTCGTTGGAATACCCCTGGCTGTTGCCGGATTGCATCTGCGGCATTGCACACACGTTCTCGTAGTGTATCAACAGCATTTATGGGGACCGCATACACCATGGTTTTTATATCTCCTCAAAGCCAAAACTCCAAATAGTTAAGGTCAGACAAACGGGCAGACCAATGTATTGGCCCCTCCCCGACCAATCCATCCCTCATGGAAGACCCGTGTTAGTTGTCGCTTAAACCTACGATGAAATTGGGTCGGTGTCCCATCACGCATTTACCTCATTTGCAGTCTTTTACGACCAACGTGTATGTAGGAACGTATTTCCGTCTTTTTTGTTACATACGACCCTCCGTAAATTATTGGAACATGGTGATCACTGACAGTAGTGATAGCGGACCATAACTCCGAAGATATTGGGTTTGCGATCAATGTTTATAGGACCTTTTCTCCCTCGCTCGTTGTGTGCTGCCTCCTCTGTAAATATTGCAACCTTTTTCAAGGACATTCTCTATATAGTCTAACTTACGCTCGGTCACATACGAGCTATGCCTCTTTTAATTATTAGCAGGAAAGGAGGGGAGAGTTCGTATTTGGCATAAGTTTGGAGTCAGGCATGCTGTTACGGACACTGGACCACTTCCCCAACGTGTGGAACATGAATATGTGCAATGTCTAGAGTGTTCGAACGTGTCCTACAATCAGGCGTGCATTCAAGCACATGGTGGACATTTTGAGGACTTCTTGTATCAGAATGCAGTATCTTTGATGGTACATCAACATGGAGACAGGTACTCTAAATAGGGTGTGTCAGGTAAGGTTATTGCCAATACTTCCCGTACAAAGTTTGAAAGTCTGTAACTCGTGGGGTGTACTACCCACCCCTCGATTAGTTTCCACATGTTTAAGAACAACTTGTATGGTATAAGACAAAGAACCTTCCTTTCATGTTCTCTCGTTAGGGTATTACACTGTAGTCGAGAGCCATACCATGTCCCATGATAGTAGACCAAAGGTGATTGTAGCCCGCACGGCCTTACTTCTAAATTGAAGTTTCCCGAAACCAATGAGCATCGCCTTTCCTCTGTTCCCAGCGCGCTACGCCCGCGAGAACAGCTGACGCAATACGACTGCGGTAAACAGCCCTTGTAAAATGCAATACCGCACTCAGAAAAACTAATGAATATGGATTGAAAACAAATTCACCTAAACTACTCTTACTAACAACATTTGACACTGAGACGTTCCTAACTCTCTGACTTTCTTTTGAAACACATAATACTGCATTTAAATTGAAAATTACGAAATATCTGCATTTAAAATGGAAAATATGAAAATTAATATTCATTAAATAATACACGATCGTCGAACCCTGGACTCACACTTACTTCTTACCTGCTTACTTACACATACGTTATTTGAAGGGCGCCAGCTACCACTCAGTGCAGCAATAATAGAATGAGAATCGTGACTATCTCTAGGGTGTGGGGTAGTAAGCTTACTTTTGACAACATACCATATACAGTAAGTTCTGGGAAAAGGAGATTGGCGTTCGGTTTCCCCATTAAATTTGAGGTTATCTAATTCTGTCATTGAAATAATACTAGGAATTCATTTGATAGAACAAAATATATTCTTTAAATAATATATAAAAAATAGTGAGTCTTGTTGCGATAAAACAGATGAGAATATGAAATTATGACATTGCAACTGAAAGAAACTAGGCATGAATTTGAATTCTTCTTGACCGGACATTTAACAATTTATACAAAATATATCCCTCACTGTTTCACTTGACTGTACCTTCAACACTTTGAGTGTAATTACGACGTATTCCTTAAATCTGGTGTTTACTGTAGATGTGTCACGCCTAATTTGGTAATGTATCCACGTGACTGCTTCTTCTCCATATCATATGACCTCTTTGTAAGTCTGTATGGTATCACTTTTTTTCAAGTGTGCCCATCAGTTCACCAGCCACTTCTTCTCTCTTCACCTTCCGTTTAACTATTGACTCCCGTTGACTGACTGAGGCCACTCCATCTTCGTTCACTCTCCGACCAACTGTGGTCTCTGCTTCCAATTGAATAATGACTGTTCACTTATCCATTTTGACTTCTTCACTGTACTGCTTCCGTTTAAATAATGACTGTTCACTTATCCATTTGACTTCTTCACTATTCAGCGTCCGTTTAATTAATGACTGACGCTACAATATGCAGCCACCTTTTATAGACGTTGCATGGCACACCTACGTAATCTCCAGAAATAACTATAATTTACTCCCACCCGCCTCAAACTGTTGCATGTAATGGTGAAATGCCCTGGGGCTCCTGAGTATCTGAGCGCATTGCTAAGTGAGCACGATGACGTAGCCATGACGTGGCGATGACTTGACAGAAATGTCAGCAGTATTGCACAATATAGCAATGTCATATTCAACATCTGATATATAACAATTCTCACTGTACATGTCTTGAGTGTTATTCTACACATACGTATATATGCATACATCTAAGTACAATCCTGCAAGCGACAAGCATTGCAAAATTCAATTGAATAAGAATGATAATTACAATGATAGTAATAATATCACAGATAAAATAATAATAATAATAATAATAATAATAATAATAATAATAATAATAATAATAATAATAATAATAATAATAATAATAATAATACTGACATAATAATAATAATAATAATAATAATAATAATAATAATAATAATAATAATAATAATAATAATAATAATAATAATTGTACCGGGTGGTACACCTCCACGCCGCTAATTCAAATATTGCGCCAGTTGAAACTTCTCTACAGGAGAAAGCCTGAACTTTAACAAACTGTATTAACTCAACGGTTTCTCGGAAGATGTCACTACTGTAAATTTGGTAATTTTGAAGTGTTCTGAACTGTGTATATTTTGATTTGTGTTTGTTTGCTCCGTATCAAGAAGTTTGAACATTCTCTAACAGATGTCGCTACCCAAAACTATGGGAACACACTCTGGTGCAATGGAATGAACTTTCTTGAAGAAATGTTGTATTCCTAAGTTTTATTTTTACTAAATTTTGTTCTGTGGTTTGTGGGTTGGCAATATAAATCCTTTCTTTCCGCCCGTTTTGAATGTAACCAATCATGAATTTACGTAATTAATTTTCCACCAATAAGGTGTTTCTTCCTCGTCTTGTGTATTAGTTTTTGCTGTTGGCCAATAAAAGTTTGTGGGCGGGTTGTTATCATTCATGAAAGGTCTCGAATGGAATGTTCCACGAGGGTATATAAACTGCTGATTTTCTTGTCTCGGTGCCACTTCTGTAACATCTCTCTTAGTGTGCAAATATGTAGCAGGGGGTGGGAAGCGCCCCTTTCTTCAAGCAGAAGTTCTTCAACAAGGTAATGGCCTGTTAACATCTTTATTTCTCGCTAGCTCAGCAGTTTAACTCTCGGGGAGGGTTCGAAGCCTTTAATATGTAACCTATTCCTTTAAAATGTAAATTCCCTTTCTGTGTATGTAAAAACTTCAAATCTCTTTTACTATAAAGCGGGGATGGAGAGTGCTTCACCCTCTCGAACTCCCCTTCATTGTGAATTTGAGGTGACTATGTTTTCGTAACCGTTTTTCTCTTCCTTCTTAAAGTCTTAAACTTATTTTGCCGACTAGTCACCTCCATAGATTGGGATTAGCCCCTGTATTATCGGCCTAGCGCCACATAGGTTTTTAGACAAAAACGTTGTGTAGGAGTGCAAGTTATCACCTCCATTCTATTTTGAATTATGGGCCAGTAACTTAACCTGATGTTTGTTTTCCTCATGTAAAGGCCCTGTAGGTTGGGTATCTAATACCCCTGTTTTCTGGTGTGCCTTGAGGGCAGTCTGAAGTAAACGTTGTTGCGGCCTTTGAGAGGCTTGTCAAATTGAGAGCGGGTCTGCTCTTTTCCTTAACATTGTAATTAGGAGCAAGTGCTCCTTGTACTTAGGGGTTTTCTGCCCTTTAGCAATTGTGATCGTGAGCTGAGAGCTTAGAAAGTAAACTTGGGGCTCGAAGCCCAAATTTTGTAATGAGCTGTAATTTGTTAATTGTTGATCTGCTACTTGGTACCTGTTATACTCTGTTATTTGTTGATTTTGAAAAGAAAATATAACCTTTGTTAAAGTTTTAAATTAACTTTAATTTTGTAGTTGAGACCTATTCCAGCCCGCACCTTCTTTCACCTCTAACTACCACGGAGATCTCCGTAACAATAATAATAATACAGATAAAATCATAAAATAATAAAAATACAGATATCATCTTGTAACGGGATTTGAACCGTTACAACACTAATAAGAGAATATATTATTCAGAATAAAAGAGAATGAGGAAATAAAACATCACTCACCGCTAATGGCTGACACAGGAAGGAGGTTATGGCCTACAAAGGGAACACTCCACTGATCTCAGAGTCACTAGAACCCTCCAACAATATGAAAAAACTCACTAATTACTGAAGGAAAATGTAAAAGATCGCGAAGCGTACCGAATACGACACACGCTGAGCGAGATAGATTAACCACGTGGCGAATGTGGATATTAGAGTTGGCAACTGGGTTTCGAGATCGTGCTGTGCCGATATAAATCGATATGAATGGCAGATTGGGATTGGTTGGATGTCTATGGTTCAGCACATAACCACCAGACAGAGCCAAAATCTGCCAAAACGTCAATTTAGAAGTAGAGCCGTGCGGAGTATAGTGTGGGTAAAACCAATGGACTCGGTAGAGAGAGAGGTAGGGCTGTATTCTCCGTTGACCATTCTTAAATTAGGATGGCTTGCTTTATTCCATTCGAATATAAGAAAACGCTTGGATCGTGACTTTATTAAATCTACGCTAGGATTCCTCAAAATTCCACCTCCAAATACTACACATACAGAACAAACAACACACTACTCTTCCAAGCACCGCAGAAATATGCAGTAGTGAATACATCTGTCCACATAGGGTGGGTGTTAGGATGGGCATCCGGCAGTAAAACAGGGCCAAGTCCACATGTTCGCACCTGTGACCCCACCATGGTGTGGGAAAAGCTGAAGAATAACAATAAGAAGAAGACAGTATGTACTCCAAAACCAATTTCACAGAAACAGACTATCTGTCAGAGAGTAGGCCTATTCACACGCTCAGCTACCTTACGGATTTTAAAAATGTTAATGGTGAAAAGCGCATTAAAACTGTTACTTTTTTGCTACACTGGAATAGGAAAAGGTAAGACTAGGAAGGTAGTGACCGTGCCCTTAGTGAAGATACAACGGAAAACCAGGGAAATCCATTCTCAGGGCTGTCGACATTAGAGTTTGGATACACTATCTCCCGATACGACGTCTGTTTTCACCAACTCAGGTCGTTTTATACTTTTCTTCAGTGGCGTATGCTGAGTCCAAACGTGGGCTACCACTAGACTTAGGTTGCCCTTTTGCGATGGTTGGTTTACTGAATGTCAAGACTTTTAAGTGTTTTGAGCTTCAACGAAGAACAGTTGCCTTATGGATAATACGGGATAAACAGGGGCATAATTACCCATACTACATGGCCTTAAGAGTTAAAGAGAAAAGGTTGCACATAACCGGCCATTAACAAAAGGCAAGGAGGCGAAACTCAAAAACTCCTCATAGAAATTACTAAAAACCTAAGTGGGCTTACAGCCCAAAGATACAGAGGTTAATCCCATACTACAGGAGGGTGACTAAAGGAGGAACCGTTAAAGCCAAGACGAGATTTACAAAATTTTGAGTTTGAAAACTTTAGTCACCCAATTGCAAGGGTGAATGGGAGACTGCAGAGGGTCATCACTCTTCTTTCCCTTACATTACATATTTCCCGGTAGGGAATAGAAACAGAGTCCTCAGACTTCGCCGAAAATCCTACATTTACACCACCAGTTTACAAAATTATATTAAAAGGAAACGGCTAAAACATTCCCCTCAAACTACCCGCAGGCGCTATCACATGTTTAGGAAAATTCTGTCATTACCTTGTATCGCTGGATATTCTTCAAGCAGGCTGCACCCCTGCCTCCTAGGCCTCCATCAAGTCACACTCTCAGGCACCGGAGCATTTCAGACAAGACGTCCCTAAAGTGCCCTGCTTATGTAGTTCTGTAAGGGGAAGCTTCCCGATTAAATTGAACTACACTTTGTTGATAGGCTGGATTCCTGTACACAACCCCGGTTTTGACTGGCTAGAGAACATATTTACAAGCATCTGATATTTAGATTATAGTAGAGGATGAACCAGCTGAAGTGTAGACAACTTCGGTACATTAAGAAAAAGTCTTCGAAAAATGTTTACTAATAACTAAAATGAAATTTCCTAAGTTCTAGGTTCGTTTTTAGTGCGTAAGAGTGAGCTAGCAAATCGATGTTAGAGCCATCTAACTGTAGAAGGCGAAATTGTTTTGGAGTTTACAAATTCAAGATGGCCGTAGAGAAGGCGCCCAGTTTAAATAGCCGGGAAACCGCTGGTATTATTATTATTATTATTATTATTATTATTATTATTATTATTATTATTATTATTATTATTATTATTATATGCACAAAACACATTACACTACCATCCACCACAGAAACACGTAATACTGATGACGTCTCAGAACACAGCGTTGGCGTCAGGAAGGATATTCAGCTTAAAACTAGACCTAACTACGGTACGGGCTGACTAATAAGACAGGGATAATAACGTTACTTTCCCTCTGTGGGTGGGGCCGGTAGAATACACTCACTGTATATCTAGCCTGTCGTATAAAGCGACTAAAAGGGGTCCCATAGGCTTTCATTTTTGTAGCATTTTTGAGCCTGACATTGCTTCCGGATTCTTGTGTCAGGCTACTCGCTTTCATATTTCTTATCCGACCTCCCTTGGTCAACTGTTGTTATTTTCTGTCCCGACGATATTAGGTTTCCGAGGCCAAGAGAGTTTTTCATTTTCAAGCCCTTTATGGTGCTTGTATTTCTTTGGCCAATACATTCGTTCTAAGCATTGTTGGAACTTTTCAAATTTTGCTTAGGATGGTTGCCCAGTTATACTTCCCCTTGAGTCGATAGAAAATTGATAAACTACATTCCTTCAGACCATTTACAAATGAAACTGACGAATTAAAGGGTGATGTATATGAAATACACGCATTAGTGTAAGTAACCACCAAACACACACTTTCCTTCAAATACAATATAGGCCCTACTGGTGATTCGAATTTTTCACAATGAATGATGATATCACATAGATAATAATAGTTTCTAAGTAGATTTGATAATGATATTTTGGGCTTTGTTTTCACAGACTGCTCTGCGTCTTGAAAAGATAATCTCGTCTGTTTACGAGCAAAACTTCTCTAAAAGTGAATTAAGGTTTGAATCACTTGAACTTAAGAATGCTTTACCGTTGTCTATAGTAAGCGATATTCTCGTTCGCCATTAGATGGCTCCCTGTGCCCAGTGTGAACCATCTCGTGATGAGGAGAATACGAATTTGGAAATCGAAATGAAATAATAATAGTGAAAGGACGCCTATATAAATCCTTAATGGCTGGCAACCACGTATTACGTAAATGACAGAGTGTCCCTGTTGAAATTGTCAGGATTTTTACGTATTTCCACAGCTTCCCGTATAATCCCAGACCTGTAGTGTTTAGTGTAGGTAAGAGCTTGAACATCGGGTCGGCGAATGCAGGGTGAGTCTGGGCCTATAAGTGGTCACGGCTGGTCAGTGGTCCAACAGCTCTGCACTCTAACCGGCCAGCCGAGCAGAGGAGGAATGGCCACGGCTCTACGTCTCTGACTTCGGGAGACGGAGATGGGCTGGTCCCCACCTTCGGCTGTCTTGAAAATTGTTTTCCGTGTTTATCATTCTCCTGCACTAAGGTGAATGCCGAGACAATTCCTAAACTAAGCAACGACCGCCTACCCCCTCACTTTCTCCAAGCATCTCCTGGTCTGAGAGACGGCGTAACCGTCTAAGAGGCTCATCTTCTTCAAGGAAGGAATGAACACATGTTAGTAGTAGTCGAACATCGTGGAACGCGACATAGATAGGGCGTGCTCAGCTATTGTTGATTTGTCTGGCTGGTTGAGACGGATATTACGTTGGTGTTCCTTGACACGAGTACCAATGGAACCGGAATGTTTGGCCAATGTATACCTTGCCACAAGTACAGGGAATTTTGTACATCCCAGAGTGTATTTTGTATGGCTTATTACTAAGAGTGGTGCAGCCTTTGCAAGGCAGACCCTTCAATAATGACGGGCACCATGGGTTATAAGTACAATGTACCTTAAAAAAAAAAAAGGGAAACATCATCTTGCACGGAGAAACTTTATTTTACAGGCAGATAAAAGAATACATGGTAGTACACATTGCTATTCAACATACTCACTATTCTTATCCAAGCTCTTGTTCCTCTACACTAAGACATCGATGTTGGCAAGACAGAAATCTGCTTCCAGTTTCTGAAGCCACGTCATGACGTTCATCCTCGTGCTTCATCAACGATCCGAAGAGATGGAAATCACTGGAGGCTTGGTCAGATGGACATCGCTCAGCCCAGCTCGACAAGGTTTGCCTTTATCTAGGTGAGATAAAGAGGATAGAGCTGTGTTAAGGCCTCTACACACGACCCAATTTGCTGGGCCCGATCTGCAGGCTAGTTGGCGCGGTAAATCGGGTGCTGCTCTACACACGGCACAATCTGCAGGGCCCGATCTGCAGTAGGCTGGCTCGCTCTGGCCTGAAAACGCGTGATCATGGCTCCTTCATTTTCTAAATTTCAAAAAATAGGAATTGCATTGTCTTTGTTATCATTGAAGTCGATACGAAGGAGAAAATATTGGGCTAAAAGGTGGTTATTACAGAGAAAGAAATTGTCATATAAATATTATGAAAGTACTAGAATCATTCGATTTTAGAAATTTTCTGCGAACGGATATCGACATTTTCAATGATCTGCTCTACCTGGTGGCGCCTTTAATAAAGAAACAAGACACTATAATGGGGGAAAGTGTGAGTGTTCAAGAGCGATTAATCGTGACTCTAAAATTTTTAGCTACTTGAGGGAGTTGCAGAGATTAGCAATTTAGTGCAGCCGTATCACCACAGCTTTTGCCCGGCTCCATGGCTAAATGGTTAGCGTGCTGGCCTTTCCTCACAGGGGTTCGATTCGCGGCAGCGACTGGAATTTTAACCATCATTGGTTAATTTCCCTGGCACGGAGGCTGGGTGTATGTGTTGAGTTCGTCATAATTTCATCCTCATCACGACGCGCAGGTCGCCCACCGGAGTCAAATCAAAAGACCTGCACCTGGCGAGCCGAACCCTTCCTGGGATCTCCCGGCACTAACAGCCATACGCCATTTCATTTGATTTTACCACAGCTTTTGTCTAAAATCATTCCATAAACATGTTGCGCTATTTTCAATAGTCTGAAGGGATACATAAAAGTAAGTGATTAAAATATATATTTCTTTAATGTAAGAGTATTTATTTCTGAAATTACGTATGAGTAGAAAATAGGAGAAGAAACTAACCTAAAATTATAAACTAAATTAATCTAAACTTTATTATTGTATATAGTGAACTACTAATCTGACAATCTGCTCACTGCCATCTGACACACGTCACACGTGCTAGGTGGCGACGAGGCAACTGATAGCTTATCGGCCGACTTCCGGATTGTAAGTTGGGAGATTGTGCGGTCGGCCTGACCAACCACCCAACATGAGTTTTGTCGGCCAATCTGATCCCAACAAACCTACACACCACCCAATCTGCAGGGACCCTGCAGATCGGGCCCAGCAGATTGGGTCGTGCGTAGCGGCCTTATTAGTATGTCTTTTTTTTGGGGGGGGGAGGGGGTGCCGTGAGGCTCCGCCCCGCCTCACAGCCCGTGGTGACCTACCTGTTTGGACAAATGACCGACAAGCGAGTACTAACGCAGGAACATAGCCTAGTACAAGAGTACAGAATAACTTGAGGTGCAAAGGCTAGTCTTCTGCCAGCTACTTCCACCCCTCCGTAAAGGAGAAGTTATGAGAAACCTCCCTAAACCCACCAGGCAATCCCATATCTCCTTTCGGCACTGGTTACCCTGTCGCGGTCATACCAAGACATCCCCGGCGCTAGACCACTGCCGCTCAAGAGCCACTGTCACCCCCGGTCCATGGCCGCCTGCAAGGCTTTCAAGGTAGAAAATGGAGAAGATAATAAAATAAAAAAGAAATTCTGACGCGCGGTCGAGAGAGAATAAATAAATAAAAAGTAGTCTTGCAAACGCCCATGCGGATGGCCAGTAATGCGAAAGCTCTTCCCAAAGGAGCTACTTCGCATACCCCCTTCAAATTAGGATATTATTGCAGCCGCCACTTATAACATTAAGGACGGACCGCACAGAGAATGTGGTGCCGCACCATTGTTGTCACAACGGCGGTGGTGGTGGTGGTGGTGGTGAGTATTGTTTTAATGCGATGTACAACTGGGCAGTCATCCTCCGATAACACTAATCAGAGGGAGGGGGGGTGGGGTGGAAGAAGGGATCGGACAATTAGAAAAATGGAGGTATCGGCCAAAGAAAGACAAAGTCCACTACGGGCATGAAAATGAGACTCCCAAGGCCTCGTGACCTAATACCGGCGGGGTCGGAAATGAACAAGAGTTGATCGACTGAGGTCGGGTAGGGCATATGAAAGTGAGGAGCCTGGCAAAGCAATGCCAGGGCTCAGATAAAGACCCCAAGGTCGCCAATCCACGCTCCCAAGTTAAGAGTCCCTGGAGCCCCTTTTAGTCGCACTGCACCCACCCAGGAGATCGATCAATTGATTGATTGATCAGTGGCTTATGCTGGGGTCAAGACGTGGGCTACCGGTAGACATAGGTTACCCCTTTTCGATGGTTGGTTTAGTGAACGTCAAGCCTTCAGCGTTTTGAGCTGCAGCCAATAGACAACGGAGAAGCCTGTTGTGTTGTGAAATCTGCTTCACAAGCTACTGCCCGGCCTCTGCTGCTGCAAATGCTCAACCCCTGATCAGTGAAGATGGTAGCCGAAGGTTTAACAAATTAAAGTCCGGTTTTGTGGCTAAATGGATAGAATGCTTGCCTTTGGTCCGATGGCATCGGATCAATTTTCAGAATCAACCTCCTCATACTGTTAATTCCCCTGGCCTGGGGACTGGGTGTTTATGACGTCTTCGCCATTCATTTTATCGTCATTAGGACACCACAATGCCTACACAGATGTCATGCATCATTATTATTAAATACAAATGCTGAATTTTACAGCGGTCGTACCCATCGTCCACTGGTTTATTAGCTTACTCGGGAGATCAGTGGTGGTGTCCGACCCATGATCACGGGTTCGATTCCAACCAACAAAAGAGAACATTTATCAGTTGTACGTACCTATAAAAATAAAACTATATTGCTTCTATAACAGCAGCCCTGCAGTGTCTTCCTACAAGGATGTAGAGGGAAACGGAAGTGAAATACCAGTATTATGTTATCTATGAGGTGATGAAGTATATATGATGAGAAACGCATTGTTGATAGATAGATAGCAGTGGCGATCTGACGGACCGAAGCCTAGCGCACCTATCTCCCCGGTCCCCGCTTCTAACCGATATACAACAGCAAGCCGCTTGTTGGGAGTGGATGGGAGAGGGACAAGAGTCTAGGCTGCAATATCTTTTTTCCTTTTTCTTTTTTTTCAAGTTGCTTTACGTCGCACCGACACAGATAAGTCTTATGGCGACGATGGTACAGGAAGGGGCTAGGAGTGGGAAGGAAGCAGCCGTGGCCTTAATTATGGTACAGCCCCAACATTTGCCTGGTGTGAAAATGGGAAACCACAGAAAACCATCTTCAGGGTTGCCGACAGTGGGGTTCGAACCTACTATCTCCCGAATACTGGACACTGGCCGCACTTAAGCGACTGCAACTATCGAGCTCGGTGGCTGCAATATCAAGTCTCCGATGCCTTGCTCTCAGAAATATGTGTGGCGTATTTTCTTACTGCTTTCAAGTTTTGTAAGTCGAAGAATGTGTCAGATGCTTACATTATAATGTGCTTTAGACTTCCATCGTTCACAGTTGAGTAAGTAAGTAAGTAAGTAATTCGTCTTTATTTGTGGCGAAGTAAAGGCTCAAGACCCTCTCTTACACTTAACCACAACATTTAAAAAAATTAACATACATATATTTTTAAATACAACAAATCTTTTTTTAAATAATATAGTACTAATAGCAAATATGGAGATAGTAATAAAAGAAATAATTACCGTATAGAATGTACAATATGACAATATAAATGAACATGATAATATTTTTAAAAACTAACACTAGTAATATTAAAAGAAGGAAACACTGTAAAAACCTATAACTAGCAAATACATTTCTAATTTTTATGAAAATAAGCTCATTCACGCACTCATTCACACTACGCGCATCGAACAAGTCAGCTAGAGGTATTCAGCAAGTGATTTCGACAATCCATCCTAAATCTCCTACGAGAACGCAAATCCCTAATGGTAGCAGGTAGGGTATTCCACAGCCTAGCGGCAGTGATTACAAAGGAGCGGTTGTAGGTCCTGGAGTGACTGAGAGATATTGTTAAACAGGAGCCAGATTGTGTATCGTGGTTATGATAGGAGGAGAGGTAATTAAAGTTTGATGAGAGATAATTCGGTACACCTGAGTTTAGAATTCCATGCAGAAGGGACAACACGTGGAGACTGCGACGCTCATAAACACGAAGCCATGACAACTCCCTGTAACGAGGTGAAATGTGAGAATCATATCGCAGCTTAAATATAAAACGAATACAGGTGTTTAGACTCCGTTCGAGCATCTTGTTACTGTCTTGAGTTATGTCCGTAAATACAGTGTCGTAGTAGTCTAGAATTGATAAGATTAGGGATTTTACCAGTTGTATTTTAAGATGTTTTGGAAATATGGAAGAGTAGCGTTTGAGAGGAAAGAGAGATTTCTGCACTTTACGGCATGTATTTGTCACTTGTTCAGTCCAATTTAGTGTCTCAGTTATTATAACACCTAAGTTTCTTACTGACGTACAATAGGGCACAACAGTATTGTTTAAAATACAGTAATTGGGGCACATGTCTACTTTTTAACAAGTTAAGGTTTCTTTTGGTACCAAATATAATAGTCTGAGTTTTGTTAGGATTTATTAACAAGCTGTTATTTTTGGCATAGTCATTCAGTCGTCGTAAGTCAAAATTTACTCTGTCAAAGCCTACATCTATGTCTTGTGGATATGAGTGATAATAAATCTGAAGATCATCTGCATAGATATGGTACTTGCTATATTTCAATGCATCTCCTATGTCGATCACACTAACAACAAATAAAAGTGGGCCCAAAACCGACGCCTGCGGGACACCTATTGACTTGTTATGCTATCCTGAGTACATTGTTCCCACTGATACTCGTTCCCGACTGTCAGTAAGGTAGGAGCTAAAAAATGTAAGAGATGTCTCATTAAAGTTGAGACTATGGAGTTTCAGCAGTAGTAACCCAGGGCTAACTGTATCAAAGGCGCTGCTTAGGTCTAGTAGTGTTGCTACAGTCACATATCGTTGGTCTATTGAATGTCTGATATCGTCCGTAAACCGCAGTAATGCTGTCGCGGTACTATGTCCTTTTTTAAAGCCGGATTGAAAAGGGTCAAGGAGGGAATTCTGGGCCAGGTATAGAGTGATTTGTGCATGAATCAGACGTTCGAGTGGTTTTGCGAGGGGTGGTAGGATGGACACAGGGCGATATTCTGATGGAGAATCTAAGGTAGCGGGATTGGTCTTATGAGTGCGTCTTTCCAAACATTAGGGAATACTCCATTGGTCAGGCAGTAGTTGAGGTTTGGGCATAACCGACAGCCTTGGTAGCCCTCAGTATACGCCACTGCTTTTCCTGCTGCTGAAGAGGCCTTTAGACTAGAAGTACCGGGCGAGTTATATATTGGTGTTCTGTGGAAAATACAAACATTTTGAGTAAATAAGTGTTAATTTAAAACTGCTCATCCAGCAAGTGCGTGCAAGCGATTTCAATGCCGTCGTTAAAAGAACGTTCATAATAATAATAATAATAATAATAATAATAATAATAATAATAATAATAATAATAATAATAATAATAATAATAATAATAATAATAATAATAATAATAATAATACTTAGATGAAATCCGTCAAGAAATTACGACCAATGGGGTACATATTTATTGAAGGATGTCCTTATATATGTCGTTCCTTGTATTTTACTTTTTTACAGTTTTATTTACGTCGTACCGAGACACGGGGTCTTACGGTGACGATGGGATAGGAAATGGCTAGAACTGGGAAGGAAGCAATCCTGGCATTTAAGGTACTGCTCCAGCATTTTTCTGGTGTGAAAATGGTAAAGCACGGAAACTATCTTCAGGGCTGCCGACAGTGGGGTTCGATTTCGCTATCTCTCGAATGCAAGCTGATAGCTACATGATCCAAACCACGCAACTCGGTGCATACCTTGTACAATTACCTTTTGGCACTATTGCAACTTTAAAATATCGCTCTCTTGACATTGCAACATTTAACTGGCCATGCCTGAAAACTGGCTGAAGTAAATAGAGACCTGTATGTCCCTTGAGGTTTATTGATTTAAAATAAAACGGTATAATCGCAACAAAAACTGACCTTTTCAAGATATTCCGGTTTGATTTATACTGTGCTCGATGTATACAATCAGTTTTATTTTCTCATATTTATTCATTCAAAGAGGACATTCAAGAGGACAAATTGGGGCGAATGTTCATTTACAGGAAGGGGAGTTAGGGATTGGAATAACTTACCAAGGGAGATGTTCAATAAATTTCCAATTTCTTTGAAATCATTTAGGAAAAGGCTAAGAAAACAACAGATAGGGAATCTGCCTCCTGGGCAACTGTCCTAAATGCAGATCAGTACAGGGTTTAAGCGTACAAGATACGATTTACAATTACTTGGATAGGAATGACAGCATTTTCATTTAAACAAAAGTAAAATTCCTGTTATTAATTAAGCAGAAAAGTATATATTTACATAATTTAAGAAGTTTACTGCTTGATTGGGGTACAGTGTTGTAGTGTTGTGTGACTTTCCCTGTTCACTGAATTTCTGAAAAGAGTATTTAAAATTTAACACGCGTCCGGTGATTAGCCGCTAAGTGACGAGAGGGAGTGTCATCACCAGCGTGGACATAGTAGATATTTACTATCCAAGATTAAAGTAACCATCCTACGCTGACAGTAGCTGGTTGACCTGTTTATTAGTTGGAGGGTAAACCAATAAATATCCTCTCTTCACTGTCACACGCCCAGGTATTGTTTCCTCTCTGCCTATGACAAAGTCTGAGCAGACAGATTAAATTCGTCTCACTTGTATCGCCCTATTTAAGTCACGACTGAAAGCGTTTCGCCCTCGATAAGGGAGGTGGGTCAGACGGTACGTGCCCATATTGGAGCAGAGCGGAATGGAAATCAGTCGATCGATACACGTGACGGGTAAAGTGAAAGCGAAGATCGTCCTTACTGGACACCGCAGAGGTGACTGTGCACGACTGAGCCGGAAGACTAAACTTATGCTTGTGGTTGATGATGCTTTATTTACTTCCGTGGGGAAAAATGTCATTACATTCACTCTCTCCTTCGCCCACCTATGCAACCAAGCAAATTACTGTAACTCAATCTCATAATAGTGCTTCGAAATCGACAGTGCCTATCCTAGGTGTGTTTTCCGCCATAGTCTTTCTTTCTTTCTTAATCTGTTTACCCTCCAGTGTCGGTTTTTCCCTCGGACTCAGCGAGGGATCCCACCACCTCTACCGCCTCAAGGGTAGTGTCCTGGAGCATCAGACTTTGGGTCGGGTGGCCTCACCTCCTATGCTGAGCAGGGGCTTTGTCGGGGGATGGGAAGATTGGAAGGGATAGACAAGGAAGAGGGAAGGAAGCGGCCGTGCCTTTAAGGTAGGTACCATCCCGGCATTTGCCTAGAGGAGAAGTGGGAAACCACGAAAAACCACTTCGAGGATGGCTGAGCTGGGAATCAAACCCCCTCTACTCAGTTGACCTCCCGAGGCTGAGTGGACCGCATTCCAGCCCTCATACCACTTTTCAAATTTTGTGGCAGAGCCGGGAATCGAACCCGTGCCTCCGGGGATGGCAACTAATCACACTAACCATTACACCACAGAGGCGAACTTCCGCTATAGTCAATCCAGATAAAGGATGTGATACAAGTTTTGTGGCACTTGTCAAAGTCATAGGCCTAAAATAACAGTTACACCCACCATCACAAAAGCCAAATCCATCTCCGTACAGGTCCTTGGAGCAGTGGATGGTAAGCGCACTATGCCCAGCCGCTTTTGCCCACAGGAATTAATTTAGTACTCATCTCTGGTATGGATTCATTAAACCACAGGTTAATGCGTCTTTCTACAAGTCGAAGTTTCGTTTCTAAACTTTTTTCGATTTTGTAATGGAGATCCGAACCCATCTACTGTACTTCCAAATGAAATGAGCAAGCCTTTACCACCTCGGCTACGGAGCACCCAACACTTACTACCAGCGTAAAGTCTTTGTAATATTATGGACTATCAGAATATTCCTCTGCATATCGAGTGAGTTGGCTAAGCGATATGTGTCGTGTAGCTGTAAGCTTGCATTCAGGAGATGGTGCATTCGAATCCCATCGTCGACAGCTTTGAAAATGGTTTCCCGTGGTTTCCCATTTTTCGACCCAGGCAAATGTTGTACCTTAATTAAAGCCACGGCTGATTCCTTTCCATTCCTAGCCATTCCCTACCCTATCGTCGCCAAAAGGCCTATCTGTGTCGGTGCAGCGTAAAAGCTGATTGTATTAAAAAAAAAAAAGATCCATATTATTATCTCATGAGAAGGCAGGACATTGAAATAAGAGCTCGTTCGTTATGTGCTTACACTCCAGGGTCGATTCCACCTCTACCACCTCAAGGGCAGTGTCCTGGAGCTTCAAACTCTGAGTCGGGGGATCCAACTGGGGAGGATGTCCACTACCTCGCCCAGGCGGCTTCATCTGCTATGCTGAACAGGGGCGTTGCGGGGGATGGGAAGATTGGAAGGGATAGACAAGGAAGAGGGAAGGAAACGGCCGTGGCATTAAGTTAGGCACCATCCTGGCATTTGCTTGGAGGAGAAGTGGGAAACCACTTCGAGGATGGCTGAGGTAGGAATCGAACCCACCTCTACTCAGTTGACCTCCTGAGGCTGAGTGGACCCCCTTCCAGCCCTCGTACAACTTTTCAAATTTCGTGGCAGAGCTGGGAATCGAACCCGGGCCTCCGGGGGTGGCAGCTAATCACACTAACCACTACACCACAGAGGCGGACGAAATAAGAGCTAATGAACGTACTGTGACGAGCTGACGTTGTTACTAAAACAAAACCTGCCCTCTTTCCGTTGCCAAAATATTCATTAAATTTGAGCTGATTGTTGGCAACGTTATTCATATCCGTTTCATCGCGAGTTAAGTTTATGCTCTCTTGACAAGAGATGTGTATACTATTTTTTAAATACAAATTAAACTAAAGTGTAACAGCTTAAAAGTCGCCTCTGAAATCCGCCGCCCTCTAAATACCCCTCTGTATGTACTGTTCTCTTACTCTAGATACTAACAAGGGGAGGGTATGGTGCATGGGTGACCGATTCGATCCAGTTTTGGTACACGTGTAGGGCATGGCCAGGAGTATAACAAGTGCAAGTAGTTCTTTTTTTTTTTTTTTTTTTTTGCTAGCTGCTTTACGTCGCACCGACACAGATAGGTCTTACGGCGACGGCGGGAGAGGAAAGGGCTAGGAGTGGGAAGAAAGCGGCCCTGGCCTTAATTAAGGTACAGCCCCAGCATTTGCCTGGTGTGAAAATGGGAAACCACGGAAAACCATCTTCAGGGCTGCCGATAGTGGGGTTCGAACCTACTATCTCCCGAATACTGGATACTGGCCGCACTTAAACGACTGCAGCTATCGAGCTCGGTGGTGCAAGTAGTAAGGCGCAATTCTCAGCCGTTTCCGAGAAATTAATTAATGAAAAATTCCGGTGCGCTTATGTGCTAGCTATGTTTGCGAGAAAGGCAACGAGCTCGTGGCGCAGTGGCAAATGCTCCGTTTCGTAAGTGCGGGATCTTTGGATCGAATCCTACCGATGGACGATTTTTCTTCAAACATTTCCCATCTCTCAAATATTAAGGTGTCTTCAATAATGTTCATTTTCGAATCAATTCCAAAAAAAAAAAAAAAAAAAAAAAAAAATTAGCAGGAAAAAGGTTCTGCAAAAATGGTGCAAAAAAGCAAAAATACGGCATTTATCACCTGCGCAAGATGCCGCAATAAGTATTGTTTCCCCTGCTTCTATGACCAATATCATCCTAGTTCATGCAGTAATTCGTCGCACGAACAGAAGGATAGTGAATAATTAAAAAATTGGGTAGGATATGTTGTACAAAATACTGGGAATAAAAGTATTCTTTCTGTCTTTCTTAATCATTTTACCCTCCAGGGTTGGTTTTTCCCTCGGACTCAGCGAGGGATCCCACCTCTACCGCCTCAAGGACTGTGTCCTGGAGCTTCAGACTTTGGGTCAGGGATACAACTAGGGAGGAGAACCACTACCTCGCCCAGGCTATACTGAACAGGGGCCTTGTGGGAGGATGGGAAGATTGGAAGGGATAGACAAGGAAGAGGGAAGGAAGCAGCCATGGCCTTAAATTAGGTACCATCCCGGCATTTGCCTGGAGGAGAAGTGGGAAACTACACCACAGAGGTGGACATATTATTATACACTAAGTAGAATATACAGTATAACGTGTCAGAAAACCGCTGTTTGTAGCACGGTTCTAACTTCTATTAGAACCAGCAACAAATAATGCACACACACAAACAAACATATACTGACACACTGTGTGTGTATCATAACCTACTCTGACAAGCGTAATTGCCCATTATCAAGTGAGTAAGTGTCCAAGCAGTATGTAGAACATAGATAGTATTCTCAGCGTAAGAACGTCACGATTTACTTACTGTACGACTTGGAAAATAAATCTTTCCAGTGTATGACAATACGAGTTAATTTATCTCTGCAGCAACTGATTAGTGGAGGAGCTTATTTACACTGGAAATGTGAGGTGCGCACCAGCACAATGTAGCAGGGGTGGTGTGTTTATGTGGGTCGCCCTTGACGCGGGACATTGCCCTCTAGGCCAGTAGGCAACACTCCAGTATTGATTGCAGCTCCGCATACGAGGGTGGGTGATTGCATTGAGTAGGCCTACTGTTAACTCTCCCAGCGCGCTTCAGCTGCAGATGTTTACAAGCGATCGACATTCCTGAGCATTACAGCTTTTTAACTAATTGCATAACAAGGAACATTCACTCATTTTGTAGATTCTGAAAGTCAGTGTTTGTGGAATCGCCTTCTTTGAGCTGACTGGGGTAGCACAATGTGAGTGCAAAAAATATACCTGATGTCAATTTAAATTCTTCTTCTTTATATGTTTACCATCCAGGGTCGGTTTTTCCCTCGGACTCAGCGAGGGATCCCACCTCTACCGCCACAAGGGCAGTGTCCTGGAGCTGAAGACTCTGGGGCGGGGGATACACACGGGAAGGATGACCAGTACCTCGCCCAGGTGGCCTCACCTGCTATGTTGAACAGGGGCCTTGGGGGGGGGGATGGGAAGATTGGAAGGAAGAGGGAAGGAAGCGGCCGTGGCCATAAGTTAGGTACCATTCCGGCATTTGCCTGGAGAAGTGGGAAACCACTTCGAGGATAGCTGAGGTGGGAATCGAACCCACCTCTACTCAGTTGACCACCCGAGGCTGAGTGGACCCCGTTCCAGCCCTCATACCACTTATCAAATTTTGTGGCAGAGCTGGGAATCGAACCCTGGCCTCCGGGTGTGACAGTTAATCACGCTAACCACTACACCACAGAGGCGGACTTTATTTATTTATTTATTTATTTATTTATTTATTTATTTATTTATTTATTTATTTATTTTATTTATTTATTTATACCGTTAGCATCGAGGTCATCGACTGCAAGAGAGAAAGGGTATATGGTCTAGAATCAGCCCTGTCCAACGCTGCGCCCGCGGGCGCCATGGCGCCCGAGGTGCCCTTTTATGGCGCCCTTCGCAATTAATTTCCAAATCAAATTTTACTTAATATGTGAAAACAATACTTTTGCATTTCAATAAATATTCTTACATTTCTCTTAAAAATACCGTCCTCAAAGTCAGGAAATTTGTTATATCCGTACCTCCAAATTCACAAAGAGCTTTGAGTAAGCCATAAATGTGATCTAGGCCTAACTGACTCGTGTCCGCAATTAGTGAAGAGATAGAAGAAAGGTTCAGAAAGAGAGCTTTTCGACATGTAAGTAGTTGCGACAAAGGGAAATCCTCCACAAAACTCTCACTGTGGGGGGCTAGCGCCAGGTATAAGGCCCTCTCTACTCACGGAGCCGAATATAGCCGCATATTTCTGTGGCTTGGTTCTAAAAGGGCCAATGTCAAAAAACCTGTTTTTGAGCTATGAGCATTTGAAGTTTTACTTATAGTTTTCCAATCATTTTTTTCAACAACTAACTTTAAATAACTTTATACTTTCTTTACGGAAGTCGCCTTATTAAACGCTAATTTTTTCTATCGCACTCTTTAAAAATTTCCAGGTCTCTAATCTTTATTGCTAATCTAACATTATTGGCAAGGGCTTATTTAATTAAACGTTGACTGTTCGTTTAGTACTTAACAGAGACATTGTCCCTTTTAGCATGTTGCAAGCCAGGATAAAACGCGTTTGTATCAGTTAATATCTCGATTTCGATAAAAAAAATGACATTGGCCCTTTTAGAACCAAGCCACAGATTTATTCTGCCAAACAGAACCGCTTCCTTATGATTCACTTGATTGCAATGCCATAAACTACCTACCATGACAGAGTTTCACCAGGACGACAATGGGACACCCAATTTGCCCACAAAGTAACTTTAATCCCAACAAACTGTGCCGTAAACAAGGAACAAACGATTTATGAAAGTCTTGCAATTGGAATGTTCCCAGTTCCTAGCTTTCAGGCGAACATTCAGTATTACTTGTGAGCTTATGCAGGGCTTATGGAATACGTTTTGAGTGCCTTGTGTTGTGATAAGTTGTACATTCAACATGTTTCGTGTGCTTTTTTTCATTACTACTTAAACTTTAAATTATTCAGTTCATAATCAGTTACATTTCATTAAACATAACTCTTCTTAACATTGCTAAAAGGCAAAGAAATTATAACTTTAACAGTGAATAGGAAGAGAAAGACCTAAAATCTAAAATTAGCATTGCAACAATGTGCGTTTAAGAAGCCAGTTCAGCAAACGCGTAACGTGACAATAGCTTCTTACAACGTTTGTTACGTCCTAGCTAAAAGGATAAAAAGCTTTCAGTGATGGGGAAGTAGTGAAGGAAGCTATGGTAAATGCCGCTGAATCTCTGTTCGAATCTCACAAAGATAAATCTGAATTCTTTAATCAAAGGACTTCATTTGTCTCACCAAACTGTTGCTAGGCGGGTTGAACAGATTTCTAATAATATGGAATCTCAATTACATCAGGATTTGAAATCGTGTGAACATTTTTCACTCCAATTTGATGAAAGTGCTGATATGTGTGACACTGCTGAGTTGTGTGTATTTGCTAGAATGGTTTTAATGATTTTACAGTAAAGGAAGAATTTGTCAAGCTATTGCCACTTCATGGACGTACTAGGGGAGAAGACATATTTAATGCTTTCGTTAAATTCACCAAAGATAGTAACTTACCACTGTCAAAGCTTGTCGCTATAACAACAGATGGGGCACCGTCTATGACTGGTAGAAATAATGGATTTCTTTCTCTTTGCGCTAAGGATGAACCATTTCCAAAATTTCTTTCTTATCATTGTATTATTCACCAAGAAGCTTTATGCGCAAAGGTTTTAAAGTTCGATCATGTCATGAAAATTGTAACTCATGTCGTGAATTACATAAGATCGTCATCTACTCGTCATCGATGGTTCAGAAATATTTTAAGTATGTCAGATTCGGAGTATGGTGACGTCATCTTTCATGCAGACGTAAGGTGGCTTAGTAGGGGGAAAACACTCGAACGGTTTTGCTGCCTGTTGGATGAGATACGAGACTTTATGAAATCATCTCCTGAGAAATATTATCACGAACTTGATGATATATCTTGGCTAATCGAATTAGCATTCTTGGCAGGCATCACCTCAAAATTTAGTTAAATCTCGAATTGCAAGGAAAAGATCATAATATTTCAGGTATGATAAGTATTGTCAATGCATTTGAAAAGAAACTTAAGGTATGAATTGTCCATTTAAATAGAAATTCCCATCCACATTTCCCAAATTTGAAGTCTATGGCAGATACAGTAAATGGCGGCAAGCGTGATTTTTCATCTCTTGCTAAACATCTTGAAACTCTTGGGTCCGAATTTGGTAGCAGATTTAGCCAGTTTTCAATGCTTGAACCAGTGATCATGTTTGTCAAAAATCCCTTCGCTTCTGTTGACGTTTGTGAGCTTGGAGGGAGGGTGTGTGAAATATTCGAAAATTATAATCCTGAAGAATTAGAAATGGAAATTTTAAGCCTTCAGTCAGACCTTTCTTTGAAATCCTCCTGCGCAACATGTAGCAATTTCTGGACTCTGGTGGACTGTAAAAAAATCCCATTACCCGCAGTGTTGCTCTGAAGATGCAGTCTTGTTTTGGTTCAACCCATCTTTGTGAAGTCGCGTTTTCGACTATGAACATAATAAAAAACAAATACCGATCCTGCCTCACAGACTCACACCTGGATGACGCGTTAAGAGCAGCCTGTTCCAATTACACACCAGACTTTCCTCAACTTGCAGCGAGCATGCAGTGCCAGATTTCACATTAATTATGCAAGTAAATATATTTTCATATAATTTTTAATTCTAGATTTATTATTATTATTATTATTATTATTATTATTATTATTATTATTATTATTATTATTATTATTATTATTATTATTATTATTATTACGGAGATTTACGTGGTAGTTAGAGGTGAAAGAAGGTGCGGGGGTGAACGGGTCTCAGGCTACGAAATTAAAGTTAATTTAAAATTTAACAAGGTTATATTTTCTTTTCAAAATTAAGAAATAACAAGCATGGCAGGTACAGAGTAGCAAAGCCACTATTCGAGAATGTACAATTACAGAGTTACAGGATGGGCTCCGAGAGCCAAACCCACTATACGTGAACAATTAGCCCAATCTTACGATATACAGAAATTCAACAAAGGGGCAGAAGACCCCAATCATGCCCAGGAGCACTTGCTCCCAATTACACAGTAAAGCCTCCTCGAGGCATACAACACTCAATTTTCGAGAAAGAGCCACTCGCTCTCAACATTAAGCCTATTAAAGGCCACACCAAACTCCACCTTCAAGTTGTCCTCTAAGGACATAGATACAGGGGTAAAATACCCAACCTACTGAGGCCTATTAAGTAAGAAAAAGGTTAATTACATGACCTCTAAAATAACCACTTGAGAGGAGGCGATCTGCACTCCTAATACACTTGTTTAAAAACCTAATCTGGCACTAGGCCGCTAATGCAAGGGCTAATCCCATACTAAAGAGGTGACTTAAGAAAGAAACAATTTACATTACTGTTACGGAAGAATCGGTTGAGAAAAATAAGTTCACCTCAGAACAATATGAGTGGGAGCTCGAGAGGGTTAAGCACTCTCTATCCCAAGATGTAGTTTAAAAGATAGAATAAATACAAAGTGTCTTTACATTTTAGGGAAGTTACATGGTGGAAACGCTTCGGACCCGCCCCGAGAGTTAAACTGCTGAGGTAGCAAGAAAAGAAGTTATTAAACGGCCATTACCTTGTTGTTGAACTGTTGCCCGAAGAAAGAGGCGCTACCCGCCCCCTGCTATGTACTTTACACACTGAAAGATGGTACAGAAGTGGCCCGGAGACCCTAAAATCAGCAGTTTATATACTCTCGCGGAAAGTTCGAGGCGTTTGGGGAATGAGAACACCCTCCCACAAAAACTTTATTGGCTAACCAAGAAAACCCCTACACAATATGAAGAAGAAACACCTAATTGGTGGAAAATTAATTCAAGAAATTCGGGATTGGCTAAATTCAAAACAAGGGGGAAGAAAGGGTTAATATTGCCAACTTAAACAATGACTGAAAGAAATTTAACAAAGAACAAACTTATGAATTCAAAATTTCTCCAAAAGCATAGTTCTTTCACTTCACACTAGGGTGCACCATTGTAGTTCTTCAGTAGTGTCCTCTAGAAGAGAAAGTTCACACTTCTTACTACAGGTAAAACAAAAATACATCGAAAACGACCCAGTTCAGAAACTTCAAAATTTCCAAGTAGTGACATCTTCTGAGAAACTTGAAAATTAACACCTTAAATAAAGTTCAGACTTTCTCCAGCAGAGGAGTTTCAACTGGCGCAAAATTTTAAATTAGCGGTGTGGAGGTGTACCGCCCGGTACAATTATTATTATTATTATTATTATTATTATTATTATTATTATTATTATTATTATTATTATTATTATTATTATTATTATTATTATTATATAGTTGTTGTAGTACCGATAACAGTAGTCGAATTAGTGGAATCGTACCTGGCGCCCGCATACCCTTAGTTATCATGTGAATGTGCTCGCGTAGAAACGAACGTTGGACAGCCCTGGTCTAGATGCTTGAAGCAATAGCCACCGGCTCGCTTCCTATATGAGTGGTAATGTAACAGGCCGTACTGTAGGAAGCGCGCGAACGCAGTCAGCTGATCGATTAGGGCGAATGTTACGAGTTGCTTCGTGAGTTTAATACGAAGTGATTGAAAGCTTTCTATGAGTAATAGGGGTCATTGAAAGTCAATTATTGATTTTTAAGTATGCTAAATGCATTTTCTAAATTATCTGTTCACCCTTCAGGGTCGGCTTTTCCCTCGGACTCAGCGAGGGATCCCTCCTCAAGGGCCGTGACCTGGAGCGCGAGACATTGGGTCGGGGGATACAACTGGGGAGGAGGACCAGTACCTCGCCCAGGCAGCCTCACCTGCTATGCTGAACAGGGACCTTGTGAAGGGATGGGAAGATTGGAATGGAGGAGAAGTGGGAAACCACTTCGAGAATGGCTGAGGTGGGAATCGAGCCCATCTCTACTCAGTTGACCTCCCGAGGCTGAGTGGACCCCGTTCCAGCCCTAATGGCACTTTTTCAAATTTCGTGGCAGAGCCGGGAATCGAACCCGGGCCTCCGCGGGTGGCAGCTAATCACGCTAAACACTACACCACAGAGGCGGACTCTAAATTAACTTAATTCATCAAATCAAGATTCACATAGATAGCTGTAATTGAAATAGTGAGGTAATGCCGTTTAGGTTAGGTATGCTATCTCCTCGTGGGGAGTTGAGTTAATTCAGAGGATATATTGCTCCTGGTTAAATATATTAATTGAATATTTACTGTTCTGTGTAAATATAATGTGTTGTGAGTTGAAATGTGTGTGAGAAGCGATTACATACTACGCCAAGAAGTTATCGTGTGCCAGGATGCAAATCCACACAGGTGAATGTATACCAGTATTTTCATTTCCTTCGGATAGGGGAAGAATTCATTTATGGAAGAGGAAAATACCGAGGGAAAACAGTTACAAGGAATACATGAGTGTGCATTATTCATTTTCCTGAAGACCAGGCTGTGAGGGAAATCAGAGGAACACATGCTGATGGTGATTCCTGCTTTTCTCTTTCTTCTTGTGGTACAGATTTATAGGAGTAAGTTTTATGTGATACAGAATAAGCCTACAAGTAATTAAAAGGTCAATAAGTGAGCCTGAATCTGTGATGTTTCTTGAGTAGGGAATATCGAGAATGAGCTGCCTGTTTTCCCCCTGATGCTAAGTGAGATTAAAGCCAGTGGCGTGCACTGAACCCCATCTACCCCAGCGCTGCTGGGGTAAAAAAATGAAATGGCGGATGGCTTTTAGTGCCGGGAATGTCCGAAGACAAGTTCGGCTCGCCAGGTGCAGGTCTTTCTATTCGACACCCGTAGGTGACCTGCGCGTCGTGATGAGGATGAAATGATGAAGAAGACAGCATATACACCCAGCCCCCGTGCCATTGGAATTAACCAATTAAGGTTAAAATCCCCGACCCGGCCGGGAATCGAACCCGGGACCCTCTGAACCGAAGGCCAGTACGCTGACCATTCAGCCAACGAGTCGGACTGCTGGGGTAAAGAACTTAGTATTAACATTTTCTAATTATTCCTTAGAACACTTTTTATAATGTTTAAAAAAATTGCAAACATCTAAGCCAAGCAAGTACAGCTGTCTCGACAATCCGGTCGCACTACCGCAGTTCAGCTTCTCCAGCGAGTGGATTTCCTTGCCGGCGCAAAAGAGAGCTACCCCCAGCGAAATTTAAGGTCGCTTGGGTGACGCATGCACTTGAAGCTTCCTTGTCCTGGGAGGGGGGCGGAGCTGTTGGCCGTCCCCCGACAGCAATTTACGGCGACAGGTCAGCTAGCTTAGGTAAGGTAATGTTGGTTTTAATACTTGACACTCGAAGTGTTCAGCACCACACACTAGAGACTCCAAGGAAAATATCAACATCTTAATGGTATAGTCAATTGCACATCGTCTTGCTAATAAAAATAGAGTCAGTATATGAAATCAATTGTAATATAGAAGAAAATATATTAGTCTTGGGTTTCGGAATATATACAGTTTTTTTCGAGCAATTCATTGATGCACGTGTAGAGTATGTGTTCCGATAGCCACAGAAAAATATTGAAGTTGCGCAGCATGAACAGAGAGTTAAGAGGAAAGTAAAATAATGTTGTATTGGGTTGTCTGTGATGGTGGTATGTAGTGAGTTTTTGTAGTGTTCCTCTTGGATTATAGGTAAAGGTTTCGCGAGTTCTGTGACATTCTTCATGAATATAACATGACGTGTTATACGTCGTGACAAATGTTTTCCCACCGAGTTCGATAGTTGCAGTCGCTTAAGTGCGGCCAGTATCCAGTATTCGGGAGATAGTGGGTTCAAACCCCACTGTCGGCAGCCCTGAAGATGGTTTTCCGTGGTTTCCCATTTTCAAACAAGGCAAATGCTGGGGCTGTACCTTAATTAAGGCCGCGGACGCTTCCTTCCCACTCCTAACCCTTTCCTATTCCATATAGCCGTAAGACCTATCTGTATCGGTGCGACGTAAAGCAGCTTGCAATAAGTTATTGTGTGCAAGGATGCAAATCCACATAGGTGAATGTACACTAGTACATCATTCGGATGAGAAAAGAATTCATGTATGGAAGAGGAAAATACCGAGGGAAAACTTAACGATTACAGAATATGATCATCGCACGCCACTGATTAAAACACAGATTAAAACGTATAACTGAATGCAGTTTATATATATATATATATATATATATATATATATTCCCTCGTTTGTCGTTGATGCACGTACACGCAGTATGCGAGTAAAACTATAAAACTTAAACGACGGTAAAATACCAGTTAAATTTTGCTGATTAGTTTAGATTAGTCCTTTTAAGTAAAAAACAAGTAGTTAGTCCTATTGTATTTTTGTGAAAACTATGACTGTGCTATCACGAAGCGTCACAGGATGGAACTAAGTACATTGTTTAAAATCTGCTATAGATTAAGTTACGATGGTGTCGTCTGCCGTGCACATCAATTTGGAAGTATGTGCGAGCGTGTGGTTCAAAATATTCTTGAAAGATCTTTCTCAGGTAGACCTTTCCACGAAAAACGCAGCTTTATAAAATGGCAATGTTGACTTTAGAGAGCGTAGTGGGGCTACGATTGTTTATATTTTAAAAACTTTTTTTGCAGCTGGGGTGATGAATATGATCATCGCACGCCACTGATTAAAACAAAGATTAAAACGTATAACTGAATGCAGTTTATAAATCCTAACTTTTGTTAAATGACTTTAACATTATTATAACACTGAAAAATTATACTGCTGCTAGTATGAATTATGTTTATCTTGTAGACAACAAACAAAGGCGTAAACTATCTTTGCTTAGGTGCTGAATTGGTGGTAGCACGCAAGAAACTGGAACTGACAAGTGATGCCGTACCATCAATATTTCCAAATTTACCGAAGTATCTTACTTCAGATAATGGCGTTCATCGTAAAGATCGAGAGGAAAGAAGAAAAATATCAAAAATGAAAACAGGAAATATACTCAGTGGCTGTCAGAAGATGAAATTTCACATTTAGATCAGGTTTTAAATAACGAATCAAAGTCTAATCATTTAGATTGAACAGTCAACGGTAAAAATGAGAAATTGTGTTTTATTAATGTAGATTTCAGTGAATGTGCATCCCTCAAAAGAACTGTGACAATTGGTAGTTAAAAGTAAACATTGTTGTTGATAGCATAAATATTGAAGTAGGGCAGTTTTCATATATTTTAGGCCCAGAGCTGTTATCTAACTCTTACCGTATACTCTAAACTGGTTAATTTGTTAACGGCAGTAAACAACCTTTAAATTAAAGATGCTACAATTAAGGGTAAAATTAGACATATCCAGCTTGATATTTGTGAGGAAAGCGGAATAAAAGCTGCTCTGGATTTCATTAGTGAACAGCTTGCACTTTTATTTTCCAATCAGATGAGATATTCTGTTGATAGTTTAGGTTTTGCCTGCAGCTTTTTTATTCATTTCCTGCTGCTTCAGATTTCTAAGGAATTTGGAAATTCTTGTGTTGCCACATCCCTCTTATCTCAAAACATTAACTTTATCTAGCATTATTTATGATGTTAATGATTCACTTAAGAAGTATCTGAAAGTAAAATGTGGTGCCCTGGAAGCCCATGAAAAACTGGTATGTCTGTTGTTAAATTATATATATGTTAAACCAAAAAAATACATACAAAGTCAACAAATTTTATCTTTAACCCCTGCGACAGTCAAAAGAAGTGCTTTTTACTGTTGAGGAATTTAAGAAACAATTGGTTAAACGAGAGGGACAGTACTTTCATCAGTAGTACAAGTTAGGGGTTCAGCGGCCACCGCCACCACAAGCCCTCCGCAGAGGCCTCTTCCACATTGACTGCGCTGGGGTTCGGCCGCCTCCACCTCCACAGGCCCTCCGTAGAGGCCTCATCCGCATTGACTGCGCTGGCTAGGACTGCATGCTTAACCTCACATCCGCTATGTTGGAGGAGCTTAACCTTACTTTTTACGCGTAAGAGAGCAAGCCTAACATAATGGAGGGGCCTAACCTCAGTTTTACGACGAGATGCCCTTCCCGACGCCATCTTGAGTAGTAGGGCAATGGGTATTCTCGAGACGTTATTTTTGAGTAGTAGGGCAATGGAGATTAGTATAAGAGAGCACACCTAACCGCATGGAGGAGCCTAACCTCATTTTTACGGCCGGATGCCTTCCCGACGCCAATTGCATAAGATGGCGGCTATACACAGCTACTTATGAGACACCTTAAGGGCGATTGCGCAAGATGGCAGCTATCTAATTTCACAAGATGGCTGCTACACATAGGCTCTTATGAGACTCCCTAGGGACGCTTGCGCAAGATGGCGGCTATCTAATTCTACAAGAAGGGGGCTATACACAGCTCCTTATGAGACGGCTTAAGGGCGCTTGCGCAAGATGGCGGCTGTCTAATTGCACAGGTTGGCTGCTATACATAGGCTCTTATGAGACTCCCTAGGGACGCTTACGCAAGATGGCGGCTATCTAATTCTACAAGATGGAGGCTATACACAGCTCCTTACGAGACGGCTTAAGGGCGCTTGCGCAAGATGGCGCCTATTTAATTGCACAAGATGGCTGCTATACATAGGCTCTTATGAGACACCCTAGGGAAGCTTGCACAAGATGGCGGCTATACACGGCTTCTTATGGAGAAAGATGACGGCTATGGGCGCTTGCGCAAGATGGCTGCTATACATAGGTTCAGGGCATCGTGCTTCCATCTTTACAGCACTAAACCTCACGGCTACTATCTTTTGCATGTGGTAGCGGGCAATTTGAAATTCCACGTGCTCTTGTTTGTAAACAAAGCCACATGCTTTTTGACAGCTAAGAAGCTGGCAGCAGCCATCTTTAATCAACAGAGCACCGTGCTGCCATCTTCAGAACACTAAACCTTACGGCTACTACCTGTGACATGTGGTGGCGGGCAATTTTAAATTCCACGTGCTCTTGTTTGTAAACAAAGCCACATGCTTTTTGACAGCTGACAAGCTGACAGCAGCCATCTTTAATCAACAGAACATCGTGCTGTCATCTTTAGCTACTACCTTAGGCACGTGGTGGCGGGCAATTTGAAATTCCACGTGCTCTTGTTTGTAAACAAAGCCACGTGCTTTTTGACATCTGACAAGCTGACAGCAGCCATCTTTAATCAACAGAGCACCGCGCTGCCATCTTGACGGCACTAAACCTCACGGCTACTACCTTAGGCACGTAGTGGCGGGCAATTTGAAATTCTACGTGCTTTTTGACAGCTGTCAGCGACCATCTTTAAACAACAAAACTACAGTGCTGTCAGGCGCTAAATCCACATGCCTGCAAACCTAGGCATGTAGAGGTGGGCAATTTGAAAAATTCCACGTGCTTTTTGACAGCTGTCAGTTTCTATCTTTAACTACATGCACATAGCTTACTGCTACCTTGACGGAAGTAAACTTCATAGCGCGGAATTTAAACTGATATTAATGGGACTTAGCCACGCCACAAGCTTAAACAAGAGAACATCGTGCTGCCATCATGACGGAGCTAAATCCTTATGGATGCCACCTTAGGCACGTGGTGGCGGGCAGTTTGAAATTCCACGTGCTCTTTAAAGCCACGTGCTTATGAAGAGAGCAAGGTTAGAGGCTACTGTACAAGATGGCGGTTATACATAGGCTGTTATGACCTCCTCCTCCTCCTCCTCCTCATCCTCCTCTATCAAGGCATAGTTTTATGTCTCTTATCAAGCAAGTTTAAACATGCATTCTACTTCGCAAGATATCAGCTATACACAGGCTCTTATGAAGAAAGCTAGCTTAGAGGCTACTGTACAAGATAGCGGCTATACATAGGCTGTTAAGGCCTCGTCCTCCTCGTCCTCCTCGTCCTCCTCGTCCTCCTCCTCCTGGTAAGAGGGTAAAAGGGCAAAAGGCTCCTCTTCAACTGTAGGGCAAAATGGCTACTCTTCCTGGCAAAAGGGCAAAAAGGATCCTCCTCCTAACAAAAGGGCAAATGGGCTGCTCCTCCTCCTGGAAAAGGGACTCCTCCTTACAGTTACTGAGGTTAGCCCTATCCCTCCTGTTACAAACAAATGCTTTCCTCAATTAAACGTTACATTACAAATATATTTACGTTATGTAGCGTTATCCTCGTCGCATACGTTTTTCGATTGAGGAGAAAGTTGTAGGAGGAGGAGGCGGCAAGGAGAAGGTAATACTTTTATCAGCATGCAAAAATATTGTAGGATAAGCAAATGCTGTATCCGACAATACAAAACAGGTTCAATCTAGTTAAAGAATGCAATTCTAAAAATATAGAATTGATATGCTGTATGTCTTTATCCGACAAGACAAGACATGTTGACTATTAAACAGAAAACTTTTATCGCTACTGTGCTTCTTCAAGACAAGTTACAATCATCACACACTAGAATTGATTGTAGAACAAGAAGACACATGTTGGCTATCAGTGTTCAGAACAGAAAGACTCATAACACAAAACATTACAAGATTAATATCACTGTTGATACAATCGCACTCTTATGCAATGAGCGCACACACATAGAATTGCAAATGTTGTATATCTCCATCCGACATACTTCTTAATCACTGCAGATAAAATGATTTTACTACTTTGCAGGGGGATACCTTTGTCCAAAGGAGGTAAATTTTGCGGGATTCGAACATATGCAGCATAAAAAAATCTGTATAGATTTCGAACTTTGATTTAGTTACAATAGAAAAACATAGATTCAAACCCTGTTCTCTTATCGCAAACACGGAAAGTGAAATTGAACAGAACGCCTAGTGCTATAAAAAATACACTGCTTACATTTAAGTCCCTAGCAGTCGGACAAATTATCGGATAAACATGTAACATGAAATATCGGTTCGGAATCATATTGTTTCAATCTGTTGGCATGGGTTACAAAGCTTATGCGGAAAGTAAAATTAAACAGAACGCCTAGTGCTATAAGAAATAAATTGGTTACATTTAAGCCCCTAGCAGTCGAACAAATTATCGGATAAACATGAAACTTCAACTTTCATTTCGGAAACATATCATTTGGCATAGGTTGCAAGCATGTAGCTTGTACAGGAGAGGGCTACTATGCAAGATGATTGTAAAATGCTGAACCGAAAAAATAATCGTGCTACACACATGATAGGGAATGGAACCCAGGGGTCACGTCTTATCAGAAGGGCAAAAGGATGAAAGGACTCTTCCTCCTCCTCCTGATCGCGTCCTTCTCCTCATCCTCCTCCTAAGGCTAAAGGGCTAATGGGCTAAAGAGCCCCTCCTCTTCTTACCACACCACCCTCCTCCCAGAAGGAGTTAGCTGAAATTGGCACATTTTTGACAGCAGCAACACCCTCATCGATTGTTATCTGCAAGAACGCTTCTACTTTGTTAGATGTAGCAAATTAATCTCTATTGGTAAATGGTTTATCTCTTCTAACTTCAAACTCGCGACAATGTGTAACTTCTATTGTTCATGATCAATGACTGTTTACAATGTATCTTACAGTAATGTAATCTATCCGTGTTGTATATATATATATATATCTGTGGTTATATACATATATGGTTATTATTCAATAAACAACTGCACTGAATGATCTACCAGACTTGTGGTTTTGTTATAGTCCTTCAACTATGAGTAGTTACAACCTAAACTGCTTAACATTTGTATTATTCTTACTACAAGTGCCCGGAAAAGTGATAACTGTCTCGTCCTAAAAACGAAAAGGTTACCGTGCTAATAATTATGAGTTAAAACTTTGTGTTCAGAACCGAAGAAATTCATGCCACACATCTTTTCAAGATGACAGCAATGAGATTAGCGATGTTCTGTTGTCGGCTTTTAAATTCCGCGCTACGACATGCATATGAGGTTTAGCGCCCTGAAGATGGCAGCAGTGAGGTTAGCGATGCTCTATTGTCCTTAAAAGTGAGGTTAGGGTTCGTCAAGATGACAGCTGTTAAAAAAAGCACGCGGCTTTGTTTACAAACAAGAGCACGTGGTTGTGACATCACGGTCACGTGGTATACGGCGTCAGCACCCGAAGTTTAAAATTCACGCGTGGTTAGAACTTGTCTAAAAGCACGTCGATTTCCGATCCGTTTTTCGTGTATGGCTCCCCTATAAAATAAGGGTGGTGAGTGTGAAAGCTGTTTAAGCTTTTAAGCGCAGACAGTGAATTCTGCTCAATGTAACTAGAGGTGTTTCGAGGTGAAGTCATTAATGTAAATTCGTCTTGATGAGGAGACAGTGAGGATGTTACTCGTCTATCATGTCTCCGTCTCTTAACGTCCCAATAACAAGGTATTTCCTCATTCTTTTTAAATATGCTGTATATTTCAATGACGATGTTATTAGTTTTACGTCCCACTAAGTACTTTAACGGTTTTTGGAGACGTCGAGGTGCCAGAACTTTGTCCCGCAGAAGTTATTTTACGTGGCGATAAATCTACTGACATGAGGCTGACGTATTTGAGCACCTTCAAATACCACCGGACTGAAGTAAAAAGCCTAGCACTCAGCTGCTCAGCCCGGCACTGTATGCATCATCCTGCCGGCAATTAGATTTATGATGAAAAAAGGCCGAGAGCGTGTTATCTGAAGCTGAATGCAACATAGTAGTCTACAGTTCCTCAGACCAGTCCTATATTCGGGATAGAGCCGAACCCCGGTCATTTAGTCGAGAAGCTGTTAAGTTAACCCTTAGACCGTAGTAGTTGACAAAATAAAATGCATAATACCATGAAACGGAAGTAAACTGAATCGAACTGCTTAAAAGAACAAAATAATACGTCTGCTTAATATTGTAAAGATCACCGGAAGGGTGGAAAGTAAAGGCTTTCTGTAAGTGGGGTATACAAGTCAGCCCTATACCTGGACACATTCTCCCTCAGGAATTAACACAGTACTCATTTCTGGTGTAGGCTGAGTGAACATCATATCCATGTGCCTCTTCAGCATTGGAAAGTTCATCTCTATTCTAAATTTATCGTCTTTCTGTGAGGAAATCGAACCCTCGAACTTCCGTGCTACGCAGCCTATGGATCGAATTTTTTACGTTCTTAGGGGTAATTTTTTTGTGAGAAGCATAGATAAGAGTACAATTCTTAAATAATATTTTACGGGCTCTCTTTTACAACGAAATATTTTCATAACAGCGGAAGAAAAATAGTTAAATTTAAAATAAGATCATCGATTAACTTCAATTGCACAAAATTTCAGCTGCCCATATCTACTGGAGGATAGCTGAAACAGTTCCTGAATTGTGGACAGTGTCATAAATATACATGTTCACGTCTCTGTTGTTCGGATTCTATATAAAACGTTAGGTCCCATGACTATAATCACGATATCAACAATCAAGTACATGTGTACACCTTTAAGGGAAAGCTCTTATGGACTTCAATACGAATTTTTGGACCAATGCTTTCACTGAAACCTCATGAATTAATTTGGTTTGGAAAGCTACACAAAGAGTTCTTGAACAGAGCCAACGTTGCTAATACGAGGCAAAATTATATGTGTGTGTGGATAAGTCTTTTGATATTAAAATAAAATAAATGTATGTTCCCTGTGCGACAATCAAATTGGCAGTGGAACTCAATTCATCAGATTTTTTAGATTTTAAAGTATTCAATTGATTTACATTAAGCACAGGTTATCCGGTTTATATTTGTCTCTTGTAAAATTTACCTTTAACCAAACATGATTATTTTTACTACCGGTAGCAGTAATGAAATGTTCAAATAACTTAACCTAAGTCTTATGATTTTCTGCATTAGGTACTAAGCTGCTCAGATTTGAAGTTAACAGAGATACCCAGAGAAAAATGTTGACCTTTTAACACTCTCTTTCTGGTCCATTACTATTCATACTCCATTAGTTTCCTTGTTTCACTAATAGCCTTTTCAGGGCTCTGGGTATGCGTTACCAAGAACTTATCTTAATGAAGTCGCAGAATACGAGTATACCAATTTCTGTATTGCATTACATCATCATTAGCGTTGGTGATTTCTTAATGTTTTGAAATCAGAAATTTGATTTGAGTATTTAGCATTCTGTAGCGTTTATACATTTAAACTTCAGCATTTTGTAACAACTTTAAGAAAAATATAGAATTGAGTTAATTCTAATAAATAAAGAAATCAAAAATATTAAACAGTTGAAACAGCTGTAGAGTTAATAGAAAAATCAAAATTCAAAAAGTAGAATACAACTGAATATCCATTTTAAGGCTAAAGTGTAACATAGGAAAAAAACTGTGTATTGACGTAAAAGCTGAATAACACAAAAGAAATGTGCAAAATTAACTTAATTCATGTTTATGAATCAGTAAACCTGTTGAACCTTTGGTTCAACGTTCCAGGGTTCGATTCCCGACCGAGTCGGGGACTTTAATTTTCATTTGTTAATTCCTCTGGCTAGTGCGATGCGTGTTTGTGGTGTCTTTATCACTAGAATTCATCTTAGGTAGGGTCCCCTTCTCATAGACGCGCAAATCGCCTATAGGGAGTCAACTGGAAAGACCTGCACCAGGCCTCCCCGGTGGCTACACGTCATTATTACTTATTATTATTATTATTATTATTATTATTATTATTATTATTATTATTATTATTATTATTACTACTTTTTCTTCCGGCACGGAGCACCGCAACCTTCTTTCTCCAAGTTTCTTTTTAAAGAACTGCGATTTATTGACAGAGAAATCTATTATAAATATTACAGCACGAATTTAATTTTGAGTTTTCATTTTCGCAAGTTTGTGTCATAGGTACATGTTTCATAGATTGGTAATGCAGTCGGAAATAGGAAGTTGTGTTCACTTTTCGATCTTTTCCAATGTCATAATATCAGTTCTATAACCGCTCTGCAACATTGAAGTGTTCGCGTGAGTTTTGAATAAATCTACTGGTAAATGAAAGCAATATTGCTCAATTATTATTATTATTATTATTATTATTATTATTATTATTATTATTATTATTATTATTATTATTATTATTCATGGAGGTGGTGTTGTATGAGTCACAGTAAATGTACCAGTATGATGCAGTTCATCTCCACATTGTAACTTATTATTGCAGCCTACATCTGTTTTATTCTGTTAGTCATATCTACGTCATAGCCTCTTCTTACCGTTCTTACCTCCCACTTATTCCTCCTAAACGCACTGAACAGCTACAAGATGTACAGTATAATCTACCCCTGCCCAGATCCATCTCTGGTGAGATACATTGCACAGACTGCACTGTACCGGGCGAGTTGGCCGTGCGGTTAGGGGCGCGCAGCTGTGAGCTTGGATCCGGGAGATAGTGGGTTCGAACCCCAAGTCGGCAGCCCTGAAAATGGTTTTCTGTGGTTTCACAATTTCACACCAGGTAAATGATGGGGTTGTACCTTAATTAAGGCCACGACCACTTCATTCCCACTCCTAGGCCTTGCCTATCCCATTGTCGCTATAAGAACTATTTGTGTCGGTACGACGTAAAGCAAAAAAAAGCTGTACTGTGGCTTCTAGTACGGGCTATTGACAATATCAAAGTGACTGAGGCATGGGCAATTAAAGTAATGCCAGCCCAGATGCAGCCAGTCCCTGTGCTGAATAGTGTAAAATAGGTCATAGGGTCAGTTAGTGTATGCATTTCAATGGACTTGGCAGGTTGATATGTAAGAAAACTTCTGGCGCGGTAAGAAAAGCTGTGGGAAAACTACATCACGCCTCAGTACGTGTCTTCAGTAACGTTTAGGTTACCTTTGACAAGACCGATGTATTGAAGATTCAACCATCATCACACATCATATACACCTGGTCCGGCTCCATGGCTAAATGGTTAGCGGGTTGGCCTGCGGTTACAGGGATCCCGGGTTCGATTCCCGGCACGATCGGAAATTTTAACCATCGCTGGCACGGGGGCTGGGTGTATGTGTCGTTTTCATCAGCATTTCATCCTCATCACGACACGTCAAATCAAAAGACCTGCATCTGGCGAATCGAACATGTCCTCGGACACTCCTGGCACTAAAAGCCATACGCCATTTCCATTTCATCTACCCCTTCTTCTGGACAAATTTCACAAACGTAATTCTCTTCTCACCAGTTTGATTTATGAAAGAATAATAATATGTGACCTCCGGAGAGGCCTGGTGCAGGTCCTACCTATGATGAATTCTAATGATGAAGACAGCACCAACGCTCAGTCCCGAACCACCGGAATTAACCAATTTAAGTTAAAATTCCAGGCCCCACAGGGATCGAACCAGGGACCCCTTGCACCAAAGGCCAGCACGCTAACCATTTAGCCATGAAGCTGGACACTTGATTCAGTATCTCTTCATTTGTGATCTGGTGTTGGAGGAGATAATTGTTGTTTTCGTCGAAGTTCAACTGAGCAACCATGATGAGGATGCTTGTTGTTTTAAGGGGGCTAACATCAAAGGTCATCGGCCCGACTGAGCAACCATTCCCTATATATATTGAACCCTTTGGTCCACACTGAAGGATACCTACCTTCCATACCTATCAGCAAAATTTCATGAGATCTGTCTCTTGGGTCGTATCGGGTTCTTCGTCACTTGCTGAGGTAAAGGTAGGGTTCAGTAATCCTAATTTATCTACTCAAATGAAAGGTCTGTTTAAAATATTCTTATTTATTCATATAATTCCTGAATGATTAATATCTGATCATCGGTATCATCGGGATCCAATCGTGTCCACACAGAGGGTCAGAACACTGGTGTGAGCCTTTGACATAACTGCCTGATGGGCATCTTTACTAGAAACCATTGTCTCATTTATTAATTAAAGAAAGGAAAGTCTGGAAATCCTTAAATTCGGCTTCCATGTGAGACTACGTGTATCATCATAGTAATTCTTTATGGTCCAGTCCTCGTAACACGAACTTTGGACTCTGGGTATAATTAAGGCAGTCCAATCGGCGACGTCTAAACTTCTAAGTTATTTTAAAGTCATTGTGGATGATGACCGCACGGAAAATGATTCTACGGTGACTCTAAGTCACTGAAGTTGATGACTCCATGACCATCCAAGTTTCTAAGCTGAAGGCTAAACACAATTAAGTTTCATCGGTTGATGACCAAAGTTTCCACTTTAATAACCCCAGGACATTTTCTGCTCAATCAATCAAAGTCAAATAATGCAACAACAACAATGACCACAATACTTTGTGGCAGTAAAATCCGTTACCTTCGGATATGTCCCCTTAATCGTTACGTTAACTGTTGTAACCAAGGTTGAAGTTTACAAAACACAACTTTTATTGCTTCACTTTATGATATTTACATAAATAACTGAAATTTATTTTGAAGCAAAAAGGAATATTGAATCTTGAGAAAAGTCTGTCTTTATACAATATGTACAGGTTTACAGTCTTTATATACACTTCTATCTTGAAAGATAGTCTTTGTGAATTGACACGTTGATAGTCGAAAACTATCTGGCACACTAACATAAATGTCTTTGAGAGTCCTTGTTTGTTGAAGTGCCTGAATTCCTAAAAAGCAAGTTCAATTGATTGAAGAAATTCCACCTAGCGAAACTAAGGGAGCTTGCGTAAATTAGGGAATGAAAATGGCTTGTAAAAGAATTACGGAACATAGGCAGTGGAAACAGGTAAGGGAGCGGTGACCAGAGGTGAAACCTCGTACTGCCAGAAATTCAGTCCACCTGGTCGAAGCACATTTTCAAGAGGAGTAGCCTCCGTGCTCGACGTAGGGTGTATTCTGGAGCTGGACACCGGGGCAAGTGGGCAGTGAGCAGGCAGGGAGCTCCTATTTATAGTACACTCGATGGTCAGGCACGCGCACTGAGGGCTGCGCGTCGAAGCTAGCAGAATGATACACAGGCGCGCGTGCAGCTGGCTGGTGGAGCGAGAAGGAAGCGCCGGACATACAACACCCTCCCCTCCTAAATACGCCGGTACGGCGTGAAACGGCGGCGGCGCTGGCGGCGACTGCGATGCTGGGGCGGAGCTGCTGATGACTCTGTTGTATTGTCCGGAGCTGGAACTGGGCGGAGTGGCGCTGTCTCGTCCTGAAAGGAACCCATTGTTATTAAATGATCTAAAGCGCGTTCAGCAATAGATTTATCAGGTTTAGCAATAGCATCAATAGCTGGACAGGGGCGGTAGCGCAGACGTATCTGATCTTGATGGCGGCAGATACGTTTCTCCGTAGTCTGTATCTCGTATAGACGATGACCCAAAGATCTGCAGATGACTCCAGGTATCCAGAGTGGGTTGGATTTGAATGTCCTGGTGTAGACCTTGTCGTTGAGGGAGAACTTCGTTGGTGATGTCTTATGCTGGGTCGGAAGAGGCTGTAACAGAGAAAGTAAAGTTCTGTGAGGTCGTCCATGGAGCTTCTGTGCAGGAGTGATATTATCAGCGCCGGGTAGAGTTCTGTAGTTGTTTAAGAGTTGGAGCAAGGCTTGGTCTTTAGTTAAGCCTGAAGAGACAGCTTTCTTCATACTTCTTTTAAATGTTTGTACGAAGCGTTCAGCTTCACCATTAGATTGAGGGTGAAAAGGTGGTGCTAGGATATGACGAATGCCATTATGTGTACAAAAGTTCTGAAAAGCAGTAGCTGTAAATTGAGGTCCGTTGTCTGAAATGAGTACTTGCGGTAAACCTTCTGTAGTAAAGATTTTTTGGAGAGCACGAATGGTAGCTTCGGTTGTAGTAGTCGAATGCATATCCACGACATATGGAAAGTTTGACAGTGAATCGATGACTATTAACCACATGGAATTGAGGAAAGGACCTGCGAAATCGATGTGAACTCGTTCCCATGGAGTAGTAGCAGGAGGCCATGAAGCAAGATCAGAAGACGGGGCGTTCTGATTCGTTTGACATTGCTCACAATGACGTATTAGCTTTTCGATGGCGGCATCAATACCGGGCCAGTAGCAGTGTTGACGGGCGAGTTGCTTTGTTCTGGAGATACCCCAATGGCTTTGGTGTAGTAATTCGAGAACTTGTTTCTGTAGGCTAAGTGGGATAACCACTCGGAAGATGGTGCCTGCTTCTAGTAATACAACTCCGGCACGAGTCGTGAGACGATGCTGCATACGATGATAAGGTGCCAGGTGGGCAGGAAGTGTGCTCTGAAGAGGCCAACCGTTGCGGATGTAAGTACGTACAGTAGCAAGTGTACTGTCCTTATCCGTAGCTTTAGCTATGCAGGTAGCATCAATAGGAAAACTGGATACCGTATCTTCAAGTTCTATGTCCAACTGAAGACATTCAGATTCTTGAGAATCGAAGGCAGTATCAGGACCAACGGGTAAGCGGGAGAGGGCATCAGCATTACAATGCTGGGATGTGGCTCGATATACAATCTGATAGGAATAATCAGAAAGGAACATGGACCATCTTTGAAGCTTTCTGAGGGAATTCTCTGGGATCTTATTACCAGGATGGAATAAGTGTACGAGAGGCTTATGATCGGTAATGATCAGGAAATGGTTGCCATAGAGATATTCATTGAAACGGCGAATACCAAAGATGATGGCTAAAGCTTCTTTCTCTATCTGTGAGTATCGACGTTGATGGTCATTAAGTGTTTTCGAAGCGAAGGCGATGGGGCGTTCTTGTCCATGACGATCCTTCTGGGAGAGAACGGCACCGACACCGTAGTCTGAAGCGTCAGTAGCTAGCGTGATGATCTTGTCGGGCTGAAAATGAGTGAGTTGTATAGCTTGAATTAAGGCGTTGTTGATTGTTTTCCATGCCTGTTGGCATTGCGGAGTCCACTGGAACTTAACACCTTTTTTACGTAGAGCGTTTAATGGAGCTGCCACTGTAGCGAAGCGTGGAATGAACTTATTATAATAGTTCGCTTTGCCTATGAAGGACTGAAGCTGCTTGAGGTTCTGAGGTGCTGGCATGTTTACTATCGCTGAGACATTCTGTGTACTAGGACGAATTCCATTCTTATCAAGTATATGTCCTAGGTAGTGAACTTGAGGCTGAAAGAAGGTACATTTAGCGAGATTCGCTCGTAGACCATTGTCTTTCAATTTCTGGAGAAGGAGGCGTAGATTGGTTAGATGTTCCTGATGATCTTTTCCAGTAACAATAATATCATCCAGGTAGTTAGCACAACCGGGAATGGAGGCGGTGAGTTGAGCCAAATAGCGCTGAAAAATAGCCGCTGAGGATGAAACACCAAATGGGAGACGCTGGAGCTGGAGCAGTCCGAGAGGAGTGTTGAGTGTGAGAAATTTCTTAGATTCTTCGTCTAGAAGTAGCTGGAGATATGCTTCTTTAAGATCAACTCGAGAGAAAAATTGTCCACCAGAGAGACGACGGAATAAGTCTTCTGGACGTGGAATAGGAAAGATATCTGTGTCTAGTTGTGCGTTGACTGTAGATCGAAAATCGCCACAAAGTCGAATATTACCATCAGGTTTCTTGATTACCACGAGTGGAGTAGCCCATTGACTAGAAGTAACTGGTACAACAATTCCAGTTTGTATCCATCTTTCTAATTCTTTCGTGACCTGGTCTTGAAGTGCTAGGGGTACTGGCCGTGCTTTGAGGAAGCGAGGCTTAGCTCCGGATTTCAGCTGTATGTGAGCTGTATAGTCTTTTGCTGTTCCGAGCTGAGAGTCGAAGACTTCAGGAAACTGCGCTAGGAGAGCGGTAACGTCAGAAGTAGGATGCAATGTAGATACGACGTTAATGTTGTCATGTATCTGGAAACCAAATAAGTTAAATAGATCCATGCCCATAATGTTTGATGCAGTGTAGTTGTTAACTACGAGAAGAGGAATGGCCTTCTGAATTCCTTTATAACTAGCCTGAAGCTTGATTTGACCTTTGATGTCAATTTTCTTCTTGTTAAATGTCACGAGCTGGATGTCAGCTGGAGAGCATGAAGGTGAATCTAAGTCGTGGTAGGTAGTCAGGTTAATAATAGAGACAGGTGATCCAGTATCCAATTGAAAATCGACAGATCGATCAGAGAATGAGAGAGGAATGATGATTTTGTGAGAATCCTTTGTGGGAAGAATAAGATTGATCTGATCAACTTCCATGTCTTGGCGGGGCTGTATATGCTTCCGGCGTGCTGCAGTAGTCTTAGCAGGGCGGAGCGAACTTTGACAGACAGTCTTAATGTGTCCAAGTTTATTACATCGTTCACAAGTAGCTTTGAAAAAACGACAGTCACGACGTTCATGATGCTTGAAACAGCCTCGGCAGGAAGGCAGGAGTTTCGAGGTGTTTTTAGAAGTGGGCTTCCGTGTAGCATTGCGAGAGGGAACCTGGCGAGAATGCTTGGTGGAGAGCGCCTTATCCGTACGGTTCATTGTAGCAGAGGACTTGCGGGCCTGAGGCGAGACTTGTGCGACTTCGTGTGGAGAAGCTATAGCTGCGGCAGTCTTGGTAGTAAGCTCATAAACCGTAGCAATACGCTGGACGTCTTCTAAAGAAGGGTTACTCTGCTTGACAGCGTCAAAACGTATTTTGTCTTCAGGAGTATGTAAAATTATCATGTCCCGAATGAGAGAATCAGTGTAGGATGAACCACAACCGTCTTTGGAGCAGATGAACTGGCAGGGTTTAGCTAGACCACGCAATTCAGTTATCCATTCAGTATGTGTCTGATGGGGTTGCTTTCTGCACTGAAAAAATTTATAGCGAGCAGCCACTATGTGAGGAGCTTTGGCATAGTGTTCCGTGAGACGGGCCAAGAGCTGTGTGAAGGGTACCTCAGATAAGTGTTCTTCTGGACTTAATTTACGTAGTAATTCACACGTAGCATTGCCAACCGAACTAAGAAATAGTGCGCGGCGGCGTTGATCATCTGTGACAGAATGGCAGATGAAATGCTGTTGTAAACGGGCTAAATAAACTGACCATTCTTCCTTAGCTGGATCAAAAGCAGAGAACGGAGGAATAGCTGATGGCTGTGTAGAGACAGAAATAGCTTGAATAGCCTGAAGTAATGCTGCCTGTTGTTGTTGCATAAACTGTTGTTGTTGCTGCTGTAAGGCTTGGAAGACCGTAGCGAGTTGTTCCGCAGTAGCCATTGCAAAATGCGTGCAAGAAAGAGTAAGGTAAGCTGTGTGTCAGAACTGGTTGGAGTGTCGTTGTTGTTTAGCACTTCGCCGTAGAGTTGACAACTGGGCCTGTTGAAGTGTAGTGCCGTGTTTACCTCGTTGCTATAGAGTTGGCGATTGGGGTCGATGACGTGTAGTTTGTTGCTTTTTACCTCGTCGCTATAGAGTTGGCAACTGGGGTCGAAGAATTGTAGGTTGTTGCGTTTTTTACCTCGTCGCCATAGAGTTGGCAACTGGTATCGAAGAATTGTAAGTTGGTGCTTTTTTACCTCGTCGCCATAGAGTTGTGTTGTAACCAAGGTTGAAGTTTACAAAACACAACTTTTATTGCTTCACTTTATGATATTTACATAAATAACTGAAATTTATTTTGAAGCAAAAAGGAATATTGAATCTTGAGAAAAGTCTGTCTTTATACAATATGTACAGGTTTACAGTCTTTATATACACTTCTATCTTGAAAGATAGTCTTTGTGAATTGACACGCTGATAGTCGAAAACTATCTGGCACACTAACATAAATGTCTTTGAGAGTCCTTGTTTGTTGAAGTGCCTGAATTCCTAAAAAGCAAGTTCAATTGATTGAAGAAATTCCACCTAGCGAAACTAAGGGAGCTTGCGTAAATTAGGGAATGAAAATGGCTTGTAAAAGAATTACGGAACATAGGCAGTGGAAACAGGTAAGGGAGCGGTGACCAGAGGTGAAACCTCGTACTGCCAGAAATTCAGTCCACCTGGTCGAAGCACATTTTCAAGAGGAGTAGCCTCCGTGCTCGACGTAGGGTGTATTCTGGAGCTGGACACCGGGGCAAGTGGGCAGTGAGCAGGCAGGGAGCTCCTATTTATAGTACACTCGATGGTCAGGCACGCGCACTGAGGGCTGCGCGTCGAAGCTAGCAGAATGATACACAGGCGCGCGTGCAGCTGGCTGGTGGAGCGAGAAGGAAGCGCCGGACATACAACATTAACATTTACAGATTTCCCAGAAAATAAACTTTCCAGAATGCATCTTCAAGTTATTCGCTTGATTTAAAGTTATTTCAAAATAGGTTTCCACTGAATTCAATAATTAAATAAATTTAAATTATTTAATGAAATCTAAATGAACAACAAATTCTATCTCCGCGGACGAATGGTTTCTTTCATAAGTCCCTACACAAGTCTTGACGTAATTCATTTTTTTATCATGTTGGATGTATATCGTCGGTTGTTTATTCCTGTAGCTGGAAAAAAATGACATCATTTATTTCCAGTATTTATCTTGTTTCGTGACATCACACTTTAATTTAATCTAATACTAACCATTATTACTACTTGGATAACCCTGATAATTAAGTACAAACCATAAGTAACTCGCCGTACAATGTAAACCGATTACGATGTCATATCTCGTCATAACATTTCCGTGATGCTTTGTGCACCCCTCACAAACAAAACAATCATCATTACCATCGCTCTATATTTTGGACAACCCTGAAGTTGGCTAACCTTACTCATTATACTCTAAGTTCGTGGTTTCAAATGTACATTACAATCTCAGTTAAACAAATTCACAATATCCAACAACTTGCACCTTATTCCCGGATGATATTTTCAATAAGTTCTCGCAAACAATGATTTCCGTTGCCAAGAAATGCGATCTCAATTCTAACACACTTCCCAAATCCCGTTATTCTCGTGCTGCGAACTCCTATCAGCTGACGGCATTGAAACACGGCCCCCGCTCCGCTGTGATATGAAACATCCGTTTTCGTCTTGCCTGACTGGCTTCTCAGAATGAAACCTTTAACTTCGCCGATATAATTAAACAAATACGATATTTCTGACCAACAAAATGCACATAGATTATACTTCAAAATACCCTACCATAACTGTACACGTCGCAAATTAATACCGGCGTGGATTCTCTAGTTCTACTTTCCATCCCAAACATTACACAAAATCTACCTCGGGCTTATACATATCCCGGCACATTTACAGGCTTCCAATCACCTGATTCACAAATCCTATCTCAACTCATATGACAAATCTGAACTCTTGTCTCAACTCGACGGCTCTCACTGACAAAAAACTGGAATAGAATACTTAGAATCCACGACGCATAATATGCACAAATACATTAATAATGAACACTTCGCATAATGATCTCGTATTTTCCAAAACTGGATTTCACAAAATGACTGTCAAAATTCTACTATTTTTATTGTCAGTCAGACACAGTTTAAATGGACATAGAATAACGTTTCACTTCGTGACAAAATTAACCACTCGACATTTCTCAACCCGACTCGATTGAAAATGGGTAACCATGGATTTACATTAATTCCATCAAATTCAAACAGAAAATTTTTACGTCAGATAAAATATCTTAATTTGACATCACAAAAGTATAGGCAATAAATTCACGGAAATTACGATCTACTCTGGACGTGATATCACTTCGAAACCCTCACTAATAACTTTTCACCTGTCACACGGCACTCGCAATATTTTAAAAAAATTATCCAAGCAGAAAATAAAACAAATGGCCTTTCGTCATATTTCTGACATTCGCAAAAAAACATATGGGTGACCAACTGCGTCATAAAACCCATTTCAAATGCACATAAGTTCGACATCACAAAACAAGATATAGTAGGTGGTAAGATGGCAAGTCACCTATCTTAGGTTTACGTCGCATTCCGTCTTTTGGCTCACCCGCGACCTGCCGTCGCTTATCTAGCCATTTTACATTTCTGGCTGTACATCATATTTATGTATTTTTCCCGGAAATAAAACATATAAAAAAGAAATACCCTTCACACGTGTCTCCGTTGATCGCACTCGACTGATGGTATTTACTGCCCGCACACGAATTACTTCTTACAACACAAAAAATATTTTACAACTTCTAATACTTCTGCGGTATCTTGACCGTCTTTTTTATCACACTAAATCCACTTGGATTTAAGTCACCAGCCACATCGGCCAAAATCTGTTCGTTAGACTTAGTCTACGTTTTGTCGCTTGATTTGCAGAGCAGTCTAACTCTCTCGCTCAAGATTCAATAACACAATGCAGGGGTTTCAACATGGCGTTCTTTCTACATTTATAGCCATTACCCCCTCTCTCCAGGCATTTTCCCTTTGCCGCCAAGAAAATTTGCGTAACTTTTCTGACTTAAATGAACCGTATTTAAAAGAGTTTTGGAAATAACCATATATTTGTTAACTCACTAGCAGTAGTGATCCTGAACATTTAAAATTTATACTTATTAAATTAACTGGTTAAATGACCTCATTTGATAGGCATTATTTTCTGTCAACTTCGCGTGGGGACACTAGACACCCGCGCCCTTCTGAAACAATCCACCGAAATGGCTTAGCAGTCTCAAATCTGTCTTGCTAAAGACCAATTGTCTTATAGATAAATACAGGACCCTCATTATACTGCGTTCACCACCAATTCTTTCATTAAAATATATTTATTTACCCTGAACTTTCTTCTGTATCCTTCCACGTACGACACGTGCGGATGACGTCACGTATTCCAGCGTGGGAATGAAGGTAGCCACCCCCTTGCCACGTGCTGCTTCCGTGATATCAAGACTATGTTCAAGCTCCTCATCACCATTGACATGGGGCCTCATGAAATAACTTTCATACTTAAAATTCTTAGGGCACAAATGTCATGGGTTCAATATATACATTAGCTACATATGTCCGACTCATTGGCTGCATGGTCAGCGTACTGGCCTTCGGTTCAGAGTGTCCCTGGTTCGATTCCCGGTCGGGTAGGGGATTTTAATCGCTTTTGATTAATTCTTCTGGCTCGGGGACTGGGTTTTTGTGTCCGTTCAAACACTCCCCTCTTCATACTCAGACAACATACCTCACTACCGACGTCACAGAAACACGCAATAGTGATTACATCCTTCCATACAGGGTTGGCGTCAGGAAGAGCATCCGGCCGTAAAACAGGGCCAAATCCACATATGTGTGATGCAGTTCGCACCTGTGACCCCACAGGTGTGCGAAAAAGGGGTAGGAAAAGAAGATATATTAGCTACATATTGAACCCTTTAGGTCCATATTGAGGGATACTTACCTTTCTTACCTATCAGCAAAGTTCATGAGATCTGTCTCTTGGGTCGTATCGGGTTCTTCGTCACTTGCTGAGGTAAAGGTAGGGTTCAGTAATTCTAATCTATCTACTAGAATGAAAGGTCTATTTAAAAGATTCCTATTTATTCAGGAAAATTCTGAACCAATCTGTCAATGGTATCATAGAAGTCAACTGTGTCCACTGGACACCACAATCATTTTTACATAATGGTCAGAACACTGGTGTGAGACTTTAACGTAACTGCCTGACGGGCATTCATACTAGAAACCATTGTCTCAATTATTAATCATTTAAGAAAGGAAAGTCTGGAAATCCTTAAATTCGGCTTCCATGTGAGACCACATGTACCATCATAGTGATTCGTTATGGTCCAGCCCTCGTAACACGAACTCTGGACTCTGGGTATAATTAAGGCCGTCCAATCGGTGTGTGCCACACAGTGGTTCTACGGCATGGACCCTTAATTGAATCGATGTGACCTGCGTCTATATCATGGACCGACATATAATCTTCTAAGTTACTCTAAAGTCATTGTGGATGATGACCGCAAGGAAATGATGCTACAATGGCATATGGCCCTAATCTAAGTCACTGAGGTTGATGACCCCCTGACCATCCAAGTTTCTAGGCTGAAGGCTAAACACAATTAAGTTACATCGGTTGATGACCAAAGTTCCACTTTACTATCCCCAGCACATTCACTGCTCAATCAATCAAAATTCAATAATTACAACATTAGCAATGCTCACAAACTTTGTGGCAGTAAAATCCATTTCCTTCGGATATGTCCCCTTAAACGTTACTTTATATTTTAATACCCCCAGAAAAACAATCTAAAATTTCCAGAATGCATCTCCAAGTTATTCGCTTGATTAAAGTTATTTCAAAATGCGGTTTCACTGAATTTAATAATTAAATAAATTTAACTGATTTGACGAAATGTTAACGAACAACAAATTTTATCTCCCCGGACTCTGGTTTCTTCACAAATTTCTACGCAGCTATGATGTGAATTCAATATTGCGATGTTTATCTGGCTGGAAAAGAATTGTTACATAATTCATGTCCAGTTATATATCTTGTCTCGTGATTTCACACTTTTAAAATCTAATCTAGTCCTAACCGTTATTAACACTTGGATATCCTAATACTCTACGTACAAACTAAACAACTCGCCATATAATTACGATGTCACATCTCGTCATACCATAATGAATTTTGCACACCCCTCACAGACAAACCGATCATCACAGCCATCGTTCTATATTTTGGACAACCCTGAATTTGGTTACTCTGTTCCTTATACTCAAAGTTCGTGATTTCAAATGTTCATTACGTCCCCAATTACAGAATTTCACAATACTCAGATCATTACCGGCTATGAATTTCAACTAAATCCAGCATTTTAACGTTTTCCCTGGCCAAGAATTACAGTACAATCTCAACTCCACGCCTGTCCCGTTATCATAGCTGAGGTCTCTCATCCCCCGAGTTCGCTTGGCAGTTACATGAAACACCTGGTTTATTCACAGTTGACTGGCTTCTCAAAATGCTCCCTTTAAACTCTGCCGACATAATGAAACAAATACGATATTCTGACCAACAAAATGCACAGATTATGCTTCAAGATGCCCACACTAATTATACGCGTCGCCAATTGATACCGCTATGGATTTCTATGAATTTCTTTCCGTTCCCAACATTATAAAATATTCCTCGGGCTATCATGTCCCGGCTTCAATGACAGGACTCTAACCTGATTCGCACATCTCATCTCAACTCATATAAAACATTCCTCGGGCTTCCGTGTCCCGGCTTCAATGACAGGTCCAACCTGATTCACAAAACTAACCTCTGTTTCCCAGCTCCACAATTATCATCGACAAAGAACTGGAATAAAATCCTCACTAGAAATCCCGGCGTCTAATATCGCACAATGCATTAATCATGAATAACTTCGCATAAATGATATCGTATTTAATAACTAAATTTTTACGAGAAATGACTGAAACATTCTACTAGATCTTTTTATTGTCAGTCAGACACAGTTTAAAATGGGCATAGAAAAACGTTTCTCTCCATGACCAAATTCATCACCCTAGGTTCTCACCCGACAGCGCGCTTCCACTCGATTGAAAATGAGTAACCATGGATTATTATTATTAACGTCAAATTGCAGACAGAAAAATTTACGTCGAATGAACATCTTAATTTGGCATCACAAAATATAGGCAGTATACTCACACGGATGACGATCTACATTGGACGTGATATCACTTCGGAACCCTATTCAATAACTTTTTACAACATTATACGGCACTCGCAAGACTTCAAAAATGTATCCAAGTGGGAAATAAAACAAATGACTCTTTTAGTCGTACTCTCACATTTACAAAACTTAGTAGGGGTGACCACTGCGTCGTATATCCCCATTCAAATACACTTTTAGAGATCACGAGACAAGATATAAGAGGTAGTAAGATGGAAAGTCACCTACCTCATGTCGTCACGCCAGTGTTCGTCATAGGGCTCAACTACGACCCTGGCACTTTATTTAGCCATTTTTAAATTCATGGCTTCACAGTTTATTATTATTTTCTTCAGGTTTCCTGGAATAAAGCATAAAAAAATAGAAAATACCCTTCACTTGTTTGTTGAGCGCACACGATGGACTATAATTGTTTCCGCACACGAATTAATTAATCACATTAGAATTTATTCAGTACTTTGACCGTCCTATCTGGTACAATGATTTCACTCAAGAAAACTATCCCCTCATGGACTCAAGACCTAGCCACACTGGCTGAAATCTGCAGTTGAACTCAGTCTACTTTCGTTGTTTGATTTCGCAGAGCAGCTCAACAATCTTTCGTCCGCTTTGTATCACAAATGCCGGAGAAGGAGACTTCGTCATGGCGTCCCTTCATATTTATAGCAGTTACCCCCCTCTCTTCGGATCTCTCCCTTTGCCGCCAAGAAAATTTCTATAAATTTTCTGACTTACCTAAACTGTAATTTGAAGAGTTTTGAAAGTGACTACATGCTTGCTACATTTCTGGCGGTAGTGTTCATGGACATTTAAAACTTTTACGGGTTCGATTTGTGAGATGATTGACCCCCTTTGATAGGCACTATATTTTTTTGACTTGGCTTGGTCACGCCATGTACACGCGCTTTGAAATAGTTCACAAAAATGACTTGAGATTCTTCCGCCGTTGACACGTGTGGCTGACGTCACGTACCCCAGAGCGTGGGACCGAAGGTAATCACCCCCTCGTCACGTGTCAAATCCATGCTATCAAGAATCCAACTTTTACTTTAATTGTTACATTATGCATAATGTTCTTAGGGCACAAAGGTCATGGGTTCAATATATTTCAGGTTAGTAAATTTCTCCCATTAAATTGTTCCTGTATTCTATATTCTGTAAGCTTTATTATAGGGGTAGCTTGCCTGCCTCCTACCCGGATGCCCTGGGTTCGATTCCTGGCCGGGTCAGGGACTTTTTTGCTACGGGCTTTACGTCGCACCGACACAGATAGGTCTTATGGCGACGATGGGATAGGAAAGGCCTAGGAGTTGGAAGGAAGCGGCCGTGGCCTTAATTAAGGTACATCCCCAGCATTTGCCTGGTGTGAAAATGGGAAACCACGGAAAACCATCTTCAGGGCTGCCGACAGTCGGATTCGAACCCACTATCTCCCGGATGCAAGCTCACAGCCGCGCGCCTCTACGCGCAAGGCCAACTCGCCCGGTTGAGGGACTTTTACCTGGATATGAGGGCTGGTTCGAGGTCCACTCAGTGTACGTGATCACAATTGAGGAGCTAACTGATGGTGAGATCGCGGCTGCGGTCTAGAAAGCCAAGAATAACGGCCGTGAGGGTTCGTCGTGCTGACCACACGACACCTCGCAATCTCCAGGCCTTCGGACTGAGCAGCGGTCGCTTGGAAGGTCCCTTCGGGGCTGTTGCGCCAAGGGGTTTGGATTTATATTATTATTATTATTATTATTATTATTATTATTATTATTCAATCGCATTCATACAGACATGTCTTCTGGCGACGATGAGGTAGAAATATTAATTGGCGTATGGCTTTCAGTGCCGGGAGTGTCCGAGGACAAGTTCGGCTCGCCAGATGCAGGTCTTTTGATTTGAGACCCGTAGGCGACCTGCGCGTCGTGATGAGGATGAAATGATGATGAAGACGACAAATACACCAGCCCCCGTGCCAGCGAAATTAACCAATTATGGTTAAAATTTCCGACCCTGCCGGGAATCGAACCCGGGACCCCTGTGACCAAAGGCCAACATGTTAACCATTTAGCTATGGAGCCGAACGATGAGGTAGAACTCGACTAGGACTGGGAAGGAAGCGACCGTAGACATAATAAAGGTACAGCCCCAACATTTGCCTGGTGTGAAAACGGGAAACCATTGATAACCATCCTCAGGGCTACGGACAGTGGGGTTCAAACCGATCATCTCCCGCATGCAAGCTCACAGCTATTGACCTAAACTGCGTACCTATTTTGCTCGTTTATTATTATCATCATCTCGTCCTCTTTCGTGGCCTTTTCCCATTTACTTGGGGTCGGCACTCACGTAGATTAAGGCCAGTTTTTTTAAGGATGTCCTTTCTCGCCCCAACCGTACGTGGAGGGTTCTATTAAGCTGTTGCATATTTTAGTAATAGGTAGCAGTGTAGTGTATTGTGTCTCAGTGGAGAGGTATGTATTAAGACAAACATAAACACCCAGTTTCCGAGCCAGAGGAATGAACTAGAATGGCTTAAATCCTCGACCTGGCTGGGAATCGAATCCAGCACCCTCTGGACCGAAGGCTACTACGCTGACCATTCAGCCACGGAGGCGGACAATAACCATAATCTGTTTTTACTGGGAAATAGTCTCTCAGTCGTCCATGCAGTCTCACGAAATATGGCGGTTAGGGAACTGGGAAAGAAGTATTCATGAGGAAAGCATTTTTTTTTTTTCAATTTTGCTTCATGTTGCACCGACACAGATTGGCCTTATGACGACGATGGGCTACGAACGGGCTAAGGAAGCGACCATGGCTTCAATTTAGGTGCCTGGTGCGAAAATGGGAAACCACGGAAGACCATCTTCAGGGCTGCTGATAGTGGGAATCAAACCCACTATCTCCCTAATGCAAGCTCACATCTACGCGACCCTAACCGCGCGGCCAACTCGCTCGGTTGAAAGGCAAAACAAAGAAACCCGTTGCATATAGAGCCCATTAAGCGCACTGGCCTATCAATACAGGTGCCGCCCAGCCAGAAGGCTTGCAAAAATGATAGTGTTTGTAGTCTGCGTGACGCCATTCTCAACCGTGACCGGATTCGGTTCCACGCACATTAGTAACTTCTCACGAGACCGGCTGAGAGCCCACACTCCAGGATTTACATCTTTGGACAAGCCGGGAATCGAATCACAGGCCTCCGGGTCAGATGTACTGTCCGTGAAACTTTTAGTGATACTTCGGCTCCCTAGTGCTGAATCGGTAGATCTCGGTTATCTTTGAGATTCGTATTGGCAACCTCTGACACAAAAAATATGAATCGATTATGCATCGCCGTGAGACATCTGGCGGTATAATTGCAAAACTTTAAATACTGTTGTTATTTACACAGCAAAGTCAAAATATAGGTTAAGCTTGAACATGAGTGAGGAAAATCAAAGTACATCACACAGGAACAACCTAGAACTCTTACATGGAAACGACGGTTTACAAAATTCATATCGATCGACCATACTATCGATTCTTTTTTTTTTTTTTTTTTTTTTTGCTATTTGCTTTACGTCGCACCGACACAGATATGTCTTACGGCGACGATGGGTAGGAAAGGCCTAGGAATTGGAAGGAAGCGGCCATGGCCTTAATTAAGGTACAGTCCCGGCATTTGCCTGGTGTGAAAATGGGAAACCACGGAAAACGATCTTCAGGGCTGCCGACAGTGGGGCTCGAACCCACTATCTCCCGATTACTGGATACTGGTACTATCGATTCAATCCAAATTAATTTCCTTTCAGTTGGCAGTATTACCGCAACCGTTGTAGCTCCCTCCTTACTCCTCACCCCCGTAAAACTAAGTGTCACTAAAAGTTCGTCATCATCATCTGTTTACCCTCCAGGTTCGGTTTTTCCCTCGGACTGAGCGAGGGATCCCACCCCTACCGCCTCAAGGGCAGTGTCCTGGAGCTTCAGACTCTTGGTCGTGGGATACAACTGGGGAGAATGACCAGTACCTCGCCCAGGCGGCCTCACCTGCTATGCTGAACAGGGGCCTTGTGGAGGGATGGGAAGATCGGATGGGATAGGCAAGGAAGAGGGAAGGAAGCGGCCGTGGCCTTAAGTTAGGTACCATCCCGGCATTCGCCTGGAGGAGAAATGGGAAACCACGGAAAACCACTTCCAGGATGGCTGAGGTGGGAATCGAACCCACCTCTACTCAGTTGACCTCCCGAGGCTGAGTGGACCCCATTCCAGCCCTCGTACCACTTTTCAAATTTCGTGGCAGAGCCGGGAATCGAACCCGGACCTCCGGGGGTGGCAGCTAATCACGCTAACCACTACACCACAGAGGCGGACGTCACTAAAAGTTTCGTGGATAATATGTACCCTAGCCTCATACAACGGGGCCGGCGATTAAGAATGGGACTTTCTCAGAATCTGCTTAAGAAGGAATAGGATACTGCAGAAAGCTATTTCAAGAATAATTACAGGATTCGGATCAAACAAATTCTCAAGTCCATCAATAGTAACCACTATGAGTCATAATCATGAATCATGATTGTGTAGTCTGTGTTATCATACTGGCCCATTACAAGATACATCTCTCTCCTGTGTGTATACTGACGTGTTAACATCCCTCCTCTCCTCACCTCTACAGCTGTATAAAATCTTAACTACCAGACCAGGGGATCTGAACTTTAAACTGGAAGAAAACGTGGTGGATCGTGCAACGGACGCTCCATGGAGTGTCGCGTGACCCAGTGTGAGCTGCGCAACAGAGCACATTCCTGGTGTGGTGTGACCGATGGATGGGCTGAGTCAGTGGGGCGACCTTGGGAGAACTGAGCCCTCAAGTGCCCCACTCTTCATTAATTTCTTGTTAGCGATGTGAGGGCACGGCGTATCTGTCGTCACGTATACACTACACCGCCTGTAGCAGACGGAAATGTACCAGGTTAGCCAAGTCCAGCTATTATAGGTAATGGACCACTTGTTCTATTTCTCTTACATGATCCTTGGTCCTACCCCTGTCGTGTCAGTCACCAGAGGCGGCCGTAGAGGGGCTAGACTTCTGGATCAGAGGCCCTCAGACTAACGTTGCGATCCTCCCACTTTCGTTTTTTGAGTACCACCTTCTGTTTCTATGGGTTTACCCAATCTCAGTTTTAAACTTCACGAAGCCGAGTGCCAGAAGTCGTTCCTCTCGTCGCGTGCTAGTCCTATTAAAAGTGCCACTCGAAGTCACCTAGGTTCGAACTCAGGATATCCCCCTGTGGGTGGTGACGGTAGAACACATCCACGGTATCCCCTGCCTATCGTAAGATGAGAGTAAAAGGGGAATCTGGGGGGCTTTCAACTAGGGAGTGTGGGTTGGTAGCCATGGGTCCCTTAGGTGAGTTCTGGCATTGCTTCCCACTTTCATCTTCCCTATCGGTATCGACTGCACTTGGTCAAGTCTTGTTCCTTTACGATCCGACGGCATTAGATTTGCGAGGCCTGGGGTTTCTTCCATTTTCACGGCCTCCGTGGCCTTTCCCTTTCTTTTGCTGATACCTTCATCCTTCGAAAGATTAGACGTCTTCCTTTCCTTCTCTTCTAATTAGTGCCAATAGAGGATGGTTGCCCAATTATAATTCCTCTTAGAAAAATAATCACCACCATCATCACCGAACCCTGGACAGTCGAGTTGAGAGCCGGGCGGCTCGACCACTGCTGTCTCTAAGGCGTTCCCCTCTTCAGGAACATACATTATATTGTTTCCCTTTACTCTTCAAATCAAGTATTCCTTGTAGAAAGTGGTACTGTGTGTGTGAATGCATGTTCCTATTGCATGTCCTTTAATCGTGCTCCACACCTCCATGGGTGAATGGTTAGCGTGCTGACTTCTGGTTCAAGGGGTCCCGGGTTCGATTCCCGACAGGGTCGGAAATTTTAACCATAATTGGTTAATTCCGCTGGCTCGGGGCTGGGTGTATGTGTCGTCTTCATCATCATTTCATCCTCATCACGACGCGCAGGTCGCCTACGGGAGTCAAATCAAAAAGACCCGCATCTGGCGAGCCGAACTTGTCCTCGGACACTCCCGGCACTAAAAGCCATACGCCATTTCGTTTCATCCTACTCTACATTATCACATTCCTTAACTTAAAGCATTTAAGCTGATTTTCATTTCCAGCGCATTAACAACTTAACAATTTGTAAACTCATCTTTACATAACTCATACAGTAGTCTATATAATTATATTCTCAAAGTGATTTATATTTTGATTTTGATTTGAGGAGTATGAGGTTATAGACACACTTGATTCAACGAGACTTGTCGGCATATCAGCTGAACGATAACTAATAAGAAGACGATGAGCATACAGCGTTGCCAGGTCTCCCGAAATTTCAGGAGATTTTTTGCAACACACCAGAAAATCCGAGAAAACAAAATATCTCCCGAAATTTCTTCTAATCCAAATTTAAGGAAAATGAATATTAATGATTAATGGTGCATAATATATTTGTGTCGAAAACTCTTTTATCGATAACATCACTCGTTAGGTACTTTCCCGCATTTCTCCCCTCTTATTGAACTCAAAACTCATGCTTGACTACAACATTCGAAGGGAAATCGCTGACTCGCATATAGAATACAAAATCTGCATCCTGCTACGACTTCAAAATGGGCACACAATTTCTATGCCTGATGAGTAACTGCATCTACAGGAAGAGTGGGGAGATTGAGAAGAAGAAGCATAGAGTGCCCAGTATAATAATAATAATAATAATTTCGTATGGCTATTTCTAGCCGAGTGCAGCCCTTGTAAGGCAGACCCTCCGATGAGGGTGGGCGGCGTCTGCCATGTGTAGGTGACTGCGTGTTATTGTGGTGGAGGATAGTGTTATGTGTGGTGTGTGAGTTGCAGGAATGTTGGGGACAGCACAAACACCCAGTCCCCGAGCCATTGGAATTAACCAATGAAGGTTAAAATCCCCGACCCGGCCGGGAATCGAACCCGGAACCCTCTGAACCGAAAGCCAGTACGCTGGCCATTCGGCCAACGAGACGGACAGAGTGGCCAGTGACTACTGCATTCTTTAATTTAGATATAACATTTCAGTGCTTGAGAAACTACAGAAATTTTCATTAAAACTCCCGAAATGTTTATGTACAATCCACCGATTTTTTATTTGTAGAACTGGCAACACTGTGAGTATAGCAGCCAAACTTAGAGGATTGCCTAAGTTGTACTTCTCTCAAAACTGTAATCATCACCATCATCACTTAGAAACTACAGCACGGGAAATGCTAGTTTTCATATCTGTTTTCAAGCTCCAAAAGGCTGTGAGCCAGTCTGTTATTAAGTCCAATTCGTCGACATGGCCCAAACTGTTAACTACATTTCCAAACCAACCAAACCAAACCAAACCCCATGGAACTACAGCCCTTGAAGAGCCTTCGCCTACCAAGCGACCGCTGCTCAGCCCGAAGGCCTGCAGATTACGAGGTGTCGTGTGTAACTACATTTCCACCTAATCTGTCCCTACTATTTTATAATATCCGTGGTAAAAAAAAGGTAAACTCGTGTCCTCATCCTGAGGTAGTGCAGCTCTTTTCAAATATCCGTGGTAAGTACATTTCATGAGGAGCCTCGACCAGCTAAGACGACTTCTTTCTAGTCGGATGATCTGTAGATATTGGAGCGACATCCTCAGTCGTATTGCTTGGCTTTCTTGACTGGACACACGGCCTCTCACATTAAACAGCTTCTCAGTTGGAATGTCGAGGCCGAATGAATCTCGTTCGAGCCCTTAGTCCAAGATCAGGAATCGAACAGAAAAGATGAATTATTACAGTATGGTCTATCTTCTGTAACTACTCTGAAACAAGAACCCATTTTACCATCACTTCCCACTGGATACTGGTTATTAATATGTATGTCTCAGATTGCCTGTGATAATCTGTCTCATATCCCACAACCTCTTTTCGGATCTCAAAAATCTCTTGAGATTTGTGGCTAGGACGCTAAACAAATAGCTTTATTATACAAGGTGACTCACAATGAATTTGACAACGCTTAGTATGTCGTGTGGGGCCGAAAATGGATAATTTTTTCACCAGGGGATTCATGTCCGAAAATGCATAGTTTGGGTACTGTGGGGCGTCAGAAGTTTGAGTGCTTTCATCGGCAGTAGGGATATTGGTGCACATTGTCAAAGACATGTGGTTGTATGTTCAGTATTTCAGTAGCTATGTAGATTCTTGCAATAAAGACCTCTTTTGACGATACAGGAGTCTCGTACACCACATCCTTGATAGTACCCCAAAGAATAACATTTCCTTTTCTTTTTTCCCTTTCATTTTTGTTTTCTTGCCATGCCCGCCAATTCCTGCACCGACGATGTAGGCTCTCTGTAATGAAGTCGGAAGTCAACAATTCGTTCCACTTTTGTAATTTAATCTAAGATATGATGCTCTTGTTGGAGGTTTCTTGATAAAATGTGAAACGTAGCCCCGTCACCATATCCGAAGCCCCACAGCGCCTGAACTATACTGTATATTTCCGGACCTGGGTCCTGAGGTCTACACCATAAAAGACCCAAAGTCATCTTAGAATAAACCAACCTTCGGGTGCAAACCATGTTCTGGTCATCTCGATTCCGTTCTAACTAACAGTTCCATCGTTTGCCATCTATGTTGTCCCACTTCACCATGTTCAGAACTGCACTCAAGACCCCAATGGGTCGGGGGACTAAAATCCCTCAATGGAGTCGGGCTCCGCCAGTCTACCTAGAACACTGTAAACAATAACTACTGATGACAATAAGATGAAAAAGTATTAACAACAATAACAGTAATAGTATCAATAAAATAATCAAACCTAGTGATATATTTTTAGTTTACAGAAAGACCAATAGGGCAGCTAGTTTAATGTTGCTGGGTATTTTCACTGGTACTTTCTTCACAATTAGTCCTTCTTCATTCCAGTAATCAGCATATACGTCCGGCGGTCCACGTTTACGCAGTGTAGACAAAAGATAATTTATTTGTTCTTCACTTACCAGCTCGGCTGAATAGCACAATTTAAAACAATTCCTACAGCTGAGATAAATAACTTGGATATAATTCCTGGTTCACCATCTGACGATTCCTCCATTCTCACTAAGTCCCGGGGACCCTGGTCCTCAAACGCAACCCTAGAACACTAACCCTTCGTAAATTTTACGACGGTAGGTAGCAGAAAGGTATAGTTGATTGCCTTCCGCGCATGCGTGCGTGCCACTATTTTGTGTAGCTGATATTTTCGAGCAGTTGACTGTGGCATGAGCGATTGTTGATATCTTTGCTCATTCTTGTAATAATTGGGTGGGTGTCGTCATATTGACGAACGGTTAGCAATAGTGTGAACTTATAAGTACAATGTTTCTTCATGCCTTTTTTTACATTTATACTTATTTGATTTGTTTTCTTGGTAGTTTTGGTTTCTTTGCGATGTAAATAACCCATATTCATAATTTTAAGGGTTTATTTGAATATGTTGTGTTATAAAATTCATTTCTTATAAAACGTGTTCATTTAATAGTTTTTGTGCGTCAAGTTTTCTATATTTAATTAATCACATAAAATCATTTAATAGCTAGGCCTACGTATTTTGATTCATGTCAAGTTTACGACACTATAGGAACTCTAAATAACCAAAATATTGCCGAATATAAGCTGTTACGTAGAAAATATAACAATTATAAATTGGAGTAGTCAAATTTACGAAGGGTTAGTAATAATGTGTGACGAAATAGGGTTAGTGTTCTAGGGTTAACACTAATCCCTTATTTGTTATTCAATATCATCTCACTGAAAGAGCAGTTCTGTAAACACAGTTCAACGGGCACTGGGCGTTGGCGAGCTATAGAAAGCGTAGCAACACACACCGAGCGCAACGATACAACACAACCTTCTCCGACCAAGCTCGGGCGGAAGCGCCAAATAGTTTTTTATCTATTTTCCTTTACGCCGCACCGACACAGATAGGTCTTATGGCGACGATGGGATAGGAAAGGCCTAGGAGTGGGAAGGAAGCGGTCGTGGCCTTAATTAAGGTACAGCCCCAGCATTATTGCCTGGTGTGAAAATGGAAACCACGGAAAACTATCTTCATGGATGCCGACAGTGGGGTTCGAACCCACTATCTTCCGGATGCAAGCTCACAGCTGCGCGACCGTAACCGCGCGGCCAACTCGCCCGGTGCGCCGAATAGTAGGGCGCATCAAGAAACGACGGAAGTTAAGACTTCTTTCGTGAAATTTGTTCCTAAAACACTGGTCTAAATTTCTTACTAAGTTAACATATCAGAAGATAATTCTTAACATGGTAGCATTTGAAGTTCCTCCAGATATTGGCCTTAGGTGCTAAAAATCTGTTTTTAAAAAATTTGTTTTACGTCGCACCGACACAGACAGGTCTTATGGCGAAGATGGGATAGTTACAGGACCAGGAGTGGGAAGGAAGGGGCCGTGGCCTTAATGAAGGTACAGCCCCGGCATTTACCTGGTCTGAAAATGGGAAACCACCGAAAACCATCTTCAGGACTGCCGACTGTGGGGTTTGAACCCACTATTTTCCGAATGCAAGCTCATAGCTGCGCGATCCGAACCACACGACCAAAAAAATTTGTCTTTTGCAGCCTCTGGGTATCGTTCAGAGCACTGACAGGACTACCATATGCTCCACACGTTTTCAATTATACAAATTGAGCTCAATATTGTTTAAATTTATTAACCATGCTGAGTGCTTATTTCCACCAAATGAAATTGTTCTTACCTTTATGTTATGATCCACATACATATTATGTAAAATCTATTCCTTTAAAAATCTATATATAGCTTGCTTATTCCCAATAGGCTACTACAATATACATAAATCGAACCTTTCATTAGTAACTTATAGCAATTAGCAGATATAAAAATAATACCATTATAAATAATTGTTTCCTTTATTTCGTTGCAGGGATAATACCTTTCTTAAAGTTGATGCGCTAATTAGTTAATTTTGATGTATCAAGTTTCAGTGGATAACATTGGTCTTGTAACTCATAGTTATCCTAAACAGGAAACTAATCTCTTTTCAAATGGGTTCTCTTTTATAAAGGTAATTTCTACAATTTTTTTACAAGTAGGGCCTACGTGTTATATACCTAGACTTCTCACTTGAGCTAGTACATACACGCATACATATCCATGCTTATATAATGCTGCGTGATGAAATTTATCATATTATTGACACGCGACCACTTGAACAGATGTACACAGTTGCTTTACAGTCTGTATTTCAATATTCTCAATTTGTAACACATGTGTCTGCTACTTAGCTTAACCACACTTAAATGTTTAGGACAAACTAAACAGTTATTGTATTGACAGCACAAATGATGCACACAGGAATATTCAAATGATTATCATGTGTAGCCAATAATTGAACGAACATTGTAGTCATCGCAACGGCGGGCTTGGCCTCTTCCTCCGGGATCGGAGACTAGGTACGAGGGACCCCAAAGAGGTGGTGTTGTGCGGCGGGCCCTAGTGGTACTCGACGCATGGCTCCGCTGTCGGCAAGGCCCGCGCAAGTCACGGCAGTTGTTACCGACTAGCTTTATTAATTTTGTAGACACGTTCGGTACTCACAAAGCTGGCGGATTGCTTTGTTGTTTGTCTTAACTAGGAGATTTCCGGATCTTTGTGGTCAACCCAAGTTGGGACGGATGACCTGATAACATACATCTCTCTTGCCCGGCTCTTTCCGTAATAACGATGTTTGACGATGATTAACAATGATTCTATGCACATATTAACGATTTAATTTAATTTAATGGCGTATGGCTCCGGAGAGGCCTGGTGCGGCCTGCTCGTAGACGACTTGTTACGCGACCTGCATGTCTGTGAAGATGAGGGCCTGACCTAGGATGATTTCTAATGCTGAATACGCCATATACACCCAGCCACCGAGCCATTGGAATTAACCAATTAAGGTTAAAAATCCTCGACTCGGCCGGGAATCGAACCCGGGACCCTCTGGACCAAAGACCAGCACGCCAACCATTTAGCCATGGAGCCTGGCATCTTAACGATACGTAAGTACGATACATAATACCTCATCGCACGTCATAACTCAGCAGTTATGGGGTCCTTTCGTGTAGGGCCGTAATAATTAATTAACACATTTGCTTCCGAGAGGGATGATACCGCACTAGTAGGGAACAGCGCGAACCAGGAGGCAGCCACGCATACGGAGCCGAGGACCGAGGACGACGGTGGCGCTCCCGAGCGACGGCGCGACCCCAGTTAGACCGCTGTACTTCACGAAGTACACGCAGACCAACAAGGCTGCCAACCAGGATCGTCGACCACCTGCCAGGGCGAAGTGGACGCAGATGCAGGCCTACCAGGAAGGGTCTGTAACGCGGACGCAAACCAGGAAAGCGCCCGTGACGGTGGATGGCAGCACAGTAGTGGAGAAGGACGCCTCCTGGCGTTCTGAGACTGCAGTCCAGGCCCAGCCTGACAGCATGTCTGTCGAGATGCAGACCTCGATGCGCGCCCCACAGGACAGGGAACGCAGTCGAGCGTTAGCACCGACCGACGACACCACCGCCAGCCAGGAGGAAGAAGACGGCGACCCCCGAGGTCACCAGGCCGGGAGGAGGGCCACCAGGACGAGGCCCCCTCCTCTGCCGAGAATAATCCCCCGGGAAGAAGAAGACGCCCCCCCCCCCCCCCCCAGGACCAGGAGGAAGAAGATGCCGGCCCACCATGTGAGGGCCGCCCAGCCGCAACCCAGGACTGCTCCCAGGACAGCAGTCTACCGAGGAGCAAATCAGGAGAGGACCTCAGCGGGTAGCGGCAGTCAGGTGAGATTGAAACGTCCCCCTCAGCAGCTCTTGCAGTGTTTCCGCTGTCTGAGGTGGGGCCACCGGCAGGAGAGGTGTGGGCTCCAAGTGAAGTGCAACCGTTGTGGGGGTGATCACCACTACACGGCCTGCGCAACACTTAAGGAGGCGCCAACTGCGCGGGGGGCCACCCGGCCTCCCATCGCAGTTGCCCAGTCTACCGGGCCATGGCGCGGGCAGAGAGGAAGGAGGCCCGGCGTCATGACCCACCCCCTTCCAGGAGGCCCCCGCCTCGGCGGGCTTGGCCTCTTCCTCCGGGATCGGAGACTGGGTACGAGGGACCCCAAAGAGGTGGTGTTGTGCGGCGGGCCCTAGTGGTACTTGACGCATGGCTCCGCTGTCGGCAAGGCCCGCGCAAGTCACGGCAGTGCCCAGACGGACTGATCCCCTGTCAGAAGGAACGGCGAGACTATGGTTCATGGTTTGGTGCATGATACCTCTTCTCAACTAACACTACCACTGGACCTTTTTCCAGCCCACATCATTGCATGTGCTATCAAAAGATGTCAGGTTTTACATGTAGGCTATTTCTCTTTCTGCCTATGTGGTTTTTCCCTGACCCTTCAATACCACACCTTAACACTATCCAACCAATACAAACTCTTGCCGTGGTAGCGAGTCTAACTCGGAAACCGGCAGATACTCCTTGTATCACTACCCACTCTTCCCTGCTATCTCTTTCTTCTTAGAAACTACTAGCATGTCAGAGGCCATATAGATTGAGCCGATGGCCACGGCGGGGGAGCGGGCTACGTGGGGCCCCGTTTAAAAAAAAAAAAAAAAAAAAAAAACCACTGTTCGACCAGAACATGTAATCCGCTTGTTGGACTGATGGCTATCTCCTGGGTTGATCATAGAGCTGGGTTGAACTGGCGTTGAGGAATTGGGTTAGGTAAGTTCGCGTTATGCAGTAGAAAGGCTATCAATTGAGACTGTCTGTTGACCATGGGGCGTTTCTAGAGTGAAGTTATTTTCAGAACGTTTGATTACACGATAGGTCCATTGTAAATCGGTTGGAGAGGTTTAGTAGCTGCATCTTGTCTGATGAATACATGAGAAGTTGTCATAAGTTCTGAGTGGATGAAGATAGATTTTGCAGAGTGATGTCGAATGTTGATTTGCTTCAGTGGGGCTATGTGCTGCCTCAGGTTGAAGACAAAAGAAAGAATGCCGCAGGCCAATGGTGTTCAATCAAAGAAATCAGCTGAAAGTTTGATTGTAACACCGAGAGTCATTTCTGCTGGAGTGACATTGTATTCTGGAATCGCATATGCACGGAAGCCCATCAAGTGACATCAAGTGGTATGGGCTGTCCTGACGTAAATATTTGGGGTTGCAGGAAAACAGTTCGCAGGTAGATAACGACCTAGGTTATATGAAATGTCATGAAAAATCAAGTGGTACGGAATGTCCTTGGTACGAAATGTCCGGACACCATGATACTTGGCGCAATAGAGTGTTGTTAATATTGTAATTTATCAGTGTGTGTGTGTCATTAAGTAGTCTTACATAGCATTGATATTCCAAGAAAAACGTTATGTGCTGAACAAATTACCCAGCAAGATGACGACATAGGAACTGATAAGGACCACAAGTTACCTTCTGATTAGCTATGCCCCGTATATTAAGAAGTCAATCAAATATCGAGCAGTTAGTGATGTAGTGGTTAGTGTGATTGGCTGCCACAACCGGAGGCCCGGGTTCGATTCCCGGCTCTGCAACGTAATTTGAAAAGTGGTACAAGGACTGGAGCGGGCTCCACTCAGCCTCGGGAGGTCAACTGAGAAGAAGGGAGTTCGATTCCCACCTAGGCCATTTTCGAAGTGGTTTTCCGTGGTTTCCCACTTCTTCTCCAGTCAAATATCAGGTTGGTACCTAACTTAAGGTCAAGGCCGCTTCCTTCTCTCTTCCTTGACTATCCCTTCCAATCTTCCCATTCCCCACAAGGCCCCTGTTCAGCATAGCAGGTGAGGCCGGTTGGGTGAGGTACTGGGCCTCCTCCCAGCTGTATCCACGAGCAAATATCTCAAGTTCCAGAACCAAATGTCTCACCTCCGAAATCACTGCCCTTGAGGCGGTAGAGGTGGTATCCCTCGCTGAGTCCGAGGAAAAATATCCGGGATGGTAAACGGATTAAATAAATAAATACATAAATAAATAAATAAATAAATAAATAAATAAATAAATAAATACCGTAAATAAATAAATAAATGAATAAATAAATAAATAGTGGGACGCAATGTTAACAAATAGTAAACTCAAAGTGCTCTCAAACTTGAGGGTGTGCAGAGTTAAGTACCATAAATTTCCCTTACTTGGGGCTATGGGCCTGTAGTGTAATAGTTATCGTCGCGGTGGCCTGGAAGTTGAAATACATGAGGTCGGATGCAGTCGACTTCAAATATTTTACTGTAAGAAAATTATTTCAATGTATTATTGGCAGACTAAACACCAATCTAACAAACTTAACACGTAAGTGTGAGAATTCTACATGCAAACAGTTGTGAAACAGATCTTAGGAAATCCGTCCTAACACTTCTTCCTTGTCAGGAATATCCATATAGAGTTGGTTTCAGGAAAGGCATCTGGCCATAAAACTAGACTAAATCATTCAAAGCGTCTACTTCAGGTAAATGGGAAAAGGTCAGAAAGAAGAAGAGGAGAGAGAAGTTGTTAAGTTTCCGCCCGGAGGCTGGGTGGGTCCTCAAACGAATTCTCTAATTTTTAAGACATAACGAAAGGCACGGCTATTATAATGATAGTTCGAAGTTCGCCTAGCAGCAGCTCGTGTTGTGCCCGGTAGGACCATGGACAGTAACCGTTGTAGGCGAGGACTCAACGAGATTGAAACATTTGCATACTTCGTTCCTGCCAGCACGGCGAAACTCTGCGCATTGCTAGGCGTAATCAAATGAGAATCCCCATCGCCCAGGTCCTCAGAAGAACAGGATTCGCCGTCCATGAGGAGATCCACCGTTTGGCAGAGAATGAAACCACCCGAAGGGTCGATATAACTTAATTACCTATAAAGATAACAATGTACGATATTATACAGGGTGAAGCGTAATTCGCGCACTCGGGCGTCGCAGCGTGACTCCTCACATGCCAGTAATAAAAAAATGTCTCTTACAAAATTTCGTCTTGCGAGTATATCCGGTAGAAAACGGACGTTAAAGAGTAGCAATCTGGCAACACTGTAACCATATGTAGGGTGACTACCGCTGTCAGCACATCCATGTCGTGTTGTGCAGTTGGTGCAGTGGGTAGAGTTTTTGGTTGGCATGCAGGAGGTCGATGGTTCGATCCTGGGTTGAGGCGCATTTTTTATTTGCTAATTTCCATCTGACATTACCCACTGTGATACAGTAAGCAACGAGCTAGAATAACATAAAGGGACTGAACGCCTGTCATCAGCGTTCCCTGCTTGAAGCAAGTAGGTAAGAGGCAGCCATGTTAACGGTTGTCAAAACAAAGCGAATTGGCGCGAGAGCATATGTTGAGGTGACAGGGAGATCGTGCATGCCAATTTAATTCCCTAAGTTTTAAGAAGTGAAAACATAGATTCTCGCTTTCAATAATGCCAGCCGTAAGCTCAGCGTATAGTTGTTTTAATCGGAGTAATAAAACCAAGGATATGCCGTACTTTAAGTAAGTATTACTGAATTATAGGCGAGATTCCTTTTTGTAATTTCTGTTTGTAATTAAATCCATTTTATTGTTTACTTAGCGAAAGTACGGATAGCCTCGGTAATTATTTGTCAAATTTTGTTTCAGATTTCGTTTAAAGGACAAGGAATTAACGGAACAATGCGTTGTGAGGGCGAAAAGAGATAAATGGTATCCCACTCAATCCAGTTGCTTATGCTCTGTACATTTCCAGCCCTATTTAATTTTCATTCACATTTACAAATAAAGGAAATGGAGCGCCCACAACCAAGAAAACGTAACCACAAAAAAACACTTATTTCGTTCAAACGTACACTAAGTATGGTAAATACAGTATTTTACTGCTATTTTTGAAATGTATACAGCCTTTATTGTAGATGTCTGTTGCCTTGGTTTTTAAAACTATGCCACACTTCATAATGGACAACTTTCAAACTTACCTTTCAGCTAGTAATCCCAGTATGATATGGTAATGGGAGAAACATGATATCCCCCCTATATTATAATAAATAATTACACTAAACGATTATTGTGGTAAAGTATTCACGGGCCGCCTCTGTGGTGTACTGGTTAGTGTGAGCAGCTGCCACTCTTGGAAGCCCGGGTTCGATTCCCGGCTCCGCCACGAAATTTGAAAAGGGGCACGAAGGCTGGAACGGGATTCTATCAGCCTGGGTAGAAGTGGTTTCGACTCCCACCTCAGCCATCCTCGAAGTGATTTTCCGTGGTTTCCCACTTTTCATCCAGGCAAATGCCGGGATGGTACCTAACTTAAGGCCACGGCCGCTTCCTTCTCCCCCCCCCCCCACCACCACAAGGCCCCTGTTCAGCATAGCAGGTGCAGCCCTCCCTCATATTTGTATCCCCCGACCCAATGTCTCACGCTCCAGAACACTGTCCTTGAGGTGGTAGAGGTGGGATCCGTCGCTGAGTCCGTGGGAAAAACCAACCCGGGAGGGTAAACAGATTAAGAAAGGAACACAGTACTCATGAGGATGCAATGATTTTGAAAATATGAACAGAATGAGGTTGTAACCTATTGTAGGTCCCTATGATTTTAAGGCTTCCTGTCATAAATATTTATGTCCATCGTTTTTATTCTAATTTACGCTTAACCACAACAGCCAAGCAGGGTAACGCTCTTGTTCCGATTTCGAGGCCTATTCGTATGTCACTGTGCGATGATTTCGAACTACCCTACAATCAACTGATCGTGATGTTGGCCTCGTGCCGCAATATGATGAAGTGGCGGTATTCGCTTTAATGCTGCTTCAAACTATCGGCAACGGTCTTTAATTCTCCCCCAGTGATTCTAAAATGCGTATTTTCTACACTTTTCGTCATTTAAAGGCCATACCCCCTTGCTTGTGTGACAATAGGAAACATGGCGGACTTTCGTTCTATTAGCTTCACCCAGGCAGCACTTCCGCCTCTCTATGTTATTCTAGCTCGTTGACAGTAAGACACCGTTTCTGAGGTCACATGTATCCTGCATTTACAACATAATAATAATAATAATAATAATAATAATAATAATAATAATAATAATAATAATAATAATAATAATACTAAACAGCATGCGGTTACCAGACGCAACACGCAATGTTGAAAGGCAGAATTATTGGGACCATGGTGATAACACATACAAATTGTGACCGAGTTTGGACATTATTCGCAGAGCACGTTGCTAGGCCTACTGGTAACGTAAGGCCCTAACGAAATGTAATGGACCTGAACGAGGCAAGAATAATAGTTGGTACTAATCTATGGGACCATTGGAGGAGGGTACAAAGAAAACAGGTTTCACATCTAGTAGATGAAGTGGTGCGAATAAATTCACCCCCACGGCGTGGAAAGGGCGCCTTTCAAAGCTGACCAACGAAAACGATTGTTCGTCCATTTCTAGGATCGTAGTATGTAAGTGCAAATGGTTTCTAGAGGACCCACTGCAATACCATACCATACCACCTGGACTACATTTACGAAATAAAAAGCATACGCCTCAACCCAGGATCGACCACTCGACCTCCTGCATGCTAACCCAAAACTCTATCCATTGCACCAACTGTACAATTCGAGCAATGTTTGCTGACAGAGGTAGTTACCCTACATGTGGTTACAGTGTTGCCAGATTGCTAATCTTCAACGTCTTTTTTCTGCCGGATATACTCGCAAGATGAAATTTTGTAAGAGACATTTTTTTATTGCTGGCATGTGACGAGTCGCGCTGCGACGCCCGAGTGCGCGAATTACGCTTCACCTGTATAATCTATCCAGCAGTCCGCTTCGAATCTTCCGCGAGTTTACATGACGATGATCGTGAGAAGGAAATATACGAGCCCACAGTTCCATTCTACAAGGAAGCATACAACCTGAAAAGGATCGAAGTCACAAGTCTCGTGAATGTAGTTTAAAAAACGCGTGAGAAAATTACTTGTCTGGTAAATAGATACTCGCTTATTAAGCTACAGAACAAAAATTACGTAATAATAATAATAATGTCCGCCTCTGTGGTGTAGTGGTTAGCGTGATTAGCTGCCACCCCCGGAGGTTTTATTTGCAAGAATGTTATCTTGTACAATTATCTCTCTATTTTTCACAATTTTTCAGTGTATTACTTTCAAGTGAGCTGACAGCAAGAGTACGTTACAAAAATCAAGCATACTATTTTTAAAGCTGCTATTGGAGGTCCAAAACCCTCATGAGAAAAGCTGATGGGAAGTGTTTTACATTACCTTTGAATATCATTTGTTTCATTGCTAATCCAGGTAATTATTAAGTACGGGAGGAAACTTTTATTAAGCAAACGGTGAAGTAAACTTACTGTTCATGCAGCTTGTAATAAGTAGATTCAACTTCAAGCGAGACGTGGCATGGCGCGGTGTCCCGGGCTATTGCGGCATCGTCGCACAACTTTCCCTGCATCGGCCAGCAATTGATTCATATCATTGCACCCGGTACAAATAAAAACTGATATAAAAAAGGGAATTCATTTACGTATTTCATAGTCGTACAGCATAACCAGTGGATAGGTATAACAATCACAACGCGACCAAGAACGCAATTTTCCAACCACCCCGAGCCGAGGAAAACTTTCTTTCTTTCTTAATCTGCTTACCCTCCAGGGTTGGTTTTCCCTTGGACTCAGCGAGGGATTCCACGTCTACCACCCCAAGGGCAGTGTCCTGGAGCGTGAGACATTGCGTCGGGGGATACAACTGGGGAGAATGACCACTACCTCGCCCAGGCGGCCTCACCTGCTATGCTGAACAGGAGCCTTGTGGGGGGATGGGAAGATTGGAAGGGATAGACAAGGACGAGGGAAGGAAGCGGCCGTGGTCTTAAATTAGGTACCATCCCGGCATTTGGCTGGAGGAGAAGTGGGAAACCACGGAAAACCACTTCTAGGATGGCTGAGGTGGGAATCGAACCCACCTCTACTCATTTGACCTCCCGAGGCTGAGTGGACCCCGTTCCAGTCCTCATACCACCTTTTCAAATTTAGTGGCAGAGCCGGGAATCGAACCCGGGCCTCCGGGGAGTGGCAGCTAATCACACTAACCACTACACCACAGAGGCGGACCTGAGGAAAACTTACCTTACAAAATTGACAACTCCTTTTTTTCTTGGAAACATTTTGAAATTTATGAAAAATGTATAAAATATCGCATTGTGCATTGCGTCAAAATTTGGATTCGACCAGAAGAAGAGTTTTGGATAAACAATGTCTTAAATTTGACGCATGGTCGAAACCCGCTTATAAACGGGTCCTTTTTGCGTTCCACCTGCGGTAAAAAATATTTCGATATAAATTTAAAATTCGAAACCTACATGACCTAACGTGAAATGAAACGAGGGAAAGGATGGTGCAATTGGATTTTCTGTAGACCAACTGCTATTGGTTATTTCATAAACAGCCTTCAAACTCGAGTGCACAATGTATTTTGGTCGATAGAAAAGCAGGTCATTCAACAAACCCTAAAAGGATTATTAAGCAAGGAAAGTAAACAGAGATAAGGACCGCCTCTGAAGGAAGCAAAATCAGCGCCACCAGCTACGAGGAAGGAAGATGTAATATCGTTACCTAGAGCGCACTGTCTTCAAGGCTGAAGTCTGTATCAACACGACTGAGTCACCTGTGTTTGTATCTGCTGTAACGACCAGGTACTGTACCACTGTATGACTCACCTGCCAGCTGTCACACAGTGTTATCGCTCTAAGCCAGCAATTACTCTCACTGTTCAACATACGGAGTGGAATGACTAAAATGGAGCAAATAATCCTGTGCATTTATGGACTTCGATCTATCATGTGGAAGTCGCCCACTTCTTATCCAAAGAGTACATTTCTCGTACCGAGCAAGTTAGCTGCTGGTTGCGCGGTACATATTAATAATAATATACAGAGTGGAATGACTTTATGGAGCAAATAATTCTGTGTAATTATGGACTTCGACCTATCATGTGGAAGTCGCCCACTTCTTATTTAAAGAGTACATTTCTCGTACCGAGCAAGTTAACTATTGGCTGTGTGCTACGTATTATATTATTATTATTATTATTTAAAATTAAATTAATAATATTATTGGTTCTACGTCTTTCTTATACGCTTTCGGAGACGCTGTGGTACAGGTATTATTTTACGTGCCGGTAAAGTTACCGAGACGAAGCTGGCGCATTTGAGCACCTTCAAAAACCAGCCAACTGAACTGGGTTCAAACCCGCCAACTTCGACTCTGAAGGCCGCTTCACATTAGGCGACTGGAATCGGCGACAGGAATCGGCGACCTGCCGCCCGTGGTTGTGGAACATTGTTTTAAATGGAGCCCTTCACACTGGGCTACTCAGTAGCTGAGCTACAGAAAGAACCCCGGCGACCGACCTTGCAGCAGCTCACTCCCGCTACCGGTCGCCGAGGCAGATTTCGCAACCCGGGCTGGCGACAGCTGGTGAACCATTGTTTTGCATTGGAGTCTTCACACTAGGCGACTGTGTAGCCCAGCTACGTGTTCCATTCAGAACATCATTGAGTGCCATTGTGCATTTCAAGTTCCTTCCCGTTACGTATTCCGTTTCAGAATATTATAAATTTTACTAAATAAATATATTACATTTAGTAATTATACAAATTGAGCAGCGTCCACCTGGAACTTAAACTGTGACGAGTACGCTATAGTAATGACGTTGAGAAGAGAAATGCATATTATGAAGTAATGACAGTTTTTCTGCGACTTTAAAGAAAGAATATCCTAAGAAATAAAAGAGCTTTTTAATTTAAGTATTACAAATATAAGCGACATCACTTTTATTAAATGTTCAATATAATTAAGATTTTGCTCTCCGACTCGTTTGGCTGTATGCTCAGCACAGCGTCATTCGGTCCAGAGGGCCCTGGGTTCTATTCCCGGACGAGTTTTTTTAATAATTTGCTTTAGGTAGTACCGAACAGATACGTCTTATGGCGATGAGGGTGTAGGAAAGGGCTAAGAGCGGAAAGGAAGAGACCTTGCCCCTAATTGAAGTACAGCCCCAGCATCTATCTGGTTTCAAAGTGGGAAACCACAGAAACCCATCTTCAGGACTGCAGACAGTGGAGTTCGAACTCACTATCTCCCGAACGCAAGATGATAGCTACGTGGAACCGCGTGGCCATTTGCTCGGTCGGGAATTTTAATCTCGTATGGTTAATGCCACTGCCTCGGGGACTGGGTGCTTTTGTTCGTCTGTACACACAACAGACCACATTACCAACCATTACCGATACACGCAATAGTGAATACATCACTCCGTAAAATTGGGTCAGCCCCACATAAGGTACCGACTTCAACTCATTGGAAAAACGCCCGGCAGAATAAGAAAATAGTGGAGATTTTGTCAATACAAGGGCAGGCGGTTTTTTTTATTTATTAATTTGTGGATGGAACGATATTTAAGGCACCTTGTTGCGAGCGTTCTTCATTTTACTTGAAAAATCAGGATTGAATGGAATCAATCTGTAATTTTCAAAATGCGGCTGTGTGTACTAATCAGTTATCACTCTACAGTACCGTCTTCTCAGTAGTCTACAGAGAAAAACGAAGTACCGGTAACAAAAATCCTTGTTACCATCATCACATTAATCATTGGATAGTTTATAGGAAAGTACTTTTTCCAAACGATCTTTCAAGATAGGATGTGAATGAAACCTACGAAGCTTTTCTTCTTTCTTTCCGACAATAATAAGAGCAGCAAGAGACACTCGTCTGCCTGAGAACTCATTAATGAAAACTGTCACTAGGCCGGGGAAGGCGGCTAAGTAGCGCGGCCGACTACCGCACGGCGACACGGAATTCACCTGACCACGGTGTAGCAGATTCTGGTCGCCAATTCCTGTCGCCTAGTGTGAAGCGGCCCTAAAGGCCAGCCAGCGCTTCTCCCACCTAAGCCACACTCAACACTATCGACATCCGGGTGATGATCTTCCGTTACTTTCCATTTTTATAGCAAGCAAATGGCAGTTATATCTTCATCAGTCCTCCCAACGTGGGAGCATATGGGCCGCGTAACTTAGCCTTACTTGTGAAATCTCATCTTTCTTTCCGCCTCCTTTCATGGCTCCTTATTTTTAGCCAATATTATCTTTCCTGGAAGTATTTGAGCTCCTCGATTTTCTTCTTAGATTTATGTTTTTTATCTTAAAACAGCAATCATCATAATTACCACTCACACACTCCACATCCTGCTAAATTGCACAGGTACTGGAATGGAGCAAATAATAATAATAATAATAATAATAATAATAATAATAATAATAATAATAATAATAATAATAATAATAATAATAATAATAATGGTTTAACGTCCCACTAATTACTTTTACGATTTCTGGAGACGCCCAGATGTCGGAATATTGTACCTCAGGAGTTCTTTTAAGTGCCAATAAATCTACCGACACAAAGCTGACGTATTTGAGCACCTTCAATAATAGAATAAGTTCTAATGTACAAGTGTTTCTCAAGTTTCCTCTTTGCAATAGGCCTATCTGGCTGCACATTTAGTACGAGGTCAAAAGGTTGGTAAGGGTTGCCTAGCCGATGCGGTAAAGAAGTGTTCGGTTCACTAGGAAAGACGTGGTTTCGATTCCCCGTCAGAAATTTAGAAGCAGGCTTTCCAATTCTGGAGGGGCACATGATCGTTAGGTTCACTCAGCTCGTACAAAAATTAAGTATTAGGTTAACTCCTCGGGCAAAAGGTGGGCGGGCGTAGAGCTAATCACTGCGTGGGTCACTTATGCATCAGCTTGTATTCGGGAGATAATGTGTTCGAACCTCACTGCTGGCAGCGCTGAAGATGGTTTCCTATTTTCACACAAAGCAAATGCTGGAGCTGTACCTTAATTAAGGCCATGGTCGCTTCCTTCCCAGTACTATCTTTTCCCTGTCCCACCATCTCCGTAACACTTGCTTGTATCGGTGCGATGTAAAGCAAACAGCAAAGAATCTACACCTTCCTCTTTTCTAGGCGGCTTTCATGCTCTGTATGGACATGGCTTTGCTTTTGTTATGAGAGGGTGGGAGATAGGAAAGCTGCCCTGAATGAAGCTGTAACTGAGAAGTCTTAATGCTCATCTCCAGTGGGGAGAGTTGTATTATTCGCCGTAATACGAATGATGCATCGGGCGAGTTGACCGTGCAATTAGGGGCGCGCAGCTGTGAGCTTAACATCCGGGGGAGGCAGCCCTGAAGATGGTTTTCCGGGGTCTCCCATTTTCACATTAGGAAAATGTTGGGGTTGTACCTTAAAACACATTGCTGACTGGGTGCTCCTTACGCTGCACATTCCCAATGCTCAGCCAGTTCTTTAGCCTCGCTTCACTAACCTTGAACTGACTGTGATAAAATTTATTGGAAACCTTCTGAAGGAGTCCTAATAATTTTTTTCTGTGTGGTAAGTTGTGTAGCGATCATTTCGGTGAAAGGGCACACAGCAGCTTGTACATATTTCATGTTGTTTTGAATCACTACTCACACGTTCCTCAGAAGAGCTTTGAATATCGAACTTGCGTTCTTCAACGTTATTTGGGCATTCCCAATAATTATTCGCATTGTGTTCATTAAATATTTCTTCCGAATCTAAAACATGTGGTCAGTCTGGGAAGCGCCATCTTTTCCACCACACAGCTCTTTGAACGACGTAAACATGTAGTCGAAAAACTAAACAAAATATTCCAAAACAGAAGAAGAACGAAAAGTAAAGATAGCATGGAATAAACAAAACCTTCAACACCGAGATGCTGTCAACCTTGATCGCTGGCTAGTTTCAAAAGTTTCAAAATATGTCACCGAATGTACAAGTCCCATGAACACGTAATAATAATAATAATAATAATAATAATAATAATAATAATAATAATAATAATAATAATAATAATAATAATAATAATAATAATAATAATAATAATAATAATAATTGTTACCGTGTTTTGGCGGTAGTTAGAGGTGAAAGAAGGTGCGGGTGTGAACGGGTCTCAAACTACGAAATTAAAGTTACTGTAAAATTTAACAAGGTTATATTCTTTTTCCAAAATTCAGAAAGAACACAAAAGACAGGTACAGAGTAGCAAGTCAACAAAATGTAGTTACAATATTTACTGGATTTGGGCTTCGCGCCCCGACTTCACAATGCTTGGGCAATCAGCCCAACCTTACTTCAAAAGTATTAACAGAGGGGCAGAAAACCCCATTCATGCTCAGGAGCACTAGCTCCAAATTACACAGAAAAGCCTCCTCGAGGCATACAACACTCAATTTTCAAGAAAGAGCCGCTCGCTCTCAAACTTTAAGCCTCTCAAAGGCCACACCAAACTCCACCTTCAAGTTGTCCTCTCTGGACATAGACACAGGGGTAAAATACCCAACCTACTGAGGTCTATTAAGTGAGAAAAGATTAATTACATGACCTCTAAAATAACAATTTGAGGGGAGGCGAACTTGCGCTCCTAATACGCTTTGTTTAAAACCTACTTGGCACTAGGCCGTTAATACAAGGGCTAACCCCATACTAAAGAGGTGACTTAAGAAGGAAACAATTTACATTACGTTAAAGAAGAATAGGTTGAGAAAAAAAATAAGTTCACCTCAAAACAATATGAGTGGGAGCTCGAGAGGGTTAAGCACTCTCTATCCCGATATGCAGTTTAAAGATAGAATAGATACCAAGTGTCTTTACATTTTAAGGAAGGTTACATTATGGAAAAACTTCGGACCCGCCCCGAGAGTTAAACTGCTGAGCTAGCAAAGAAAGAAATTATTAATCGGCCATTACCTTGTTGTTGACCGCTGCCGGAGAAAGAGGCGCTTCCCGCCCCCTGCTATGTACTTTACACACAGAAAGATGGAACAGAAGTGGCGCAGAGACCCAAAAATCAGCAGTTTATATACTCTCGCGGAAAGTTCGAGGCGTTTTAGGGAAGAAAACACCCGCCCACAATCACTTTATTGGGTAGGGTACAGCAACATATTCAAGTTGGGGGAAGATACACCAGATTGGTCAGAAATTAATAAAAGAAATTCGGGATTGGCTAAATACAAAACAAGGGGAAAGAGAGGGGTATACAGCCAACTTAAACAATAACAGAAAGAAATTTAACAAGAAACAAACTTTTGAAATAAAAATTTCTCCAAAAAATAGTTCTTTCACGTCGCACTAGGGTGTACCCTTGTAGTTTTTCAGTAGTGTCCTCTAGAAGAGAAAGTTCACACTTCTTACTACCGGTAGAACAAAAATACATCAAAAGTGGCACAGTTCAAAAACTCCAAACTTTCCACGTAGTGACATCTTCTGAGAAACTAGAAAATTAATACCGTAGATAAAGTTCAGACTTCCTCCAGCAGAGGAGTTTCAATTGGCGCACATTTTAAATTAGCGGCGTGGAGGTGTACCGCCCGGTACAATAATAATAATAATAATGATAATAATAATAATAATAATAATAATAATAATAATAATAATAATAATATTGGCTTTACGTCCCACTAACTACTTTTACGCTTTTTGGAGACGCCGAGGTGCCGGAATTTTGTCCCGCGGGAGTTTTTTTACGTGCCAGTAAATCTACAGACACGAGGCTAGCGTATTTGAGCACCTTCAAATACCACCGGACTGAGCCAGGATCGAACCTGCCAAGTTGGGGTCAGAAGGCCAGCGCCTCAACCGTCTGAGCCACTCAGCCCGGCCCCATGAACACGAGCTAACTCGGGTCCCGTCAGCATTGTGTTTAATTTAGGCCACGGCCGCTTCCTTCCCACTCCTAGGCCTTTCCTATCCCATCGTCATCATAAGACCTATCTGTGTCGGTGCGATGTAAATAAAACATCGAGTAATGCACGTGTTATTGCGCCTAAGATGCAGTAGGTCCTCAACTGCAGGGTAAAGGAGTAAGCTATATGTTTTAGAAAATTCATGACGTAAGTTTGAATAAGCCGGCCTCGTGGTGTATGGGTAGCGTACCTGCCTCTTAACCGGAGGCCCCCGGTTCGATTCCCGGCCAGGGCAGGGATTTTTACCTGGACCCGAGGACTGGTTCGAGGTCCACTCAGCCTACGTGATTAGAACTGAGGAGCTATCTGACGGTGTGATAGCGGCCCCGGTTTAGAAAGCCAAGAATAACGGCCGAGAGGATTCGTCGTGCTGACTACACGACACCTCGTAATCTGCAGGCCTTTGGGCTGAGCAGCGGTCGCTTGGTAGGCCAAGGTCCTTCAAGGGCTGTAGTGCCATGGGGAAAAAGTTTGAACAAACAGCAGTATATGGGCACGGTAGCCGTGGAAAGTTATCTCTTAATTATAGAAAAAAATGACTAGAACTATAAGCAAAGAACGAAATAAAGAGACAGTATTGTACAAATAGGTAGTACGAACCTGTGAGAGAAAATTGAATCTCTTAGTTCAGGCAGTTAGACTAGATCTAGATGTTGACAGAAAAATGAAAATTCAAAACTGGAGCCATGAAATCTGGTTCCTACTGTGAAGCACGTGTGAGGGTCCGTCTTTTTTAATTTTTTTAAAATACAATTTGCTTTACGCCGTACCGGCACATATAGGTCTTATGAAGACGATGGATCAGAAAAGGGCTATGAGTTGGAAGGATGCGGCCGTGGCCTTAATTTCGGTACAGCCACAGTATTTGCCTGGTGTGAAAATGGGAAACCACGGAAGAACCATCTTCAGAACTGCCGACAGTGGGGTTCGAACCCACTATCACCCGAATACTGGATACTGGCCACACTGAAGCGACTGCGGCTATCGAGCTCGGTCTGTGATTGTATGGGGATGCGTGAGGGCCTCCATCATGTATTCACATAATCGAATATATAATGGACCAAATAATGTATAGTCGCCGAGAAAGAGAACGAGTGCATGGTACTGTATGTTCCGTGCATTTAATATTTTACGAGACTTAATTTTAATCAATATAGACATATAATTGACCTTCCCTGAAGATACAAATCCTAAGGATACCCACAACAAATATTGTTTTTGAGACATGTGTACTTTCTTCGAGTTCAGAAACTGAAGGACGTGCCTCATCGCTGATGAGGAAATTTGGTGGAAGGAAGTACAAATAAATATTGAAATATGTTGACGGCCATTAGAGACGGCCGGGTGTCGTGAAGTTCTTGAACTTTCTGGAAGCCAGCGGCAAGGAGTTATCACGTTATAACATATTCAAATGTGGAGTGTTTGTTCAAAAGGCGCTACTTCCACTCTAAGAAAGTTGTGGAAAAACGCAAGGAAACGTGTAATAAAAGGCACACAGAACATATCCATCATCGGGTATGGTACTACTTTTAAGGAATTACATCTTTCTGGTCTGGATTCCTCATGGCATTCGACAGTATTCAACTACTCCAATGCAGAAAATTCATGACTGTATGTTATTCTTTCACGTGTTATTGATAATTCTGCGTAACTAATATTCCCAATGTATTTCATATTACGTTTTTGTCTGTCTGTTGGGTCACCAGAGGTTGGGTGGATATCCAGACAGCACCACCAATGTTATGCGGTTACAGGGAAACCTAAAAAACCGATAGTGCTACTGTAATGAGGAGTACTAGACAATGCAAAGAGTAAAGTAGTTTGCCACTGATTTACTCACTGAGCCAGAAAGGGCTATTGTAACATGACTGGCCCTCTGAGCAAGAGATTTCACAATATCCACTCACTAGTCGCTCTCTGATTGATATAGCTCAGCACTGCCTGTTCCTCAACAGCTTCCATACTCAAACTTCTGAGGAAGCTACATTTTGTTGTTGCCTGTGCCAAGAAGCAGTTGTACCGAGCTCGATAGCTGCAGTCGCTTAAGTGCGGTCAGTATCCAGTAATCGGGAGATCGTGGGTTCGAGCCCCACTGTCGGCAGCCCTGAGGGTGGTTTTCCGTGGTTTCCCATTTTCACACCAGGCAAATGCCGGGACTGTACCTTAATTAAGGCCACGGCCGCTTCCTTCCACTTCCTAGGCCTTTCCCATCCCATCGTCGCCATAAGACATATCTGTGTCGGTGCGACGTAAAACAAATAGCAAAAGAAGCAGTTGTAAAAATATTGTACCGATCTCGATAGCTGCAGTCGCTTAAGTGCGGCCAGTATCCAGTATTCGGGAGATAGTAGGATCGAACCCCACTGTCGGCAGCCCTGAAAATGGTTTTCCGTGGTTTCCCATTTTCACACCAGGTAAATGCTGGGGCTGTACCTTAATTAAGGCCACGGCCGCCTCCTTTTCACTCCTAGTCCTTCCCTGTCCCATCGTCGCCATAAGACCTATCTGTGTCGGTGCGACGTAAAGCAACTAGCAAAAAAAAAAAAAAAAAAAAAAAGTATTCATAAACAGGCATGATGTTACATTTGCAATGTAAAATATTTCAAATTATTGGCAATCGAGAAGTTTGGCAAATGTGTTGGTCACTTTGAAAACAATGCACCAGTTGTTATTGTGTTCCTCTATATTACATGAACCAGTTATTTCCAATGTCAGGTACACTGACAATACATCGTTGACCCAAGCATTCTCTTGCTTTCCAGTAGCGGCCATAGTCATTCCTGTGTTTTAGGACAGAGCAGGATTTCAAATGACTTCCGTCCATCGTCTTCTGTCGGTTACAAAGCTTACAGACACGGCTTAGGAAGAATGCCGAACCGATGAAAGTGTTTTCCTAGGCAGTCATGCCCGATACTCTGAAGGAACTCAGCAACCATCTCTTTTCGTGACCAATTTGGAATGTTCGTGATTCCTTCTTTCCATGGCTTCTGAGATATTCTTTGTTCCGTTTTATGGTAATGGTGTTTTTTAAATCATTATTTGACGTTCAGTTTGGCAGATTTTAAATTTCGTGTGGCTATTCCTAGCAAGTGCAGCCCTTGTAAGGCAGACCCTCCGATGAGGGTGGGCGGCATCTGCCATGTGTGGGTAACTGCGTGTTACTGTTATGCCTCTACTGTTATGTGTGGTGTGTGAGTTGCAGGAATGTTGGGGACAGCACAAATACCCAGCCCGGGCCATTGGAATTAACCAATGAAGGTTAAAATCCCCGACCCGGCCGGGAATCGAACCCGGGACCTTCTGAACCGAAGGCCAGTACGCTGACCATTCAGCCAACGAGTCGGACAGTTTGGCAGATTAATGTTTTCTTATTGAAACATTGCTATAACCTTCGTAGTCGTGGCAAGTGCGTCAACTCGAACAATACCTTCGATTAGGCAGTAACCTGGTATCCATTGTAGAGTGACTCTTTTACCCTCTGCGCCGAGTTGTGCGAGAATACGGCGTTCCCAGGCCCCTACTGATATGGTGTTATGACTCTGGTTTATAGATTGGATTTAAGCTTCTGAGTAAGGTAGATGACTAACTTCTCAAATCTTTCCAAATATAGAATCAATTCTTTTTATGCAATGCGAACGTCATCAATGTTACAACTGAAAAATGTACTTCTCTTTATCTCTAACACATCTGCAGCTAGAACTGTGAACAGTTTAAATAAACTTTTAGCATCTTATGTACGTTTAATGAACTATTATTAAGTGACATTGATGGTTGAAGTAAGATTAGTGTTTATATTCTTACTTTAAACAATGTCTAAAAAGAGATATGTTACATATGTTCGTCTGATTCAAGAAATGAGTGAGTTTTTCTTATCATTTTAATTCAATGGATTTTATTTATTTTATAACATCTCTGCAATATTGAATGTTATCGGTTTAGTAGTTTGTGAGAGAAAGGGCTACTTACATTAAAAATGCCAAATACTAGAATGTGAGATCAAAGTATATATACACACCGCAGAAGAAGTTTGGAATCTCAAGGATGCAATATAATAATGAAATTACAGAATGTTGTATCGCAGAGACATACAATATGAAAATGTATACTTTTAAAAACTCAAATAGACCTATATGTTTATATTCCAGTATCTAACGAGAAAAAGAAAGCTACACATTTGTGTGCGTTGTTTTCTTTAGGTTGTCCCTTCTTCACTATGCCTTAGTACGGTATATGGTCTTCTCTGTCATTTCTCCGGTCTCTGACGCAGTATGGTATGCTTCTGGGCAACTCTAATGGGGTCTGGGAGTGGCTATGGAGGTTGTAGACGATCAAAAATTGTCGTTTTCAACCTTAGCTGGCCATTTTTATATAGCTGATACCCGCCTTTCTTATGAAGTTCCTCACTGTTGTATCTCGATGAGTGTGAGCGTTGTTGTCGACAAAGTGAATTCAGCACCATATTCTTCCCTAAAGGGTTGTACAAATGACAAACATTTCATCGATATACTTCTGGGCAGTTAACGTCACTCGAATTAATATCAAAGGGGTGGCCATGCATAATACCAGCCCAAAACGTACACAAACACCTCCAAATGCACGCACCTCTTGAACATGCTGGCACTTCCTCCGTGTCCTTTACGTCTCCACACCCTTTGTCGTCGTGTATCTGACCTACGTTACATCAGCTTTTCATTATTTTGCAAACATAACATTATGCCATTCATCTAAAGCCCAGTTCAAATATTGGATGGCCCATCTTCTTCTCTCAACACGATGACGATTCTTTAGTGCACGGCCTCTCAAACGCCCAAAATCTCACGCGTGCAAACTGAGGCGCAGAGTTCCTGTGCACAGTGCATCGGTCCCACTTGGCTAGGCTCGGACCAACGCTTAGTCTCTGGGCTACTCGGCTAAGCTCTGCTCAACTCGGCTCGGATTTGGAGCGCTACGGAGCAAGTGAGGAAAAGGGAGACAGGGAGAGCGAGCGAGACAGGCGTGGGGAAAGAAAGAGAGAGCGCTATTGCTCCAAATCGAGGAGTGGGTGTCTGCACTCTGGTCAACCAAGCGAAGTCGTCTTTTGCACCATGCACAGTGCACCCTGAGAGGCTCTGCTTTAGTGAAACACGTCGATTCGGTCGAAATGATCTTAACTGAGCACTATGCAGCCAATTGCGTTCAGTTTGTACAGACACACGGTCCCCGATGCCCGCAAGAAATCGTCTCGTAATTGATGAGTAGTAGAAATTGATCTCCTCTGCGCTGTTAAACGGATATACCGATCTCGACGTGGTGTTCTCACTCTTGGACGACCTTCTCTTGATCTGTGAGTCACATCATTGGTCTCCCGGTACCTTTTCCACGTTTTTGACATCGCACTTTGGGCAACCCTTACGATGCATGATGCTGCTGCTTGTGTATGTCTACCCTCGATCAATGCCACAATTCTGGCTTGGTCAAACACATGAAATGTCAACGCTAGCTGAAGCTCGTACTACACTAGTAGGTTACTACCAGTCTTCACCAGAAATTGCATCACAGCTCATCCCAGGATCAACACGGATCGTAAGCAGGGACATTGCTGTATTGTAAGCAAGCAATTGAATTTCTTGTGTGTATAGAGGACTACACACGTAACGTGCTTAATCCTACAATATTCCTTTTTTCAGGTGTATGCAGTATACGAAAACTAACACAAACAGACACTAAATTACGCTCAAATTTCTAAGATCTAGGCAGCTAAAATTGTTGTAACAGTGCTAGCAACTTAAAGAACGAGGTTTACACCACAAATTAGCGTAGTCCACAACGTGGTTTTGGAAGTTCCGAAGTTAAGTTAAAACACAAGCATTTTAAAACAGAGTTCAGTTAAAAACAAAAGTGAGTCTAGAACGAGGTTCTTAACAAGTATACTTGGATACAAAACATGACGGCCTCAGTTCCTAGAAGCGAGCTGGAAGCCAGTAGTCAATCACACCCTGCACCCTTCCAAGTGATCCTTGTTTGTTTTGGAGAGGCTGCCAAACCACTTTCTTCCTCACTCTCTGTAGTATTTACCCTTTCTTCGTGTGGAGTGCAGTAGCCGATTTGGCAACTCCGGCTGCAGTAGAGGTAGGAAATCCTATAAGTCGTTAATAGACACCGAGCTGCCGCTGGAAAGTAGTGGTGTGAAGCAAGGTCGTCATGATGTGTCCCCAACTATAATAAAGGTTTATTAGGAAATTCCTGAATAAAATTTTGAGGATAAAAATCTGAAAGTCTCAATACTGTATTTTCTATTTTCCGTTCCCTAACTCCTTATAAGAGAATACAACTTTCATTAACACTGTTGTTATTGCCGCTCGTGCGTTCAAAATTTACTTGTTCCACTATATAAACAACATTTCACTGTGAGAGTATGCTATGTTTGTTTGTTTATTTGTTTGTTTGCATTGGGATCCTCGTTCAATATTTACTTGCATAGTGGGATTTTGTTTCTATTGGAAACGACATTTCGACTTATTCGGCTGAAAACATTGACTCTGACCAAGTATGATGGTGGGGACAACGTGGAAATGAACGAAGCTTTATTTGACAATTCAGTTCAGACTCTGATCTTTATAATTGTGTTTGTTGATCACTGTAGGACGGTTGACAGATGACTCACTGTTCTGAATGATAAGATTGGACACGCCATGTTTTTCTTTATAGTGCTATCTCATCTTCTAGACACTTCGTACGATAACACCCCCATGTGTGCTAGAATTCCGTACTATACACTTTGTTGTCAACTACAGTTATCGTATCTTTAGCAATGTGTGTTTACGTTGGCAAGAATCATTTATGAGGTATAGTGGTTTGGTGGTGGTTGACTATCAGTTCAAGGGGACTTACAAGGTGATACAATTACCGGATTTAACTTTATTATTAGAAAAATATGGTCCGCCTCTGGGGTGTAGTGATTAGTGTGATTAGCTGCCACCCCTAAAGAACCGGGTTCGTTTCCCCGCTCTGCCACGAAATTTGAAAAATTGGTGCGAGGGCCATTCAGACTCGGAAGGTCAACTGAGTAGAGGTGGGCTCGATTCCCACCTCAGTCATTCCAGAAGTGGTTTTCCGTGGTTTCCCCACTTCTCCTCCAGGCAAATACCGGGATGGTACCTAACTTAAGGCCACGACCGCTTCCTTCCCTCTTCCTTGTCTATCCCTTCCAATCTTCCTATCCCCCACCAAGGCCCCTGTTCAGCATAGCAGGTGAGGCCACCTGGACGAGGTACTGGTCATCTTCCCCAGTTGTATCCCCGAACCATTGTCTCACGCTCCAGGACACTGCCCTTGAGGCGGTAGAGGTGGGATCCTTCGCTGAGTCCAAGAGAAAAAACAACCCTGGAGGGTAAACATAATAAGAAAAAAAGAAATTAGAAAAATGTAAAGAGGTCCTACCATTCGAAGAATGAACGTATCTCAAACAACAACAACAACAACAACAACAACAACAACAGCAGCAGCAGCAGCAGCAGCAGCAAAAACAACAACAACAACAACAACAACGATGATGATGTTAATAATAGTAATCGTGTGGCATCAGCTACTGAGTGCAGTCATTTTTATTTCAAGCAATTTAGACTGCCTGCTTGTCAGTTTCAACATTCCGTTTTACTCCACCAGATGGCAGAGAAACGGGTCTATGCTGGGCGATCTAATGGCTGATTTTCAATTAATTTAGTCGGGCAAACACCAAATGTGTCACTAGAGATCTTTTACACCAGGAAAATGCTGGGACTGTACCTTAATTAAGGCCATGGCCGCTTCCCTGTGATGAACGGCGTGGTGTCTAGATTAGGATCTGTCTAACGATAGCTGGTCCGACTAGGAAAGCCAGATAATGCAACTGAGGAAGTAGGCGAGCTGATCACGTCGACTCCCATGTCTCCCATCCATTCGCCTAGGCAACAGTCGACTTGGTCTTTAATAGGCTGTATGGGTCACGAGTTGTCTTTAGAGAATTTTAGCAGCGATAGTTGTTGATTCATGTAAGGGGCTTGGGCCATCTTTGATTTATTGAAATGAAATGGCGTATGCCTTTTATTGTCGGGAGTGTCCGAGGACATGTTCGGCTCGCCAGGTGCAGGTCTTTTGATTTCATTCCCGTAGGCGACCTGCGCGTCATGATGAGGATGAAATGGCGATGAAGACGACACATACACCCAGCCCCCGTGCCGGCGAAATTAACCAATGATGGTTAAAATTGCCAACCCTGCCGGTAATCGAACCCGGGACCCCTGTGACCAAAGGCCAGCACGCTAACCATTTAACCATGGAACCGGACTTTGATTTATTAAATGAGTGTGTCTGACAACTTGCATTACAGAAGAGTTTGTAACAATACGGTCATTTTCATTTTCTTTTCCGCCGTATTCCCCACACTCTGATCGGTTCCTGGGTGTGATCTGTGTCGTACACGTGGACTTGGCCCAGTTTAGGACTGGATGCCCTTCCCGACACCAACCCTATGTGGAGGGATTTATTCACTATTGGATGTTTCTTATAGGGTGGTATGTTGCGTGTGAATGAAGAGATGTGTGTTAAGCTGAACACAGCACCCAGTCCAAACTAGAGGATACGGATAGTATCGCCGACCTGGCCGGGAATCGAACCTGTGATTCTCTGAAACGAAGACCCCAATACTGACCATTTAATCAAGGAGTTGGACTCTGCAGTAGTATGAGTAACTTTAATTTACTTGTTTCTAGAATCGAGGAGCTTTCTTGCAAACACCACTTAAGTGATTTTTAACACTTTTTGTTTTGTGTTTAAATCTTGTTACCATGACGTACTCACGCGTTTTCAAATGTAAATTGGGCCTGAATTAAATGTTTTTTTTGCGCGGTTTCATATTGGAGCACGAACAGGCGTAAAAATGACTTAAGTGGTACTTGCAGGAAAGCTGCTCAATTGGTGTAGGTCCTTTTAGATTGAAGTAAAGGGACAATCCAACACTTTCCTGGAGTATCCTAGCGAGTTGGCTGCACGGTTTGGTCCATGTGGCTGTCAGCTTGCAATCGGAAGATGGTAGTTCGAGCCTCCCTACCGGCAGTCCTGAAGATGGTTTTCCGTGATTTTTCATTTTCATACCAGGCAAATGCTGCGGCTATACCTTAAATAAGGCCATGGTCGCTTCTTCCCCAGTCTTAGCCCTGTCCTATCCCATCGTCAATGCGACGTACAACTAATACTGTAGCAGGGAACAATTTCTGGAGTGAGTGATCTTGGATATCCTTGGAAGAAATTACAGGATAACTTACTTGTTATTAGTACTAGATCTCTGAATGATGGGGACAAAACATGACGACCTCGCCTCACACCACTACCCGGTGTTACTAGCGGCTTATAGAATTTGCTACGTTTACTGTAGCCGGAGTTGCCAAATCGCCTACTGCACTCAATACGAAGAAAGGGTAAAGATACCGGGCGAGTTGGCCGTGTGGTTAGGGACGCGCAGCTGTGAGCTTGCATCTTTGAGATAGTTGGTTCGAACCCCACTGTCGGCAGCCCTGAAGATGGTTTTCCGTGGTTTCCCATTTTCACACCAGGCAAATGCTGGGGCTGTACCTTGATTAAGGCCACGACCGCTTCCTTTCCATTCCTAGGCCTATCTTATCACACCGTCGCCATAAGAAATATCTGTGTCGGTGCGACACAAAAAAAAAGGTAAAGACTAAAGAAAGTGGTTTGGAAACCTCTGCACACCAAACAAAGATAATTTAGAACTCGTTAACTCAGCAGGGTGCAGAGTGTGATTGACTGCTGGCTTCCAGCTCGCTTCCAGGAACTGTAATAACGTATTCAGCTACAAAGTTGTGTTCTTGGAAGTGAGACTCCTGGTAGAGTAACAAGGTGAGCTTCCTGTTACTCGAAGGATCACAATGACACAGGTCCTGTACCAGGAAATAGGAGATCGTACGTGACATGTTCAGCGTGTGCGTGGGGGAGATTGTTTACATGTTCTGTGAACAATAAATTATGACATACAGTGTATGAGATAAGCAAGCTTCTATTGTCTCTCGTATTAATGGTGGATGTTAGGCAATATCTTATACTGAAATACTACGCATAATCTCCATCTCACGTAAATATCTACCGTGAGATAACACTCGATGAATTCTATTCTCGACCTTCGGGATTAATATAGTACAAGGCAACGTTTATCTGCCTGTCGGGCGAAATGAGACCATCAGGAGTGATGGATAATCAGTGATTCGTCGTTAGGTTCTCGACAAGGACTCACCAGAAGTAGAAGTCTTGTTTTTAAACATAGTTTACTAGCAGTTCCCGCGGCGAAGTCGGATTTGAAAATTACATTTGTGCATGTTGGCAACAAAAGTGAATAGTCCAGTACCACCAATTAAGTTTCTCCACGGCTGCAGATCGAAAAAATTACTGCAATAAAACCACTTTTTCAGGTGTTAGGCTGTGTGGGTGTGCAGCGTTTCGCCCAAGACGTGCCAATTAGCTCATAATTGGACTAGCACGCATTCCCAAGACGCTGATGAGCCCAGTGGCACGCTCTGTGCGAAATACTGCACACGCAACCCTACAGCTGGTTCTATTGCTGTGATTTCAATTTTTTTTTTTTTTTTTTTTTTGCTAGGGGCTTTACGTCGCACCGACACAGATAGGTCTTATGGCGACGATGGGATAGGAAAGGCCTAGGAGTTGGAAGGAAGCGGCCGTGGCCTTAATTAAGGTACAGCCCCAGCATTTGCCTGGTGTGAAAATGGGAAACCAAGGAAAACCATTTTCAGGGCTGCCGATAGTGGGATTCGAACCTACTATCTCCCGGATGCAAGCTCACAGCCGCGCGCCTCTACACGCATGGCCAACTCGCCCGGTTGATTTCAATTTAATAATTCTGTAGCTTACCTCTGAACAACCTCTCTGTCACGTTTCATCTCTCTCCTCAGCCTCTACAGCGTGTCACTTCCCATGGCCTGTGCTTCTAACTGATTTTGTACAAGTTGCTTTACGTAGCATCGACAGATAGGCCTTATGGCGACGATAGGACAGGAAAGGGCTAGAAGTGGGAAGGAAGCGGCAGTGGCCTTAATTAAGGTACAGCCTGGTGTGAAAATGGGAAACCACGGAAAACCATCTTCAGGGCTACCGACAGTGGAGTTCGAACCCACTATCCTCCGAATGCTGGATACTTGCCGCACTTAAGCGTCTGCAGCTATCGAGCTCGGTACTTCTAACTGATAGAAGTTGTATTCAGATTTACATCTTCTTTGGCTTGGTTCAAATTGTCTTTCATTGTCCCTCTGCCTCAAACTTTCTCCCACAGGGTGAAAAGTATAACGACTGTTCGACTTGTGTCACTAGCGGGTACCCTTAATGATATTTCCCCTAAACCAACCACCAGTACCACACTCGACATGCGAGCTCCATGGGCCACATGCTCCAAATGCTCCTTCAAGACAATAAAAGTGCAATTTTATGACGAACCCTTATAGTTACGAATGAAATGCATATGCACATTTTTATATTAAATTGTATTTTAAATCCTGCTTTTGTGTTCCTTTTTCTATAAGACTAACAATTTACCCTTTATTTTTGTGTTTATCGGATAAAACATGCGTCGAAAAACAGAAAAGCATATTTTCCTAAAAAATTGTTAAGAGTTATGTAGAAACTGCATGTGAACTTCTCCTTGTAGAAAATTGAGTTTTAAGTCGACCTAGCGAGATTTATTCTGTGGAAAAACAATGGGAGAGACACATCTATTGAGAGTATGTAGGGAGCTGTATCTGAGGAGTGGATATAAAACGAAAATAGAAAGAGAGATCGAATTGCACACAATATTGTAAAATTATTAAATAAAGAGTGGATTTTACCGTGAAGAACAGCAACATTTTTCTGTATTTAAACAAATATGTGGCAAACGAAAATATAACCTATAACAGTTGTATGTCTACTCCTTAGCCCCGTTTCTTGATACGATGTCGGGGATATAATAGCACTAACAGTTCAGGCAGCGTATTCAGTTTTAAAGAGTCTCCCACTCACAGTTTTCGACTTGCTCTATTTTTTTAAACTACCTACTTCTCTGATAAGCTAGCATAATTATAAACAGTTTATAATCATTAGGAATAAATAAGTTTTCTACATTTAAATTATGATTACTAACTAATGAAAGTAAAAAGGAAGAGAGAATACGGCTGTGGTTACGAAACAGCTCGCTTCTACTGACGCTATAACATGCAAGTACTGCATCTAGTAGACGCTGGATGCCAGTCTGAGCAAGCTCTTTACAATGGGGCCTTTTACACGTTCAGACTTGTCTGCACAGACCACGTTTGCAACGACCGTCTGCACTGTTCACGCTGCGTTTACACGTTCCGACCATTTGTACAGCTTTCGCACAGTCCTGTATTTCTAATCGAGACGAGCGCAGGTAGTATTTCCTCACCATGGCCAGATTAAGTCAATTAACGTACAAAGTGGTACTTCTGTCTAGTGTTGTTATTTCGGAAGTTAAAAAAAAAGGAAGAAATCACAACGTAGAAGGTGGACAAAAGACTGGCTTCTACAACGCGTTTCGCTTTCGCACGTTGATCTTTTGAAGGAGTTAAAATTGGAAAAAGATGACTGCTTTAACTACTTGAGAATGGACGAAGAGACACAGCTTATTGACCATGAAACTTTTCCACTCGGCAAATAACAAGCCGCCACCTCACATCTGCCCCAGGTCGATCTGGTCAAGGCTACTGTTGATGGTCCATCATCTGCTGACGCAAGAGAAATGTTTATTCTGCTCTTGAGGGTATTGTATTGACAAGGCAGCTACTATTATTTTTCCTCTGTCGCAGATCAGATCAGATTAGACGAGATCCATGACCGGCATACATCAAGTGGAGACTTCAGTCGCCACACACTGATGCATTGCTAATTCTGCCGACCGTCGGGAAATGAGGCAACTCGTCTGGCTACCTGCATCTAATCGCCGGTTCATTACTTCAGCCGGGAGGCACTTGTAGGGGGATCCACATCTCAGCAAATTTACATGGCCATCCTAAGTTATCTCCACATCGTGAAAGATCCTTATAACATCAGATGGCTGCCTGTTTGATGCCGTTCTGTTATCTGAGAAATTTCGATAATAATAATAATAATAATAATAATAATAATAATAATAATAATAATAATAATAATAATATTCGCCTCCGTAGTGTAACGGTTAGCACGACTGTATTAGCTGCCATCCCTGGGGGTCCGGGTTCGATTTCCGGTACAACCAGATATTTAAATTTGTCAAGAGGGCTGGTATATGGTTAAATAAGTACATCCAACTACCGAACTCCTCACTCTATCATCACCAAACAAGTAAGCTCAGTGCGTTGTGGCACGTCCAGTCATGGCTGCTAGCTCTGTACTCGGGAGACAGGTGTGTTTGAATCCCCCCGCTAGCCATCCTCGAAATGGTTTTCCGTGGTTTCTTCATATCAACTCCAGGACAATGCTAGGATCGTACCTTTCTGATGTCCACGGCCGCTTCTTTCCCATCCCTAGCTCGCACAATTACACGTACACCTGCAGACAACACCCTCACACTGCGGTACATGTAGCTCACTCTCATGGGGTGTATCGGGAAAAGCAACTACAGATATGGTGAGCCAGCATGTCTTCAGACCTCCCGACACTAAAATTCAAAAGCTAAAAGAAAGTACCGAGGTGCCGGAATTTTGTCCCGAAGAGGTTCTTTTATGTACCGGTAAATCGTAATAATATAATAATGTTATTTGCTTTACGTCCCACTAACTACTTTTACGGTCTGCGGAGACGCCAAGGTGACGGAATTTAGTCCCGCAGGAGTTCTTTTACGTGCCAGTAAATCTACCGACACGGGGCTGTCGTATTTGAGAACCTTCAAATACCACCGGACTGAACGAGGATCGAACCTGCCAAGTTGGGGTTAGAAGGCCAGCGCCTTAACCGTCTGAGCCACTCAGCCCGGCCCGGTAAATCTACGTGCATGAGGTTGGCATATCTGATTTCCTTCAAATACCACTGGACTGAGCTGGGATCGAACCCGCTAACTTGAGCTCTGAAGGTGAGCACTCGACCATCTGAGCTACGCAGCCCAGATTGTGCTATTTTACCCGATAGAATGAGCATTTCTCGTGATTTTGTTTACCTTAGAAAAGGGGTTCTTAATACACTGACTGACAGAGCAAATGCAACACCAAGAAGGAGTGGTCAGAACTTTATGCCAATTGCAGGGTAGACTGACGTCACTGAGGTATGCTCATGATGTGAAATGCGCCGCTGTGCTGCGCACGTAGCGAACGACAAATGGGACACGGCGTTGGCGAATGGCCCACTTCGTACCGTGATTTCTCAGCCGACAGTCATTGTAGAACGTGTTGTCGTGTGCCACAGGACACATGTATAGCTAAGAATGCCAGGCCGCCGTCAACGGAGGCATTTCCAGCAGACAGACGACTTTACGAGGGGTATGGTGATCGGGCTGAGAAGGGCAGGTTGGTCGCTTCGTCAAATCGCAGCCGATACCCACAGGGATGTGTCCACGGTGCAGCGCCTGTGGCGAAGATGGTTGGCGCAGGGACATGTGGCACGTGCGAGGGGTCCAGGCGCAGCCCGAGTGACGTCAGCACGCGAGGATCGGCGCATCCGCCGCCAAGCGGTGGCAGCCCCGCACGCCACGTCAACCGCCATTCTTCAGCATGTGCAAGACACCCTGGCTGTTGCAATATCGACTAGAACAATTTCCCGTCGATTGGTTGAAGGAGGCCTGCACTCCCGGCCCCGGCGTCCGCTCAGAAGACTACCATTGACTCCACAGCATAGACGTGCACGCCTGGCATGGTGCCGGGCTAGAGCGACTTGGATGAGGGAATGGCGGAACGTCGTGTTCTCCGATGAGTCACGCTTCTGTTCTGTCAGTGATAGTCACCGCAGACGAGTGTGGCGTCGGCGTGGAGAAAGGTCAAATCCGGCAGTAACTGTGGAGCGCCCTACCGCTAGACAACGCGGCATCATGGTTTGGGGCGCTATTGCGTATGATTCCACGTCACCTCTAGTGCGTATTCAAGGCACGTTAAATGCCCACCGCTACGTGCAGCATGTGCTGCGGCCGGTGGCACTCCCGTACCTTCAGGGGCTGCCCAATGCTCTGTTTCAGCAGGATAATGCCCGCCCACACACTGCTCGCATCTCCCAACAGGCTCTACGAGGTGTACAGATGGTTCCGTGGCCAGCGTACTCTCCGGATCTCTCACCAATCGAACACGTGTGGGATCTCATTGGACGCCGTTTGCAAACTCTGCCCCAGCCTCGTACGGACGACCAGCTGTGGCAAATGGTTGACAGAGAATGGAGAACCATCCCTCAGGACACCATCCGCACTCTTATTGACTCTGTACCTCGACGTGTTTCTGCGTGCATCGCCGCTCGCGGTGGTCCTACGTCCTAGTGAGTCGATGCCGTGCGCATTGTGTAACCTGCATATCGGTTTGAAATAAACATCAATTATTCATCCGCGCCGTCTCTGTTTTTTCCCCAACTTTCATCCCTTTCGAACCACTCCTCCTTGGTGTTGCATTGTCACTGTCAGTCAGTGTATTTTTAGCTAAGACCCAACGTCATCTACGCGATACATGAGCATATTTTGAAGTCAAACCGTGTAATAGCGTTGAGGATATATGTGTCAATGTTATTTATTACTGTGTAGACTAAATTAATAATATTTTCAGATAAGGAATTATAAAACTTAATCATAATGAATTATAAAACTTAATAATAATCAAAATAACACAATTGCAAACACAGCAGTCCCTATGTTGATCGGTGTGAAAATGTTGGTGTATGCGTTTCAATGGGCTTGGTGGACTATGTTGCAACACCTTCTTCATCGGTAACGGAAGCAATGGAAGAAACTACCCCACTCTTCGTTTCCCTAGCACACCTTCTCAGTGACTCGTAGGCTACCTATGGCAACTGATGGTGGATCTATTGAGAACTCAACCAGCCTTCGAACTGAGGACTTATCATACAATCACAATCTCAACAGAGGGATGGCGTGAAGAACAACTTTAGCTCGGAAGTTAGGCAAAATGGCTTTTTATCTAGGTGGATATCTCGAGGTGTAAGATGGCCGCTAAACATGTTCATGAAAACAGAACACATTGAAAGACTAGAGATAGGAAATTGATATTCACAGGATACGTTCACTAGTATCTTCTTCAGAAATGATTAGCATTTCAGTCACCTAGGTTCATCCTGTTGCCTAGTAGACACTGGGTCCTCTATGGGCACTGATACTTGTTCCGTGCGTGATGGCATCGACGCGTATAAGGCGCGAATTGCGTCCTGGGGTATAGCCACCGATGCTGCATTCACCTGGTTCCACAGTTCATCTTTGGTGGTTGGCATTGGGTCACAGCGCCGTACCCGTCGTTTCACCATATCCCATACATTTTCGACTGGCGACAAGTCCGGTGATCGGGCGGGCCAGGTCAACAGTCTGGCATCCTGTGACAACAAGAAGGCACGTGTTCGTGTAGCAACATGTGGTCACGCATTGTCCTGCTGAAAAAATGGCGTCTGGGGTGTTGTGCAGAAAGGGTACGGTTACGGGTCGCAGGATGTAATTCACGTAGGTCAAACTGGTCACAGTGCCCTGGACACGCACCAATTGTGATTTGGGGTTGTACCCAATAGCACCCCACACCATCAGGCTTTGCGTTGGCGCAGTATGTCCTGTGGGAATGCAGTCAATGTCATGCCTCAACCCTGTCTGCGGTGAACGAAAATGCGGCCACAATTTTCAAACAAACAGAACCTGGATTTGTCCGAAAACACTATCTGCTGCCATTCCTGTCCCCAGTGAGGTTGTTCCATACACCATTGCAGTCTAGCATGTTTATGCACAATAGGCAAAGGTAGGCGGAGAAGTGGACGACGCGCCGGTAACCCAGACCGCAATAAATGACGACGGACTGTCACTCCTGTACGATGTGTTACACTGTTCCATAGTTGCGCCAGAACCGAGGACGACGCAAATCTGTCCTGCAATGCCATTCGGATGAGGTGTCGATCTTCTCGGGGGCTGGTCTGGGTGGTGGGACCTACCCATTTCGTCGTGTTCTATGGCCTTCTGTGAATCATTCTGTACACACATGTTGCACTGCCGACACACTTCGTCCCACATGAGCAGCAATTTTCCGGATGAATGCATCACGTTCTCTCATACCAGTAGGTATAAAAAGACAGAGCTGGAACAGGGGCTAATCCGAAAGATGGCCGCTAAACATGGGCTCTTGTGGAACTAACTCCTGGGATCTGGGCCAGGGCCAAATGCGCAAGATGGCGGCTATATACAGGCTCTTATGGTGAAAGCTGGCCCAGGGTAGAATGGACGGTATAAATAGGACTTAAGGAGACGGCCTAGGAACTAATGCGCAAGATGGCCACGTGCAACTTCCTAGTGCTAGGCCCCACGAGGCAAGATGGCCTCTACAGAGCTACCTCACGGGATCACGACTTGTAACTTATGACCTATTAGTTTTATCAGCCTTACATTCGAGTACTGAGGCAAGGGCTGCTATGCATGATGGCTGCTATACTCTATTCATATGGACCTAACTAGAGGGCTGCCTCAGGAGCTCACAGATAGTAACTTATGACCCATTGGATTTATCAGCCTGACATTCGAGACTTAAGCAAAGGCTGCTATGCAAGATGGCTGCTATACTCTATTCGTATAGACCTAACAAGAGGGGCTCACAAACAGTAACTTATGACCTATTAGATGTATCAGATTTATCATCATCATCATCTCATTTTTCCATTTGCCCAGAGGAATGATTAGCCTGTTTTATGCTACAACCCTTCAATTCTTCATTTTTTAATTATTATTATTATTTCTCCATTGTCCTGGAAGCTCCTGGGTTGGGTAGTGAATCACTGATCTCCATTCTTGATGCACTCTGGCACTTCATACAAGCTATTATTTTAGTGATCTCGCCACATCCAAAGGCATTTTATACCGAACTACCAAGATTCAATGAGGCCACCCCCTAATCTGGGCAACAGACACCTCTTGCAGCTAATACCAACCAGGAGAACAGACGCTGCATGCTGAATTTCGGTGGCATTTCATCCACTGGAGGACCAGGAGGAGCTCCTCCGCCCAAAGCTATTGGCCACTTTACAGAGTCTGGCTATTTACTGCTACACAACAATTGCCAATGAGTCACTGGTTTTAAACTTTACTCCATCATCTAGCAGGTAACCGGTCAGACAAAAACAACCCTTCAAAGGTAGAAGTGAAATACAATTCTCAACACTTTATCTTGAAACGTGAAACTTAACATGTGAAATCTTATAAATCTTGCCTTGTGTAACCTGTAGGAGAGACAGAAGTGCTCATTAACACTGCTGGGGACCCACCACCCAGACCGGAATAGTTATTTTTATGTATGGTAAAATCTAAAAATGCATTATGCTTTGGAAAGTAGTAGTCATATAAACGAATGCTGCTATTGGCTGAACTGTTCAAAACAATGTCTTCCTCATAATTCAATACATGTACAAGTGTACAATATATGCAAGTCATTGCCAACCATACCACAATAAAAACTCCTAAACGAAAGTTGATACGGGTTGTGCTCCCAGGGGATCCTAGAGGCCTGCACGCCGCTTTCAGTTCTAACCTGAGGGCTTACGCCCCCCAGACCACTTTGCTTTTTATGAAGATGTGGTCTGACCAGACAAATGGTTTTGTCCAGACCAATGGTCTTGTCACTCACCAGGCATGCCGCAAAGCACCATAGTCTGGGAACTTGTGCCCCAGAACCTCTTTGACTGCGGTGGGAATGTGGTCTGTCCCGAACAATGGTCTTGTCAATACGCCGACGAGCCACACCAAGTTAGATTCCTGACCTATGTGTCAACACACGGGATTTACATAAACAGACGGTAGTACTGTCCAAGCAAGTGATGTCGCCACTAAGATCATGGAGCTTGCTCCGGCATGCTACTTATTGCGACTGTGTTCAATTTCTGCCTTTTTTCTTTGTGTACAAAATACGATTTATATAGAAAGTCATTTTTCAAGCCTCGTTTACAGTAGGGAAGAAACTGTTTGACTTCAGGCTTACAACCTCCGCTGCTGTGTTAATGGAGGTTTCTACCTTCTAACATCCCGGTTGGCTTGCCTGACATAGTAGTACACCGAAATGACCGGAGGAAACCGTATTATGTCCAGGGAAAATTTTCTTACGGTGTATGCAATGTAAGTTCGTTGAATTCTTATGTTGGATATTCTGCAAATTAGGCACCATTCGCTTATGACAAGAGTGGACGCACTGAGCTCAGTTGCAGTATGATGGTGTAGCAAGTTCTCGGTGCTAAACATGATAAATTATAATTTTACTCACGTTATCTTATCCATAATATACAATATTTCTCCTAAAAGCATTAGTTTCCTTCAATTACACCATGTTCTATAATTTAAGCAATTCAGTGTAATTTCATAATAGGGTAAAGGTAGGCAATACCGTGATAAATTTTAATAAATCATCATTTATTCTGGAAAGAAAGTCAACAATAATGCGAAATTAACAAAAAAAAAAAAGATTCCGTGAATGTATACACGTATATAACCATAATGAAAACAGAACAAGAATAACATCAATGGTAAAAAAAGAAAAAAATACAATCACTTACGCCTGTATATGAATACCGTGATATGGTGTCGGTAATACCGTGATAGATTTAAACTTCATATATACGTACATACAACTCAATAAGCAAAAGAAAACATTTTATAGCATTAATATATGGAAAATAGACAGTACGAAAAATAGTTTAATAACATGCAGGACCTATTTATAGATGTTTAATTATCATCATCGGACGTCACAACATTGTCACATTTTCTGCACATGAATTGCGGAGATTCACCCACTTCAACACAACTTTCGTGAAACCAGTCTGAACAAAACCCACACCGAATCCATCTACTTTCGTAGATATTTCTGTCAACTGAAATGCTAGTCACTTTATGGTGGTGACATTCAATCCGAAACCCAACTCCTGCATTTCTATGACATGTTTGACCAGCTTCATTTCAACGTCTTTCGATAGAACAAAAGACCTTCCGAGTTTTGGTACCTCATGAGGTTCTTCGTCATTATGACGACTCACGAGGTACGCCAAACTCTTTAGAAGCCTTATATAATGTCCATTTCTCACTAACAACCTTTCTAACAGCACTTAAAAGCTGATTACAAGTATAGCTGCCACGCCGCAATTTTTGAACTCCCACTCTCCTAGGCCCACCAACTCGAGATCTGTAAGAAAGAAGGCCGAATTCGTAAGCTTCCCAAGCTCCCTCCATTGCTCGTAACTAACATCAAAGCACACAGGCAAATCGAGCCTTCTTTCTAGTATATATAATGCGATTATCGTTTGCCTACCATGTACACAGAATATATACAACATAATTTACACTAACTTCAACACATTTAAAATAGTACTTACCTAGTTTCTTTCACCAATTCACAGTTTGACTTCCTCTGTCGTTGTGTCTGTGGCTTCTTGGTCGGCACCATTACGCTCACAGAACAAGAAAACGATTCTCCTTAAAAACAACCCTCTGCTCCGCTTAGTATTACCGTGATAGAAGTTCAAATAAAGTACCACGATAATACCACATACGATGTGCATTCAAGTTCTAAGGCCTCCGATTTTTTTTCTCCAGACTGGAAAGAAATAGAAACATGTGCATTGTTTTAAAATGAGCCCGCATTCGTTGTCAAAACGTCACAGAGATGGCAGCACTATACGACAGATGGAATTTTAGCGCCAGCCGCGAGAATGAGAACTGTTTTAGATACTTAAAATGGCGACGTTTTCCTTACTTGAACAGCGTGCAATCATTCGTTTTTTCGAATTTGCATGGTGTGACACCAATTGAAATTTATCGACAGTTGATGGAGACATGTGGTGATGGAGTTATGGATGTGTCGAAGGTGCATTCGTGGGTGCGACAGTTTAATGAAGGCACAAGCCGGTCTGACGACATGATCGAGAAAGTGGAGAGAATTGTTTTGGGGGATCGCCGAATGACTGTTGAACAGATCGCCTCCATTGTTGGCATTTCCGTGGGTTCTGTGCACACAATCCTGCATGACGACCTGAAAATGCGAAAAGTGTCATCCAGGTGGGTGCCACGAATGCTGACGGACGTCACGCAAACGTTTCTTCGTGAAAACAACTTTGAAGTGATTCCTCATGCTCCCTACTCACCTGACCTGGCTCCTAGTGACTTTTGGCTTTTTCCAACAATGAAAGACACTCTCCGTGGCCGCACATTCACCAGCCGTGCTGCTATTGCCTCAGCGATTTTCCAGTGGTCAAAACAGACTCCTAAAGAAGCCTTCGGCGCTGCCATGGAATCATGGCCTCGACGTTGTGAAAAATGTGTACGTCTGCAGGGCGATTACGTCGAGAAGTAACGCCAGTTTCATCGTTTTCGGGTGAGTAGTTAGTTAGAAAAAAAATCGGAGGCCTTAGAACTTGAATGCACCTCGTATGACGATAATACCTAATTTTACACTATTCGTATATCAATTCATTTTTGTTTCCAGATCAAATAATATGTTGCCGGTGAGGAACAACAATTATGACTTTAGTATTTCTTTTGAACATTTCTCCTTCATCAAGTAATATACCGCAGAGCTCGTCGTTGTTGTTGATGCTGTTGTTGAGCATGTTCCTTCCACTTCTTCAGATTGATTTTGCGGCGTGTAACTCTATTCCACGATTTCCAAAGTCTATACGGCAAGCTGTGACCTGGTGTCATTTTCTGTGACAGAGGGAGGATTGGGTCCTTAATTACACACGGGCAGCTTCTTGTGAATCTCTGAGGGCTGCTACTCCCCTCAAAAAACTGATTCGGGACTGTTACCATACTGCGCGGATCAGATCGTATTATGTCCGACGTTCGTAAAATCTAATTATGAAATTATTTCATTTTTCATAATTCCTGAGAGCATGCATGTCTTAGACAACAACAACACCTTCACTGATTCGTGATCACTTGCCTGGTTTGGCAATAATTAGGTTACTGTTTCTCTTGTAGAATTTCGTTCACTGGAATTTCGTTTTGTAACCCTCTATATCTACCTTGGTCAGTCGTATTATTCAGAACCGATTCAAGATCTTCCACGCGCGTCTGTATTACCTATGGTGAGTAAAGCTAGGAAGGGCAGAGAAACGCAGCATAGGAAACTCATGTATAAAAGTGTTGGAAATTATCGTAGGGCAGGTACCTCGTACGCTGATACGTCTTTCAGGATATATGTTCTAGCTAATAATCCTTACGAACTAGTTTACAATTCTCAATTGTTTGAGACCTGTTGTCATTTTATTGTGAAATGCCCAATGAATTACTGGTACTACAAACTATATTTATGAATCAATCAATCAATCAATCAATCAATCAATCAATCAATCAATCAATCAATCAATCAATCAATCAATCAATCAATCAATCAATCAATCAATTAATCAATCTCCACTGATCTGCACTGAGGGCTGTCACTCATTTGGTAGACTTCCTATCAATTGTTTACCTAGTATTTTCTTAAATAATTTCAAGGGTTTACATAAATAATAATAATAATAATAATAATAATAATAATAATAATAATAATAATAATAATAATAATAATAATAATAATAATAATAACAATAATAATAATAATAATTTCGTGTGGCTATGTCTAGCCGAGTGCAGCCATTGTAACCCTCTGATGAGGGTGGGCGGCATCTGCCATGTGTAGGTAACTGCGTGTTGTTGTGGTGGAGGATAGTGTTATGTGTAGTGTGTGAGTTGCAGGGATGTTGGGGACAGCACAAACACCCAGTCCCCGGGCCACTGGTATTAACCAATGAAGGTTAAAATCCCCGACCCGGCCGGGAATCGAACCCGGGACCATCTGAATGGAAGGCCAGTACGCTGACCATTCAGCCAACGAGTCAGACAAAGGTTTACATTACTTACAGGAAATCGTCTTATTAACTGAGTAATCGCTAAAATGGACTTGTACTAGGAGTCAAAAACAACGTCCTCAAGTTTTTGACATGCTGTTTCATCAGCTGAACGTCTGTTCTTTCGCAGTCACGATTTCACATACGGCTGTGGCCTTGCGGCCTAGAATAACAATGTATAGTGTTTAGGAAAAAAAATGAGAGTAAGTCATTTTTAAGGAGCCTTGTGAATAACTTAAGCCGGCCCCGCAGTGTAGGGGTAGCGTACCTGCCTCTTACCCGGAGGAACAGGATTCGATTTCCGGCCAGGTCAGGGATTTTTACCTGCATCTGAGGCCTGGCTCAAGGTCCACTCAGCCTACGTGATTACAACTGAGGAGCTGTCTGACGGTGAGGTGGCGGTCCCGGTCTAGAAAGCCAAGAATAACGGCCGAGGGGATCCGTCGTGCTGACCACACGACACCTCGTAATCTGCATGTCTTCGGGCTGAGCAGCGGTCGCTTGGTGGGCCATGGCCCTTCGGGGCTTTTGCGCAATGGGGTTTGGTCTGGTGAATAACTTAAATACCAGGCTTGTGGAAAATGTGTTCACAAAATAATAAATTATTAATAGGTACCGGTACTGTAGAAAAATAATTGACCTTCCACTTCTGTTTTGGATATACGATATTCTCCACATTTTATAGAAGAGGAGATACAAAAATGCGTTTGGAAAGTACATAAAGACTAACGAAATTCCAATGGAGCTGATGCCTTTTATCAAGAATGTTCGGGCAATTTCCATCTCATCAGCGGAAAGTGAAAGAGCTTTCAGCACGATGAATGAAACCCACACCTTAAAGAGAAATGGCTGTTGATTGCAATAATAAGTGGATATATTATCATAAGCAACGCTGAACCTCCAGTGCATATGTTTAACCCACAAAATCAAATTAAAGAAAAAGATAGCGCTACAGCCTTGAAGGGCCTTGGTTGGCCGTGTATGCGACCTACCTCTGCTCAGCTCGAGAACCTGCATATTACGAGGTAGAAACACTTGACCAGACCGGAAATCGAGCCCGGTTCAACTAAACCACTGGAAATACCTACGTTATGTTTATCATGCAAAATAAAATCACGCAGGGTTGTGTATTCCACACACAACTACCTGCCTACTGTGGTGTATCCTCTACAATATGGAGTGACGAAAGTCTGACCACCTGTTAATTTTTTTTTTGATAGATGCAGTCTTCATATCTTCTGGGACAGGCCAGAGTAACATGCACCTTCTACTTAAGTCTTACCGTCATTTATAGCTGTGATAGTATGGAAATCACCGAGCTCGATAGCTGCGGCCAATATCCAGTATTCGGGAGACAGTGGGTTCGAACCCCCCATTTTCACACCAGGCACATGCTGGGGCTGTACCTTACTTAAGGCCACGATCGCTTCCTTCCCACTCCTAGTCCTTTCCTATCCCATCGTCGCCATAAGACCTATCTGAGTCGGTGCGACGTAAAGCCACTAGCAAAAAGGAAAAGGTATGGAAATTGGTGAAGTATGAGTCGTGCTGAGTAAATTTTCAGATTACGACTCTATATGCTATCATTTTGAAATTTTAACAGCTGTTAAGAGTTTTAACACGGGGCTGCTGTCATGTTAATTTAACACAAGTATTAATAATTTGTTAGTGTTAACAATTCATAATGAGATGAACATTTTGTGAAATTCTGTGTTAAGTCTACTTAACAGCAATGTTAACCGATAACTTTCGTTGAAGAAACAGGCATGAGGCTCTCGCTATACAATGTATCTCGTGACATCTGTCTTTCTGCTTTTGAATTACGCCACGAGTTGATGTCATTTATTGTTACAAACTGAACAATGCTTTTATATCTCAATGGCTGTATCGTGTTTTGTGAACAATAATTCAGGGTCAAATGTCCGACTCGTTGGCTGAACGGTCAGCGTACTGGCCTTCGGTTCAGAGGGTCCCGGGTTCGATTCCCGGCCGGGTCGGGGATTTTAACCTTAATTGGTTAATTCCAATGGCACGGGGCCTGGGTGTATGTGTTGTCTTCATCATCATTTCATCCTCATCACGACGCGCAGGTCGCCTACGGGAGTCAACTCGAAAGACCTGCACCTGGCGAGCCGAACATGTCTTCGGACACTCCCGGCACTAAAAGCCATACGCCATTCCATTTCATTTCAGGGTCAAATAATTTGTTGAAGAAAGTGCGGTGCAAGATATCGATGGAAAAAACCGCAGTATATTAGAGAAAGTCTCTTTGTCAGAAACAAGTATTGAAATTTCGGACAGTGACACTGGGAATCTAGTTTTGTGTCTTTTGAAAAATACAGCTATTGCGACCAAATGTATTTCAAGATGTGCAGGCGTACCAAAATGAGTTTTACAAAACGTGAAAATATCTCAGGCGGTAGACAATTCTAGACGTTTGGAAACTAGTCCTTAAAGTGTTGAAAGCCGGGATGAGTGGCTCAGACGGTTGAGGCGCTGTCCTTCTGATCCCAACCTGGCAGATTCGATCCTGACTCAGTCCGGTGGTATTTGAAGGTGCTCAAATACGTCAGCCTCGTGTCCGTAGAAATACTGACACGTAAAAGAACTCCTGCGGGACTAAATTACGGCACTTCGGCGTCTCCGAAAACCATAAAAGAGTAGTTAGTGAGAGGTAAAGCCATTATTATTATTATTATTATTATTATTATTATTATTATTATTATTATTATTATTATTATTATTATTAAAATGTTAAAAAAGCTACCGCATGTTCATTTTTCCTACGACAGTATTGACTTACAAGTTTTAAATCACACAGTGTTTTTGTTATATTGTTACACAATGTTTTTTACTGGAAATTTTCATCATCATCATCATCATCATCATCTGTTTACCCTCCAGGTTCGGCTTTTCCCTCGGACTGAGCGAGGGATCCCACCTCTACCGCCTCAAGGGCAGTGTCCTGGAGCTTCAGACTCTTGGTCGGGGGATACAACTGGGGAGTATGACCAGTACCTCGCCCAGGCGGCCTCACCTGCTACAGTGAACAGGGGCCTAGTAGGGGGATGGGAAGATTGGAAGGGATAGGCAAGGATGAGGGAAGGAAGCGGCCGTGGCCTTAAGATAGGTACCATCCCGGCATTTGCCTGGAGGTGAAGTGGGAAACCACGGAAAACCATTTCGAGGATGGCTGAGGTGGAAATCGAACCCGCCTCTACTCAGTTGACCTCCCGAGGCTGAGTGGACCCCGTTCCAGCCCTCGTACCACTTTTCAAATTTCGTGGCAGAGCCGGGAATCGAACCCGGACCTCCGGGGGTGGCAGCTAATCACGCTAACCACTACACCACAGAGGCGGCACTGGCAATTTTACTGAAATAATTTAATATAGGGTGATCCAATCAGTACACACGCACAATTGTACTCGACAATGAATGACAACATTTCACTAATTACTGGCTATTTACAAAAGCCTCTTGCCCTCGCAGCGGTTGTCTGGCTGACAGTATTTACCTGGAACGGGTGACACGTTTAATTTTTCCTTTCCCTTTCACTTCGCTATACACGCATGGCAGTCACTTTACTCAGCAATTTCATGTAGTCAGTTTCGAACACAACGCACGGCACTTGGCTCGACTCGAGACAAGACCGATAACTCACACAGTTAACTCACCTGACTGTTCCACGCGCTGAACTCTCAGCTCATATTCCTCTCCGTGGTGAGCTTGTTTTTATACGGTCTACCTGGTGATGTTCTAGTATCTTGTAGATGCGACCAAAATACAAGTGTTCTTGTTTCGTCTTCCAGAAAATCCATGGAAACACCAAATTAAAGTTACAACAAAAGCAGAGGTCGTCACGTGCCCGCAGAATGGCCGATGCTCCCCAGTCTGACCCGCTCATTCCTTGCAGGAATTTTTATTTTTTATATGTTACAATTTTTTTACATCGCACCGACACAGAGAGGACTTATGGCGACGATACGGCAGGAAAGGGCTAGGAGTGGGAAGGAAACGGCCGTGCCCTTAATTAACTTACAGTCGCAGCATTTGCCTGGTGTGAAAGTGGTAAACTACGGAAAACCATCTTTAGTTCTGCCGATAGTGAACCTACTATCTCTCGAATGCAAGCTCATAGCTACACGACCCTAACCATAATCGCATCCATGAATTTTCATCTCTCTAATAATAGGTGTAGAAAACAGCGTAGTTCCATTAAAAATTTAGAACTGTTATTTTAGGAGATGTTGACACTCTGGAATAGTACTACAGGCGTGACTATGAGCTCCTTGATGGAATTACTTAAAGTGAGAATTACGAGTTATTTCAAGTGCATCTCTTAGCTGAGCCATTATTTATATTTGCGTTTTCACTTTACAGCTTATTTCTCGGTAATGTGAGGGAAAACGAATAAAAAATCCACAGCCAGTTTCCAGTCATTCGACCGGGTCAGGAATGGAATGAATGACGCCCTCATCTACCGGCGAGGATAGGAATTGTGCCGGCTGCCGAAGCCTGTCGCACTCCTCTGGGGCAATGATTAATGGATAACAGGTGAAATGAAATGATATTGGAGAGTGTTGTTGGAATGAAATAATACGACAGGGGAAACTGGAGTACCCGGAGAAAAACCTGTCCCGTCTCCGCTTTGTCCAGCACAAACCTCACATGGAGTGACCGGGTTTTGAACCACGGAACCCAGCGGTGAGAGGCCGGCGCTCTGCCGCCTGAACCAAGGAGGCTCTGGAAAACGAATACTGAGTTGGAAATTCGACGTGGCATGGACTCTGCCTACAGTTATTTGTGCGAGAGCCATTAGACTCGCAACATAACATTTAACGAAATATCAGCTCCCAACGGTAAACGCTACCCTTTCAGATAATGACCCTTGTATAGTTTCTAGCCTCGTCTTACTTCAATACAGACACGTTGCACAATTGTAAGACCTCGTTATCCGAATATGGTGCACTACAATATCACTAATACGAACCCGTAGGCAGCAAGATATTGTATTTTATGTTGATGAAATATGGGATAATAGAAGCTATGTATCTTTTTTCTTGAGAATGAGAAAATATCCAAGGAGCATAGTCATATTCGTTTCCTCACCAACTACTTCCAAATACATGTACCATAAGAGGATTTAAAAGCAAAGCTGTTTAGCTCAGTATTGAGTTGGGGTACTTTTCAGGGCCTACATGTCAAGGATAACTTATCTTTTCAGTCTCTTGAAATCTTATCTACGCCGATGGGTAAAATAAGGAAGCTACTATGATAGTTATTATTATTATTATTATTATTATTATTATTATTATTATTATTATTATTATTATTATTATTATTATTATTATTATTATTGTTACGGAGTTATCCGTGGTAGTTAGAGGTGAAAGAAGGTGCTGGGATGAATAGGTCTCAACTTACGAAATTAAAGTTAATTTAAAACTTTAACAAAGGTTATATTTTATTTTCAAGATCAAGAAATAACAAGAATAACAGGAACTCAGTTGTATATCAACAAGTTAAGAAAGTACAATTACAGTTTATTAATGGATTTTGGGCTACGAGCCCCAGATTCACAATCCCTGAGCAATGAGCCCAACTTTACCTATACACAAGGTTCAACAAAGGGGCAGAAAACCCCAATCATGCCAAGGAGCATTTGCTCCCAATTACCCAGTTAAGCCTGCTTGAGGCACACAGAAAATACAAATACAAATACAGAAACCCGCTCTCAAAGTTCAAGCCAATTCAAAGGCCACACCAAACTCCACTTTCAAGCTGCCCTCCAGGCACACAAGAACAGGGGTAAAAATACCCAACCTACTGAGGCCTATTCAGTAAAGAAACAGGATAATTACATGGCCCCAAAATACCAACATGAGTGGAGGCGTAACTTGCACTCCTAATACACCTTTTTAAAACCTATTTGGCTCTTAGGCCGCTTATGCAAGGGCTAATCCCATACTACGGAGGTGACACGATAGGAAAATTTATTACATTATGAAGCGAAGAAAAACGGTCATGAAAACGTAGTCACCTCAAAAACAATATGAGAGGGAGCTCGAGAGGGTTAGGCACTCTCTATCCCGATTTGTAGTTAAAGAGACGGAATTTATACCAAGTGTCTTTTACATTTTAAAGGAAGGTTACATGATAAAAGTTTCGAACCTGCCCCGAGGGTTAAACTGCTGAGCTAGCAAGAAATGAAGTTTTTAAAAGGCCATTACCTTGTGGAAGAACTGCTGCCCGAAGGAAGAGGCGCTTTCCGCCCCCTGCTACATAATCACACTAGGAAAGATGTTACTGAAGTGGCCAGGAGACAAGAAAATCAGCAGTTTATATACCCTCGCTGAAAATCCGAGACGTTTCATGAATGATTACCCATACCCCCCTCAATTTTATTGGCTAGGATCAAGCAACATATCCATATCGGAGAAGACATACGTTATTGGTCAAAAATTAATTAGAGAAATTCGGGATTGGCTAAATTCAAAATAAGCGGAAAGAGAAGGGTTATACTGCCAACCCAAAAAATGACTGAAAGAAATTTAACAAAGAACAAACTTATGAACACAAAATTTCTCAAAAAACAGTTCCTTCACTTCGCACTAGGGTGCACAATTGTAGTTCTTCAGTAGTGCCATCTAGAAGAGAATGTTCACACTTCTCACTACAGAGAAAACAAATATAAATCGAAAAAGATACAGTTCAGAACTCTTCAAAATTTACAATAGCGACATCTTCTGAGAAACTTTGGTTGTTAAAGTTCAGGCTTCCTCCAGTAGAGGAGTTTCAACTGGCGCAATGTTTGAATTAGCGGCGCGGACGTGTACCACCCGGTACTATGATGATGATGATGATGATGATGATGATGATGATGATGATTATTATTATTATTATTATTATTATTATTATTATTATTATTATTATTATTATTATTATTATTATTATTATTATTCACCGTTAGGGCCACTAAGGACCACAAGATCTCAACTGTTTATCTCCTTGCGGGACCACCAGGTTTTCATCCTTTCGGAGTGTGCTTTCTTCTATACAGGTTGTCCCCGAAAAACACCGACAACGCTTAGTATGTTGTACGGGAAGGCAAACAGATCCGTTTTCAAGAAGGAACCCATATCCAGAATCCCACGGCTCTGACGCTGTAGCGCATCGAAATAAGAGATGGGTGTGCGTTTCCCAATTCGTCAATAAGCCCAACGTCAGTAGCACACCGGGCTCATTACAAACGGGGTTCGAACTGTGTACCTCCTACGTTTTTGCAGAGCCTACATCGGCGGTGCTGTGCCTTACGCACAGGACCCAATACGTGCAGTTGTCTTTGAAAAATTTAAATCGCTCCGTGGACTCGAGCAATAAGGTCTTCCGCTGACGTTACAGGAGTGTCATACACCATACTCTTCATACTGCCTACGAGGAAATGTCCGTCGTTTCGCGATGGCCGCGAACTTGGAAAGATGTGGTGTACGTCTGTTTGGAAAACGTTCCACTTTCAATCTTGCAGCAGCAATGCACCATGTCGGTCATTCTGCAGCTGGGAACTGGTACATGTCGCATTGTTGTTAACAACGTTATTGCACTGGCAGACTACATTACACAAGTAACGTAGTAAGATGTGCACCAAGGACTGTGTGGAGGAATAGCGCATGCGCAGGAATGTTATTAGGCTGAAGTCGTCCATCCGCAGTACATAGATGGCTGAAGGGTTGCATACCTTCCGTATTAAGACACCAAATCGTAGTAAGATGTGCACCAAGGACTGTGTGGAGGAATGTAGCGCATGCGCAGGAATGTTATTAGGCTGAAGTCGTCCATCCGCAGTACATAGATGGCTGAAGGATTGCACACCTTCCGTATTAAGACACCAAATCGTAGTAAGATGTGCACCAAGGACTGTGTGGAGGAATGTAGCGCAAGCGCAGGAATGTTATTAGGCTGAAGTCGTCCATCCGCAGTACATAGATGGCTGAAGGGTTGCATCCCTTCCGTATTAAGGAACAAATTATTACAGCCGTTCTCAGACTTCGACGCTCGTCAGCGCCCAAATCGTACATTTCCGGACAAGGGCCCCTTCTTGAAAACCGATCAGTCCACCATCCCACGCAACATACAAAGCCTTGTCGGTGGTTTTTGGGGATACGCTGTATATCAGAATGGATATGCTTCAGTCGAGATGGGACTTCTTCTTGACGAACCTGTCTTAGTTGTATTTTTGAGTGGTGCTTGGAGTTGAATGTCTGTTTCTGTGATTCCATACTTTAAAAGATCCGTATCGATCTCCAACAACCAAGGAGGAATAGTTTTGAAACTTCCTGAAGTAAGATGACAAACGTTTACAGATTCTTTTAGCTGGCAATCTCAAGAGGAGCGTAAAAATTATCCTTCTTTTCCAGATTATGCTTGATATGGGTGTGGGTGTATATTTCTAAGTTGCTCTGAAGTCTCTAAAGACCATCTTTGAGGCTGGGACCAAGAATTTACCGGATAATCTTCTTTTCCCTAATTGCCAGGTTTTCAAGCTCTAAACATTCAGCTGCACATAATGCTTCAGATCTAATTACAGTTTGTTGACACGTGTTATGACGGCGAACTTCTCAGAATTGTTGGATTCACCCTATTCAGCTAGATATTTGAATTTTTTCACTTTCAAGATTCTACCGTGGGTAGTCAGAAGATGTGGTGGAGCATGTATTATTATTATTATTATTATTATTATTATTATTATTATTATTAGCTTGTCAAGCTAAGTAGCCCAGACGGTAGAGCGTTGGCTTTCTGAGTACACGTTGACGAGTTCGACTGATAATGATGCTTGTTGTTTTAAGGGGCCTAACATCGAAGGTCATCGGCCCCACGAGTTCGACTCCGGCTCAGTCTAATGGTATTTAATGTGTTCAAATACCCTAGTATTTCTTCTTTGTGAAATAATAAAAATTGTTACCAGTGACAAATTTTCATTAAATGATTTGCTCCACTACGTGTTTCAGAGACTTTGCTCCATCGTCAGGTGGTAAAACACATCACGTGAAACACTCGTGACTGGTAACAAATTCTATTATTTCACAAATTTATATATATATATATATATATATATATATATATATATATATATATATATATATATATATATTGTGACCGTAAGTAGGTCACAGCTGACTGTGTATGTGTTGGTGTGCGGCCCAAGTTCACTTGTCGGCGAGGGAGCGCGTACGGCGTTGACTCGGTGACAGAGAACTGGTTTCTGACGTGAAGAGGGTGGCAGTACGGTCGATAAAAAATAAAAATAAAAGTGGGCGAAAGATAAAAAGCAACTAGCGCGTGTCACCGGTAATTACATGGAACAAAATGAATGAAATATTTATAATATCTGTGGTGGCGTAACATGCATAACTGTGGAATGTTCATGGATCATATTATAATAAACTGGATTAGTAATTGCACATATAGATTATATAAATTAAAAACTAAAATTTTTGAATCAATTTCCACGACATTTGGCTAAAATGATGATAAAAATTATATAATCATACCACAGAAGAATTCAGTACTTAAGCTGACTTCACTTCCGTTCATGAGCGCCGGACACGATATTTAAGTCATGTCATACGAGTACATGCACACACATGCTGACGTGTTCCTGAACTATTATCTTCAGTTACTTCGGAGACCTTGCCAGCGGTCTACTATCATCAGGGATAGTGGCTTCGTTCCTGTGCTCTACACTTCCTATGATTACGTTAACCTACGACTTGGAATAGTGCTGTGCTTAGACGTCGAATGTGCAGATATTAATTCCTAATGTACGTGTTATTTTCAGCATATAATTACGTGTGTGTTTAGAATTTATTGTAACACGCTTTGTGTAAGTTTCAGCAATTTCACGAGTGAACGTGAAGGAGGACCTCCACGTAATCATCTCCAGGAAAAGACGGAATTTCGTGCTATGGACTCTAAGTGTGTCACCATGAAGTTTTAAACCATCGACCACCGTCAGCGGCGGCGGGATGCAGAATCTTTCACCCTAGAATGGCAGATTGAGGATCCAGACTTCCTGATGTGAAGACATCTCCTAAGTTAAGTCGATTACGTCTTATTTATATCTGTTCTATGTAGCTTTATTCTATTCTTTCTTTCTTTCTTCTTAGATTTGTCCTTCATTATCTAGTAATTTATTTTCTAGGCATTTTTCTGGTTGTCTCTTCCGATGGGATATGTCGTAAAATTAGCACACTTGACTGATTAATGACCACGTGGCAATGAGTTTAACAGCGAGGGTTCTGATAGAGTTATCCATGTGTTATCGAAACCATCCTTGCTTATGGTGTGAGCTTCGTTACGAATGTAAGCTAATCTATGTCTGGCGAATTCGATGAGGTAATATTTTAATAATATTTTCGACATTTTCATGGAAATAGGACTTCTACTTGTACCTCACGTTTGAGATAACTTGTCATCGGGATGTTAATTCTGAATTACATGTATGAATTTAATTGGAGTACGTGCATTGTAGCATGTGATAATTAATTGGATTAGTTAATAATCGAGACACATTTAAGGAGGATATGACGTATTTTTAGGACGGTGATAGGTCCTTATGTTTCGCGACTACACATGTGTGATATTGGGATACGACAAGTTAGAGTCGTCATTGTGATGCACTGTACGTGTAAATTAGGTGGAATAGTTGCGTATGATATGAATCTTCGTAAAACTGAGTTTTTCACATGTTAATGTTGTAATACTGTTGTGCCTGATGCTGATCAGGATGTAATGAAAATATGGAATCTTCGAGACGTTATGCAGTGTAGTTAAAATGATCAAATACAGTCCATGTTACTCGATGTACTGCCAAATTCGTGATAATATCCCAATCGTGTTTAGGAAATGTAATAATTTCGAGTTAAGGTATGGGTTGATGTCCATGAAGACCTTAGGTCTGGATTTTTTTTTTTTTTTGCTATTTGCTTTACGTCGCACCGACACAGATATGTCTTATGGCGACGATGGGATAGGAAAGGCCTAGGAAGGGGAAGGAAGCGGCCGTGGCCTTAATTAAGGTACAGCCCCAGTATTTGCCTGGAGTGAAAATGGGAAACCACGGAAAGCCATTTCCAGGGCTGCCGACAGTGGGGTTCGAACCCACTATCTCCCGATTACTGGATACTGGCCGCACTTAAGCGACTGCAGCTATCGAGCTCGGTCTTAGGTCTGGAGAACAGATCTTCAATTAAATATTTTAATAATATTCGGTTCGTAACCAGGCATGCTCATTCTTCAAAGTAGTATTCGCACTCATGTGGTAACTCGATCTTGTTGGAACATAATGGAATTTGTTAACAGGAGAGTGATAAGATTGATCGACACTCGACGACGTGTAAATATTGTAGATATTTTCTTCTTGATAATTTCAGTAGTTAGCAGTAGATGTAGATTTTCTAGTTGTAAGATAATTATTTTCTATGTGTTTGATGTTCTGATGTGTGACACTTTGACAGTATTGATGGATTGTGAATGGGATTTCCACACTGATGATATTTCTCCATTTATTAATTTTCGCAAGCTCAGAAGGCGTGTTATTTTGTTCAGTTAATAACCAAATGATCATAAGTTCTGTATTAGTTCTCACGAAAAGAGATGTGAGACGACATGAACAGATATATCCGACGTCTCGGATTAACTTAGAAAAATAAAGACAAATTCAACTTTTCATACTTTTTTATGTCAACCAAAATTTTGATAAAACGAATTTCAATCTTATATTGCCATGAAAGCAAAACTAATGAATCTTGGATATTTCTTTTTATACACGTTATTAAAATTAATGCATTTTTCCAGATTGTTCGAGGAATGTTTGGTCGAGACCTCATTTTTTTTAAATAACAAATTTCAATTCGACTTTAAATTACTAATTTAATAACATTAAATCGAAGAAAAGAATACAATAATGTAAAATACTCTGTTAGAATGGTAGGGAAAACAACTTACATGTACCATCCCATTTGTTTGCATTTGATTTTGTTACATCAAGAGCCAGCGTAAATTATGTAAAGTAGTGATCATATCCATTATCACAGACTGCAGGATGGCTAATATCTCATTTTATTCAATAAAAGTGTCATATTGTTCTACATTTTGAACATGCTTATTTTTCGAACCCTATGTTAATCCTGCCAGATTCATTTCTTTTTATAAGCCTACAGCCATCGAACTGAGCACCCCTGTGGTGTCTCGTGTTCGCTGACTGACTTCGTCGGGGACATATATATATATATATATATATATATATATATATATATATATATATATATATATCTTACAGTTTGCTTTACGTCGCACCGACCCCATTATCGGCAGCCTTGAAGATGGTTTTCTATGGTTTCCCATTTTCACACCGGGCGAATGCTGGGGATGTACCTAAATTAAGGCCACGGCCGCTTCCTTTCCACTCCTATATGTCTTTCCATGTTACTTGCCATATCGAACAGCTCTGCTGAATAGCATCACGGGAAGACATTGGCAGGTAAATTTGTGAAACTCAGTTTCTCGCTCAAGGTAAAAAAGGGGGTAAAAAATACGCTCCAAATTAAGCACAGTTCACTTTTCTTTCTTCGTCAGCCCCATGCATAAACTTGTGAAAATTTGAATTTTATAACTCCACCTTTACAATACTGTAATTTTCTTTATTGAAAAGACTGTAAAGATTGTAAAGGTGGAATTATAAAATTCAAATTTTCACAAGTTGATACTTTGACAATAAGGGTTCTAATATGAAGTTTATAACGTGCAATCTCATCCATAAAGTAAAAGAATCATTGTAATAATGTTAAAGAAAGAAATCACACAAGTAGGCTAAGTAATCACGTATCACTCACTCAACACAAGATAAGAAGACTAAAACACACAAGCAACACATAAACAGACGACTTGGCATTCTCATTTTTTCATAATACAATGTAAAGTACAACGGTTCATGGTGTGGCTTACTGTAGTCACGTCCTAGTTCGTGAACCATGGGCAACTCAGTCGTTGCGGATACCAGTTGCTATGGAATGAGAGTGTGCTTCTCGGACATATTCTGAGTCATGGCCCTCGTTGTGCTCAGACGGCTAGGACTATACAATCCACCGGTGGTCCCTGAAACGTTAGAGGAGAAATCCTCACTTGGACTATGTGCAAGTAGGGTGGCATCCTGCTTCATGCATTTACCGAACTCAGAACAGTTTTAGCAAGCCTCAGACCCATGGGAGTAACGGAGTCCCACTCCCATTTATTGAGACGAGGGACTCCTTGGAAACAACTTGGCGAACGAAATGGAATTAGCTGGGGAGCTATCAATATTAATGGGGTTTATGGAAGAAAGAAAGTAGAACTGGCTGAGTCAACAAAAAGCATGCATCTGGATGTGCTAGGAGTAAGTGATATTTGGGTAAGGAGAGATAATGCAGAAGAGAAAGGAGGTTAAAAAGGGAAGGGCAGAGAGTGGTTAGGGCTGTTTATCAGGAATACTATTGCTCACAACATAGTTTCTGTTAGGAACGTAAATGAGCGAATGATGTGGGCAGATTTGGCAGTTGGAGGAAGTAGGACGAGCATTGTCTCAGTGTATTCAACATGTGAGGGTGCAGATGAGGATGAAGTTGACAAGTCTTATGAACCACTGAGTGACAACGTAGTCAGGGTCAACAGCAAGAATAGGATTGTGCTAATGCGCGATTTCAATGCGAGAGTTGGAAATAGAACTGAAGGATACGAAAGGGTGATTGGTAAAAGTGGGAAAGATATAGAAGCTGATGTGAATGGGAAGCGTTTGCTGGACTTTTGGGCTAGTGTGGGTTGAGCAGTAACGAATATAATTATTCTTCAAGCCTAAGGCTATTCTTCGCTACACATGGGAGGCTAGCGGTACCAGATCCGTAATACACTATCTTAACCGACTTCGAATTCAGGAAGTCTGTTAGGAATGTACGGGTTTTTGGGGGATTTTTTGATGATACAGACCACTATCTGATCTGTAGTGAACTAAATATCTCTTGGCCTAGGATCGAGAAAGTGACACATGTCTGCAAACTAATAAGGGTAGAAAATCTCCAGGACGAGGAAATTAGGCAGAGGTGATTAGTGAGAAGTTTCGAACAGTGGGCAGTAAGCAGGTTCAGGATATAGAAAGATAATGGGTGGTATACATGGATGCTGTAATAGAAAAGGCAAGGGAATGCCTAGGAAGAACTGTGTGTAAAGATGGGGGAAAAATGAACATCTTGGTGGAGTGATGAAGTTATAGCAGCTTGCAAAGGTTAAAAGAAGGCTTATCAGGCTGTCAGGATCAGATTTTCAGTATGTGCCAGGTAATTGAAAAATGTTACGAGAGGAATAGAGAATTGTGTTCGTGTGTTTATGTTTCGTAGATCTAGAGAAATCATATGACAGAGTACCGAGGGAAAATATGTTCGCCATTCTGGGGGACTATGGAATTAAGGGTAGATTATTAAAATCAATCAAAGGAATTTATGTTAAATATTGGGCTACAGTGAGAATTGATGGTAGAATGAGTTCTTGATTCAGGCTGTACTTTCACCTTTGCTGTTCGTAGTTTATACGGATCATCTGCTGAAAGGTATGAACTGGCAGGGAGGGATTCAGTTAGGATAGATGGAAACGTAGTAAGCAGTCTGGCCTATGCTGACGGCTTGGTCTTAATGGCAGATTGTGCCGAAAGCCTGCAGTCTAAAATATTGGAACTTGGAAATAGGTGCAATGTCTGCAAACGAATAAGGGTAGAAAATCTCCAGGACGAGGAAATTCGGCAGAAATTAGCCTTTGGAAGGCTAAATTGATGTCAGTAGGTAATAAATTCAACAGAATCGAATGTCAGATTGGTGATACAAAGCTGGAACAGGTAGATAATTTTAAGTATTTAGGTTGTGTGTTCCCCCAGGATGGTAATATAGTAAGTGAGATTGAATCAAGGTGTAGTCAAGTTAATATAGTGAGCTCGCAGTTGCGATCAATAGTTCTACAGCCTCTTAAGACATCTACCTTGGGATAACAAAGTGCCCATGAGAACAAAGATGACTCTGTATAAGTCGTATTCTGTAAGAAGGAAGTCAGCTCCAGGACGAAACTATCCTTACATCGGTCTGTTTCCAGACCAACTTTGCTCTACGGGAGCGAAAGCTGGGTGGACTCAGACTATCTTATTCGTAAGTTAGAAGTAACAGACATGAAAGTAGCGAGAATGATTGCTGGTACAAACAGGTGGGAGCAATGGCAGGAGGGTACTCGGAATTAGGAGATAAGGGCTATGTTAGAAATGAACTCGATGGATGAAGCTGTACGCATAAACCGGCTTCGGTGGTGGAGGCATGTGAGGCGAATGGAGAAGAATAGGTTACCTAGGAGAATAATGACTCAGTTATGGAGGGTAAGAGAAGTAGAGGGAGGCCAAGACAATGATGGTTAGGTCAGTTTCTAACGATTTATAGATAAGAGGTGTATAACTAAATGAGATAACTGCACCAGTTGCAAATAGAGGATTGTGGCGACGTTTAGTAAATTCACAGAGGCTTGCACACTGAACGCTGAAAGGCATAACGGTCTATAATGATGTATGTATTGAACCCGAGTGACATAGGTCCATAGTCAGTCATGATTTGATTGATAAAATAATATATGGTACATTTATTGAAATACAGAAAACTTATTCCGTACAAGCTTGGTTGAAATAATAGGTTGAGTACGCGACAAACTGGAGCCGTGAGGCTTAGCTCGACACAACAACATTTAGCTACTTCACAGCAGGGGATCTCATTAGTTGGCGAACAGGGAAATACAAGTCCACAAATAAGTCTTGGTCAGAAAGAGAAAGGGGTAGGTGACACAAAGGAAGCTCGCAACATGAGTAATGCGCTGGGATATTTTTGGCGAACGGAGATTCCGTGACGTCTTGGAAAACTACAGCGGTTGCGAGGACATTCGCTAGCCTAGGTTCGGGCAGGTGGAAATTTAAATCACGTGACCATTTGCCGGCCAATCGCTAAAAGTTGATGGAAGACTCAGGGATACCATCTTAAGAGATGATGGATGAGATATTCTCGTAACTTCAAAAGTAATCAGTAATACATTATTGTAAGTACACGGAGCAATGTAATGAATTTATTAGATGTCACGCATGGAAAAATAATCAATAATTATTGGCAAATTAAATAAATTGAAGGCTGGATTTCTTGGAAACCAGACAGCTTGAATGTCATTGGCTGGACGAAGACCACGTTGTAAGGGACGCTTCCAAAGGCGCGAAATGTGAGGAGCTAAATCCACCCGTATCTCCTAAATCTGTGATCGCCAGGAGTTCATATTTAATCCAGCAAATAAGCTAGAGGAGTGGATTAATTTGATATAAATTTTAACGTCAAATTCGGAGTGCAAGTGCCGATATTAAAAATCCACCCCCTCCCTCAGGGGATGACGTCAATGAATCCGCGAGGGAAAGCTTCATCCATATATACGAGCGCAAGGGATACTCGCCACCACACTTGAAATGAATCTCTGGAGCTGAACCGTCGGTCGCGGCTAACTTCGAATTCTACGGGCGTACAGTAACTCAACATTTAATGGCGCGAGCATCCGCCAGTGGTTATAAAATGTGATCGCGCTCAAGCAACATGAACTGGAAATAGTTAACGTAGGACAGTGTTTGCCAGTTATAAATATCAGTGAAGTAAATTAATTGCACTGTAAGAGAGTAATATAAATTGCACCGCACAAAGTACGTAAATAACAGACTGTGTGACGAACAGTACTTTAAGGGAATGATAGCATGTACTTTGCAATATCGAACCGCTATCATGAACACTTCAAGAGTGCCGTATGAAACGGGCGTATCGCGTCGGACGACATAAATCGCGACGGGCGTAAAATTTGACACCTCGCCGTACGTGTCCAGGTCCATTGTGCGGTAATTGGACGAAGATTAAAATAGTGTAAAATATTAAATTTTTGGGTCTAGGATATTAATTTGTTTTATAAAAGTAATGTGTTCAGTGTTAACGTTGTCAATGGTGAAGTATTGTGATAATTAAGGTATTAGTGTAAAATGGTAATGTGCCAGGAAATCTTTTGTGGAACTACGCCATCAAGAATGGAGGAGTAAAATAGCAGAGAGGGGCCGAAAGGAGCCTCTCATCTGCAAAGCTGTAATGGAATACCGAGAAACTAAGATGAGTACATAATGTAAATAATATTTGGGAAATGTTATCGTGATGAGAAAAATGGGAATAATTTGATTAAACTTGGTTACCTTCTGTAACAAGATGAGTCGCTTAACGACCCCATCCTAAATTTGTAGCACGGACAGTAGTAAATAATAACAATGTAAATAATCGGGTCTTTTTATGTATTCAGTTTGTTGGAGATGTAAATTTTGTAGATATAGGGTAGTACGTTAAGTCATGCATGCATTCATAATTTCTTTGTAGTCAAGAATAATTTTCTTTACATTTGATTTTGGTTATTATAGTTAAATAGACCCGATATGTGCTTTTCTGTTTGTCATTTTAACGAGCGATGTAATGACATTGAAGGAAAGTCCAGCTTCGTCATACCAGTTGTGTTTTGTTGTTGATTAGTATGTTCATATTTTCAAAGTGAAGTTGTTAAAATTGTGAGAAGCGATAATAATAATATTCCAAGTAAATCATATCTGGATTGATTGGTGCCAGAATAAATCGAAATTGTAAAAGGGGTTATGCGTTAAACATATTAAGAGTGGACTACCGTGTAACAGGCGAAAATTAATATTTTTTTAAAATTAATAATAATAATAATAATAATAATAATAAATAAAAATAAAACTACTTTTTTGTAGATTTTTTTTATATAATTTGGAAATAATAATAATTCATGTGATATTGGAAATTTTTAGTGATCAATGCGTAATAATAAATTTAAGTGATCAGGTGTTGAGTTTGTCAGGAATCATTTAATGACGGGATGTCGTTTTTAATTCGGAATTAAAGTGTGTGGTAATTTAACTTGATAAATTAATAATATTGAAATGTAGATCGGTGCTAATAATCCGTACATGTTAATGAACGTGTGGTTTAAATTACGGTCCAATATTATTTTTACGTATAAATGTCGTGTCTTAAAGTTGCAATTCATTAGCCGGAACACGTAGGACTAATATTACGAAACCATGATTGTCAAATTTTGGTAAATATAATTTCAAGATGTTACGATTATTTGTGGAGAATGAACTAAGGCGTAGATCAAAATGAGATAGAAAATGTTAAAGAATCTGCAGTCAGATAATAAAAGGTCGTACGATGTCAGAAGTGAATAAATAAGTCAGTTGATAATTCTGTGAGAAATAAATGAATCAAGGAATATTGAGATAGAAAGGGATATAAATTCCGTACGAGAGACACTTAGGATATTGAAATGAGTGTAAAATGTACGGGCAGTGTCACAGAGAAATACTGAGTTACGTAGCAGGTATAATTCGAACCCGTGACAGCATGTACGAAATAAATATACTGCACAGCTATTCGTCGAGATACTACGGATTTAAGGATAATGAGAGTTCAGAGTCCACATAAATTATCGTATAGTGTAATCATTGTAATGACGAGCGATGACAATCATGATGTCGTGATAATAATAATAATAAATATTGCAGATAAAGGATTGGACCGCCGTAATTAAATGGGCGCTGATAAAAATGTTAAACGGGAATCTAAATGATAATATGCAACCGATAATCATTGTAACAATGTTAGGACGATGTCAAATCGCCGCGGTCAAATTAATAATAATTGTCATAATAATAACAGTAATGATGACGTTGGTTGATCAGTGAAATAATTGTGATTGCGACCGATATCTTAATATATTTTGGCGGAAGTGACCGGTTCATTAATAATAATAATAACCTCTTGAGTGACGTTAATAATAATAATAATAATAATAATAATAATAATAATAATAATAATAATAATAATAATATCTTAAGTCACCTATTCATTAATAATAATAATAACCACAAGAGGGATATACTAATAATAATAACAGTAATAACCATTGATGTTTGCGTCCCGCATAATAATGACGATATTAATCAAACGTGACAGTGCCAGGAACCGTTGAGTAATAATAATAATAATAATAATAATAATAATAATAATAATAATAATAATAATAATAATAATAATAATAATTTCAAGGATGATAATTTCGTGGATAAATGAATATTCTGACGATAGTGGATTAAATTAATTGGTGACAACATCCCTCTATTCGTATGTTGAATAATAAGAGTGATAATATTATAGTCATTTTGTTACCTCGTTATCGTACGGTTTCCGCACGGGACGAGTTACAGTAATACTTTGTGTTTTTGTTTACTTCGCTGGCGATGCGAGGGGATGTCATTGTCACGGTATTTCCCACCGCTTCTCGTTATCTCATCTGTGGCAGTTATCTACTGAGGCTACTTTGTAACATTTCAGATCAGGTGTAAATAAAATATAAATGCTAATTCAGTGGTATGGCATCAGCTGGACATCGTAAGATAGGAACTGTCCGTGTAATCCATTTTTCGTAATTCACGAGAAACATTACCCAGTCCGAGTACCGGTCTCGGAAAAATGTATATAGCCGGAGTACATCATCTTAGTTAAATCGAGAAGCCGACCGTAACATGCGTTATGCTCGGGCTCCCGATAAAAGGAAGCTATATCCTTGAACAACGGTTCGATTCAAATGGAATCGATCCGTAAGTTATACTCCACTTGTAATTTCTTTCAGAAGCAACCCAGCAACATATTGATACCACTTGCGGTATAGCAAGTGATTTGTTTATGTCACATGTGAGGAAATTTAAATATCGTTGCCAAATGTATCAAAGTTTCGTACGTCGGATGGCGTAATAAACTGCTCCTTCTGGCAAATTATTTCAAAGGAAACCATTCTCATAATCTTTTTATTGTAGTTAGATAGTACCCTTTTTAAAGTTAACAGTCACTTCCTAGTCCTATCATGGAGTCCTTAAATTCAAGTTTACAATCGAGCTTTCCCCATTTAAATTTTAAATTGCTCCGTTCATTCCCGTGTTCTATTATGCCTCTATATTTATATATTCGTGGACTTAAATAATGAACCGACACCCCTGAGATAAATGCTAGTCTGGGACTCGGGAGGTGGACGGGTGCAGTATATAATATAAAATGCATTATACCATTCCTTAATTACGAGGAATTATGGGTGTATAAGAGGGGGCGTGTTCGCTCTTTGTAGGTCCATAAGGGTAGTACTGTTTTCTTAACGTGGAATTATCTATAGCCCTTTCCTATCCCGTCGTCGCTATAATAGTGTAGGTGCGATGTAGAGTCAATTGTTAAAAAATATGCGAACTTAAATGACAATATATTTAACCACGAAAATATAAAAAATGATGAGTTGTCAATTAATATCTTTACGCGTAAGCGTACGAATATTGTCTAATTCCGTGGCTAATTGATATGCATGCTGGCCTTTGGTCAACGGGGTCTGGGGTTCGGTTCCCGACTGGGTCGTGAATTTTAACCTTCATTGTTTATTTCCTCTGGCTTGAGGTGTTTATGTTGTCTTCAACATTATATTTAATACTTGATAGGTTTCCATCCCGAGAGGTGCGCAGGTCGCCTGTGGATGTCAATTCAAAAGACCTGCATCAGGCCTCTCTGAAGGCCACACGAAATTCTCATATTATTTATTTCAAAATTATGTCTATAAAACTTGCACTTTAATTATGTTCTCAATCGAGTGTATACGAGTATCTTAATCTCCTATATTTGTATAATTCTTAACATAAATGGCAGTGGTGATTATTGTTTAAAGAGGAACTAAATACACATTCCGCCGTATCATCAAAATATATGTATATTTTTTGTGGTGTCAGGTGAATGAGCTTTCAAAAGGCCTGTTTGAAATAGTCTGCTTTCTTGCTCTCTCTGTAAAGGTAATTAAGAGATTTGTTATCTTTAGAGCGAGCTCGATAGCTGCAGTCGCTTAAGTGCGGCCAGTATCCAGAATTCGGGAGATAGTTGGTTCGAGCCCCACTGTCGGCAGCCCTGAATATGGTTTTCCGTGGTTTCCCATTTTCACACCAGGCAAATGCTGGGGCTGTACCTTAAATAAGGCCACGGCCGTTTCCTTCCCACTTCTAGCCCTTTCCTGTCCTATCGTCGCCATAAGACCTAACTGTGTCGGTGCGACGTAAAGCATCTTGCAACTTTACAACCTCCCATGCATCACTTGTATATTAAAGTTACTACATGTGACTTTATATACTAGCACGTACTAATGTCAATAATAATAATAATAATAATAATAATAATAGTTTTGTGAAGGCTACTGCTAGCCTTTCAAATCAGACCCTCCCATGAGGGTGGGCAACATCTACTGTGTATAGGAATGTGCGTGTTATTGTGGTATTTTGTGTGGTGCAAGAGTTGTCGGAATGTTGGGGGCAGTAGAAAAAGAAGGAACAATTTAAGATTCAATTTTTCGAGCCGGCCGGGAACCGAACCAGCGGTCCTCTGAACTGAAGGCCACCACGTTCACCATTCAGTCAAGGAGCTGGATGTGATGTCGATGAGAATATCCAGACGGAGGAGAAGTATACATTTCATAGGAATGAGAAGACATGATGATGGTGCTTGTGGTTGGTCTATTGGCTAAACGTCGATATTACTGGTCCCGGTAGAAGATTACACGTATAGAAGACATCGAGAACGAAGGGACAGTGAGCAGTGTTGGATAGGAGTGAAATACTTGCGGCCGATAACGAGAGAGGCTAGAGGCATATACCTCACATTTTGAAGAAAATTAAAAAGAGTAGAATACCAAGAGCAAAATAAAAGGAAGGACGAAATTCAGAATGTGACGGAGTATATATATCCTAAAAATAAATAGAGTCGATGAAGTTACAAATCGTACGAGCAGTTACAGTAGCTGCGATTGGGAATTAGGTGGGGGTGGGGGTGGGGCAAAGAAATGTACGATAACAAAAAGTACCCGAGTTTGTGGGATATAGCGGGGCGGGGGGTGAAGGGTATACACATCAAGACCGAAAAAAAACCCCTACAGATTCGTAAGTTTTTGATACTCTCTGAGTGGATTTCGGCAGAGAGATAAAGGCTGACAGTTTACCAACTTAAATGCTGTCATAATAGTTTGTTTTGAGATGTTGGTTTAATACTATACAGTAAAAATGTCACCAAAGGAACAATATTACAGATGGATTACAATTAGATAGAAGTACGAGATGATTATACAGTTCTTTCTTTCTTAATCTGTTTACCCTCCAGGGTTGGTTTCTCCCTCGGACTCACCGAGGGATCCCACCTCAAGGGCAGTGTCCTGGAGCGTGAGACATTGGGTCGGGGATACAACTGGGGAGGATGACCAGTACCTCGCCCAGGCGGCCTCACCTGCTATGCTGAACAGGGGCCTTGCGGGGGTATGGGAAGATTTAAAGGGATGGACAAGAAAGAGGGAAGGACGCGGCCGTGGCTTTAAGTTAGGTACCATCCCGGCATTTGCCTGGAGGAGAAGTGGAAAACCACGGAAAACCACTTCCAGGATGGCTGAGGTGGGAATCGAACCCACGTCTACTCAGTTGTCGTCCCGAGTCTGAGTGGACCCCGTTCCAGCCCTCGTACCACTTTTCAAATTTCATGGCAGAGTCGGGAATCGAACCCGGGCCTCCGGGGGTGGCAGCAAATCACACTACCCACTACACCAGAGAGGGGGGACGATTATACAATTAAAATCATGTAGTATTTGACTAGACACTAAGAAACTAACAGACACTAAAGAGACTGACGAATGCGCGCGACAAGCGGGTTAATCATACCTCAGTGTCCATGACCTTGGCAGAAAAATGTACCCCTGCTACCCTTCCTCACAGACATGCAAAGTCTCCACCACTTGGTGTGGCGCTATACAAATCGGTTATCCGCAGCGAACTATATATATATATATATTGAACCCATGACCTTTGTGCCCTAAGAACATTATGCATAATATGACAAATTAAACTTAAAGTTGGATTCTTGATAGCATGGAGTTGACACGTGACGAGGGGGTGATTACCTTCGGTCCCACGCTCTGGGGTACGTGACGTCAACCACACGTGTCGACGGCGGAAGAATCTCAAGTAATTTTTATGAACTATTTCAAAGCGCGTGTACACGGCGTGACCACGCCAAGTCAAAAAATATAGTGCCTATCAAAGGAGGTCGATCATCTCACAAATCGAACCCGTAAAATTTTTAAATGTCCATGAACACTACCATCAGAAATGTAGCAAGCATGTAGTCACTTTCAAAACTCTTGAAATTACAGTTTAGGTAAGTCAGAAAATTTATAAAATTTTTCTTGGCGGCAAAGGGAGAGACCTGAAGAGAGGGGGTAACTGCTATAAATATGAAGGGACGCCATGACGAAGCTTCCTTCTCCGGCATTTGTGATACAAAGCGGACGAAAAATTGTTGAGCTGCTCTGCTAAATCAAACCAACGAAAGTAGACTGAGTTCGACTGCAGATTTTAGCCAGTGTGGCTAAGTCTTGACTCCATGGGGAGATAGTTTTCTTGAGAGAAATAAGTGTATCAGATAGGACGGTCAAAGTACTGAAATATTCTAATGTGATTAAGTAATTCGTGTGCGGGAATAATTATAGTCCATCGTGTGCGTACAAGCAAACAAGTGAAGGGTATTTTCTTTTTTTTTATGCTTTATTCCAGGAAACCTGAAGAAATAATTATAAATTGTAAAGCCATGAATGTAAAAATGGCTAAATAAAATGCCAGGGTCGCAGGTGAGCCCTAAGACGAATACTGGCATGAAGACATGAGGTAGGTGACTTCCCATCTTACTGCCTCTTATATCTCATCTCGTGATTTCTAAAAGTGTATTTTGCATGGGGATATACGACGCAGTGGTCACCCCTACTAAGTTTTGTAAGTGTGAGAGTACGACTAAAAGAGTCATTTGTTTTATTTTCCACTTGGATAAAATTTTGAAGTCTTGCGAGTGCCATATAATGTTGTAAAAAGTTATTGAATAGGGTTCCGAAGTGATATCACGTCCAATGTAGATCGTCATCCGTGTGAGTGTACTGCCTGTATTTTGTGATGTCAATGTAAGATGTTCATTCGACGTAAAATTCTTCTGTCTGCAATTTGACGTTAATAATAATAATCCATGGTTACTCATTTTCAATCGAGTGGAAGCGCGCTGTCGGGTGAGAACCTAGGGGATGAATTTGGTCACGGAGAGAAACGTTCTTTTTTTTTTGATGCCCATTTTAAACTGTGTCTGACTGACAATAAAAGATCTAGTAGAATGTTTCAGTCATTTCTCGTAAAAATCAAGTTATTAAATACGATATCATTTATGCGAAGTTATTCATGATTAATGCATTGTGCGATATTAGATGTCGGAATTTCTAGTGAGGATTTTATTCCAGTTCTTTGTCGATGATAATTGTGGAGCTGGGAAACAGAGGTTAGTTTGTGAATCAGGTTGGACCTGTCATTGAAGCCGGGACACAGAGCCCGAGGAGTGTTTTATATGAGTTGAGATGAGATGTGCGAATCAGGTTAGAGTCCTGTCATTGAAGCCGGGATATGATAACCCGAGGAATATTTTATAATGTTGAGAATGGAAAGAAATTCATAGAAATCCATAGCGGTATAATTGGCGACGCGTATAATTAGTGTGGGCATCTGGAAGCATATCTGTGCATTTTGTTGGGTAGAATATCGTATTTGTTGAATCATGTCGGCAGAGTTTAAAGGGAGCATTTTGAGAAGTCAGTCATCTGTGAATAAACCAGGTGGTTCCTGTAACTGCCAAGCGAGCATGGGGTGAGAGACCTAAGCGGACAGCGGGGATAATAACGGGAATAGGAGTGGAGTCGAGATTGTACTTTAATTCTCGGCCAGGAAAACGTTAAAATGCTGGATTTAGTTGAAAATTCATAGCCGGTAATGATCTAAGTATTGTGAAATACTGTAATTGGGGACGTAATGAACATTTGAAACCATGAACTTTGAGTATAAGGAACAGAGTAACCAAATTTAGGGTTGTCCAGAATATAGAGCGATGGTCGTGATTGATCGGTTTGTCTGTGAGGGGTGTGTAAAATTCATAATGGTAATGACGAGATATGACATCGTAATTATATGGCGAGTTGTTTGGTTTGTACGTAAATTATTAGGATATCCAAGTGTTAAACGGTTAGGATTAGATTAGATTTTTAAGCATGATATCACGAGATGAGATATATAGCTGGACATGAATGATGTAACAAATTCTTTTCCAGCCAGATAAACATCGCAATATTGAATTTTACATCACAGCTGCGTAGAAATTTGTGAGGAAACCAGAGTCCGCGGAGATAAAATTTGTTGTTGGTTAATATTTCGTTAAATCATTTAAATTTATTAAATTATTAAATTCAGTGAAACCGCATTTGAAATAACTTTAATCAAGCGAATAACTTGGAGATGCATTCTGGAAATTTTAGTTTGTTGTCTGGGGAATATTAAAAATAAAAGTAAAGATTAAAGGGACATATCCGAAGGAAATGGATTTTACTGCCACAAAGTTTGTGAGCATTGCTATTGTTGTAATTAATGAACTTTGATTGATTGAGCAGTGAATGTGCTGGGGATAGTAAAGTGGAAACTTTGGTCATCAACCGATGTAACTTAATTGTGTTTAGCCTTCAGCCTAGAAACTTGGATGGTCAGGGGGTCATCAACCTCAGTGACTTAGATTAGGGCCATATGCCATTGTAGCATCATTTCCTTGCGGTCATCATCCACAATGACTTTAAAGTAACTTAGAAAATTAGATGTCGGTCCATGACATAGACGCAGGTCACATCGATTCAATTAAGGGTCCATGCCGTAGAACCATTGTGTGGCACACACCGATTGGACGGCCTTAATTATACTCAGAGTCCAGAGTTCGTGTTACGAGGGCTGGACCATAACGAATCACTATGATGGTACATGTGATCTCACATGGAAGCCGAATTTAAGGATTTCCAGACTTTCCTTTCTTAAATGATTAATAATTGAGACAATGGTTTCTAGTAAGAATGCCCATCAGGCAGTTATGTTAAAGTCTCACACCAGTGTTCTGACATTTATGTAAAAATGATTGTGGTGTCCAGTGGACACAATTGACTATGACACCGTTGACATAGTAAATTACTTCAGAATTTTCCTGAATAAATAGGAATCCTTTAAATAGACCTTTCATTCCAGTAGATAGATTAGAATTAATGGACCCTACCTTTACCTCAGCAAGTGACGACATTAAAATGGCTTCCAACGTGGTGGCATCAGTCACTTAACGATGGGGCATAAGTCACGATAACGATGAGGGAACCTAAGTCACGATAACGATAAGGATATTTGGAAAAATCGTGTACTAGAGGAAAAGAGAAATAATGTTGAGGCTATGCCACATTATGGATGATAAAATCGTGCGCCAGAGTTGATAGTGAACTCGAAGAAATAGATAAACGCCCGATGAGTAAGGCTAGGAGATACCACTATAAGAATAATTTATCTACTGAATGAAAGGTATAATTTAAGTGTGTTAGTGTAATTTCCCAAATTTTTGAATACTGGTTTGAGTGTTTTGGCTGATCACTTTGATCGAGTGAACATTGCAGTTCACGTTTTATTAAATAAAAATTTTAGAGAATGTTGCATTAACAGTGTGATGTGTTAGATAAGAGGATGTTGTGATGTTTATCGTTGTAGTCCCATTATACGCCGTTGAAGTCTCGGGCTCACCGATGACCTATCGTTTTCTGTTAAATACAGTATGTTTATGCAGGAGGGAGAATTGGCCCAAGGGCAGGTGGTCCAAATGATGAAGGACTTTATGGAGAAAATGGAGGCCGAGAGGAAGGAGTGGAAGGACTTAAGTGAGACTATTAAATCTATCAACAGTCGGTTAGATAGTGCAAAGACGTGTAGGAAGGATGTGAAGGAGAAGTTAGAAACTGTGGATAATAAGGTAGAAACCGTGGATGTCAAATTAGATAGTGCAGAGGTAGAATTAAAGGGTATGAAGGAAATGGTTCAAAAGGTTGACATTAAAGTGCAGAACACTCAGGAAAATTGTAAGGAAGCTAGCGTTGATATTAGGAAGGACATTGGTGAATTTAAACATAACATTGATCAGCAGTTCATAGAAACTCGCGAGCTACATCGTGTTCTCCGGGAAAATCGGGACATAAGTAGAGGAGACCTCGATAGGCACGTCAACGGAAGTAGAGATCTACATAAGCAGTTGATGTCAGATCAAGCTGAGCCTAGGGCCAATCTGAAGACAGAGGTAGAAGAGGATATAAGAAATTTAGGTACGACTCAGGAAGAAACGCCTAGGAGTATTGAGGAGGTACAGGCAGACTTGAAGGAACCAAGTGAAAATATAAAGGCGGATGCGAAAGACTCGAACAAGAAGTTAGAAACAGTGGAGGTTATACTGGCCCGTCTACTTGAATATTTTACTAACATGGAGTCTCCTAAATCAGCGCCACAAGTAGTTACGCATGTGGAAAACCAAGTGGATGTCGTAATTCATATCCAAGAGAGTAGACCGGAAAGGGATGTTTCGCAGGCAGACATACAAGAGAATAATGGGCCAGGGTTTGAAACCATACTAAACCAGAATAGTAAGAACGTGGAACAACCTAGCTACCTGTACGTAAAGTGGAATAGACGCCGTGATCCATGTAGGAGGAACCAGGGTCGATGTCGGGAAAATTCTTACCAAAGACGTAGACGCCATCGTGGAAATGAAGCCGATAGAAGATGGAATAATTACAAATCCAGACATTCTGATCTATGGCATGGGTCTGAAGAGGAAAAAGCAAAACCTAAACGATTTGGTGCCAATAAGAAGAAAAGGCCTAAGATAAGTAGAATTGATGAACGTTCAGACGGGGATGCCAGTAATGACGATTATAGTCCGTCAAGAAAGGCTCAAGCAAATGCGAAGAAGGGTAAGCCGGCTGCTAAAATGAAGATGAGGATGATGATGAAGAAGAAGTGTAAGCCAGCTGCTAAAATGAAGAAGATGAGGATGATGATGAAGAAGATGTGTAAATCAGCTGCTAAAATGAAGAACCTGGGGATGATGATGAAGAAGAAGAGTAAGCCAGCTGCTAAAATGAAGATGAGGATGATGATGAAGAAGAAGGGTCAGCCAGCTGCTAAAATGAAGGAGATGAGAATGATGAAGAAGAAGAACGGTAAACCACCTGCAAAAATGAAGGAAGTCAGTGACAACGATAGTAATGAGGACAGGGATTTGAACCCAGAAACTTCGCATTTTGAGGTGAATGCAAGTTCGTCGAGAAGTTGGAAGGACAAACCACCTAACTTCCAATAAGTCAACTACAATTCACTGGAGATCTACCCCGCAACCCCGAACTCTCCGAGCAACCAAGAACTACCAGGAAGCTGAAGGCATCAACCAGTATCCGTACACCAGAAGATGACCAACTGCATAAGAGAGAAGAAAGGAATTTACATTCAAAGGTCATGTTTCATCAGACGTCAAAATTAGAAATTTCGCCATCTGGAGTATTTAAAGGAAATTCCTTGTCACTGCGCGAAAGGAATTCGTGTCTTGGGGGAAATATGAACCCATGACCTTTGTGCCCTAAGAACATTATGCATAATATGACAAATTAAACTTAAAGTTGGATTCTTGATAGCATGGAGTTGACACGTGACGAGGGGGTGATTACCTTCGGTCCCACGCTCTGGGGTACGTGACGTCAACCACACGTGTCGACGGCGGAAGAATCTCAAGTAATTTTTATGAACTATTTCAAAGCGCGTGTACACGGCGTGACCACGCCAAGTCAAAAAATATAGTGCCTATCAAAGGAGGTCGATCATCTCACAAATCGAACCCGTAAAATTTTTAAATGTCCATGAACACTACCATCAGAAATGTAGCAAGCATATAGTCACTTTCAAAACTCTTGAAATTACAGTTTAGGTAAGTCAGAAAATTTATAAAATTTTTCTTGGCGGCAAAGGGAGAGACCTGAAGAGAGGGGGTAACTGCTATAAATATGAAGGGACGCCATGACGAAGCTTCCTTCTCCGGCATTTGTGATACAAAGCGGACGAAAAATTGTTGAGCTGCTCTGCTAAATCAAACCAACGAAAGTAGACTGAGTTCGACTGCAGATTTTAGCCAGTGTGGCTAAGTCTTGACTCCATGGGGAGATAGTTTTCTTGAGAGAAATAAGTGTATCAGATAGGACGGTCAAAGTACTGAAATATTCTAATGTGATTAAGTAATTCGTGTGCGGGAATAATTATAGTCCATCGTGTGCGTACAAGCAAACAAGTGAAGGGTATTTTCTTTTTTTTTTATGCTTTATTCCAGGAAACCTGAAGAAATAATTATAAATTGTAAAGCCATGAATGTAAAAATGGCTAAATAAAATGCCAGGGTCGCAGGTGAGCCCTAAGACGAATACTGGCATGAAGACATGAGGTAGGTGACTTCCCATCTTACTGCCTCTTATATCTCATCTCGTGATTTCTAAAAGTGTATTTTGCATGGGGATATACGACGCAGTGGTCACCCCTACTAAGTTTTGTAAGTGTGAGAGTACGACTAAAAGAGTCATTTGTTTTATTTTCCACTTGGATAAAATTTTGAAGTCTTGCGAGTGCCATATAATGTTGTAAAAAGTTATTGAATAGGGTTCCGAAGTGATATCACGTCCAATGTAGATCGTCATCCGTGTGAGTGTACTGCCTGTATTTTGTGATGTCAATGTAAGATGTTCATTCGACGTAAAATTCTTCTGTCTGCAATTTGACGTTAATAATAATAATCCATGGTTACTCATTTTCAATCGAGTGGAAGCGCGCTGTCGGGTGAGAACCTAGGGGATGAATTTGGTCACGGAGAGAAACGTTCTTTTTTTTTTGATGCCCATTTTAAACTGTGTCTGACTGACAATAAAAGATCTAGTAGAATGTTTCAGTCATTTCTCGTAAAAATCAAGTTATTAAATACGATATCATTTATGCGAAGTTATTCATGATTAATGCATTGTGCGATATTAGATGTCGGAATTTCTAGTGAGGATTTTATTCCAGTTCTTTGTCGATGATAATTGTGGAGCTGGGAAACAGAGGTTAGTTTGTGAATCAGGTTGGACCTGTCATTGAAGCCGGGACACAGAGCCCGAGGAGTGTTTTATATGAGTTGAGATGAGATGTGCGAATCAGGTTAGAGTCCTGTCATTGAAGCCGGGATATGATAACCCGAGGAATATTTTATAATGTTGAGAATGGAAAGAAATTCATAGAAATCCATAGCGGTATAATTGGCGACGCGTATAATTAGTGTGGGCATCTGGAAGCATATCTGTGCATTTTGTTGGGTAGAATATCGTATTTGTTGAATCATGTCGGCAGAGTTTAAAGGGAGCATTTTGAGAAGTCAGTCATCTGTGAATAAACCAGGTGGTTCCTGTAACTGCCAAGCGAGCATGGGGTGAGAGACCTAAGCGGACAGCGGGGATAATAACGGGAATAGGAGTGGAGTCGAGATTGTACTTTAATTCTCGGCCAGGAAAACGTTAAAATGCTGGATTTAGTTGAAAATTCATAGCCGGTAATGATCTAAGTATTGTGAAATACTGTAATTGGGGACGTAATGAACATTTGAAACCATGAACTTTGAGTATAAGGAACAGAGTAACCAAATTTAGGGTTGTCCAGAATATAGAGCGATGGTCGTGATTGATCGGTTTGTCTGTGAGGGGTGTGTAAAATTCATAATGGTAATGACGAGATATGACATCGTAATTATATGGCGAGTTGTTTGGTTTGTACGTAGATTATTAGGATATCCAAGTGTTAAACGGTTAGGATTAGATTAGATTTTTAAGCATGATATCACGAGATGAGATATATAGCTGGACATGAATGATGTAACAAATTCTTTTCCAGCCAGATAAACATCGCAATATTGAATTTTACATCACAGCTGCGTAGAAATTTGTGAGGAAACCAGAGTCCGCGGAGATAAAATTTGTTGTTGGTTAATATTTCGTTAAATCATTTAAATTTATTAAATTATTAAATTCAGTGAAACCGCATTTGAAATAACTTTAATCAAGCGAATAACTTGGAGATGCATTCTGGAAATTTTAGTTTGTTGTCTGGGGAATATTAAAAATAAAAGTAAAGATTAAAGGGACATATCCGAAGGAAATGGATTTTACTGCCACAAAGTTTGTGAGCATTGCTATTGTTGTAATTAATGAACTTTGATTGATTGAGCAGTGAATGTGCTGGGGATAGTAAAGTGGAAACTTTGGTCATCAACCGATGTAACTTAATTGTGTTTAGCCTTCAGCCTAGAAACTTGGATGGTCAGGGGGTCATCAACCTCAGTGACTTAGATTAGGGCCATATGCCATTGTAGCATCATTTCCTTGCGGTCATCATCCACAATGACTTTAAAGTAACTTAGAAAATTAGATGTCGGTCCATGACATAGACGCAGGTCACATCGATTCAATTAAGGGTCCATGCCGTAGAACCATTGTGTGGCACACACCGATTGGACGGCCTTAATTATACTCAGAGTCCAGAGTTCGTGTTACGAGGGCTGGACCATAACGAATCACTATGATGGTACATGTGATCTCACATGGAAGCCGAATTTAAGGATTTCCAGACTTTCCTTTCTTAAATGATTAATAATTGAGACAATGGTTTCTAGTAAGAATGCCCATCAGGCAGTTATGTTAAAGTCTCACACCAGTGTTCTGACATTTATGTAAAAATGATTGTGGTGTCCAGTGGACACAATTGACTATGACACCGTTGACATAGTAAATTACTTCAGAATTTTCCTGAATAAATAGGAATCCTTTAAATAGACCTTTCATTCCAGTAGATAGATTAGAATTAATGGACCCTACCTTTACCTCAGCAAGTGACGAAGAACCCGAAACGACCCAAGAGACAGATCTCATGAACTTTGCTGATAGGTAAGGAAGGTAGGTATCCCTCAATATGGACCTAAAGGGTTCAATATATATATATATATTTTTTTTTGCGTATTTCCACTACTAATTTTTTTAATTATTAGAGAAAATAAAGGAAAAAATTAGCTGATAAGACAAATTCCTTGTTAGAATAATTCCTAGTTTCAGCCGGCTAGAATGGAATAAAATTGAAATGTGTTCTCCATGAAGTTGGGGGGGGGGCGACTGCACCCACCTCACCCCCCTTAATCGCCGCTAATAAGTAGTTGCGAATTCAGAGGGTGAACTCAATAAATGCTTGTTTTGATGAAATTATTCCATTCGGACGAACTTACCAAAAATGACTTACAAAATGCTATGTACAATTTTCAGATCAAATATTTATTCAGAAAAGGTACAATTTGAGCATTTTCCGTATTCTACATTTTTAATTTTAAGAACTGATTGTTTCTAATGAACAAATCAGGTAGCCCGAGTGCAGGTTTTCTCCACTCCAATATCTTCTATTATTAAAAAAAGTCAAATTACAGTACGTCAGTTATTCATAGTCAGTCACGTCATCGTCATTGCAGTCATTCTCTTGTTCTTGTTCCAATATTAAAGTTGAGATAGCAAACGAATCCTCAGTCGACGGCATTCATCCCAATACTTCTTCTGTGGTCGGTACCCCTAGTGATAATGGGGTATAATTAGGGTTCCCTGTTGGTTTCTCTCCTTCTAGACACCGGGGGAGCGATGGCCGTTTGCGCGTGCCAGTAGCAAGGTTGTCATATTATTTTGCGTGGGCTATTTAAATACGTTAGGATTTAAATTATTCTTAATAAAAATGTAAATATAAAAGACTGATCATGAATCACAGCAAAAACCAATATCGAAGTATATGTTGTTTCATGTATACCTCGTGCAGATGTCGAAAGAAAGAAAGAAAGAAAGAAAGAAAGAAAGAAAGAAAGAACTGGCAAATAAACTCGATTAATAACTTCCAAGTATATATTTACGAAATAAATATTTAAAATCCGTAAATGATCCCCATGAGCTGTAGGCCTACACATAGGAAGTCTCTCAAAACACTAAACTTAAAATCATAACAAAGTAGGCCAATAAACATATCACTTTTATGCTGTTAATATCAGTTTCCTGCTTTCAGTAAAGCAGTTAAAACCAAATTCACGAACTAGGAGAGCAATAATAATAATAATAATAATAATAATAATAATAATAATAATAATAATAATAATAATAATAATAATAATAATAATAATAATAATAATAATAATAATGTGGGTTTTACGTGTCTCTTAACTTCTGAGGCTTTAGAGGCCCTGGGGTGTCGGAATTGTTCCCTGAACGAGATCTTAAACGTACATAAGTAAATCTACTGGCACTGCTCTCGCACATTTAAGCACCTAGTTACTTAACGTTACTTAAGAACTGCTTGAGAGGCATGCCGGGAAATTAGCATCAAACACAAACACACCGTTGGTGTGAGACTAGGTGTCGTGTTTCGTGTTCTCTCTCTAACCCCATTCGGCTGTTAATTTTTGTTACTTTACGTTTTAAGTAATCCTCGGACTAAACGGATGTGTACAAATTCCATTGCATTTAGTTTTGTGGGAGGTATAGTGACTGGACACTCGTACAAGTTTTGAGCATTATTTTAATTTGCAGGAAAACTTTTTTGAGCGTCGACATGTTTTATCTTTTTCTTACACTTACGTAAACAAGAAGAAGAGCTGTTGAATTCGCGCGTTGTGCTAGCAGCCACACCGCTCAAAATCTTAGCTCTGTTTTCTTCAATGGTTTTCTAAAAGAAAAATTATGAATTCAATAAAGTCGACTCACATTACTGTTCTGTAGGTCTTATAATAAAAATGAAATAAGAAAATGTTGGCTCCATGGTGATTTCGTCCTGAATCTTTACAGCGGACAAATTTTTCAATGCTATGAACAATGTAAAGATTTTCTATAACAGAGGAATTGGATCTGGTGAGATGTCATTTGGTTTTAATTTGCAAAATAACACTGTATATAATGTTAAAGGGTCCGCCTCTGTGGTGTAGTGGTTAGCGTGATTAGCTGCCACCCCCGGAGGCCCGGGTTCGATTCCCGGCTCTGCCACGAAAATTTGAAAAAAGTGGTATGAGGGCTGGAACGGGGTCCACTCAGCCTCGGGAGGTCAACTGAGTAGAGGTGGGTTCGATTCCCACCTCAGCCATCCTGGAAATGGTTTTCCGTGGTTTCCTACTTCTCCTCCAGGCGAATGCCGGGATGGTACCTAACATAAGGCCACGGCCGCTTCCTTCCCTCTTCCTTGCCTATCCCTTCCAATCTTCCCATCCCTCCACAAGGCCCCTGTTCAGCATAGCAGGTGAGGCCGCCTGGGCGAGGTACTGGTCGTTCTCCCCAGTTGTATCCCCGACCAAGAGTCTGAAGCTCCAGGACACTGCCCTTGAGGCGGTAGAGGTGGGATCCCTCGCTGTGTCCGAGGGAAAAGCCGATCCTGGAGGGTAAACAGATGATGATGATGATGATGATGATATAATGTTAAAGGACTAATCATAATTAATGTAGATCCTTCAATTATTTCCAGGACGTTTCGTTAACTTATGCGTGAAGTGTGAATGAACGTTTCTACACACAGTTCTCCTGGATGAATAATGGACCGGACAAAGGAAGGTGGACGCCTCATTGCATATCCCTTATGTTTCCTTAATTGTATTAATTTCAGCATATCGAGACTAACGGAGAGACAGAAGTTGCGCTCTGGTCTCCATGTATATTCAGGTATTTGTCTAGACGTGTGACCCTGTCTGGTGCATGGAACTTAACTGTCTCGTCTGCCACTTCTTTTATTCATGCATTTGCGCCAATAGACATGAATTATAGTGCAGAATTGTTACAAAGAGAGGCTATCATAGGGCCATGCCCATTTTCAAGGCGTCCCACGTGAAGCCATTATTTTTCACGTGAATGTAGACATCACTGAAACGTGCCCATAAGATCTGGTTCAGCAGCAGATTGTAAGTCTCTATATACAGAGTGGTCGGAAACAACGTGAACAGGGTGTATGGGCGTTAGAGGGTTGGCCATACTGTTAAGTAATTTGAAATAAATAATTCGATATTTCCCATCGTTGTCATTTTATCAGTTGCTGAAGTTAGCCAATCAAATCGCTTCGCGCGTGAATTACAATCGGCTTTGCGTAGCGGTCTTGCTAAATCTGAGAAATCCGCATCAAACACAAACACACCGTTGGTTTCAGCCAGTATCGCCGTAGTGTACTTTTAGCTTGGAGGTCCGTGTTCAAGCCCCTTCCCTGGCGAAGTTTTATTCTTCGACTGTTGCTCTCATGCCGGTCTTCATCCACATAACAATTTAGCAACACCGCCGCACGAAGTCCATTTGAAATCACCCGAGAAGTGACCTGATTGCTTAACTTCAGCAGCTGATATAATGACAACGGTATGTATATGTGCATGTATTTATGTACTCGTGTCCTCATCTCGAGGTGGTGCAGCTCTTTTCGGGCACACCCTCAATGGAGGTGAGCTGCATGTACCATTTCAACCCCACACCAGCCCTCCTGCCATTCTTAAATTTCTGACAGTTCCGGGAATCGAACCTGGGCCCCCGAGGACGGCAGATAATAACACTAACCGTTAATGCTACGGAGGCCGCCATGACAACGGTGTGAGATATCGAATTATTTATCTATATATATACATATATAAAAGTCATTGTATGTATGTGGGTGGGTGGGTTTGTACCACATCTCCTCCCAAACCATTGGAGCGATTTCAACCAAATTTGATACACTTATGACTTGGTATCAGGAGACAAACCGCGTGGGGGTAAGACATCCCAAACACCCCTGAGGGCGGGGGGACAAGGGGGGTCATATATAAAAATAAATGAAAATAGTGTCAAATCCATACTTTTCGGGGTCGCTGAGATGAATAGTGACACCCCCAATTTTTTTAAGTCCAAGTTCAGCCCCCTTTGGGGTGGGGGCGAGGGGGGCTGATATATACAAATAATTTAAAAAAGTGTCGAATACATAGATTTCTGGGTCGCCAAAGTGAATAGCGAAACTGCGGATTTTTAGTATCAGGAGACAAATCACGTGGGGGCAAGACACACCAGAACCCTTAGGGGAGGGGGAGGGGGGTCATATATAAAAATAAACGAAAATAGTGTCGAATCCATGCTTTTCGGGGTCGCTAAGATGATTAGTGACACTCCGAATTTTTTAAAAGTCCAAGTTCAGCCCCCTTTGGGGTGGGGGAGAGGGGGGAGTGATATATATACAAATAATGGAAAATAGTGTCGAATATATAGTTTTCGGGGTCGCAAAAGTGAATAGCGACACTCCGGATTTTTAGTATCAGGAGACAAATCACGTGGGGGTAAGACACCCCAGGAACCCTTAGGGGCGGGGGGCGAGGGGGGTCATATATAAAAAACGAAAATAGTGTTGAATCCATACTTTTCGGGCTCGCTGAGATGAAGAGTGACACTCCGAATTTTTTTAAAAAGTCCAAGTTCAGCCCCCTTTGGGGCGGGGACGAGGGGGGAGTGATATATATACAAATAATGGAAAATAGTGTCGAATACATTGTTTTCGGGGTCGCCAAAGTGAATAGCGACACTGCGGATTTTTAGTATCAGGAGACATACCACGTGGGGGTAAGACACCCCAGAACCCTTTGGGGTGGGGGGCGAGGGGGTCATAAATAAAAATAAACGAAAATAGTGTGGAATCCATACTTTTCGGGGTCGCTGAGATGAATAGTGACACTCCGAATTTTTTAAAAGTCCAAGTTCAGCCCCCTTCGTGGTGGGGGAGGCGAGGGGGTAGTGATATATACACATAATCGAAAATAGTGTCGAATCCATACTTTTCGTGGTCGCTTAGATGAATAGTGACATCCCGGGAATTTTTAAATTCCAAGTTCAGCCCCCTTTAGGGTGGGGGCAAGGGGGGAGTGATATATTAAAATAATCGAAAAGAGTGTCCAGTACTCTTCGGGGTCGCTGAGATGAATAGTGACACTCCGGATTTTTACTATCAGGAGACAAACCACGTGGGGGTAGGGCACCCCAGGAACCCTTAGGGGCGGGGGGCGAAGGGGTGAGATATAAAAATAATCGAAAGTAGTGTCGAATGCATACTTTCGGGGTCGCTGAGATGAATAGTGACTCTCCAATTTTTTTAAAAGTCCAAGTTCAGACCCCTTTGGGGTGGAGGCAAGGGGGGTGAGATATAAAAATAATCGTATTTAGTGTCGAATATATAGTTTTCGGGGTCGCCGAGGTGAATAGTAACAAACTCGGAATTTTAATATCGGGAGACAATCCACGTGGGGATAGGACACCCCAGGAACCCTTAGGGGCGGGGGGCAAGGGGGTCATATATAAAAATAAACGAAAATAGTGTCGAATCCATACTTTTCGGGGTCGCTTAGATGAACAGTGACATTCCAGGAATTTTTTAATTCCAAGTTCAACCCCCTTTAGGGTGGGGGCAAGGGGGAGTGATATATTTAAAAAAATGGTAATTAGTGTCGAATCCACAGTTTTTGGGGTCGCTGAGATGAATAGCGGCAGTCCGGAATTTTAGTATCATGAGACAAACCACGTGAGGGTAAGGCACCCTAGGCGCCCTTAGGGGCAAGGGGGGGGGGTTGATGGGGCTGATATATAAAAATCATCGAAAGTATTGTCCAATCCATACTTTTCGGTGTCACTGAGATGAACAGTGAGACTACGGAATCTTTTAAACCAAGTTCAGTCCCCTTCGGTGTAGGGGGGCGAGATATATAAAATTATCGAAAATAGTGTCGAATCCATAGTTTTCGGGGTCGCTGAGATGAATAGTGACACTTATAATCTTTTTAAAGTCCACGTTCAGTCCCCTTTGGGGTGGGGGACGAGGGGTGAGTATATCTAGAAATAATAGGAAATAGTATCGAATCCACAGTTTTCTGGGTCGCTGAGATGAATAGTGGCACTCTGGACCTTTAAAGTCCAAATTCAGGCCCTTTTGTGATGGGGGGTTAGGGGGAGTTAGATATAAAATAATCGAAAATAATGTCACATCCATGGTTTTAGGGGTCGCTGAAATGAGGAGTGACACTCCGGTTGTCGTTTAAGTCGAAGTTGATCCCCAATTGCCAGGCGGGTGAGAAGGAGTCAAGAACAGAAAATATCCAAATGACCGAGATTAAGGATGTTTTTTGTACGTTCCAGTATAACTGTCAGCAGAACAAATATTACCTACTACCTGAAAAAAATTCTGAGGAGGAAAGACACCCCTAGAAGCTATAGATAAGGGGACGAAATTTAATTGTGACTGAAAATGACCGATAATAGTGTTGAATCTATACGTTTCGGGACTACGGGAGCAATTTCAAACAAAGTCACTTATGACTTATTATCAGGAGACAAGCTGCGTGGAGGTACAACAACCCTAGCACACCTACGACGGGGTGAGATGTAGAAATAATCGAAAATAGTCTCGAATCCATTCTTTTCGAGGTCGCTGAGATGAATAGTAAATTAACAGAAGTCCAATTTCTGCCTCCTTTCGCATAGCGGTGAGAAAAAGTGAAAAACAAAATTTCGAAAATGACTGAGAGAATGGACGCTGGCCCTACTGTCTGGAAAAATATACCTTAGGGGTAAGAGACTCCTAGCCTCTAAAGTAGGGGCAAAATGAAAAAAATTAACCGAAAACAACCGAAATTTGTGTCTAATCCATAGTTTTCGGGGTCGCTGAGATGAATTGTGACACTCTGGATGCCGTTTAAGATAAAGCTCAGTCCTAATCGGCAGGCGGATGAGAACTGGCAAAAAATTGAAAACGTCCAAAGGGACAGAGTTTAAGGATGTGTGTGTGTTATAGCATAACTTACCTCTCAATCAAACTTGGTATACACATGACTTACTGTGGAGGTCAGATACACTTAGCCCCCGCTGGTGTTGGGGAATGAGAGGGGCTGACGTGCAAAAATAAGGAAGATAACCAATATTAATGTCGAAATCCATTGTTTATGTGCCGCTGATACGAACTGTGACGCTGTGGATACCGTTTAAGTCCACGTTCAGCCTCCATCGAGGCAGGAGCTGAGAAGGGCTTAAAAGTAAATAGTATAAAATGACCGAGATTAGTGTTTACTCGATAATTAAATAATCTAAAACTTGAAATCAGATACATCTAAAAAACTCTAAAACTACATAATTCGTAAAATCAACATCTCAGAAAGAATTCTATAAGCATTCACTTCACACTTAACTAACCGGTAATACAAATATTAAAGGTAAACATTCAAAAACTATCCGGGCAACGCCGGGTACTACAGCTAGTTTCAAATAATTTATTAGTAGTCTATGTTCAACCCTCTAACACTCATCTGCCCAGTTCACATTCTTTTCGAGCATCCTATATATTTATTAAATAGTAATACTTCCTCATTTTAGAGGTTACCTGAAAGACAAAGTTTACTTAATACCAACTAACATTGTATTATGGATAAATAAATAAAAATACAAGTACAAAATAAATTTGTCACGATATTTTTTAAACGTAAGAGCAATAAGCATTAATGTATTACACTGATCAACAACAAATTACTTTGAGTGGATATCGTATTTATTTATTTATTTATTTATTTATTTATTTATTTATTTATTTATTTATTTATTTATTTATTTATTTATTTATTTATTTATTTATTTATTTATTTATTTATTTATTTATTTATTTATTTATTTATTTATTTATTTGACTTGAACAGTGGTGAAGTTAGGGCTTGTGGCCCTCTCTTACACTTAACCACATAAATTACAAATTAATACATATATAAAAGAAGTGCTATTCTATTATAAAATCCTAACCTAAATAACACATATGAAGAACATAATAAAGAAGAATGAAAGCAAAGCTCAATAAATAAAACAAGATAACAAGAAATCCGGAGCGTAAAAGTAAAAAAAGGAAAAGGGAAAAGTCATAATGAAAAAGTTACGTACAAACTGAAAAACAAAAGCAGTGCATAAACAGAACAAGGTAAATAATAAAGTAACGGAAATACAAGTGTGGCAATAAACAGTGATCTATGTACATGAATTAAGGCTAAATGCACATGATATAACTATAAAAATATACCTCTTGATATCCAACACGTGTTCTAAGAAAACTGAAACATGTTGATTCAAAATATGCAAACCATTTGTCTCTATCATACACCGTTCTTGAGATATACGACACCAACCATTTACATATGTTTAACTTTGTATCAAGGAAAACAACTCACAGACAGAAGTTTCATTAGAGCACTGATTGCTACACGGAGTACTAAATGAATATGGCTTTAGCTAAGATTCGTGCAAGTGCAACACATAGCATATATTGGATTTGTTTGTTACATAGCCGCACACACAACAAAACAGATCTGGGGAATTTATGCCACTTCTGGACACCATAACGTCCACTGCCAATGACTATAAAAAGAGAAGCAAATGAAAATACTCGGCTTTGCATGAAGAATAACAAAAAAAATTCTCTATCAACACTGTTCTATGAAAAATAAAACTTTGTCAACTTCTTCAAAATCTGACGTGATAGAGCAAAACGGATCTCTGATTTGAAATCAGCATGAAAATCTGCACCAGAAACAGTAAACATCATGCCAGATACGTAGCCCTTGTAAATTGGTGTTATTATCAACAACAACGGACCCCAGTGTTTTCTGAGATTAACTTACAATTTTTAAAAAGAGAAGAAGGAAGGGAACTTTCTTCAGTTTATCCAAGCTATTTCTAATTGCTAAAATTGTGCCAATGAAAATATACATTAATAAATAAAATAATGAAAAAATGTCCACTTGTTTATCATTTCTAATTACAATACCCGAGAGACGTTTCACGTAAACAACTCTGGTGGTATATATCAAAGACTGAACCACCCATCAATAATCAATTAAAAACATAAGGGGATTAAAAATACAATTATAAATATAAACTTTAACATTGTAAAACTCTAAATGTTTGAAAAAATCAGAAGGAGGAGGATATTAATCCAACAGTTATAGAGATAATACATGTTTGTACGATGATAATAATTGAAAAAGTTGAAAATAATTTTTTAGAAAAGTAAATTGATATTGTACCTTGTGTATCACGTTTTCCATGAGTTACAAAGCCACATGATCAGGAAGATAATGAAGAGGACTGCGAAAAACACGAGAAAACGATCACTCCAAGGATGAGTGATTGAGGAATCGTAAAAGGCAGAGTTGAAAGCCTTGGCCCGGAATGCCCCAATATCGAAGAGCTGAAGGAAACATATGTGATGACCAGCAATGTCCTAAGCTCCTAAAACAATAACATTACATTGACTGACTGTTGTTGTTGGTTGGGGTGTACTTTTCTCTTCTGCTGCCCCACATCTCCAGATGCCATTACTGCTGCAATTACAAAACTGACCCATCAAAAACAGCTAGTCAGTAATATGATAATGTAACCGTGCTCTAGATACGCCTTTATGTCTTAGAACAAGAAGCATTCTACTATCAACAAATCCATTTGTCACTTCTGCATATTTCTCCCCGGGGAGCTAAGATGATCCTCTTGATATTCTACCCGTATAACATCCCTTAGGCGCTGGCAGCTTGTTAAGAGCAGTGTTCCTAAGAACTGTGTTGACGTGCTTAGCTCAGACGTTGATGTGTAAAGCTGGAGATAAGCGCAATGAACTCACCACTTCATATAAAGTGCCGGATGGTAATGTATGTCTGAATTTTGAGACACTTGATTTTTCTTTAAGTGTGGGGAAGTTTACACTTTTGTTGGTAGATTCAGTAATTAATACCTACAACAAGAAAATCGTTGGATATTATTGTTTCAAAGAGGAATAAACAACCTTTGAACGGAAGGTCATCAGTTGCGCTTGGGGGTCAAATTTGGGTATACTTTAATTGTGTGTGACAACAATTCATCCCCGCCAAATTGTCACTGTGACACTTCACCCCAGAAAAATAAATCGTGTCTACGATTGGTACATTTTACAAGTTTGTCCCGTTTAATTGACTCCATTTTTATTTTGTCTCGGAAAGTTTATACCACAACAATCGACAAATGCTGAAGTTCTACGGAAACAAAGATTTTGAACTAAAAATTCAAATTTGACTTACAGACTCGGAGAAAAGCAAATAAACATTTTTTCTTTCTGTTTTCTTTACATCGCACCGACACAGATAGGTCTTATGGCGACGATGGGATAGGAAAGAACTAGAGTGGGAAGGAAGCGACCGTGGCTTTAATTGAAGTACAACCCCAGCATTTGCTTGGTATGAAAATGGGAAACCACGAAAAACCATCTTCAGGGCTGCCGACAGTGGGGTTCGAACCCTCTTTCTCCCGAATGCAGGCTGACAGCTACATGCCCCAAACCGCTTAGCCACTTGTTCGGTAAGTAAACATTGATTTATAAGGGGTTCCTTCATACAAAGCACAGGGACAGTGGAAGAAAAGTCGAAGGAAGATATGAGGACAGAAGAGAATGAGCACCGTGAATGCATGTAGCAACTAAGCTCATGAAATCCTTGAAGAGAGTGACCACTCCCATGAACCTGACTGGGGCAGATGCAAGCCATTGGAAGTGGTGGCACGTGATTAGAAAGCTGCAGTAACGTCCATTGAATCTACCAGTTCTGTAATAACCTCGAAATTCCGAAGACTAATTAAGACATACTATACAAAGAGAATGGCATAAAGAACTGTCTCCAAATCCTAGAACAATAACAGATCTCATGGATTTACCTGTTCGATTTAAAGCAGAAAAAATGGGGACATGAATGTTTGGTATATTTCAATCCTAACAGTAAATTAGCGATCTTTGTCACACAGGATCACCCGGGGAGGGGGCGGGCTGAATCTGAATATTGGATTTGTGATGGAACTTTTGCATCTTCTTCTAAAATACTGATTCAACCATACACGATCCATGTTCGTGGTTTAATTTGGCCATAGCTTTGCACCGAAAGAAAACCAAAGCATTATACTGTGAACTGTTTAGTGTACTAATGGGTAAACTGGATACACTTTTCGGAAAGCAGTTGTCATCCACATGCATTTCCACAGATTTCGAGCTCAGGGCAATTAATGTAATAACGGAAACTTTCCCACGGACTAAGGGACAGCGAGACAGGTATTTTGGCGGAAGTCGCAATCTGAAGTACTAACGGAGCAGGTTTTGCAAGATAACAAGATACACATTTGCTTGCAGTCCCATTCCGTAATTACACTGGCATTCTTCCCGTACAGGCAGGAAAATGATGGATGTGAAGTAAAGGAAATATTCAGCCTCCTTCGAGTACTCTTCAAATGGTCTGGATCCTATGTTTGAGCATGCAGAAATGAACTTCGTCATATACGTGGGTACAGGCACCTATGCTCCAAATCAATGTGGTACTGCTACGATTGCACTATAGGTGATCTTCCAAGAATCACCAATCCAGTAATAGGCTGGCTACACAGATTAAACCTCCTCAGGGGAAACCACATCCTTCTCTTACAGACTGTCTTCAAAAACTGCAAAATGAAGTAGCTGAAGTTAATAGGCAAGTTCCCAGATTGGACACAGGTGGATCCCACAAAAGGAAAAAAAGTAACTACGCTGAAGCAGACAGAAAGATAACCAAAATTATATGAAAGGTATGATGAATATAAAAATAAGACGACATACTTTAATTGCGAGCTATAGCTCACAGTACAACGGGTAATTTCAGCTTCTACAGCATTAATTGTTTTGGAATGAATATTTGTTAGGCATTACTTACCAAAGTACATGCTGCTTGGGAAAAAAATATTTTCACAGTACGAATTGTCTGGGACTGTTTGTACCGAATTACCCACGGAATAAATTATGCCTGGTACGAATGTACCGGTACGAAAAGTTCTGGCACTAATTTCCTCGAACCAAGTTGTCACATACCGGTAATTCATCAGTTGTGTCCGGTGGTCAATTTCCGCGTGGCAGCAGTTTGCTATCAACAGGTATGGTTAACAATTCTGTTTACAAAATCGTACCGGTAACTTGGTACTCTTCAAAGTGTATCAAATAATTGGAACAAAAACAATCTTCATGTTTATAATAATATAAACTAATGCTTTTGAGAAAATCTGGTGTACTAATATTTCCTTCTCTATGCTGAGAAATCAACTCTTCAACGTACTGTGCGAGTTCTTTATATTTTGGATTGACTCTATTATCATTTTCTTCATCATTCAATTGAATACATGTTCTCGTTTGTGTTTTAATGACGGTGTCTACAAAATTTGAGAAATGTCTATGAAACTCCTCGCATGGATTTGTAGTTCTTTCATAAATAATTGTACTTGAAACTGAAATCTTGGGAGGAAATAACATATTAGATGCTATTAAGTTTGTAAGCAAATAATCGGCGAAGGATCGATTGGCTAGATGCTAATCAATTAAGCAAAAATAGGATCGAGGAATGTCATACGAAATGTGCACGTTAAACAATTTCTTGTTTAGTGTGTTCAGGACGCAATGATTAAATCTTCCTCTACCACGTCTGATTTAAATGAAATCTACACGCTACAATATGCTCTGAGCACGAAATTATCTGAGCGCACCGGTGGCTCACTTAATTCTCGCATCTGATGAGGATGTACGCCTTACATTAGGGGAAATTTTGGCCAGAGAGATGGTACAACCTTCTAGGTCACCCCAAATGAAAACTTTGTGAAAAAAAAAAAAGAAATTTGAATATTGTGCATTTTTCATTCCGCAGTGGCTAGTTATTGCTAAAATCTATCCTGACATCAGTTATAAGGACAGATGATCCTTGAAAATTCTCTTCGGTTTGGTCTTCCTCGCTTGGAATTCCTCTTTCCATTCTGACAGGGCTTGAGCAAGATGAATACGAAATTAGTTCTGGTTGAAGGACTTGCAGTTTGCTTTCGTAGATTCTCTTCTTTTCTACACAAAATACAAGCACTTATCACTACTATACACACCAAATGATAAAACTATGAAAAGTACCGTCTAGATTTCAGTTTGTTGCAACAATACTCAACTGTCTAAGGAAATGTATAGCAAGCAGTTAACTTCTCCTTTGCACATACGCAATGTGGCGCATTTAAGGTTTAAGTTGTTTTGGAAATGTACAACTTCCATGTTTTTAGCATTTGTTTGCTAAATATTAACTCCATTACAATTTAGCCTAGTTGTACCTTTCTAATTTTCATATTTTCACACTTACCCGTTGTTGTTTCTTTTTTTGATCGCCAACTGCGAAATTTGTTAATTTAGTAAATTATTTTTTTCATTTTCTTCCTATTAAATAATTAACTATTTTTAGCGAGACTCTAAAGTGGCCCATACACGATCAAATAATTTACCACAAGAGAGGCTCTTTGCAAACTAACTGACAGTGTATGGCGGAGTTCGAAGTGTTGTACAACCGTCTGAAAACTGCAGTGGAAATTCAGACGCGTTTGAAATAATTTGTGCAGCACCAAGCGCTGTACAACAGATGACAGAGTGTATGGACGTGTTCGTGAAGGGCTATGCAAACAATTCCCAATCGAAATGGACTCTCATTCAGCCAACGTCATGGCATTAACAAGCTACAGTAAATAATTCCGGAGAGATTTCATTCACGCTTATCAGTGTCTTCCAGAGATGAGACAAATAAAAACTGGCGCCTGTAAGAATGATAATATAATTAAACCGGTGGTTATGATGTGTTTGTGGAGAAAATTCGAAGAAATTGACAAGGATGCTATTTGCGAAATGTTCGAGAGAAGATTAAATGGTTTAGAACAGCTTAATGCCGATTTTTGCAAAATTAATGTTTGATCCGTATTTCAGGTCTTCCAAGGTGAGCCCAGGTGAAACAGAATGCAGTCCTTGAATGGAATGGAGTCTCTCATTACTATGGTTTATTTTTCGATTGAAAGGGTGGTCATATCTAATACTAATCTAATACTACGTACTCCTGGGCGCTTACGTAAATAGATTTTTTAGTCAACCCGCCCAGGCACTTGTAGTTCTTTCAGATATTCGTTCTCTTTCTTAACGAGTACTTCGTCCACATCCCGCTTCTCTTCCTCCGTTGATTAGTGCTGTTCTCTCCGTTCGTAACTCAAACAATTATAATAGCTACACAAGCTGCTTCAGGCATTTTCCCATCACAGTAGAAGTCGAACTGCAGCGTGTGTGACTGTACATGTACAACAATAGTGTGTACAATTTGTTTGATCCTGCATGGACCGCTTAAGACTAGAGGATCAATTACGAGATCTTTTGTTCTGTTTTGAAGTCACCACATCTTTTCAAATGATTGCACTACTGCACAAAATATAAAAAAAATAATTAATCTGAAATAGTGTACTATTTTAGTGTATCCTCTTCCCACGCTGATCACCATTATTATTATTATTATTATTATTATTATTATTATTATTATTATTATTATTATTATTATCAGTACCGAACGAAGTGGCTGCACTGCGGCTATGGAGACAAGCTCTCCATTCCGGTGGCGTGCGGGTCCTGAGAGTGGTTTTCTATGGTTTCTCATTTTCACTTCCAGGCACATGTCTGGACAGTTCCTATTGATAGGCCACAGCCAATTCTTTCCACCTCCGTTCCCAACTTCATTCACCATCATTAATTTCACCTTCATTAGTTCCTCAACTGAGGCTGCCGTCAGGAAGGGCATCCGGCCGTAAAACATGTCATTTAATTTTCTCGCACCTCATCCCCAACCCCGTATCAAGAAACGCGAGTAAGTGGTAGACATACAGATTATTATTATTATTATTATTATTATTATTATTATTATTATTATTATTATTATTATTGAAACAATGATTACCATCTTTAATTTTGGTGAATAATGTTTATCATGCATAAAAGATCCAACAAATTGGGATAAATCATTTTCACAATTTTGACATGAGGAGCACCAGGAAAGTTACTGTTGCTTTTGGTGTTGTTGTTTTTGACTTGTTTTTGCTTGCTACAAGCTGGTTGTCAGTCTTCTTGATTTACTATGTGAGTGGAAACAGTCCAGGGAAAAGCACAGTCAGAGTGATCACTGTCAACCACGTTGTTTCAATCCATTGCTTCTAAAAGGAGGAACTGTCCACCACGCCCCTCTTTACATCTCAGCGGAGGCGGGGAATGTGTTACAAATGACGCAGAGTTGTTGGCAACGGATCTTCTTTCTCTCGTGCTTTAGTTTGAGAGGTCAGTTCTTTTGGAAATATCAACCTATCAACCGTGGTAAGCGGCAGCCTGGAGAACGTGGCATCCCACAAGCAGTTAAAGTTATTGTCGTCAATATGCTTCGCTTCTCATTCTCTGTAGACTAGGAGATGAAGAGCAGGAAGATGAATTCGACTTCTCGATTCACTGGTTGGTATATAGGAAAGAAAACACTTCTGCTTCAGGGACACTTTCAGCCTTCTCAATAATTGATTAATTAATAATATTGTAGTTATTCCTTAATTACCGTTGTAAAATATTTATATAGGTATATATGTCTGGAATGCGACAGATAACAAGCCCAGATTATTCTGGGAGATATATACATACTGTATAAAACCAAAAAACCCCATGGCGCAAGAGCCCCGAAGGACCATGACCTACCAAGCGACCGCTGCTCAGCCCGAAGGCCTGCACATTACGAGGTGTCGTGTGCTCAGCACGACGGATCCTCTCGGCCGTTATTCTTGGCTTTCTAGACCGGGGCCGCTATCCCACCGCCAGATACTGTAGCTCCTCAATTTTAATCATGCAGGCTGAGTGGACCTCGAACCAGCCCTCAGATGCAGGTAAAAATCCCAGACCTGGCCGGAATCGAACCCGGGGCCTCCGGGTAAGAGGCACGCACGCTACCCCTACAGCGCGGGGTCGGCGTATATACAGTATAAATATATGAATGAGTAATGGGGATCAGCTTCTTGGCTGAATGGTCAGCATAGCGCCCTTGAATTCAGAGGACCCCGGATAAGAAGATGGGAGGAATCGGCTGTGGCCTATGAATAGGAACTGTCCCAGCATTTGCCTGGAAGTGAAGATGGGAAACCAGAGAAAACTAACAGGGGTGATCGAACTCACTCATCTCACGAATGCGTAGTCGTAGCGCGTCAACACGTGCGACCATTCTGCTCGGTAATTCAATGCACACACGTGATGGAATATATCAAACAATTCGGCTGCAGTAGAATAATCTTTCACCTGACTAAGTCATTATGTTCACAGACATAAAAGTACTGATCCAAATAAAAGCATTCTTCAAGAATTACTAGAAAGGTTACTGAAATGCAGAAGCTCACGCATAATGTCTATACTAGAAGTTGAGGTTTCAATCTCAACCCAGCTCGGTTACCAGTAATTGGAGCGGCACGACATTGAAAATATGACTCCCGATACTGATACAGAAACGGCATCCTTGAGTAGGTTTTATTATCCGGCTTCAGTTCCTTTCCCGAGGAGGCTTGCGATAAAGAAACAATAACAGTGAAATGAACAACGGAACCGACCAAACTAAAGCTAAAGCTAAATGTGGAAATAATCATACCGTCCGCCTCTGTGGTGTAGTGGTTAATGTGATTACCTGTCACCCCCGGAGGCCTGGGTTCGATTTCCGGCTCTACCACCAAATTTAAAAAGTGGTAGGAGGGATGAAACGAGGTCCACTCAGCTTCGGGAGGTCAACTGAGAAGAAGGGGGTTCGATTCTCACCTCTGCCATCCTCGAAGTGGTTTTCCGTGGTTTCCCAATTCTCCTCCAGGCAAATGCCGAGATTGTACCTAACTAAAGGCCACGGCCACTTCCTTCTCTCTTCCTTGTCTATCCCTTCCGATCTTCCCATCCCCACATAAGGCTCCTGTTCAGCATAGCAGGTGAGGCTGCCTCGACAAGGTACTGATCCTCCTTTCCAGTTGTATCCTCGGACGCAGAATTCTCACGCTCCAGGACACTGCCCTTGAAGCGGTAGAGGTGGGATCCCTCGCCAAGTCCGAGGGAAAAAACCAACCCTGGAGGATAAACGGATTTAAAAAAACAGAAAGAAGAAAGAAAGAAAGAAAGAAAGAAAGAAAGAAAGAAAGAAAGAAAGAAAGAAAGAATTACTCATGCCATCGAAGGCTTTGACTTAATTCATAATGTAATTATTTCGAAGCAACTTTTCGAGCGCTTTCCTCGACAGGACCTCAGATTTTTACAGTATTATTCAGTCTGAAGACGTTTGTACGGGTCGCTTACCTTACAAAACTATGCAAATCGTCAATCTTATTTATAAATATGAAATACTAAAATAATACAATAATACTAATAATACTGGCTTTACCCAGAGATGAAAAACCAACCTTCTGAAGAGGGGACTGCAACCTGTATGATTCAACGCAATATGCAGACACGGCGACATCCAGAATCTCGTAAATCTCCCTGGTTGCAGCAGGCTAGGTGAACACTGCACTATTCAAGATCTGTTCAAAGCCAACGAAAAAGCCATTGTGGCTACCAAATTTTGGAATAATTTTACTTGATCTGAACACGGAAAATAATAATAATAATAATAATAATAATAATAATAATAATAATAATAATAATAATAATAATTATTATTATTATTATTTTTACAATTTGCTTTACTTCGCACCGACACAGATAGGTCTTATGTCGACGATGGGGTAGGAAAGGCCTAGGTATGGGAAAGAAGCGACCGTGGCCTTAATTTGGGTACAGCCCCAGTATTTGCCTGGTGTGAAAATGGGTAACCACGAAAAATCATCTTCAGGGCTGCCGATAGTGGGGTTCGAACCCACTGTCTCCCGGACGCAAGTTCGCAGCTACAAGCCCCTAACCACACGGCCAACTTCCCCCGTAAACAATTATTTATTATAAAGGCATGTGCCCTCGGGAGAGACCTTAGATGACAAAACCTCACCGGCCAAAGCTCGAAGTTGAAATAATGCACATAGCGGTTTTCGCAGAAGCAACGGTGATTTCATTATGCTTTGCTTTCGTGATCTGTTTGACGGGAGTGCAAAGGGTTGTACTGGTAAAAAATGTCGATTTTTAGTTTTTTACGTAAATTTATTTGGGAGTTTCTTCTTTAATTAGATGTATGTGTCATTGATTTTGGATGACTCTCTTTTAAATATGTTACTGCACAAGCCATTTCTCCGGATTTCATGAGCACTTGTTCAGTTACGACAAGTTATCTCGGTAGCTATTGCTCTAGAAGGTGGCAGTTTATGTTGATTTATTGTAAATATCCCGATTCATAACTTGGCTATGCTGTGATATTACATCATATCTGGTGTTTATGGGGTAAGAAGCATTGTAGCATCTACGTCTTGCAAGTGGCATTACCCTTTCAAGTGCGATTTCTAAGAAACAACTTTTTTTTGCGTATTTTCCCCATTTTCTTAGAAACTACTTGAAGTAGAGCTCTGAAATTTTTACCTGTCATTAACAGTATTATTGTGTTTACATGGATGTATAATGGTAGAGATACCACTCATAGTTTGATTATGAACATTTTTTAAATAAATCCATTTAACAATTTAAGAACTTGATTTTAAAAATCAGTATCTAATTTCTAATAAATTTAGTACCGAGGAAGTAGTTCAGTAAATGTAATAGATTATACCCTATCGAAATTTCGTTTTATTACCTTGGACAGTTCTAGAGAAACCGGGATGTAAATCTGTTAAATTTAACATTATCAGGATACCGCTTTGATATTCCCGTTAAAGCATTTTTAAGGGGACAAATATTATACGTGTTTCTAAGCGAAGGATTGAGAAATTACTTGCTACGATATTGACTCATTGACTTCTTTTTACAATGCATTGAAGAAGATTTAAACTATTGTTCGCAGTCAAGTTTGTGAGATATGAGAATATATTTTATTAAACATGTCATATGCTAGAAATAGTTATCTGAATAATTCATTATGAATACTCATACAATGAGGCACTGCATTATAAAATACTCTTCTCTAAGAAGGTATTCTTGGAATGACAATGCTATCAGCGCATATAACTAGGATGTCTCTTAGAAATCTAGAAGTTTTAGTTTGTACATCTTAGTTTTACTCTCCAACAACACACTGCTTGATAATTTTCATGATATCAAAACAATATTGTCATTTAGTCAATTACATAATCTAATTTTAATCTTATCAGTGAGAAAATTAGTGGCACAAGTACGAAAGTGTAATACCTATTTGTAGTGCTTCGTACAATCACTCACTGTCTAAATGCAACCAGATTCATTCTCAAAAATATGAGGTTCCTTACCGCATGGTCTCATATTTTATCTTTGGTCATACTTCAAAAATATCAGAAACACATGTAATCTCAGAAATTCTGAAGTTACAAAGGCAATTGTACATCTTCGATGTGTCTCTGGCGTTACAAGGACATGGCGTTACATGTTTCAGGACAATTATTTAGACTGCTCAAGATTCCACTAACTTACACAGACGTCACTAAAAGCAATGAAACTGCTCTTATCTTCTCGTTATTTTACAATTACAAGCTGCAAGCTGATTTAAGAATTTAAGAGGTGATGAAGAAGGCTAAGCGTGTTTCTAATCACATTTGGTTTTGCGTTAATCTTTTTACGAACCATTACTAACACGTAGGGCACTGTTTTAATTCGCAAACCAAATACTGTTCGTAAAATAATAAACTGTTATCTGGTAATGCTTTCTGTCACTCAGAATTTGAAACCATTGGCATGAAGAATTTTACATATTTGATCCATTAGACTTTCCCGTGCTTTTTTGCAAACTTGTTTGCAGATTCAGTGTACATGAATCACTAAAAGTATTGATCTAATTGTTTTGTTTAGATTAATACTGTTTGAAAACTGCCCAAAACTTTTAGATTCCCCATTTTTTAAACCTCGGAGGTAAAATGACATGTAACGCCTCTGTGTTCTCTTGACTAGAATTCAGAAGTTTGTGACGTAAATGATATTAGATATAGGCACATACTAGCAATTTTTTCGTTAAAGTAGCCAAAGTGGCCTCCTCTTCTTTTTCCTTTTCTTCTAGTACATTAGCTGTTGCGGAAGCTGGCTGTCTCATGACGATTTCAGACGTTGGTGGCGTTTCTGAACAGTTCTTTTGAAGACATTTGGCACCAGTCTCTCTAGTTTGCTAACGTTACCTAGAAGGGTAATATATGACCAAACGTATTTATCTATTTACCAGGAATATCAAAAGTGATTTATTAAGATTAGGAATTTATAAAACCAAACCAGTCTTTTATAATCGCGAATTAGGCACTTGTAAAACAAAAATAGAACTTACCAAATTAGTAACTAAACACCGGCCCGACCGCAAATCCCACCCAAGACCCTCTGAACCAAAGGCAGCTAAGCTGTCCATTCCGCCAATGAGCCGTATTTGATCATTCTATAATACAGTCCACGTCACTCAATACTGTTATCCGGCAGCTTAAATGCATTGAGTGTCGAATACGTGTACCGTTGAACTCGTCTAGTTATTCTCCTTTGTGCCTTATCGATCATTGTTTATTCGAAACAATAGACCCGTTGAGATATCACTCCATCCAAACCTAAGCGTTCATACGCTTTTGTCCCTTTGTGGGTGGGGGCGGTAGAAAAACATCCATGGCATCCCCTGCCTGCCGTAAGAGGTGACTAAAAGGGCCCCAAGGGCTCTGAAATTGGGAGCATGGCTTGGTGACCACGGGCCCTTAACTGACTCCTGCATTGCTTCCACTTACTTGTGCCAGGCTCCTCACTTTCATATATCCTATTCGACCCCCCTTGGTCAACTCTTGTTCTTTTCCGACCCCGACGGTATTAGATCACTCAAGGCCTAGGGAGCCTTTCATTTTCACGCCCTTCATATTCACAATGGCAACTAATGTTATCCCTTGCATACAGAATTAAACTCTGCAAATGTACAGTCGCTCAAAATATGAGTGCATGGTATTCCAAGTTCCTTGCATTTAATATTTTATCAGACTTAATATTATCACAATGTAATTCACCTCTCATGTAGATACAAACCCTGTGGATACCCATAACAAACAATACCTATCTATAGGTTCAATTGTTTCTGAGAAAAGTGTATCTGCGAGGAGCTTATACAAATACCAAGGTTTGTAAGTGACTGTACATACGTATAATATGTCCAAGAAGTTAGGCATCTATGAGAAAGGTGTGTTTATTTTCAAATCATAAGTCAGAGACTCGAAGAACTATACATCTAGTGAGAATATTATTATTGTTATTAAACGCATTGCAGTCGGAGATATCCTGGCGGAAATGTCTGTTTCGCTATCTCCTTTAGGCGCTGTCTCCATTAAAGAAGGTTGGCTACAATCCTAGCGAAGTTAGTTATCTCCGGTAGTTCTCATCAAAGTATCTGAATCCATTCTTGATCTGTCTCGTAAGTTTCTCAACCATGAGTGCCTTTTTCGATCCCGACCTTATCTCCCATCGTTTTACCTTCCCAACATGAGTATTAGAAGGTGGTACTTGCCGTTCCTCATATGTCCTAAAAGGACTGTCTTCCATTTCTTGATCATGCTAACAAACTCTTGATTCTTTTTTCATGCGATTCAGTACCACTATATTGGAGATGTGATCTGTCCATGAGATCCACAGCATTCTCGGGAAGATCCACATCTAGAAGGCTTTCACTCCGCTTATGGTGTTGCCATTTTCACATAAGGCTTCTCACAGCGTACTGATATTCCCAAAACGTTCACACCTAACAAGCCTCAGTGAACTCCACGAAGTTGTCTAATGGACTCACTCCCAATGAATGACTCACCACAGACTCGCGACATCTGCTTAAGATTACTAATTCGTAACTGACGCAACACTGACTCACTGAAGACTGATTCGCTGGAGATGGCCATAATCTAAGTTGTTACGTGGATACCCGTGGAATGCAGAGGTGAAAGAAGGTGCGGGCTGGAATGGGTCTAACTACAAAGCTGAGATATTGATTAAAATTGCATTAAAGGTTATATTTTTGAAAATAGCAAAACTTAACAATTTTCACATAAAACTTCAGACTTTAACAAATAACAAGTCAAATCAGGTACAAGACCAGGAAAGCCAAGATTTAGAGACACTTTAACAATCTGGGCCACAAGCCCTGATGTTTACAATTTCTGAGCTCTCAGCTCACAAACCCCTATTACCAAAGGGCAGAAATCCCCTAATTACATGGAGCACTTGCTCCCACCTAGCAATGTCAAGCCTCCTAGAGGCACATTTACCACAAATAAAAGAGCTGACCTGCTCTCGATATTCTGAGCCTACCAAAGGCCACAACGGACTTTACCATTAACAGCCCTAAAGGCACACTTACAAAGAAACAGGGCTATCTTGTATCCAATCTACTGGGCCTTAGCAGGAAAAAAATGGTTTAGTTAATGGCCCAAAATACAAAAGGAATGGAGGCGAGAACTTGCACTCCTAAATATACATTTTAAAACCTAAAAGGCATTAGGCCGATGAAACAGGGGCTATTCCCAAGCTATGGAGATGACTCGTATACAGAATAAATTTAACACATTAAGGAAGAGTAAAAAAACGGTTACGAAAACGTAGTCACCTCAAATCCAAAAATGAAGGGGAGCTCGAGAGGGAAAAGCACCCTCTATCCCCGATTTACAGTTATAGATATATGAAGTTTTTACAGAATCCTACATGTTTAAGAGATAGGTTACATGGTAAAGGTTTCGGATCTTCCCCGCGGGTTAAACTGCTGAGCTAGCAAGAAGTAAAGATGTTAAGCGGCCATTACCTTATTGAAGAGCTGTTGCCGGATGAAAGAGGCGCTTCCCGCCTCCTGCTACACTTCCATACACTAGGCTAGATGTTGTTCGAGTGGCCGAGAGACAAGAAAATCAGCAGTTTTTATACCCTCGAGGAAAATTTGAGACCTTTCATGAATAAGACAGCTGCACCCACAGGCTTTTATTGGCTGGCTAAAAGTTACACATCAAAATTGAAGAAGAAAGACACGATTGGTCACAAATTAGTTACAGAAAAACTTGATTGGCTAACTTCAAAACTGGCGGAAAGGAAATATTAATAGTGCCAACCCACACATGAAAGAACGAAATTTAGTTATAGGAAAACTTATGAGTACAGAATATCTTCAAGAAAAGTTCCTTCACTTCGCACCATGGTGCATGATCATAGTTTTTTAGTAGAGACATCTATAAGAGAATGTCCACACTTCTTGATCAATGGAAAACAAAACAAGTTGAAATCCACACAGTATTGACAACTTCGTAATCACAAAATTTACGGTAGTGACATCTGAGAAACTAATGAGTTGATCCAGTTTTTAAAGTTCAGAGTTTCTCCTGTAGAGGAGTACTTTAAGGCGGAAAATTCAAATGTGTGGCGTAGAGGTGTACCAGCCGGTACATAAGTCATTGAGGATGATGACCCATGACCATCCAAGTTTCTAAGCTGAAGGTTAAACACAATTAAGTTACTGTAGTTGATGACCAAGGTTTCCACTTTAATAATCCAACCACATTTAATGCTCAATCAATCAAAGTCAAATAGTACAACAACAACAACAACAACAACAACAACGCTCCCACCACTTGTGGCAGTACAAATCCTTTACTATCGGACATATCCCCTAATCGTTACATTAACAATTGAATTTTCCCAGCAAACTAAACTAAGATTTCCAGAATACATTTCAAGTTAGTCACTTGGCGTAAGTTATTTCTCAAATACGGTTTTCGCTGAATTTAATAATTTAATAAATTGAAATGATTTATTTTTATAATCCTAATTAACAACAAATTCTATCTACACGGACGAATGGTTTCTTTAAAAAGTCCCTAATGAATTTTCTGGCATTTCTAATTATATTTTATAGTTCATCATTCACTTGATTCGTGGAGGCTGGAAATAACACATTTAGTTCTTCCAGTATTATTTATTTCATATCGTCACATCATAAGTTTTCTTTAACACTGACAGTTATTAATACTTGCTTGGATAACCCTAATTATTAAGTATTCAAATCTCCACAAATAGAACTCAGCGCAAAAAAAAAAAACCAACTCCATGTCACTTCACCCCGTGGACATTTAAAATATAACTTTGTGTATCCCTCAACAACAATATCAACAACTACCACCAATACTCTACTTTGGACATCTCTGGAAATGGTTAAGTCCGATCATCCATTGTCTCATTTCTGTCGCTTCAATAATACGTTCAAATCTCGGTTAAAAAAAGGTTAATTCTAAAGAATGCAATGTAATTCCAAACACATTACTCAATGATAAAAATTCCAATTAGTTTTCTTCAAAGTAGCGAGCTTCTTTCTTAAAGGGGCCCATAGACGTGCAATATTATTGCGCAATATCGGGGTTTGTGCAAAAAATTGATAGTGTGTATTTAATATTGAAAGGTTGTGCAATATATTGTAGGAAATCAAGAAAGTTTGAAATATATTGCGCAAATCGCAAAATACTGTGCTGTGTGTTGGCAATATTGTGCAATATCCCGTCCTCCCGCCAGTTGGTATCAACAAGCGTTGGAGAAGGTATCGTGATGGCAGGCAAAAAGGAGAAGAAAGAGTTTATTTTGGACTTTATCGAAGTGTACCATGGCCTTCCGGCTCTGTGGGACGTTAAGAGCAAAGCGAGGAGTTCATCATACAATTCACCATTCATGCGCAGAAAGTTTCGAAAATCATTTGGTTCCCATTTTCTCAGTCCATTGAGTAAATTTTCATGAGTGTACTTTTCTCTGTCTAGAAACCATTGTTGACCTAATGCAACAGCACACCTAGCCACTGATTAACTTACAAAAAAACTAACAACGAAAATAAGATTCGGGAAACAAACGCTTAAATTATTACATAAACCAGCAACAACTAACTTCTTTTCCGTTTCTGCTTCTTTTTGGCACTTACGCCCACGGCGATCAAAACGCAGCAAAGATCAGTGTCACTCAATATAATCACCAAATAAAATATCGGCATGGCCTGACTATATATTGCAACGCATATTGTACGTCTATGACCGCTTTGCACAATATATTGCACAACTATCAATAGTATCTGCACACGATTCTATTTATTGCACAAACTCGATTTTTGTGCAATAATATTGTACGTCTATAGGGAGCTAACAATATATTGTACAATCCATTTTGCGCAATAATATTGCACGTCTATGGGCCCCTTTAAAGAATACAGTCTGATTCCCAACACGTTTAACTCAATGAAAAGACATAAGTTACCGTTATCTTCCCAGTGTAGAGCTCCCCAGATCAGCTGTCTAGCGGAAAATGTCTCCCCTCCTGACTTCGTTTGAAACGAAACATATGGCTACTTGCGTTTTAACTGGTATTTAAAGAAATGATATCCACGGTCTCGCTGACAAATTACAAAATACAACATTCCTGACCCAAACAGATTATGCGCAGAGATTAACTTTAAGATTTCACTCAATATTCACATACACCACGAACCTACAATTTAACGTGGAATCCGACCCATATTCCCATCTCAAAACATTACATAAATCTTTCCTCGGGTTTCAACAGAACTTACCGGCACATCATTACAGGCTTCCAACAACCTGATTCACAAATCCTACATTAACTCACACTTTGCAATACTTGTATCAACACAACAAAAATCTCGACGGCATTAAATGGAAATAACTATCAGGACCCACAACGCCACAAACACTCTAAGAATGAACCATCTCGGCATAACGTGACCTCGTATTTCCACACGGGACTTTGCAACATGACTGACAAAATTTTTCTGTTGTTATTATCGTCAGTTAAACACAGTTTAAAACGGACATTAAATATAGCAATCCCCTGTAACAGATATTTATCGATCTCGCCTAGTAACTTTCCTTAATCAAATTTTACATTGTTCCACACGACATCGTGCCTTCACTTCGACTGAAAACGAGTAACCACGGGTTTGTTACACAAATTTCTATATACTTTCGAACAGAAATTTTTACAACAGGTTACATATCTTAACTTGACACACAAGAAATACAGAAAATAAACGCACGGAAATGACAATCTACTTTAGACATTATATCGTTTCATAACCATAAATTGACTATTTTACAACACTTCACATGGTATTTCGCAACTTTCCTAACCTTATCAAAGAACTAAAATAAATGCCCTCTCCTCGTATTTTCTGACATTTCCCGAAAATAAATTGGTGACCAAACTGTGTCACAAATACACATACAAATAAAACGGTGACGTCATGAAACAAATAAATCATGTTGTAATGGTGATCATTCACCTACTTTGGGACGTACGTCTACTGACATCAGGCCAAATTCACCAGTAACTCTCCGAAGTTTTATTTAGCCATTCCAACACGTTTGGCTTTACACATATTTTTATTCATATTAATTCACCTGAAAATAATGACACATACAAAAATACTCTTCACACGGTATTTTCGCGGATCCGACACGTCTGTTGTAATACGACCGCACACGCGATACTTTGTCACACGATAATATTTGCAAATACTTCACTTACAAGACTGCGGCATCAGAATTACCCCCTCTATTTGCTTGTTTATAGAATGACGCACTACTTGGAAGAACTATCTCCACTTGGAGATGATACTCCAGCCAACTCAGCCAAAAATCTATGTAACTCTATTGGACTCAGTCTAATTATACAAAAATGCGAGGCTCCTCCTCGAACTCAATTGACACAATGCGGTAATTCAAGATGGCGCACCCAGTTTATATAATTTTTACCCCCTCTCTCAGGCATTTTTCTCTTGTCGCCAACAATTTTACACATTTTCCTACCTCATGGAAATGTATTGAAGGCAGGTTTCCTGGTAACACAGTACTTGCTAATTTAATGGTGATATAGTTTATGAGCATTTAAGATTTTCTCTTAACAAATTGACTGTTTAAACGACGTCATATGAGAGGCACTATATTTTGTTGACGTGACATAGGTTGTACGAACAAGCGCGTCTTTCACCAATTTTCCCTCGAAAACTGTTTAGCGATCTAAAGTCTGTATTACTAAGGACCAAATTGTTCCACGTACAATTACAGGACATTTATATGTTAGTTTCGCTGCTAATTCCTTGTGAAAAGTACTTTTATTAAACCAACAATTTCGTTGTATCCATGCTTCATTTACACGTGTAGGTGACATCACACCTCTTATTGTAAGAATAGGAACTACTCTCCGCTCATGCCACGTGGCTAGTGCTCCTCATTGCGATTGATATGGGGCCTCATGTGGTAACTTTAGGACTCTGATTTCTTATGACACAAAGTTCATGGGTTCAATATATTAAAAATGAAAATCGAAAATCCACAACCTCTTTCCAGTCACTTGACAGGGTGTCGGCGGTTGCAGAATGGGCTTTGGATGGTCCGACGGCTCTGCATTCCGGCCGACCAACCGAGCAGAGGAGGGGTGGCCACGGCTCTACGCCTCTGCATTGCGGAAACGGAGAGGGGTGGTCCCCACCGTCGGCTATCCTGATAATGGTTTTCCGTGGTTTTCCATTCTCCTGCACTAAGGCGAATGCCGGGACAGTTCCTAGTACAGGCCACGGTCGCCAACCCTCTCACCTTCTCCGAACATCTCCTTCACCGTAACAAATCTCCCTGACCTGAGAGATGGCGTCACCGTCTAAGAGGGCCCCCTTCAGGGGAGGAATGAAGACATTTTAGTAGTAGTAGTTAACCGGGTCGGGAATATAAATAATGAATCCTCCGTGTAGCAGGGAGGATAGGAATTGAGCCGGCTGTCGAAGTCTGTCGCACTCCTCTGGGGCAATGATTAATAACTGACAAATGAAATTAAGTGATGTTAGAGAGTGTTGCTGGAATGAAAGATGACAGGAAAAACCGGAATACGCGGAGGAACTGTCCCGCCTCATCTTTGTCCAGCACAAATCTCACATGGAGTGACCGCGATTTGAACCACGGAACACAGCGGTCATTATTATTATTATTATTATTATTATTATTATTATTATTATTATTATTATTATTATTATTATTATTATTATTATTATTATTATTATATATCCTAGGGGCTGCCTGACCGAGGCGGTAAAGGCGTGCTCGGTTCGCCCGGAAGGACGTGGGTTCGAATCCCCGTCAGGAAGTCGTAAAATTTAAGAAACAAGATTTCCACTTCCGGAGGTGCATATGGCCCTGAGGTTCACTCAGCCTACACCAAAAATGAATACCAGGTTAATTCCCGGGGGCAAAGGCGGCCGGGCCTAGAGCGAACCACTCTACTCTATCACGTGCCGAGGTTAACAATGGTGGAAGTCTTTACTTTCCACTCGTCCAAGGGCCTTCATGGCCTGTACGGTGGTGGCTTTGCTTTTTTAGTATATATCCTACTTCGTTTTACGTCATAGTGCACGGGAGAAATACAGACCGTGCGTTTTGTTGTCATTCGACTGATGTTTCAAGTACAACTTCTTCCAACTTCAGATATGACTTATCAACTACTGGACACTCCTTTACGTAACTCTCTATGTCTGTATCTCCACAATAATCTCTATAGAGATCAGTGGCAACAACTGAGATTCCCATCCGGTGCAATTAACTGGGCGATTCCAACAATAATCTGAGTGGTATTATGACACAGTAGAGCCACGAGTACCAGCCAGGAAATTGTAAGATGAGGTACTGGGGATTCCAGGTGTAAAAATCCTGCAATGTGCTGATGCAAAGAACAATCGCGTACACCAGCTCTGCTTCTCATATCGAAGGTTTAAATAAGCATGGCAGTCTACATCCGAATTTCCTGGGCTTGACTTGGGATAAAGCTGGTCCAAAATTGCGGGATAATATCAAATTATTATTATTATTATTATTATTATTATTATTATTATTATTATTATTATTATTATTATTATTATTATTATTATTATTATTATTGGCCATTTTCTGATAGGTAATGAACAGCAGGAAGAGAGATTCGGTTGGGTGGGATTGTCAGTTGGGTTGAATAGTAATAAGTAGGGTTCTGAAGTTGGAGATCTGTAAAAGACCTAAAAGAAGACCTAAAAACTAGCAAAAATGACTTATAAATGCGATCCAAATTCATAACGTCAGTTTTAATTACGTATTTAATGAAGGCATATAATGTTTGAAAATGAAAAAATTCTGGTGGTACGCAACATACAGTGCAAAAATAAGAGTTTTGTCTGTACAATGCTCAGAATTTAAAACGGATGGTATTTCTGTATCGGTCGTGTTCATAGTAACAAGGAAATGCGCTTTTTAATTTTCCGTAATTTCTGTCTGTCTGTCTGTCTGTCTGTCTGTCTGTCTGTCTGTCTGTCTGTCTGTCTGTCTATCTGTCTGTACACGCATCACGAGAAAACGACTCATGAGAATTTAATGAAAATTGGTATGTAGTGTCCTGGAATAAGTCGCTACAATCTAGGCCATAAATAATTATATTCACGCTGAGATAAATGGTAGTTTAGGGGAAGGCCTAAAATTTAATTCTCAAGTATTTATGTTATTGGTGGTCCTATCTTAATGAAAATCGGTATGCAAAGTCGGGAAATAGGCCGCTACAATCTTGGCTATAAATAATCTTAATCACGCTGAGTGGAATGGTAGTTTAGGGGAAGCCCTAAAATTTAATTCTCATATATTTGTGTTATTAGTGGTCCTATCGACAAATACTACATTACTAAAGTTATATATTATTAAATTTACGATCATTTATGTCTTATACATTTTTACCTACCGGCTATGATAACAGAGATACTCACGAATTTGGATTTTTGTTGCTAAATCCATATCAGCACTGAGTCATGAGAAAATGGGTGAACAGTATTTAATGAATATCGTTATGTAAAGTCGGGGAATAAGGAACTACAGTATACGCTATAAATAATTTCGTAAGACGCCCTTATATCACAGTCTAAAGAAAACTAAATGTGAAGGCCTACAATACGGAAAGCTTTTAACATTGAACAACAATAACATTACATTGACCATTGTTTGTTGGATGTGCTTTGTGCCTTCTGTTGCCAGTCGTGTCCGATAGATGGAATTACTGTTGTATGCAGAGGTTTTCAAAATTTGCTTTACGTCGCACCGACACAGATAGGTATTATGGCGAAGATGGGATACGGAAGGGCTAGAAGTGGAAAGGAAGAGGCGCTGGCGTTAATTGCGGTGCAGCCCCAGCATTTTCCTGGTGTGAAAATGGGAGACCAGGCCACGGGAAACCATCTTCAGGGCTGTCAACAGTGGTTTTCGTACCCACTACTTCCCAAATGCAAACTCACCGCTGCGCGCCCCTAACCATACGGCCAACTCGCCCGGTCGTACCGAGTACAACAACCTGCCTGAATATTGGCGGGAAGTAGCTGGGGAGTTAGATAACTTTTTTCTTTAGCATGCCATTCCTCTGGTTCTTACATTTTCTGATACTACTGGTACGTAACACACTGGTTCATCATTGCATTTGAGCTGTTCAATCCCTACTCTGAGGCACTGATTGGAATGAGCAGTGTGTATGTTTAACGGAACAATGGCAGAGGAGTGTTCACGGCTGTCTGCGGCCTGGTCATTCCAGCATTGGAACATTGGACTGTTAGATCGGCATCGTAGTACAGTTCGTTAAAAGTGAGAAAATGTGCGGTTTTTGATTTGAGCGAGTATTTGATATGATAACATTGCTTTTAATCCCTACATTCCTACTGACAAGAGCCTCCCTGGCTCAGACGGCAGCCCGCCGGCCTCTCACCACTGGGTTCCGAGTTTCAAATCCCGATCACTCCATGTGAGATTTGTGCTGGACAAAGCGGAGGCGGGACAGGTTTTTCTCCGGGTACTCCGGTTTTCCCTGTCATATTTTATTCTAGCAATACTCTCCAATATCATCTGTCATTCATTAATCATTGCCCCAGAGGAGTGCGACAGGCTTCGGCAGCCGGCACAATTCCTATCCTCGCCGCTGTATGGAGGCTTCATTCATTCCATTCCTGACCCGGTTAATTGACTGGAAACAGGCTGTGGATTTTCATTCCTACTAACGTTTTTGTAATGACCTAAGTTAACTGTAGTTAGGAAAACCGCAAAGACAGTCTTTCTGAGAATCCCGCAGCGAAGCACGGGTACATCAGCTGGTATATATGTATGTATACAGAGTTTTGTCTGTACATTGCTCAGAATTTGAAAAGAATGGCATTTCTGTATCGGTCACGTCCACAGTAACAAGGAAATGCACTTTTTACTTTTGCGTAATTTCTGTCTGTCTGTCTGTCTGTCTGTCTGTCTGTCTGTCTGTCTGTCTGTCTGTCTGTCTGTCTGTCTGTCTGTCGGTATGTATGTACACGCATCACGAGAAAACGGCTGAAGATAATTTAATGAAAATCTGTATGTAAAGTCGGGGTGTGAGCCACTACAATCTAGGTTATGAATCATTTTATTCACGCTGAGTGAAGAGGTAGTTTAGGGGAAGGCCTAAAATTTAATTCTCAAATATTTATATTATTAGTGGTGTTATCGATAAATAGGCCTACTACAGAACTAAAGTTATATAGAATTACATTTCGGATCATTTATGTCATACATTTTTAACGTACCGGCTATGATACCTCGGATATTCATGAATTTGTATTTTTTGTAGCTGTACTTTGCTATGGAAGTGAAGCGTGGACCCTGAGGAAATGCGATGAGAGAAGAATAATTACAGCTGAAAAGAAATACATGTGGCGAACGGCAGGAGTCATTATGTAGGAACACACAAGAAATACAGACGTGCTGAATGATCTTAAAAGAAGACCTATATTGGAATACATCTATGAATACTAGAGAAATTGGCTAGAACACCTAAACAGGATGGACAGAAGTAGGATCCCCAAAGCAGCCATAAACTACGCCCCGGTGGGAAGAGATCTCTGAGACGCCCCAGGAAGAGATGGCGTGAAAATGTAAATCTTTTGTATAGACCGTAACAGTTCTTCTATAGGACTAATACATGAAAGGATGATGATGATGATGATGATGATGAAGTCCATACCAAGCCGTGCCATGAACAAATGGGTTAACAGAATTTAATAAAAATCGATGCCGTATACAGATTCGGGGAATAAGAGCCTACAGTCTAAGCCAGGGCCTCTCAAACGCCCAAAATCTCACACGTGCAAACAGCGGCGCAGAGTTCCTGTGCGCAGTGCATCGGTCTAGCTCGGCTCGGCTCGGATCAACGCTTCGTCTCTGGGCTACTCGGTTAAGCTCGGCTCAACTCGACTCGGATTTGGAGCGCTACGGAGCAAGTGAGGAAGAGGGAGACAGGGGGAGCGAGACAGGCGTGGGGAAAGACAGAGACAGCGCTATTGCTCCAAATCAAGGAGTGGGGGGTCTGCACTCTGGTCAACAAGGCGAAGTCGTCTTTTGCACCGTGCACAGTGCATGCAACAGACGATGCACCCTGAGAGGCTATGGTCTAAGCTATAAGCGATTTTATTAACTCTGGATGAAATTGTAGTTTAGAGGAAGGCACCTAAAATTTAATTTTTAAATACCTATGTTATTGGTTCTATTGAAAAGTACTACATAATAACAATTTCCGATCATTTATGTTTTATTCAGTTTTACCGTACCGACTATGATAAGAGTGGTGTTTCAGAGTCGGAAGAAAACTAAATGTGAAAGCCTACAATATCGAAAGCGCATAACATTGATCAACAATAACATTACATTGAACATTGTTTGTTGTGATGTTCTTTGTCTCTTATGCTGCCACTCAACACCGATAGATGGGATTACTGCTGCGTACCGAGTATAACAGCCTGACTGAATGTTGGCGGGAAATAGCTGGGGAGTTAGGAAACTTTCTTCTTTAGTATGCCATTCCTCAGGTTCATACATTTTCTGATACCGTTCTGCTGGTACGTAACACACTGGTTCATCATAGTATTCCAGCTATTCGATCCCTACTCTGACGCACTGTTTTGAATGAGCAGTGTGCACACTTAAGGCAGAGGCTCACTTAGAAGTAGTATGACCTGGTCTAGAATTAAAATTTAGGCCTATTCCTAAGCATAGCACCACAATGCACTAAATAACACAAAATTCAACTCTGAAAAGAGCCGTTTCTTAAGAAAAGCTCCTTCATCTTCACTTTTATTAAATTCTACATTCATTTGATTTCAGATTCGCGTGAAAAGGGGGTTTCTCCTCTGGCTTGGAGGAAACATTTGCTTCCAAGTCAGACAGATTTTTCCGCCGCCAGTGTAGTGAATTGAGATTTTCTGACTCATCGGGTACTCTCAGGAAACAGATTAGTAAAAGAGCATAGGTTTTGCCCTGGGACTCTCACTATTTAAACACCCCCCCCCCCCCGCCGAAAAAAGACGAAGAGTGTTCACGAATCACGGCTGTCTGCGGCTTGGTCTCTGGAACTTTGGACTGTTAGATCAGCAGCGTAGTACTGGTCGTTAAAAGTGAGAAAATGTGTGGTTTTTCATTTTATCGAGTATTTCATATGAAAGCATTGCTTTTAACCGTGCCATTCCTATTGACGCCATTGTAATGACCTATGTTCATTTCATTTGGGAAAACCACTAAGACAGTCTTTCTGAGGATGCAAAAAGGCAGGTGGAGACTTAGTGTCTGCCATTATAATGAAAACTCTCCAACCTGATTGTGACTGATGGTAGGCAAGCGGGCCTATCATTACAATGAAAATTCCCTAACCCAGTCTTCATATGAAAAAAGGCGTTTGGTGACTTCCCCTTGGCGTTTCTAGGGTAACGTTTGGAGCTATACAATTTAATACAATCTTGCTCACAACGTGTACACTATCTAACCTAGAATTCTGTATACAATGTAGAATTCCTTAGCGAAGCACGGGTACATCAGCTAGTACATATGATGTATCTTCTTTCAGGCAGTAGCCTATATATTTTTAGATTAACATAATTTTTAAAAAAGGAATACCTTGTTTAAAAAAATACTTGCAGAATTTAGAATGAAACTTTTTTTTCCATCTAGAATGAATTCAGTGAGTCCACAATGGACATCATGGAGAAATAAATTGAAATTAGTATAACTGGAATCATATTAGGCTTAACCACACTAGGGTTACAGAAAATGGAATTCGGAAACTCAGTCGGCTTTGCACTATATCACGACTGCCATCTCCAGATTCTTAGGTGTAAAGGATAGTCAGTACGTTGCGAAACGCCGAGAAACTTCTCTCCTCATCAACGGATGTTAAGGGTTCATACTTGAATCTAGTGAGATCTTCCTCTTCAAAAACACTCATATCAAAATGTTCTCCTTTGAATATTTCACTTCTCTTGCACGAAATTTGATACCCCTGGCATTACAAGCACTAGTTTCATTTTTTCATTTCATTTTCATTAAATTTTTTCTCTTTTCAGATATGGTTCAATTTTTTTTTCTATTTGCTTTTCGTCGCACCGTCACAGATAGGTCTTTTTGCGTGCGACGATGGGAGAGGGAAAGCCTAGGAGTGGGAAGGAAGCGGCCGTGGCCTTAATTAAGGTACAGCCCCGGCATTTACCTGGTGTGAAAATGGGAAAACACAGAAAACCATCTTTAGGGCTGCCGACAGTGGGGCTCGAACCCACTATCTCCCGATTACTGGGTACTGGCCGCACTTAAGCGACTGCAGCTATCGAGCTCGGTAATATATATTTAATAGAGAAAATATGTTTAACATGTGATGGATGAACTGATGATGATTCGAACTGAGAATGGGCAGTAAAAATTTAGTGGAAAGAATGGAAATTTCAAAAAACCCGTTAATACCTAAACATTACCAAGAAGCCAAAAATTCTCAGATAAAGTAAAAGAAAAGGACAAATTAAACCCATTATTTTCTGACCTGCTATGACCCAGAATGAAGATATCTTGGGCCTCGTCTTCGGAATTTCGGACACTCGGGGAAAATAAGGATTTTTTCTCAACTTCGGAGCCCTAGTACTAAGTAATTTTGCTAATGCGGACGGCTTGGTCTTAATGGCAAACAGTGCTGAAGGCATCTAATGTCTTTGGTATGGATCCCATACGGCTGCTCCAAGTCCCAGGACTGGAAACTGCTGCACCTTAGCATCCTCATCACGAAGTGTAATGACTTGTACGTTTTAGAAATTACACTTCTTACGTGGGTGTCCCATTTGAGATCTCTCTTCACGTGGATTGCTAGGTATTTGCATGAATCACTCTCTACAAAAGCGTCCGATTCAAGACAATATTGAAAATTCCATTGCCTATGTTTCTTTCCTATTCTTATGAGCCTGTATTTTCGGGAATATATTTTCATTTTGTTATCGAGTGCCCACTTATGGAATACCGAAGTATTTAGATTGGCTATTATCTCCAGTATTCTGGATTTTTCTGTATATTAAGCAGTCGTCCGCAAACAGTCTGCATTCACTTAGAATTTCGTTCGGCAGTAAATAGGAGTGGCCCTATAACATTACCTTGTACTACTCCCGACGTTATAGAAACTTTGTCGGAGTGTTTACTTCCCACCTTTACCCTCTGCGTGCGGTCAGTCAAAAATTTCCCGATCCACAGAACCACCTTTTATCAATGTTTATTTCCACCAATTTTCGGATCAGAATGTCATGTGGTACCACATCAAATGCTTTAGCAAAATCAATTACAAGAGCATCAACTTGTACAACATTGTCTAATGACTCGCTAATATTTTGAAAGAGCGACAGCATCTGGCTCTCGCAGGAGAATCCTTTTCTACAACAATATTGACGGCCATTATCTACCATTGTTTTCTTAGATATTCTGATAGATGTGCCTCTTCTACAGTTCTTGCACAGAATAAACAACGATTTTCATCATGTTTCTCTCTTTGACCCTATTCTTATTATTATTCTCGTGTCAGATACATCAAAAAAAAGAAAACAGTTACAATAATTTCAAGTAACATTTAAATAATCTTGGACCAATACAACGCTACTTCGAGTCCTCTCTTCGTAGCTCGATGCAGGTCATCTTGCGTGCACAAAGATGGGCACAGCGGACACTGAAGCATATGCTGGATGGTTTGATCTTCTCCGCAGTCACACTTGGTGTTGTCGCCATTGATGAAGCCCCATCTTGCCAAATTAACTTTGGACCTTCCCACTCCTGATCTCAACCTATTGAGAGATTTCCAGATTGTCCAGCTCTCATTGCAACCGGGTGGCAAAAGTTCCTCAACCGCCATCTGCTCAGAGCCTTGGGGGATCTTCGTCTTCAATAGCTGTATCCTTGCCTTCTCAGCTGGTACTATAAGTTCCTGAGATGTTCGTAGGAAGCTCTTTCTAGATTTCAGTCTCTGTACTGGAAGCTCATGTCCATGCAGTAGATGAGTACTTTCATGCTTAACCTTTGTCCTTTCCTTATTTGCAGCTACTTCTCTTCGCACACCGGGTGGTGCTATCCCTGCAAGACGATAAATACCTATTATAAATACCTATTAGCCACCACACCATACCTCTTACTTGTCTATTCCTAACTCATGCTTTCTTTAGAGACAGCTTTTAGATAATTTCGCAGAATTCTACTAATGTTCTTTTGGTCTTACATTCTGCCATAATCATATGCTTCTCAGTATCATTCACTCTAAACTCACTCAGCTTCTTATCTTCGCTCTGAATCTCTTTATCCCAACAGTCTCCCATTTCTATTCTGCCTAGCATCCTTTTAACTTTGCTTAGCCAGTAATCATCATTGGAATGCTTCATCTGATGATGGTATCCTAAATTCAATAAGGAAAAATCTTAGAGGTGATATATGACCTCGTTTTCAGATGCTCTCCTCGCTCATTAAGAGGTCGGCAGGCACGTGCTTTCGGTTTGGCACTCCAAAGGACCATATTCCCCCACTCCGGTCTTCCGGGTTGCACACGAGAGACAACGACCTGCGGCGCATAACGATGACACCTGATAGCGCCACGACGTTCCAGAAATATACGGGGCAGCGCGCGACGCTGTGAGTTAAGTGGGTCGTGGTGGCGAACAAGGACGTACAATGATGAAAAGTCTGTCCGATGACGTAAGAGAGGTAACAGGAGTAAAAATAGTCCGGAAGCCTATTACAGGTAAAACATATCCCATCGAGCGTGCGGCTTCATTAACCCAGATTTGTATGTTGCCACGACCACACATGACATCAGTTATTTAAACAGGAGATGAACATACGACGCGACGGAAGTGTCGTTTTTTTTTTTTTTTTTGAAGACCTAGCTCTCTCGGGTTTTGTTAATGTGTGGAGTGAAAGTTTGGGTTAGAACGGTTCATTTCCCAGGCAGGATGACAGAAGGAAGTCAAGGGCTTCCAAAACTAATGATAAAGAGAATACCACGTGACACCTGATCTGTCCACACACAGGAGATTAAACCTTTCCAGCCCAGAGAATCCATACGGCATCACAGTACCTCTGAATACAGTATTTTAGTCAGTTTATTGTTCATTATAAAACTTTGTGACATCATGATAATTTACCATATGCTTTAGCCGGTAGCACTGAAGTAGCACAAAAAGTAAACAATCCAAAATATTTAAGAATTTGTAAAACTGAAAGGATCCCGTACAGGATTTACTACTCGTAAAACTTCATGACTTATATAGTGATGAATGTTGCATTTCATTTAAATTTATTTCCAGAATGGTGGAAAAACCGGTTCTGCATAAATATAGTAGGGGTAGCGTGCCTGCCTCTTATCCGGAGGTCCTGGATTCGATTCCCGGCCAGGACAGGGATTTTGACCTGGATCTGTTTGTTATTATTAGCTGAACTATCGTCCGGCTCCATGGCTGAATGATTAGCGTGCTGGCCTTTGTTCACAGGGGTTCCGTGTTCGATTCCCGACAGGGTCGGAAATTTTAATCATAATTGGTTAATTTCGCTGGCACGGCGGCTGGGTGTACGTGTCGTCTTCATCATCATTTCATCCTCATCACGACGCGCAGGTCGCCTATAGGAGCCAAATATAAAAAGACTTGCATCTGGCAAGCCAAACCTGTCCTCGGACACTCACGGCACTAAAAGCCATACGCCATTTCATTTCATTTCATTTCATTTCAGCTGAACTATCAACATGAATCATTTGATGTCACGTGAGTGAAGTAGCTACAGGAAAATTTCTACTTATCTTTTCGGGTTCTGTATTTTGGTTTCCGAAATTCTTGAAATATGTGTCCCGTATATTTTCGTATCTTACTATACCACTCTTTATCGCAGTAATTTTCTCTGCCTCGATACGGAATCTACAGGATGTATCAGAATAACAATTCCTATTTTTCTGATGTGATGGAGGACATAAAAATAAGCACCTCTTGCTTAATGAAGTAATGCCCGGAAACGCTTCCATTTCAAGTTAAATTTCTTCTTCTTAATCCGTTAACCCACCAGGGTTGGTCTTTCCCTCACACTTAGCGAGGGATCTCACCTCTACCGCCTCAGGTGTCGTCCCATTTGCGATCACTCTTATCAGTGACATACAGTCAGGTTGCTGTGAGGGAATTCCCTACTGAAGGACTGATACAGGAAGACATCCCTCAAATAACTGGCGAAACTACATACTAGGATTCTTACGAATCGCATATTGAAACATTAAATTACTTACAGTATGTGTCTCTGTTATTCGTACAGGCTTCATTTTCTTATGAAGACTCGTATATTCACATTAACGATTGAAAAATTGAAATAAAACGTACTGTACGGGTAAAAACATAATTTGTCAACGATAATTCGTTAGTGAAAACCATACTTATTTCCATACAAGCAAGAATATTTTATATGAATGTGCCGGCATCGACAAATGCGTGTACCAGTTGTATTCGTACACATGTACAGGATGATGCCCACTGTTTGTTTGCGATGCACGGAAAGTCTCAGTGACGGCATACGACTGCTAAAGTGCGTTACTCTCCTTCCTAGTGTATCTGTGGTGGACATGGGTGCGAATGCAGAGTTAAGTACGGAACTTAAGAACACTGTACATAAACCGGCACTTAAAGGATTTTCATTACGAAAGATTGGGCAGCTAGTCAATAGAACACATTATACGGTGCAATATGTGGTTGAAAAACTTAAATACAAAGGCACTGTTAAGAACAAGCCAAGGAAACCCAGGAGAAAGTGTTCAACTGAAAGGGAAGAACGATTTTTTGTTCGGCTGATAAAGACAGATTCCAAATTAAGAGCACCATTATTGAGACAACTCACGGAGGAACGACTGGAAAGAATATCAGCAACTCCACCATCCGTCGAATCCTATATCGACATGGGTACTATGGAAGAATCCCTCGGAAAAGTAGAAAAAACAGACGGCTTAGACTGGCATTCGCTAAGGAGCATATAAATAAGGAAAACGAATTCTGGAATGATGTTATCTGGTCTGATGAGACGAAAATAAACCTATTTGGGTCAGATGGCATCCACAGAATATGGAGAAAAATTGGTACGGACAATGATGTGGCGAATACACTCCCAACTGTAAAGTACGGTGGTCTGTATGTAATGCTTTGGGGCTGTATGTCGGCCAGAGGTGTGGGTAACATACATTTCATTGACGGAATAATGAACAAGGAGGGCTATAATGCAATCCCATGGGCAAACGTGATGCAGGGTGCGGAAAAAATGGGGATGCCACCTGCTTATATGTTCCAGCATAATAATGACCCCAAAACACACTGCTGATATTAGTAAGACATGGTTGATCTGGAACATTCCTAAGCAGCTTAGAACACCTTCCCAGTCTCCGTATTTAAATCCCATCGAACATCTTTTGACTACGTTAAAGAGTTATCTCCGTAGACGTGTGCGTGCGAAGGAGGAACTTAAAAGTGTGATTCTTTAGGAATGGCAGAAAATCAGCCCGGGCACGTGCAAAAAGTTAGAGTATTCTATGCGGCGCCGATGTCAGGCAGTTATAAAGGCTAGGGGACATTCTACTAGATATTAACATGTTCCAGGAACCTTTCTTTTTTGTTTATTTCAAGTGTTCAATTTGCTTGTACGAATAGAAATGATACAAGATTATGGGCGCGCTGTTCTTAATTAGAGGCTGTATGTTTTGTTAACATGGTTGCAAACAAATACAGTAGATATATGTTTTATGAAGGCTTTGTTGAATGTATGTTCAGTGAATAAAATCCTTTTCAGCTTATCATTTTCTGGCAGTGCGTTGAAGTACTAAAGCAAACAGCCCGTACGAATAGAATTGGTACATACTGTATATTTACCGTTTGAGACTGATGCGTTAATACCGGGACTGACAGAGAGCAAATTCAATCAATCAATCAATCAATCAATCAATCAATCAATCAATCAATCAATCAATCAATCAATCAATCAATCAATCAATCAATCAATCAATCAATCAATCAATCAATCAATCAATACTGATCTGCATTTAGGGCAGTCGCCCAGGTGGCAGATTCCCTATCTGTTGTTTTCCTAGCCTTTTCCTAAATGATTTCAAAGAAATTGGAAATTTATTGAACGTCTCCCTTGGTAAGTTATTCCAATCGCTAACTCCCCTTCCTATAAATGAACATTTGCCCCAGTTTGTCCTCTTGAATTCCAACTTTATCTTCATATTGCGATCCTTCCTACTTTTATAAACACCACTCAAACTTATTCGTCTACCAATGTCATTCCACGCAATCTCTCCGCTGACAGCTCGGAACATACCACTTAGTCGAGCAGCTCTTCTTCTTTCTCCCAATTCTTCCCAGCAACATTTTTGAAACGCTACTCTTTTGTCGGAAATCACCCAAAACAAATCGAGCTGCTTTTCTTTGGATTTTTTCCAGTTCTTGAATCAGGTAATCCTGGTGAGGGTCCCATACACTGGAGCCATACTCTAATTGGGGTCTTACCAGAAACTTATATGCCCTCTCCTTTACATCCTTACTACAGCCCCTAAACACTCTCATAACCATGTGCAGAGATCTGTACCCTTTATTTACAATCCCATGAAGGTCTTTCCTTATATTAACACCTAGATACTTACTGTTATGTTCTGAACACGCTACTAAATATACTTATCCAGTACTTAACATTACTTTATTAGGAAAATGCATTTGTCACAGCATTGCATAACTATTCACTACAAAGAATGTTCCAATGAGAAGAACAGCTGTTCTCTCCAGAGAGTATACATCTCTGTGTTGTTACGCTGTTGTTACTAGCGCACTCACTGTATTATTTTTAAATACACTATAGTCTCCCCCACTTAGAAATGTGTTATACACTGAATTTTAAATAAACACTTTGAAGCTGTGAACTTATCAGATAAGGAATATAGACGAATTAAAAAAAAGGGAAAACCAGATAATCTATTGAATTTTGAAAAAGGTATTTCACTTCTCACAGAACAGTTGAGCTGAGTTGGTTCACAAAACAAAATCACGGAACCGCACAGGCAGTCGAGTATGTCTTGATGATCTACGGACACGTACATTTGTTGGAACATCGGTATTCTGTCGTAGTGTCTCTGTCGTATCTGGGGTTGATGGATTTTCTACTGGAACAGCTGGATCTTGGCGTGGTGATACTGTTGAATCAGAATTAACCGAGACATGGCATTCTGGAGCTCTAGGTACGTCGTATGACTGGGCTGGTTCAAATGTAACTGATTTAGGTTGAATGAGTGTCCCACGCATTTGGTCAATATGGCGTTTCAGTGTCCTTCCTGATTCGTCCAAAATAACTAGGTAGTGTCGCTGACCATACTTCTTTACAACCTTTCCAAATTTCCAAGTGTACTTGTTATTGCAAAAGAAGCGCACCTGGACTCTCTCCCCCACATGAAACGATCGTCCTGGTTTGGCTACCGATAATGAAGGTTGAGGTCGGGTAGGGAAGAAAGCATCAAGGCGAATCCTCATTTTTCGGTTCAGGTATAGCTCTGCTGGTGACTTTCCACATGCAAGGGGTGTAGCACGGTATCGAAACAGAATCTTTTGTATTTTCTCGTATATTGGGACATTATCATCAGAGGCAGTACGGAGACGATTCTTCAATATTTGAACATGTCGTTCAGCTAAGCCGTTAGTGGCTGGGTGACCAGGTGCAATGAATTTTTGAAAAATTCCATTTGTTGAACAATAGGTGCGAAATTCATTGCTTTGAAAAATGGCTGCATTATCTGAGACAATGCTTGCTGGAAATCCATGAGAAGCAAATATACGGTTTAGCAACATGATTGTGGAGGTACTTGTTGGCGAATCTCGTAAAATTTGCACTTCTGCCCATTTCGATTTGGCGTCCACACAAATCAGAAAGTTGCAGTTCTCAAAAGGTCCTGCATAATCAATATGCACTCTTTCCCAGTTCTCTTTTGGTTCGTCCCATGGATGCACTGGTGATTTTGGTGGATTTGCTCTTGTCAATGCACATGTTTGACATCCTTTTACTAGGCGTTCAATGTCTCGATCAATTCCAGGCCAATAGACGTAGCGACGGGCCAGCTGTTTCATCTTCATGATGCCCAAATGAGTTTCGTGAAGTTCATTTAAAACCTGATCTCTTAGTCTGGAAGGGATAACAACTCTATCTTGTCTAAACAGCACACCATCATTCAGAGTATATTCTGAAACCATCCGTTCATTCTGTAAATCAAAAACAAGTTTACTCAGTTCATGATCTTTACGTGTTTCGTCCTGGATGGTGCGAAATGTGATTCGTTCGCTTGAAATTTGAAAAATTAGGTGCGTAAATAACTGGTTAACTTCATCCCCAATGGAGATATCTGTTGAAGAATGGACTTGCTGTAGGGAAGCCCGCGATAAACAGTCAACATTTTGGTTCTCTGCACCCTTCTTAAATTGAACTGTGTAATCGAATCCCGACAAGAACGAAGCATATCGTAGTAGACGAGCAGATGTCATCTGTGGTAGAGCTTTGTTTTGCTGAAAAATACGAGTTAGCGGTTCATTGTCTGTCACTAGTGTAAAGTGCCTGCCAAAAACATAGGCGTAAAAGTGGTTGACAGCAAACATTATTGCCAAAGCCTCCCTGTCTAGTTGGCTATAGTTCTGTTCTGATACAGTCAGTGAGCGTGATGCATACGCAATCGGCCTTTCTTCTCCATCAATTAGATGGCTAAGGACAGCGGCAACACCTGTTGGACTTGCATCTGACGTCAGAACTATTGGTAATTTTGGATCATAGGGCGTTAAGACCCTATCGCTACACAACTCTGCTTTTAACTTGAGGAATGCGGTTTCACATTCCGAAGTCCATATGTAACGTTGGCCTTTGCGGAGCAGGAGCCGTAATAGATATGACATGGTGGAGAAATCTGGTATAAACCTGGAGTAGTAGGTGATTAGTCCCAAAAATCTGCGTAGTTCATCAACGCTTGTAGGATGAGGCATGTCATTAACAGCTCTAACTTTTTCTGGGGACTTACTAATGGTATTATGCTGGATAACATGGCCCAAATATTCAATTCTCTCTTCAAAGAAAGAACACTTAGCTCGGTTGATATGCAGATCAAAATCAGATAATCTCTTCAGACATAACCGCAAATTGTGTGTGCACTCCTCCAGAGTTGATCCATGTACGATTAAGTCGTCAAAATAGGCTTCTGTTTTTGGAAGTCCCCTGAGGATTTGTGAAATGATTCGGTTAAATTCGGATGGCGCTGTTTTAATTCCGAAACTTAGACGATTCATTCTATATGTTCCACGATGTGTAGATATAGTCTGGATTGTAGCACTTTCATCATCAACTACCAAGTGTAGAAATGCTTTGAACAAGTCCAGTTTACAAAAATATTTGGAATCACGTAGGCTGTTCAACACATTATCAATTCGCCTTATGGGGTAATTTGCAGCAACAAGTTTCTCATTTACACCACATTTGTAATCAACACATAATCTAACTCCTCCATCTGGCTTGGGAATGACGACCAACGGTGACCCCCAATCACTTGATGATACAGGAGATATGACACCAGCTGCTTCTAGTGAGTCCAGCTCCCTTTCAACTCGTTCACGAAGTGCATAGGGAACATCCCGTTCTCGTGTAAATACTGGTTTAGCTCCTTCACGTAACTGTAACTTTACTTCAAATTTTGGAACACGTCCAATTCTCTCTTCAAAAACATCAGGAAATTCATTAATTATGTCATCAACTGAAAAAATAGCGTTAACTGGATATGGCATGTGTGGAGTTTCCTTGCTAGCATCTATTTCCTTTAATTCAATACCAAGTCTCCTAATCCACAATCTTCCAAGTAATGCCGAGTAGCGCTTAGGGACAATATATATATCATCTTGGATTTCCTTGTCTTTATATACAGCTGAGACTGTAACCTTTCCCATAGGTGTGATAATATTGCCTGAATATGAACGAAAGGCAATTACAGATCGCTGTAAGGGTAAACCTAGATCCAATTCATTAAATGCATCTTCAGGAAGCAAAGTAAAACATGCACCAGAGTCTACTTCAAAACACTGTGTCTTATTGTTTAGTGATACGGTAACCATATATTTTTCATAGTCGGGAGTAACTTCAAATAATTCTACATGAGACGGAGAGAAAGTAGGTTCTGCTTTACTCACACCGTATGAATGATCCTGGGCATCACATGGGATAACTGAAATTGACTTAGTTGAGCTGGAACTATCTGCTTTTGATTTTGAATTTCGCATTAGGCTGGTGATACACACCTTGGCGAGATGACCTTCTCTTCCACAAGAATCACATCTAATATCATACCTACTAACTCGGCATTCTGACACACGATGATTCGGCTTAGCACATCGGAAACAGAGGTTATCAATTCCTAATCTTCTGAAATCAGGTCTGATTCTTCTACTAGAGAGAGAACGTTGTCCATATCGGATACTTTGATTCGGTGAACGTGTGTTGCATGAATGGTCAGGGCTCAACGAATGGTTACTCTTGCTATAACTGGGGCTCGGTGAACGATAACGAAAACTGTGATCCCGTCGAGATCGGTGATCTGAGCCAGCAGAAACCTTATATGTATCGCTGTTGTCGAATTCAGATGCCGATGAAAAGGCTTGTCTGGTAAATTCCCTACTTCCTATTCTAGACGTTTCCAATAATGTTGCCTTAGCTAGGATTTCATCAAAAGTGGTTAGATTAGATTGAAGTAGCTGTTCGCGTAACCAATTGTCTCGTAAACCTCTTATGAACTGGGCTCTTAGAAATACATCCGAAATTGAAACTGTACGTTGACATTGGCATTTGGCTGTGAATTCGCACTCAGCTAAATTACGTTGAAGAGTTGCGACAAAATCGGCGATAGACTGTCCCTCTTTCTGATAGACATTTAAAAAATAATGCTGAGAAATAATGGCACTTTTCTTGGGAACAAGCATTTGGCTGAACAGTTTAACCAGATCTGTAAATGACTGAGTTCTGATCGATTTTTCTGGGCCTAGAAATGCAGATAGACTATTGTAATGCACAGAACCTATAGAGACGCATAGTAGCTGTGCTTTCTTTTCATCATCTGTGATATTTTTCATTGCTACGTAATTCTCAAACCTCTCCATATAGCATGCAAATTTTTCCTTCCGAGAATCAAAATTTTCAAATGGTTGTATGCTTGAACAGTTACCTGAATGCGAGATTTCTCTTCCTGATTCTCTTTGGAATGTTGTTATAAACTGAGTAAGCAGGGTTTGTTGTTGTCGGTTGAAAGCATCTAATAGTTTAGCAAATTGTTCTGAATCCATTCTTCTGAGTGTAACCTAATTGTGTCAAAACAGCGGTAAATATTTTCGGTGGTCGATTGATAGTACTGTGCAGGATATTAGCAATACTTATTTATACTTTTACCTCGTCGCCAACTGTTATGTTCTGAACACGCTACTAAATATACTTATCCAGTACTTAACATTACTTTATTAGGAAAATGCATTTGTCACAGCATTGCATAACTATTCACTACAAAGAATGTTCCAATGAGAAGAACAGCTGTTCTCTCCAGAGAGTATACATCTCTGTGTTGTTACGCTGTTGTTACTAGCGCACTCACTGTATTATTTTTAAATACACTATACTTACAATGATCCCCAAAAGGAACTTTCACCCCATCAACGTAGTAATTAAAACTGAGAGGACTTTTCATATTTGTGAAACTCACAACCTGACTTTTAACCCCGTTTATCAACATACCATTGCGTGCTGTCCATCTCACAACATTATTTATCACTCTATAGAGAATAATATCATCCGCAAAAAGCCTTACCTCTGATTCCACTCCTTTACTCATATCATTTATCATTTATATATATAAGAAAACATAAAGGTCCAATAACACTGCCCTGAGGAATTCCCCTCTTAATTAGATAAAGCTTCACCTACTCTAATTCTCTGAGATCTATTTTCTAGAAATATAGCAACCCATTCAGTCACTCTTTTTTCTAGTCCAATTGCACTCATTTTTGCCAGTAGTCTCCCATGATCCACCCTATCAAATGCTTTAGACAGGTCAATCGCGATACAGTCCATTTGACCTCCAGAATCCATGATATCTGCTATATCTCGCTGGAATCCTACAAGTTGAGCTTCAGTGGAATAACCTTTCCTAAAACCGAACTGCCTTCTATCGAACCAGTTATTAATTTCACAAACATGTCTAATATAATCAGAATGTATGCCTCAAATGAACCTTTTATTTAGAGTTACCAGATGGTGGTGGGTGTAAAGGCGGTTAAATGAGTAAATGAGTTTTCAGAAGTAGGTCAAATTATGGACGTATTAAAACCGTTCAATTTTACACTTTCAAATTTTCAAACAAAGGATTTTGTTGTAACACTTTGCTTCTTCGACAGTGCTACTCTTTGTTTAAGCAATTATATCTCATTTCAAACTTAGCAGTTAACTTACATTTTCTTATACAGTAGTTACACTATTAAATTACTGCTTGAATACTGCTCAAACGGTTCAAATATTTATACTGATACGTTAAGTAAACAGCTGCTCAAAATATAATTAGCCTACCTTCTTCTGTCTCTATGTATGTCTACTCCTCAGTCTCGTTTCTTGATACTGAGTCAGGATGAGATGAGATTAATTTATACGGCATGTTTCTACGGCCGGATGCCCTTCCTGACACCAACCTCAGTTGAGGAGCTAATGAAGATGAAATGTGTTATGGTGAATTAAATTGGGTAAGGGGGTGGGAGGACTCAGCTCTGGCCTGTGGATAGGAACTGTCCCGGCATTTACCTGGAAGTGAAAATATTAAACCACACAAAACAATTCTGAGAACAGCCGACGGTGGGGTTCGAACCCACGCGTTTCCCGAATGCAGAGCTTGGCTTCATAGCCGTAGCGCGTTAAAACGCGCTGCCACTCAGCCTACTCTCACCTACATAAGTAAAATTATAATTTTTATCTGTACGCTCGGATCAGATGTACAAGATTCCAGAACTTAATATTAAGAAAATGTGTAGGTTAGAATAAGTTGAAATTATAATTCTATAATGATAGCGCGAAGAGATGAGATTGCATTCGGGAAATACTGGGTTCGAACCACATTGTCGGCACCCCTGAAGATGGTTTCCCGTAGTTTCGTATTTTCAAAACAAGCAAATGTACCTTAATTAAGGCTACGGAAGCTTCCTTCCTCCTCCTAGCCCTTTCCTATCCCATTGTCGCTATAAGACCTGTCTGTGTCGCTGCGACGTATAGCCAGTGGTAAAAAGAAAAAAAACATCCATGTCACCATACTGAACCCATAATTCTACGGTGAGAAAAATTTTTATTTTTCACAAATATTTATTTGGTATTCAGAAACTACTGTATGTTTGAGGGCAGCCATTTTGCGCTCCCAAGAGCCCGATGTTGCGTGGGAAGGTTCCCGCAAGGCGAGCTCGTGAATTGCCGGGACACCTCGGTGGAGCTCGAGTGCCCGACAATTTTCTAAATTAATGGAATTCTGCACCACGAGGGATTTTGATAATATAGTAAAGGATGAAATAAATAAGCAAAATTATTCATACACCCTCTGTGGAGGTAGTGACACCAGGGACAATTTAGATGCAGTTAAGCCCAAGTGTGTGTTAGCGTGAGAACAGCGAGCTAGTTACACGTGTCAAGGTCGTGGGCAGAAGAAAAACGCGCGAAATGCACGGGCAGAAACAATTTATTTCTCCTGTGGTGAGTGTAGAAAAATTATAAATTTAACATCGAACATAAGTGCAAGTCTGTCCGGAGTTCTGGGACAAATCTTATCAAAATTGGTCTATTAGAAGCAAATTTGGCAGATTTCACAACCAAGCCTCATAGAGGGGATAGCGTCCTTCCGGAAATTATAAAAGAAACCCCCCACCGTAGATTTGGCAGTGTCGATCTGGAACTTGAAGCCGCGGGAGCTTGTGCCCGCCGTCATTAGAATTTCGCGCCAGATTGACCGACAATAATTCAATACATGTTCGTGGCTAAAATCCATATATTTAGTAAGAAGAAAAGTGAATTGGAGAAGCTGTGAACGTTTGCAGACGAACTGGGAAGGTGTAGGCTGGTTGAAAAATACACAGCAGATTTTATTTTTATCATTTCCTGTACTCTTGTAAGTGAAGAAGGTCTGGGGGAAGCGATTCAAAGTAGTTCGACTCCCTTATCGGCCGAACACCTGTTCTTGTTGAAACAACGGGGAGAGAAACCACTCTGGGAGACGCATCAGACAGTTATAGCCGACTGCAGAACGAGGGAAGTTCGTGGTGCAAGTTACAAAGAAAGTGCATTATTTATGGTAATTTTTAATCTCGTGTGTGTGTGAAGGGTAGTGTTTGGATGAGTGAGTTTTTAAATATGAAAATGTTATCTGTGAAAATGAGGGGCTAAGTGCGAGGTTGCTGGAGATGATGTAATCAGAATGCTGAGAATGTCACCAATGTGCAGGTCTGTCTATTTTACATTATGTTGTAGTTAGTTACTTAGTTACTGTCTGTCCTAACCAAATTTTCCAGATGATTGTCGGGTGATATGCGTAATTATCAGGCGAAAGGCGTTGTAAATTTTGGTCAGCGTGTAAATTTTCAGTGTGTAAATTTCATGTCTAGAACGGTAAAATGCGACGCTTAAAATTTTGTGTCGAGATGAGATATCATTCAAAGTGCGGATTTGTGAACGTTATAAGTGTAAAGTTGTCGTGGCGAATATTGTAATTTCAGGTGTCAGTTGCATTTAGAAACGCTGGTTAATAATAATAATAATAATAATAATAATAATAATAATAATAATAATGTTTACCGCGGGATAAGGAAATTCCTCTCTGTTAAATTACAGTTAACCAGTTATTTATACAAGGATCGTAGGCATATTTAGATAATGTCAATAAAATTTGTTAGAGTCTCAGTCGTTAATGGGAAGGAAATTTTGAGACATCGTGTATACTTGAATTGCGAAAGGTCGATGTGTGCTCTTGGATTCTTGAGGTCCGAAAGCCTTAATAATAGTAAAGTAAGAGATGTGGTTAATAATGGTTGTCGTTTTCACCAGGGGATCGATGTATGAAAAAGGATCTTGAAGGAAAAGGAATTGAGTGCGATGAATTGATATGTATGTGGAGACGAGATAGATGGGAGTAATACCGCTGGAAAGCGAGGAGAAAGAGTGTTGAGACAAGCTGTATTTTTGTAGAGGAAGTATTTAGGAACAGGCTGTGTGAAACAGGCTGTATTGTTTTCCGCAATCAATCCGAATTTGAGATAACTATGATGTGAAGCATTGTGAAATTTATAGAACGATTCCAAGTGAAAACGACTCTAGTAAAATGTAAAGGTCTGGGTAGTAAACATCCAGTGATTTTTGTTAAGATAAGGTACGGCCTCACGGATTGAAGAGCACTTTGGACACACGGTTGGGTTATATGTAATTTGTTCATTGGAGAGGTCATGGATAAGATGGTTGGAATTGATGATAGGCGATCTGAGATTTCGAATGCGATGGTGATGATTATTATTTTGAAGGCGTCCACTAAAAGGGTACCCGTGTGTTGGGAATTTTCATTTGCTTCCCTAACACGTCAGTGCACAGGCTGAGATTGTGCTCGAGGTGGAGAATCGTTCGTCACGTCTATTTATTTTTGAGTTCACATATTATGATGAGGTAGACACTTGTTGTATTTTTTTCGAGAGGTAGGCACTTACCGTGTTTCGACTTGCATTCTTTTGATAAGAGACGTTGGTTCCGTCGTGCGTATTTTGTCTGACCAGATTCAGTGATATTGTTGGAGTTGTTTGAGAATTGCATTTCGCCTGATATGTTAAGGGAGACGTAGTACGACCCACTTTGACGCCCGACGATAGATTTAGGACGTCACGTGTTTATTCTTGGAGTCATTGATGATGAGACGTCCTAGGTCACGCCCGACGATAGGACTTGGAAGGCATCATGTATATACTGATTAGGTTTAGGGTGTACAGATTTCAAGTGAGCCCGACGATAGGTCTGGGATGGTAGCTGTACACACTCAAGTCTCAGTTTAGATTTTTTTTTTTCTTTTGTTTCTTTTGTGAAGTGGCCTGGTTGAAGGTAGCCATTACAGTGCGATATGATTTATTGTAGAGGGTCTATGCGAAGCTCTCATTGAGATAACGGGACTGCTGTTGACAAACGAGGGCTGTCCAAGTGTGAGACATCGACCCGATCTAGATTATATTTTTACTGTGTTTCTTCGTGCGTGTTAAGCTGTATGACTTCGAGATGTTAATTTATTTTTTTACGGACTTTATTGTTTCCTCGTCTTGACGTCCGTTTTCATTGATAGTGTGCATTATTGACACTCAGTGTTTTAGAATGAGACTTGAGTTGCGAATGCGGTTTCGATTCGTCAGCTAGTAATTTTATTTTATATTTTAATCTTGTCGTATTTTCATTCGTATTCATAGTTAGAATAAGTAAGTAATCACTTTCCAGTAGCGTGTTGGGACAGACAGTAAATAGAGAGATCTGTACTGGTAGCATTGTTGTCAAGGGAAAGAATTCCTTAAAATTGTAGTAAATTTTAGCGTGGACTGGTAAATTTATTAAGCATAATAAACCCATTTCTAACCTGAAAATCGGTTCAATAATAATATTTTCAAGTGACTTTTCACTTTTTGATTAACTTCAGTGTTTGGCATTTCTTCCAAATGCATGATTAGTAAGTGTTTCCTGCATTTCGCAGTTTTGTTCCTTTAGAACGACTTAACGTAAGATCCTCCCGGATCATGTTGTTGTTGGTTCCTTCCGAACAGTTGTTTGGGGTGATGCACGTTTAGCATCGGGACTATCTTATCACTTAAGGGTGTCATGAATGACAAATACATGGTGGAATTTTATTTCAATTGTGAATGATGCCATTAACTTGTAGTGAACACCATGCTTTCCCATAATATTTCGCAACCTATCCAAAGCAACTGATAGTCAGTTTGGTTCGATTAAGGGTCCATTCGGCGGATGTTCCGTATCCGTGAAGGGTATTTGACTGGTGGATAACCTTAATTAAGAGAAAATCAGGCGTTCTACTTGTTGAAAGTCAGATTTTCCACGGATCGTGTGGATTAACTCTCAGTTCTCGTTTGGAAAATAGGCGCCCGGTTTTCAGGTCTTCCCTTTTTCAGTTTTTCAGTTTCGCTGTCCACTAACATGTAAGCTTCTCCGAAGCAATTCTTCGACATTGGAAGAAACGAAGTGACGTTATGTAATGTGACTGTGTTTGGAACTTTTCAAAAATCAATAATTAAATTTTTTAAATATATTTTTGTGGCAAGAATGCATATTAAATTAACGATGTTATCGTGCTCTTTCAGTTTAATAAAAGTTAGTAAGCACATTTTTGCTCCTCATTTCAAGTAGTTAGGTTTTCTTCTGAACCCCATCGTTTGGTTAAGATCGTGACCGAATTTATTCCCGCAACGACCCAAGATTCAAGAGTTCTAAATTGTTCTACTATAGCAGCCGTGGCCGACCAACGATGGAATGGTAAGTTCAAGGGTTCAGTAGAAGTGGCTTCCAACGTGGTGGCTTCAGTCACTTAAGACAGGGCCTAAGTACATCGAGAGAAGAACTACAAGTTAAGTTGGTTGACATCAGTGAAACGATGACCAATTGTAGGATTGTTATACGTTGGTGGATCAGTAGAAGTGGCGCCATCAACTGTGGGGCCTTAATGTCACGATAACGATGAGGAGCCCAAAGTCACGATAACGATACGATGCCACGATAACGATAATGAAATTATCCATTGAAAATAAATGTTAGAAAAATATAAAATAATGTTGAGGCTTAAGCCACATTATAAATAATATAAGCGGGTGAAAATTATGGCTGAGCCACAGTTAAACGAATTATGCCCAATGAGAGTGCTAGATATTAACACGTTTAATGAGGAGCGTAACTACTTGGTAGATAATAATAATAATAATAACAGTCACAATGCATTTTAGGAAACCAGTACTTAAAGCTTTATTGAAGCTTATGTCATGTTGCCAATATAAATTTTGGAAGTGGTAACGCTGAATTACATTCAAAGTTTATGCGTTAACATGTTCTTTGTTTAATTAATTTACGGAAGCGAAACCATTTGGGATATTTATCCAGAGTAAATTATTAACTTTAGAATTTTCTTTTTATTAAACAAGTTTGTGATACCAGCCATGTAAACAAAATTTTATAAGACAACTGTTGGAATGTTGTCAGTTTCGGTATTAAAGTATAATAGCGTTTGTATGTGAAAACGCAGTAGATAGTGAATTCTTTCCTTAGTAGTTTGGAGTATTCTGGTTGCATCAACAGCCAGCGTACTCATTATTGTATTCTTTGTGGTATTGTGAGATGGAAGGTCAGGCGACCTTGGAGAAGTTAATGCAGATGATAGAGGACATGAAAGTCCAGAGTGAGAATTTAAATAGTAAGATAGACGGTTTGGATAGTAAGATGGAGGATACGAAAGGGCAAATGTTAGAAAGTTTTGATAGCAAGATGGAGGACGCGAAAGTCCAGAGTGAGAATTTGAGAGAGGACATGAAGGCTCATAATGAAAGTTTGGATGGTAAGATTGAGGAGTTACAGAGTAGTATCGAGGATACCCAGGCTAGGTGTAGAGAGTCTAGTGATGAGTTGAAGGCTGGATTGAAGAATGTAGTTCATGAGACACGCACTATGTGCACCGAACTTAAAGAGGAAGTCAGGGGTGAGATAGGTAAACTCAACCAGCGTTTTGATGATAGCCGAGTGGAAATTAGGGATGAAATTGACAAACAATTTGCGGAAGTGCAGGTCAGTTTAAAGAACGATTTCGACAAACAGTTTTCTAAAATCCATGACAGTTTAAAAACCGATATGGACAAGCGTTTTGACGAAAGCCACGACATGTACAGTAGGTTATGCGATAGTCAGGATGAGATGAGAAAGGAACTTGACAAGCATTTACTGGAAAGCCAGGCGGCGCATAAGCAGCTGATCGACAGCCAGGTTGAATTTAAGGACGACATTACACAACAGGTCGTAGAGATGCGGATCTCCAGTGATAAGGAAAAGGGGAAAACGCTAACCATAATAGAGGAACAACGTCAAATATTATCTGCGGACATTCAGTCACTGAACAATAAGGTAGATAAAATTAGTGTGGAATTGGAGAGTCAGGTATTGTCAAAAACCGAAACCATGGAGAAGAAACTGTTGCAAGTTAATGAGGAAGCAATTAGTAAACTCCAAGTGGCTAATGAGGACTCCGAAGTTTTGATTAAAGAAATTCAAGAGGAGTTAGTTGAAATGAAAAATGAACATACCCGGGAATTCAATGACAGGCAAATTAGTATAGAACAGGATTTAAGGGAAATCACGTCAGCCCAGGAAGAGACAGACAAGAAAGTTGGGTTCATTAAGAGCGAAGTGAGCAGTTGGATTAGCAGCGTGGTAGATATGCAGTCCAAGGTGGACAAAGTATTAAGTCAAACCTCGACAGCTGTTAACTCTGACCTCAGTGGTCAATTGCCAAATATCAGTCATGTGAATAATAACGGTCAGAGCTCGAATGTAGATACCAGTCGATCTCAAGGCTCAGGGGTCACAAACGTTATTAACATGATCAAGTTACATGAGGACCAGCCCAAGAAATTTAATGGAGGTCCACATACCACGCCGAAGGGATTTCTTAAGGATCTCAGGGAGTACATCCGGGACGCCAAGATTCCTGAGGAACGTCAGTTGAGGGTAGCTGAAAGATATTTAGAGGGGGCACCACTGTTATGGTTTAAAGGCTTCCGATACCACTTTGATACCTTTGATGAATTCCAGAGGGCGTTTCTCAATAAATTTTGGAGTACGGAAATTCAGCAGAGTCTTAGATTAGAGCTATACTCACGTCGGTATAATGCAATAGGCCCTACAAAGTTCAGTGAATACTTTATTGCACAAATGGTAAAGTTTAGAGAACTTGAGGCGCCGCCCTCGGAGCAAGAGTTGGTACAGGCCATCCAGAAGCAGTTACCTCCCGAAGTGCAAAGGATGCTCATTGCATCAAAGGTAGAGACCCCTATGCAGGCAGAAATGATCCTTAGGCAATTGGATCATACCCATAATCAAATAGCACCCAGAGGGGGACGATCGCACGAGCAATATGTAAACACTGTTAGCCAGGTTCCAGAGGGAAGTCCAGAGGCACCCGAGCAGGGGAAACCACAGTCGACTGAGCGGAGGCGTGAGTTTCGCAATAACTGGGAACCCTCGCATCCACGAAATGAGGATTGGAAAAGGCGTAGGGGTAATTGGAATTATCCACAAAGGAGGAACCCTTACTGGAGGCGATACGATGGGGACAGAGAAAACCAGAGGAATTTCAGGAATGGACTTAATAACCGCAGGGACTGGGGAAATAATCGAACCCAGAACTCCCGCCGTGATGAGGATGAACGGTACCGTGAACGTGTTCAGTACACCGACGGGTTAAGGAAGGACCACGAAAGAAAAAAATGGCAGGGGGCTATACAGCGCCAGGACGTCAACACCGACTGTTTCGGGGCTGAAAGTCTGGAATTCCAGAAGGCACATAGGCAAGACCAACGAAACTCCGGTTTGAACCCGTTTGCGCCGAATTTCGAGCAAGAGTCAATGTCGACTCTTGATAGAAAAAAAAAAACTTCAAATTCCCAGTAGGAGATTTTTCAGAGTCTCTCATCCCAGATTCTGAAGAAGAGACGTCAGATGAGTGGGTGGTCGCACAGATAGATTCGTGGATCATTACCTCTGATGACTTGGTGGAAGACCACTTAAAACAGGAGAGCAATCAAGTAAAGAAACTGCCTTTAATAAATGTCCGCATCTGTAATTTTCATGTCAAAAGTTTGGTAGATACCGGGGCCAGTATCAGCATCATCTCCCAAGCTCTTTTCGACGATTTGAGACAACGAAATAAATTGCCAATTATTCCGGTGTCAAATATAAAAATTCGAGGGGTCATTCCTGACAAAATTGCTGTTTGTAAGGTACAAACTTATTTGGACGTACAAATTGGAAATTCTACTTTCGCTCATGCATTCGTAGTCATGTCCAAAATGCACTACAATGTGATTTTAGGGGCTGACTTTATCCGTGAGACCAACGCAGTCATTGATTTGAGCAGGAACCAGATAAAGTTCAGGAAAGAAGAGGGAGCAGAAGTCATTACACTAAACGAGGAATTGGGAGAAGATAGAACATTAGAATATGGCGAAGAGGAGGCCCAATGTGTAGACTTTGTAAATTCATTAGAGGGAGTCGCTGGTGAAATTGACAGTGTAGATGACGAAGGGATTCATCATGAAGAGTTACATGATGTCTTGGAAGCTGAGGTCGACACTGATTACGAGGCCTTAATTGGGTTAAAGGTCGCGGAATGCCCTGGTACTGTAGAAGAGAAGGAAAAACTTAGAGCTCTCTTAATGGAATATATATCTGTGTTCGATTCCAAACCGGGTCTAATCCCTAATTTCACATATGCACTAGCTGTTACGGATTGGACACCGTTTAAGAGGAGACCGTACCCTATACCGGACAAGTATTATGCTCAAGCTGCAAAAATCATTAAGGAAATGGAGGAGAACGGGCTAATTTCCAAGCAGCCCACTCCCTATTTGAATCCGTTGGTCGGGGTTCAAAAACCGGACGGGTCTCTGCGCGTGTGTTTGGACGCTCGTGCCCTCAACGAACGCCTAGTCCCCGAGCATGATCATGCCCCTCCTATTAAAGAGGTTATTAAACGTTTTAGAGGAAAATCACGTTTTATTAGCGTTGATTTGACGTCCTCATATCATCATATTGGTTTGGAACTCAAGTCTAAATTGTTTACTGGCTTCCTTTTTGACCAACAGACGTATGTCTTCAATCGTCTCCCATTCGGGTTGAAAAATGCCGGTGCAGCTCTCATACGCGCCCTAGATCGATGTCTAACTGATGAAGTTAAAGCCGCTACAACTCGGTATGTCGATGACATCTTGCTAGCTTCATCCAGTTTTGAGGAAAATATCAGGGATTTGAGGAAACTCCTGGAGAATTTGAGGGCATCAGGTTTCAAAATCAACTTGAAGAAGTCACATTTTTGTCAAAAGGAAGTCCTATTTCTCGGCCATGTCATTGATGGTGAGGGAGTTCGCCCGAACCCGGTGAAGCTCCAAGCCATAGCCAAGTTCCCAAGACCGCTCAAAATTAAGAATGTCAGGCAATTCCTTGGAATGTGCAATTTTTTTTCGGACCACTGTATGAATTACACGGAGGTTGTAGCCCCACTTCAGAGCTTGCTTCACAAGAATAACAGGTGGAAATGGAGTCCCGAGCACGAAGAGGCCTTCAGGAAGACCAAAGAGCTCTTGCTAAACAGCGTTAAGCTAGGGTATCCGGATTTCGAGAAACCCTTTATTGTACAGACTGATGCATCGACCGTAGGAATCGGGGCACTCCTATATCAGGAATGTTTGGACAAGCCTCACAATAGAAATTATTTATCCTTCTATAGCCGAAAGTTGAGATCACACGAAGTCAAATACAGCGTGACCGAATTGGAAATGTTGGCTATTGTTCAGGCATTGCAACATTGGAGGAAAATGATTTATGGTTTTCACATAATCATTAAAACCGACCACAAGGCGCTGACCTTTATAATGAAAACAGCAGTCGCTAGTGAACGAGTGGCTAGGTGGGCCCTGTTCATACAACAATTTGACTTCGAAATTGAGCACTGTTCCGGAAAATCAAACATCTTGGCAGACCTGTTAAGCAGAAATCCTAATGAGGAAGAACACGCCGTGAATCATTTGGACTTAGTTCAGGAAGACCATGATTTCCTATCAGAGTTGAGACAACTGGGAGACTTGCAATTGAGAGATCCTTTCTGCGGAAAAATGATTTCTTTCCTCCGAGGGACACTTCCGGCGGACGATCCACGGTATTTTGCCATCCAGAAATTGTCAAATAACTACTTGTACGTGAATAACATGTTGGTAAAATTCGTGGACAGCGATCACGTGAAATCCCGAATTTTGGTACCACCGCAGCTTCGAAAGGGATTGATCTGGCACGTACACAGGGTTATTGGTCATGGAGGGATTGATAAGGTTGTGTCAACCATTCAAGAAACGTTTACCTGGGTAAATCTGAGGGAAAATGTCAGAGATATCATCATCACCTGCGATACATGCCAACGGGTCAAGGCAAACCCTTATCTGATCAGGCAGGCGCCTATTCCTCTCTTACCTTCGCAACCTAAAGAGTTGTTCGCGATGGATATCTATGGGCCGCTCGTGAAAGGAAAACGTGGGAACAAGTTCGTGCTGGTAACCATTGATGTTTTCTCCAAGTATACGACTCTATTTCCCATGCAAAAAGCTAACACCAAGCTAGTCTTGAGATGTATTTCCCGCAATATCATTCCGGAAATGGGCACACCGAAATTCCTTCTAACAGATCATGGTCCCCAGTTCACCTCTGCACAGTTCAAAACTGCCCTTCAGAATATGGAAATTCACCACATCCTGAGCAGCGTGAGACATCCTGAGGGAAATCCCAGCGAAAGAGTAATGCAAGTAATTGCAAAATTCTGTAGAATTTATTGCGCCCAAGAACATTTCAAGTGGGTTGATGTGCTACCCCTGATAGTAACTTGTGTAAACAACACCATACACGAATCTATTGGGAAGATTCCTTCTATCGTGCACTTCAATAGGTATCCTGTGAGATCCTGGCATAGTGTCATCCAATGTCCCATCGATCCCCGCCCGTCACAGGAATTATGCATTCAAAGTACGGCAGAACATTTACGTCGGCAGGCAGACCGCCGGTTGCGCAGGGTGAGGAACCGGAGATTCCACCGTCCCTTAGAGGAAGGCGAATTGGTGCTTGTTAGGAGACCCATGATGTCAAAACCGCAGGAAAACATCTATGCTAAATTTGCTCCCTTATATGTTGGGCCTTTCAAGGTGGTCAAAAGTTTCAGGAACAATTCCTACAGAATTCAGAGTCTGGATGGCAGCAGCGAAGCTATATTCAATGCCGCCAACTTAAAGGTTTATCATAGAGCCGAAGAAAGAATTCCACTACAGGATGACGCAGTCTTACCAGCTGGGGAAATGGTCACTGAAGAAGAAGAAGAAGAAGTACAACCCGTAAATATGATCGTCACGTCGAGAGGAAGACAGGTCGAGGCACCACTCCAAGGACAGGCAAGCAGTGGGAGTAAAGAAGAGGAAGACGCTGAATGTTTACAATGTTCATTCTTAAGAGAAGACTTTATTGATGACATCTGTAACGCAATCCTATTGTTGGAAGAAGAAAACAGGGAAATACGTGAAAGTAACAGAGCCCTACGTCAAGAGTGAGATCGGCTGGGAAATTTTACGTAGAATCATGGTTCATTTGTATCAAAATTCCCATGTACAATTTAGAATTTTGAAGGAATATACCTGTTTAAATATTTCCCCTTTCTGGGTAAACATTTCGTTGTTGCAGGTGGATTATGAACCCATAATTCTACGGTGAGAAAAATTTTTATTTTTCACAAATATTTATTTGGTATTCAGAAACTACTGTATGTTTGAGGGCAGCCATTTTGCGCTCCCAAGAGCCCGATGTTGCGTGGGAAGGTTCCCGCAAGGCGAGCTCGTGAATTGCCGGGACACCTCGGTGGAGCTCGAGTGCCCGACAATTTTCTAAATTAATGGAATTCTGCACCACGAGGGATTTTGATAATATAGTAAAGGATGAAATAAATAAGCAAAATTATTCATACACCCTCTGTGGAGGTAGTGACACCAGGGACAATTTAGATGCAGTTAAGCCCAAGTGTGTGTTAGCGTGAGAACAGCGAGCTAGTTACACGTGTCAAGGTCGTGGGCAGAAGAAAAACGCGCGAAATGCACGGGCAGAAACAATTTATTTCTCCTGTGGTGAGTGTAGAAAAATTATAAATTTAACATCGAACATAAGTGCAAGTCTGTCCGGAGTTCTGGGACAAATCTTATCAAAATTGGTCTATTAGAAGCAAATTTGGCAGATTTCACAACCAAGCCTCATAGAGGGGATAGCGTCCTTCCGGAAATTATAAAAGAAACCCCCCACCGTAGATTTGGCAGTGTCGATCTGGAACTTGAAGCCGCGGGAGCTTGTGCCCGCCGTCATTAGAATTTCGCGCCAGATTGACCGACAATAATTCAATACATGTTCGTGGCTAAAATCCATATCTTTAGTAAGAAGAAAAGTGAATTGGAGAAGCTGTGAACGTTTGCAGACGAACTGGGAAGGTGTAGGCTGGTTGAAAAATACACAGCAGATTTTATTTTTATCATTTCCTGTACTCTTGTAAGTGAAGAAGGTCTGGGGGAAGCGATTCAAAGTAGTTCGACTCCCTTATCGGCCGAACACCTGTTCTTGTTGAAACAACGGGGAGAGAAACCACTCTGGGAGACGCATCAGACAGTTATAGCCGACTGCAGAACGAGGGAAGTTCGTGGTGCAAGTTACAAAGAAAGTGCATTATTTATGGTAATTTTTAATCTCGTGTGTGTGTGAAGGGTAGTGTTTGGATGAGTGAGTTTTTAAATATGAAAATGTTATCTGTGAAAATGAGGGGCTAAGTGCGAGGTTGCTGGAGATGATGTAATCAGAATGCTGAGAATGTCACCAATGTGCAGGTCTGTCTATTTTACATTATGTTGTAGTTAGTTACTTAGTTACTGTCTGTCCTAACCAAATTTTCCAGATGATTGTCGGGTGATATGCGTAATTATCAGGCGAAAGGCGTTGTAAATTTTGGTCAGCGTGTAAATTTTCAGTGTGTAAATTTCATGTCTAGAACGGTAAAATGCGACGCTTAAAATTTTGTGTCGAGATGAGATATCATTCAAAGTGCGGATTTGTGAACGTTATAAGTGTAAAGTTGTCGTGGCGAATATTGTAATTTCAGGTGTCAGTTGCATTTAGAAACGCTGGTTAATAATAATAATAATAATAATAATAATAATAATAATAATAATAATGTTTACCGCGGGATAAGGAAATTCCTCTCTGTTAAATTACAGTTAACCAGTTATTTATACAAGGATCGTAGGCATATTTAGATAATGTCAATAAAATTTGTTAGAGTCTCAGTCGTTAATGGGAAGGAAATTTTGAGACATCGTGTATACTTGAATTGCGAAAGGTCGATGTGTGCTCTTGGATTCTTGAGGTCCGAAAGCCTTAATAATAGTAAAGTAAGAGATGTGGTTAATAATGGTTGTCGTTTTCACCAGGGGATCGATGTATGAAAAAGGATCTTGAAGGAAAAGGAATTGAGTGCGATGAATTGATATGTATGTGGAGACGAGATAGATGGGAGTAATACCGCTGGAAAGCGAGGAGAAAGAGTGTTGAGACAAGCTGTATTTTTGTAGAGGAAGTATTTAGGAACAGGCTGTGTGAAACAGGCTGTATTGTTTTCCGCAATCAATCCGAATTTGAGATAACTATGATGTGAAGCATTGTGAAATTTATAGAACGATTCCAAGTGAAAACGACTCTAGTAAAATGTAAAGGTCTGGGTAGTAAACATCCAGTGATTTTTGTTAAGATAAGGTACGGCCTCACGGATTGAAGAGCACTTTGGACACACGGTTGGGTTATATGTAATTTGTTCATTGGAGAGGTCATGGATAAGATGGTTGGAATTGATGATAGGCGATCTGAGATTTCGAATGCGATGGTGATGATTATTATTTTGAAGGCGTCCACTAAAAGGGTACCCGTGTGTTGGGAATTTTCATTTGCTTCCCTAACACGTCAGTGCACAGGCTGAGATTGTGCTCGAGGTGGAGAATCGTTCGTCACGTCTATTTATTTTTGAGTTCACATATTATGATGAGGTAGACACTTGTTGTATTTTTTTCGAGAGGTAGGCACTTACCGTGTTTCGACTTGCATTCTTTTGATAAGAGACGTTGGTTCCGTCGTGCGTATTTTGTCTGACCAGATTCAGTGATATTGTTGGAGTTGTTTGAGAATTGCATTTCGCCTGATATGTTAAGGGAGACGTAGTACGACCCACTTTGACGCCCGACGATAGATTTAGGACGTCACGTGTTTATTCTTGGAGTCATTGATGATGAGACGTCCTAGGTCACGCCCGACGATAGGACTTGGAAGGCATCATGTATATACTGATTAGGTTTAGGGTGTACAGATTTCAAGTGAGCCCGACGATAGGTCTGGGATGGTAGCTGTACACACTCAAGTCTCAGTTTAGATTTTTTTTTTTCTTTTGTTTCTTTTGTGAAGTGGCCTGGTTGAAGGTAGCCATTACAGTGCGATATGATTTATTGTAGAGGGTCTATGCGAAGCTCTCATTGAGATAACGGGACTGCTGTTGACAAACGAGGGCTGTCCAAGTGTGAGACATCGACCCGATCTAGATTATATTTTTACTGTGTTTCTTCGTGCGTGTTAAGCTGTATGACTTCGAGATGTTAATTTATTTTTTTACGGACTTTATTGTTTCCTCGTCTTGACGTCCGTTTTCATTGATAGTGTGCATTATTGACACTCAGTGTTTTAGAATGAGACTTGAGTTGCGAATGCGGTTTCGATTCGTCAGCTAGTAATTTTATTTTATATTTTAATCTTGTCGTATTTTCATTCGTATTCATAGTTAGAATAAGTAAGTAATCACTTTCCAGTAGCGTGTTGGGACAGACAGTAAATAGAGAGATCTGTACTGGTAGCATTGTTGTCAAGGGAAAGAATTCCTTAAAATTGTAGTAAATTTTAGCGTGGACTGGTAAATTTATTAAGCATAATAAACCCATTTCTAACCTGAAAATCGGTTCAATAATAATATTTTCAAGTGACTTTTCACTTTTTGATTAACTTCAGTGTTTGGCATTTCTTCCAAATGCATGATTAGTAAGTGTTTCCTGCATTTCGCAGTTTTGTTCCTTTAGAACGACTTAACGTAAGATCCTCCCGGATCATGTTGTTGTTGGTTCCTTCCGAACAGTTGTTTGGGGTGATGCACGTTTAGCATCGGGACTATCTTATCACTTAAGGGTGTCATGAATGACAAATACATGGTGGAATTTTATTTCAATTGTGAATGATGCCATTAACTTGTAGTGAACACCATGCTTTCCCATAATATTTCGCAACCTATCCAAAGCAACTGATAGTCAGTTTGGTTCGATTAAGGGTCCATTCGGCGGATGTTCCGTATCCGTGAAGGGTATTTGACTGGTGGATAACCTTAATTAAGAGAAAATCAGGCGTTCTACTTGTTGAAAGTCAGATTTTCCACGGATCGTGTGGATTAACTCTCAGTTCTCGTTTGGAAAATAGGCGCCCGGTTTTCAGGTCTTCCCTTTTTCAGTTTTTCAGTTTCGCTGTCCACTAACATGTAAGCTTCTCCGAAGCAATTCTTCGACATTGGAAGAAACGAAGTGACGTTATGTAATGTGACTGTGTTTGGAACTTTTCAAAAATCAATAATTAAATTTTTTAAATATATTTTTGTGGCAAGAATGCATATTAAATTAACGATGTTATCGTGCTCTTTCAGTTTAATAAAAGTTAGTAAGCACATTTTTGCTCCTCATTTCAAGTAGTTAGGTTTTCTTCTGAACCCCATCGTTTGGTTAAGATCGTGACCGAATTTATTCCCGCAACGACCCAAGATTCAAGAGTTCTAAATTGTTCTACTATAGCAGCCGTGGCCGACCAACGATGGAATGGTAAGTTCAAGGGTTCAATACATCCCTGTCTTTTCCGTAAATTTCTGTAAGAGTATCCATAATATAAAGCACAAGGCTAGCCTGCCTTCGTCTCAATGACCTGCATGTCGTAAGTAAGCACGCAGATAACAACAAAAGCTACATCAACGATGGATGTCTACAGCTGGTATACTTACAGTATGTCAAGAAACTATAGACTAATATTACCTCAAAAAACGTTCAAGAGAGAGGGGACGGATTGGGAGAACCCTTATCACACGGCTGCGTGGAATACGCCCTAATTAGCAGTCCCCCTGCTGCATGGACGTTGGAAAACCCTGATAGGCTGCTGATAATTTTACAGTGATCGCAAATGGGACACGAACTGGTCTTTCTTCACATTCTTGTTTTCCACTGTAATGGGAGTGATCGCAAATGGGACAAATTTTGCTGTGATCGCAAATGGGACACAACCCCGCCTCAAGGGCAGTGTCCTGGAGCGTGAGACTTTGGGTCGGGAGGATACAACACGTGAGGAGGATCAGTACCTCGCCCAGGCGGCCTCACCTGCTATGCTGAACAGGGGCCCTGTGGGGGGGAAGCGGTCGGAAGGGATAGACAAGGAAGAGGGAAGGAAGCGGCCGTGACTTTATGCGAGGTACCATCCCTGCATTTGCCTGGAGGAGAATTGGGGAAACCACGGAGAACCACGTCGAGGATGGCTGAGGAGAGAATCGAACCCCCATCTACTCAGTTCACCTCCCGAGGCTGAGTGGACCCAGTTCCATCCCTCGTACCACTTTTGAAATTTCGTAGCAGAGCCTAGAATCGAACCCGGCTCTCCGGGCGAGGCAGCTAATCACACTAACCACTACACCACAGAGGTGGACACGTTGAAATGTACTTTATTTATTTACTATGGCTACATAATATACACTGACTGACAGAGAAAATGCAACACCAAGAAGGAGTGGTCAGAACTTTATGCCAATTGCAGGGTAGACTGACGTCACTGAGGTATGCTCATGATGTGAAATGCGCCGCTGTGCTGCGCACGTAGCGAACGGTAAATGGGACACGGCGTTGGCGAATGGCCCACTTCGTACCGTGATTTCTCAGCCGACAGTCATTGTAGAACGTGTTGTCGTGTGCCACAGGACACGTGTATAGCTAAGAATGCCAGGCCGCCGTCAACGGAGGCATTTCCAGCAGACAGACGACTTTACGAGGGGTATGGTGATCGGGCTGAGAAGGGCAGGTTGGTCGCTTCGTCAAATCGCAGCCGATACCCATAGGGATGTGTCAACGGTGCAGCGCCTGTGGCGAAGATGGTTGGCGCAGGGACATGTGGCACGTGCGAGGGGTCCAGGCGCAGCCCGAGTGACGTCAGCACGCGAGGATCGGCGCATCCGCCGCCAAGCGGTGGCAGCCCCGCACACCACGTCAACCGCCATTCTTCAGCATGTGCAAGACACCCTGGCTGTTCTAATATCGACCAGAACAATTTCCCGTCGATTGGTTGAAGGAGGCCTGCACTCCCGGCCCCGGCGTCCGCTCAGAAGACTACCATTGACTCCACAGCATAGACGTGCACGCCTGGCATGGTGCCGGGCTAGAGCGACTTGGATGAGGGAATGGCGGAACGTCGTGTTCTCCGATGAGTCACGCTTCTGTTCTGTCAGTGATAGTCACCGCAGACGAGTGTGGCGTGGGCGTGGAGAAAGGTCAAATCTGGCAGTAACTGTGGAGCGCCCTACCGCTAGACAACGCGGCATCATGGTTTGGGGCGCTATTGCGTATGATTCCACGTCACCTCTAGTGCGTATTCAAGGCACGTTAAATGTCCACCGCTACGTGCAGCATGTGCTGCGGCCGGTGGCACTCCCGTACCTTCAGGGGCTGCCCAATGCTCTGTTTCAGCAGGATAATGCCCGCCCACACACTGCTCGCATCTCCCAACAGGCTCTACGAGGTGTACAGATGCTTCCGTGGCCAGCGTACTCTCCGGATCTCTCACCAATCGAACACGTGTGGGATCTCATTGGACGCCGTTTGCAAACTCTGCCCCAGCCTCGTACGGACGACCAACTGTGGCAAATGGTTGACAGAGAATGGAGAACCATCCCTCAGGACACCATCCGCACTCTTATTGACTCTGTACCTCGACGTGTTTCTGCGTGCATCGCCGCTCGCGGTGGTCCTACATCCTAGTGAGTCGATGCCGTGCGCATTGTGTAACCTGCATATCGGTTTGAAATAAACATCAATTATTCGTCCGTGCCGTCTCTGTTTTTTCCCCAACTTTCATCCCTTTCGAACCACTCCTCCTTGGTGTTGCATTGTCACTGTCAGTCAGTGTATTTTTAGTACCAGATATTAAGAAAATGATATAGACGAACTATTGGAACTGTTCAAAATTGCGACCGCCGTTGTTGACACACAAACGCTGTATGATTGAACGAGGAATCCTTGGAAACATCTGTGGATGATTGATCGTCAAAACAAGAAGAATTCTACAACTAAGTCTCCTGTTGTGTCGATGGGTGTTTCATAAACACTTGATTTAATATGACCGCAAATACAAAAATCAACTGTAATCATATCTGGGGAACGTGCCGGCCAAGCAGCTGGACCTGCTCTCCCTATTCAACGATTCGGAAAATGTACATTTAAATAATTTAGACCAAAATATGCAGTTTCACTGTCATACTGAAAGATCATGTTTCTTAGAATATGAATCGGGACATCTTCAAGTAGCTCCAGAAGCATTTCCGCAAGAGAAATACTATAAACATATTCGTTTAACCGTGCAGGCATAATATTTGGCCCCTCTAGACAGTTATCAACAAATCCAAACCAAATATTCACAGACAATTTCCAATGATTGCAGACATTGTCCACAGCTTGAGGATTCTCCTGACTGTTGTGTGTATTGTAACATGCCTCGTCTGTCCATAATATGCATCCAGCAAAATCAGACTCATCGTTAACGGTATGTACATATCATTCAGCAAATTGTCTTCTCTTATGATAATCATCTGGGATTAATGCCTATATTAAAAAAAATATGAAATGGATCCTATATACTCACCTAAGACTCTCTATATAGAAATGTGACTGATACCCATCGAATGGGCAATAGCTCGTGTACTAGTTGGTGGATGATTTTCAAACGTCTGCAAAACCTCACCTTTAAAGTCCGATGTTCTCACAGTTCAATTCCCTCCTTAATCTACTTTCTTTACCTAGAACTAGCGGAGAGAGGCTGTAATTTTGCTCAGAATATATCGTGGAAGTGCTATATACTCTCACCTCCTAAGGAGGGAAGACCCCGCAGTGTGTTCATATGGTGCCGATTTCATCGTAGTCCATTTCCTCACTTAGTACGTCTATCTCTCTGGCCTAAGACGGAGCTTTGGCCTGTTGGCAACACTCGAATTCATACTAATCGATGGCAGGAGTACTACTGATCTCGTCATTCGCTGTATGTGTGAGAGTGGACTATTCAAGCACACATAAATTGCAAGTGTTCGGAGTTATTCAGGGAACTTTTGTTCCATTTTGATATGTTGGTGTTCATTTCAGCGTTTTAAAGCCATTTATGTAAATGTAAATCCTTCATTTTTCAACTTTCAGTCTCTGAATTTATGATTTTGTTTATTTTTATTTTTTTATCTACGTTAATTGGTACCAGAGCTACGAAGTCAAATCTGGGTCTATCAGGCGAAATGTTACATGCTACGGCGTAGCCTTTTAAATACAGACTATTTCAGGGGATCAGTTGTAGATTGTCGGTCTTCGAAACCCCAAATCGCGAGTTCAAACCTGGCAGAGGTAGTCCGATTTTGGAAGGGTGGTAAAAAGTCCATTCGACACTCCAAGTCGTACGATGATGGTACGTAAAAAAATCTCTGGTAACACATTTCAAATGTTACCCGACAAAATTAATTAATACTCAGCTGTAGATCACCCAACAGAAATCCGGTTTATTTTGCCATCCGTCAGAGTGAAACTGAACGTCAAAACATTTTTTTTTGCTAGTTGCTTTACGTCGCACCGACACAGATAGGTCTTATGGCGACGATGGGACAGGAAAGGGCTAGGAGTGGGAAGGAAGCGGCCGTGGCCTTAATTAAGGTACAGCCCCAGCATTCGCCTGGTGTGAAAATGGGAAACCACGGAAAACCATCTTCAGGGCTGCCGACAGTGGGGTTCGAACCAACTATCTCCCGAATACTGGATACTGGCCGCACTTAAGCGACTGCAGCTATCGAGTTCGGTAACGTCAAAACTAACGCAGAGGCAGCCTAGACGGCCTCAAATAAATATGCCCACAGATGATAGTTGAGGCCATTCAATTTTTTATTATTATTATCATTTTAATATCTTAAAAAAAAAATCTTCTCAAAGTGAAAGGAAATCATTCTGTTGACATAGCGAACAGCCAAGCTCATGGGGGGGGGGGGGAGGGAGGACAATGATGTTAGCGAAATTACGCTTGTGGAAGAGGAAAGGATGGTAAATCAACTCCATTCTCATAAAGCAGCAGGAATTTATAAAATTAGATCTCAATTAATGGCGAAATATAATGGGAAGGCAAGGATGAAATGGCTTCACGGAGTAATAACATTAGTATGGAATGCTGGTAAACGAAACGATTGGACAAAAACAGTAAATGCACCTACATATAAGCAAAGGAACGTCAAGGATTGCAACAACTATCGAGGTATTTCATTGATCAGTATACCAGTTGGCTTCTTGGAAGGGAGGTTGCTATCAGTGGTTGAGAGTAAGTTGGATGAAAACCAGTGTGGTTTTAGACCACAGAGGGGCTGTCAGGATCAAATTTTCAGTATACGACAGGTAACTGAAAAATTCTACGAGAGGAATAGACAGTTATGTTTAAGTTTCGTAGATCTAGAGAAAGGATATGCCAGAGTATCAAGATTTTAGCCATTTTGAGGAATTATAAAGTTAAGGGCAAATCATTAAAAGCAATCAAAAGCATTTATGTTGACAGTTGGGCTACAGCACTTTGGGAGTGGCGACCCCATCGTACTAACAGCCTATATAAGCTTCATTCATTACATCCCTGACCCGGACAATGACTGGAAAACAGGTGTAGGTTTTCAGTTGGGCTACAGGGAATATGTGTGGTAGATTGAGTTCTTGGTTCAAGGTACTTGCAGTGGTTAGATAAGGCTGTAATCTTTCACCTTTGTTGTCCATAGTTTACATGGATCTTCCACTGAAAGGTATAGTGTGGCAGGGAGGGATTCAGTTAGGTGGAAATGTAATAACCAATTTGACCTATGCCGACGACTTGGTATTAATGGCAGACTGTCCTGAAAGCCTGCAATCTAATATCTTGGAACATGAAAATACGTGCAGTGAGTGTGGTATGAAAAGTAGCATTTCCAGAACTTAAGTGATGTCAGTAGGTAAGAAACCTAAGATAATTGAATGTCAGGTTAGGACTACAAAACTGGAACAGGTAGATCATTTCAAGTATTTAGGATGTGTATTCACCCAGGATGCTTACCCAGAGGACCCGGGTTCGCTTCCCGGCCAGGTCAGGGATTTTTACCTGGACCTGAGGGTTGGTTCGAGGTCTATTCAGCCTACGTGATTACAATTGAGGAGCTATCTGACGGTGAGATGGCGGCTCCGGTCTACAGAGCCAAGAGGCCGTGAGGATTCGTCGTGCTGACCACACGACACCTTGTAATCTGCAGGCCTTCGGGCTGAGCAGCGGTCGCTTGGTAGGCCAAGGCCCTTCGGGGCTGTTGCGCCATGGGGATTGGTTTGGTTTTTATTCTTCCAGGATGGGATGAATCAAAGTGCAGCAAAGCTAATGCAGTGAGCTAGCAGTTGCGATCAACGATATTCTATAAGAAAGAAGTCAGCTCTCGGTCGGACCTGTCTGTTTTCAGACCAAATTTGCTGTACGGGAGTGAAATCTGTGTACATTCAACACATTTTATTCATAAGTTCGAAGTAACAGACATGAACCTAGCGAGAATGATCGCTGGTACAAACAGGTGGGAACAATGTGAGGAAGGTGCTCGGAATGAGGAAATAAATGCTAAGAATGAATGATGGATGAAGTGGTACGCACAACCCAGCTTTTGAACGGGGGAGGACGGGTTACCTAAGAGAATAATGAACTCGGTCGTGAAGGGTAAGAAAAGTGGATGGGGACCAAGACGACGATGGATAAACTCATTTTCTAATTGTCTAAAGATAACTATGGAACTAAACGCGGCCACAGAGCACAAATAGAGGATTCTGGAGGCATTTCGTACATTTACAACGGCTTGCTCACTGAAAGCTAAAAGCCATGTATGTATGTTGGGTAATCAGCCCGAAGGCTGGTTTGATCCTCTGCAGCTTCGCCAACAGCTGTCATAAATAGCCTAGGCGTCACTGAAGAGGCGTACTAGGGAAACGAGGAGTGAGGTAGTTTCCCGTTGCTTTCCTCACCGAGCCAGCAGTTGCTCTTACATATCAGTCTGCCAAGCCCACTGAAATGTATGCACCAACTGACCCTATGAGCGATATTTTCACACCATTCATAACAGGGACTGGCTGCATAAGGAATGGTATTACTAGCATCACTCATACCTCAGTCACTTTCATATTGTCAAAGCCAAGGATGAGACTGTGACAGGTCAATGAAAGTAACAAATTTGATATAGCCCATACCAGAAGACATAGTGCACTGTAAACACTACATCTCGCCAGCAAAGGCATCTAAAAGCCATAACAGTCTATAATGAAGATGTGTATATGCATATTCATTTCAGTTAAATATCCTTAGTTTACCGAGAAAAGGAACCTTGCTACTACACGAACATCTGAAGAGTGAGGGGACTAGACAACTTCAGTAGCCATTAAACTCTGTACTCGTAGAAAGATTTCTGACGACACTTAGAGAGGAAAGGTTGGCAGACTTGAAAATCAAAATCTGGGAGATGAAAAGAGAAAAAGAAGAAAGATAAAAAAAAAAAAAAAGGAAACTCTGATCCTTTCCAAGGTTGCCAAACCCACCATCTCCCGAATGGAAACTTACCCGCATAGGTAGACGACTCACTCGCCAGCTGGGAAAGTAGGAGTTGTTTTAAAGAGGGGCAATGGAGTTTGTGCCGTCCAAAATTATTAAAAATACATCATTCAGGCAAGAAGAACGTCGTTACGAGCCACGCAAAGACTTCCGTCGTAGTTGTGAACAGTGTAATCAGACATAGTAAATTAATCGACTAACTTGATATCTTTAATTTTGTCAAGCGAGTTTGGTACGCGGTTCTAGTCACGTAGCTGAGACTTGTTTTTCGTGGGTTTGAATCCCACCATCGACAAACCCGAAGATGGTTTTCCATTGTTTCCCATTTTCACACCATTCATATGCTGCGGCTAAACCTTAATAGAGCCATGACCACTATCCTAGCGTTATTATATCCCTGAGTCGCCGGAAACCTTCGATGTGTTAGAGCGACGTTAAATTACTGAAATAAAAGTTTTAAATTTAAGGTTTCCTGTACTTAGCGTGTACTATGAAGGTGCGTAGAGCTATCAAAACAGTTATGTACTCTCCGATAAAACTGAAATTAGCGATTACAAAATTTCAGAAACTGAAGACTTTCGTATCGTTTATGGGTGTTAACCGTGAAGTTGTCCTTCTCATGCCATTCTTTCTGCGTCACCCCGTTCGTCTTTAGAACCCATTCACAAATAAATAAATAAATATAAGGTCATATCTAGTATCTATGAATATTATGACAAGTAGGAAATCCAATTCAGTACAACGCCGATTTCAACATCTAGCTCGGTATCAGAGTGATTGTACATTCTTGTAAATATAAAACGCATTAAGCCCAAGTCACATATTCGTCCCTGTTAAGGATTTGGATCCATCAGTCTCGGATGAGTCTTGCATTGTTTCCACTTGTATCAAAGTCCGTTATTCTAGAAGTATAATCATCATCATCATCATCTGTTTACCCTCCAGGTTCGGTTTTTCCCTCGGACTTAGCGAGGGATCCCACCTCTACCGCCTCAAGGGCAGTGTCCTGGAGCTTCAGACTCTTGGTCGGGGATACAACTGGGGAGTATGACCAGTACCTCGCCCAGGCGGCCTCACCTGCTATGCTGAACAGGGGCCTTGTGGAGGGATGGGAAGATTGGAAGGGATAGGCAAGGAAGAGGGAAGGAAGCGGCCGTGGCCTTAAGTTAGGTACCATCCCGGCATTCGCCTGGAGGAGAAGTGGGAAACCACGGAAAACCTACTTCCAGGATGGCTGAGGTGGGAATCGAACCCACCTCTACTCAGTTGACCTCCCGAGGCTGAGTGGACCCCGTTCCAGCCCTCGTACCACTTTTCAAATTTCGTGGCAGAGCCGGGAATCGAACCCGGGCCTCTGGGGGTGGCAGCTAATCACGCTAACCACTACACCACAGAGGCGGACTAGAAGTATAATAAATAAAAATAATAAATAGACCTTTTCGGTCGTGAAATGACAACCGTTTTGGCGCAGTGTGGCAGTGAGCTCGTCGGATTGCCACACATTTCCAAGATGATGGCGGCGAGTGCACCACTGAGATACACTACTACTGAACTGTTTTCATTCCTCCCGTGAAGGAGGAGGCGGGCCAACGTCGTCTCTCAGGCCGGGAGATTGTTACGGTGAAGGAGATGTTCGGAGAAGGTGAGGCCTGTAGTAGGAACTGTTCCGGCATTCGCCTTAGTGCAGGAGAATGGGAAACCCTAGAAAACCATTCTCAGGACAGCCGACGGTGGGGACCAGTCCTGTCCCGTCTCCCGAATACAGAGGCGTGGAGCCACGATAGAGCCATGCCCATCCCTCCTCTGCAGCACTGTTGGACCACGGACCAGGCCGAGACCCACTCTGCATCTACCGACCCACTGAGACATCACTGTAAGCGTCCTTTGTAGGACAATGCAATGACGGTGAAGTAGGGGAAATAGCTACCTCTCATTGTATCTTTGACTTTGATGTAAAATTTCCCTTTTGGAAACTTAAATATTGATATAATATCATTTGTTTAACGCCCACTCAATTGGCTAAGATTTGAAGGGATACCGGGGTGTCTTTCACTCACAAGTTTTTAAAAACGTTCTGGAAGTCAAAGACACGAGGTAGCGGCATTTCAATACCCTAAAATACTGCCGAACTCGGATGAAACAAAGAGTGACGACGTAACGATCGCACTACAGTGGACGGGTTGTTTCTTTTTTTTCTTTTTTTTTTTTTTGCTAGTTGCTTTACGTCGCACCGACACAGATAGGTCTTATGGCGACGATGGGATAGGAAAGGCCTAGGAGTTGGAAGGAAGCGGCCGTGGCCTTAATTAAGGTACAGCCCCAGCATTTGCCTGGTGTGAAAATGGGAAACCACGGAAAACCATTTTCAGGGCTGCCGATAGTGGGATTCGAACCTACTATCTCCCGGATGCAAGCTCACAGCCGCGCGCCTCTACGCGCACGGCCAACTCGCCCGGTGGGTTGTTTCTTACTCCGGTCATTAAATGCCTTCATCTTGAGTTTTATTAATCTCATTTTTTGAGGATCGAGGGCCTTCAGTCTCTTATACAAAGGTTGTTGAGTTCGGTGATCATCCCGTTATGATTAAAGTCTGCTACCATAATCGGTAATACATAAGTAAGAAATAATTGCAGCCCAGACTTATGATGAGGATGATTGCTGACATCTAAGTCATCGGCCCTTGTTTGGCTAATGATTGCCTCGAGACTTCAGTAATCACAGCAAGATTAACTCAGTTGAAGACCATATCTTATTCTCTTAATTAGTGGATAAATGCTCGTGGATGAGCCGTGTTAGTATACTGTTGATCATCACTGGGGATAATTACTGAGAATCACCACAGAAATTCCTTCCAGGAAGCAATGGCCCGTGGGTGAGGCAGGGAATACATCCACGATATCCTCCGTCTGAAAGATGATTAGACGAGACAACTCTCTGAGAGAGTGTCGTTGACGACCACATGGCCCCAGGCTGCCTGACTTCTCGTTCTAGGCTCCTGCTTTAATCATTTTTATCAGAAACTGAACTCTTATTTTCTTCCGGTTCCACCGGTGTTAGATATCAGATGCATAGGGAGTCTTTCATTGTCAGGCCATTCGTGGCCATCCTCTTTCTTTTGACGAGATCTCAATTCGCCGTAGGATCGGACCTCTCCTTTTTTCTTTTCTGATTAGAGCGAAGAGGAAATGGTTGTCTACTTGTAATTTCGCTTATAATAATTACGGCGATCATCACAACCACCACTGATGTTAAGTGATAATAATAGTAGTCGTCATTATTTCATGTAAGTCAGGCATGTTTTATAGGTAAAATTGGCCACAGCCGAGGCCAGATAATTCTACCGTAGCTTATTGGTCCAGGTGCTGGAATTAAAAACTTATCTGATGGACTGGAACGGCGTGTACTTAATCTTAAGTGGTTTCTCGTGGTGCACCTCCGTCCCCACCTCTTCTCTCTCTCTCTCTTGCTCTCACTCTCCACTCACAGGGATGGTACATTATGTAACATCCCAACTAATTACAAATACATCACACTGACATAGGTTTTCATACATACTTCAAGCACGGTAAATAAATAAATAAATAAATAAATAAATAAATAAATAAATAAATAAATAAATAAATACATACATAAATAAATAAATAAATAAATAAATAAATAAATAAATAAACAATACTGTAAGAACATTTGGCTTTTGATCAAGATATCCCAAATATACTTATATCCTTTATGAAACAGGAAGAACATCAACAACTACTACTTTACTTTATCGGATTTTGTCCTTGAGAAACAGTGAAAGGGACAATAACCGCGCGTGTCAGGTTAGGAACCACGGGCTGTGGCTTATCAGAGCGTTCCAAGCGACCAAGTGTGTCCGTGAGACTACACCATCTCTTGCTCGCCGCACCGTGCGAGATGTGATCAGTAAGACCAATAAAGCCGCGCGAGATGTCACGAGTGGAAACCGATGATGGAAGTTCCGATTCCGAACCACGGTAATCATTGTCAATCAATCTAGTTCTCCATCATCGCGGACAATTGGATAGTATTTTACTTGGGGGGGGGGGCTGCTTAGACGAGAGAGGTGTCCCATTTCCGCATTTCAAAATATGGTAACCCTATTTCTATCCAGTGTAAAATGTTAGCATTTAGCGATTTTAAATTTGGTAGATAGCCAGTCCTCCCTAGCGATGAAATATTTGTTCGAAAAGGAGAAATTCGTTGCATACCAAAAGGTTCCAAATATTGCGAAGTGTTTCTTTCACTGCCCGTGTTCGATGAATGACCCATTACGGAACGCTTCAACATAATTCATTATATCGATATTTAGTAACTGTCCGACTCATTGGCTGAATGGTCAGCGGTGAGGCCTTCGGTTCAGAGGGTCCCGAGTTCGATTCCCCGCCAGGTCGGGGATTTTAATCGCCTTTAATTCATTCTTCTGGCCCGGGGACTGGGTGTTTGTGTTTGTCCCAACACTTTCATCTTCATATTCAGACAAAACACACTACACTACCAACCACTACAGGGAGGACATCCGGCCGTAAAACAGGGCCAGATCCACATGTGTGACGCAGTTCACACCCGCGACCCCACAAGTGTAGGAAACGCGGTAGAAGAAGAAGAAGAAGATCGATATTTAGTAACTAATCAGAAAAATCGTGTGCTATTGTGCATAAAACATGTTGCAGATTTGTTATGTGCCATTATAAATGTAAATTAAACCAAAATACTCTGAAAGGAAAATTACACAATTACATTTACACTTTTGTATGGAAATGGTAGCTTCAGTAAGATAATGTTTTATTTGTGACCATTTTGGATTATATTTTATACAGAACACACTATGCGCGGATGATTCTTGCCACTGGAGTTACTGGCCGGAAAAAAAATCAATAGACAGCATTGCCAATTCAGTAGAAACTGCAAGGTCGCTGGCACCTAGAATTTACAGTCGACTCTCGATAATTTGACACTCGTTAATTTGAATCTCTCGATAATTTGAAGTTTTTTCCTCTGTCCCTTGAACAATACTCGATCAATTGATAAAAGTCAATGTGATTTGGTCCCCTCGGTAATTTGAAGGTGAAGGAATGGCATCTGCTCGCCGACATTTTATAATTTGGAGTCCCGCTTCCCTACCCTCTATAATTTGCTTGTTTCAAGGGGCCTAACATCGAAGGTCATCGGCCCTCTCTATAATTTGAAGTCGGAGATTACAGTAGTGTCATCATGCAAAGACCTGTCGTTTGTTTACATCAATAATGAGATGTATGAATGAATTCGCAGTCTTGAGCCTTCTTTCAAACGTTAAAGTGTCTTATAGTATAGTTAATGTTCGATTTGTGTAATTTTTAAGTACAGTACAATATCAAAATGAGTTCAAGAAAGAACAAGTGAATTTCCATAAGTGAAAGAAAGCGTGTGATTCAAGCTGTTGAGGATGGACAATTAAGAAAATGTCGCCAAACATTTTTGAATGTTACCACTGATATTGTCGATAAGTTTGAAAAACAAAGATCGCGTCACCGGAAGTGCCCTAAGTGCGAGTAAAAAAAAAGTTCACGTTAGGGTGAATTTCCCCGTCTTTAGGAATGTTTTCTTAAGTAGATTCGTCAGTGTAGAGGACAAAACGTTCCCATGGGCGGTTTCATATTGAAGGAAAAAGCCAGGTCTTTTGCGCAGTCTCTCGGGATTAAAGAATTTTCAGCAAGTGAGGGGTAGCTTTCAAATTTCAAGCACCAACATGCCATCACATTTAAAAAGATCTATGGAGAGAGCGCCAGCGAGGATAATTCCATTTGTTCCGAATGGATTGACGAACTTAATCAACTTTTGAATGGCTATGACCCAAGGAACATATTCAACAAAGACGAAACCGGGCTTTTTTTAATAAATGTCTTCCTGATCGCACCATGGCGTTCAAAGACGAGGGAAAATCAGCAAGAATGGAATGCCTGTCCTTCTAGCATGTAACATGGACGGATCTCAAAAGTTGAAACCGCTCATTATAGGAAAATCTGCGAAATCACGCTGATTCAAAGGAATAAAATCGTTGCCCACAACTTATCGGTCAAATAAAAAAAGGCATGGATGACGACAAAATTGTGTAACGAGTGGCTGATTTCGGTTAACAGTGGCGTGAGAAAGGAAAAACGCAAAATCTTACGCCGTGCGTAATAAGTAATAACCCACCACCATTAGACCACTCAGCACGATATCAAGATGCATCAATTAGACCACGGCATTATTCAAAATGTAAAAACTCTCTACCGCAGAGAAATTGTTTCTCTTTTGCTGGATTGCACTAAAAAAAGTGAGAAGGTGAAAGTAACAGTTTTTACCGCCATAATCATAATTGATAAGGCCTGGAAAAATGTCAACCCTACCACCCTTTATAACTGCTTCAGAAAGTTTGGGTTTAAGGAAACTGAAAACGTAGAACAGTCATCAGAGCCACCAAAACTTGCGAATTCTGACTCAGGGTGGGGACTTCTAACTAACAGTGGAGAGTTAACGTTTGAGGATTATGTTCAAGTTGACGATGACATCGGTGTCCACGGCAGCCTAACCGACTCTGAACTCTTGGATTTGGCCTCTCTGAATGAGGACGAGGAAGAAAACGAAGAACAACCGTCACATTGAGCGAGGCAAGGACATCTCTTACTACCCTATGCTCCAACGCCCACAGAATGGATACAAGTAACGATTTCTTCTCAGCTCTAAGCACTATCGAAAATTCATTGGACAATGATAGATGGAAGTTGCTCACTCAAGCGAAAATTACGGACTTTTTCAAAATGATTATTTGTGTATAATTATACAAATGTTGTGAAATAAAAATCACGAATTGATATCAATCTCTTGTTTGTTCGATTTTTTCCTCTCCTCCCTCCCTCCCTCTTGGTTATTTGTACTCCTATTATTTTGAACTCTCGGTAAATTGAACTTTTTCTCTGCTCCCTTGAGTTTCAAATTATTGAAAGTCGACTGTATTATCGATTTAACACAAGATTTAACATAAGCTAATATTTTAAATGCTGCCGTCCACTTGCGAGAAGAGAACATGCGTGACTTCAGCCTTTCAGTTACGAAAAAACGAATGAATTTTCAAAATTGTTTGCAGACTATCATTGTTCTGCTCAAAATGAGGACATGCCAATCCTAGATGGAGAGCAATATTATTATTCCAGTTGGTGCAACGAAGTTCGAAATGAAAAGGAAATCACAGGAGCGTTCGTCCTCACAAACACATTTTTACTCGCATGACGAGAACTCCAAATGTCATTTAAAGAAGGCTTTATGGTTTTCCCTTAAGCAGTGTTGCCAACCCATAAATCTTTTCTCCGCTAAATTCCGCTAAATTTCGAACTGAAGAAAATAGGTTTTACCAGTCGTTTTAATAAAAGAGATAAACTCAACACTCACCGGTTTCAGAACAGGAATTCATCTTCTTCTTCCCGCACTATATGCTCTGAAGCAGATGTGGTGGGTTGAGGTCCTGTGGTTTAATAGGAAGCCGCATGGTACTATTCCTTTTCAAAATATATGCTCGCAGTTCACAGCAGCAAAACGCATACGGAAATTTTTTCACTTTCATTACTGTTTTCATTGTTTTTGATAAGTGCGGAAAGAAATAATGTCAAACAATTTCGCATTTATATTGCACTGCCAATTGATGCACCGTCGGTATTTGGGATCAGTGGGAAGCTCAACCAACTAGTCTTTTTACGAAATATCTGACTACATTTCAACTTTTTCTTTCGATATATTGACGTACCAAAAAGAACCTGATGTTAAAAGAAACACGTTATCAAGCACGACACTACCCGGCTCATTGAGAGTACAGTAGCGATTGTAACAAATTCTGACTGAGGCTGTGGGCCAGAGCTGGTCTAGAAAACGAGTGGTAGTACGCAGCATAAGTTCAATACAACGGGAAAAAGTGGGGTAGAGTATTATACCATAGTGAGTTCTGTATTACCGGTATTTTTCTTCTGGTGATGAAAGGTGATATTGTTACCGCTGAAAATCGGTAAAAGAAATTCGAAAATCCGCCAAAAATTCGCTGTCCGCTAAATGGAAAATTTATCCGCTGTTCCATTTAAAAATCCTCCAAATTTGGCGGAAAATCCGCTGAGTTGGCAACACTGCCCTTAAGTTATCATATAAATAATTTCATACAAAATGGTATGTTCCTCTAAATGAGTCATGGTGTTCTCAAAATTTATATTTTGCTATTAATATAAATTAATACAGATTTCCATATGAATAAAATACGTAGTGCATGCTTAAGATCTAGTGTCATAAGTTCCGTAAGTATATCATTTTCTGAACTGGGAAGTAATTGAGTAAAAGTAATGATATTACTTGCAACTATTGCATTCTTAATTTATTTCTTGAAGTAAAATTTTAATCGTTGCATTTTAGTAGTAAGATTTATCAGACGTAAATCATCCGTTCTCCAGTGAGGGAGACTATAAAAGTTCGTAATATATAACTGTGTATGTTGGGTATTCAGCCCGAAGGATGGTTTGATCCTCCACAGCTATGCCAACAGCTGTCATAGATGGCCTAGGCATCACTGAAGAGGAGTACTAGGGAAATGAGGAGTGGGGTAGTTTACCGTTGCTTTCCTCACCGAGCCAGAAGTTGCTCACATATCAGTCTGCAAGCCCACTGAAATGTACGCACCAACCGACCCTATGAGTGATATTTTCATACCATTCATAACAGGGACTGGCTGCATAAGGAATGGTATTACTAGCATCGCTCATACCTCAGTCACTTTCATACTGCCAAAGCCAAGGATGAGACTGAGACAGGTCAATGAAAGTAACAAATTTGATATAGCCCATACCAGAAGACATAGCGCACTGTAAACACTGCATCTCACCAGCAAAAACATAATATATAACTAACAGTACATAATTATTTATACTTAATAATTTTTGGTGGAAAATTCATCGTTTCATGTATAAATGCAACTGTGTAATTTGCAGATAATCTCTTACGATCTATAATAAGATTTTTCTACCTCATAAAATGGAATTTTCAAATTACTTTCTAGTAATTGATACACATCACACGGAAGCAGAAACGGGGAACAGTACATGACAATGAAAATAACCTTTTTAGTTCTACTACAACAGAACGAGTAACTTGACCAGTTCAGGGTGAGGTACTTTCTTTACCTTGCCAGTATTTCCAAATACATCATACTTATACCAACGATGTTCTTAAAATTAAACACAGGTATTCCTCCAAGTGCTCCTGTAGGGCTCCTTTTCACTAAATGCAAAGGTGTACTTGCCCCCCAAAGAGGTCGAGGCTTACCGATGAGAATTTTAAAAACCACTTTTTTTAACAAGTGGCTTTACATCGCACCGACACAGGCAGATCTTATGGCGATAATCGGAGAGGAAAGTTCTAGGATTGGGAATGAAGCGCTCGTGGCCGTAAGGTTCAACCCCAGCCAGTATTTACCTGGTGTGAAAATGTTAAACCACGGAAAACAATTTTCGGGGCTGCTGACTGTGGGGTTCAAATTCATTATCTTCCGAATGCAACTCACGGCCAACTCGCTCTAAGAACCAATAATTTTATGTGTAAGTAATTGGAAAATTATTTCGAAAACTTACAAGTCATTAACTCAAATAAAAACGACAATTAAACTGATAATTTCGTGTGGCTATTGCTAGTCTGGTGCAGACCTTGTAAGGCAGACGCTCTGACAAGACCTATGGGGGAAGAATAAGAGAGGTCGGGATGAGGTGAATAAAGAGTGTTCAAAAATGATTAAAAACGATGGTCCGGATGCGGAAAGAGAATGTTCGATAATAACAAGAAGTAGGGCTAGTAAAATGAGCGAAGGCGATATGAACGAGTAAACATAGAAGGTTTGTAATGCAAGATGGGGAACGAAGAAGTTATTAAATTAGTGGAGAGCTTTGATATTGTAGCCCTACTAGCGGCGTGGCTAGGTGAAACGGAGGTGTTTACATGGAGAGGGTTTGTGGTGAAGAATAAAACCAAAAGGAAGGAACGGCGAGGGGGAGGAACCCAGGAGGTATTGTTTTCTTGACGAAGGAAGAGATTAGTGAACGAATGGGAAATATCGAAAATGAGATAGAGGAGGTGATCTGAATCAGATTTAACATAGGGGTGGGAGGAGAGATAGAGAGGAACGTATGCTTGGCATTCCTGTACAACCATCCAAAAAATTCGCCCTACGGGAATGACAAATTTTACGAGGATCTTTTATTGGAAATAACCGTGATTGGTGAGAAATACGAATAAGATGGATTGCTTTTGTTTGGGGATTGGAATGCAAGAATTGAGGGACTAAGCTCTACCTATAGTAAAGAGGGAGGTGGAAAGATGAAGGGATCGAGGTGTAGTGAAGATAAAGAGTGCAATGGTTATGGTTTAAAACTGCTCGAATTATGTGGGGCAAGTAATCTATATATCTTAAACGGTTGGTGGGATGGAGATATGGAAGGGAAAATAACATATATTACGCCACAGAGGGGAGTGTGATAGATTTGGTAGTCACCACGGAGGATATGCTGGACAGAATTAAGACTCTTGAAGTAGGGGATTGGATCGAGTCTCATCATAGCCCGGTGTATATTAGATTAAGAAGTGATGCAAGGAAGGTAAAGAGGAGAGGTAGTAAGAGAGGCTTAGGTAAGAGCTCGAGTTATCCTAGATACATATGCTCGGATGAGGTAAAAATAGGACTAAACAAATTGCTAGAAAATGATCTGCAAATGGTTAAGATAGGATGGGAGGTGGCGTTTCTTTTCGTGTGGACTCTGGAGAGGCCTGGTGCAGGTCTTTCTATTTCACTCCCGTAGGCGACCTGCGCGTCGTAATGAGGATGAAATGATGATGAAGACGGCACATACATCCAGTCCCCGTGCCAGGGAAATTAACCAATTATGGTTAAAATTCCCGACCTTGCCGGGAATCGAACCCGGGACCCCTGTGACCAAAGGCCAGCACGCTAACCATTTAGCCATGGAGCCGGACGGAGGTGGCGTTATGGGAAGGTAACGTGGGTAGGGCAGATGAGTTAATCGAGTACCCGATAAAAAGGGTAGTTAAGATAGCAAAGGTTAAGAATAGGAAGAAGGAAGGGGAGGGGTTGGTATAATAATGAATGCAAGGAATTGAGGGTAGTAGTTATGAAAGCGCTAAAGGAGTTCAGAAAATGTGGAGGGATCGAAAGAAGAAACCAGTTTTGTGAATTGAGGAAAGAATATAAGGCGAGAATTGTTGAGAAAAAGAAATGGCAGAGAGAGCAGACGGAGGCGCTAAACAGAGAATGTGAAATGAATCAACCTAATAAAGTTTGGGAAAGAGTGAATAACATTAACAAGGGGGATGGGGTATGTAAAAACGAAGATAGACTGCGAAGATTGGGTCGAATGCTTCCGTAAATTATTAGCTGGGGGAGACAGATGGAGAGAAACAAGAGGTAAATTGGTAATGCAGAGGGGATTAAAGGTGGAGATCTATCAGCTGGATAAAGAGATAAGCCGGGATGAGATAATAGAAGTGGCAGGAACAATGAAGAACAAGTCAGCAAGAGGTAGAAACGGGAAAAATAACGTATTTTGGAAAGAAATAGTGAAAAATAGGCAGATGAGGGCTAGTATAGTAAAGTTATTTAACAAGGTATTTGAGAATGGAACGTTTCCAGGAGAATGACAAAAGGGAATTATATGCCCAATATACAAGAAGAAAGGAGATAGAAATCTTCCGAGTAACTATAGAAGAATAACTCTGCCGGATTCGTTGAGTAATATTTATAGCGGCGTTTTGGGTTATAGATTGAGAGATTGGGTTGAGGAACTCGGGATATTGTCGATTTTTCAGGGTGGGTTTAGGAAGGGTGGAAGGACGACTGGCAATTATAATTTTAGTTAGGATGAGTCTTGAGAAATATCTGAGGAAGGAAAGAGGGAAAGTGTTTACAGCACCTATTGATTTCGAAAAAGCATTTGATACAGTGAGTTGAAGTGCGATGGTTAAAAAATTACGAATGGTGGGGTCTCAGGAAAAATGATACGTGCGATACAGGCTGTATATTGGACTGTTTACTGCTGCATTCGTGTTGAGGAAGGAGTAGTAACTGAGCTGATTGAATGTGGCATGGCTCTGAAGAAGGATTGCAAATTACCACCTATTTTATTTTTAATATTTATAAATGATAGTTTACACGTACATGTAGGGGATGAATGGAGCTGCCATGTCTTAGGAGAGCTAGAGATCCCAGGTCTGATTTTTTAAGACGATGTTTTATTATTAACATTATCGGGAGAAGGTTTACAAAGAAAACTAAATGCTGTCCCAGAATATGCTAATAACTGGGCATTGAAAATAAATTGTAACAAGACTAAGGTGTTGGTAGGCCAGAAAAATAAAACTAGAAAGAGCAAGATGAAGTGAATAGTGCAGGAGGTGGATAAGTTGGAATATATGGGGGTCTTCATTAATAAAAAGAAGAGGGATGGGAGGGCCAGGTCAAAAGAGCCACGTGGAAAGGATTAGCAGTAATGCCAGTCATAAAATCTTGGTAAGCAAATTCCAGGGAATAAGGTAGGAAACACAAAGGATGGTTTATAAAATGGTGGTCTTAAGCAGAGTTCTTTATGGTTCTGAGGTGTGGGGTTGAAGAGGATAGAGATAAGCTAAATCAGATATCCATTAGATTCAATAAAACGATGAAATAAATGAAATGGCGTATGACTTTTAGTGCCGGGAGTGTCCGAGGACAAGTTCGGCTCGCCAGATTCAGGTCTTTTGGTTTGACATCCGTAGGCGACCTGCGCATCGTGACCATTTAGCCATGGAGCCGGACAGTAAAACGATGATGAGTGTTCCGCTTTTCACTGCCAGTTCTGGGGCGATAGTAATTTCCGGGGAGTATATGGAAGTAGAAATGGTGAAGAGGGTATTGAGATATTGGTGGCGATTAAGGAGAGGGGAAGGTGGCTTACTGTTGCAAGCAGCTTTCCAATATGAGATTGCAAGTAGATATAGTGAATGCTTGGCTAATGAGGTAAAAAGGATTATGGAAGCTCTGAGAATAGGGCACGTGTGGTCTGAAGACTGGAGTACAAGGTATAGAGGCTTATGGAAGGTTGTTAGAAGGAGGGAAAGGATATACAACTGCAGACTTGGGGGGAGGAAAGTTGGAAAAGACCGACACTAGACATATTTAATAGGATTAGTTTAGTTAATAGGATAAAAAATTAGTAATGCAGAAAAATCGGTTAGAAGTGTTTTTGATGGTGACTGTTGGGTTTGTATAAGAATAAGGCGTGGATAAGAAATAAAGATACAATGGTATGTATTGTATGTGACGAAGTGAGGCAGATTACCATGTGATATTTGAGTGTAAAGAAACAAAAGGTGTGAGAGAAAAGCTATTGAGTGAGAATCACATAAACAAGTTAAGCCAGACTGGTAACGAACAAAACATTATTTTGTGGCTTGTGAAAGAATGGAAATGTGGCGGTAGTGTATGTAAATATTTAAGTGCAGCGAGGAAATTGTGTAATAAGAAATTAAGAGTACGGAATATTTATAGGAATGAAGGGTTTAACAGGGGTTACGTATGATGGGGTCTTTTTATGTGTGCTTCTTATTGTGACGTTAGGGAATGGTAAACAATCGATGGCTTGTTATGATATCTGAATATATAAAATGAACAGAGTAAAGACAGAAGGACGTGTTGTGAGGGTGCTTCGCAAGATAATTCTTCTAGCTGTGTCAACGAAATGATAGGAGAGACAGTGACCTAACTCAAGTAAGGTAGGTCAGGTCTGAATTTACAAGGAAAGGGGAAAGGGGGGGGGGGGGATGAGAGGCTCCTGCGTTTAGCGCTCCGACGGGGAAGCCTGAGAGTTGTTCCCCTCTCTCAGTACAGGATTCCATGCGGCAGAGGGGAAAGAGAGGAAAGGAAGGGAATAGGTAGTGGAGTGCCCTCCCCCCGCCTAACAACAGGTTAGCCGTTGGGAGGTAGAGGGGAGACGATCCAAGAAAGGGAACACCGCGATGACGCAGCTAAAGGTCATTGTCATAGACTCGACAAGTGTAACCATTTTTATGTTTATTTTGGTTTATATTTCCTCTACGTAGCTGGTGGAGAAATCTGAGTGCTATATAAGGAAATGAAGGTATGATATGATAGTTAACAATTTCGTTTTAAAAGAACACTATCATATTCGAAATTAACTCAGTGACATCTTCTGGGAAACGGTTGAATTAATTCAGTTGTAAAGTTCAGAGTTTCAGCTGTAGAGGAGTACTTTAAGGCGGAAAATTCAAATGTGCGGCGTATAGGTGTACCAACCGGTACATTTATAATGGAAATTCCTAGGCGTTTAACGTCACACGTAACACGTATAAGGTTTTGGCGATACTGATAGGGTGGGAAAGGGCTAGGATGGGGAAGATAGCGGTCGTGACCTTAAATGAGATACAGCCTCGACATTTGCCTGATGTAAACATGGGAAACTACGAAAAACTATTCTCAGGGCCGCCAACGGTGGGATTCGAACCAACCGTCTTTCGAACATAAGCTCACAGGTACGTGGCCCGAACATCGCAGCCAACTCGGTCTGCGAAAAAAGTCGTTGAAACACATGTATCCTTCTTCAGTTTATCTCAGATATTTCTAGGGTTGAGGAGACACTCGGGTTCTTCAAGGTTTTGGTCGCGGGTATAAGGACAGTTGTCCTTCCTGATGCCACGCGATTTTTCAAGTGAATATTCCAACTCTGGATTGACAGGGATTGGAACCTCGGTCATCCGGACGGAAAGGCAGCAGTAGCCACTGCGCTCATCACGCCCCCAATTAAAATGTATGTACCCACTCTTCTGATGTACTATTCCAAATAAAGCAGTATGCAGTGCTTTGTTACTGTTTGTTTCATTCACATTTCGGATGTTACGACTTTTCACTTGCATTAATCCATTTTCAGATGTCTGTAATGGATTATAAATTTCATTTCTGCGTTCACGTTTCTATTCTTTAACAACGAAAAGCAATCTTCTACGCAACTTTTTACTTCAAATAGCTTGTTGCTGTCTGTAACTTATTCGTTTCAAATACTCCAAGTAAATAAAAAATCCCATTGTGCTACAGCCCTTTGAACTATCAAGTGACTACTGCTCAGCTCGAAGGCTTGTACATTACGAGATGACGTTATTCTTGGCTTTCGAGACCGTCAGATAGCGTCTCGGTCGTTCTCACGTAGGCTGAGTGAACCTCAAACCAGTCTTTATATCGAGGTCAAAATTCCTGACCTGCCCGCGGTTAAACCCGGACTTATACGTGCCAGTAAACGTACCAACAAGAGGCAGACGTAATTGAGCACCTTCAAATATCACCGGACTGAGCTAGCATCGAACCTGCCAAGTTGGGGTCAGAAGGCCAGCGCCTCAACCGTCTGACACACTCAACCTGGCAGTATTCATAAAGAAGGATCCCAACGACATTGGAAAGTAATTTATTCGTGCTTCAGCACTAAGCGCAGATCTCCTGGGCATGGCCAGTATTTAGCTGCTATGGTCCATAGGTTGTGGAGGGAAAGGGGTACCATTTCCCATCGGCATTCCTACATAGGTACCGGTAGTTGCCGCAGAGAAGAAGACGAGGTTATTTGCTTTATTCTTCTAGAGATGTTTCAACTGTTCAAATACAAAAGGAAGAGAAAGGGTGAGAATGTGATCTCTCTAATCACAATTCTGAATCACTTGTAATATATATGATTTATTTTTCAAAGGTGATTAACCAAAGAGTATTTTTAGGAAAATTGTGACCCACGCTGTGAGGAATGTATATGCTTGGACCACGCCGTATTTTTGTCGATTTGCATGATTTATCACTTGTGTTCTAGTCTGATAAACAAATTATAATGAAACAGTTACACGTTTTCTAAGAGATATGTCTAAAAGTATCGTTTAAACGGGAAGATGTGTTAATGAATATCTAAACTTTTCTCCATTGGAACTACAATTTCTTTAACTATTAAACTGCTTAGTGAAGAACAATAGCAGACTATAAAGTAAATTAAATGAAAGATAACTAACTCGATCTCCAAGATTAAACCCTGTCTTGTTAAAAATATTGCGGAGTCAAGAGTTAAAAGTCCTGGTATGAAACAAGGGGAAGAAAACGAGATGTGCGTTTCATGTCTTTGTAAATGAATCCGGAGAAAAAATTATTTTAGGTTTGCCGCCTTTGCCTCCGCTAGTGCTCGGGAGGTGACCTCCGCTGAGATGTTCTGGCTAGGAATGCATGCTTAACCTCACATGACGTCATAACCTACCAAACTTAAGAACTACTGTGGGCTACTGGAAGTTTCTGGAGTTCAAATCTATAAACTCGAAAGTAAAAATCAGAAATTGAGTGTTCCAGTTACCGAAAAACATAGAGTCACGCGTAAAGGTCAACTAGGAGGGTAGCGCAGCAGGCCACATGATCACCGCCAGAGTTTACTCTGAGCGTTAAGAACATGTGCACAGACAAGTTACAACTTGTCACTCACTCCGAAACACACACACGTTTTTCTTCAATAATACGAGTGTGAGGAGGAGGAAGAGGGAGAAGAGGAGGATAGTGTCCCTTCCAGTAACATAATTAGCTGAAGCGTACAAGAAACGAACCCTTGAACTCAGGCTCAGAACGTGCACACTACTTCAGCGAAGGGTTGAACTCAAGCTTGTAACGTCTGGGCATTGAATTTAAGCCTGTTAGGTTAGTGATTCTCTGAGGTTGAGGTAGGTTACGTGATAAGGTTAGCATAACAGTGTTAGGCGTCAGCGATAGGTTATCACGTCATGTGAGGTTAAGCATACACTTTCAGCCAAGGAGTCGAATTAGAGTCCGCGAGGTTAGCCGAGGGCCTGTGACGTTAGCCAAAGAGTCGAACTCGAGTCTGAGACGTTAGACAAGGAGTCCAAATCGAGTCTGCGAGGTTATCCGGGGAGTCGAATTCGGGCTTGTGAGGTCAGGATTAACCAAGGAGTTGAATTCGAGTCTGCGAGGTTAGCCAAAGAGTCGAAATCGAAGTATCAAATTGTAAACCCCTTAGGTATCCCCACAAGAGCAATGCATAGCAGCTATCTTACCTAGTAACCCTTGCGTCAGCTCTCCACAGACCAATAGTCCCTAAGTTAAAAGTTGTGAGCCCTTGAGGTAGATGTCTAAAGTCCGCCCCACAAGAGTAATGCATAACAGCTATCTTGCCCATTAGCTCTTGCGTTAGTTCCCCAGAGTTCCGCAGACCAATAGGTCCTAATTTACAAGTTGAGAGTTCCTGAGGTAGGTCTCTAGAGTTAATCCCACAAGAGAAAATCATCACAGCCATCTTACTCAATGAAACAGTTAGGTTAAGCCTGGGGTGGAATCCAAGCCTGTAAGGTTAATCTTGCACTCTTATGCGGTTAGCGGAGTCTCGAAATTGGGTCTGTGAGGTTAGTGATCCTGTGAGGTTAAGCCTGCGATTGAATCCAGCCTGTAATGTTAAGTTTACACTCCCATGTGGTTAGCTGCGCGTCGAACTTATGAAGTTAGTGGCCCTGTAAGTTTAATCTTGGGGTCAAATCCAAGCCTGTAAGTTTAAGCTTGCACTCTTATGCATTGAATTTAGGCCTGTTAGGTTAGTGACACTCTGAAATTAAGGTAGATAACGTGATAAGGTTAACAGTGCATAGCATACGTCAGCCTTACGTTATGTTGTTATGTGAGGTTAAGCATGCACACTTAGCCAGCACATCTCAGCGGAGGAGGTCGTTTCCTGGGGGCTAGCGGAGGCGGAAGAACTGACCAATTTTTACGACTGTTGTCATGCGGTTCCCCAATTAAAAGAACAAAAGAACTGGTGCGATAGGCTATTAGCGTGGGAAAAGTATCCACTACCAATAAGACAAGCTAACGTTCAGAATATTATTTGTTTTGTTATAATCTGTGCCATAGTGTGTTCACTTTAAGGAAGAGAATGATTTCGAAATAGATCAACAGGTTGTACAAGCTGATTGCACTGTTTACTCAGTCTTGTCTGAAATAGTTAAGAAGGCTTGTTACCTATATACAAAAACAAAGGAAAACACAAGGTATAAATTTCCCAGTTGGCGAACGAAAATAAGTGAGTCAATGTACAGATGATAAAAGTACAACTGAATTCAATTTTGAAGGAGAAACATCGGTGCCTTAAAATTTTTAACTTATAAATGCGCTAGACGTAGAAGTAAAAACCGTGTTCTTTGTGCATAAATAAATAAATAAATAAATAAATAAATAAATAAATAAATAAATAAATAAATAAATAAATAAATAAATAAATAATAAACTGAGATTGTGGATATCCGGGTGTATGGCGAAGTTGAATTAGACGTTCCCCTCCTGAGTCCAGAATTGAAGAACGGGACCTGGTGTTGTGGTTGACGTTTAAGAATAATTTTGACATGTAAAAGATATCACTGGAACCTCTCAGGGCAAATTTCCAGCACATTGGCCTTTCTGGGAGAGTCTGCAGTTAAGAAGGGGAATGATTATTATTATTTTGCCGTTGGATTTGGAAAGGATAGGTAAAGACTGTGACAATAATTAAGTACAATCTCGTCATTTGCCTGTTGGGAAAATAGGAAACTACATAAAATCAATTTCGTAAACACCATCTTCCGAATGTAAGCTTACGGCTACCTCACCCGTACCGCGGAGGTAACTCATATCATCGTCGTATTCGTCACGATCATCAAGGATTTCGACAGAAATTCAAGTAAGGTACTACATTATCGTTGAGAGTTTGTGATGAAAGACCGCGTTGATGACGACAACGACACTGAATGGTGGTATGATGATTGTAGATGGGGCAGCGCTCACACCGGATGGCTTGTGGTGGTGGGGCACGTGATGGTTCCACTTTATGGTGATGTCTATGTATGGAAACTCCGCTGGCCAAGACATGGTCAACATCTTCGGGCGATGGCAGAAGAATTCTCACCATATAGGTGGGACCCGTAGAGTTCTTGATTCTGAATGTCTTCTTGCCTGGGATGCCTTCCGCGTGGAGTCCGGAGATTATTGTTTCTTCTGTATGAGAGGAGTCAACACCTCGGATGACACAGCTGAGAAGGCGGTAGCGTGATGGGGACGGGGGAGTTTTGATGGGTTGAGGTTGGAGTAGTTGAAAAGGGATACTAGATCCAAGTTGGTGAGGTCCTATGACAGTAAGTTGAGTGGCCGCGGTGTTCCCATTAACTTGAATGATGATTCCAATTGTCGTTTGTCGGATGTCCGCTATATCCCCACGGCGCATATTAAATCTTAGGAGGGTGGGGAAGATGGTGTGATGAGATTGGAACTCGGGGGCAGGGTTGGAGAGTAGAAATGAATGCGTTCCTGAGGGGGTAGCTTGGAGCAAAAGGGAATGATTGATGGGGCATCTTGTGCCGGATACGGATGAAAGTCTGAGTGGAGAGGGGTTGGTGGTGATGGGAGTAGAACTGGGGGAAATGGGGTGATTGACGGTGTCCGTGGACGGCAGCGGCGCTGTTGTAATGGCTGGCGATGGTAAAAGTTCCGGCTTCAAGGCAAGGCGACGTGGAGCTTTTTCTTCTTCCGGAGCAGACTGTGGTGTAAACCTCTTAAACTGGAAGTGAACTGGAGTGTTGTCCCCCGGCGAAGCTGGTGTCATGGGAAGAAATTTATCCTGGTAGTCAGGAGAGGCAAAACTAGACTAGAGTGGTAAGCTGCTGTGGCTGTTTGACTGAAGTCAGTGGCGGCGATGGTGGTGGTGGTTGTGGTAGCTGTGGCTATAGTGGTGACTGGACAATACGGTAAATAGCAATACATGGCGGAGGTTGATTTTACGGTATCGCTGACGATGGGCACGCCCTGAGGTGATACCTCTCGGATTTTCTTCTGTCCACCTGATCAGAACAAGTTTTTAACAGGGAATGCCCTGCGTGCCTGTGTTACGGTGTAGAAAAGCTGTTAGACGGCGAAAGACGGCGATAATGAAAGCCACTGATTGTTCCAATGTTCACCAGGTGCTCATAACATGTGCGTAATTGGTAACTACTATGGGTCCACGAGTTAAACCCGATAGTGTATTGCTTCTGTTTTTACCTGGCCTCACCCTTCCATCATGTCTCTCCAGTTTCTCTTGGTTAACCGTCAGCGTCGTTTTAGGACAATATCTTTCATTTTCATAGTTCACCTTTCCCGGATCTTTGCCCTCCTTGAACTTCTTCATCCTGTCCGTTCTAGGGTTGGGCTCTTATTATGGATTTGGTCCAGTTTTACGGCCGGATACCCTTCTTGACACGAGCACTATGTGGAGGGATGTACTCAATATTGTGTGTTCCTACCATGCTTAATACTAAGGTGTGTTGTATAAATATGAAAATAAGTGTATTAGGAACACAACCAGAGGAATTAATCGTACGCAGCTAAAATACTCGGCCCGGCCGGGAATCGAACCCGGAGCCCTTTGAACTGAAGTTCACGCTGACCATCAGCCAAGAAGCCGGACTCTGCAGTCCTTGAACTGATGAAAAAATTAGGAGACCCTTAGGACTCCACACAAGCCAGTCAAACTCACTGTGCCCGTCCAGCCGCGTAGCATTCGTTAGACATTCGTCTACAACGTAACAGGATCGAATCTTGGCGCAGCCGATTCGCATCTGAGAGTTCATAAATGTGAGATTTACTCTTCTTCAGGACTAATTTCGGCACTTTGATGCCTCTTGATTATGGTTTCAGTTAAAGCGACTTTAACTAATTTATTATTATTATTATTATTATTATTATTATTATTATTATTATTATTATTATTATTATTATTATTGTTGTTGTTGTTGTTGTTGTTGTACCACCGAACAGCCTGCTGCTGATTTGGATCTCATACGAAGAATTTGGATTGCCGTGAACATAATTCGAACCATAATTCGAACTATGTGATGAGGTGAAAAATGTAAGTAGGCCTACCTAGGTGTTAATGTAAAGAATGACTGGAGTAATCATATTAACGAGATAGTTAAGAAAGGTTACAGATCTCTTCACATGGTTATCAGAGTATTTAGGGGTTGTAGTAAGGATGTAAAGAAGAGGGCGTATAAGTCTCTGGTAAGACCCCAACTAGAGTAGAGTTCCAGCGTATGGGACCCTCACCAGGGCTACTTGATACGAGAACTGAAAAAAATTCCAAGGATAGCAGCACGATTTGTTCTGGGTGTTTTCAGACAAAGGAGAAATGTTACTAAAATGTTGAAAACTTTGGGCTGGGAAGACTTGGGAGTAAGGAGACGAGATGATCGACTATGCGGTATGTTCCGAGCTGTCAGTGGTGAGTTAGTGTGGAATGATATAAGTAGAGGAATAAGCTTGAGTGGAGGTTTTAAATGTAGGTAAGATCATAATATGAAGATAAAGTTGGAATTCAAGAGGATATATTGGGGTAAATATTCATTGGTAGGATGAGGGGCAAGGGATTGGAATAACTTATCAAGGGAAATGTTCGATAAATTTTAAAGTTCGTTGGAAATTATTAAGAAAAAGCTTGGTAAACAATTGATATTGAATCTGCCATCTAGATGACCGCCCTAAATGCATTGATTGATTGATTGATTGATTGATTGATTGATTGATTGATTGATGTGGTTCGCTACCTGATAAGTACAGTGTGCGAACTTCCCTCAACTATGACTGCGGTATAGCGAATCAAACTATCCACCACATCGTAACAGAATGTCCGAGTAGAGTGTACTCAGGATGACTGGAGGACTTCGTGAGAAAATCTACACAGACCGTACAGTGACTGGATAAACTGGACATGTATGCCTGTGAAATCCGTAGAGCTTTGTTATTTGTTTTTATTGTTTGCTCCATTGTATACAGTAAATGTAAATAAGTGTACATATTTTTGCACACAGTGAAATAATAATACTAATATTATTTATTTTGGTAGTGGTTTTACGTCGCACCGACACAGTTAGGTCTTATGACGACGATGGGATAGGAAAGGTCTAGGAGTTGGAAAGAATCGGCCGTGGCTTTAATTAAGGTACAGCCCCAGCATTTGCCTGGTGTGATGATGGGAAACCACGGAAAACCGTCTTCAGGGCTGCCGACAGTGAGATTCAAACCCACTATCTCTCGGATGCAAGCTCACTGCCGCGGGCCCCTAACCGTACGGTACTACTACTACTACAAATAGTAACAATAATAATAAAGCCCTGGGTACTTATAGCACTGCTTGAAGATTTATAGAATGTACCATCGGAAACACACAGATCTGGCTCAAGAAATCTGTGGGGGTTTGCAGGTGCGTGGTGGATGCTGTGTAACGTACGAGCGTATTGTGGTTGGGAACCGTCCTATTGAAATTCCAACACCTGCTCAGGCGACAGTTACACCTCACCCTCACATGACGCGATGACTCATCGTCAGAGCGGTTTGAAAAAGCGCGGATATCCTCGCCTGTCTTTATTGACTAGGCTGACTCATTCTACGGGAACACGGAGCGATTTGGAGCGTTATCGAGTAGGTAGCTGTTCTATGAGTAACGAGAATTGCGTCATAGTGGCGCAATGGATGTAGGCACCCGGAAGAACACCTTTTGTATCTTATCTATCAAACGAAATACTGTAAATGAGTGACATTACATGGTGCTGCATTTAAAGGAAGGGGATATCTACTTTCAGTAAACACTACATACTTCAGGAATCAGGAATGGTTCGGAGATGATTTCCCGGGAAGATGCTTACAATTTCCTCCTTGGATTAAATAAATCCCACCAAGCTCGATACCTGCAGTCGCTTAAATGCGGCTAGTGTCCAGTACTTGGGAGATAGTGGGTTCGAGCCCCACTGTTGGCAGCCCTGAAGATGGTTTTCCGTGGTTTCCTACTTTCACACCAGGCAAATGCTGGAGCTGTACCTTAATTAAGGCCACGGTCACACAATTTGTAAAAGAAATCCCCTATGACGCATATAGTTCATTTGAGACGCTTGGCCTACCAAGAAGACGTCAGCCCAAACAAGGGCTGACTATCTCAGTGAATATCTTCAAAAAATATTCCAAAGATTATGAAATCATGATGAAATGAAATAACGTATGGCTTTTAGAGCCGGGATGTGTCCGAGGACTTCGGCTCGCCAGATGCAGTTCTTTTGATTTGACTCCCGTAGGCGACCTGCGCGTTGTGATGACGATGAAATGATGATGAAGGCGACACATACACCCAGCTCCCGTGCCAGGGCAATTAACCAATTATGGTTAAAATTCCCGACTCTACCGGGAATCGAACCCGGGACCCCTGTGACCAAAGGCCAGCACGCTAACCATTTAGCCATGAAGCCGGACATGAAATCATGATTATGCTTTGAGCGGTTTTATTAGGGCCTACATTACCAGTCAAAGGTTTAAGACAACGATATAAAATGGTAGGCTTATATTATTTTCACAATACATTTTTTTACCGTTGGTTTTGGGTCGCAATGACCCAGACAAGTCTTATGGCGACAATGGGGTAGCACAGGGCTAGGACTGGGAAGGAAGCGACCGTAGCCGTAATTTGTCTAGTGTGGAAATGGTAAACAATATTATGATTTCACAACATATCGTTATAAGTAACTTAGTATGTTGGAATGAAATGGCGTATGACTTTTAGTGCCGGGAGTGTCCGAGGTGCAGGTCTTTTGATTTGACTGTCGAAGGCGACCTGCGCGTCGTGATGACGATGAAATGATGATGAAGGTGACACATACACCCAGCCCCCGTGTCAGCGAAATTAACCAATCATGGTTAAAATTCCCGACCCTGCCGGGAATCGAACCCGGGTCCGCTGTGACCAAAGGCCAGCACGCTAACCATTTAGCCATGAAGCCGGACACTTAATATGTTAATACTCCCAAATTAGCAGTAACTCTGGAACGGCGATTTCCTTTCGAACTTGTCGGATATTGTTTAACTTAGCTCTGCATTATGCTACGAGTATCAGCCTCCGCGTGTAAGTAATTGAAGACCTCCCCGAAATAAAAATGTAACCAACAAATCAGTATTTTTTTCAGGAGCGAGGAAAGTTATTTTTGAGATTTATTTCATCGTATACACTTCTTGAACCAATTGCATATGCAAGTGTGCAAATGAGTCCATCTGTTAAAAACAATTCTTTTATTATTATAACTTAAGGTTTTAAAAACAATGTGCCGGGCGAGTTGGCCGTGCGCGTAGAGGCGCGCGGCTGTGAGCTTGCATCCGGGAGATAGTAGGTTCGAATCCCACTATCGGCAGCCCTGAAGATGGTTTTCCGTGGTTTCCCATTTTCACACCAGGCAAATGCTGGGGCTGTACCTTAATTAAGGCCACGGCGGCTTCCTTCCAACTCCTAGGCCTTTCCTATCCCATCGTCGCCATAAGACCTATCTGTGTCGGTGCGACGTAAAGCCCCTAGCAAAAAAAATAAATAAATAAAATAAAAACAATGTATGAACAGGGAAGTGATATAGCAGAAAATAATCTGCAAGTACTACCTGCACCGAGCTCGATAGCTGCAGTCGCTTAATTGCGGCCAGTATCTAGTAATCGGGAGATAGTGGGTTCGAGCCCCACTGTCGGCAGCCCTGAAGATGGTTTTCCGTGGTTTCCCAGTTTCACACCAGGCAAATGCCGGGGCTGTACCTTAATTAAGGCCACGGCCGCTTCCTTCCAATTCCTAGGCCTTCCCTATTCCATCGTCGCCATAAGACATATCTGTGTCGGTGCGACGTAAAGCAAATAGCAAAAAAAGTACTATCTGCGCACTTTTTAGCGATAGATTTGTGTACGGGTTTGAGGAGTAAGGAGGGAGCACTTCCGGTTCCGTTAGTAATGCCAACTGAATGGAAATGAAATCTGAATTGAATCGATAATATGATCGATCGATATGAATTTTCTAAACCTTTGTTATTTTAAGCCAACAACTGTGTCACACACACACATTATATAATATTATAAAACATTTCTCGATGCGAATCTTATTCCTAGAGTGAATTCTATAGTTTGGCTTTGCTGTGTAAATAACAACAGTACTAGTACGTAAAGTGTACGCCAGACGTCGCACAGCGAAACATAAGCGATTCTTAGTTTGTGTTTCAAAGATTGCCAGTACGAATCTCGAAGATTGCCGAGATCGACCGCTTTAGCACTAGGGTGTAAATCTATCGCTAAAAAGTGCGCAGATATTATGTCTTTCATTGTACAGACGAGAAATCCAGTACATGCACTTGGACCACAAATGAAGCAAATAATATTAGTGTAATAATAAAAATAAAACCAACAATAACATTTCAAGAGAATATTTGAAAATATAGATGTGATTTCATCTGTGGACTTTATTTAAATGGATTTGTACCAACACAAACACTGTCCACCATCTCGACTGATGAAATGAAATAATGTCGTATGGCTTTTAGTGCCGGGATATCCCAGGACGGGTTCGGCTCGCCAGGTGCAGGTCTTTTTATTTGACACTCGTAGGCGACCTGCGCGTCGTGATGAGGATGAAATGATGATGAAGACAACACATACGCCCAGCCCCCGTGCCGTAGGAATTAACCAATTAAGGTTAAAATCCCCGACCCGGCCGGGAATCGAGGCCGGGATCCTCTGAACCGAAGGCTAGTACGCTGAGCGTTCAGCCAACGAGTCGGGCATCTCGACTGATGTTCCATTCTTACACCACGGAGGACACAGTTCTGCTGGCTGTAAACCGGCTCGATGTTCAAATGCAAGACATAAGATGACACCACAGCATACACCCTCTTTCCACTGAAATCTCACTTTTTCAAAATATGTGTTGGTTACATCCTTATTGCGGGGAGGTCTTCAATAACTTACTGTGTTTTTAAAACATACAGTAGTTAATTCACATCTAACTAAGGAGTGTGCTGTTTCCACTTCCAAAAAATAAATCAGTATTTTTTCGTCCACTTGCATTACAGTAGTTGAATATTTTCGATTGGCATGAACAATCCAGACCAGAAAGATGTATTTTCTTGAAAGGGGTAACAAACCTGATCATCAATACAGTCCATGCACCTTCTATACCACGTTTCTTCTCACAACTTTCTTATGGTGGAATTAGCACCTTATGAACAGACACTCGTTGTACTACTATTATTGTTCTACGAATTTGTAGCGCTTATATTTCCCAATAAATATACAATTAACTTTTCCCGCTTTCATAGCGAGAACATGAAGATAAAGTTGGAATTTAAAGAAGACAAATTTGGGGAAATATTCGAATATAGGAAGAGGAATTAGGGATTGGAATTACTTACCAAGGTAGATGTTCGATACACTTTCAACTTTGAAGTCATTTAAATGTAGGTAGGCAATTGATAGGGAATATGTCACCTGGGCGACAGTCCTAAATGCGGATCAGTAGTGATTGATTGATTGATTGATTGATTGATTGATTGATTGATTGATTGATTGATTGATTCATTCATTCATTCGTTCATTCATTCATTCATTCATTCATTCATTCATTCATTCATTCATTCACCCTTCAATAGCCTGTTGTGCTTTGACTTACGAACCTACCTTTTTCCAAATCCTGACAGACTCCATGGATGATAGCTTATTCTTATTCTTCTCCGCCTCCTGGACGTTGTATCTGAACTAAGGCAGCCTTTCTGGGATCGGACTGTTTGTTATACTATCAGCAGTAGGTATTGGAGACTCCTTTCCCTCCACAACCTATGGACCGTAGCAGCTAAATACTGGCCATGCCCAGGAGATCTACGCTTAGTGCTGAAGCACGAATAAATTAGCCATGTCATTGGGATCCCTCTTTATTGTACTGTCGAGCTGAGTGTGTCAGACGGTTGAAGCGCTGGTCTTCTGACCCCAACTTGGCAGGTCCGATCCTAGCTCAGACATGAAACTATCATTGGTTAATTTCCCTGGCACGGGGGCTGGATGTATGTGTCGTCTTCATTATCATTTCATCCTCATCACGACGCGCAGGTCGTCTACGGGTGTCAACTCAAAAGACCTGCACCTGGCGAGCTGAACTTGTCCTCGGACACTCCCGGCACTAAAAGCCAAACGCCATTTCTGAAAAAAAAAGTAAAAATAAAAATGACATGTTCCTGTAGTTTTAAAGGACTTCAAATACTGGTACCAAGTTTCATGTCTGTGACATGTTAAGTTTTTGACATGTGCTGTATATATACCGGTGCTCATTTTAAAAGTTCACCCGCTTTTTCAATTCTTTTCGGCCCTTAAGTGGATTTTCCGAAAACAAAAAGAAAATACGTGTTTCATTTTTTTTTTGCTATTTGCTTTACGTCGCGCCGACACAGATATGTCTTACGGCGACGATGGGATAGGAAAGGCCTAGGAATTGGAAAGAAGCGGCCGTGGCCTTAATTAAGGTACAGCCTGGTGTGAAAATGGGAAACCACGGAAAACCATCTTCGGGGCTGCCGACAGTGGGGCTCGAACCCACTATCTCCCGTTTACTGGATACTGGCCGCACTTAAGCGACTGCAGCTATCTAGCTCGGTCCCTCTATTTGCATTTACTTGGTAGGCCACATTTAGTTTCCAGATCCATTCAAAATTGCTATCATAGTCCCAATCCATACATCTGGTGATACGAGAGAGTTAAACAAGTACGGACCAATTTCTCTCACAACCCACCTTTCAAAATTACTAGAGGAATTAAAACCAGATTACTCAACTACCTGAATAAGTACAACAAATTGTCTCCAAATCAGTTTGGTTTTAGACCAAACATTACCGCTCAAGATGCAATATTCTTCTTTTTTCTTCTTTTGCTACCGCTTTTTCCCACACCTGTGAGGTCGCGGGTGCAAACTGCGTCGCACATGTGGATTTTGTCCTGACTTACGGCCGGGTGCCCTTCCTAATGCCAACCCTATATGGAGGGATGTAATCGCTATTGCGTGTTTCTGTGGTGGTTGGTAGTGAGGTATGTTGTCTGAATATGATGAAGGGAGTGTTGGGACGGAGACAAACATCCAGTCCCCGAGCCACAATCATTAATCAGAAGTGATTAAAATCCCCGACCCGGCCGAGAATCGAACCCGGGACCTTGGCTGACCATTCAGCCAACGAGTCGGACCTCAGGATCCAATATTCTCCTTAACAAATTATTTGTATAAAACCATTGACTCCAAAAGGACTATTTCTATACTTTTGGATTTAACAAATGCATTTGATACCGTAGACCACAATATACACATTAGAAAACTTGAAAAGGTAGGCATTCGTGGAATTCCTAAAAATCTCATTAACAACTTTATTTTTAACAGAATATAAAAGGTAAGAATCAAGGATACCCTAAGTAAAAGTGCTCAAGTAAAAAAAAAGTCGGAGTACCCTAAGGAAACGTGTTATGACCATTTCGTTTTCTGTTATACAGTGTGAACAAAAAATGCCGCACGTGGAGGTCGGCATGCGATTCCTCATCCCATTGCAAGACAAAAGTTTCTATAGCCAATGATCTGTGTGAGCTAAACTGCAATGCAAAAATTACCTCATTTGCTGATGATACAGTAGTCACAGTCACGGGCGAAACTTGGGAGAACACCTTCAACAGAGCTCAAGAAACCCTATCTATAGTTAAGAAATGGCTAAACAACCAGCTACTTACTTTAAATGAAAACAAAACAAAATGCCTCTGCTTCTCCCATAGTCTAATAAGCAAAGCAACCTTCAGACAACCTAACACTAAGAATCCACGCACCAAATTGGAACAAAACCGGAAGATGCAACTGTTATACTCTACGAAAATCAATAAATGTTACATACCTAGGGATAGATTATAGATTATAGATAACCTAAAATGAATTTTTTCATGCATCAAATTTGCATCATTAAACTTCAGAAGTTAAATATATTTTATAGAATTAGAAAAGTTATTTCAGCAAAAGCCTTGAAATCTGTATAATTTTTCTTAGTTCAGTCGCAACTGAAATATGGAATTAACAGTTGGGGTAGAATACTTGATTCACACTTTTCTCAGGTGCCTACATGCCAGAACTGCATAATGAAATTCATGTATAAAAAGCCACTGACTTTTCCAACATATAAACTGTTCCAGCAAAGCATGTTACTTGACAGTCGCCAGCTATTTGAGCAGTCACTGACCCTATACATGCATAAAATGTTAAAACTCTTCTGGAATAAACACAAGTTCCAAATTTGCACTAGGCTTCAAGACAGAACTAGAATAAATATTCCACGGCGAAACACATTACTTGAACAAAGAAATCTAAGTTGTCCAGGCCCACGGATATACAATGCGGATATGATCAGTGGCGACCAGCATACCATGAAGAAAAGACTATTCACATTGCTCTTTAACAATGATTACAAAGTAAACGAACCTATAAATGTCCACAATGTATTTAAATCAACTCGCTCACTAATTCTCCGTACTCAGAAACCCCATCTTCTCCTTTAACCCATGCCTCTCACTTCCAGCTTTCTCCTTATCTATATATAAAAAATACCATGTCCTGACTGACTGACTGACTGACTGACTAACTGACTGATTCATCATCGCCGAGCCAAAACTACTGGACATAAAGAAACGAAATTTTGGGGATACCTTTGTAGACGTGTTTTAATTTACGATTCAAGTGTACCGGTACTTTAATCTTAACTTTATGATAAACTATGTTTTAAGACTCGTGGTGTGATATATGAGAACTCTAGAGTGTATAGCACTGCTGCGCTCGTGAGGAATAGTTAAATTAAATTGTTCGATCAATCATTTCACAATACTTTCATAGTTTGATGTGAAGATACACTCACTACAGTGATGGAAAACTTTTCTCCCACCGTAATCATATGCCGTTATGAGCCATTGTGTTGATGTAAATAAAGTGTTGATGTAAATAAAGCTAAACATCGATAGTGACGGTTATAGTTTGAAATCAGTCCGACTCGTTGGCTGAATGGTCAGCGTACTGGCCTTCGGTTCAGAGGGTCCCGGGTTCGATTCCCGGCCGGGTCGGGGAATTTAACCTTAATTGGTTAATTCCAATGGCCCGGGGGTTGGGTGTTTGTGCTGTCCTCAACATCCCTGCAACTCACACACCACACATAACACTATCCTCCACCACAATAACACGCAGTTACCTACACATGGCAGATGCCGCCCACCCTCATCGGAGGGTCTGCCTTACAAGTGCTGCACCCGGATAGAAATAGCCACACGAAATTAAAAAATAAAGTTTGAAATCACGGCTTACTAAATATCAAATCTGCCACAAACTTCACGTGTGAGTGTTAAGAGCATTAGCAAATCTTGCAACACCCAGTGTCTAAGCCAATAGGATCATTACGATACCTAAGATACAAGGTAAGTGAAGATTCAATGAAACATCTGTCGCAAAGAAATAGGCAACAACGAACATGGTATACGATGCGGACGTTCTTTACTACCATTAGTTTTTAAAGTCAACAAAGATTTAATTATGTGATTGCTTTATGCTGTTCTATCTAAGCTTTTGTGTATGCAGCTGATGATGATCGCAAAGCGATCGAAACATGTCCTGTTATTCTTAATGATTTTATAAATTGCCAAAGCCCAAATAAAAGAAAGGTATCGATTAGGTGAAAATACTTTATTGATTAGACAAACGTGGTTTATAAAAATTTTCTGGGGTAAATGAAACACAATTCCTCGGTGAGGTTTTATAGTTTAGTTGATTTTCAGATAATGTCTTATTACAGTACCGAGGAACGATTACTTTTAACAAATTACGAAATCTTCGCGAGCGAAGTCGCGGGTATCTGCTAGTTATGTTATATGCAGAAAAACAGAACAGAACATAAACATTAATCCAATATCACCAAAATACTAATGGAATAATTGCTATTCACTATATGCCATGCTGTAAATAATGAAGCTACTGTATTCAAGAAGCCCACGCACAAGTTAATCTTATGAGTGATTCACTACCTCTGAATGTATATGTATGATACTGTGACTAAAAATGTTTAAAATGCAAAAAAATGTACAATATTTCATACCTTCTATCATTAAATCATAAAAAGTTTGTCTAATTATCGTAGGCTTGATCTATCTCTATATCTCTTACGCTCCATGGCCGAGTCCATTATGATTGTCGTAGGTAAACTACCCGCCTCGCATGAGCTCACTACGGAAGCCAGTCCATATGCACACGCTCATCTATGAAGTTTATTACTTAATCTTCTTGTCCCCATATCAAGCACCCTCTTGCCATTGTTCCCAACTGTTTGTACCAGCAATCATTCTCGCTCCTTTCATGTCTGTTACTTCCATTTTATGAATAAAATACCCTGAGTCCACCCAGCTTTCACTCCCGTACAGCTAAGGCGGTCTGAAGAGAGATCGATGTAGAGATAATCTTGTCCGAGAGCTGATTGTTTCTTACAGAATACCGTTGATCGCAACTGCGAGATCATTGCATTAGCGTTGTTACACCTTGTTTCTATTTCACTCACTATACTACAATCCTGGGAGTACACATCCTAAATACTTGAAATGGTCCACCTGTTCTAGTTTTGTATTCTCGACCTAACATTCAATCCCCTTACGTTCTGTTTCTTTCTTTCTTTTCTTTCTTTCTTAATCTGCTTACACTCCAGGGTTGGCTTTTCCCTTGGACTCAGCGAGTGATCACACCTCTACCGCCTCAAGGGCAGTATCCTGGAGCATGAGACATTGGGTCGGGGATACAACTGGAGAGTATGACCAGTACCTCGTCCAGGCGGCCTCACCTGCTATGCTGTACAGGGGCCTTGGTGGGGGTATGGGATGATTGGAAGGGATAGACAAGGAAGAGGGAAGGAAGCGGTTGTGGCCTTAAGTTAGGTACCATCCCGGCATTTGCCTGGAGGAGAAGTGGGAGACCACGGTAAACCACTTCCAGGATGGCTGAGGTGGGAATCGAACCCACCTCTACTCAGTTGACCTCCCGAGGTTGAGTGGACCCCGTTCCAGCCCTCGTACCACTTTTCAAATTTCGTGGCAGAGCCGGGAATCGAACCCGGGCCTCTGGGGGTGGCAGCTAATCACACTTACGTTCTATTACGATTTTATTTGGTAATATATAGACTAATCCTCCTCTGTGGTGTAGTGGTTAGTGTGATTAGCTGCCACCCTCGGAGGGCTGGGTTCGATTCCCGGCTCTACCACGAAATTTGAAAAGTGGTACGAGAGCTGGAACGGGGTCCACTCAGCCTCGGGAGGTCAATTGAGTAGAGGTGGGTTCAATTTTAACCTCAGCCATTCTGGAAGTGGTTTTCTGTGGTTTCCCACTTCTTCTCTAGGCAAATGCGGGGATGGTGCCTAACTTAAGGCCACGGCCGCTTCCTTCCCTCTTCCCTGTCTATCCCTTCCAATCTTTACATCCCCCACCAAGGCCCGTGTTCAGCACAGCAGGTGAGGCCGCCTGGGCGAAGTACTGGTCATTCTCCCCAGTTGTATCTCCCGGCCCAAAGTGTCCGGCTCCAGGACACTGTCCTTGAGGCGGTATAGGTGGGATCCCTCGCTGAGTCCGAGGGAAAAACCAACCCTGGAGGGTAAACAGATTAATAAGAATAAGAAGAATATATAGGCTATATTCATAGTTATTTTGTGTGGCTTTAGCAAACTTACTTTGGATCAGGTAAAAAAATAGATAATTTCTCTTATGATAAAATGAAATACAATTTTAATGTTTATTTCGTATTTATCGTACTCCTCATCCTAGGTAAGTTCCAAGTGTGGGGGAGTTGCATCACTTGTGGTAATTTACTGTGAACTTTGAATCACATTCTCTTTGTGTCTTGTAGCTGGCGATGAACTAGGTTCTGCTTATAGCTTGAGGGTAACGACGGTTAGTGACGTGCGTTCAGCCCTGTCCTGGCTCCTGGCAAGAGGCATACAGAACGGGAATCCCACCGCGACGCCGATAAAAATAAACTTATTTCTCATGAGGGCTTCCGTGATGGAATACAATTCTCATGAAATCACGGTGACTTTAATATCTATTGGCTGTATCGAGTTCCCACCTCCACCTCCAACTGCAGAAGAATTGGAAAATGTTTTTATTTAAAAATGGATTACGTTGTGACCACTTCCAAAAATAGAGGAAATGGTTTTAGTCGGAAGTACGAGCATCGTTTATTATTATTATTATTATTATTATTATTATTATTATTATTATTATTATTATTATTATTATTATTACGGTTTACCTTTTTAATAAAATAAATATAAATGGCGTGTGGCCTCCGAAGAGGCCTGGAGCAGGTATTCTGAGTTGACGCCGTACAGGCGACCTGCGCGTCTATGAGAATTGAGCCCTACCTGTGGTAAATTCAATTTATGAAGACGGCACATGTACCCAGCCCCGAAGCCATCGGAATTGACCAATCAAGGTTAAAATCCCCGATCCGGCCGGCAAGCGAACCCGGGACTTTCTGGACCAAAAGCCAGCACGCTAACCATTTAGCCATGGAGCGGGACACCTTTTTAACAATGCCTATTCGTTAGTGCTTGATAGTCTAAAGTAATCTGGACAGTTACAAAATATTTAAAATCCGCACAAATGTAACATCCGTAAATTCTGTAATTAATAGTAATAATAATAATAATAATAATAATAATAATAATAATAATGATAATAATAATAATAATAATAATAATCTAGGTTTTACATTCCACTAGCTGCTTCTACAGTTTTCAGAGACATCCAGGGGCCAGAAATTGTGTTAGACTATAGTTCTTTTACCTCCCGGTAAATTTAGTAGATAGTAGAGATAGTAGAGATAGAGATAGTAGGTTCGAACCCCACTGTCGGCAGCCCTGAAAATGGTTTTCCGTGGTTTCCCATTTTCACACCAGGCAAATGCTGGGGCTGTACCTTAATTAAGGCCACGGCCGCTTCCTTCCCACTCCTAGCCTTTTCCTGTCCCATCGTCGCCATAAGACCTATCTGTGTCGGTGCGATGGAAAGCAACTAGCAAAAAAAATAAAAAAATAAAAAAAAATAAAAAAAATTACCGATCAAAGTCCGACATATTCAGCTCCTTAAAATACCACCAGACTGAGGTAGAATTAAATACGCCAGCTTGGGCTCATTACTCTATTACTTTACAATCGAAACATGTAATCTCCACCCTCCTTAACGTAAGATTGCAATGTATGCTTTCTAATTATACGTCTTTCTCATCCAGGTTTTAATTATTTTAGATCATTTATTTCTTCGGCAGTACTCTGTTATGTCTTTCATCGCAGCTTCTTCTAATTTATTCAATCAATCGACATTATCAGTCTTAGATGTTTATTTTCTTTATAGAAGTACAGTACTTATGCATTTTTCAAATTGATCAACCGCCAAAGTAAATATTGAATTTTATTATGAGTGGACGGACTAAGATGTCCAAGTTATTACTTTGAATCTAACTAGACAATACTAAAAATTATTTCTCATAAATATGTCTTATAATATACCAGAGACTTACCTTCCACTTCGGAAGAAATTTGGTTATTTCTACTCACCGTTATTTGAAACGAGAATCTATCCCTGTAGCTCGCGCTCAGCACTGATTACATTTTACTTTTCACAGATGGGAATTGCTCATAACTTGACCACAATGCCATCTCAGCTGAGGGAGTAGGCTACACGGTGAAGTAGTTGAAAGCTTGCATTCGAGAGATGTGAGTTCTAATCTCACCGTCGGCAGCCCTAAAGGCAGTTTTCCGTAGTTTCCCATTTTCACACTCGGCAAATAACGAGTGTACCTTAATGAAGGCCATGGCCAGTCTTAGCCCTTCCTCATTCCACCATCGACGAAAATCTTTTGTGTGTTGGTGCGGTGTTAAACTACTAGAAAATAAACTCCAGTTTTCACTTGTTTGGTTCAAGAACGTACAGTATACGAAAACTAATTGCTGCTTGGACCAGTAATATCCTCAATCATTCATTAACCTAACCTTATGAAAAAATGCTTCTTCTTATAAATGCACACTTATAATTTATTTTTATTCTAATCATCATAAATTTAGAAAATAATATTTCCATTTAACTCTCTCCCTGGCAGTCCTTGTCCACCGAGCACCAGCCACTTCCTTAAATTCTCGAGGCTATCTTTGTCGTGGACGCCCTCCGCTCCTTTTTCCCTATACTTAGATTCCATATCGTAGGCCCACCTGGCCACGTGTCGGCCCCAGTTCTATTTGAGAGACCTCGCTTTGGTAGATGTATCTTCAATACCGCTCCTTAGTCTTAACTCCTCACTTTATCTCTAAGGCAATATTCTTCTCTCCATTTTCCATCGGTAACTTTACTGTAGTTGGGTGGCGTGAAAAGGAAGGTGCTCTATAGGAGTTACTTTCACAAAGTATCCATCGTTAGAGTTCACAAAATTATCAAAGTAATCTTTTAACTTGCACTGCACTGATCACAACGGTTCACGCCATTTAAATAAGAAGAGAACTCCTTTGATGATGTGGTAAACTTTTCAGGACGACCAGATGTCTAACCACTCTCGAAGAATGCATTTTGAATTACCACGTTATATTAGACGCTGTGTGGCCCTTTCAATCAAACTCATCACTGTACCAAGTGGATTGTCTTTTAGTGAATGTCCAAGTCTAACTGTCGTAGAGAAGAACTGGGACAACGTTTCATCTTAGCAGGTAATAAATAAGACGCGTGGGAACAAGACGTTTTTTCATATATTGTTATTCTTCACTTTTCGTTATAGCGTATTTTTTAAAGTAAGTTCTTGTAATATTTAGTTTCCCTGTCTGTTGTTTACTTAATCTTTTCTTAAATAATTGCAAAGAATTTGGAAATTTATCGAACTTCTCCCTTGGTAAATTATTACAAACCGTAATCCCTCTTCCTATAAAAAAAATATTTGCCCCAATTTGTCCTCTTGAATTCCAGCTTTATCTTCATATTGTGATCTTTCCCACTTTTGAAAACACAAAACAAACTTATTAGTTTATTAATGTCATTCTACGCCATCTCTCCACTGACAGCTCGAAACATACCACTTAGTCGAGCACATCGTCTCCTTACCCCCAAGTGTTCCCAGCCCAATGTGTGCAACACTTTCATAATGTTACTCTTTTGTCGGAAATCACCCAGAAAAAATCGAGCTGTTTTCTTTCGTATTTTTTCAGTTCTGGAAGCAAGCACTGCTTATGAGGGTCCCATACACTCGAGCCATACTCCATTGGGGTCTTACCAGAGGTTGATATGAAATGGGAGTGGGCATCTTGGACATATTCTGAGTTATGGCCGTCCTTGTGTTCAGGCGGCTAGGATTATACAATCTACCGGTGGTCCCTGACCATTTAGAAGAGAGTTTCTCACTGGGACTGTGTGTAAGTAGGGCAGCATCCTGCTTTACCGAGTACGCTCAGAACAGTTTAAGGACGAGCCAGACCTATGGGAGTAACAGAGTCCCACTTCCATTTGACAGGCGAGGGACTCCTTGGAAACAACTTAGCGAAGGAAATGGTATTCTATGGGGAGCTATCAATATTAATAGGGTTTATGGAAAAAAGTAGAACTGGCTGAGTTAGCAAAGAGTATGTGTCTGGATGTGTTAGAAGTTAATGATATTCGGGTAGGGTGAGACAACGAAGAAGAGATAGTAGATTATAAGTGTTCTTAACAGGTGGGAAAAAGGGAAGGGCAAAATGTGGAAGTAGGACTGTTCATCAGGAATACTATTTCTTGCAATATAGTTTCTGTTAGGCATGTTAATGAGCGATTTATGTGAGTAGATTTAGCAGTTGGAGGAATTAAGACGAGAAATGCACCAGTCTACTCACCATGTGAGGGTGCAGGTGAGGATGAAGTTGACAAGTTTTATGAAGCACTGAGTGACATCGTAATCAGGGCCAACAGCAAGGATATGATAGTGCGAATTGGTGATTTCAATACGAGAATTAGAAATATAACTTAAGGATATGAGAAGGAGATGGGTAAATGTGGGGAAGACGTCGAATTTAATAGGAAAGGAAGCGTTTACTGGACTTCTGTGCTGGTATGGGATTAGCAGTTATGCATACATTCTTCAAGCATTATACTATTCACCGCTGCACATGGGAGGGTTAGGGCACCAGATCCATAATAGACTATATCATAACCGACTTTGAATTCAGAAAATCTGATAGGAATGTGCGGATTTACCGAATATTTTTTATTATACAGACCACAATATTGAACCAAGTATCTGTAGGATAAAGAAAGTGACATCTTACTACAGATGAATAAGCGTAGAAAATCTCCAGGACGAGGAAATTAGACGGGATTACATGGATATGATTAGTGAGAAGTTCCAAACAATAGACAGCAAGCAGGTTCACGTTGGTCTACCTCTACTGCTCTTACCCTCCATTATTTTCCTAGGTAATCTCTCCTCCTCCATTCGCGTCACACAACCCCACCACCGAAGCCGGTTTATGCGTACAGCTTTATGTCCTTATTGTGAATAGCCTCATGTAACCCTGAAAGAAACACCACAATAAAATGTGTGTGTGTATTTACTGTTTATACAGATTATATACATTCAATCAGTGATTCGATATTCATAAGGAATAGTGTTTTGGATCAATCTATGCCCAATATCTGCATATAACAAGCTCGTTGTACCATGGTTACGTGACATTTTATCAATTGTTAATTTTCACAACCTGTAAGTAACTTTTCATTATATGTACTTTTTTAATCCCATCCTTTCTTTATCGTATATTGGGTGTCAAATCCTTGTGCAATTCATACGAAAATAATGCTTATTTGCTAAGAGAATCGCAAATCGATTGCTCTGAAGATTAACTTTTATATATTTGTTACTAGCACTACTTGCGGCTGCACCCGCATTGAAGTCAGAATTAAAAAAAGAATTTGAATACTGTTAACAACAGTGAACAGTTCAGTAATAAGTAAGCTGAGGATATTTCCCAAAGTGTTTATTTGTTCCTGTAACTGCTAAACATACAACGTAAAATTAAAAATTCGTTTTGGGTCAAACTACAAACAATAAAAGGCATTTGTAAGTGCTTACAAAAGCCTGGTGCATATTTTGAATGCCAATTCAAGCTCTAAAAAATGTTTTAATTGTTTGCTTCGATATGTCGTATTCGTCGGCAGAGAGTAGCAGACCACTTACGATTGTCCGATCAGAGAGCAGACTGGCAGATAGAAACTGGCCTGGAGATATGGGCAAAGCTTCCAGGACCAAATCCAGGGAGATTCTGAGAAAGAATCGTGGTTGAGAAGATGTAAAAAGAACGAATGATGTCTTCTGTGGAACTTACTCAGCCACGAGATTAGAGCTGTCACCAGTGGAAATGGCCTCATTTAAGTATTGCGTGATCACATCCAGTGAGGTTGAGAGGGCTTTTTCTCACTTTACAAACATCCTGGGTGAAACGAGGAATACATTTACACCAGAAAACATTTAAAAATACACGGTAGTCAACTGTAATATAGCTAGCTGGAGAGCAAATTTTTCCACTAATTTCTAAACAGTTTCATTCTGTTTTAAACAATTGAGATAAATAGTAAAGTGGTTCTTCCAAATACAGTAAAGCCCCTATTTAACATTCTTAACGAGATCATTTACATTTTAAATACCGGTAGTTAGGCAGTTGACGATGATGGCACGTGGCCTCTGGAGAGGCCCGGTGCAGGTCATTCGAGTTGACGCCCATGGATAGCCTGCGCGCCTGTGAGTGTAGGGTTCTGCCTTGGGTAGAATCTAATGTTGAGGACGCCACACACACTCAGTCTCCGAGCCAAGTAAATTAACCAATGAATGTTAAAATCCCCTTGAATTAAAGACTAAAATGTTAACCAGTAAGCTACGCAGCAGGACGTCTTGAACGATACTTCGTCTTAATTTCTTCCAAGGAACAGAAGTCTCTATCACCCAATTCAGTGCTGTCTGACTCAAAATAGGAAATTCCTTGCCATAATGCATCCAGATTCCAGAACTCAGACAAAGAAAATTTCATTTTTAATGAAGGATCACTAGTGAGACCATTTATATTCGGACATGATGGCCCAAACACATTTTAAAATGTATTTTTAATTGAATTCAAATTGTTGAAATTATTAACAAATAATTCTTAAATGAAAATCTAATTTATTTATACCAGTTTGAAATTTTATATGTACGAAAACATGTTGCGCCCCCTTTTCCATATCCCCCCCCTCCCTCTCATTAGGCCTTTCAGCCTACAGTTTGAAAACCATTGACCTGTTTAACCTTGATGTGGCATAGATGTTTACTGTTATAATAATCATTCGTTGGAAATAATTTGTAAAGAAAAATAAAAAGGAATTTCATGATTTTCATGTCCTAATGAATGGCTGAATTTTATAAACTATGTTAGCCAAGCCTGTGAGATGGGAAAATGTGACGTCAGCCTTACTTGAAGCCAGTCTTCGTTATACGTCACCTACCGGCCCCAGTACCTCTGAAGTGTTGCACACGTGTGAGGAAGGCAGAGCAGAAGTAGGATAGGTGGCATAATGAATGATCTTAAGATTGACGAAATATCAGCAGTGCCTTTTCATAATAGATCTTACAATTCAAAACTTCAGATACTGTATATTCACCTCGTCTTACTTCGACCGGGTGTTTTCACAAGTACGTTCACTGAGTGAGAATCAAAGCAAAAGAACACTTGCAATTGAATATAACTTCTAATCTTGTGGAATCAGAACCCGAGACACATATTTTTTTATTTTAAAAATTCCTCGCGCATTGGGTGGGATTCGAACCGTGGTCACCTTGGCAATAAACCTGTCATGTGACAGAATTGCTCATGAATGCGATGGCTTTGTAAAGTTCACGACCTCTGGGTTGGAGCTAGCTGGCACGTTCCTATCGATTGCACACTTATTTACTGGCTTTAAATGAAAGAATTAACATTTAGCAAGAGGTCAGCTTATTTCACGACTTGGCATAGTGGCGATTTGGCTATTTTAAGAGAAGGAAAAACCTTCTTATTCGTTAGAAACGGAAGTATTGAATGTTTTCTTGACATTAAGGCACTGTATAGCCTGTATCCGCCTTTGGTTAGACGTCACGCATTTGTTTTATGGTAACGGGCGAGTTGACAGTGCTGTAAGGGGCGCGCAACTATGAGCCTGCATTCTGGAGCTGGTGGGTTCCAATCCTATTGCGGCAGTCCGGAAGATGGTTTTCCGTGGTTTCCCATTTTCACAGCAGGCAAATGCTGGGGATGTGCTTTGATTAAAAACACGGCCGCTACCTCCCCCAAAACCACCCTTGTGTCGCCGAAAATCTTCGATGTGTTAGTGCGACGTTAAACCACTAGCAAAAAATATTTTATGCTATTTGACCTCCCATGATCAAGCCATCTCCATTGCCATTACAAGGTGTTGAATACGTAGTTGAGGGGTTCACAGCAACTATGCCATCTCACGGGTGTGAGTGTCAGTAGAAGAGACAGAAGACATTCAGTAGCATGCCTGTACTCTGGAACGTTGAAGGGTAATTTGCTGGGGAACCATTTGAGTTAAAATGAAAATTCATATGACACTTTTTGTAATAAACTGAATTTTTAAGTGCATATGGTCGGCTTTAATCTGTGGTAGGACTATTTGAGGAATATTTTGGTTTTAAACGGATAAAATATACGCAAGTTCGGTAAATGCCTACATAATACCATTTTAATACAGTTAATTACTGATAGACCTGTGTTTGAACTGATTATCTGAGATATTATTCATAGCACATTTCAGTTCTGTAGTTATGGCGAGAAAGAAAAGAATATTAATTCAGTTTAAGCAATTATGTGATTTTTGAAAATAATATATTTTCAGTTCAACAGTGTCTAGCTTCTTGATCTCCTGTGGGTGGGGACAGTAGAATACATCCACGGTATTCCCTGTCTGGCGTAAAAGGCGACTCACGGGCTTTCATCTTGGAAGCGTGGATGGCGACCACAGGTCTCCCAGCTGAGTCGGGCATTGCTTCCAGTTACTTGTTCTAGGCTCCTCGCCTTCATCTCTCCTATTCGACATCCCTCGGTCAACTCTTGTTTCTTTCCGACCCCGACTGTATTAGATTTTCGAGGCCTAAGGAGTCTTTCATTTTCACGCCCTTCCTGGTCTTTGTCTTGTATCTTCACTCTTCGAAGTGTCGGACAACTTCCATTTTATTCTCTTTGATTAATATGAATACAGCATGGGTGCCAGGTAGAACTTCCTCATAAAACAATAATCAGCACCACCCTCCAGCTCCTTGGCTGAATGATCAGCGTAGTGGCTCCCCGTTCATAGGGCCCCGGGCGCGATTACCCGCCGGGTAGGAGATTTTAACCTTATAAATGGTCAATTACAATTGCTCGGGGACTGGCTGTTTGTACTGTTCCCGCCAGGGTGAGTGGCTCACACGGTTGAGGCGTTCGCCTTCTGACCCCAACTTGGCAGTTCGATCCTGGCTCAGTCCGGTGGTATTTGAAGCGTGTTGGTAGATTTACTGGCACGTAAAAGAACTCCTGCGGGACGACATTCCGGCACCTCGGCGTCTCTGCAAACCGTCAAAAGATAGTCAGTTGTACGTAAAAAACAATAACATCATTATTGTATTGTCCCCAACATCCCTGAAACTCATACACCACACATAACACTATCTTCCCCCACAATTACACACCGTTTCAGATGCTGCCCACCCTCGTCGGAGGGTCTACCGCAAAGGCAACACCAGGCTAACAATAACCACACGAAATTATAAAATTATTATACTGTAGTTCAACATAATGCAATAAAACATAACCGAGAAGTGTGGCCATGCGTGTTAACGCGCTACAGCTATGGAACCAAGCTCTGCGTTCGGGAGACGCCTGAATTCGAACCCACCGTTTGCTGCCCTGAGAATGGTTTTCTGTCGTTTTTCATTTTTGCTTGCACTCAAATGCCGGAGCAGTTCTAATTCATAGGCCACAGTTGATTCATTCCACCTCCTTACCCAATTCGCTCACCATCTTCATTAGCCCCTCATTTGAGTTTGGCATCAGGACCTAAAACATGCCATATCAATTAATATGACCGCCTCTGTGGTGTAGCGGTTAGTGTGATTAGCTTTCACTCCCGGAGGCCTGGGTAGTATTCCCGGCTCTGCCATGAAATTTGAAGAGTGGTACGAGGGCTGGAATGTGGTCCACTCAGCCTCGGGAGGTCAAATGAATAGAGGGGGTTCGATTCCCACCTCAGCCATCCTCGAAGTGATTTTCCGTGGTTTCTCACTTCTCCTCCAGACAAATACCGAGATGGTACCTAACTTAAGGCCACGGCCGCTTCCTTCCCTCTTCCTTGTCTATCCCTTCCAATCGTCCCATCCCCCACAAGGCCACTGTTCAGCATAGCAGGTGAAGCCACCTGGGCGAGGTACTGGTCTTCCTTCCCAATTGTATCCCCGGACCCAAACTCTCACGCTCCAGGATACTGTACTTAAGGCGGTAGAGAGGGGATCCCTCCCTGAGTCCGAGGGAAAACCAACCCTGGAGGGCAAACAGATTAAGAAAGAAGAAGGGAAAGATAAATTAATCTCAGCTCATCCTCGACCCCGTATCAATAAACGGGACTGATTGTGAGAGGTAGATAAACAAACATTATGAAATAAAATATAGTCATGTGACACCTCTTACAATGTATGTGCAAAATTTCATGGTTCAGTCCATTTCAGTCATTTCAGAAGACAGAAACATCGTTTTAATTTTTGTATAATATAGAGGAGTAAAAGTACGCGCGATATTAGGTATCGGGACTTTGTAGAGATAGATCCTTAAGCCTGAAGTAACAGACAAGAAAGTACAGAATGACTGCTAGTGAAACATGTGGGTACAATGGCAGGAGGGTACACGAAACGAAGAAATAAAGGCTGAATTCAAATCATTGGATAAAACTGTCCATATAAACCGATATATGTGGTGAGATCATGCGAGGTGATTGAAGGAAGACAGGTTACCTAGGAGAATAATGAATTCGGTCATAGAGGGTAAGTGAAGCACGGGAGACCAAGTGGACGATGATAACAAACTCAATAATCGTGCTGTATAAATTAATTCAGCACTGTAAAATTTTCGTGTATTCTTTGCCGGGCATAGGACTAACTACTCTGTCCCACTCAGTACCAAGCTCCATCTGTCTGCGGTATAGCAGTAGTGCGCCTGCCTCTTACGCGGAGGCCTCAGAATCGATTCCCGGCTAGTTCAGGGATTTTTCCTGGATCTGAGGATCGAGGTCCGCTCAGCCTACGTAAGTGCAATTGAGGAGCTGTATGATGCTGATGCTGATGAGATAGCAGCCCCGGTCTAGAAAGCCAATCGAGATGATTTATCTGGCTGACCTCGTAATTTGTAGGTCTTCGGGTTGAGCAGCGGTAGATTGGTAGGCTAAGGCCCACCAGAGTTACAGAGCCACTGGGTTTTGGTTGGTCCATCAGTAGATCAGAGATCCCCAGATTCCGAGATAGCTGGATTTTTGAAGGGCAGAAGAAAGTCGATTCGCCTCTCCATGTCGTATGATCTCGGCATTTAAAGGATCTCTGGCAACACAATTGGTGTTTACACGACAAAATTAATTAAAACTAAGCCAAGAGAGTCAATTTATCTGTCCTGTGGTAGAGTAAAATGTAATGTCAAAATTAACCCACAGCTGCCTACATGGTGTGTGGTGAAAATGCCTGTTCACGGTTGCTGAAGCCATATAATAATAATAATAATAATAATAATAATAATAATTATTATTATTATTATTATTATTATTATTATTATTATTATTATTATTATACCATTAGTTATATTTCTCCGTAAGTTTAAACTGCCGCCGTATCTCCGACTGTGGTGTTACTTATTAAGAAGTTTTAGAACTAATCTATATCCTAGAAATTGTACGTGTTTGGACAAGAGTTCTCTAGCAGCAATTTTGTAGTGCTACCTTGTGTTACGTACTGTAACACATTATCGAGAAGGTTTATGTTTGGGGGTTTTATAACCTGATCACTCTTCAGTTATTTATTTATTATTTTGGAGTTATTACCACAGTTCCAATTGAAATATGCCTTATTAAATTAAATTCCGCCAATAAGAAAAATACATGGCATGATTGCTCTAGAACTATCTATAAATACTGCGAGTTTCCTTTTTTTTTGAGCTAAGATGTCTATCTGCATTGAATCTTTGAGTGTTTTACGTAATTGAGGAGGTCTCCTTCGGGTGATGCTGAGGAAAAGAGGGTTGACGCGAGAAGGTGGCATCACAAGGTAAAGGCAGAATTTTGGTCTATGTGAACATTAGCTACGTGTGGATAAAGGGAAGATTCCAGCGTTTCCCCTTAGCATGTAACGGTAAGGTCGACCTGCACTTATTCTAACTTTAATGTGGGGCTTTCTCTTTTGATTTAAACTTAAAATCTAGGTTTCTCTAGCCAGTCTTAGGACTTAACGGTAATCATCCCTAATGGGGATTCTGTAAAATTTTAAGGACGCACGAGTGTGTACGCTAGTCTCCCTTCTTCTATTTTGTTTTTGGATGACTAAGTTTTCCAATTTTCTTCATTCGCTTACCTTCCTTTCGAACTTTAATTTTGTTTTCTTTCTTCACAGAGTAGTATGGCTTATCCATTGCGTCACCGGACCCTATGTTCTGTTAGGTTTTTCTTTGGCCTTGAACATTGGAGTACTTGAAAGTTTTCAGCCTCTATTATTCATATTTTGTTCTCGGCCTTTCTTGTTAACCGTTGCATTTCCTTTCTTCTTTATGGCCGTGTAGTCTTCGGCTGCAGTAGAACTTCGTGGATCTTTCTATCCGCGCCTGGAAAGTAGTTTCCCTATAAGATAAGGGTAGCGAAGGCATTAGCTTTTTAAGTTCTTAAAGCAAAATACATTTTGCTGCTTCAAGTTGTCAGTGGTGTTTGACTATGTTCTGTAAGTTACATTAATGTAATCTCCTGGCCCCATAAAGGGTGTTTTCTAAGGCATATATTGTAAACTGTGCTTCAGGATTCGAGACCCGCCCTATGTAAATTTGTTCCAGAAGCTACTGCTTATTTCTCTGAACTGAATTTATTCTATTTTCTCTCTGCTATGTAAAGGGTAGCCTACCTCTGTACCTGTAAATTTATAAAGCCTAGTATCTGAGTTCTGACTTTTACGAGAGGAGAGTTCTTCTCCCCATATTGTAAATTTTCTGGGCTTACAAGCTCCCCTGTATTTATTGTCAAAATTTCCATTTTGTATAATCTTTGTTGTTTTTGCTTGAAAAGGAAAAGAAAGGAAATACATTTTTCAGTAGATATTATTATCAAAATTTAAACTTTGGTTCATGCTTTGTCCAGCCATTCACCACTTACGCTTGTTTCCCTCTCTTCTCCGCAGAAAACACGGTAACTATTATTATTATTATTATTATTATTATTATTATTATTATTATTATTATTATTATTATATTCTCAATTTTGCAAAATAGAATACATAATATAAACATAGAACTTCAATACACGCATATTAACAAAATCAGAGCTCTGCACCACCCTCCGCATGCTTAGCCATAGATGGCATTTCCAACTCACTGAGCCCATCATGCAAGGTCTTTGGTATTAATCCCATACTCGAAATGATGATTGAGATTGTTCTTAATTGCCTGATGTTCCATTGCTCGATTAATTCGCCGTACTTGCGTATCTCTTCTTGGTATTTTAATTGCAAGTTGTTGTTTGGTATCGCTGTATCAATTAGCCATACCATTCGACGCGGTTTGTCCATCAACATGGAATCTGATCTATTTCTTGGAACAGTGCGATCGGTAAAAATTGTAAGTTGCCAGTAGAAACGACAATTTTTCAAGCACAGGTTCAGGTTGGTATTTGTAATACGGCTGCCTCTCGGATGTTAGGAGACCATATTTAAGTGCTTATTTCTGATGTACAATATTTGCAACTAAATTGTGGCGAGCAGTATGTTCTATAGTTGTCAAACCTGTACAACCTGGTATGACATGCTGAATTGACTTGACGGAATTGCATCCATACCGACAGTCATTATTAATATTATTATTTTTAATATTTTTATTATATTGTCTAGATTTTCAGAGACGCCTAGGTGCCGGATTTTTTTCTTCAGGAGTTCATTTCCGTGCCAGTAAATCTACCGATACGAAGGTGACGTATTAGAGCACCTTCAAACAGACTACCACCGGACTGCGGCAGGATCGAACCTGTCAAGTTGGGCATAGAAAATCTGCGCTCTACCGTCTGAGCCACTCAGCCCGGCGGCTTGTGGATAATGGAAGCCTTCACAACCAACTTTTCTCTGTATTGAGATGCTTTTGCTTTGTTGTACTTCTCATATCCGACCACCTTTGTCCAGAAAATAACGCAGTATTCATTTACCGTGCAGGCTGAGTGAGCCTTTGTAGAAGTGGAAGTTTCATTTCTAAATTTCTTGACTTGCTGACGGGGAATCGAACCCGAATACCTCGGTTAGGCAGCCCACTTTTAGCCCTTAACCAAAACGAGTGGAAGGCATAAACAATCTCTATTATCTCTCCACAGACGAAGTCTTTAATCTTCAACAAGTACAGTAAGTCAACGATGGTCGACGCAGGAACTAGAGAGCACTGTGGGCAGAGGAAAATTGTATTTTCTTCGAGCAAATATTGCGAGCTGTTTCCATGTCTAGGTAACAACTTGCCTTTAGTAATAGCAGATTATCCTTTCTCAGGGGACTTCAGAAGATGTGCCTCCATTTCGTTTAATGAGTTCTTGTGTTACATCTCTTCCCACAAGGATAGCTTTCTAAGAGAGTTCCTTTTAAAAGCTCGCTTTCATCACACTGTGGAAGATACAAGGCAAGAGCTGTGATCACACTAAGATTTAGGAATGTCACGTTTTCCAGCGAATGAATAAGTTACTTTCTCTAAAACAAATGTACAGTATTGAGAAAAGAATTATACACATTTTCTGCAAATTATTTACCAGTTTTAAATAAGCAACCTACTGAAGTCTATGACCTAAAACAGAAGATCATTTCTCTAAAATCTGGTCAGTTTTAAAGTGGATTAAGGGAAGGAAATGAAGTCCAATCAAGAGCAAGGAACTGTGCCGATGCTGCAGTGCAAACCTTAGTCGAGTTGCAAATTACTGTCTGTGCCATGTCTGGGCGATTGGATGACGCAATTACCGTTGACCTGTACAGCTCGCCCAGAGGCGTTATGATCTCAGCTAGTTTGCGATAAGCTTCCTTAAAGCGTACAGCATGAATGCTTCTAATGCAGCAGTAATTGATCTGTTTACTGCGATTTATAGTTTCCGAATTAAGAGTATTTTCGTGTGCTGTAGATTTTTAATGCATTTCACGGCGAGATTTTGAAGATCCATAAGACTGAATTACTGAGAGTGAATCGGAATATCATCACACGCTACAACGTTTGTCTACAGGCTGATAACACTTCCTTTAATGGGGTAGTATTTTTGTTGTTTTTCTATCCGTTTTTAGTCTTATTATCAATTCATCGAAGTTTATGGTCTTTTTTACGGACGTAAGGGAACGGTGTATAGTTGGGGACAAATCATGACGACCTCGCCTCACACCACTACTTTCCAGCGGCAGCTCGGTGTCTATTAGTAACTTACAGGATTTACTACCTCTGCTGTAGCCAGAGTTGCCATATCGGCTACTGTACTCAACATGAAGAAAGGGTAAATACTACAGAGAGTGAGAAAGAAAGTGGTTTGGCAGCCTCTCCAAAACAAACAAGGATCACTTGGAACTCATCAACTCAGCAGGGTGCAGGGTGTGATTTACTACTGGCTTCCAGCTCGCTTCCAGGAACTGAGGCCGTCATATTTGTCCGCAACTATAACGGCGATTGCGCTTACGCCATGCAAAGAGGATGGCAACTCTTGCGGGATTCGGCCGGTAGTTTCTAGAAGTATTTTTTCTGAAAATCAGTGAGCTCACCGTTGCGATCAACAGTATTGAAGGAAGTCAGCTCCTGGACGAAACTATCTTTACATCAGTCTGTTCTCAGACCAACTTTCCTTTATGGGAGTAAAAGATGGGTGGACTCAGAGGTAACAGACATGAAAGTAGCGAGAATGATTGCTGGTAAAAACAGGTGAGAACAATGGCAGGAGGATACTCGGAATAAGGAAATAAAGGATAACTTAGGAATGAACTCTCTGGATGAAGCTGTACCCATAAATCGGCTTCGGTGTTGGGTCATGTGAGGCGAATGGAGGGAGTTAGACTTAATGGACTCTGTTATGGAGGGTAACAGAAATAGAGGAAGACCAAAACGACGATGGTCAGACTCAGTTTCTAACGATTTAAGAGATACAGAGCTAAATGAGGCCACAGAGCTAGTTACAAATACAGGATTGTGGCGGCGATTAATAAATTCACAGAGGCTTGCAGACTGACCGCTGAAAAGCATAACAGTCTATATGTACCGTTGACAGAATATCCTCGTCGGTTTTTGGCCGAACCAGTTTCTTGATGAGCCAGTCTCCTATTTGTTTGGAGTAATTTCCGGCACAAAAACACTTAGCCTATGAATAAAGGCCAGTACTAGGTTGAAGTGAAAGGGGAGGAGTAAAGAAAAGTTAACCTGAGTGGTTGAGCCGAACTGCCTTGGAACGGTGTTTCAAAGATATCCCCCTCCCCTCCCTATCCACATCCATTTTTGTGAAGTAAGATTTATAACTGATTCATTAACGAACGTTAAAATACAGCTAAAATCGCAATATTTAATGAAACTCTATTCATGTTACCAGTATTTACAGTTTTATAAAGGAATAAAACTTTTCCAAATTTAATTTTATACCTATTTAAGCGGTTTTACCCCAATGAAGAGCAAACACAAAAGTAAGCATTTTATACTCTATGGAGGGATTGAAATATTCACATTTTCTAGCAGACAACTGGATATAAAAATAAGCGAAGACATATATAATTAATTCTGAATATCGGTTAAGGTTTCCAGCCTATCAGATTGTTATAACTTGATTTTTCAGGTGTCTTGATATCGTTAGATTGTTTCTTGTATTCGCCGAAGAGAACAATCAATGCAAGAGACTTCCTAGAACAAGATAAAGGGTTGGTAATGGACAGGGAGGGGCACTGTATCATTTTATTACCACCATAAACCACCATTTCTATATTGGCAAGATTCCGTGCACTCGACAGTAGAGCACTCCTGTCCTAACGTCGACTTTGTATTGTATTGACTGTATGGACTGAAATATACAGAAATGACTATAAACTGATTTTCCTTTATATATATCTTCCTTTGAATCAATAAAACCTTCCAAAATAATAACAGATTTACTAAGAGAATAATTACATATTTTGCTACCTTTTGTAAATGTATAGCTCAAGAACTATAAATGTTTTACTTAAACACAATTTTGCACGCTTAACATACATTCATGACGTAATGTTCATATCTTTTAAAACTTGACTTGTGTAAAAAATGAGCAAATTTGTATATTATTTGTTGTAGTTAAATGGGGTACACACTATACATATTACCATTCATTGAATATTTGCATGATTATTTTGCTGAAATGTTTTATTCATTTCAACAATATGTTCTAGAATTTCGAAGATATGCCTTCACAAAAATATTGTTCTCAATCGTTATATTTCATAGCATTTTTTGTAATTTTGCTTAGGGCATGTTGCTAATGTAAATAAAATACACCAACATGCACAGTTTCATGTAAATACATATATTCAATAGCTTTTGAATTATGATGAAAGCAATCTGCAAACGTGAAATTTACGGAAAATGAGCAACAAATATATGAGTGTCTGTTCCACTTCAATTTATTTTTTATTTTTTTATTTTTTCATTTAGTATTTCGTCCACATGCATGGCAGTAGTTGAATGCTATCGAATGCCATGAGGAATCCAGACCAGAAAGATGTAATTCCTTAAAAGTAGTACCATACCCGATCATGGGTAAATTCCATATTGCTTTAATTATACGTTTTCTTGCGTTTTTCCACAACTTTTTTTGGGTGGAAATAGTGCATTTGGAACAGGCGCTCCTCATATTACATACTGGGAAGTAACAAATGACATACATAGACATGTAGAAACATAATCATTCAAAATAGTGAAAATATTTCGTCAGATTAAAAACAAAAGTATAATCTATAAAGAAGGAAATCTTCTTCCACCTCTTTACCACTCCGTGGTGGGGTCTCAAATGTCGACATAACCATATTTTACGGCTGGACGCCCTTCTTCTTTTTGTTTTGCTATTTGCTTTACGTCGCACCGACACAGATAAGTCTTATGGCGACAATGGGATAGGAAAGGCTTAGGAATGGAAAGGAAGTGGTCGTGGCCTTGATTAAGGTACAATCCCAGCATTTTCCTGGTGTGAAAATGGGGAAACCACGGAAAACCATATTCAGGGCTGCTGACAGTGGGGTTCGAACCGCCACTATCTCCCGGATGCAAGCTCACAGCTGCGCGCCCCTAACCGCACGGCCAACTCCCCCAGTGGATGCCCTTGTTGTCGCAACCCTGCGTGTTCGTGTGGTTTTTGATAGTATAATGTGATGTGTGTACATGAGGAGGAGTGGACTGAAATGGCGTATGTATGGCTTTTAGTGCCGGGAGTGTCCGAGAATATATTCGGCTCACCAGATGCAGGTCTTTAGATTTGACGCACGTAGGCGACCTGCGCGTTGTGATAAGGATGAAATGATGATGAAGACGGCACATACACCCAGCCCCCATGCCAGCGGAATTAACCAATTATGGTCAAAATTCCCGACCCTCCCGGGAATCGAACCCCGGGCCCCTGTGACCAAAGGCCAGCACGCTAACCATTTAGCCATGGAGCCGGTATAAGGAGGAGTGTATTGGGACAAACTAAAATACCTAGTTCCCAAACCAGAGGAATTAACCAGACTAAGTTAAATATTCGCGGCCTGGATAGCAATCGAACCTGGAACCCTCTGAGCCGAAGCCGTTGACGCCTACCGTTTAGTCAAGGAGCCGGAATTTATAATGAAAAGAAATGAAAAATGCGACTTTTTGACTAATAAAGATGAACCTCCCCGTTTAAGGAGAGGTTTAGTTCCTTTCGGTTCCATATAATCCACATCGAGCGAGTTGACTAAGTGGTTTGGGTCACATAACTGAAAGCTTGTATTCGGGAGATAGTGGGTTCGAACCTCACTGTTGGCAGCCCTGAAGATGGTTTTCCTTGGTTTCCTATTTCCACACCAGACAAATTCTGCAGCTGCATCTTAATTAAGGCCCCGGTTGCTTCCTTCCCGATCCTAATCCTTTCCATCTCATGGTCTCTATAAGACATGTCTGTGTCGGTACGATGTAAAACAAATATCATGTGATTCATACTACTATGCATTTGTCTCTCTGTTAGGTCATCAGCCCAGAGGCTGTTGGATCCCCAAATAACACTACCAAAGCCTATGCAGGTGTAGGTAAACAACAAAAACAAATGACAGCATCGAAATGAGGCGTACTAGGCAAGATGAGGAGTCAGGTAGTTTGCCATTGCTTTCCTCACTGAATCAGAAAGTGCTATTGTAGCATGACTGACCCTGTGAGCAAAAACTTTCATAACAATCAAATGCACTACTGGTGCTCCGAATGCCATTACTCAGCACCATCCATACCCCAGCAACTTTAAAATTGTCACAGCCATGAGACTGGGACTTCGGTGGAAGGTACATTTTTCTCTGGCCTGTGCCAAAATGTAAAACTACTGAATCCGTCAAGAAATGACTGCAGGCAGAATGATGTATTTATGGCTTTGAAATTTAACTTCCTTCGTTGGTCTGGCGGTAGACCAAAATGTTGTTGATCGCTAAATTAATATCGACGTTATTTCCTAGCTCAGTCACAATGGTGAGGGAGTATAAATTCTCGAGCGTACAGTTAAGTGTTATCTGAGCCGCAGACGTGTTCTAAGGAATAATATAGTGGTTTCCTTCCCAGTTAGCCCATGTTTGAGGATTCCAATCTCGGTAAGCGTGTTTAGCCACCTTCCACCCTGACCTGTGAAGGATACCCTGAACAGAAGTGAATAATAATAATAATTGTTACCGTGTTTTAGTGGTAGGTAGAGGTGAAAGAAGATGCGGGCGTGAACGGGTCTCAAACTACGGAATCAAAGTTAATGTAAAATTTAACAAGGTTATATTTTCTTTTTAAAATAAAGAAATAACAAGAATAGCAGGTACGGTGTAACAAGGCAACAAAGTACAATTACAGTATTTGCAGGATTTGGGCTTCGAGCCCTGAAAACACAATTCTTGAGCAACTAGCTCAACTTTACGATATACCAATTTCAACAACGGGGCAGAAGACCCCAATCAAACCCTGGAGCACTTGCTCCAAATTACACAGCAAAGCCTCCTCGAGGCATACAACACTCAGTTTTAGAAAAAGAGCCACTCGCTCTCAACTTTAAGCCTATCAAAGGCCACACCAAACTCCACCTTCAAGTTGTCCTCTCTGGACATAGACACAGGGGTAAACTACCCAACCTGCTGAGGTCTATTAGATATAAAAAGGGGGTAATTACATGACCTCTAAAATAACAATTTCAGAGGAGGCGATCTGCACTCCTAATGTATTTGTTTCAAAACCTAATTTGGCTCTAGGCCACTGATGCAAGGGCTAATCCCATACTACGGAGATGACTTTAGAAAAGAAACAAATTTACATAATGTTATGGAAGAATAGGTTGAGAAAATAAGTTCACCTCAAAACAATGTGAGTGGGAGCTCGAGAGGGTTAAGCACTCTCTATCCCAAAATGTAGATTGAAAGATAGAATAGATACAAGTTTCTTTACATTTTAAGGAAGGTTACATAATGGAAACTTCGGACCCGCCCCGAGAGTTAAACTGCTGAGCAAGCAATAAAAGAAGTAATTAATCGGCCATTACCTGGTTGTTGACCGCTGCCGGAGAAAGAGGCGCTTCCCGCCCCCTGCTATGTACTTTACACACAGAAAGATGGAACAGAAGTGGCGCAGAGACCCAAAAATCAGCAGTTTATATACTCTCGCGGAAGGTTCTAGGCGTTAGGGGAATGAGAACACCCGCCCACAATCACTTTATTGGGTAGGATAAAGCAACATATTCAAGTTGGGGGAAGATACCTCGGATTGGTCAGAAATAAATTGAAGAAATTCGGGATTGGATACATACAAAACAAGGGGAAAGATAGGGGTATACAGCCAACTTAAACAATAACAGAAAGAAATTTAACAAAAAACAAACTTTTGAAATAAAAATTTCTCCAAAAAACCAGTTCTTTCACTCCGCACTAGGGTGCACTATTGTTGATCTTCAGTAATGTCCTCTAGAAGAGAAAGTTCACACTTCTTACTACAAGCAAAACAAAAATACGTCGAAAATGACACAGTTCAAAAACTCCAAATTTTCCACGTAGTGACATCTTCTGAGAAACTTGAAAATTAATACCATCAATAAGGTTCAGACTTCCTCCAGCAGAGGAGTTTCAATTGGCGCACATTTTAAATTAGCGGCGTGGAGGTGTACCGCCCGGTACAGACCTCCCCCCCCCCAAAAGTTCCTCCAGGGGTGACACATGAAATTTGTTTGAAAACCAGGTCCAAGTTTTGATGTAGATATGGAGATTAATTGCCGAAAAATTTATAAGATTTTCTTAATGTGGTTTGATTCAGTTTCAAAATTTTGTTGTTGCAGGTGAAGTAAAGTCTTTATGGTTGTAGAAGTTGAATTCAGAAGATAAACTTTTAATACTTGAAAGTGAAGAAAAATTTTGCAAGGTCCACCAAATATGGCTGTTGAATTCCCAAGTGCAGTAATTGCTGATAGTAATAGTTCATGTAGTTAATGATGATTAAGTTGGATGGCCAGACCGGCCGTTGCAGCTTGCGTCCAAAGGAGGCCGCTCGGACCCCCCAAGTACCCTGAGATACCGCTCGCCCGCACTATGAGGGGAGCAGAGGTGTTGAAGCACGCCGCGCCCGCGGTGAACATATACAGGCTGCGGGCAAGTAGCAGGTCGTGCGCCGCACATCAGCCTTGGCCGGGAGGAGAGCTCCGGCTCGCCGTGCACATGTCGTCCTCGCTGGGGTCGAGGGGGCCCATCCTCAAACCCAGTCGCGGCACAGCGCCGCGCGGCTGCGGGGGCACTGAAACATTAAAGCTAGGCGGCAGAATATTGTTGGACCATCATCTTTTTGAGGGCACAGACTTTGTGGAGAGGTTGAGGGGCCAGCGGCGTGCAGATATCCATGGCATTTAATATGGTATTTAATATAAGCAAGCCACAGTGTGTATAGCAGGAGACGGGAGCGTGGTAATGGCCGAGGTAAGGACAGAATGGCAGCTTAACGGTGCGGGGAGGGTTTACAAAAATACTTACATATTAAAAAAAATATTATAGAAGGGGCAGAATGCCTACAAATTGAAAACTCAAAAAAAAATATAACCTTCATATTCCTTTCACGATTATATGAAGCAAGTTAACCCAGAAATTACACCGGTTTCACCTGTGACAGGTGAACCCTAAATATCCTCTCGGTGGCTGGATTACTTAATAACAACGTAACCGGCGTAAGAAAATCAAGAATGACACAAGGCCCATGAAATCTGGGGGCAAGCTTGCCCGCGGGAACAAAATTCTTGACCATAACTTGGTCACCTACTTTCAAAGGGGTGGGTCTCCGTCCACGATCATACCTTTCCCTAACCTTTTCATGAGACACTTTAAGATTGGCTTTAGCCTTCTTCCAAAGATCTTTGATGTTGTCCGGATCTATTGTCTCGGGTAGAATGTCACTCAGAGACCAGAGGTTAGAGAGCGGCGTGTTGGGAACAAACTTGAACATCAAAGAGGCTGGAGTAAATTTATGTGATTCATGAACCGCCGAATTCAAAGCAAAAGCTAACCAATGCAGGGACGTGTCCCACCTGGAATGATCTTCATGATGATAGGCAATAAGCGCGGACCTGAGATTACGGTTAACCCGTTCAGCCAGAGATGGTTGAGGGTAATAAGCAGAAGTAGTTACATGAGAGATGGACAAGTCAAAACAGAATTTACGAAAAAGATTTGATGTAAACGCCTTAGCATTATCAGACACAATATATTGGCACGGACCAAAAGACGCAAAAATAGAATTTAGGCAAGTAATGGTGGACTGAGCGGTAGCCAGCTTAGTCGGTAATAACCAGGAAAATCTTGTAAAACCATCTACACATACAAAGATGAACTTGTTGGCGTTTCCCTTTGACTGGGGGAAGGGTCCTACATAATCAATATACAGGCGTTCCATGGGGCGCGACGCTTGATGCGAAGGCAAAAGGCCTACCTTGGTGGACATGGTGGGTTTACTGAGCAAACAAGGTTTACAAGCTTTTACAAGTTCACGGATTTCACCATCCATACCTTTCCAAATGAACATTTCACGAATCTTCTCACGAGTTTTAAAGATTCCAAGATGCCCCCCTAATGGGGTCTCATGATAGTATTTGAAGATCATAGGCACAAGAACAGCTGGAACGACAACTTTCATCATCTTATCATGCCTCGAAGGGCAACATAGAACACCGTTCCTCAAAACATAAGGGACAACATGTTCCCCAGAAGAAAGGGTTTCCATTATCGGAGCCAGCGTCGGATCTTCACGTTGGTATTTCTCGATATCCCTAAAGAGCATGGGAGCATCTGTTAAGATGGCATTAACACCAGATAGTATGGACTCGGGAGGTGATGAACTGTTGGCCGGTTCGTGGGTCTCGACGTCGTTGGAAAACATACGGCTGAGTCCATCAGCAACAACATTTTCGGTACCTTTGATATGCCTGACATCGAATTGGAAGGCAGAAATACGGATGGCCCAACGGGCTATACGACCAGTACGACGCGGCCTACCTAAGACCCAGCTTAAGGCTTGATTATCTGTCTCCAGGTCGAATTTGACATGTTCCAAATAGAGACGGAACTTCTCTAAGGCGAATAAGACTGCCAAACCTTCGAGCTCATAGATGGAATACTTGGCTTCTTGAGCCGACAAGGTCCTAGATGCATAGGCGATGGGTCGCCTCCCTAGTTCAGTCTCTTGAAGAAGGACTGCAGCTACTGCTGACGACGACGCGTCGGTTTGGACAATGAATTTCTTCGAGAAATCAGGCATAGCAAGTACAGGGGCATTACAGAGAGCTAATTTAAGATCTTCAAAAGCGGCTTGTTGAGAAGGTCCCCACTCGAATTTGCTGCCTTTCCTACGGAGAAGGTTCAAGGGCGCCGCTCTATTAGCGAAGTTAGGAATAAACTTCCTGAAGAAATTCACCATACCAATGAACCTGGCGATACCTTTGATGTCCTTGGGAGGTTTAAAATCACGGATGGCCTGTGTTCTAGAATGATCGACAGCTACACCATCAGGTGACACAATATGCCCTAGGAACGACATAGAGGGTTTAGCAAAGGCAACCTTGGACAACTTGACAGTTAACCCAGCCTTACGAAGGCGATCGAGAACTTCTCGCAGATGATCTAGATGTTCTTCAAAAGTCTCTGAAAATACGACGACATCATCCAAGTAATGATATAAGTACTCAAATTTGATGTCGGAGAAGACCCTATCTAGTAGCCTAGTGAGTACAGCTGCTCCCGTGGGGAGCCCGAAAGGCACGCGGTTGTATTCGTATAAGTTCCAGTCCGTGGCAAACGCTGTAAGATGTTTAGACTCTTCGGCAAGGGGAATCTGATTATAGGCCTGATTCAAGTCCAAGATAGTAAAGAACTTGGCCTTACGGAACCATGAAAAACAAGAATGAAGGTCGGGAAGGGGCACAGATTGCAACACCACCTTCCGATTGAGAGCCCTATAATCAATGACAGGCCTGAAGCCTCCTTGGGGTTCAGGGACTAGAAAAATAGGCGAAGAATACGCCGATTTAGAGGGCCTAATAATACCATCCTTCAACATTTGATCGATGATTTCTTTCAGAGCCTTCATTTTAGGTGGAGATAGCCTATATGGTGGAAAACGAACAGGAATCGAATCCGTGACCTCAATTTTGTATTCGATAAGGTCAGTAACACCAAGAGTATCAGAGAACACCTCGGGAAACGACTGACACAATTTCCGAATACTATCAGCCTGCTCCTCAGGTAGATGTCTAAGGTCTAACAACATCTCATCCTGGGTAGGCGCAATAGATGAACATGATACGGAATTACATTTCAATAAGGGAATTTTACAATTGGACGCAAACTTGAATGTGCACGACTTACTCTGAAGATCGAGCACAAGACCAGTGTGAGAAATGAAGTCCGCACCCAGTATGATGGGGCAAGACAAGTGCTTAGCCACAAACAGTTTGGTTTTCCATGTAAATTTAAAAATACGAATTTTGACCTGCAAAGAACCTAAAATTTCTAATGGGGATGAATTAGCCGAAACATATTGAACAGAAGAGGAGTCATAGTCCGGTAGTTTACAAACCGATTTCAATTTAGAATACCATTGGTCCGAAATAATTGAACAAACACTGCCTGAATCTAATAGAGCGGTTACAGGCTCGTTATTTAACTCAATCTTAAGAAAAGGGACAGGTGCGGGGGTATCCGCCGCAATCCTAAGACATTCTTTGGGGCCTTCAAAAGAAGGATTTGCAAATTGAACGTTCCCTGAATTCACGACCTTTGTGCCAGGGGCTGAGCCTTGGGAAGCAGAATTAGTCGACTCAGCCGGAACCACTAGTCACTTTTGATTCTTGTTGGAAGTTGCACCAGAAGTTGAGCAGGAGGGGGTGCTATTTGAATTTGGGCAATTTTTGGCGATATGTGAGAAAGCCCCACATTTAAAACAGCCTTGTGATGAACCAGCCCCATTCCTTGTCCCACTCGACTTGATCAGTGGACACTTATTGCGAAGATGGTCAGGCGACCCGCAAGCATAACATTTACGGGGTGTGACTGATCGGCGAGGTGGAGGCCGAGTATTACTAAAAGAAGGCGGGGGTTCTTTCGCGACACGCAAGGAATCGGCGTATCTCACTCCTTCCGCTGAGGCGGCCAACGCTTCAAGTTCGGAGAAGGTTTGCGGGCACGCCGCGAAACACAAATATGACCTATAGGGTGGTGAAATGCCTTCTACAATGGCTTGTACAATCTGATCCTCAGGGAAGTGAAGAGCAAACACCCTAGTATAAAACTTAATGTCCTGTATGAAATCAGCCAAGTTTTCATCCAAGCGCTGTACACGATAATAGTACTTCTGAATCAGAGATGACCTCGCGCGAGCAGGAATAAAATTTGCAAGCAAGTGTGCGTGAAAATCTTCAATAGATGACTGTTCAGCTATGGCTCTTACTATTTTGTCGGAGAGAATACCAATTGCATAAGGATAGATGATTTGCAAAATTTGACATGGGGAAAGAGAAAACACAAGGGCATGATCCTGAAATTCAACTAGAAATCTTAAAAATGAAATTACGTCACTGGTGGTATTAACGGAAAACTTCGATATACCTCTGAGCAACATTGCCAATGGATGAGGCAAGCTGCTGAAACCGGGTGACATAGTAGGCAAAGGTTTCGATGGCAAAGAAGTTAATTCAGCACGTACATTATTCAACGATGTGCGGCGTTCAGACTCGTTGTCCAATGGGGCAGAGATAGTTTGAGCAGCAACGGTTATTCTATTGACTTCTCCCTTAGGAGGCTCTTCCTCACTACCTACATTCACTGTGGTGGGTTGATCGCTTTTGGGAGGAATTTCGCCAGTTAACAATTGAGTGACCTTGCTAGATAACTCAGAAATATTTTCAAGCAGCGTACTAGCTTCCTTCTTCTGAACGTCATTCAACTTTAGAGACAACAGATCGTTAACTCTATTTGAAAAATGAAACAGCCTGGCTTGCACACGCTTAATTTGATTAGGAGAAGGATCATTTTCATCAAAAAAACTAACTACAGAGGCTAGCCCAGTAATATTCTCGACGATCGTGGAAAGAGAGTCGTCAATTTCTTTCTCTCCCAAGGTGGGGATGAAAATGGGCAAATCAAGGGACTCTCTAAGCTTATTGGTGTCTACTGCAACCGTGCCTCCAGATTGCACATTTCTGATAGTTAACTCATAAATCAACTCCTCCTTGCGCAAATAGTTAAGATGGAGAACATCGCGAGGGCCGGGCATGATGACAGAACAATTTTGAAAAAAATCAAAAAAAATTCCAGCAACTGAGAAAATTGTTAGAGTTCGGATCAAAACAATGTTTAGCCGTCAAGAGGGGCTAAAATGAGACCCATTCAACCACGCTCTGCTACCACTTGTTACCGTGTTTTAGTGGTAGGTAGAGGTGAAAGAAGGTGCGGGCGTGAACGGGTCTCAAACTACGGAATCAAAGTTAATGTAAAATTTAACAAGGTTATATTTTCTTTTTAAAATAAAGAAATAACAAGAATAGCAGGTACGGTGTAACAAGGCAACAAAGTACAATTACAGTATTTGCAGGATTTGGGCTTCGAGCCCTGAAAACACAATTCTTGAGCAACTAGCTCAACTTTACGATATACCAATTTCAACAACGGGGCAGAAGACCCCAATCAAACCCTGGAGCACTTGCTCCAAATTACACAGCAAAGCCTCCTCGAGGCATACAACACTCAGTTTTAGAAAAAGAGCCACTCGCTCTCAACTTTAAGCCTATCAAAGGCCACACCAAACTCCACCTTCAAGTTGTCCTCTCTGGACATAGACACAGGGGTAAACTACCCAACCTGCTGAGGTCTATTAGATATAAAAAAGGGGGTAATTACATGACCTCTAAAATAACAATTTCAGAGGAGGCGATCTGCACTCCTAATGTATTTGTTTCAAAACCTAATTTGGCTCTAGGCCACTGATGCAAGGGCTAATCCCATGCTACGGAGGTGACTTTAGAAAAGAAACAAATTTACATAATGTTATGGAAGAATAGGTTGAGAAAATAAGTTCACCTCAAAACAATGTGAGTGGGAGCTCGAGAGGGTTAAGCACTCTCTATCCCAAAATGTAGATTGAAAGATAGAATAGATACAAGTTTCTTTACATTTTAAGGAAGGTTACATAATGGAAACTTCGGACCCGCCCCGAGAGTTAAACTGCTGAGCAAGCAATAAAAGAAGTATTTAATCGGCCATTACCTGGTTGTTGACCGCTGCCGGAGAAAGAGGCGCTTCCCGCCCCCTGCTATGTACTTTACACACAGAAAGATGGAACAGAAGTGGCGCAGAGACCCAAAAATCAGCAGTTTATATACTCTCGCGGAAGGTTCTAGGCGTTAGGGGAATGAGAACACCCGCCCACAATCACTTTATTGGGTAGGATACAGCAACATATTCAAGTTGGGGGAAGATACCTCGGATTGGTCAGAAATAAATTGAAGAAATTCGGGATTGGATACATACAAAACAAGGGGAAAGATAGGGGTATACAGCCAACTTAAACAATAACAGAAAGAAATTTAACAAAAAACAAACTTTTGAAATAAAAATTTCTCCAAAAAACCAGTTCTTTCACTCCGCACTAGGGTGCACTATTGTTGATCTTCAGTAATGTCCTCTAGAAGAGAAAGTTCACACTTCTTACTACAAGCAAAACAAAAATACGTCGAAAATGACACAGTTCAAAAACTCCAAATTTTCCACGTAGTGACATCTTCTGAGAAACTTGAAAATTAATACCATCAATAAGGTTCAGACTTCCTCCAGCAGAGGAGTTTCAATTGGCGCACATTTTAAATTAGCGGCGTGGAGGTGTACCGCCCGGTACAATAATAATAATAATAATAATAATAATAATAATAATAATAATAATAATAATAATAATAATAATAATAATAATAATAATAATAATAATAATACACAAAGTCATCAACTATAGCAAGGTTGGAACCACAGCTGTTCGACATCAGTTGTCATAGAAAGCCTAACTATACCTGCAAAGGTGTACTGGAGAAATTAGAAGCGAGATAAGCTCCCGTTGCTTTCTTTACTGAATCAGAAGGTGCTACCACGTACGTCAATCTTCCGTGTCCACTGAAGCAGGTACATCAACTGACCTTACAAGTGACACATTCACACTATTCATAATGAGGACTGGCTTCAGAAGGAATGGTATTACTTTAACTGGTCATATCATACGCACGTTCAAATTTTCACAACCACAGACAAGACTGACACAGGTCGTTGAAAGTGAAAACATTGTTCCAGCTCAAGCCAAAATATACAGCGTATTCTGAAATCTGTATGGCAATGGTCTGGAGATAACCATGCTCAACCTACACAAGTACCTGCCGAAAGTTACCAGATTCGAATAACTAATTCCTTTCTTCCCAGTCCTTTCGTAGGGTTTGTGCTGATGGAATTGTGTTCTAGCTCCCTCTGTGGATGGGGGCTGTAGAATAACACCCACAGTATTCCCCTGCTTATAGATAGGTGCAATTACTGCTTTTGTCCAATCTGAAGGTATATTTTAACACCAACTACGTTATTAAATGTATTATTCGAACAACCACAATTCTACTTAGCTGGTATTACACAAACAGATTTACAATCCTACAAAAAAAGAAAATATGCTTTACTTATAACAGCAAATGTGTCTGAATGAAGTGTTGTTTTTTTTTTTTTTTTTTTGCTAGGGGCTTTACGTCGCACCGACACAGATAGGTCTTATGGCGACGATGGGATAGGAAAGGCCTAGGAGTTGGAAGGAAGCGGCCGTGGCCTTAATTAAGGTACAGCCCCAGCATTTGCCTGGTGTGAAAATGGGAAACCACGGAAAACCATTTTCAGGGCTGCCGATAGAAGTGTTGTTTAATCTCGCAAGTTACGAAAAAGTCGTGACCTATAAGATTAACTGTAAGACGTCGTATCGGCAAGTAGGGTCCCTAAACTGTATGGTTAGCGACACTTAATCAAACCCAACAGTGAAATGACTACCTGTAGTATTAACAGGGGGGAAACAGTAAGCTGCATAAGCTTACCTAGCAGGGACTTATAGACGTCAGATGACACGCAGGTAACCTAGAGAGCGCCTGATGAAATTGCCTGCGCACGGTAGTCTTTCATTCTTCTTCTTTATCCGTTTACCCTCCAGGGTCGGTTTTTCCCTCGGACTCACCGAGGGATCCCACCTCTACGGCCTCAAGGGCAGTGTCCTGGAGCTTCAGACTCTGGGTCGGGATACAGATGGGGAGGATGACCAGTACCTCGCCCAGGTGGCCTCACCTGCTATGCTGAACAGGGGCCTTGCAGAGGGAGTGGTGGTGGTGGTGATTATTGTTTTAAGAGGAAGTACAACGAGGCAACCATCCTCTATATAACACTAATCAGAGAGAAAAATGGAAAGGGTCCGACACTGCGAAAAATGAAGGTATCGGCCAAAAGAAGACAAGGGCCACGAAGGGCGTGAAAATAAAAGACGCCCTAGCACTCGCAAACCTCATATCGTCGGAGTCGGAAATGAACAAGAGAGGTCGGATAGGATAGATGAATGTGAGGAGCCTGGCACAAGTAAGTGGAAGCAAAGCCAGGACTCAGCTAAGGGCCCCATGGTCGCCAACCCATGCTCCAAAGTTCAGAGCCCCTGGGGCCCCTTTTAGTCGTCTTTTACGACAGGCAGAGGATACCGTGGGTGTTATTCTACTGCCCCCACCCACAGGGGGAACCTTGCAGAGGGATGGGAAGATTAAAAGGGATAGACAAGGAAGAGGGAAGGAAGCGGCCGTGACCTTAAGTTAGGTACCATCCCGGCATTTTCCTGGTGGAGAACCGGGAAACCACGGAAAACCACTTCCAGGATGGCTGACGTGGGAATCGAACCCACCTCTACTCAGTTGACCTCCAGAGGCTGAGTGAACCCCGTTCCAGCCCTCGTACCCGGGCCTCCGGGGGTGGCAGCTAATCACACTAACCACAGAGGCGGACATTTTATTATTATTACAAGGAAAATATGCCTTTGCTGGCGAGATGTAGTGTTTACAGTATGGGCTATAATAAATGTGTTACTTTCATTGACCTGTCTCAGTCTTATCCTAGGCTTTGACAATACGAAAGTGACTGAGATGAGTGATGCTAGTGATGTAGCCAGTCCCTGTTATGAATGGTGTGAAAATATTGCTCATTGGGACTGTTGGTGCATGTATTTCAGTGCGCTTGGCAGATTGGTATGCAATAGCAACTTCTGGCTCTGTGAGGAAAGCAACGGGAAACTACCTAGCTCCTCATTTCCTTAGTACGTCTCTTCAGTGCCGCCTAGGGCATTTATGACAGCTGTTGGTGGAGCTGTGGAGGATCAAACCAGCTTTCGGGCTGAAGACCAACATACATACAAAGGAAAATAACGAGCATTCTACTTCAAAATACAGCTCAGGTTGATTTCCCCTGTTTGCTCACATGAAGTTTCATATCGCTGGTAACTCCATAACGTAGAGGTAGATGATAGGGACAGCAATTACTGTTGTACGGCCTGACTTGAAACGTTTGACCTTCAGTGTCTATTGACGTAAAGGACGAGGGAAGTTTCCCATATGATATCGTTCTGTAGACAAGCGGAGATAACCGGTCATACATGGAAATTCAGCTAACCAGAAGAAATGATTAGAGTTATGTGTATCTAGAGATAGAAGTGGATTATAAGGTCTGCGTTCATAATTATCATGTTGTACTAGTCGTTGGCGGGTATTTCTTGTATACTGCAGCAGTAACGCCATCTAGTGGACAGATGTGGCAACTGTAGAGACAAAGTGCACCTCAACTATCAACAGTCGGTCAATGTAATGTTACCGATGCTAAGTTACATTGTAGGCCAGCACATTTGGTTTTCTTTCGTCTGTAGCTATAGGCCTCCAGCCCCTTCATTTTTAATTCCTTTCCCCCTCATTCTTCGAATGCTCATTCCTTCGTGTTTTTCTTCTAATTTCGGTTGCCTTTTTCAGTATCCTTCTAATCAATAAGGGATAATAACCACGCGATTTTTCAGCTTATACGAAACAAAACAACCACCACTATTTCTTTTAACCATCTGCTTTACGTCGCACCGACACATACATTGGAAAAGGATAGAGGTACGAGTGGGAAGGAAGCGACCGTGGCCTTTAAGGCACAGCCCCAGAATTTGCCTGGTTTGAAAATGGGAAACCACGGAAAATTATCTACAGGGCTGCCGACTATCTCCCGAATGCAAGCTGATAGCTATGTGACTCAAACCGCACGGCCACTAGCTCGGTCCCCTACTATCGACAGTTAGTTCATTATTAAGCCGACTGAACAGTCCACGTCATTGAAGTTCACGTTGATAGAATTCGCAATAGAAACCTAATTCTTCCCATTATCTCAGCTCGTTAAAGTGTATCAGATATAAAAGATTGAAAAATAGTTCTGTCCGCCTCTGTGGTGTAGTGGTTAGTGTGATTAGCTGCCACCCCCGGAGGCCCGGGTTCGATTCCCGGCTGGAAGGCTGGAACGGGGTCCACTCAGCCTCGGGAGGTCAACTGAGTAGAGGTTGGTTCGATTCCCACCTCAGCCATCCTGGAAGTGGTTTTCCGTGGTTTCCCACTTCTCTTCCATGCAAATACCGGGATGGTATCTAACTTAACGCCACGGCTGCTTCCTCCCCTCTCCCTTGTCTATCCCTTCCAATCTCTCCATACCCCCCGCAAGGCCTCAGCATAGCAGGTGAGGCCGCCTGGGCGAGGTACTGGTCATTCTCTCCAGTTGTATCCCCAGACCCAATGTCTCGCGCCCCAGGACACTGTCCTTGAGGGGGTAGAGGTGGGATCCCTCGCTGAGTCCGAGGGGAAATTCAACCCTGGAGGGTAAACAGATTAAGAAAGAAAGATAAAAATAGTTCTATTTTATATTCACCTTTTCGATAGAATTAATTTTTAAGAGATATTCGATGGTTTGTGAAAAATAAAATAATCATAGGAAACGCACAGAAACAGAACATAGCAGCATTCCACATGAAACTCTTTCTTATGTAAAATGTTGAAATGTCTCGTTTAACATTGATACACGCATCAACCAACTATCAGCGCGGCGGGTTGATGCGTGTATGTTCTGTTCCTGTGTCTTTCCCATTCTAATTTCTATACAAATACTAAGAAAAATTGTAATAGGACGATTTGATTCCTTGGACCTGTTAAGACGCAGTTCATTTCATGTTCCGCAGACAAGATCACGTCAGCACCAATTATTTCATATTCAAACGTCAAGAACATTGTATCAGTCAAATTCACGTTTCGTAAAAACGACAACGCTTTATAACACTGTAACAAAAGAAGTCGATATATTCACCAAATCGGACAAAGAATTCAGTAAGAAACTAGAAGCCTGCCTTTACAATTTGTAAATTTTTGATAATTCCTTCTCTCGGGTATTCTTCATATTTCCCAGTGTACTCATTCATGTTTTAAGTTTCTTTGTTTTTGCATTGTCTTTTGCTTTGTATTACCGTGTGGTTTCTTAGTAAATTTTTCATTTATTATCAACTGTAAATGGTATCATATACAATGTAATTTTGTTCTATTTTGTTTTTGTTCACTTTTAACTTTGTTTTTGTTAAACTTTAACTTCATAGATATAGATTGTTACTGAATGTCAAGAAGGTACTTAATTGGGTGTAAAACCTGTGTACTTTCAGATAAATAAATAAATAAATAAATAAATAAATAAATAAATAAATAAATAAATAAATAAATAAATAAATAAATAAATAAATAAATAAATAAATAAATAAATAAATAAATAAATGATTAATGTAGAGTTGTTCGATCTAACATGGAAATAAAGCGTTTCCGGACCCAAGTCCATATAACGTATTTTCTACTTCTACGTGTGAGGATTGTACCCTGAACGTCTGACCTACCCTACTGTTATACCCTGACTATAGTTGTATATATTACTTCAATTAAAATACATATTCTGTGGGGAAAAAAACATAGTAGAAAGAAGTTAGGTTATGTATAACTTAACAGAATAAATTGTTTGGATTTCTTCGTTTGATTTGTTATTGTGAGTATGTATTCCTTGATAAATGCATATCTTTTGAAACACATGGAGAAGTCTATGATGTACAGTAGGCCATGTATTGTCTAGGGGGACGGAATATAATAATGTATTAGATTGAACTGTTCGTTCCTCTTCGACATATAGGCCTGGATAAAGTTTTGTTCAAAAATATAATAACTTAGTTGAAATGTCATCCTTAATATTATAGCAGTATTATGTCATATTAAATGTGCTATCTTCTCTTTGTATTTTGACTGGAAATAATCACTATGTGTTGTAAGTAAATTGTAAAGGCAGTGATGTAATACAGTCGGCCACGAGGTGTTTGTAAAGTTACGTAATAGTACATGTGTGGTAACACCATCATTTCATTGTGACCATAAATAGACAGCTTTCCAAATACGAAACTGTTTAGAAAACGTTTAGTTTTTGTTGTGGTAGTAGATAACATAAGATATGCGGAGGTAGGGAACGGCCGCTTCCTTTCAACTCCTAGGCCTTTCCTATCCCATCGTCGCCATAAGACCTATCTGTGTCGGTGCGCCGTAAAACAACTAGCAGAAAGAAAAATAAAGCTTCTGATGTTTATTCAATTATAATGATGTTATTGGCTTTAAGTCCCACTAATTACTTTTACGGTTTTCGGAGCCGCCGAGGAGCCGGAATTTTGTCCTGCAGGACAAATCTGCCGACACAAGGCTCACGTAATTGAGCATCGGACCGGACCGAGTTGGGCTCGAACTCGTCAACTTCTGCTCAGAAGGCCAGCGCTCTACCGCCGGAACTACTCAGCCCGCCTGCTATGTTTTGGAATTATGGGAATAGTGGAGGACTATGTTGGAAGGAGGGTAAGCAGACTGCTTTTTTTCTTTTCTTTTCACGGGTGGCCCCCGTAGCCTGCTCCCCCGCCGTGACCATCGACTCAATCTACATGGCCTCCGACATGCTATTAATTTCTAAGAAGAGATAGCAGGGAAGAGTGGGAAGTGATACAGGGAGTATCTGCCGGTTTACGAGTTACACTCGCTACCACAGCAAGAGTTTGTATTAGTTAGGTAGTGTTAAGGTGTGGTGTTGAAGGGTCAGGGGAAAACTACATAGGCAGAAAGAGAAATAGCCTACATGTAAAACCTGACATCTTGTGATAGCACATGCAAGGATGTGGGCTGGAGAAAGGTCCAGTGGTAGTGTTAGTTGAGAAGAGGTATCATGCACCAGCTAGCCATGAACCATAGTCTCGCCATTCCATCTGCCAGGGGATCAGTCCGTCTGGGCACTGCCGTGACTAGCGCGAGCCTTGCCGGCTGCGGAGCCATGCGTCGAGTACCACTAGGGCTTGCCACACAGCACCACCTCATTGGGGTCCCTCGTACCCAGTCTCGGAGAATGAGGCCAAGCCCGCCGAGGCGGGGGCCTCCTGGAAGTGGGTGGGTCATGAAGCCGGGCCTCCTTCCTCTCTGCCCGCGCCATGGCCCGGTAGACTGGGCAACTGCGATGGGAGGCCGGGTGCCCCCCCCCCGCGCAGTTGGCGCACACCGGCGCCTCTTAAGTTTTGCGCAGGCCGTGTAGTGGTGATCACCCCCACAACGGTTGCACTTCACTTGGAGCCCACACCTCTCCTGCCGGGGGCCCCACCTCAGACAGCGGAAACACTAAGAGCTGCTGATGGGGACGTTTCAATCTCACCTGATTGCCGCTACCTGCTGAGGTCCTCTCCTGGTTGGCTCCTCGCTCTGCTGCTGTCATGGGAACAGTCCTGGGTTGCGGCTGGGCGGCCCTTTCCTGGTGGGCCGGCGTCTGCTTCTTCCTGGTCCTGGGGCGGCGTCTTCTTCTTCCCGGGGGTTTCTGCTCCTCAGGGGAGATGCCTCTTCCTGGTGGCCCTCCTCCCGGCCTGGCGTCACCGGGGTTGCTGGTGGCTTCGCTGCGTCACCTTCTTCTTCCTTCTCCTGGCTGGTGGTGGTGGCGTCGGTCGGTGCTAAAACTCGACTCCATTCCCTGTCCTGTGAGGCGCTCATCGAGGTCTGCAGCTCGACAGACATGCTGGCAGGCTGGGCCTGGACAGCAGCTTCAGAACGCCAGGGGGCGTCCTTCTCCACTGCTGTGCTGCCGTCCACCGTCACGGGTGTTTTCCTGGTTTGCGCCGGGGTTACAGGTCCCTCCTGGTGGGCCTGGGTCTGCGTCCTCTTCGCCCTGGCCGGTGGTCGACGTTCCTGGTTGGCGGCCTTGTTGGTCTGCATGTACTTTGTGAAGTACAGAGGTCCAAGTAGGGTCGCGCCGTCGCGGCGCTTGGGGGCGTCGTCGTCGTACTCGATCCTCGGCTCCGTCTGGGTGGTTGCCTCCTCGTAGCCTGAGGTGTACAGGTGCTCCCTGAGTCCTGGTAGTCGGACAACCTGAAAATAGGTGGACGCCAGCTTCTCGTAGATCATGAGGCGGTTCGCGTCCCTAGGGCGGATGATGAGCGCCCAGCCAGGGATCACCTCGCCGATAAGCTCCATGATCGACCCCTGTCCGATGGACTCCGCGATCGTAGTTAGAACATTGAGTATCCGGAGCGTCTCCCGGTAGGTCTCCCGGCCCCACCGGCAGTACACCATCAGCGCCGGGAGTCTAACATCTGGGGCGAGGGCGACCTTCGAGCTCAGCACCTCTTGTAGTCCCTCGATGGCTCCCTCGCAGTCGCAGTCCGCCGGTCTCTCCGGCATGAATGGCTTCTCCATCCTGGTCCTCCTGAAATAAAATCCTGAAAGAGAAAAGCGAGCACTGAGAAGTGCTCAGCTTAGACAAATGCTCCTTCGGATAAGTACTAATAAGTACAGTTGCCTGGCTTGCATTTAGGAAGTACAGTTCGCCTGGCGAGGAGAGGGACAGCGGAGCGAGAGACACGTACGTGTTCTCGCTAGCACAGTCAAGCTCGTCCTCCCAAGCAGCCTGCAGACAAGCAAGAGGTAGGCTGAGTATAAGAGATGGAAGGACTGTGTGACATTAGGAAGAAGGGACAGCGCGAGGAGGACAAAATGGCCAGGAAGAAATGAAAGGAAAACTAGGAATAATAATAATAATAATAATAATAATAATAATAATAATAATAATAATAATAATAATAATAATAATAATAATAATAATAATAATAATGTTTAAATGTTACTTGCTTTACGTCCCACTAATTACTTTTACGGTTTTCGGAGACCCGGAGGTGCCAGAATTTATTCCCACTGGAGTTCCTTTACGTGCCAGTAAATCTACTGGCACGAGGCTGACGTAATTGAGCACCTTCAAATTAATACCACCGGACTGAGCCAGGATCGAACCTGGCAAGTTGGGATCAGAAAGCCAGCGCCTCAACCGTCTGAGCCACTCAGCCCAGCAAACTAGGAACAGTCACCCCTAATTAAGAATAGGAAAGGTTGAAGAAGAACTAATTAGATATTTTATTTCGACAGTACCAATGGCATGGTACGTATTCTACGTCAAAAGACGCGCATTCGATTTTTTTTTCGAAGAGTCAGACCTCTTCGTCTTTCTTCTATGATTAGATATAAGAGGGGATGCTTATCTCTTTTATGTCACCTTAAAACAATTTCAATGTTATGTCTCCCATATAATCTAGTTCCTACTGTGCCTAGTCCCGTAAGATACAAGCTCAATGTCTTTCCTCTGCACAGCATCACGGCTTTTTAATACTTTTGGTCTTGACCGATTTACGGATCCCTCTGACACCACTTCTCTTAAAACCCACTGAACAACTTACTTTCTGGATAAATACAGCAGCTCCTAGTAAGTACACGCGGTAAATGAGCGTTGTAGGGATATTTCATTGTATGGCATTAATTATTGAAGAATTCTTGTGTATACCGCGTTTTACTACGACCTCATTGTTTATAAGCCAGCATTAAAAAAAACTATTAGTTTCCCTTCCTAAAATACTAAGTCCTTACTTTTTGCAGAATTTAAAATCAATAGCATAGTTCTTTATGTCAAAGAAGTTCACCATTTTAATTTCCGCATTCATTGTAATCACTGAGATTAAACACTTGTAAATTGTTTTGTGTGTAGTTTGTGTAACATTTTCCCAATTCAAAATAGACCTACTTTTTTTGCTATTTGCTTTACGTCGCACCGACACAGATATGTATTATGGCGACGATGGGATAGGAAAGGGCTAGGACTAGGAAGGAAGCGGCCGTGGCCTTAATTAAGGTACAGCCCCAGCATTTGCCTGGCGTGAAAATGGGAAACCACGGAAAACCATCTTCAGGGCTGCTGACAGTGGGGTTCGAACTCACTATCTCCCGAATACTGGATACTTCAAAATATACCCATTTAAGTTTTATTTAAATTTCTAATTTAATTAAATATATTCTTCTTCTTCCTACCGTTTTTCCGCTGGTGCAGGGTTCGCTGTTCTAATCTTGGCTCGCCATTTTGCACTGTCTTGGGCATCACGTGGTCTTAAATCCAGATTTTTCATATCAGCATTCTCTGTGTCATGCCAGCGCTGTTTGGACGTTCGCGTGGTCGTTGCCCATTAATTTAATTAAATATAAACTGTATAAACTATAAGCGACTTTTCATAGACACCTGGAAGCCGGAATTTTGCCTACCTGAAAAGCAGTTATTTAATGTAGGCAAATCTGTTGGTATAGGTCACCCACAAGTGCATCTTGACGTTTCATTTCAAAAATTCCACACAATATGTCCGGGGTTCGATCTACGGCCACCTTGATGAGAAACAAGTGATGGTGCCACTCGGCTATCATGTCCCTTTATATAATAAAAATTTATCCGGATGTAGGGCCTACGTATGACATTCCACACAACAAAAGCTGTCACTAAGAAGAGTACTCTGGATTAATATAAAAGAGAAAGGAAGAAAGACAGAGAAAGAAAGAAAGAAAGAAAGAAAGAAAGAAAGAAAAAATGAAGAAAAGAGACTTGTTGTTTATTTCAAAGATCTGTATTGTCTCTCAAATGAAAACAGAAAACAGTGTTGACAACCCAGCGACATGAGTTGGCATGGCAAGGCAGAGGAATCTGTAAGTCACTTTAATCTCCGCACATAATTACCATTTCCGTCCTACTTCTACACTGATTGCATCTCACCGCGTGTATCAAGCCAGCCAATTCCCTGCATTAAAATAATGCAAGGTGACCTGCTTTCGACATTTTACGTCACGTAAAACCACATCAGTCTGGACACACTCTTCCATAGACTACACCAATAATTTATGTGCTGATTAGTATCTCGGAACGATGAATCTTCTGGGCTAATCGGGGTGTAAAGCATAGAAATACAAAATATATGGGCAGATAAAGTAGGTGTTAGGATCCTTCAAACAGCAGCAAATATATATTTAACCAAAGCATTCATGTAGGCCTACAACACTAAAATGTTAATCTATTCGCTAGAATTTCAATAAAGGTAGTGTGAATTTTTCAACTGATCGTTTGTGTTCGCTTATACTGTTTATAACATGTAATAACATTAAATTACACGTATTTTTCCTCTTAAATTTTTCAAAATTGCTCTTAAAATACCGACTGCCTAGGCGTGGTGGTTCAATTGGGAGGGTGTGAATTCAATTCACCGTCAATCAATCAATCAATCAATCAATCAATCAATCAATCAATCAATCAATCAATCAATCAATCAATCAATCAATCAATCAATCAATCAATCAATCAATCAATCAATCAATCAATCAATCAATCAATCAATCAATCAATCAATCAATCAATCAATCAATCAATCAATCAATCAATCAATCAATCAATCAATCAATCAATCAATCAATCCCCACTGATCCGCATTTAGGGCAGTCGTCCATGTGAGAGATTCCCTGCCTGTTGTTCACCTTGTCTTTTCTTAAATAACTGCGAAGAATTTGGAAATGTATCGACTATCTCCCTTCGTAAATACTTTGATAGGCGGGAATAACAGTACGAGTGAGTTTCTGGCAAAATCAGGGTAAGTAGGCTACATATTTGACATCGTCAGCTCGACATCCGTGAGGGGACACATGGGTGCAACCCAAAACCTGCCTTAACACATTAAGCTTGTATTCGGGAGATAATGTGTTAGAGCCCCATGTCGGCAGCCTTGAAGATGCTTTTCCGTGGTTTCCCATTTTCACACCAGGTAAATGCTGCGGCTGTACCTTAATTAAAGCTACGACCGCTTCCTTCCCACTTCTAGCCTTTTTCTATCCCATTGTCGCCACAAGACCTGTGTGTGTGGGTGCGACGTAAAGCAACTTGTAAAAAGAAAATCTTTCTCTCCACAGTTCATTAAATGCCAGAATGCAAAGTGAGGCTTATCGTGGTCCCTAGTTGGCCGATTAGCGAAGTTGAATAATAATAATAATAATAATAATAATAATAATAATAATAATAATAACAATAATAATAATAATAATAAGTGCATTGCAAACCAGTTGGTGGTGATCATTGTTTTGAGAGGAAGTAGAACTGTGTCATCATCCTCTCTTAACACTAATTGGAGAGAAAATGGAAGAGGTACACTTTGAAGAATGAAAGTAACGGCAAATAAAAAAAGAAGAGGGCTAGGAAGTGTGTGAGAATGAAAGACACCCTAGGTCTCGCAAATCTAACGCAGTCGGGGTCGGAAAAGAACAAGAGTTAACCAAGCGTAGTCGAATTGCACAGATGAAAGCACGGAGCTATATACAGGTAAGTGAAGGCAATGCCAAACTCAGCTAAGGAGTTTATGGTCACCAAGATGAATGCACCTGGGGTTACTATCCAGTCCCCTCTTACGATGGGCAAGGGATACCGTGGATTTATTCTACTGACCCTATTCACATGGGCTTATAAGCAAGGAGTATTTGAATGCCCTTATTGATCAACCTTACTTAACCTATGATTTATGACGATGGCAGTGAACATGATGATTATAAGGGAACTCGCAGAGAAAGTGGCGTATGACACCTTACTGTTAACTATGCGGCCTTCGACAGTCGTGTGAGTAGGTAGAGGTTTACTTTTCTCCTACAGCCCACAGGAACACATACAATACGCACAGTCACATACCTGTTCTTATAAGTAATTCAGAAACGTGAACAGACACGTGCACAAGCCGATCTCTTTAGAAACTTAAATATATCGACGAATTTCAAATTAAAGCTTCGATCCATTATAATAACTGAGTCGCCCATTTGCAAAGTGAGCGTAGTCCATTTTAACCAAATTTTGGTAAACTTTTTTTTTGCTAGTTGCTTTACGTCGCACCGACACAGATCGGTTTTATGGCGACGATGGGACAGGAAAGGCCTAGGAATGAGAAGGAAGCGGCCGTGGCCTTAATTAAGGCTCAGCCCCAACATTTGCCTGGTGTGAAAATGGGAAACCACGGAAAACTATCTTCAGGGCTGTCGACAGTGGGGCAAATGAGGACAAGCTGATTTCTACAATAGCTAACAAATAAACGGTTTAATTTGTTGAAGCTGTGAAATCTGTGGTCAAAGGTTAGTTCAATATTTTTATTTGACATTTAGACCTACATTTAGCCAGTTTTGCAGCCGAAGAATGGAGTTAGTCCGTTTTGCAAATGCCTAGGTGGCCATAATAAAACTAACCTAACCCATCCCCATGGCACTACAGTCCTGAAGGGCCTTGGTCTACCAAGCGACCGCTGCTCAGCCCGAAGGCCTGCAGATTACGAGATGTCGTGTAGTCAGCACGACGAATCCTCTCGGCCGTTATTCTTGGCTTTCTAGACCGGGGCCGCTATCTTACCGTCAGATAGCCTCTCAATTGTAATCACGTAGGCTGAGTGGACCTCGAACCAGCCCTCAGATCCAGGTAAAAGACCCTGACCTGGCCGGTAATCGAAAATCCGACCATGTCAGGAAGGTAACAGTCTATTTTTAGTGGGTCTGGAAGTGTATGGGGAAAATGTAATAATCAAATATTTTTGTTTAAAATAGAATCGTATTAACTGATACTTTTTATTTACATTTATATTTTATTATGGCACAGTCGCAAGCACATAGTATAGTCAAGTTCCCATGTTAAAATTAGAATCACTTTAGGGTTGTACAATAATTTGGCAAAACAAGAATTAGAACAGAAATGACATCTTTCTGGAAACGTTTGATAAGAATTTTGGGCTCTCACACTCAAAATTGTACAACAGCTCTCCCTGCCCAAGGCATGCCTTCCTTTTTGCTGTTTAGGTAATGATGATTTTCTTAGCTCTTTAAAATTGGAAATGCCAGCTTCCCGGACTCTTAACGACGACGCTGGCGAGTTGCTTCCATTTCCTTACTTCACAATCTTCTACCCCCAATGAAACTACCTTGGAATTTTTTTGATTGTGTTGATGTAGACATTTGGGTTTTCACCCACGCTTGTGTTCTTTAGCATCCTCTCCAAGTTCCCGAAGACTATCGGTGTGGATGAACGAATGGCGGACGATCGGGAACCACATTTCTATCACTTGGATGTGTATTGAAGCCTGGCTTAAGAACCAATGCATCAGCGTTCCAACCATAGTTACGTTTTTATTCTGACCACGACGTTATCCAAAAACAATCGTATTTTGGTAATACCTTCCAAATCCACATGCACTACTTGGTGATGTACAGCAGACGCGATTACATTGGAGCTTTTGGCGAACTTACTCTCTGACTACATGTAGGACGTGATGTTTTCTGGAGTTTGAGTGCTTGTGTACGATTACTGGCAAACGGCAAAGTTGTACTAGTACATCTGCCTTGAATAGCAAGCGGCTTGGTCGGTAACCTTTGGACGAACTAAACTCTTTCGGCAGCCGTAGCTGAGCGTGAATTCTCCATCATTTCCTTCCTTCAGCCTTTCATAGAAGAAGCTGCTTCGAATGCTGTGAGCCTTCCGCTGATGCTGTAAATCTGCCTTCTCCGTTTGTCGATTTTCTAAACCAATCTTACTTTCGAGAGCAGAATATGTAGAGCATGTGTCGACATATGGTGCTCCGAATCCAATATTAAAACGTTCACAAAATATTGTTGGGTAGTAATCATACATTACCACTAAATGAGGATGTCTTTCAAAAAACATGTCCCACATTTTGTTCACCTTTAGCTCGCTGCTCAAATATTGCCGATCACACGTTCATTCCCTGGAGTAATGATTATGAACAGGCTTGAATTCTTTAATGTGTCCCGTAATTGCATTTTTCCTCTTCTTGTATACGCTTTCAATCGCTTATCACCACACCTTGTTTCCATTGGTCAGGTATCGTGCTTCAAAACATGCTGATATAGTCGGTTTTTTCTCATCTTCTTGATCTGAAGATTTTTAAAAAGCTGCCCGGCGTACTCAACATTGGTTACAACCTTCTCCTGGCGTTTCGGTAGATGAAATCTATACATATAAAATAACTTGTCCTGACTGACTGACTGACTGACTGACTGACTGACTGACTGACTGACTGACTGACTGACTGACTGACTGACTGACTGACTGACTGATTCATCATCGCCGAGCCAAAACTACTGGACATAAAGAAATGAAATTTTGGGGATACATTCATATTAACATGTAGGTACTCGCTAAGGGAGGATTTTTGGATATTCCGTCGCTAACGGGGTTAAAAGGGGGGTTAATTTTTAAAATGAGTGTATCTATGTCTCAAAACTTGAAAGGTTTACAGATGTAAAAATTGGCATTTAGAATCTCCTTTAAAAATAAACACGTATTTTTTTGTTTTCGAAAAATCCCAATAGGAGGGGTGGAAAAGGGTGAAAAATTGGTTGAATGCCTTTAAAGAGGTTACTTATATCTCAGAAAGTGAAGATATTACAAACCTGAAAATTGGTAAATGGGATCACCTTTAAAAATAAAGAAACGCTTATTTTTTGTTTTTTGGAAAATCCAAATAATGGGGGGGGGGGGTGAATTTTGAAAATGAGTGTATCTATATTTTATAACTTTAAAAATTTATAGATGTAAAAATTGGTATTTGGAATCTCCTTTAAAAATAAAGAAACACGTATTTTCTTGTTTTCGGAAAATCCTAATAGGAGGGGTGAAAAGGGGTGAAAAATTGTCGAATGCCTTTAATGAGGATACTTATATCTCGGAAGCTGAAGATATTACAGACCTGAAAATTGGTATATGAGATCCCCTTTAAAAATAAAGAAACACGTATTTTTCGTTTTAGGAAAATCCAATTAATGGGGGTTAAACAGGGATGACAAATTGGGGTTAATTTTTAGAAAGATTATATCTGCAGTGTATCTCAGAAAAGTAAAATGTTACAGACGTAAACATTTACATTTGGAATCTCCTCTAAAAGTAAAGAAACATAGGTCATTTGTTTTTGGAATCTCCACTTAAGGGGAACTAAAAAGGGGGTGAAATTTTAAAATGAGAATTTCTACAGTATATCTCATAAACTTAATATGTTACAGAATTGAAAAATGGTATTTTTTTATCTCTATTAAAAATAAAGAAACGTGTTTTTTTAGTTTTTGGTAAAACCACTTAGGTGGGGATAAAAGTGACTGAAAATGGGGTTGAATTCTTTTAATTAGGATACTGATATCTCAAAACTGAATATGTTACAGACGTGAAATTTGGTATTTGGAATTTGCTTTAAAAGTAAAGAAACACGTATTCTGGGAAAATCCAATGAAGGGGGAAGGGAGGTGAAAGAATTGAAAAATTGTGATGCTTGTTGTTTCAAGGGGCCTAACATCGAAGGTCATCGGCCCCAATTGAAAAATTAATTGAATTAATTGTATGAGGATACTTACATCTAATAAAAACTAAAGTTGTTACAGACGTGAAAACTGGTATTTGGATCTCTTTTAAAAACAAAGGAAAACGCGTTTGGTGGAGGGGGGGGGGGGCGAGAGTGAAAAGGAGTTAAACTCCTTTCATGAGGACACATATCTCAAAAACTGAAGATGTATTTTTGCGGAAAATTCACTTAAGGGGGTAGTGTCAAAGGAAGTGAAAAAAAAAAGGTAATTATGTTAATGGGGAGACTTATAACTCAAAACTGAAAGTAACAAACGTAAACATTGGTATTTGGAATCTCTCTGTTAAAAAAATAAAAATAAACGCGCCTCCTTTGTGGGGAGGCTTTTTCAACTTAACGGCGGTGGGGTGAAAAAAGAGGTGAGACCAATTGAGTTTACCGTTCATAATGTACTTATAAGGAACCTCCGTGGCTCACGTGGCAGTGCGCCGGCACTCACCGCTGGGTTCCGTGGTTCAAATCCCGGTCACTCCATGTGAGATTTGTGCTGGACAAGGGGAGGCGGGACAGGTTTTCTCCGGGTACTCCGGTTTTCCCTGTCATCATTCATTCCGGTAACACTCTCCAATATCATTTCATTTGTCATTCATTAATCACTGCCCCAGAGGAGTGCGACAGGCTTCGGCACCCGGCACAATTCCCATCCTCGCCGCTAGATGGGGGCTTTATTGATTCCATTCCTGACCCGGTCGAATGACTGGAAACAGGCTGTGGATTTTCAATGTGCTTATTCTGATCATAAACCGATCATTTTTAATCTTTCCTGGGTTCGTTTTCAAGAGCCATCTTTTCCTTTGGAGAATGTTCTTAGATTACAGTAGATTCTCCTGGCATATAAATAAAAATTTAAACACATTTGAAATAAACGATAGGAATGAGATTGACCGTGCAATCGTTCACCTCTATAGTAAGGTCAGTAATGCACGGAAGTATGTCATTGGAATCGCCAGAAATCCCGCGCACTTGCCTACGTGGGACAATGGTGGTGGTCACATTGTCAGCAATGGCAATAGTAGCAGATGTAATTTACCGCCAAGTAGCGGTCTTGCATCTTGCTGTGGGGTCCAGAACATCAATAATAATAATAATAATAATAATAATAATAATAATAATAATAATAATAATAATAATAATAATAATAATAATAATAATAATAATAATAATAATAATAATAATAATAATAATAATAATAATGTCTTGGACCGTCGTCAAAATGTGCGGACCGAGCTGGAAATGTGTCCTGGACGGGTAATGACTACGAATGCAGTCCGGCCGCGGGTTCAGTACCGCCAAAGCACCCAAGACGACACCACGCCGGATCTCCTCAAGGATTTGATCCATATTAAAAATGCTTATAGGAAAAGTGGTAAAGATTTAGGGATCCAACTGACCGGGTGGAATACCTGGAAGTAGCCCGGGAAGTGCGAAATCGCTTGCTGGAAAGAAAGATTGAAAATGGGAGTAACTTTGCCATAATATCTCAGAAAACGAGTCAGATCGGAAATTTCGGTGGATTATATATAAAACGTAAAGCATCCCATTATAAATTTCAGTATAATACCGTACCGAAGCACGGGTATCTTGCTAGTTTACTAATAAGTCGCCTTTTTACGTCATTGTTGGGTGTGGATCATCCAGCTGGGGACGATACAGATTCGTGCTGCAGAATGTAGTTATTTTGCCACTGGCGATCACTTTGTCCATAACACTTTTAATGAATGCATCGTATAACTTGCATCGGTAGATCATTACATCGCAGCTTCCCAGGGAGATGTTTGCAATTGGGTAGCGAAGGGATCTAGAAGATAAAGTTTTGAGAGAATCGGAGGTTGTTCTTATAGAACGAAAACAATTCTATTGTTATGTTATAACAATGTATTAGTGTTTTTTAAATTTGTAAATTTCGTTCGGCAGACTGAAAAGCATTAAATTTATTATTGACAACGAGAACCATTATTCTTTCTCTAAGCTTACTTAAAATTTAAAATAATTGCTTCTTAATGTTGTTCTGACCTTCATTTCTTTTCAGTGTTCCTATTCCACTGTTCCACTTGCAACATATCTTTCTACGGATACTTCGCTATCCCCATCCAGGTTTACTTTTTCAATTGTAATGTCAGTCATTTTAATTGCCATTTATACAATTATTACTACTAAGTCGAAACTAAAACGATGATGCAACAAACTACCGCATCAAACAAGACTACTGTTTACAGACAGAACACTCATGTTTTACTGCGCCGGCGTGTTGGGAGAAACAAATGCAGATCTTCGGTACCGCCAGCGTTCATCTGTCTGTTAGGTCATCAGCCCAGAGGCTGGTTGGATCCTCTAATAGCACCACCAAAGGCTATGCAGTTATAGGGAAACTGCAAAAACCAATGGCAGAGCCCAAATGAGGCGTACTAGGCAAGATGAGGAGTGAGGTAGTTTGCTATTGCTTTCCTCACTGGACCAGAAGGTGCTACTGCAGCACGACTGATCCTATGAGCAACACCCTTCATTACACCCAGACGCTAGTTGTGCTCCAAATGGCATTATTCAGCACCACTCTTCCCCCAGGAGCTTCCATATTGTCACAGCCATGGATGAAACTGGGACTTCGGTGGAAACTACACTTTGCTCTGGCCTGTGCCAACAGACCTATACAAAAATACTGCGTCCATCAAGAAATGGCAACAGGTGGTCCAGCGTTCATATTCGCATTTTATTTGCTGAAAAGAGGACGTCGACTACATGATGGAAAGATTGTCCGTTTTGTACCCGCACCCTTTACCTGTGTTTTTTTATAACAACATAACCCGTTTTGTACTCGCGCCCTTTACCTGTGGTTAAGTTTTTATACGAACATAACCCGTTTTGTACCCGCACTCTTTACCTGTGGTTAAGTTTTTATACGAACATAACCCTTTTGTACTCGCGCCTTTTACCTGTGGTTAAGTTTTTATACGAACATAACCCGTTTTGTACTCGCGCCCTTTACCTGTGGTTAAGTTTTTATGCGAACATAACCCGTTTTGTATTCGCGCCCTTTACCTGTGGTTAAGTTTTTATACGAACATAACCCGTTTTGTACTCGCGCCCTTTACCTGTGGTTAAGTTTTTATACGAACATAACCCGTTTTGTACTCGCGCCCTTTGCCTGTGGTTAAGTTTTTATACGAACATAACCCGTTTTGTACTCGCGCCCTTTACCTGTGGCCATGTTTTCCTACGAACTACTACTACACTCTCGGCAGCTCTGAAGATGGTTTTGCGTGGTTTCCCATTTTCACACCAGGAAAATGCTGAGGCTGTACCTTAATTAAGGCCACGGGCGCTTTTCCCCCCCACTCCTAGCCCTTTCCTATACAATCGTCGCCATTAGACCTATCTGTGTCGGTGCGACGTACTAAAGTAACTCGTAAAAATTATAAAAAATATTAGTATTACTGAGGGCTGGGATCAGCTTATCGTCTGCGCTAGAAATGAGGAATAAGTTGTACCTTTCCCTCTCATCTTTCTTTGGCCACTGCGGTGGGAAATGAAGCCCACCTCATAATCTGAGAATTAGAAAGAAGCGGCCAAGTCTTTGAGAAAGTCACTATTTTCTTGATGCAATGCGGTCTAGAAAGCCAAGAATAACGGCCGAGAAGAAACTTAGCGCTGACCACACGCTTGGTATGCCAAGGCTTATCGAGGCTGTAACACTGTGAGTTTGTTATTGTTGTTGTTGTTATTTTAAATCAAGTTAAGTCATCTCAAGAAAAGAGAGTGCTCGGATTCTGACAGATCTGAATGCCGTAACAAGAGCTTTAACGCACCGAGCAACATATTTCTGCGAAAATTTACCTGTAATGAAACGATAGTACACACTATGATCGTAATTTGAATGTACAGTACTTTAAATCTGAATGAAGTGCATTGATATTCCTTCCTCAACCTTCTGATCTTCGCTTGTAACTACACATAATCGGTTGTAGTTTACACTAACATAGGTAGTTCATTACTTTTAATCGATAACTATAAACGGTTTTAACGACTTTTTAAAAAGAAGAAAGATGAATATTTATTTTTGGATCATTAAAATCCAGTAACTGGCATTAGTACAGACACGACAGAAACATGGACTTTCGTACGTTTTAAATGTACAGAGTGGTCAGTATCGCTCGTGTAAACTCAGCAGAATGTAGAAGGAAGGTGATAGTTTTACGTGACTTTGATATCGTTTTCATAGCCAAGTGATGCCCAGTTTTACGTAGAATGGAAACCACGGAGATGCGACTTTTAATTTCAAAAACCCCACGTGTTTTTGTCAGCATTCAAACCACACGACCGCCTTAGTGAGAAGCCAGTTATGATGCCACTGAGCTATCATGAATTCCCCACCGTTACCCTTACCAGGATAGAAAGGCATAATTAGATACCAAGAGAGCTGTCTAAGTGCTTTGGTCACGTAGCTGAGAGCTTTCAGGAGATGGTGGGTTCGAATCCCACCGTCACTTCGGCAGCCCTGAAGAAGGTTCTTGATGGTTTTCCATTTTTACACCAGGTACACTCAGATTGTGCCTTAATTTAGGTCACGGCTACTATCTTCCCAATCCTATCCCTTTCACATCCGTGTGTCGATGTGTTAGAACACTGTTTGAACACTGATGTACGTATGACTTATGAAATGAAAAGTCACATCCCTACAAGTGAAAAATATCTACAAAATATAACTTTCATCCAATATAAAATTCCAAGGATGTCTCTCGGCAGGAGTCAGACAAGGCGATGGGCTCTCACGGATAGGCTACTTTTCAACTGCATTCTTGAGAAGATTATCAGAACTTGGCGAACAAGATTAATGGGAACCGACTGTAACCCACTGACAATGGGAACCAGATCCAAGTGGATCATGGCTTTTACCGATTGCATCGCCATTCTGTCAAACGACGTGGAAACCCGAACTGTTAAAGGAAATCGACGAACAAACTGGCCTGCAGGTATCATTTGAAAAAGAAAAAACAGAAGTAATGACTAACATCAAATACGCACCACCAAAATTCCGGACGAAATACGGGGGCATCAGCGGAGTAGAAAAATGTAAGTACCTGGGTGAGATCATGAAAAATTGACTGAACAAGGAAGCAAAAAATGTAAAAATAAAGCCTTTCCTAAAACATTACGACACGTCACTATGAAACGGTTCTGAAGCCAGTAGTAATGAATGCAGCCGAAACCCTATCCCTAAATGTCAATAAAGGACTCGTCGAAGAACTGGAGAGAAACGAGCGCAGAATCATTCGTGGAGTCATGGGATACAATTACAAGAGTGGTATCCACCAAATAAAGATCCAACAAGGAAGTCTAATAAAATACAGGCAATTACAGGCACAATTCGCACGGTCACGTCAAACGAACGAACGGAAACAGGACGACCAAAATGATCTTATACTTTTTTGGTGAGTTAAAAACCATGATACCTTGGTTTCGAAACACCAAGGAAGACGTTAAAATGCTACAAATCACACCCGAAAACGCCTTTGATGGAGATTTCTTCTGAAATAAAATGAAATGGCGTATGGCTTTTAGTGCCCGGAGTGTCCGAAGACATGTTCGGCTCGCCAGGAGCAGGTCTATGAATTCGACGCCCGTAGAAGATCTGCGCGTCATGATGATGAAATATGATGAAGACGACACATACACCCAGCTCCTGTGCCAGCGAAATTAACCAATAGGCCTAATGGTTAAAATTCCCGACCCTGCCGGGAATCGAACCCGGGACCCCTGTGACCAAAGGCCAGCACGCTAACCATTTAGCCATGGAGCCGGACATTTCTTCCGGAAAAAAGGTAGTGATGAACGGACTATACAGAAACTAACAATCGAAAAGAAGACACGGTTTCCCTTGGGCAGAGGAGCGCAAGTAGGCCAACTCAGAAAGAATGAGGGAATTCTGGGCTCACAAAAATGGTGAAATTCTCTACCAAATGTAACGGGACAACGTGGACCTCAATAGCTCCAGCGAATTAATAATAATAATAATAATAATACACTGACTGACAGAGCAAATGCAACACCAAGAAGGAGTGGTCAGAACTTTATGCCAATTGCAGGGTAGACTGACGTCACTGAGGTATGCTCATGATGTGAAATGCGCCGCTGTGCTGCGCACGTAGCGAACGATAAATGGGACACGGCGTTGGCGAATGGCCCACTTCGTACCGTGATTTCTCAGCCGACAGTCATTGTAGAACGTGTTGTCGTGTGCCACAGGACACGTGTATAGCTAAGAATGCCAGGCCGCCGTCAACGGAGGCATTTCCAGCAGACAGACGACTTTACGAGGGGTATGGTGATCGGGCTGAGAAGGGCAGGTTGGTCGCTTCGTCAAATCGCAGCCGATACCCATAGGGATGTGTCCACGGTGCAGCGCCTGTGGCGAAGATGGTTGGCGTAGGGACATGTGGCACGTGCGAGGGGTCCAGGCGCAGCCCGAGTGACGTCAGCACGCGAGGATCGGCGCATCCGCCGCCAAGCGGTGGCAGCCCCGCACGCCACGTCAACCGCCATTCTTCAGCATGTGCAAGACACTCTGGCTGTTCCAATATCGACCAGAACAATTATCCGTCGATTGGTTGAAGGAGGCCTGCACTCCCGGCCCCGGCGTCCGCTCAGAAGACTACCATTGACTCCACAGCATAGACGTGCACGCCTGGCATGGTGCCGGGCTAGAGCGACTTGGATGAGGGAATGGCGGAACGTCGTGTTCTCCGATGAGTCACGCTTCTGTTCTGTCAGTGATAGTCACCGCAGACGAGTTTGGCGTCGGCGTGGAGAAAGGTCAAATCCGGCAGTAACTGTGGAGCGCCCTACCGCTAGACAACGCGGCATCATGGTTTGGGGCGCTATTGCGTATGATTCCACGTCACCTCTAGTGCGTATTCAAGGCACGTTAAATGCCCACCGCTACGTGTAGCATGTGCTGCGGCCGGTGGCACTCCCGTACCGTCAGGGGCTGCCCAATGCTCTGTTTCAGCAGGATAATGCCCGCCCACACACTGCTCGCATCTCCCAAGAGGCTCTACGAGGTGTACAGATGCTTCCGTGGCCAGCGTACTCTCCGGGTCTCTCACCAATCGAACACGTGTGGGATCTCATTGGACGCCGTTTGCAAACTCTGCCCCAGCCTCGTACGGACGACCAACTGTGGCAAATGGTTGACAGAGAATGGAGAACCATCCCTCAGGACACCATCCGCACTCTTATTGACTCTGTACCTCGACGTGTTTCTGCGTGCATCGCCGCTCGCGGTGGTCCTACATCCTACTGAGTCGATGCCGTGCGCATTGTGTAACCTGCATATCGGTTTGAAATAAACATGAATTATTCGTCCGTGCCGTCTCTGTTTTTTCCCCAACTTTCATCCCTTTCGAACCACTCCTCCTTGGTGTTGCATTTGCTCTGTCAGTCAGTGTAACAATAATAATAATAATAATAATAATAATAATAATAATAATAATAATAATAATAATAATAATAATGCCTTTACGTCCAACTAACTAATTTAACGCAGGAGTTCTTTTACGTGGCAGTAAATCTACCGACACGAGCCTGACGTATCTGAGCACCTTCGAATACCACTGGACTGAGCCAGGATCGAACCTGCCAGCGCCTTAACCGTCCGAGCCACTCAGCCCAGGGAAATAATAATAATAATAATAATAATAATAATAATAATAATAATAATAATAATAATAATAATAATAATAATAATAATAATAGTCTATCACTTTATTCTTCTTTCTGTGCTACCATTGCCACTCCTTTGTGGGGTCGCGAGTGCGATTCCTGTCAAACATGTTTACTTGCCCCTGTCCGCCTCCGTAGCGTAACGGTTAGTGTTAATAGCTGTCGTCCTCGGGGGCCCGGGTTCGATTCCCGGTACTGTCAGAAATTTAAGAATGGTAGGAGGGCTGGTATGTGGGTAAAATGGTACATGCAGCTTGCCTGCATCGGGGGTGTGCCGGAAAAGAGCTGCACCACCTCGGTATGAGGACACGAGGGATTTTTAACTTGTCCCTGTTTTACGGCCGTATGCCCTTCCTGACACCAGCCCTATGCGGAGGGTATTATTCACTATTACGTGTTTCTGTGGTGTGTTGGTTCATTGAGACAAACGCAAACAACGAGTCCCCGAGCCTGAGTTTATTAACCTACATCTCCAGGAACCTCTGAACTGGAGGTCGGGACGCAGGGAGCCGCACAATATCAATTTAACCCTCTTCCCTCCTAGTAGTTTAAGCGAAACATTTTGATGCCGTTGAGAGTTTTCTCCGTCTGTTCCAACCAGCTGTCTGCAGTAGGCCTACAGCACTACCAGCAGCTCGGTGGTCTGAACGTCACTGTTATTCAACCTTCAGCGGACACATTCTGAGAAGGAAACTGGTTTTGCACGAAACTGCGGCGGGCTTAAAACAAGGAACAAAGAGTAGGAAGTACCTTGGTACGCTGCCGAAAATGGCTGGCAGTCACTCTCAAGGACCGCAGCGGATCGGAAGTTACACACTCTGCGCTGCTCAATACAGAGCCTGTTGTTTCTTTTCCGATACGTTGGGACATTTCATTCGTCACCGTAGTTAATTGAACTGGTCTAATGAAGGCAAAGTTTAATGATCCTTCATGGGCTGATGAACTGCCGTCGAGGGAGAGGAGATCTACAGTAGCGGCTAGTGGCTCAAATAGCAGGTGGGGCAATTGTGGGTATTATTATTATTATTATTATTATTATTATTATTATTATTATTATTATTATTATTATTATTATTATTATTATTATTATTATTATTATTATAGCCGCCTCTGTGGTGTAGTGGTTAGCGTGATTAGCTGCCACCCCCGGAGGTCCGGGTTCGATTCCCGGCTCGGCCACGAAATTTGAAAAGTGGTACGAGGGCTCGAACGGGGTCCACTCAGCCTCGGGAGGTCAACTGAGTAGAGGTGGGTTCGATTCCCACCTCAGCCATCCTGGAAGTGGTTTTCCGTGGTTTCCCACTTCACCTCCAGGCGAATGCCGGGATGGTACCTAACTTAAGGCCACGGCCGCTTCCTTCCCTCATCCTTGCCTATCCCTTCCAATCTTCCCATCCCCCTACTAGGCCCGTGTTCACCATAGCAGGTGAGGCCGCCTGGGTGAGGTACTGGTCACACTCCCCAGTTGTATCCCCCGACCAAGAGTCTGAAGCTCCAAGACACATCCCTTGAGGCGGTAGAGGTGGGATCCCTCGCTGAGTCCGAGGGAAAAGCCGAACCTGGAGGGTAAACAGATGATGATGATGATGATGATGATGATGATGATGATGATGATGATGATGATGATTATTATTATTATTATTATTATTATTATTATTATTATTATTAATGTAGTTTTTGTTGTTTCTGCTGTGGTATATACACGCACATTAAACGTTATCATTACATTTTTATTGGGAGTATCATAAGGGAGCCGACATCCTGAATAAACCAGCCACCATCCACCACCCCCTTCTAGCAAAACCCCCACCGAGAATACCCACCCTGAAAATTTCAAAACTTCTCACTTGCTCAATACTTTAACACTCTAATTCTCCTACAGTTAAGCATGCTTGATTATAATTCATGCTATTAGTAAAATACTTTAAAAGTTTACCGGGTGAGTTGGCCGTGCGGTTAGGGGCGCGCAGCTGTGAGCTCGCATCCGGGCGATAGTGGGTTCGAACCCCACTGTCGGCAGCCCTGAATATGGTTTTCCGTGGTTTCCCATTTTCACACCAGGCAAATGCTGGGGCTGTTCCTTAATTAAGGCCACGACTGCTTCCTTCCCATTCCTAGGCCTTTCCTGTCCCATCGTCGCCATAAAACATATCTGTGTCGGTGCGACGCAAAGCAAAAAAAAAAAAAAAACCTTCAAAAGTTACCTCATTATGAAAAGAACTGCGCTAGTCAATTCTTCTGCGATGCAAACAAATCAATCACTTTTTAGCTGATCCGGAATCTCTGCAATGACGTCCCTATGAATAATAAGCACTGCTAATGCGTTTAAACGTTCTTGTCTCATTGAGCTCCTTAGATAAATTTTAACTCGTTTTAGAGTACTGAAACAAATTTCTGATTCCGCGGTTGAAAATGGGGTTATAAGTACTCTTTCTGTTAGTTTGTGTACTTCTGATAAGACTGTTTCAAGATTGTTTTCCTTCATTAGGCCCAAAGAGAAAGTAATTTCGTGTGGCTATTCTAGCCGAGTGCAGCCCTTGTAAGGCAGACCCTCCGATGAGGGTGGGCGGCATCTGCCATATGTAGGTAACTGCGTGCTACTGTGGTGGAGGATAGTGTTATGTGTAGTGTGTGACTTGCAGGGATGTTGGGGACAGCACTAACACCCAGCCCCCGGGCCACTGGAATTAATCAATGAAAGTTAAAATCCCCGACCCGGCCGGGAATCGAACCCGGGACCCTCTGAACCGAAGGCCAGTACGCTGACCATTCAGCCATTCGTTACACTCGCAAATGTATCATTCCTATAAAGCACAGGTAGTTCACTTTCTAATTTATCCTTCATAAGCATCGGGTAATATTTCACTGCACTGGTTACAAGTACCCTAGGAAAAGCAACTTTCTGTTCTACGAAAAATTGTGGATCAATTAAAGAAAAGCATTGTGTGTGCTTCGCTTCTCCGAAACGGCGTTTCATGTGATTTACAAATATATCTCAGGCTTCTTTAACATCGGCACTTACGTTCACTTCTTTCCGTACACGTTTTGCTAGTCGTTCAGAATTTCGTTCCAACTCAGGTAAATTCCTTCCGAAGTCATTTATTGCAGTTTCGAAATGCTGAATTGCAGTACGAACATTTAGGGCATTGGTGTGTTGTACAGAATGTCAAAGTGTATCAGAACGGAATTAAAAAATGAGAGAGAATATAGGAATTCCGCATCATTCAGAAGATTAGTTAGTCCTGTTGCCTCTCGAACTGTAACGTCATCCCAACTATCGTCATTTTGATTGGTGTCAAAACACTCAAGAAGAGCATCCTTATTGTTGGAGACAGTATTGACAACTCTGTTAAGAAAATTCCAGCGCGTTTCTACAGTTTTCGGAACCGCACTCCCACAGACAGATCTTAATAAATCAGTGCGCTTGGAAGAAACAGAAAAAAAAAATGATTAAAAGTCCCATATATTGATGGAAAACTACTTCACGTATTTTACAGTCGAGCACGCTTTCTTTATTACCAAGTTTAGTTGATGGGTTAACAGTGGATAACATGTGCATGAGGAAATGTATCTCTTTACGTGCACCCCATCCCTCCCCTACCCCCCCCCCCCCCCACACACACTAAACACGGCAATATTTTCATAGGACTGAGCAATTAACTTCTGTTCTAGTTCTATATTGTTGTTTCAGAGTTGACGTTAAACCGTCTGCAGTTCGATATTGAATACGGAAAAAGGAAATGTATCTCTCAACTGGGCCACTACGAGCAACATATCACAACAATATAACTAATTGTGACATGCATGATATATCTGACGTTTCATATGCCTGAATCGCTACATATTTAGCTCTTTGTATTTCCTGTACTATCGCCTCTATATAGACATACAGTCCAGTAATTCATTCTGAATTTTTTTTTCGAGGTATTTTTGATACGGTAGAATTGAGAAGGTGATTGCTTAGAATTCTGTCTAATGCCACTAGTTCCGACAACAGATCTAAGAATACCACGTGATTGTGTGAATTGTCATCTTCGTTATGATCTCGAAGAGGTAGTTCATGTGTTTCGCAAAACTTAATACAGGTAATTATCCTGTTTAAAATGTTTCTGTTCTTATATACAAGTTCGTTATGACGTTGATTAGAAACACGATATCCTTCATTTAATTGGGTCAAAATGTTTACAGAACTAAAAAGATTATATTACACGTTATTTTCAATATGTGTTTCTGAATTTTTGTATTTTTTAACTCTTTCTGGTGGATGTTTAAGACCAGTTATGCCCGTCACAGACCAGCTAGTTTCCCCACCAAACAATAAGCAAACGAAATAGAAAAGTGACTTCTTTTCTTCACATTTGAAATTGAATTCCTCTTGACCGGACATTTACAAGTTGTACAAGAAATTTATCCCTCACTGTTTCACTTAACAGTACCTTGAACACTTTGAATATTATTATGAAGTATTCCTTTGAGTTGGTAACAGGTGTAGGTATCTCAAACCTACTTTGGTGAAGTATCCTTTTAGTTTCACAAATGAGATATAGCATGGCTTGAAAATATAATCACACTTCACAATTAATTCACTGATAACTGTTAGTCTGCATTACGACGACTCAATATTCGGCTGTCACCGAACTGACACAAGAACTCGACCGGACAGGTACACGAAACACACTCCGAACATTTAATCCATTTGGTCACTGACAACTACGTATCCATTTTACTGCTCTACCTTCAACTGACTGACTGACCAGCTGTGGCCTCACTCTCCATATGACTATCCATCGACCAAAACTCCATCCAACTCACTGTTCACCATCCGACTGACTGACCGCTATAGGATCCTGCTCCTTATATAGACATTTATTGTCACATGGTATTACACCCACGTCATAGTTATAAACAGACCTTGATATTACTCAAACCCTGCTCCCAAGTGTTACAGATTATGTTGAAATAGCCTCAGGCAAATTAGGAACTCCCTAAATTATCTCATACTTCTAAATGCATACAATGACAGAACGATGACTCGACAGTTACTGTAACAGTATTGCACCATGTGCTGTAACGTATTAAAGTTGTTTTTACAAAATATATCCATATCTGATATTAGGCAGCAAATCTCACTCTACATTATCATAATGCTAACAAACACACTCATAAATAATACATTAAATACAATGAATGATGGAATTGAATCAAATAAAAATAAAAGTTACAATAATATTAATAATAATACAGATAAAATAATAATAATAATACAAGAAACAACATTCAACTATATAATTGCTCAGCTGGAACCGAAATACATCGGGAATATGTGGGATAACATAACCGAACATGGAGCAAACAAATTCCATCGCTAAATCACGACTCCTCAACATTTTAAAAGAAAGTTAGGACATGCAAATCAAACGTTTATAAACGGGCATTGAGTTAGGTGGTTGCAAGCCTAGTCAGCTTTTGAGCAAAATGCAATCCCTAGCCGGACGGGATGTGTCCGATAAAGTCCTGCGAACACATTGGCTCGACAAACTACCAGATTCTATAAAGAATATCCTAATTGTGAGTAAAGAATGCCTAGATCGAATTGGGGTAATGGCTGATAAAATATTGGAGATGAATCCTCGTAATGAAATATGTATTGTTGAAGGTCAGGGTTCAAAGAATGCTTTATATGATGAACTAGTTTATAAAATTTCTAAATTAGAACAACAAATTGCAGTTAGTCCGTTAAGCCGACAGTGCAGTTGCAGTCCTAGTCCATACCGCAGAAGCAGAAGCCACAGCTCCAGTCCCAAGAGGCGAAGAAGATTTAACCCAGACGGTAAATATTGCTACTACCATTTCAGATTTGGACAGGGGTGCATGTCAGAAAAATGAAAGCAACCTTGTGTATGGAAGACGTTGGAAAATCCCAACTGGCATCTGAATTAGCGACAAGTCCGAATGCCAAAAGCTATGATAGAAGCCGCAAATACCGGTTATTCTTGCGAGATAAAATTACAGGCCTGCGGTTACTTGTCGATAGTGGAGCAGACGTCTCCATTATTCCACCGAGAAAATGCGATAACATTTATCACACTAAATCCACGCTGCCAATGGAACAGAAATTCCAATGTATGGTGTTAGGATATTGAAACTGGATTTAGATTTGCGAAGAAATTTTCAGTGGGCATCTATAATCGCAAAAAGCGAAAAAGGTATATTAAGTGCAGATTTCCTTAATGAATTAAATTTATGGGTTGATATTCACAAGAAACACTTGATTGATGGTATAACCAAACTTACTAGCCAGGTCGAAGTTATGTCAATTTCAGAAAAATACATTTTGGGCACAGTCAGCAAGAACATTAAATTCTCCCATATATTCAACTCTTATTCGGGAAGAACAAAACCAAATTTAGTACCGGAAAATATCACATAAAAGAGCAAGACATTTAGACCCAATTCAACCACAACAGGAAAAATATGAATTTCAATTTATGCTGGATCATAGGATCATCAGACCACCACAGTCTGGATGGGGCTAGTCCACTTCATATGGTGAGCAAGAAGGATGGTTCTCTTCGGCCAAGTGGAGACTACAGAAGACTGGCAGGTAATCCATTCCGAGGATTGAGGGCTTCCATCATATCTTGAAAAGTGCCAAAATGTTCTAAAAAATGGATCTCTTCAAAGCGCTTTTTAAAATTCCAATAACTGAAGAAGATAAGCCTAAGACTGTCATTATCACACCATTTGGCCTGTTCGAATTTAACGTTATGAGTTTTGGCCTCAGAGATGCACCCTCGACATTCCAACGTTTCATTAACGAAGTAATGCATGAACTGGATTTTACATTTCCATATCTGGATGATATCTTGATAGCTTCATCATCAGAGGAAGAGCATCAGAAACATTTAAAACTGGTACTCGAAAGGTTAAGGAAATATGGCCTTCGGATTAACATCATCAATTCTATAATTGGCGTTGAAGAAGTGGAATTCTTAGGATACTTGATCACTCCTTGTGGTTCAAGACCACTTGTTGAGAAGGTACAGATAATCCGAGATTACAAGCTTCCTGAGGCAGTACAAGAACTCCGTGCTATCTAGGCTTGATAAATTTCTATCGTCGTTAAGAATGCTGCTCAAGCTCAAGCTATTCTAAATGAATATGTAAAGGGAGAAAATAAGAACGACAGACGAAAAATCCAATAGTCTGAGAAAGCTAGGAAACAGTTTGAGAAATGCAAAGAATGCTACCTGAATGCTGCTCTACTAACATTTCCAAATCAAAGACTTTCCCTTGGCACTTTTTACGAATGCATCGGATCAAGCTCTTGGTTCAGTATTGCAGCAATATGAGGATGATGGTCGGAAGCTTATTCCCCTCTATTCCAAAAAGCTCAATGACACTCAGAAAAAATATAGTGCATATGACAAAGAACTACTAGCAATTTCTTTGGCTTTTAAACAGTTCAAACATTTCCTGGAAGGAAAAGACTTCGCAATATTCGCAGATCACAATCCAATAGCGTACGCATTCCACCAGAAGAACGAGAAAGCTTCACCACGACATTTACGTCACTTACAGTATATATCGCAATTCACGGCTGATGTAAGACATGTAAATGGCGAAGATGATGTAGTAGCAGATACACTATCAAGATTCGATGAGATCACTATTATTGATTACGAGGATATAGTCAGATATAAAAAAAACGATGAAGAATTGGATCAGTTACGCCAAAATAATGTCTTTGAAATTTAAACAATGCCAGTTATCATCAGGGAGAATGTTGTGGCGTGATGTTTCTACCCATAACATTCTCCCTTTATCCTAAAATAATTTCGTAACAAGACTTTCAAACAAATTCATAATTTCGCACACCCAAGTACAAAAACCACTGTTAAGCACGTTACTTCTACATTCATATGGCCAGGAATGAAAAGTGGTGTTCGTAAGTGCACCCAAGCGAGCATCATATGTCAATAGAATAATGTAATAAGACACAAAATCTCAACTGGGAGAATTCCAACAACCAGATGACAGATTTAGAGTTACACATGTCGTTATAATTGAACCACTTCCACTATCAGAAGGCAACATCCACTCTCTTACCTGCATTCACCGTTTCAGCGAATGGATGGAAGTCATACCTATGGCCAATATTACTGCACAGAGAGTATCAAAAGCATTCTACGACAACTGAATTGCCAGATTCTGAACGCCAGCATCTATCATTGCCGACCAAGGTAACCAATTTGAATCCGAGTTATTCCGGAGTTTAGCCATGCTTTGTGGAGCAAAAGTTCAACATACCATGTCTTATCGCCCACAATCAAATTTGAAAATAGTGCGGTTACATCGAACCCTCAAGGCGGCAGTAAGAGCTCATAACAACCCCAGATGGACAGAGATCTTACCAACAATACTACTAGGCATCCTAGCAGCTCTCAGAGAAAGTTGCAAATATTCAGTTACTGAAATGGTGTATGGAACTGTAATCTGACTTCCAGGAGAATTATTCGAGAAATGGTCAGTATTACAAACAGAAGTAGATACTTTAGTGACACAGCTTCGAGAAAGCGTGGTACGATTGAAACCTAGGGTACTACAACTTGCAGTGCTTCATCAAAATCTGTGTTTGTCCATAAAGACATCCGTTCGAGTTCACACGTGTTCCTCAGAACAGAGTCAAAAAGGCTCTCGAGGCTCCATATGAAGGGCCATTTCCAGTTGTGAATAGGCAAGAGAAATATTTCACCATTAACATCAAGGGCAAAGACATTAATGTTTCCATTGACAACTCAAGCCTGCATATCTACTAGCAGAAGAAACAATAACTGAGACAAAAAAGGACAATACCACAGCTTCTTATTCCTGTTACTGAACAACCTGTTACGATCAGAGACCGGAATACTGAATACGTAAAATACCATTTCACTTAGCATGAATAAAATTATGTATAGCGTAAAATGTAGTGTCTTAATCGCCTCCTTTACATACCGATTTAATTACATTCTGTTTAGCCATTTTCTCGTGATACGCGGACATGGTACATACTTACATATATCATATATACATACATACTGTGCCCTTGCAAAGGCACCAAATGCGGTGATCTTCTTTCTTCCTCTGTGCGCCGGCTGCTCCTGTGAATAATGACATTTAAATGATACTCACCGCTGCATGTAGACTCTTCTTCCTCAGTCGCGGTGCGTCCGAAAATATCCCACGGGTTGATAGGCCACACGTCGATCGGGGAGTGAGGAAATGAAAAGATGGGGTAAACTAAACTATAAATGACGGTACCCAAAGACGGAATTAAAATTTAAATAACAAAACTGATTTATTGAACAAAGTGCAAAGTGCAAAAATTGAAAATAACTGGTGAAATAGAATAAGCAAAGTGAAATGAAATAGAAATTAAACAAAAAATAGAAGATCTACCTTACAATAACTCAATTATCTGCCTAATAAAATTGACTGAAGGTCGATCAAATTTAAATTATTCCAGATTACGTCGACACTGTCTCCATGACGATGACGTGAATAAATTCAAAAGAAAAAATCTCTGGTCAGAAACATACCACCTCATTTGAAATACTGAATTGTAATACATTGAAAAATGTCTATCAAAATAAACTTACGTAGTTAATTAATTAATTGGTTAAGTCATCAAATCAACACTGACTCAGAGGTGTTTATCAAATATTTAACACATGTGACTCAGTTGGGAAACACCCAACTCTAAATAATCATGGACTGCACTAACCATGTGTAACAAATAAGAGAAAGAATTTAAAGAAACAACCATGAACATTGTACTTCATCTATCACGTAACCATTGCCACATTTTAAACTACTCGTGGTTTAAACAAGAAAATTATAATATGAACCTGAGTGTTACAATCACTCATTTAATTATTTAAACCTTACTTGCATGACTGTGATAGCCTGGACCTCTTAAATATAAAAATAATTAGGCCAAGTGCCTCATGTTTACATCTCAAATGAAAGCAATCCTTTTACATTATTCGTTTTACTTAATTTGCCGCTATCTGCATTTTCATTACGAACTCATTATTTGTGGTACCACCACTAGATGGAGGCAGATCCCATCTCATTTAGCTCATTCATTGCGGCAGTTATGATACAACTGGTTTATTAAAGATCGCTTCATTTTCCTAATTGAAATGTAGTGGATTTCTAAGGCTTGGTAATTACTGAATGTCTGGTATGAGCATACCACTACTATGGTTTTGACTATGAACTAATCGATGATCTCTTATCCTAACACATGAAATCTTATTTACATAATTAGACCTGTTAATGGAGAAACACTGCTCCAACAACAAAAAAATACTGAAATCAAAAATAGCTTAACTACACCTATCTATTTACATCAATCAAATACAAATAATTCACGTCTGATCAGATCCTACAAATAAACGGTGATAAAGATATACACAAAGAAAGAATAATAATAAACAAATCTAGATCCCAACATCGTTGCCTGCTGAAAGTTAATAAAAATAAATAAATAAAATGCGCACATATCGGAGTCTAAAGGAAATTTTACCCAGCTACGAGTAGCAAAAAATATTGTGAATTTGATGGCAATCTTCTAACCTCAGACAAAAAATGTCTGGCCATGACGCTATTCAGCCTTTATGGACAATAATTATTGGTATTACATGTCATCCATGATTCTACATGACTGTCAAAAATACACATTGATTCGTCGCTCTGCTCACATATTACCTCGTGCTATAACTCGCATATTTTCCGAGCATCTACTTTCCCTGGAAACTATTTGAAACAATACAGGCTTCTGCCTACAATCATAATCCATGTCGTTACATATTTAACACCCTTGGTTAAATTACTCATCTCTCAATTCTATTTACTCATCATTATTCTCGACGTAGTAACTCACAATACGGCCTAGCTCATATCCGGCGGGCGAAATAACTGTCGTGCACATCTCTATTTCTTACGACACTGTTCATGACATGGTCCAAATATCACATTTCCATTATCAACGCAGATCATCAGGGACATTATTCACTTTGCTCAATCTTTAGATCATTCTCTGCTTCACATATAACAAAATATCAGAGCTGACTTATCAATGGCTTCCTGTCACTAACTGTTTACTAAAATGACGAGATTGCCTCTCAAACACGGCTATTAACAAATGTGTAACCGCAATTACACAGAGAAATAAATATTCGCGTGTCCACCAAATCGTCGCAAAAATACACGGTATAAGAGCTACCGGAAACGGTCATCTGAATGATGATTACACAACATGAAATAAGCTGGAATGCGCTAGTAGCAAAGTAACCATTAAAACTCAACAAGGCGGCATCTACAAAATCATAACTCAACAGAAATATCGCTTATAACTAACGTTATAATAACATGATTATTATTATTATTATTAATCTGCATTACACTCAATTAAATCTCATAAGATAGCATTCTAATCTGTCAAAGTGACTTACTACAAAATGATCCATAAATATTATGCAAACACATTTACGTAAAGAGAGTGCGCAAATAACCCTAGCTCACACTTATTATTATTATTATTATTATTATTATTATTATTATTATTATTATTATTATTATTATTATATTTATTACGTGAATTATTTACAATCCTATCTAACAGTCTAAGCTACATTTGATCATCGATTGGTTCATAGTCCTACATATTTATTTATACATTTTGTTGCTCATTACCTTGGTGCTGGAGGCAGGTTGGATCACCCTCCGGGCTCTGTCATGATGAATTAGAATTCCATCTTGAAGCTGATGTGGTATTCCGAATTATCACACACGCATACTTGATACATTTTTATAAAGGCGTTACACACGTTCACATTTACATAAACACTCGCATTTTCTAGCACTTCAATGAAGATTATACAATAGCACTGCATAAACACCTGACGTGAAGTCGAAAGTTTTCTCTCCGCTACCTGCCTGGCGTCTCCTGTGGCTCACACACCCCTCTCAGTTTGTTTGTTTAAGGCTTACCGGTTGTTCACCTCTTCGGAACATAACAGTGTAGTCAAGGTCACCGCGGCCTTCCATTAATGAAACAAAGTCATTCTCCTCCCTGTAACTGCTTTCACTAATTTCTCCCCCGTAACATCTCGCTTGCCATAACAGTTCATTGAAAGTGATGAAAACAAGCTAAAAGTACTGTTTCCAATGATGTGTGGAGAAATTTTATACTAATCGTCCTTCAAAATAAAAGAATAAAATGGCCTTTCAACAAATATCCAAACTACACGTGGATTAGAAAAATTTATGCAGTTACGTGTTGCGACATGTTCCTTTGTCCCTCTCGGTTGGTTGTGTAAGTTCATTTAAGGCAAGTGTTGAAAAGTGTAGCTATTGCCTGATTATCTCTGCATAAATTCAAATAAAAATAAAAGTTTGTTAGTGTTCATTTCTCCTGAAATAGTACTCTCACAAGTGAATACATGGCTCACTCGGATGCCAACACGTGTCTCTGATCGCGTTCCTACCAGCCTCAGAATTCACAAAGAAACGTTCACACAATACTGAACTCACTCCGTACAAGACTGAATTTGACATCAACACGTCTGGATTAAACACCAACTAACTAACTGACTGACTGAAGATTCACCACGCTGCTCGTTGGTTTTGTAAACAGTCCTCCCCCTCACCTCGAAAATAGTTCTGTGGAAGGGATGTGGCGTAGTAATCTTGCACTTGGGACCGATTTATCACACGTCTGTAGGTTAAAGCTTTAAGAAATATGTACAAAATCTTCCTAATTTCGGTCTGACTTACTTGTTATATTGCGCCGTGGGAAACGATCACAGGGTAATCCGTACGACGGCGCGCGTCACCGGCGTTATTTTCTTCCTGCAAATCCTCTCTTCCCGCCATGATGGTTCAGTTCCTGGGCAATACCACTCTTCCGTGTAAAGTTAAAATTTTCTTAATTAACCACTAATTAATCACACATTTGCACCGATAAATTTTCAAATATTATTAGGAAGTCAGGACACTGTTTTCCACAACTACTCCGGGCTCCAAATATCGAAATACTGGCTGTAGATTCCCGCTATGACAAGACATTTAAATTTGCAATTTTGTGATTGGCTGAGACGTTCGCGCTCTCCGCAGCATGGATGCTTCCATTTTCTGCCAAGGGTTGACGGGTATTATCGTTTTCTCTCTTGCACTTCTAAGTAGGTCAGGCTCAACGCGTGATTTTCCCGTGAGAACCAAGTAGAAAGTTCCCACACCTCGTCGGCACCATAAACTTTATTGGATGTACCACTTAGGCCAGGTATCTGTTGTTCGTGCCATGAGAAAAGTTTTGCGGATCTCCTTGCCGTCTGACCGGCGCCAGAATGTTGCTTTGTGACTGCCAGCTTTCACAGCCTACTGTTGTATTCCAATATGCGAATTATTCAACTTTTAATTCATACCTTAATTACGCAAATTCGCTTATGGGTGCAATACTGAACCATTCGGTTCATGACCCATTAGATATCTGCAGGTAATTATAGCATGCAGATGGGACCACACAGGAATGACATAAGGCTTTATATTATTGTGCAATATCACGCAACATTGCGCGCTTTTTAAGACACCAGAGCGTCAGCATTAGGGTGACGAAGCCACGCCAACTACTTCACTTATAGCGTCTGATGCCAGCATCTCAATGAGAAACAGCGGGAGAATTCAGTCTGGAGGGAAATAAAACTTGATGGATATCTCTGCCCAGAGGAGGAATATAGAGATTATAAAACGATAGCAGGAATGAGGACAATTTTCTTAGCAATTTGATATTCCGCATGAATATATTCATAATCTCTGTGAATTAATGAGTATTTGCCTCAAGTACCGAGAGAGAATTTCTATTCCGGGAGAGGATTTCAAGTGGACCGCCCAGGGAGAATCTCGTAGGCATGGGTAAGTCACTTCAATAAATACTGCACGTTTGGGACGCGGAGATCATTCTCTGTAAGCAACGCTGCCTGTGAGGTGTACGTCGTGTATTAGAAGCTCACCGAGAGAAGAAAATTTTCATCTTGAGGATTGGCGTTTAAGTGATACTTCGTTGTCCGAGTGGCAAGTAAGTAGCCATCTTGTAAAATGTAGATCTGAATTTTGAACAGTGAATTGATTTAAATGATTTTTCTTGGAAACATTTCTTTGCCACTATTACTCTACGTATAGTTGAATATACAGCAGTCTGATGCTAACTTGTTCTAAGTCGGTGTAGGCTCGGAGTAACAGTATCACTTCAATTGCTTTAGAATTATCTATGTCATACGGCAAGTTTATTCGTATGTGATGTTCGCGTACACAGTGTCACGAATAGCAGTTCAAACGATAGGCAGGGAGCTACAAGGAATGCATTTGAAGGCAAGATAGTGACATATGCATCTAACTAGTTCTGTATAATAATACGGAATTTCCTTACAGTTGTCTTACATCAAGAATTCGCCCCTCAGTACTAATTCATCACGCCGGGTACCGGTGGAACGTGCAGTTCAACGGGGACATCCTTCGCCGCAGGAGACAACGATCCAGGACCCGCTGGTGGTGATCATCACGTCCAGTGAAGATGCCATAAGCTGCTAGGAGCCGACAATCAAGTTTGAACGTGATCCGTTAGTACGGTCAATCCAGTCATCAGTACGAGGTTCCAGTCGAAGAACGAAGACCGTCGTGATGTCACCGAGCACGAAACCAGGACCGCTGCTTTCTACCACCAGCACTAACATGTATCACTAAACTGATGTCCGTCACGGAGGGTCGCTAAGTGTAGCCACAGATGAAGGTCAGACAAATTCTAACTTACAAGCTGAATCAGGGGTAGGGAAGCTTCGCAAATCGACAAATGTAAGGTAATGCCCCTCAGGCTAATTTGTAAATATTCATATGGCAAAGAATATCTATTCCTGGAGAGGATTTAAAGTGGACCGCCCAGGGAGAACCTTGCGGGCATGGGTAAGTCACTTCAATAAATACTGCATGGCTGTACATACGTTATGCTCAGGACCAGTTATGCATGATTAGGGTAACTTAGTTTTTGCGTGTTATATTATTTGATTACAACTTCGTTTGTGTCTCATTTTTGATGTACATAAGGTTATCATTCATTGGAAGAAAGGGTTGTTATTACCTCATCAATTAAAAAACTTGCGCAGTCTAAGAATTTTTATAGGTAGACCTTGTGTCTTACGGCCTAGTTAGAAATGCATGAGGCATGTTTAGACATTACTGTCCTTGTTGTCAGATATAAAGATATAATATCCTCGCAATATTTCCTTTAATGCATCTCCGGGCCAGGCACGCGAGTCGAACCGCCATGCATTCCGGTAGACAGTGAATCACAGGCGAGAAGTATTTGATTAATAAGTCCAGTGATGTTGAGATGTAATAGAGCCAAGTTTGTGTGAGTAACGCAAGAATAAGCGTCAATATGATATCTATTGCTGGTAGTCAGCTATGGAAATGAGAATATGTGTATGCAGGAAAGTGCATGGGCAATAATGATTATGAATGTCCTGAGTCGAGCTCTATTGATGCATTAGTTTGTGTGCTGGGATTCACACAATGTATAATAAGAATAAATGTGATAGTTTCACGTCAGTTTATGATAATGAGAGGGCAGAGTAATTAGGTCCCTTTAATCGGGCTGGTAGTTTATGAATGGAGTCTCGCCGTTCGCCTGTTTTCAACTCATCAGCTGGTCGTAAATCACTTAGGGAATTCATGATGGTGCTAGGTGAAGGCTGTCTGCTGCTTGGTCTCTCAAAAAGAAAAGGAAAGGTAGTCTGACGTCACTTTGGTTGGGGGAGAATCATCCCTTTACTGAGTTGAAGACAAGGGAGTTATATTTCACGATATGAAGTTTAACTTTATTTCCACCGGCTTTTAGAAGCGAAATACACTGACTGACAGAGCAAATGCAACACCAAGAAGGAGTGGTCAGAACTTTATGCCAATTGCAGGGTGGACTGACGTCACTGAGGTATGCTCATGATGTGAAATGCGCCGCTGTGCTGCGCACGTAGCGAACGATAAATGGGACACGGCGTTGGCGAATGGCCCACTTCGTACCGTGATTTCTCAGCCGACAGTCATTGTAGAACGTGTTGTCGTGTGCCACAGGACACGTGTATAGCTAAGAATGCCAGGCCGCCGTCAACGGAGGCATTTCCAGCAGACAGACGACTTTACGAGGGGTATGGTGATCGGGCTGAGAAGGGCAGGTTGGTCGCTTCGTCAAATCGCAGCCGATACCCATAGGGATGTGTCCACGGTGCAGCGTCTGTGGCGAAGATGGTTGGCGCAGGGACATGTGGCACGTGCGAGGGGTCCAGGCGCAGCCCGAGTGACGTCAGCACGCGAGGATCGGCGCATCCGCCGCCAAGCGGTGGCAGCCCCGCACGCCACGTCAACCGCCATTCTTCAGCATGTGCAAGACACCCTGGCTGTTCCAATATCGACCAGAACAATTTCCCGTCGATTGGTTGAAGGAGGCCTGCACTCCCGGCCCCGGCGTCCGCTCAGAAGACTACCATTGACTCCACAGCATAGACGTGCACGCCTGGCATGGTGCCGGGCTAGAGCGACTTGGATGAGGGAATGGTGGAACATCGTGTTCTCCGATGAGTCACGCTTCTGTTCTGTCAGTGATAGTCACCGCAGACGAGTGTGGCGTCGGCGTAGAGAAAGGTCAAATCCGGCAGTAACTGTGGAGCGCCCTACCGCTAGACAACGCGGCATCATGGTTTGGGGCGCTATTGGGTATGATTCCACGTCACCTCTAGTGCGTATTCAAGGCACGTTAAATGCCCACCGCTACGTGCAGCATGTGCTGCGGCCGGTGGCACTCCCGTACCTTCAGGGGCTGCCCAATGCTCTGTTTCAGCAGGATAATGCCCGCCCACACACTGTTCGCATCTCCCAACAGGCTCTACGAGATGTACAGATGCTTCCGTGGCCAGCGTACTCTCCGGATCTCTCACCAATCGAACACGTGTGGGATCTCATTGGACGCCGTTTGCAAACTCTGCCCCAGCCTCGTACGGACGACCAACTGTGGCAAATGGTTGACAGAGAATGGAGAACCATCCCTCAGGACACCATCCGCACTCTTATTGACTCTGTACCTCGACGTGTTTCTGCGTGCATCGCCGCTCGCGGTGGTCCTACATCCTACTGAGTCAATGCCGTGCGCATTGTGTAACCTGCATATCGGTTTGAAATAAACATCAATTATTCGTCCTTGCCGTCTCTGTTTTTTCCCCAACTTTCATCCCTTTCGAACCACTCCTCCTTGGTGTTGCATTGTCACTGTCAGTCAGTGTATATACGCATTTTTTGTTGTATTTCTATTACAGGCATCTGGAGATCCCATATTATTCCGTGCATTATTAATTGATATTTTACATTGTGCTGAATTTGAGGTATTGCATGCTTTCCAGAAGAGTCATGTGTTCGTGTCTTAGATGTCATGCGTCGGGTGGTGAATGTCTAGTGTTATGTTTGTGTGATTATAATTTTAAAGTCCTGAAGTGTAATATAATCAGATATAAGAATAAATACCATTCGTGTGTGCGAGGTAATTCCCCTCTGATTCATTTCTTATGTTTGAGGTTAGAGATATGGTCCCGGTTAGGATTTGTCTGCACCTAAACGAGCAAGGAGGATAAGTTGAATGCAAACGAATCGACGGAAAAAGATGTCGGAATTTCCCGTCTATAATTCTGGCAACGATTGAGGATTCCACCTCTTGGTTTGCAATGAATTTGAGATTTAAATGTCTTAGTCTTCACCAGTTGAAACATGTGAAACTACATCTCTCATTGTGTAAATAAATTTTGTTATGTGATTTTTATATTTTTGGCAACTCACAGTTAATTTCTTTTATTAAGTACTTAGCTTACACCTGATCGATTCTTTCCTCTTCTATTTATCTTGTTCGACGTTTTTTTACCCATGATTTTTCTTCGGCTGAGCTAACGGTGCTGCAGAAGAGGATTTACGTATTTCAGGTAAGCTATGTGCCAGGGTTACGCACCGTCTGGTGAGTAAGTTTTCCACTATAGCGATCTGGTCGGTTCTCAGCATTAGCTTGATTGCGACCAGATCGTTGTAGGGCACAATACATGCATGCATACAGACAGACATACATACAGACATGACGGAAAATTTAAAAATGCATTTCCTTCTTACTGCTGACACGACCGATACAGGAATACCTTTTCTTTAAGTCTAAGCAATCAACAGACAAAACTTATTTTATATATACATGTTTCCCGCAAAATTCGCTGGTGCAGCAGATCCATGACCTTTTTTTTTGCTAGGGGCTTTACGTCGCACCGACACAGATAGGTCTTATGGCGGCGATGGGATGGGAAAGGCCTAGGAGTTGGAAGGAAGCGGTCGTGGCCTTAATTAAGGTACAGCCCCAGCATTTGCCTGGAGTGAAAATGGGAAACCACTGAAAACCATCTTCAGGGCTGCCGATAGTGGGATTCGAACCTACTATCTCCCGGATGCAAGCTCACAGCCGCGCGCCTCTACGCGCACGGCCAACTCGCCCGGTGATCCATGACCTAGCCGGGTTGCAGAATGCTGTCACCCGAAACAACTTTGCGTGGCTTTCGGGCCACGTGGGGATTGCAAACAACGAACTTACTGATCAAGCTGCGAAAGAAGCGGTACTTCTACAACCTAGACCTATTAACGAACCTGTTAGGGATATTTGCTTTCAGCTACGCTGAACCATCTTGGCGTCCTGGGAATTGAAGAGGCTAGCTATCCTAATTCCAAACAAGCTGAAAGCAATTAAGAAGACAACTGCCGTGTCCTTCCCGGAGACAGAGATTATAAAGCATCAACATTCTTACCTCCTAAAGAGGGAAGACCATCTCAGCAGTGTGTTCATGAGGTGTCGAATCCACCGTGGTCCACATCCTCACCGAGTGCGTCGATCTCTCTGGCCTAAGATGGAACCTCGGTCTGTATGAAGTTCTCGAACGCATACTAGTCGATGATCAGATCTCGTCATGCGCTGTGTGTGCGAGAGTGGATTAATCAAGCGCATATGCATCTGTTACTTGCGTTCCCTTTTGATGTGTTTGTGTCCATTTCGGCTTAGTAAAATAATGTTTGCGTATTTTAAATTATGTTATTTTTATTATTGTTCCCGTTTAGTTTGTTACGTGAGGATGGTTAACAAGTTTTACTCAAACAAAAGTTACCATTACAACGAAAATTCACAGTCACACATCTCGCCTTGTGGAGCCCAATCCGACTACATCAGAGACGCCATGACTATACGCAACCTCCGAAAATAACGGTCGTCACCGCTGTGTTGCAAGAAAGAGATCAGAAATGGACTCACTCCTCTGTGGGTCGGGGCAGTAGAATACATCCTCAGTATCCCTTTCGTGTTGATAGAGGCTAAACGGAGTTCCCTGTACCGTAAGATGCAGCTAGAAGGGGGACGTATTGAAAGCGCGTGTTGGTGACTACGGGGCCCCTAACTCAGTCTGTGAAATGATGAAAATCCACGGCCTGTTTCCAGTCATTCGACCGGGTCAGGAATGGAATGAATGAAGCCCCATCTAGCGGCGAGGATAGGAAATGTGCCGGCTGCCGAAGCCTGTCGCACTCCTCTGGGGCAATGATAAATGAATGGCAGATGAAATGAAACGTTAATGGAGAGTGCTGCTCGAATGAAAGATGACAGGAAAAACAGGAGTACCCGGAGAAAAACCTGTCCCGGCTTCGCTTTGTCCAGCACAAATCTCACATGGAGTGACCGGGATTTGGACCACGGTATCCAGCGGTGAGAGGCCGGCGCACTGCCGCCTGAACCACGGAGGCCCAACTCAGCCTGTATTGCTTCCAATTGCTGTGCCCGTCTCCACACCCCCATATTTCCTATCTGATCTTCCTTGATCGACTCTTGTTCTCTTCCGACCCCGACGGTATTAGGTTTGGGACGCGTAGTATTTCATTTTTCACGCCCTCCGTGGCCCTTTCCCTTCTTTTGCCGATACCTTCATTCTTCACACTGTCGGAACTCTTAAAATTTTCCCTCATTACTCTTAAGAGAGGATGGTTGTAGTTCTTAAAACGTTACTCCCAGTGGGTGAGGACAGTAGAATACATGTATGGTACCCCTGTCTGTCTCCTGCTGTGGGTGTGGGCGGTAGAAAACATCCATGGTATCCCCTGCCTGTCGTAAAAGGCGACTGAAAGGAAACCCCCAGGGACTTTCGTCTTGGGAGCGTGGGTTGGCGAGCAGGGTTCTCTTGGCTGAATCTGGCATTGCTTCCAATTATCCAGTAAGACACCTCGGTTTCATCTTTTTATCCAACCGTTCTTGGCAAATCTTGTTATTTTTCGACACTGACGGTGTTGGGTGTGGGAGGTCTAAGGCGTCTTTCATTGTTGTCTCCTTCGTCACCCTTTCCTTACTTTTGCTGACACTTTCATCCTGCGAAGGATCGGACTTTTTTTCTTTTCTCTTCTGATTTTAATCTTCCTTTCTCTTAAAACAAGAACAAACACCACTACCAAGTAAAACAAGTGGACCCCCAGAAGCGCTCATTTTCGGAGGGTGGAATGGTGGCCACGAGGACTGACCTTTCTTGATCAACACTCGTTCTCTTCCGACCCGAACGGTATTGGATTCGCGAGGCCTAAGGAGTCTTTCATTTCCACGCCCTTTGTGGAGCCTCGCTGATCACCGCCACAAGTAGTAAGCACTACCATGTCAAAATATTGATGCCTTATTTCTCAAAATGTATTATTAATATTATTATTATTATCTGAACCTAAATATTGAAGTGTCCCAGGACAGAGAACAATGGAAGAGATTCATTAGAAAGAGGGACACTGAATGGTGCGCAATAATCTGCGGAAGATGATGGTAATGACGTTAATGGTGTTTTGTTGTTGTTTGTTGTTTTCTAGTGAATTCAGATAACGTTCTCAACGACAATAGGCCAAGAAAGGGGGTAGGACTGGGAAGGAAGCAGCTGTAGTCAATCACTGCCATCACTTAACTGGAGGAATTAACCGAATGCGGCTAAATTCCCCGACACGGCTGGGAAAAGAATCCGGGGCCCTCTGAAACGGTCACTAGACAGGCCATTCATCCTATTATTGTTATTATTATTATTATTATTATTATTATTATTATTATTATTGTTGTTGTTGTTATTAAACTAGGACGAGTTATTTACGGACTTCTGTCACAATGAAGGCGCTTGTAGTGCCCTAGTTGGCATGCATCTCAAAATTCATTATCGGTGGGAGTGAACTACGAACCCACGACCTCGGGGATCACCGGAAGCAAGAGCACGAGACTAGTGCTAAAAATGCTTGTTTACCGTCTGCGATCTGTTCTTTGAACTCTTAACGTGAGTGACAGTTCGCGGAGCACTGACTGACAGCCTATGTCTCGTGTCGTGTCCATGAAGGATGTTCTCATGACATTAATGTTTCGTCTAGTGCTTCCTTTATCATTTGAATGTCGCATATATCCATAGGATATCGTCCTTCGGTACATTATCATCGTCTGCGATACAGTTCTAAGGAGACACTCTGCAATTTCTAAAAGATGATCTAGACAACATGAATAATCACTTAATTTATTGCATGCTGCATGATTTTGAAATCCCAATTACTGTAGCATTCCCTTTGCTATCTCGTAAAATTACAAATTTTAATTAGAAGAATGAACCAAACGCGCTAAAATCCCCGGCAAGGCGGGAAAATACCAAGGGCCCTCGGAACCGGAGGCCACTTCGCTGACCATGTGACATTCAAATGATGAAGGAAGCAATAAATGAAACATTAATGTCATGAGATGATCCTTCATGGAGACGACACGAGACATTGGCTGTCATGATAGTTTTATTGCCCAGCTCGATAGCTGCAGTCTCTTAAGTGCGGCCAGTATTCAGTATTCGGGAGATAGTGGGTTCGAACCCCCATTATAGACAGCCCTGAAGATGGCTTTCCATTGTTTCCCATTTTCACACGAGGCAAATCCTGGGGGATGCGCCTTAATTAAGGCCACAGTCGCTTCCTTCCTAACCACTTCCTATATCACTGTAGCCATAAAACCCATATGTGTTGGTGCAACGTAAAGCAACTTGTAAGAAAAGTATTATTTTATTATTTACTGTTTATCCTAGTGCCATTGTTATTATACTACAAATACAAACTCGAGTCCATAAGGATCACTGGCCTCATGATCGGTGCTCGAGGGGCCATTCCTCGATTACTCGTGGACTTCTTGTAAAGATTTGGACTAAGTGCTCACCTTCTCCATTCAGTTGTGACAGCCGCATTAAAGGGGTCAATAGCCATGTTTGGAAACCATATCTATGGACATTAACAACTACCTTGAAGATACCCTGTTTTCACTCAACAACAAGAAACGTTTGTGAAATAATATCATTGTCCTTGCAGCCGCCTGCAAATCGTATTATATTATTATTATTATTATTATTATTATTATTATTATTATTATTATTATTATTATTATTATTATTATTATTATTATTATGGGACTAAGACGAATTATTTATGAACTTCTGTCACACTGGAGGTCCTTGTAGTGTACTAGTTGGCATGCATCTCAAGATTCTCTTTCTAAATTCATCACTAGTGGGAGTGAATTTCGAACCCACGACCTCTGGAGCCACCAGAAGCAAGAGCAGGAGACCAGTCCTCAAAAAAATGCTGCCTGAAAATGGTTTTCCGTGGTTTCCCATTTTTACACCAGACAAATGCTGGGGCTGTACCTTAATTAAGGCCACGGCCGCTTCCTTCCAACTCCTAGGTTTTTCCTATCCCATCGTCGCCATAAGACCTACCTGTGTCGGTGCGACGTAAAGCCCCTAGCAAAAAAATAAAAAATGCTTGTTTACGGACTGCGATCTGCTCTTTGAACTCTAACGTGAGTGACAGTTCGCGGAGTACTGACTGACGACCAATATAATATTTTCCAAATACTTCTTGTCCTTTTTCTCAATTTACTGAGGTCGGCACTTCATATGGATTTCACCCAGCTTTACGGCCGGATGTCCTTCCTAACGTCAGTGCAATCTGGAGGGGTATCTTCAATATTAGGTGTTTGATTGGTGGTTGGTAGTGTTTTGTGGTGTGTGGGTGAGGGTGTATGAAGATGAAAATATGTGTATTTATACGAACACTAGCAAGATACACGTGCTTCGCTACGGTATTATACTGAAATTTATAATTGAATGCTTATTGCTTTAGATATATCATCTGACTCGTTTTCTATTAGATTACGGCATGTTTCCTCCCATTTTTCAATCTTCTTTTCCAGCAATCGATTTCGTACTTCCCACGCTAGGCTCAGGTATTCCTCCCGGTCAGTTGGGTCCGTAAATCTTTGCCACCTTTTCCTATAATCATTTTTAATATGGATAAAATCCTTCAAGAGATCCGGCGTGGTGTCATATTGGGAGCCTTGGCGGCACTGAACCCGCGGCCGGACCGCATTCTTAGTCATTACCCGTCCAGGAGTCGTTTCCAGCGCGGTCCTCACATTTGACGACGGTCCGGAACATTATTATTATTATTATTATTATTATTATTATGTGTTGCTGGAATGAATGACGACAGGGAAAACCGGAGTTTTCGGAGAAAACCTGTCCCGCCTCCGTTTTGTCCAGCACGAATGTCACATGGAGTGACCGGGATTTGAACCACGGAATCGAGCTGTGAGAGGCCGGCGCGCTGCCGCCTGAGCAACGGAGGATCCTTATAAGTACATTAAGAACAGTAAAATCAATTGGTCTCACCTCCTTTGACACCCCACCGCCGTTAAGTTCATTTACCGCCACCCCACCCCCCACCCCAAATTAAAAGAAGGCGTTTTCCTTTATGTTTAAAGGAGATTCCAAACACCAATGTTCACGTCTATTACCTTCAGTTTTGAGATATAAGTATCCCCATAAAAAAAATTACTTTTTTCACTTCATTTCACACTACTCCCCCCCCCCCCCCCTAAGTGAATTTCCCGCAAAGAATACTTGTTTCTTTAATAGTAAAGGATCTTCTAAATACCAATTATCACGACTCTAACTTCTTCAGTTTTTGATTTATGTGTCCTTATGAAAGGAATTCAACTCCTTCACACTCCCGCCCCCCAAGATTGTTTCCCCCCCAAAACGCGCTTTTCTTTGTTTTTAAAGGAGATCCAAATACGAATTTTCACGTCTGTAACAACTTTAGTTTTTATTAGATGTATGTATTCTCGTACAATCAAGTCAATTAATTTTTCAATTCTTTCACCCCCCCCCCCTTCATTATATTTTCCGAGAATACGTGTTTCTTTACTTTTAAAGCAGATTGCAAATATCAAATTTCACGTCTGTAACATCTTCATTTTTGAGATATCAGTAGCCTAATTAAAAGAATTCAGCCGGGCTGAGTGGCTCAGACGGTTGAGGCGCTGGCCTTCTGACCCCAAATTGGCAGGTTCGATCCTGGCTCAGTCCGGTGGTATTTGAAGGTGCTCAAATACGTCAGCCTCGTGTCAGTAGATTTACTGGTACGTAAAGGAACTCCTGCGGGACGAAATTCCAGCGTCTCCGAAAACCGTAAAATAGTAGTTAGTGGGACGTAAAACAAATAACATTATTATTATTATTATTATTATTATTATTATTATTATTATTATTATTATTATTATTATTATTATTATTATTATTAAAATAATTCAACACCATTTTCAGTCACATTCACCGCCCCTCCCCCTCCATCCAAGTGGTATTTCCGAAAACTAAATATACACGTTTCTTTATGTTTAATAGAGATTAAGAAAATGCAATTTTTCACTTCTGTAACATGTTAAGTTTTTTTAGATATACTGTAAAAATTCTCATTTTAAAATTCACCCCTTTTGAATTCCCCTTAAGTGGAGTTTCCAAAAACAAATCACCTATGTATCTTTACATTTACAGGGGATTCCGAACACCCACTTTTTACGTCTTTAAACATTTTATGTTTCCAAGATATTCTGTAGATATAGTCTTTCAAAAAATTCACCCCAATTTGTCACTCCTGTTTAACCGCCATTAATTGGATTTTCCGAAAAATAAAAAATACGTTTTTCTTTATTTTTAAAGGAGATTCCATATACAAATCTTCAGTTCTGTAATATATTCCGTTTCTGAGATATATGTATCCTCATTAAAGGCATTCAACCCATTTTTCACCCTTTTAAACCCTTCCTATTGGGATTTACAGGAAACAATAAAATACGTGTTCCTTTATTTTTAGAGGAGATTCTAAATACCAATTTTTACATCTTTAAACTTTAAAAGTTTTGAGATATAGATACACTCATTTAAAAAAAAAACACCCCCTTTTCACCCCCCATTAATTGGATTTTCCAAAAACAAAAAATACCTGCTTCTTTATTTTTAAAGGAGATCCCAAACACCAATTTTCAGGTCTGTAATATCTTGAGTTTCTGAGATATAAGTAGCCTCATTAAGGCATTCAACTCCTTTTTCACCCCTTTTCACCCCTCCTATTGCGATTTTCCGAAAACAAAGAAATACGTGTTTCTTTATTTTTAATGAAGATTCTAAATACCAATTTTTAGATCTGCAAACTTTAAAAGTTTGGAGATATAGATTCACTCATTTTAAAAATTCACCCCCTTTTCACCCTCCCATTAATTGGATTTTCCAAAAACAGAAAAATACGTTGAACCCTTTAGGTCCATATTGAGGGATACCTACCTTCCTTACCTATCAGCAAAGTTCATGAGATCTGTCTCTTGGGTCGTTTCGGGTTCTTCGTCACTTGCTGAGGTAAAGGTAGGGTTCATTAATTCTAATCTATCTACTGGAATGAAAGGTCTGTTTAAAAGATTCCTATTTATTCAGGAAAATTCTGAAGTAATTTACTATGTCAACGGTGTCATAGTCAATTGTGTCCACTGGACACCACAATCATTTTTACATAAACGTCAGAACACTGGTGTGAGACTTTAACGTAACTGCCTGATGGGCATTCTTACTAGAAACCATTATCTCAATTATTAATCATTTAAGAAAGGAAAGTCTGGAAATCCTTAAATTCGGCTTCCATGTGAGACCACATGTACCATCATAGTGATTCGTTATGGTCCAGCCCTCGTAACACGAACTCTGGACTCTGAGTATAATTAAGGCCGTCCAATCGGTGTGTGCCACACAGTGGTTCTACGGCATGGACCCTTAATTGAATCGATGTGACCTGCGTCTATGTCATGGACCGACATCTACTCTTCTAAGTTACTTTAAAGTCATTGTGGATGATGACTGCAAGGAAATGATGCTACAATGGCATATGGCCCTAATCTAAGTCACAGAGGTTGATGACCCCCTGACCATCCAAGTTTCTAGGCTGAAGGCTAAACACAATTAAGTTACATCGGTTGATGACCAAAGTTCCACTTTACTTATCCCCAGCACATTCACTGCTCAATCCATCAAAGTTCAATAATTACAACAATCGCAATGCTCACAAACTTAGTGGCAGAAGAATCCATTTCCTTCGGATATGTCCCCTTAATCTTTACTTTATTTTTATATTTCCCAGAAACAAACTAAAATTTCCAGAATGCATCTCCAAGTTATTCGCTTGATTAAAGTTATTCCAAAATGCGGTTTCACTGAATTTAATAATTAAATAAATTTAAATGATTTAACGAAATGTTAACGATCAGTAAATTTTATCTCCGCGGACTCTGGTTTCTTCACAAATTTCTACGCAGCTGTGATGTGAGTTCAATATTGCGATGTTTATCTGGCTGGAAAAGAATTTTTACATAATTCATGTCCAGCTACATATATCCTATCTCGTGATATCATGCTTAAAAATCTAATCTAGTCCTAACCGTTATTAACACTTGGATATCATAATAATCTACGTACAAACCAAACAACTCGCCATATAATTACGATGTCATATCTCGTCATCACTGAATTTTGCACACCCCTCGCAGACAAACCGATCGTCACGACCATCGTTCTATATTTTGGACAACCCTGAAATTGGGTTACTCTGTTCCTTATACTCAAAGTTCGTGATTTCAAATGTTCACTACGTCCCCATTTGCAGTATTTCACAATACTTATATCATTACCGGCTATGAATTTCAACTAAATCCAGCATTTTAACGTTTCCCCTGGCCGAGAATTACAGTACAATCTCAACTCCACTTCTTTCCCGCTATCATAGCTGAGGTCTCTCACCCCATGCTCGCTTGGCAGTTACATAAACCACCCGGTTCGTTCTACCTGACTGACTTCTCAAAATGCTCCCTTTAAACTCTGCCGACATGATTAAACAAATACGATATTCTAACCAACAAAATGCACAGATATGCTTCAAGATGCCCACACTAATTATACGCGTCGCCAATTATACCGCTATGGATTTCTAAGAATTTCTTTCCATTCTCAACATTATAAAATATTCCTCGGATTATCATGTCCCGGCTTCAAATGACAGGACTCTAACCTGATTCGCACATCTCATCTCAACTCATATAAAACATTCCTCGGGCTTCCGTGACCCGGCTTCAATGACAGGTCCAACCTGATTCACAAAACTGACCTCTGTTTCCCAGCTCCACAATTATCCTCGACAAAGAACTGGAATAAAATCCCCACTAGAAATCCCGACGTCTAATATCGCACAATGCATTAATCATGAATAACTTCGCATAAATGATATCGTATTTAATAACTTGATTTTTACGAGAAATGACTGAAACATTCTACTAGATCTTTTATTGTCAGTCAGACACAGTTTAAAATGGGCATTAAATAAAACGTTTCTCTCTGTGACCAAATTCATCTCCCTATGTCCTCACCCGACAGCGCGCTTCCACTCGATTGAAAATGAGTAACCATGGATTATTATTATTATTAACGTCAAATTGCAGACAGAAGAATTTTACGTCGAATGAACATCTTACTTTGACATCACAAAATACAGGCAGTACACTCACACGGATGACGATCTACATTGGACGTGATATCACTTCGGAACCCTATTCAATAACTTTTTACAACATTATACGGCCCTCGCAAAACTTCAAAATTTTATCCAAGTGGAAAATAAAACAAATGACTCTTTTAGTCGTACTCTCGCATTTACAAAACTTAGTAGGGTGACCACTGCGTCGTATATCCCCATTCAAATACACTTTAAGAAATCACGAGACAGGATATAAGAGGTAGTAAAATGGAAAATCACCTACCTCATGTCTTCATGCCAGTATTCGTCTTAGGGCTCACCTGCGACCCTGGCATTTTATTTAGCCATTTTTACATTCATGGCTGTACATATCATTGTGTTTCTTCAGGTTTCCTGGAATAAAGCATAAAAAAAGAAAATACCCTTCACTCGTTTGCTTGAACGCACACGATGGACTACAATTATTTCCGCACACGAATTACTCAATCACATTAGAATTTATTCAGTACTTTGACCGTCCTATCTGTTACAATTATTTCACTCAAGAAAACTATCTCCTCATGGAGTCAAGACTTAGCCGCAATGGCTAAAATCTGCAGTTGAACTCAGTCTACTTTCGTTGGTTTGATTTCGCAGAGCAGCTCAACAATTTTTCGTCCGCTTTGTATCACAAATGCCGGAGAAGGAAGCTTCGTCATGGCGTCCCTTCATATTTATAGCAGTTACCCCCTCTCTTCGGATCTCTCCCTTTTGCCGCCAAGAAATTTCCTATAAACTTTCTGACTTACCTAAACTGTAATTTCAAGAGTTTTGAAAGTGACTACATGCTTGCTACATTTCTGGCGGTAGTGTTCATGGACATTTAAAAATTTTACGGGTTCGATTTGTGAGATGATTGACCTCCTTTGATAGGCACTATATTTTTTTGACTTGGCGTGGTCACGCCATGTACACGCGCTTTGAAATAGTTCATAAAAATGACTTGAGATTCTTCCGCCGTCGACACGTGTGGTTGACGTCACGTACCCCAGAGCGTGGGACCGATGGTAATCACCCCCTCGTCACGTGTCAAATCCATGCTATCAAGAATCCAACTTTTAATTTAATTGTTACATTATGCATAATGTTCTTAGGGCACAAAGGTCATGGGTTCAACGTGTTTCTTTATTTTTAAAAGAGATCAAAAGTACCAATTTTCAGGTCTGAAATATCTTCAGTTTCTGAGATATAAGTACCGGTATCCTGATTAAAGGCATTCAACCCCTTTTACACCCTGTTTCACCCCTCCTGTTGGGATATTCTGAAAACAAAAAAATACGTGTTTCCTTATTTTTAAAGAAGATTCTAAATACCAATTTTTACATCTGTAAACTTTTAAACTTTTGAGATATAGATACACTCATTTTAAAATTTCACCCCCCTTTTCAACCCCTTAGCGACGGAATATCCAAAAATCCTCTGTTAGCGAGCACCTACATCTAAATATGAATCTATCCCCAAAATTTCATTTCTTTATGTCCAGTAGTTTTGGCTCGGCGATGATGAATCAGTCAGTCAGTCAGTCAGTCAGTCAGTCAGTCAGTCAGTCAGTCAGTCAGTCAGTCAGTCAGTCAGTCAGTCAGTCAGTCAGTCAGTCAGTCAGTCAGGACAAGTTATTTTATATATATATATAGATAAGCACCCAGTCACTGAGCCTAAGCAATTATCCTTACACAGTTAATATCTACATCTTGGCTGGGAATTGAATCCATGGCCCACTGAACCGAAGGTCGGTACACTGACCAAGGAGGTAGATATTGCCTAATCTAATGTAATTAAATAGCCTAATTTAATAAGAATAACATGGTATTATGGGCTTATTTAAACTAGAACTCTAGGTTACTCTAGGTTTCAGTGACGATGGGGTAGGAAAGATTTAGGAATGGAAATGGAGCGGTCATGGCTTTAAATATGGTACATCCGCAGCATTTGTCTGGTGTGAAAACGTGAAACCAGGCAGAATCTTCTTCTTTAGCGCTGCCGATGATGGGGTTCGAATCCATCATCTCCAGTATGTCCGACTCGTTGGCTGAACGGTCAGCGTACTGGCCTTCGGTTCAGAGGGTCCCTTGTTCGATTCCCGGCCGGGTCGGGGATTTTAACCTTAATTGGTTAATTCCAATGGCATGGGGGCTGGGTGTATGTGTTGTCTTCATCATCATTTCATCCTCATCACGACGCGCAGGGTCACCTACGGGAGTCAACTCGAAAGACCTGCACCTGGCGAGCCGAACATGTCTTCGGACACTCCCGGCACTAAAAGCCATACGCCATTTCATTTCATCTCCAGTATGCAAGCAAACAGCAATGCGGCCCGTATGTGCAGCCAGCTCGTTCGGTAGATTGGATTTGCAATAAATTTTTCCAAAATATTATTCTAATATACTGTACGTATAGTAGCGTGCAATTTTTATCTCGCCATGTTAGCCATGAATTTTTTAAACAAATATTCTCAAGCTTGTGCCAAGATCAAGAGCATTATTTTTCCGAATGCACTTTTATACTGTTACTTATGGAACTTAGACTGCAAGGTGGTGCATTTTTATAGCCGGGTGTTCTAACCTTCTTTAAAAAAATATTAACTTAGATCTTGAATTCGAGCGTGGCACGTGGAAATTTAGAGGGAAGATGAACTCAGCATTATCAATCTGTTAATTTATTATTTTGTAAATGAACTTTATGACATCTTTGTATCTTCGATCTTCTAAACACTCCATTTTTAAAATGTTTAAGTCGAATGTGTTCCCTTAAATTAAGAACATTATTCCACTCGACGGATTACTTACACAAGGCTTCAAGGTAATGAATATATCGCCCAGTTTATTGAATGAATGGCAGTGGAACAGTATCATCAATTCATCACACTATCAGATGTGCCACTTTCTTGGGATGGAGCACGCAAGCGTCCGAAGAGCAATGGAATAATTCTGAGAAATGACTATTATTCTATTGAACGCTTCCTATCAGTACGTTTCGTAAAGCAAGATTTATCGAGGAACCAATGTTTAAATGCAATCACAGGTTAAACAGATTAACAGGGGCACGTAAAGGAACTTATTTTTAAGGCAAAATTTCGGAACTAGTGTCTCTTAAAACCTACAATAATTGTACAGACAATATACATAGCGTTTCCAACAACAACAACAACAACAACAACAAAAATACTACTAATAATTTTCAGGGATCCCGATAATGGGGTCCGAACCCGCTGTCTCTCGGATGCAGGCTGATAGCTACGTGGAATCAAACCGCGTCACCAACTCGCTCATTATTATTATTATTATTATTATTATTATTATTATTATTATTATTATTATTATTATTGGCACATACTTTGTTAACCCACCAAGACGACTGCTGTCTGGCCAGATGGTCTACAGATAGTAGAGTGTAATGTGGGTAACTTGACGACTTTCTTCGATGGATTCTTGACTTTCTTGACTGGATTCGCTCTCATATCATATTGAACCCTTTCGTCCATATTGAGGGATACCTACCTTTCTTACCTATCAGCAAAGTTCATGAGATCTGTCTCTTGGGTCGTATCGGGTTCTTCGTCACTTGCTGAGGTGAAGGTAGGGTTCAGTAATTCTAATCTATCTACTTGAATGAAAGGTCTGTTTCAAGGATTTCTATTTATTCAGGAAATTTTGAAGCATTCTGATATGTCAACGGTATCATTGAAGTCAATTGTGTCCACTGGACACCACAATCATTTTTATATAAAGGTCAGAACACTGGTGTGAGACTTCAACGTAACTGCCTGATGGGCATTCTTACTAGAAACCATTGTCTCAATTATTAATTATTTAAGAAAGGAAAGTCTGGAAATCCATAAATTCGGCTTCCATGTGAGACCACATGTACCATCATAGTGATTCGTTATGGTCCAGCCCTCGTAACACGAACTCTGGACTCTGGGTACAATTAAGGCAGTCCAATCGGTGTGTGTCACACAGTGGTTCTACGGCATGGACCCTTAATTGAATCGATGTGACCTGCGTCTATGTCATGGACCGACATCTAAACTTCTAAGTTACTTTAAAGTCATTGTGGATGATGACCGCAAGGAAAATGATGCTACAGTGGCATATGGCCCTAATCTAAGTCACTGAGATTGATGACCCCCTGACCATCCAAGTTTCTAGGCTGAAGGCTAAACACAATTAAGTTACATTGGTTGATGACCAAAGTTTCCACTTTACTATCCCCAGCACATTCACTGCTCAATCAATCAAAGTTAAATAATTACAACAATAGCAATGCTCGCAAGCTTTGTGGCAGTAAAATCCATTTCCTTCGGATATGCCCCCTTAATCGTTACATTACCATTTACATATTCCCCAGAAAACAAACTAAGATTTCCAGAATGCATCTCCAAGTTATTCGCTTGATTAAAGTTATTTCAAAATGCGGGTTCACTGAATTTAATAATTAAATAAATTTAAATGATTTAATGAAATCTTAAAGAACAACAATTTCTATCTCCGCGGACACTGGTTTCTTCACAAATTCCTACGCAGCTGTGATGTAAATTCAATCCTGTGATGTTGATCTGGCTGGAAAAGAATTGTTACATAATTCATGTCCAGTTATATATCTTGTCTCATGATCTCACACTTTAAATCTAATCTAATCCTAGCCATTATTAACACTTGGACACCCTAATAATCTACGTACAAACCAAAAGCAACTCGCCATATAATTACGATGTCATATCTCGTCATAACATATTATAAAGTTTGCGCACCCCTCACAGACAAACAATTATCACTACCATCGCTCTATATTTTGGACAACCCTGAATTTGGTTACTCATGTTCATTATACTCGAAGTTCGTGGTTTCAAATGTTCATTACGTCCCCAATTAACAAAATTTACAGTATTCAACAATCTTCAGGTTATTACCGGATGAAAATTTCAACTAAATCCAACATTTAACTTTCTCCCCGGCCGAGAAATACAATCTCAATTCCACGCGTGTCCCGTTATATATCCCCGCTGTGTGTTTCTCTATCAGCTGAGGCCTCTCGCCCCCCAAGTTCGCTTGGCAGTTACACGAAACATCTGTTTCATTCTACCTGACTGGCTTCTCAAAATTCTCCCTTTTAACCCTGGAACCGGCAATCGTCGCGATCGCGACTCATTTCCCTGTTACTCAACCGGCAGAGTCGCTATCGAGATGCATTACGCCAGCACTGACTAATTTTGAGATAGCGCCTTGAAACTCAACATCTTTATGACATATCTTGCATAATACTGAAGAGGAAACTCTACTCTATAAATACACCACACTCTAAAGTAGTTTAGTGTGACAGAGTGTGCGGTATACACGTGGAAAAACGAGAACGCTTTGCAGACGGTCATTCTGTTGTGCTTGCTGTGATTGTCCGATGTGCATTAGCTTTCGTGGCGCAAAATGAATGAATTTTCAGAGAAGTAGTGAAATTCGTAATTGTTTGTTTGATCTGGACGGCGAAGGTGATAGTGACGTACTTTTAGAATGAATTGAGGATGATGTTGACAATAATTCGTCAGGTAGTGGCAAGTTATATGAGCCTGGGCTAAGTGATTTCGACACTGTTATTGACGATGATGTGGAACACAATGAACCAGCCACTGATGATAATAATGATAATGACGGTAATGCAGTTGACAAAACAGAACCGAAGTGGACAAGAGTTTATCCTCCAGAGCCAGAAATAAAAGTGGAAGAGAAGTTCAAGGTTAGAAATGCAGGTATATGAAATTGCCCTCCCAGGAGCAGTCCTCCTCTAACATATTTCTATTTGTTTTCTCCAATGCTATCCGGAATCTTTTAGTGACTGAAACTAATAAATACATACGCACAGGAAATTATACGAAAAACGAATTCCGGAAATAGGGTCCGTATTCACGTCTGCAAAGATGGATTGACGTTACAGTATAAGAAATGAAAAAAATCATTTCTCTACTTATAAATATGGGTCTGAACCCTAATAACAACATTGAAAAACAGTGGTACACTTCAAAATCGCAAATAACTTATTTCTATTTTTTTCTAACGTCATGTCACTAAAACGTTTCGACTGGAAATATTCTATAACCTGTTGGTAATGGTAATTTTTGATGCCTATAAACTCTATAGTTCGAACACCGACAAACCCCTTGAACAGGAGGAATTTATGGTTAGTATTGTCGAAGGTCTTGTAGATGAAGAAACTCTTCAAAACCTTCCACCTGGACCTTCAGGAGAAAAGGGACATCAGCTGGTACGCCTCCCAGGAAAGAAACTGCGGTTGTGCCCTGTCTGTTCGACTGCAGAAAAACAGTCAAGCACCCACTTCTTGTGCCCAGGATGTAATTGTAATGTCCATCAACAGTACTACCATAAATTAGAACATTTTTGGAGGCCTATGAAAGCAGGAAGAAAGATGAGCCACTTCGAAGGTAGCGAGGATGAATCTGAGTAGACTCACGTCTTGGTGCGATGTGCCTGTGTTACTTCAGTTCTATTTTACTTTACAATACTTCAATGTAGTGAAACCTTTTGCACATATTTTTAATCAGCATAAAATTGTGCAAATTTTGTATATAGTAAAATTGTCACATAATATTACTTTTTACGTACACGTAGCCCATAACTTTCGGATTATTTTGGAATACTTAGTGTGTGTTGGATACTTCGTCCATACTGCTTCAGGATACAAAATTGGTAAGTTTAATTTCCTACTATAGTATTCTTCGTCCTTTTCTGAATAAAATGACATGTTGTACGTAAAAATAAATTGAAAAACAACATTTTTATGAATTTTTTAAAAGTTGCTTGCAAAACTCGCCTAAATGCTTGCCGCTTGAAGGTGAACTGCTTGCCGGTTCCAGGGTTAAACTCTGCCGACATAATTAAACAAATACGATATTCTAACCAACAAAATGCACAGATTATGCTTCAAGATGCCCACAATAATTATACGCATCTCAAATTAATACCGCCATGGATTTCTCTATATTGCTTTCCATTCCCAACATTATAAAATATTCCTCGGGCTTCCATGTCCCGGCTTCAATTGACAGGTCTAACCTGATTCACAAATCTCATCTCGACTCATACGACAAAACTAACCTCTGTTTCCCCACTCACAACTATCATCAACAAAATAACTGGAATAAAATCCTCACTAGAAATCCCGACGTCTAATATCGTACAATGCATTAATAATGAATAACTTCGCATAACATGATATCGTATTTTTAATAACTTGATTTTCACGAAAAATGACTGAAACATTCTACTAGATCTTTTTATTGCCAGTCAGACACAGTTTAAAATGGGCCTAGGAAAACGTTTCATTCCGTGACCAAATTCATCACACTAGACTCTCACCCGACAGCGCGCTTCCACTCGATTGAAAATCAGAAACCATGGATTTCTAATATTATTTACGTCAAAATTACAGACAGAAAATTTTTACGTCGAATGAACATGTTAATTTGACATCACAAAATATATGCAGTAAACACACAGAAATGACGATCTACATTGGACGTGATGTCATTTCGAAACCCTATTCAATAACTTTTTACATCATACGGCACTCGCAAGACTTCAAAAATTTATCCAAGTGGAAAATAAAACAAATGACTCTTTTAGTCGTATTCTAACATTCACAAAACATAAGAGGGGTGACCTCTGCGTCGTATATCCCCATTCAAATACACATTTAGAGATCATGAAACAAGATAATAGGTAATAAGATGGAAAGTCACATACCTTATGTAGTCACACCAGTGTTCGTCATGGGGCTCACCTGCGACCCTGACATTTTTATTTAGCCATTTTTACATTTCTGGCTTTACAGATTATTATATTTCTTCAGGTTTCCTGGAATAAAGCATAAAAAAAGAAATGCCCTTCACTTTTTTCTTTTGAGCGCACACGATGGACTGTAATTACTTCCGCACACGAATTACTTTAATTATCACAGGAGAATTTATTCAGTACTTTGACCGTCCTATCTGGTACAATTATTTCCACTCAAGAAAACTATCTCCACATGGAGTCAAGACCCCAGCCACAATGGCTAAAATCTGCGGTTGAACTTAGTCTACTTTTGTTGTTTGATCTCACAGATCAGCTCATCACTTTATCGTCCGCTTCGTACCATAAAATGCAGGAGAAGGAGGCTTCGTCATGGCGTCCCTTCATATTTATACCAGTTACCCCTTCTCTTCGGGCATCTCCCTTTGCCGCCAAGAAAATTTCTATAAATTTTCTGACTTAATTAAACTGTAATTACAAGAGTTTTGAAGGTGACTATATACTCGCTACATTTCTGGCGGTAGTGTTCATGGACATTTAAAATTTATACGGGTTCGATTTGTGGGATAATTGACCTCCTTTGATAGGCACTATATTTTTTGACTTGGCTTGGGGCACGCCATATACACGCGCTTTGAAATAGTTCACAAAAATGACTTAAGATTCTTCCGCCGTTGACACGTGCCACTGACGTCACGTATCCCAGAGCGTGGGACCGAAGGTAATCACTAGGGAGCGGATTTTTATGTGCTAAAAATGTGAAAAATATTTATTTTTTATGTGCTGAAAAACTTTAAAATATGTGATTAAAAATTGAAATTATTTTCCTTTAAATATCACATAACTAGTCGCGCTCAAGAAGTAAATAAGTATAATGTTTTGTATTAGAATATGGTGCTACCAAACGTGCTCCTTAAGGCAAAATGATGTCTGTGTATGGAAACGTGCTGTATGGCATATTAATTTTTGATATTCCAGAGTAGATATAATGAATGGTTATTTTTTTAAAGGTAATGTTTTGTTTAAATATGGCAAAAGCAACCTATCACCTTTGAAAAAATAGTACCAGTTCGTACTCACCTATCACACGCTGGAATATTAGTTGCTAGAAGTAGTCTCAGAATTGCAGTGAACAACAAAGGTCATCTCCAAATTGTCCATCACAAATGCATGCCGATTATCTCTAAGGAACGCCTTATACTGCGAAAACGATCGCTCCACATCACAGGAAGTCAGACGAGCATAGTTAAAGAGAGGAATGTCACCAACAATAACGCCATCAATTTCGCCAACATGAGCACCCTCTAATACATTAGAAATTTGGCACATTGTTTGAAATCCTCTGTTTTTCCTGAACAAATTTTGATATTTGACCTTTAACAGTCCCTGTACCTGCGAATCCGGGAGTGAATCTAATTTATTTTCAACAGCGCGCACTTTCTTCACTGTTTCGGACAACAGTTTAGTGGATTTTTCAAGTATGTCTATAGTTTTACACAAGAAGCTTAGATTGGCAGATACAGTATAAACGCCAAATCATTTTTCAAAGAGCTATCTTTTAGTATCTCTTGAAGAATCTCAATTGACGACGCGTCGTTTTTATCTAGCACGTTCACTACGGATGCAAAACTTTCGAAATTGTCTGCGTAGTATACCACAGCGCTAAGCCAGGTACCCCACCGCGTAACAATAGGCAGAGGAGGAAGCGCAAGATCCGGGTTTTCTCTTTAAAGAGATCGATTCTTGAGGGTGCTTTTACGAAGACTTTTTTGCCATTAGACACTAATTTATCCACTTGAGGATACTGAGCCCGCACAGTTTCACATAACCTGTGTAGAGCATGAACAACGCAAGTTACGTGTATCATTATAGGAAAGCTCACAGAAAGGCCTTCGGCTGCCTTTTTCATGTAAGCTGCACTGTCAGTAAGGAAAAGCAATACCTTTTGGCCAAAGTAAGTGCATGGCTTCATTGAATAACCTAGCTACAGTGACATGGTTTGCAACAAGCATTTCTTTACACGCTAGCAAATAAGAATGTTCGCAAGCAGTTTTGTCATTCTTCAGCACACCAACTACAACATTTCTTACTTTTCTGCCACTTGAATCAGTGGTTTCGTCAATGCTCACCCACAGTTTTTCGCTATCACATACTGCCCGAATTCTCTGTAAAGTTTCTTCGTAACATTTTGGGAGATAGTTTTTCCTTAATGTGGATTCGTCTGGAGGCTCAAAATTAATGTACTTTGTTAGGAAATTTCTTAGTCCCGGATTATTTATTTTACCAAGAGGAATGTCGGCGCAAACAAATGCTCTGCACACATCTAAATAATACTGGGAATATTTAGATGGGCCTGCATTTGAAGTAGCTGGTTCAGCTATTAGTAATTGTCGCGAACGCACACGCGAAGCAGCCGCAGTATGCTTATTTCCAGACAAATGCTGGATTACTTGAGAACGTTGATCTGCACGTACTGTTTTACCACACGGTTGGCAAAATAAATACTTTTCCATCAGTAGTGAAAAATGCTTTTAAATTCCACTACATATTGTTGAAGACGCGACCTTGTACTCGACTTCTCTGTTGGCATTATTTTGCAGATTACGACACACGCATTTACGGTGAATCACTGTTTCAATAAAAAGAATAGCAGCGGACACTGAAGGAAATATTTCTTATAAATCCATACAAAATCACACGACCACGGGAATGATATATGGACCCGAACAGCTAACCTTACTCTTAGGAGTGATGAAATTCCACTACCTAACTACCTAATGGTGGGGCAATATTCTTCCGAGTCTCCCAAGTCGTAACAGAATTACGTCACCTTATCTCTCCGTGATTGCCTTTCGCTGATATTCTATAAACAAAACCCGAGAGGTCTGACTCATAAAGAGTTGGAATGACATCATGCAAAGAAACATCTTGTGCAGCAAATCAAATCGCTGTCTAAATGTAACGACGTAGCCTGTGACCAGCAAGTTTTAGAACTTATGGAGGGAAGTCCATAAATAGCCGAAACATTCAGATACATTATGTTAAATATACTGTTAAAAACAATACCGTAATCGTAAAATGAAAATATGAGCAATGTTTTATAACACAGAAGCATTTTAAATTTTATTGATCAACAAATATTGCCGATGTATGTGCTTACGCAAAAAAAATGTAATTAATAAAAATCCGCTCCCTAGTAATCACCCCCTCGTCACGTGTCAAATCCATGCTATCAAGAATCGAACTTCTAATTAAATTGTCATTTTTGCATAATACTCGTAGGGCACAAAGGTCATGGGTTCAATATTAAACATTAAATAATTTGTTTAAAGTCCCTTGAATTGCTGTAAGTTATATGAGAATTTTGCTCCATAGAAGTTACTTAGCATGCTGAAAGCCAATGACATGATGCTGCCATATTTAAACACCCTTTCTGCCACCGACTTCAATCGAAACTGAACCAGTTATCTTGGCGACAGGAGGACAATGAAAAACACACTGTACCGCTGAGGCATTCTCACATCACACAACTCCTCATCTGTCCTCATAGGGCTGAACGAACCGCCTCCAGTCCTCAGACCAAATAATTCGTTGAACTAGCCGGGAATGGAAACCTTCTCCTCTGAGTAATAAGACGCAGATAAGATACCTCTACACCACGCGACCAGTGTATTATTATTATTATAATTATATTATTATTATTATTATTATTGTTGTTGTTGTTGTTGTTGTTGTTGTTGTTGTTGTTGTTACCGGGTTTTTGTGGATCGCAGAGAGGTGAAAGAAGGTGCGGGCTGAATGGGTCTATATCAAAGATCAACTTAAAACTTTAAATCAAGTTTATATTTCTTTTCAAATCACGAACTTAACAAACTTTTCACTTAGTGAAATAACAAGGTTACAGGTATAAATAGCAGTTTGGAAATGACAAGTGCTCAGCTTCCAGCTGGTAATTTACAAGTTAACATTGCAAATAATGCGTTTAGTTAGACGAGGAGAGAAATTTCTCAATTCAAGAGCACTTTGCTCCACAGGTTACAAGTACGACCCTCCAAAGGCCCCACACAAGATTACATAAATACCAAAAAAGAGCTCACACGCTCTCCAGATTTCACCAAGGAGACTGCGGTCCCAGTTTCTTACAGCCCACTCAAGACAACATTTCTAGCCTCTCTAGGCCCAACCTACCATTTACAACTTTGTACACAGGGATATCTATTACCCAAACTACTGGGCATTTGTGGAAAAGAAGAACAGGTTAAATTACTGGCCCGAACACAAAATGTATGGAGGCGTACACTTGCGCTCCTAGAAAATTAAGTATAAAACCCTAATTGGCCTCGCGGCCCGATGACGCAGAGGCTAATCCAAGGCTACCGAGGTGACTAGAATGAAGGTTAATGTAATGCTTTACAGAAAAGAGAGACAGTTACAAAGTCGTAGTCACCTGAAGATAAATTGAAGGGGAACTCGAGAGGGTAACGTACTCTCTATCCCCGATTACAGTAAAAGACCTTTGTGAAGTTTACACGAGAAAATAAGGATATTACATTTCAGAAATCAGATGGTTACATAGCTAAAGTTTAGAACTTTCCCCTCGGATAAGTTGGCGGAGATAGCTACACAGAGAGAAAACTGGTGACCATTACCTTGGCTGGTATACTGCCTGGCGAAGAATGAGGCGCTTCGCCTCCTGTCTTTTAACACACACACTCAGTAAGACGAAGATCAATAAGACAAGGTAGCTTGAAAAAGCCGCAGTTTATATACCCGAGGGGATGGGTCGAGAAGGTTCTGGACTAAATCCGGACACACCCTCTCATTTTTATTGGTCGAATAAAAAAATACACGAAGCCTATTATTGACTGAAAAATAATTACAGAAAATTTGTGATTGGCCAGATTCAAAAACTGGCGGAATGAGAAGGGAGTGTTGCAAACCTTGAAATATAGATATAATAAAAGTTAGTTTAGTAGTGAAAAACCTATAAACACAAAACTTCTTTAAATCACTAATTCTTCTACCTTGCACCGGAGTGTATTACCTCAGTTTTTTATAATGACATCTATGGAGAAAAGTTCAAACTTCTTAACGTAAACTAAAAGAAAACAAATAAATCCAGTCAGTTTAGGCAACTACAAAATAACACATTACTCAATAATTCAATGCTGACATCTTCTGATCAATGTCCCAACTTCATGCATTAGTTATTTCACGTTTTGTTTGATGGATAGACTTCCTTAAGGCGCTTCTTTTAAATGTGCGGGGTTGAGGTGTACCTCCCGGTAAAATTATTATTATTATTATTATTATTATTATTATTATTATTATTATTATTATTATTATTACGGGGTTACTGTGGTGTACAGAGGTGAAAGAATGTGCGGGCATGGATGGGTGGATAGAGAAAAGATCACATTTTAATTTAAAACTTTCAAATTCGGAATTTTATTTCTTCGATTATTATTATTATTATTATTATTATTATTATTATTATTATTATTATTATTATTATTATTATTATTATTATTATTATTATTATTATTATTGTACCGGGCTAATTCAAACATTGCGCCAGTTGAAACTCCTCTACAGGAGAAAGCCTGAACTTTAACAACCATATTAATTCTAAGGTTTCTCAGAAGATGTCGCTATTGTAAATTTTGAAGTGTTCTGAACTATGTCTATTTCGATTCGTGTTTGTTTGCTCCATAGCAAGAAATTTGAACATTCTCTAACAGATGTCTCTACCAAAACTGATAACGCACTCTGATGTAAAGGAATGAACTGTCCTGAAGAAAGTTAACATTCATAAGTTTTGTTTTTGCTAAATTTTGTTCGGTGGTTTGAGAGTTGGCAATATAATCCTTTCTTTCCGCCTGTTTTGAATGTAGCCAATCAGGAATTTCTGTAATTAATTTTCCACCAATAAGGTGTTTCTTCTTCGTCTGGTGTATGGGTTTTTGCTGTTATCCAATAAAATTTTGTGGGCGGGTTGTAATCATTCATGAAACGTCTCGAATTTTCCGCGAGGGTATATAAACTGCTGATTTTCTGGTCTCGGGGCCACTTCATCGACATCTTGCTTAGTGTGTGATTATGTAGCAGGGGGCGGGAAGCGCCTCTTTCTTCGGGCAGCAGTTCTCCTACAAGGTAATGGCCATTTAATAACTTTATTTCTTGGTAGCTCAGCAGTTTAACCCTCGGGGCAGGTTCGAAACTTTTCTCATGTAACCTATTTTTAAAATGTAATAGATATTTGGTAAAAATCTGGCTCTTTAACTATAAATTGTGATAGAGAGTGCCTAACCCTCTCGAGCTCCCACTCATATTGTTTTGAGGTGACTACGTTTTCATTACCGTTTTTATTCTCTTCATAATGTAAATAAGTTTTCTTATCGTGTCACCTCCTTAGTATGGGATTAGCCCTTGCGTAAGCGGCTTAGTGCCAAGTAGGTTTTAAAAAGTGTATTAGGAGTGCAAGTTACGCCTCCATTCAACTTAGAATTTTGGGCCATGTAACTGACCTGTTTCTTTACTGAATAGGCCTCAGTAGGTTGGGTATTATTACCCCTGTTCTAGTATGCCTGGAGGGCAGATTGAAGGTGGAGTTTGGTGTGGCCTTTGAATGGGCATGAACTTTGAGTGCGGGTTTGCTCTTTCTTAAAAGCGGATTGATGTGTGCCTCGAGGAGGCTTAACTGGGTAATTGGGAGCAAGTGCTCCTTGGCATGATTGGGGTTTTCTGCCCCTTTCTTGAACTTTGTACATAGGTAAAGTTGGGCTCATTGCTCAAGGATTGTGATTCTGGGGCTCGAAGCCCAAATCCAGTAGCAAACTGTAATTGTACATTCTTAATTTGTTGGTATGCTACTGGGTACCTGTTGTACTTGTTATTTCTTGATCTTGAAAAGAAAATATAACCTTTGTTAAATTTTAAATTAGCTTTAATTTCGTAGTTGAGACCTATTCCCGCCCGCACCTTCTTTCACCTCTGCCGGTCCACCAAAACATCGTAACAATTATTATTATTATTATGATTATTATTACGGAGTTAGCGTGGTGTACAAAGGTGAAAGAATGTGAGGGCATGGATGGGTGGATAGAGAAAAGATCACATTTTAATTTAAAACTTTCCAATTCGGAATTTTATTTCCTCGCTCTTTTTTTTTTCTTTTCAGATTTTAAACTGTAAACAAATAACAATGGACTAGATCAGATTAGCTCCTGACCTTAAGAAACAATTTTAGAAGTACAGTCAGACAACAACGATTTACATACTTAAGTAGGAGACTGACAAGTTTGAAGCCTCTCCAAGGCAAACCCAACTTTTACGAAACAAACAGTATTCACTGTCTTATCCACTCAACAGTCTGATTTACATTTAAAAGGGAAATAAATAATGGCAGTTAACTTTAACAGGGGTAATAAGTACCCATTCTACATGACCTTAGTGAAAAAGAAAAGTTTTAAAGTTATTGGCCGGAAATCAAAATGTTAGGAGGTGAACTCTTGCACTGCTTTGAAATTCACTTGAACATCATTAAAACCCTTGGTGCGTTTATGGCTCGAAGTTACGGAGGTTAAGTCTATACTACGGAGGTGACTAGATGGGAAGAAGGTTTAAAGTTACAATATTAAGAGGTAAGTATTTTTTTTTTTTTTGCTAGTTGCTTTACGTCGCACCGACACAGATAGGTTTTATGGCGACGATGGGACAGGAAAGGGCTAGGAGTGGGAAGGAAGCGGCCGTGGCCTTAATTAAGGTACAGCCCCAGCATTTGCCTGGTGTGAAAATGGGAAACCACGGAAAACCATTTTCAGGGCTGCCGACAGTGGGGTTCGAACCTACTATCTCCCGAATACTGGATACTGGCCGCACTTAAGGGACTGCAGCTATCGTGCTCGGTAGAGATAAGTTTTTAGGATTACAAAATCATAGTTACCTCAATATCAAGTTGAAGGGGAATAAATGAGGGTACACACTATTTCCTAAGTTTGACTAAGGTCTTAAACCTGGTTTAAAGATTTACAGAGTTACATTAAGAAAAGATTTTGAAATCTTCCCCTCGAGTTAGCTTTCAGAGACTAATACATTATTACAAGATGTCTGCCATTACCTTGAGCTGGAGGGCTTTCCGGAGATGGGCGAGGCGCGTTCCCTGCCTCCTCAATTAATACACTCTACTGTTGTACTGGTGCGATCAAAAGACAACATGGCCCAAAAGATCCCAACTTTTATAGCGGAGTGGAAGGTTTTAGAAATCTCTGGGCCGAAGCCCTGGACACACCCGCAATATTGATTGGTCGATTTCAAAAATTCCTTATTGGCTTACAAAATAAGTCGGCGGGAAGGGATAGAAGTGTTGATAACCTTAGAACACCAAAAGCAATGTACAAACAATTCAGTTTAACCAACTAATGACTGCAAAATTTCTCTTGAAAATTAATTGTTCATCCTCTCACCAGAGGGAGCACCTAGGTTGACAGTAGAGACATCTGTCGATAAACGTTCAAACTTCTTCCGAAATAAGTTTCAGTGATTATATTATAGATGGCCTTCTAAAGGCAGTTAGTTTGAATGTACGGAGTTGGTGTACCTCAGGTACAATTATTATTACTGGTCCGGCTTCATGGCTAAGTGGTTAGCGTGCTGGCCTTTCGTCACAGGGGTCCCGAGTTCGATTCCTAGCAGGGTCTGGAATTTTAACCATCAGTGGTTAATTCCGCTGGCAGGGGGCTGGGTGTGTGTGTGTCGTCTTCATCATTACTGCATCCTTATCACGACGATCAGGTCCCCTACGGGCGTCAAATCAAAAGACCTGCACCTGGCGAGCCGACCAAGTCCTAGGACACACGCGTTTTAGTCTGTTTCCATTGCCTCTTCTAACAGCTTAACTACTATGGGCTAGCTCACGGCCTCCTAAAATACAGGTCGTAGTGTCTAAAGTTGCAGTATATCGACACATTTGATCAGTTAACTTGAACTCTTGAAGCCTGTCATATTCGGTGTCCATTGAAGAGTACGCCGATCGCTGTGCATAGACTAAGCTTAGAGTTAGTGCACTAAGCAGTGCGGTGTGTATTGCTCAGGGCGTTAATCTACGGGTTGTTATAATTTTCTTTGAACTGTCCGTGAGTTCTCCATGAACATGGAAATACAGTGCATCAAAAAATAGTGGTAAGTAGTGTCTCTCATACTTCTTATTTAAAAGTGTTCTTTTAATAACTTCAGATACTTCGGGTGTCATTAAATGCCCCATTCTCTAGTCTAGATAGTTTCACAATGAACACGATGGCTTCATTCACCACAAATTCTGTCACAATTACTCTGAAAAAAAAAATGCATGGAATAACAATCCGCAGCTGCCGTCCAAACGTGGAGTATGAGCCTTCTTCGTATTCACTTCGTACGATTAAGCAAGTAACTCTGAATACCGTACGTTCTTAAAACTGAGGTTTTTGGGTTTAGAATTAACTATAAGTACAATATGAAGAAAATAACTGCTTTTATGTGCAGACTGTTCACTATGAACAGTGGAATAATATGACTGCATGCATTTCAAAATGTTTCAATTCACTGAGCGAGCTGGCTGTGAGGTTAGGTTCGCGCAGCTGTGAGCTTGCAATCGGGGGAGTGTGGGTTCGAATCCCACCGTCGGCAGCCCTGAAAAAGGTTTTCCGTGGTTTCCCATTTTCAAACCAGGCAAATGCTGGGGCTATACCTTAATTACGGCCATGGCAGCTACCTTCCCAATCCTAGCCCTTTCCCCTCCCTCCGTCACCGCAAACCTCTGATGTGTTAGTGCGACGTCAAAAAAGTAGGAACAAATATTTCAGTTCCAATTTTCAGCATTATTCCATATACTACCATAATGGCACATGTATATACTTACATAATTAGACGTTTAAGTTATCGTAAATAATAACTTGAACAGCAGCAACAACAACAACAACAATAATAATAGGTGTTTGCATTCTTGTAAAAGTCACGGGAATGCGGGCACTTCGAAAATCATCAATGTTACAAACAAATAACGAAAAAACGCGGTTTCACAGTGGCTACGGCGAGATAATCTAATTCTTCTACCGCTTTTCCCACATCTGTGGGGTCGCGGGTGAGAACTGCCCTTCCTGACGCCAACCCTATATGGAGGGATGTAATCACTATTGTGTGTTTCTGTTGTGGTTGGTAGTGTAGTGTGTTGTCTGAATATGAAGAGGAAAGTGTTGGGACAAACACAAATACCCAGTCCTCGAGTCAGAAGATTTAATCAGACGCTATTAAAATTCCAGACACATCCGGGAATCGAAGTCGGGACCGTCTAAACCGAAGGTCTCAACGCTGACCATTCAGCCAGCACCTTCAGACATCACTAGAAGAGAACAAGAAACTGGCAGAATTATTTACATATGACTAGGGCAGTTTTAGGTGGGGTACTTCGCACCAAAACTTTTATCTGTTGAAAAAATGAAATGGCGTATGGCTTTTAGTGCCGGGAGTGTCCGAGGACAGGTTCGGCTCGCCAGGTGAAGGTCTTTTGATTTGACTCTCGTAGGCGACCTGCGCGCCGTGATGAGGATGACATGATAATGAAGACCCACCCAACCCGCGAGCCAGTGAAATTAACCAATAATGGTTAAAATTCCCGACCCTGCCGGGAATCGAACCCGGGACCCCTGTGACCAAAGCCCAGCACGCTAACCACTTAGCCATGGAGCAGGACGTTTATCTGTTTATTTCTCATGACTGAATTTAATTATGATTCTCTTGGATCAAAAAGTTCCTTGAATTACAGTTATTGTGCATGAGATTGAAAATGTGGCATGGATGTTCTCAGTATACAGAAAAGAAGTTGATATAGATCCAAGTTTCTGTTGCATATACAGGTATGCTTTAACTGCATAACACCTTGCTGTATTGTTGGGAGGAGAAATAATATATTTTATAGGTTTTAAACCACATGCAAATCATATACTGGATTAGATGGTGAAGCTTCGGGCAGAATATCAGTGGAAAATCACAATAATCGTTGGAGGAGAAACGTTTTATAGCGCAGTTAATAATTTTATTAAATCTATATACATATATAATAACATGTTCTGATGTCGGCAGCTCTGAAGATGGTCTTCCGAGGTTTCCAATTTTCACGCCAGGCAAATACTGGGTCTGTACCTTAATTAAGGCCACGGCTGATCCTTTCCCATTCCTAGACCTTTCCTGTCCCATTGTCGCCATTAAGACCTATCTGTGCCGGTACGACGTAAAGCAACTTGTTAAAAAAAAAAAAAAAAAACTTGTCCTGACTGACTGAGTGACTGATTCATCATCACCGAACAAAACTACTGAACATAAAGATATGAAATTTTGGGGATACATTTATATTAGAGGGTACGTGCTCACTAAGGGAGGATTTTTGGATATTCCCTCGCTAAGGGGGTGAACACGGGGGTGAATTGTATTGTATATCTATATCTCTTCTTCCTCTTCTTCATCATCATCATCTGTTTACCTTTCAGAGTCGGTTTTTTCCTCGAACTCAGAGAGGGATTCCACCTCTACCGCCTCAAAGGCAGTGTCCTGGAGCTTCAGACTCTGGGTCGGGGGATACAACTGGGGAAGAGGATCAGTACCTCGCCCAGGCGGCCTCACCTGTTATGCTGAACAGGGGCCTTGCGGGGGATGGGAAGTTTTGAAGGGATATACAAGGAAGAGGGAAGGAAGCGGCTGTGGCCTTAAGTTAGGTAACATCCCGGCATTTGCCTGGAGGAGAAGTGGGAAACCACGGAAAACCACTTCGAGGATGGCTGAGGTGGGAATCGAACCCACCTCTACTCAGTTGACCTCCTGAGGCTGAGTGGACCCCGTTCCAGCCCTCATACCACTTTTCAAATTTTCGTGGCAGAGCCGGGAATCGAACCCGGGCCTCCGGGGGTGGCAGCTAATCACACTAATCACTACACCACAGAAGCGGACACATCTACACCTCAAAAACTTAAAAGTTTACAAACGTTAAAATTGGAATTTGGAACCTCCTTTAAAAATAAAGAAATACTTATTTTTTTTTGTTTTCGGAATATCCCATTAAGTAGGGGGGGGGGGAGATGAAAAGGCGTTTGAATAACTTTTATGAGGATACTTATTTCTCAAAAACTGAAGATGTTACACACATGAAAATAGGTATTTGGAATCTCCTTTAAAAATAAAGAAACACGTATGTTTTGTTTTTAGAAAATCCAATTCATGGGCGAGGGGGTCGAACAGGAGTTTTTTTTTTTTTTTGCTAGGGGCTTTACGTCGCACCGACACAGATAGGTCTTATGGCGACGATGGGATAGGAAAGGCCTAGGAGTTGGAAGGAAGCGGCCGTGGCCTTAATTAAGGTACAGCCCCAGCATTTGCCTGGTGTGAAAATGGGAAACCACAGAAAACCATTTTCAGGGCTGCCGATAGTGGGATTCGAACCTACTATCTCCCGGATGCAAGCCCACAGCCGCGCGCCTCTACGCGCACGGCCAACTCGCCCGGTCGAACAGGAGTAACAAATGGGGTGAATTTTTAGAAAAACTATATCTACAGTATATCTCATAAACGTAACATGTTACAGAAGTGAATATTGGTATTTGGAATTCCCTATAAAAGTAAAGAAATATAGATAATTTGTTTTCGGAAAATCCGGTTTTCTTTTTCCGACTTGAGAGAAGACTGTTTCCACATGTAGTTCTATGTCGCATGGTCACCTTAGCCCCAAAAGGTAACACCACAAACGTTGTTTACAAACAGTTTTTGGGGTAAATGAGACTCAAATTTTTGGTGAGTTTTTATACGTTAGGGATTTTCCTTAGTACAATACCGAGGAACGACTACTTTGATGAAATTATGAAATCCACGCCAGCGAAGCCGCGGGTAACTGCTAGTGTTTAATAAATCAAGAAATATAAGAGCATTTACTTGATATTTAGAAAATATTCTCGTAAAACTGATATCAATTATAGTGGTAAAATGTTTAATGGTGATAGAATAAATACTTCATAACTTGCACATTTTTCAATAATTGATGACCTTGAAAGACGAATTTACTGACATGGATATCTCACAATTGACAATTTACGCTAACCAGTCTGTCACAAACGGCTCATCTACATTCTGCGACAGTTAACGGCGTCCAGTCTAATCACGTGCTCTTTTGAATGGAGAAAGGTCGGGTAAATGTGCTACCCACGATAGCTGTTGAGCTTTTGAGTGACTACTGAAATAGTGATGGAACGTAATGCTGTTAGAAGAGCACTTTGCCATACTGTCTCAAGGATGGCGTCCAAAGGAGCAGTGCAGGAGTCCAGGAGGTCTAATGCTCTTACCATGTTCACGAAGTTTGTAACTTATAGCGTGCCACTTCATGATGTCGAGAGTTTAAGCATAGGCATATAAACTAACTCCAAGACAGAATCTATTTTCGTAACTGAATATAGAGTGGAGCGCCATTTGTTTCTCCAGATGATCGTCTACTGGCGTGTAGTACGTTGATGGAAGTCTGGCTCGAGGCATCCTTTCCCTTAGGGCAAATGCAATCGTGCCACTTTCGACGGTTGATGTTGACACTCCTTGTGTAATAACGACTCATACAGATCATTCTTTCGGGCTGCCTCTGTGGATCGGTGGTAGAGTGTCGACCTCCCGATCCGAAAATAGCGGGTTCGAATCCGGCAGACGTACCCGGGTTTTTAAACGGCGAAAAAAAAGTCCATTCGACACTCCATGCTGTACAATGTCGGCGTGTAAAATATCTCTGGGGACACATTTAGTGTTTACCCGACAATATGAATTAAAACTCAGCCATAGATCGCCAGAAGAGATCCAGTTTACTGTGCCATCTTGAGCCGTATCCTACCGGCCCATAATAATAATTGGAATATTATTTGACCAAACATGTGAAATTTATTCAGAAAAGTTACAGTCTTAACATGTTAAAGCATTGTACCCTAAGGTAGTTGATACCGGATGTTGAGCAAGACAGTGGTTCGCTGGATGTTGCTTCATATTTCCGTATGACCGTGAGAAAGGATAGCGTACCCAAGCGCTGGCAAGGATCGACACGTGTATTAGATGCTGACCAAGCAAGATATTTCAGCCAATGGGAACTTAGGGATTTGGCAAACCTGGAGGCTACACCGCGCCAAATATTAATTCCAGGATGACCAATGTGCTCTGTGGATAAAGTCAGTTTCTGTAAGAGATCGGTTTTCCACAGTTTCTGAAGTCAGATATATTTGGAAATGTATTATAAAAATTGGTGGAAGAGATTTGCTAGTGTTTGAGCTGTGTTTTGTAAATATATTACAATAAGGATTATGTCATCATACATGACGAACTCTCTGATTGGTGGTTGGTTCAGACACCCGGGAACCCCAACATTATTGGCGTCACCGAAGCCTCCTCAGTAACCCTTAGCTCTGGAGAGCGTCACTCTGTAGTAAAAGTTTGCACAGTGCGGATGTATTAACTTTGTGACTGGCGTTATTTCAGTAATAGTAACTGGTTATCATTGATACTGTAAATTGGGCAGTCGCAATATTTACTGTACTTCAGTAAATGAAATAGTACAATTTTGGCAGAGTTTACTTTCAAGTGATAAAGACGGTGTTCAGTAACCGCTGAGTAACAAGTGTGGTGGAAACGTGCTATTGTTTTACTATTTCGCGACGGGCGCGTATTCGCGTGGAACTTCCGTACCGAACCGTGGGCTGCTTTAAAAACTGTGTTTTTACCCTTTAAGTGAAGTGTGTTATATATATGTGAATCAGTGTGTTAGCTGATCTGGTAAAAGAAAGGGTATCTCGGCTCGCAGCATTAAGCAGTGAAGAGGTTATCAATAATATTCTTCTGTGTTCCAGTGAATTGTTTTCCAGCAAGATGATGGATACGCCTGTAGAGGAAGGAAGTGCATTCCCACATGTTAATGCTGTGATTAACATGGAGTAAACACAAAAGCAGTGGGGATGTAAGCTGCTATCCTGGTTTCCCGAGAGTCACGTAGAATGTAAAGTAAGACGCATGTATTATTTACCGCATGATATGTAAGTTATGTTAAGGTACTAGGGCAGGGTAGATAGAATTTTAATTTTCATATAAAGTAAGCTTGACGGCATGTGTTTGTTTAATTTTGTTACTATGATAGATTCGGATACGAGATTAATGCATGTTTATTTTATTTTCATTTTGATTTATGAGTAGATGTTTGGGAAAATGAGGGATTGATAGGATCAGTTATTGTTGTAAATATAGCATTTAGCGTAGGATATTCCGAGTTTTCCTTAAATATAGGCTAGAAGGGCTAGATCGACAGGTTCATTTTATATTACGTCAAACACGTATCAATTCATTTTATTTCGGTTATTCAGAGAGACAGGTATAGCTATTTTGCATGATGCATGGTTTTACAGAAGCTGCCAGAAGGAGCTGCAGAACGTCGTTGTTAAATTAAGATCTTTGAAGTTAAGTTGGATTCGGTTTGCCTGATGGTCTGCCAAGGACTCGAACTGCGTCTCATTATGTGGAAAGGCCAGTGGGATTCATGAGGAATAATGAGATAATAATTGCATGCTGAATTATAATGTATTGGTGCAGGCTGATGGTAAGCCTGACAAGATAGAGTTTTATGCAGATGTGTGTGCCTGCCTAGTGTCTTCTGAGTGTATATTGTAATCAGAATGGACAGTGTTAATTCCAGACTATTGAGTCTGATGTTGTTAAATGGCCCAAGCATGCCAAGAAGGAATAAATATACGGGAGTTTTCGTGTAGCTGATGATGGGCGTTATCTCATGGCAAGCTGATTCCTGGCCTGTGTTATCGGCATGTGTGAAAGAGACAGTATTTCCTTGTGGCAGCCTCGGGAGACAAAATCCAATCTTTAGCGTAGTGGAGTTCAATATTTCTTTACAGCTCGTAATCTACCCGGAAGTACATGACGGATGACCGCGCTGTTGAGCGCTTAAACGCAGCAGAAGGAGGCAATGTTGCCCATTGCTTTCTTCATGATATCAAGGATTATTTATATGTTTTTCCCTTACAGGATGGTTTTACCTTATTATTTATGATTGTATACCCTGTCTCGTTGTTTTTTTTAAAGGGAACAGCCCGAGTGCTGAAGTATTGTTGGTTTATCTAGTTCTGTCTAGATCTTTTGTAGTGAACCGGGATTCACATTAGAAGCAGTGTAGCATTTAAGACTTTACTCGATATCCGATGTACATATATGTTTAGTTTGATTATTTGAATTGCTGTAAATATAGTGTAGGATTTGCCCCTAGTATTTTGCATACCTTACATAGCGTCCGGTGTGTCTTAATTATTTTTATTTCCGTCGTAATTTTTCTTATTATGTAACTTTTATTTTACGGAAATAGTTTGACGACTCTCGGGAGTAACTTAACTTTGAAACCGTATCGTTGGGATGCGATAGTGTGAAACTCCATACGGAAATACTACATGGGAGTGTTTGCGTACACTTGTTGCCATATAACATAAACATTGAACTATAAGAAGAAACTCAATCTTGATTTATATTAATGTTCTTTGTTGAACTTGTTTTTCTTTTAATGTCAAATTTGTACAATTATTCAATTAACGTTTCTAATTTCGAATTATTTTTACACTTTGAGTTTATTTTTCTTTTACAAAATTTTTATTTTTCTTGATTCAATTTATTTTCGTGTGATTTGATCGGGGATATTTGTTAATAAATCCATCTTACCCCCTATGATTGTTTCTCATTCGTGTTACACCTCCATTTCCTGTCATTGATTGCTATTTTAGTGTAGAACTTCGACTTTTTATCCTGACCCAATCGACAACCAACCCACACTCTGCCCAACCCTGAGTTAGTCGGATGTTCATACAGGAATGGAGGCATCGTCCTAGAGGGTATTTACCCCTGGGTACGGTACAATCTAATAGAGTGAAACGGAACGTCGAAATTGACGCGGCTTGGATGGCGTCAAATCAAAATGCCTGAGAAATGTAGATGATACTACACGATTCTTCTTCTTATGCTTTATCTGTTTACCCTCCAGGGTCGGTTTTTCTCTCGGACTCGGCGAGTGATCCCACCTCTACCCCCTCAAGGGCAGTGTCCTGGAGCTTCAGAATCTGGGCCGGGATACAACTGGGGAGGATGACCAGTACCTCGCCCAGGCGGCCTCACCTGCTATGCTGAACAGGGTCCTAGCGGGGGGATGGGAAGATTGGAAGGGATAGACAAGGAGGAGGGACGGAAACGGCCGTGGCCTTAAGTTAGGTACCATCCCGGCATTTTCCTGAAGAAGAAGTGGGAAAAACACTTCCAGGATGGCTGAGGTGAGAATCGAACCCACCTCTACTCAGGTGACTCCCGAGGCTGAGTGGACCCCGTTCCAGCCCTCGTACTACTTTTCAAATGTCGTGGTAGAGCCGGGAATCGAACCCGCGCCTCCGGGGGTGACAGCTAATCACACTAACCACTACACTACAGAGGCGGACTACTTCTTCTTCTTCTTCTTCTTCTTAGTATTATTATTATGATTATTATTATTATGATTATTATTATTATTATTATTATTATTATTATTATTATTATTATTATTATTATTATTATTATTATTATTATTATTATGATGATGATTATTATTATTATTATTATTATTATTATTATTATTATTATTATTATTATTATTATTATTATAAGGGCTCATGGTTGTACTGAAGATACTGTGCAGTCAGCAATGTTCGTTTTTCAACAGATCGACCGTACCGCGTATTCCTGCGCCCAGTTCTCGGCAGCCAGGGTGCTTTTCACTGACCACTCATGCCAACACCCGGTCACTTGCAATTAGACGAACCTGCCCCTCTACACGAATTATGTATTGTACTCTGCTCTTGTAATTAAAATGACCACAGTAATAGGGATGTTTATACTTAGATAGCACCGAGCGAATTGGTTATGTGGTAAGTGTCATGTAACGGTAAAACTGGATTCGGGATGGCAGCTGGCTTCAATATGGTTTTTCATGGATTTCCATTCACATAGCAAAATTTCATTTTCAATTTCTCCTATCTCTGTAATTCATATTAGTAATGAAAATAAAATTGACCGGGCGCGCGGCTGTGAGCTTGCATCCGGGAGATAGTAGGTTCGAATCCCACTATCGGCAGCCCTGAAAATGGTTTTCCGTGGTTTCCCATTTTCACACCAGGCAAATGCTGGGGCTGTACTTTAATTAAGGCCACGGCCGCTTCCTTCCAACTCCTAGGCCTCTCCTAACCCATCGTCGCCATAAGACCTATCTGTGTCGGTGCGACGTAAAGCCGATAGCAAAATAAATAAATAAATAAATAAAAAAATAAAAAAATTGAAATACAATTTCAAAGGTTTCGTTTCTCTTTTCTTCACGTCCTTGGCATCCGTATAATATGAAGGACCTAAATATACTGTATAACGCTGTTTGTCGGAAGCAAAATATCCTAAGTCCAATTTCAAGCATTTAGTTTTAATACCTGACAGCTACCAAGGCTATCGGTGAAGCTCAAGCTTCAGTTGAGAACGATGGAAATATACAGCAGTTTATAATGTAAGCAACTGACACATTGTTCCATTTAGAAAACTTGAAAGCAAAGAGAAAAACGTCGTACGTATTTCAGAGATCAAGGCATCGGGGACTGATCTTGCAGCCCACGCTCTGCGTTCCTCTCCCCTCAACCCACCTCAAGCGGCACGCTGCTGTAAGTCCAATTGGTGCGGGGACCGGGGCGATAGGTGTGCTACGCTTCGCTCCGTCAGATTGCCACTGCCAATGAACAACCATGTGTTACTCAGCGTAATATACTTCCTCACCTCATACTTCTGAGTTAATTATATAGATAACAAGAGTGCTCGTATTTCAGTCCCGTTTACCTCTACTCTACATCCTTGTAGGGAGACACTGCAGGGCTGCCCTTATAGGAGTACAATAGTTTTCTTTTTACAGGCAGATCTGCTAAAATGAAATGCGATCTTTCAGGTTTAGTGTTCTCTTTTGTTGATTGGAATCGATCCCGTGATTATGGGTCGGACACCACCACTGATCTCCCGAAGAAGCTAATAAACCAGTGAACGATGGGTACGACCGCTGTAAAATTCAATTTTTTTATTTCATAATAATAATAATAATAATAATAATAATAATAATAATAATAATAATAATAATAATATTAATAATAATACGGTCACTCCATGTGAGACTTGTGCTGGACAAAGCGGAGGCGAGACAGGTTTTTCTCCGGGTACTTCGGTTTTCCCTGTCATCATTCATTCCAGCAACACTCGCCACTATCATTTCATTTCATCTGTCAGTCATTAACCATTGCCCCAGAGGAGTGCCACAATGAAGATGGGCTTCATTCATTCCATCCCTGACCGGGTCATTGACTGGAAAACAGGTTGTAGGTTTTCAATAATAATAATAATAATAATAATAATGAAAACGCGTGAACTAATCTAGTGGAGGATCTTTCTAGAAAAGATGTATATCCAGTATTCGGGAGATAGTAGGTTCGAACCCCACTGTCGGCAGCCCTGAAGATGGTTTTCCATGGTTTCCCATTTTCACACCAGGCAAATGCTGGGGCTGTACCTTAATTAAGGCCACGGCCGCTTCCTTCCCACTCCTAGCCCTTCCCTGTCCCATCGTCGCCATAAGACATATCTGTGTCGGTGCGACGTAAAGCAAAAAAAAAAAAAAAAAAGATGTATATGTGCAGAGCTGAGGGTACCTCAGTCCCTCGAGAAAACTGAACGGAAGCCCAGGTAGTGTATTCAAGACGGATATTCTCGCCAGAGAGAAAAGACGGCGCAGTTGCGCGACGTTGAAACTGAAGTCCTTGAAATAAGACGTAAACACTTTTTGAAGGAAATGGCCAATGAAGTATCAATTAGTAGTCCCATTGAGGTTTTAAATCTTGGCCAGCACACTAACCAGATGTGGCACGACCAAAGAGTAAATATTCTAAGTTTGGGCCAGTCATTAAACGTTTATTTTTTTACCTCTTGCCGCAATCCCGTCAAAACAATTTTATATCCAAAAAATCTTACCTCATTTGCCGTCACATTTGAAAGAGATAATGAGGACACTGTTATAGAACTGTATCAGGACCCCCTGTAGGTGGGGGACGCAGACGAAGAATAAGTACCATCACGCGGGGAACACCATGGGTCGCCTTTACTTACGAGTTGTACCACTATGTTAGGTACACAATAGCTTTGTGATTAGTAGCAACAGAGGGTGAATCAGTATGGGTTTTACAGTACCCATGATTAGTACCATTGTGAGAAACACCACGGCTCTGGGGGTTGCTAGTACCACTATATGAGCGACTCCGTGGGTCTGCGTTGCCTGTGATTAGTACCCACTATGTGAGTCACATCACGGGATAGTATGAGTCCCTGTGATTAGTATACCTATCTGAGGAACACGATTGGTTTGCGTTGCCTATGCGTGGCGCCATAATGTGGGAAACACCATAGGTCTGCGTAACATGTGCGTATTACATTAACTGTGAGTAATGCCACAATGTGTAGAACACCGTAAGTCTACGTTACTCATGATTAGTATCGCTACGCGATGAATACCACGTTTCTTACTTTTCTAGCGGTAAGTACCATTATGAGGGGCCGTTGACATGGATTCTGGACCCATTTCGATAACAAGCATCATTGATTCAGGATTGTGCTTTGGAAGCAACTCATTGGTCAGTATGTATTATTGTTTTAAGATAGGTTCTGGGAAGGTGGGGTATTGCGGGTCGAATCCAATGATGAACTAAGTTCATAATCATTGTTCATCGCCTCCTTTTTTTCTAGTCAATGATTTAATTTTGGAATTATTTTTAACTTTCAATATTGCGAGTTGGATCCGCTGATTATTTCAAATTCATACATTCATTCTTCACCAACCGAGCGAGTTGGCCGTGCGGTTAGAGGCCCGCGGCTGTGAGCTTGCATCCGGGAGATAGTGGGTTCGAGTCCCACTGCCGGCAGCCCTGAAGATGGTTTTCCGTGGTTTCCCATTTTAACACCAGGCAAATGCTAGGGCTGCACCTTAATTAAGGCCACGGCCCTTTCCTTCCAACTCCTAGGCCTTTCCTATCCCATCGCCGACGTAAGGCCTATCTGTGTCAGTGCGACGTAAAGCCACTAGCATTCTTCTCCATCACGTTTTGAATTCTGGTCAGTGGATGAGTTTTGGACTTTTAAATTGTTTTTACATTTCGTCTAATTTCGTACCATTAGGGCCCGATGACCTAGATGTTAGGCCCCTTTAAACAACAAGCACCATCATCATCATCAAACTGTATGAGAGCGGAACTGGAATTATTGTCACCAAGTGTGAGTTCTTCGTGGACCAAGAACATCCATTCCTCGTATTCAGTCCTGATGGTTTGGTTGCTTGTGATGGTATCGTACAGGTGAAATGCCTTGCTACCGTCACTGAATCAGATTTGACAGAAGAGGGGACTAAAAGAAAAAAAAATTGTACCTGGGACTTTCAGAAGGAAATTTGCAAATAAAACCTAGCCGCAACTACTCTTCCAGGTTTAAGGTCAATTAAACATGAAAATCCACAGCTTGTTTCTAGTCATTCGGCCGGGTCAGGAATGGAATGAATGAAGCCGTCATTTAGTGTCGAGGATAGGAATTGTGCCGGCTGCCGAAACCTGTTGCACTCCTCTGGGTCAATGGACTGACAGATGAAATGAAATGATATTGGAGAGTGTTGCTGGAATTAAAGATGACAGGGAAAACCGGAGTACTAGGAGTAAAACCTGTCCCGCCTCCGCTTTGTCCAGCACAAATCTCACCTGGAGTGATCGGGATTTGAACCACGGAAACCAGCGGTGCGAGGCCGGCGCACTGCCGCCTGAGCCACGGAGGCTCTTCAAGGTCAATTGAATATCACCAGGAGAAAATTATGCGTTTTGTAGTGTACACGACGAAAGGAAAACTCTTCGTAGTGAACCCATAATTCTAACCTGCTAAATATTCCAACTAGAAAATTGCAACTGCAAGATGCAACTATGAGTGCAAGCGTAATTCTTTATTGCAAGGTTATCTCACATTCCGTGGCACGAGACCTCACCGTGGCAAGCGGCCCATTCGAGCGAGCTCGGAACACTTCAGCTGACTTCCGGAAATACATAATTAACTTCCACATAATAAACCTTCATAGGGAGGGATTTCGGCACTATCATTAGCAAAGAAATAAACAATTAAGAATTTAAGAAATATTAAATGAAGCTAAATTCCACAGGTTGGAGATGTCTTTAATTAGGCCTGGAGAAAAGTTGGCATCCATACTTGTAGAGTAGAAACACGTGTCAAGGCTACTCAATTAAAATGTGCGCGAAATCACCTACACGAAATTAATTAATTAATTAATTAATTACGGCCGTTAAAGGAACGGGAATAATCAGTAAACACCACCATCACGGCTTGGAAATGAGGTGGAATTTTTGAGGTGAGTCTCAAAGCTATAAATATCCCCACCTCTGGACAATAGTCACACTCACTTTGTAATAGTTCGCGAGGGTGTGCCTGCGTCGGGCAACATCTAGTAAAGGTCTTATGAATTATTTTTTGTTTTCGTTTGGTGAAGAAAATTTCAAGCTTCAATGTTCAACTTACGTTCAGAGTTTTAGATTTACCAGCAATTCTTAACTGGGGCTAATAGCTTAACACTCGTAAGTAATGTGGATTGCCATAACGGGGTATATATACGATTTTTCATGATTTCACGCTTTTCATGATTTAACATTCAAAGACCGAACATTACTGCCTACTGGCCATGGGTACGTACTCCAAGGCGCAAGTACAGCTTTGTAATGTCTTTGAGGGTGAGCCTGAGGTACTCCTGAAGCCTGTGGTAATGTGATGGGGAGGGCAAATTCATAGATAGCTTTCGCGAATTACTGTGTGTCTTTGTAGTCAGTGAAGGGAACCGTAGACTGGTCAAGATAAGCTTCGGGTTTCATATCTGTAAACCACCTGGCATAAGAGGGGGAGATTGGGAAGTTCTCACGGAGAGTTGAGTCTTCACCGAGGAACGGAGCAGTTGTACAGATTGTGAGTGTCTAGAATAATTCATTATTTACGTGTGTTATTTGAATTAAAATGTAGAATATGTGTAATTATAAGTATAATAAATAAAAGAGAAGAATGTTCTCTTTCATCATGAAGGGTTAAGTGAGACGACCTGACTCAAAATGTAGCCAAGCGAGCCCCGTGCCTGCCTGTCTAATTTGAACATCATGTTTTGTAGTTAGAAATATATTTACTTGTCTCGTTAAATTAATATGTGGCGCGTGTAAAAATTAAGTGTATTGCAATGTCGAGGCGAAGTGTCTATTATTCATGTCAGTGCACGAGTCTTAAAAATGCGTTTAAATTTATTCAGTAAAATGTAATAGGTGAAGTTTGAATATTTTAATGAAAATCAATGACATAATATTCCGTCTGATGAAAGTTACAATGATGAAAACGATAATATTAGCGGCTGTGAACATGATAAAGTTAAATATCAAATTATCTAAAATAATACTAATAATATTCACGTCAGGATACATTTGAGATGATAAATTTTGTGTTCAGCAGTAACGTCAAGCGAGATTTGTAATTTATACCAAAATCCAATGCTGATAAAGTCGGCGGTTATTCTTGAAAACCAAAATTTTGTGACACCGTGTGATTGTGATACAGAAAATTGCGGTATGCTATTTTGCTCTTGAGGTCAGAAAAACGTTAAGAAGTTAATTGCGAGATTCTTATAAAGTTGTTGGTCAAGGGATTACTTGTACTTAAAAAGTTTCAAACAGGGAGAAATGGACTGCAATGGAAATGAAATGAGAAGAGTTAGGGAGATGTTAAAGGCAGAGTAAGCCTGTATTTTATGAGTGATGTATAATGAACAGTAAGCTGAAGATAAGAAGCCCTTTTTACGATGGAGAGGAGTTTGTGTGACAGGATGTATGTTAAGAGGTAATATTTCTGAGAGAGGCTGCGTAAGATGACGTTGTCCTGTAAGCAATCCAGAACAGTTGACAAATTTAATGGTGGTCAAATCCAAGTAAGCGCGTTGTATTTTAATTAACGTTGATGTTCTGCCATTATTACTATTTTATATGAGACTGTAGGTTTTGGCAATTAAGTCCAAGTGACGATTCTATGTGGTACTAGCAAAGTGCATTTTTTTATAGCCGACCTCACGAACAAAGTACATTCTGACGCATGGTCAAGGTAATATTTGATTATTGTAAATTGAATTCTATTCTGTATGTTTTCGAGACGAAATTATCGCCCACTAGAAACATTGCGGATGTGAAAAATGAATCTTATTAGAAAGTTGTTGGTCAAGGGATTACTTGTACTTAAAAAGTTTCAAACAGGGAGCTTGAGTAGATTGATGGAAAGTTACTTCACTGGGCAGTTGACGGCGATACATATTTGGAACGTTGAGATGATAGGCCATTTGGAGCCTCACACTTGAGTTATACCGTGGATCTCGTGATGGTGGTGATTACAAAAGCTTGATGTCTTCTATAGGAGCACTAGTGTTCACAGAAGATTTTCTAAAGGAAAATTTAGTTTCACTGACGTGTGATGGTGCCGCAGTAATGTTCGTAGTACGTGGAGAAGTTTCAAAACTTTTCAGACAGATTTCCTGCCATTGTTTTGTGGCACTGTGCTAGCCATAGACTGGACTTATCAGTACATGATGTTGTGAAAGAGGTTTCTGGCATCAATACATTTAAGAGTTTTATGGACAAATTATATGTTATGTATCATGCCTCTTCAAAGAATGCAAGGCAGCTCCAGTCATGTGCAGCTACACTGGAGATGCAGATTTTAAAAATTGGAAGAATTCTGTCCACAAGATGGGTTGCATCCAGCTATAGAACTGTTTTGGCAGGATTTTGAAGCACTGGTACTTCATTTTGAAAGGGGGTAAATCAGAAGATGGTTGTGACAGAAAGGATAAAATGCACTTATGAAGGTCTTCACAGGAAAATAACATCTGTGGAATTTACTTTGGATCTGGGATTAATTTGCGATGCTTTGCAAGAACTGTCTGAACTAAGCTTAGATCTGCAGGAGAGAAATGCTGATCTTTACAAAGCCCACAGCAAGACTGAGTGTCTTATTGATATTTGTGAGAAGAGGAGGTCTGTCCCAGGGCCTTACTATCAGAAAGCTCATGAGGCAGCTGCAAATATATAGTTTAAGGGTGTTCCATTGAATAATAAAAACAGAATTTATGATCCACCAATGTCCCCAAATGCTCTCTATGAAGAACTTAAAACTCCTCTACTGTCAAGATGTGCAAGAGTTCTGGATTCTAAGAATTGGCCAGCAAACTCAAGAGAAAATATTCTGTATGGAGAAGCAGAAATAGGCACACTGGCAAGAAGATTCCAACTGAATGAAAGAGAAGCTATTCGAGCCTTCAGAGATCACCTGAAATTCAGAGAATAAATGCCCAGGGAACTTTCTGGGTTCGGAGGACTCTCAACACAATAGCTATATCTTCAACTGAGTGTGAAAGAGGATTTTCTCAGATGAACTTGATTGTGACTCCAGAAGGATCATCTTTGTCAGTGAAAAACATTACCTCATTACTATTTATAAGAATTGTTGGACCTCCTTTGACGGTATTTGATCGAACGAAGTATGTCAAAACTTGGTTGTTACAAGGTCGTCGTTCAGCCATGGATACAAAAAGCAAGACCAGAAAACGAACTGAAGAGGATGATGACATGTCAAAAATTGGGAAATTATTTTGAATTCAGTGTAAGTAGGTTTCGATGAAAATGAGATGCTTTCTTAAATGTTCGGTAAATCCCATGTCTTCTTCCTTAATTTCCCTCCTGTGAGTTCCGGCACTTCTTTATTAAAAAAAAAAAGGCCCTGATTGCAGCTATTTCTAATCTCAGTGTGTTCATTCAAAAGCTAGACACGACACAACAGGAATTCTTCACCACATATCATCATTTGAAGACATTCGTTTCTAAGCAGTAGATTTATAGAGACATGCACGGAATCTCAAAGTGACATTGCCAACAGAGCTGGAAGTGCGATATCACAGTTCATTTCTAATTTAAACACACACAAAAATCCCACCACGATCCCATAGACTTACTGCATATTTTACCACCATATTGCCTTTTATTGCTACAAAACTGTATTTCATTTCACCAGTGGGGTTGATTATCATGCTAACGAGGACGAATGGGAGTTTGTGTTCATCTTAAAATACTGTACAACACACCACACCACACTCTCCACCACTACAGAAAATCGCAACCAACACATCCCTCCACCAAGGGTTGGCGTCAGGAAGGGGATCCGACATTAAAATTGGGCCAAATTGAAATCAAGAGCCAACCCCAATAAATTTGGAAGAAGAAGGAGAAAAAGAAGTTTTCATTATCATAATGCTCATGCTTAACGTAAACTTTAGTATTAAATAAATGCGATTTACTTTGTTTTTAACGCCACGGGCTTAGGATCTATTCTCCTTATTCGAAGACAAACGTCGGAGTAAAGGGTCTTAAGTCCTTATGTAATAATTATAAACAATATTTCAATCTTTCGACTACACCTAAAATAATCTTGTTCATTATATGCATGAAGAGCAATAAAACGTACGTGCTGATTTGTTAATGGTTTGTCCACTTGACAGATACTTTTTAATTGGCATTTTAACTGGCTCTCCTACAATATTACTAATGTGTAGCTTAGGACACTTTACTTCCGACATAGAGATTACTAATCTGCATAACAATTCCTCAAACATGGTAACGGACGATTTAAAGCATTCAGTATATATACGGTACCTTTTGCGATATGCGAGGAGAGAATTGAGAGCACTGCCACGTGTATTTGCATTGGCTGCGCTGTTGGCAATGGCAAAAGAACACATGCCAATGTAAACAGCATGTGAGTAATTCAAGAAGACATAGGGTCATTAGTCGAACAGCATTGTAAAATACTGACGGAGAGCGAGCACATATTTTGCTTTTCACCATAATTAGTGAATTAGTTAACGTATGCACGTGTATGGAAATCATTTTCGGGGGGTTCCGGTATCAGTTGTAGGCAAGTTTATACTTTTCACAAATTCCAGTGATTTAGACCAGTGGGATTCAAACTTTTTGGTTGGCGTACCCCGAAAATCCAACTGTTTTACCTTCGTACCCCTGAAGTACGAGTATATTGCGATTATACCAGACATAACTCATTGCTGTTGGAAAATCCACAGTCTGTCTCCAGTCATTCGACCGGGTCAGGAATGGAAAGAATGAAATCCCCGTCTAGGGGCGAGGGCTGCTGAAGCCTGTCTCACTCCTCTGGGGCAATGATTAATGAATTTCCCCCCAAACCCCATGGCACTACAGACCTTGCAGGGCCTTGGCCTACCAAGCGAACGCTGTTCAGCCCGAAGGCCTGCAGAATACGAAGTTCGTGTGGTCAGCACGACGAATCTTCTCGGCCGTTATTCTTGCCTTTCTAGACCGGGGCCGCCATCTCACCGTCAGATAGCTCAATTGTAATCACGTAGGCTGAGTGGACCTCGAACCAGCCCTCAGGTCCAGGTGAAAAACCCTGACCTGGCCGGGAATCGAACTCGGGGCCTCCGGGTAAGAGGCAGGCACACTACAAGTACACCACGGTGCCGGCTATTTACGTGATAGCAGACATAAATTACCACTGAATAAACATTGAAGTATTATTGCTATGATAATGATGACTATTATTCTTCTTTCTTTGTTATGCCCAACTAAGAAGCGCGACTGAATTATTTAGCTGATGTTGCCTTTTTCTTCTCCCAAAATCTTTCATCTTCTCGCTGGGACTTTTCTTGCGATCTTCTGACCAGGTTTTGTTGGTGGAGGGCTTGGACGATGTTTAAAGCGGTGATCGTCGACTAATTTTCTGAACTTAGATCTGTCTAACACAATGTCATCTGTGATGCCTTCGAGCAGCCAATTGCTTTTTACTTTAGTTGATAGGGCAAGGTTCAGAATTATTTTAGTCAATATCTGATTACTCATTCTGAGAATATGTCCATACAGTTTCAAACGTATTTTACTAAATGTGTCTGAGATTTTCTCTGAGTGTTGGTACAGGTCATGAGATTTCCTTATCATCCAAAATCGTCCTGCAAAATATTTCCTTAAGATTTTACTTTTCTACATCTTTAATCAATGATCAGCCCTCAATGATCAGTGTTTCAGATTCATATAGTGTTTCAGGCTTGATTACAGTGCATTTCGGGATATATATATTATTACATCTGCTGCAAGTGAGTTTGTATGCTCTTTGTAGTTTAAAAACCCTTTCTTATTTTGCTTCACGACTGAGTCCTGAAGGTTGGATGACTTCTCCCAGGTATAAGAATTTGGACACTTGGGATATTTTACCATATGGCTATTATTATTATTATTATTATTATTATTATTATTATTATTATTATTATTATTATTATTATTATTATTATTATTATTATTATTATTATTATTATTATTGTACTGGGAGGTACACCTCAACCCCGCACATTTAAAAGAAGCGCTTTAAGGGACGCTATCATACAAAAATTGAAACAGCTAGTGTATGAAGTTGGGACATTGATCAGAAGATGACACCACCGAATAACTGAGTAATGTGTTATTTTAAAGTTTCCTAAACTGACTGGATTTATTTGTTTTGTTTTGATGTACAGCAAGAAGTTTGAACTTTTCTCCATAGATGTCCTTACCAAAAAAAAAAAAAAAAAAAAAACTCTGGTGCAAGGCGGAAGAATTAGTGATTTAAAAAAGTTTTGTGTTTATAGGTTTTCACAACTAAATCTACTTTCATTAATTTTGATATTTCAAGGTTTGCAAAACTTCCTTCTCATCCCGCCAGCTTTTGAGTCTGGCCAATAACAAATTTTCTGTAATTATTTTTCAGCTAACCACAGGCTTCTTGTCGCTTTTTATTTTGCCAATAAAAATGAGAGGGTGTGTCCGGATTTAGTCCAGAACTTTCTCGAATCCTCCTTTCGGGTATATAAGCTGCGGCTTTTTCAAGCTACCTTGTCTTATTGATCGTCGAAGTTCTGAGTGTGTGTGTGTTAAGACAGGAGGCGGGGTGCCTCATTCTTCGGAAGGCAGAACATCGCCCAGGTAATGGCCACCAGTTTTCTATCTCTGTAGCTATCTCCGCAAACTTACCCGAGGGGAAGGTACTAATCTTTAACTATGTAACCACCTGTTTTATAAAATGTAAACTTTCTTTCGGCTAATGTAAAATTTCATAAAGTCTGAAACTGTAAATCGGGGATAGATAGTGCGTTACCCTCTCGAGTTCCCCTTCAATTTGTCTCTAGGTGACTACGACTTTGTAACTTTTTCCTACTGTAAAGCATTAATCTTCCTGTTTCCTAGTCACCTCAGTAGTGTCTGATTAGCCTCTGCATCATCGGGCCACAAGCCCAAGTAGGATTTTAAAACTTGGTTTCCAAGGAGAGCAAGGGTACGCCTCCGTACATTTTGTGTTTGGGCGAGTAATTTAACCTGCTCTTCTTTTTCACGAAGGCCCAGTAATGTACGAAACTCTAAATTGTAGGTTGGGCCTAGAGACGCCAGAAATTGTAAGATTTGTTGTGTAATGTTGCCTTGAGTAGGCTGTAAGAAACTGGGAGCACAGCCTCCTAGGTTGAAGTTGGAGAGCATGTAAGCTCTTTTCTGAGATTGCTGTAATATTGAGGGGTGCCTCTGGAAGACTGTAAATTGTAACGGTTGGAGCAAAGTGCTCTGTCTTGGGATATTTCTTTCCTTGTCCAACTAAATGCAAAATTTGCGACGTTGTCAATTTGTAAATTTGGAGCTTGAAGCTCAAAGATCTTGTGAATTACCTATTATGGTGTGAAAATTGTCATTTTACCTGATTCTGTGTTCCTTCACCAAGTGAATAATTTTGTTGTTAACCATTTGATTTTCTGAAAGGAAATATAACCTTTATTTCAAAGTTTAAAAAAATATTTGATATCATAGATAGACCCATTCAAGCCCACACCTTCTTTCACCTCTCTGTGATTCACGATAACTCTGTAACAATTCTTCTTCTTCTCCTTATTCTTCTTCTCCTTCTTCTTATTATTATTATTATTATTATTATTATTATTATTATTATTATTATTATTATTATTTTAAGCTAATAGTTTGTACCTTCACGTCTTCGAAGATAGTTTCAGTTTAACAGAAAATTGAAACTGCTATTTCATCACGAGTTCAGCTCACCAATAGAAGGTCCAACTAAATGTCCAAATTGTTCTATAAATTAAATGCCTTTCTTGAAGATTCAATGTTATTTGATTAAACAGACAGAGTCAGTTCTATTATTTTGATCAGCTGAATGAAAATGAAGTGTCGTATGGCTTTTAGTGCCGGGATATCCCAGGACGGGTTCGGCTCGCCAGGTGCAGGTCTTTCTATTTGACTCCCGTAGGCGACCTGCGCGTCGTGATGAGGATGAAATGATGATGAAGACAATACATACACCCAGCCTCAGTGCCATTGGAATTAACCAATTAAGGTTAAAATCCCCGACCCGGCCGGGAATCGAACCCGGGACCCTCTGAACCGAAGGCCAGTACGCTGACCGTTCAGCCAACGAGTCGGACTTTGATCAGCTGATAACTTCTGTTTGCAGTCCTACTCCTCGGCTGAATGGTTCAGAGTGGCTCGGGTTCGATTCGCGGCTGGGCCGAGGATTTTAACTGCGTAGGTTATTTCCTCTGGCTCAGTGGACGGGGTGTTTGTATCCATCCTAACACACTTCTCTTTATCTAATACAATACACCACAATACCAACCACCACAGATACACGCAACAGCCACCCAAGAAGAGGATCCGACCTTAAAACTGGGCCAAATTGAAATCAATAGCTGACCCCAATAAACTGGGAAGAAGAACAAGAAGCCGACGAAGTAGAAGAAGAGGAAGATGATGAGCAACTCAGCGTGGCAGTTTCCCATTTTCACACCAGGAAAATGCTGGGGTCGTGCCTTAATTAGGGCCACGGCTGCTTCCTTCCCACTCCTAGCCCTTTCCTATCCCGTCGTCGCCATAAAATCTATCTGTGTCGGTGCGACGTAAAGCAACTTGTAAAAAAATACAATTTAAAAAAATATTAGATTAGGAAATTAAGTCTTAAATGAAGTAGATGAATATTGTTACTTGGGTAGTAGAATAACTAACGATGGCAGAAGTAAGGAGCATATAAAATGCAGACTAGCACAGGCAGTAAGGCCTTTCATATGAAAAGAAATTTGTTTAGTTCGAACATTAATATAGAAATTATAAAGATGTTTTTGAAGATTTCGTCTGAAGCGTGGGGTGGTATGGAAGGGAGACATCGACAGTGACTAGATGAGAAAGAAAGAGGATAGCTTTTGAAATGTGGTTTTACTGAAGAATTATGAAGGTGAGATGGATGGTTCGAATCACGAGAGAAGACATAATGAATCGAATCGGTGAGAAGGGAATTCGGGAATTCGGCAAAATCTGACAAGAAGAAGAATGATGTAGGATGTACAAGTTACGTAGAAATTAAAAAGTTTAACTCAAGATAGGGTGGCATGGAGAATTGCGTCAAACCAGTCTACGGACTGATTGCCCAAAGAACAACAACAAATTAAAATACTATCCAGGTCGCTAAAATTGAGACTAGTGAACTCTCTCATTTTCCCATTTCTATATTTGCTGCTGAGAAAAATACAGTAAACAAGAATGATCTACGAAAAATTAATTCACTTGAGATGTGGCGGTACAGAAGGGTCCTACGAATTCCACGGACAGCGCATCGCACTGAATACTCTATGGTGAAAGCACTCTGAAATTCAGCCCGACTGTTTACTACAATCCAGTAGCAAGCACTGAGATCCTTCGGCCTCGTGGCGAGAGCCAACTCTTTAGGAATGCAGGTTATTGCGGGCGTACTGTACGGCTCGTGCACAATAAATTGCCCTCTGAAGCACTGGATTAAGTTTCCAAGCAACGATACACATGACTAACGAGAGAGACACTTGGAAAAGATTGACTCATGAAATCGCCATGTTCTTTCTAGGTAAAGAAGAATAAGGAGGATACTAAAGGGACTTTATTTATGCTTGGCAAGGACTTTCTCGCTCGACCTTGGCCGCCAGTGACGGTTCAGTTGCCGGCTACCGCGCGTGCGTATGTATGGCAGAATACGGTGCTCAAAATCATTATCATGCATTTTATTCACCAAGTTTATATTTTATGCTCAAAATCATTATCATGCATTTATCATGCAATTTACTCACCATTTTTACAGTTTATGCTGAAAATGTTCCCCATGCGCTCCCAAACATAATCGGCATCTCCTAATGAAGTTTTCGGTTACTCTACCAAGTTCTTCAGCACTGATGGATGCAATTGCAGCTCTTATATTGTCTTTAAGTTAATCTAGTGAGTGAGGGTTGTTCCCATAAACTACATTTTTTAACATTCCCCACATATAAAAATCACATGCCGTTCAATCTGGGCTACGAGGGGCCACAGATTTTTACTTATGATCCTCGTACCAAACACGCTTCAGTAAGGAGATGACGACCTTTACGTCTATTTTTATTGTTTACTGAACCTGTACGTTTGAATCTCTTGGCCAGTTGTTTTATTGTCCGATTGCTAGGAATGGGTCTCCCTGGAAATTTCGCTCGAAACTTTTGTCTTGTCCTAGCGCACGATTTTCTGCACTTTATGTAAGTATTGTGCAGATATACACGTTCACGTAACGAATATTTCACATACATTACAGCACTATACACAATCACAATAAAACACTATACAATACGACATACCGTACGCAGTAGCTTCATTGAACACCCTACTGTCTCGGAGCTCAGTTCTCAGCAACTGCAGAAGTGCCGGAAACCGCGCGCGCCAGCGGCCGGTATCGGCCTGTCATCGGCGGCCAAGGCCGAGCGAGAAAGTCCTTGCCAAGCATAAATAAAGACCCTGTACTACTACTACTAGGCTACTACTACTACTACTACTACTACTAGCCTACTAATACTACTACTACTATAACTACCACTACTATGACGAAATATGACTGTGGCCCTACATTTCTCTCCCCCTCCTCGGGGACGCTCGCCCTGTGGGTGGGGGCGGTAGAATAACACCCACGGTACTCCCTGCCTGTCATAATAGGGGACTAAAAGGGGCCCCAGGGACTCTTAACATTGAGAGCGTGGGTTGACGACCACGGGGCCCTTAGCGGAGTCCTGTCACTGCTTCCACTTTCTTGTGTCAGGCAACTCACTGTCATCTATCCTATCCGACCTTCCTTGATCAACACCTGTTTTTTCCGACCCCGACGGTATTGCGTTGCGATGCCTATGGATTCCTTCATTTTCATGCCATTCGTGGCCCTTGTCTTCCTTTGGCCGATACCTTCATTTCTCGAAGTGTCGGACCACTTAAGTGTATTCCTCTCTAACAGAGAAAGGTTGCCTAGTTGTACTTCCTCTTGAAACAATATTCACCACCACCACTACCACCACCTCGGGGGTGCAAGGTCATGATGATTTGGCTCGGATTCTTATTATTGTAATATTGTAAAAATTCCGCAAGAAATAAATTTCATAATAAATCCGTATTGTCAGCCTCAATAAGAAATAAGGTCTAATTGATTTAGTGACTCCACTTTTAGAATACAATACAATATTCTCTTATTTTATTTTAAGAAAAGGGACATGTTTCGTCTCTTTTATTGTGAGACATCTTCAGCCTAACTATTATGGTAAAAATACATGATAATCTTAATACTAGAAAACAATGACATGTATTAAAATGTTGAAGAGTCAAGGTGACTCAACTGTCACATTTAAACACAGATTAAAAAAAAAAAAACACTGTTCGGGTAAGTCTTAAACCAATTACTGGATGATAAAAGTCCCATTGAGTGTTAATGTACAAAATGAATTGAACAGATGGTCACAGCGTGCTAAAATCAGAATTCAAACTTTAAAAACGTCGATGTGATCTCATGTTGGAAGTCTTAAGTACGTGAATAATTGATCAAACCATAATAGCTTAGGCTGAAGATGTCTCACAATAGAAGAGACGAAACATGTCCCTTTTCTTGAAATAAAATAAAAGAGAATATTGTATTGTAAAGGTGGAGTCACTCAATCAATTAGATCTTATTTCTTATTGTAAAAGTGTAAAGCAACCTCCTCTTGTTAAACCCATTGTTTACAAACGAACTTCGCTCAACTAAGTTTGATGGGCCACACGGGCTGGGAAACAGAAATTGTGATATTTGGGAGAGCGGAAGAGAACATGCAGGTCGTCTGCTTGGACTAGGTCCATGTTTACATCTAAACTCTATATATAGACAAGGCTGGGCTAACTTCCTGCTCTTTAACAAGCCCCAAATAAACACACAGCGTACGGCATAAGCACGTGAGAGAGAGAAAAAAAGCACGATCTAATTTTCTGCCAAATATTTGGTTGTCACTATTGAAGATTCGCGCCAGCTTCACGTGGCGACTGAATGGCACGAAGCGGGCAGGGCTACATCTCAATAAAGAATGGTGAGTTGGACAGGAATAGCTGTTCCGCGCCCTCATTAAGGCCGAGGCCTACATTAAAGTCTGCATACAGGTGGAAAGAATACAATTGCCAACCAGAATATAATTATATTAATTGTATCACAGCTTTAGTTCTGACTAGCGTAGCGCCACACTAACATTAATGAGACGAATTATTCAATTTTTAGTTTATAGAATTGATAATATTCATTCTTACTTATCGTGTTAACTGACATTAAAATTGCTTCTACATTACCATGATGTAAATAGCAGATGTACTAATCAGTTCGCAGTGTTTCCCCTGTGGGTGTGGGCTGTAGAATACATCCACGGTATCCCCTGGCTGTCGTATGAGGCGATTACAAGAGAGAACAGGGGCACTCAACTTGGGAGATTGGGTTGGCGACCGTGGTTCCACTAGCTGAGTCTGGCATTGCTTCCACTTACTTATGTTAGGCTCCTCATCTTAATTTCCTATCCGATCCCCCTTGGTCATCTCTTGTTCTTTTCCCACCCCGACGGTATTGGATTCACGAGACCTGGAGAGTCTTTTATTGCCCCGGCCTTCATGGCCCTTCCCTTTCTTTTACTGATACCTTCATTTTTCGAAGTGTCGGGCATCTTCAATTTTCCTTCTGACTAGCGTTAATAGAGGATCGTTGCCCAGTTGTACTTCCTCGTAAAACAATAATCACCACCATAAGTTCCCAGTTGCGAGTGTGAAAAGATTCCACTCGGTTGAATACTATCTATACTTACATAGTAAATGGAAGTTAAAGTGTAGTGATGTATATCGATACATACATACATACATACATACATACATACATACATACTATGACCTTTCAATGACGTATAATTATATGTCAGGGAGTCATTGAAGGTCATAAGTTAAATAGATGCATGTGGACGGCATGGAAGTAAGATAAATTGTCGACGCACGGCAAGTTTATATGTTCGTAATATATGAGTCGACACAACTCGCAAATTTATGGTAGATCTTATGGACGAGAATCGGAAGATCAAGCTCAGAACCCCGTGGTATACAGCGGACCACATGAAAAACAGCTTAGTCGCAAGCGGGTATCAATAAATAATTACGGTAACAACTGAGAAGAAGAAAGACCAGACATTATATCTAGTCTTAGAGACGTTAAGGAGGCCGTGGAGTGACTTGGAGTTATATGCAGCTAACCATCTAACAGGCGTATGGTGTGACGTACTTCATGTGGAGAAGAATAAACAATAGTAGCGTGTGTTCCTTTGTGAATCTCTGTGATAACGAGTCCCTCAAATGTCAAAATCACATGTAATGAAGTTAAGATAGTGGCTCTCTGGTTCATGGAAAGCAACCTTGTTATTATTATTGTAAATAATTAGGTTAGAATTTTGTTTTTTAGGTCATTTCTTGTATAACGAAAAAGATCGAGAAGCAAATAGTGAACACAGCTCTTGTATACATATTTAAACACCCAAGATTGGTAAAGTTGAGGGCTAAATAATATTTAACAAGCTTAAAATAGCTCTAAACGACGTTAATTTATACAGGCCAGTATTAATCTATGAAAGTGGACTTGTAAATCTGTATGAATTCGTTCCAACCGTTTCTGTACGAGTTTCAGGTTGAAGCCAAAGATGTTACTTACATTTGTGAACCAGGAAAGCTAAATGGAGAAAATGTTCGAGTAAACTGATAGGATCCTGGTGGATCCGTGCTCTACCGAAATGGATGAGATGGCTGGAAAATAACCGACTACCAATACCCATACGATGAAGTGAAGACCAGATGAGTAGACGAACCTTGCCCTTTTTGCTTTACTAGTAGCTGCTTATAGTAGACGTAGGTTTTTTTAAATATCACACAGGTGATATAAAGTGAAATAACTTGAATATTCTAACGTGTTAACGGTGTTAGTTTAACGTTGTATTATACGTCTGCGTATGTTAGAATATCGTTCACCGTCGGAAAATATTTGAGTTAGGCGATCTTTCCTGCGTTGTTTCCGTATTATAGAATAACTGTGAAGTGAATGAGTGATCATGAATGTTACAGGTAAGTTTTAATGTACCAGTGTGTGAGATAACTGATGTGGTGATCCTTTGATATAAATAATTCCGCGGAGTGTTGTGATGTGTTTATTTAATCAGATTCGGTGTTGGTTGTATGAATAATAGCGAAGCTCTTCAATGATGTTTGCTCGTTTATTTAGGAAATGATAATTGTTTTCATTATGCGGTGTATATTGTGTAGCGTAAATATGTAGGGTCATCTACAGGTATAGTTGACGGTATAATTAGTGAATGATTTATTGAATTGTGTGTTGCGGTAATAGATTAATTCTTCGAGATGACCAGTAGATTAGGATAGTGTTATTGAAAGGTATTTCCGCCGCGTATATTTGAGTATGATAAATGAGCGATTTATTTAGCATTGATTAAATGAGTACGAAGAGATTGGTTAGGCATACGAGCTGACATGAGTTAAGTTTAATATCACATAAATAGCGGAATGTTTTGAGTGAACACATAAGTAGGATCTTCAACAAGCTATTTGAACGTTAGTTGGATTTTGAGATTATTGACACCTGTACTGTATATCAACACTTGTAGCATTGCTTGAGGTAGTAAGTTGGTGCTGTAGACTTGTTTTTCAGCAGGTTGGAGAGATGCAGATGCAACGCAGACCTTCTGGCATTTGTTCATTTCCTTGTATATGTCAGTAGTTAATACTTGATTTCAGGTGCAGCCATGCGATGCCGTAGGTTGGATGATGACATGCAGTTACCTAATTATGGAACGATAATGTTATTGTTGTGTATTTGGAATGTTTTTCGGTGTTTATCAAAGAGCCGTTAGAAAATTCAAGTTATTATTTAGTTAGTTAGGTGGTTATAATGAAGCAAAAGGAAAGAAAAAGGTAGAGCAGGGAGGACAGGTTCGGCTAATAAATGTGTTAGTGAATGAACAAACAAGATGAAGGAAAAGAGACTTAAACTGCTGATTTCCATTATATTTCATAATTTAAATGAATCAAAGTGTTGTGCGATGATGAGATTTGAATTTAATGATTGACAATTTTCAAGAAGGACTTGATTTTCCAGTGCTGTGCGATTGATAATGCACGAGTATATTTGTTATTTACGTTGCTTATCCAGTTGTCTGATTATAGTTAGTTAATTTTATTTTAATTAAAGTTATTATCCTTCCAATTTCTCATTGCAATTCTCATTTTATGCCTAATTTAAGTGAACTTAGTGTATTGAATAGATGTTGGATCATTATCGGATTAACTATTGATAGGATGTGACCGCTTTCTCTCCGAAGGGCCATGCCCTGAGTGGAGGATCATGTAAACCACTGAATTCTAGCTGAGCACATTATGAAATTTATTAATATCTTCGAACCAGGCGTCCCACACGAACGGTCACAATACATACATACATACATACATACATACATACATACATACATACATACATACATACATACATACATACATACATACATACATACATACATACATACATACATACATACATACATACATACATACATACATACATACATACATACATACATACATACATACATACTGTACCCGACAAGGACATGAAAAAAGGACTAGGGATCAAGTGAACGAGCATTTCTTTGTCTGGGAGCGAGTTCGCGGGAACTCGAAGCGTGAAACGCCAAGCGCGAGGCGAGGGATTATTTTCCCAAGCAGAATTAGGGAACCCCTGGATGAAAAGAGAGAAGTTATCCCCACCACCAGTTGGTTGTGAATGGGAGAGGTAAACTTTCTAACATCGTAACCTCGGAAGCATATTTGAAACAGCTTGGGCAACTTCGTTTTCTATACCTAAGGAATTAACGATTTTAATAATACTGCACCGTACAAGGAACCAAAACAGCTGTTCCTTATCTGTGAATTTATTTAGGATTTGTGACGTCCTTTATAGCGATAATTTCCTGTTAAAGGAAGGAATATATGAGTATATAACAGTGGAAAGTTACAGAGGCCATATGTTAAATGTCTTGACATACACTTTACAGGGGGAGTCCCTTGAGTGAGCTGAAGAATGAGGACAGTCATTTATTCATTACTGTGGATTCTGCGATCAGATTTCTTCCGGGAAAGTCTTAACCATATTATAAGAACACTGGTCACCTGAATATCGCACTATTGCGCCTCTAATACACCGAGAATAGGCTGTATGGGAACTTTGAGAAGGGGAAACTTACCTGTTGATATAAGGTTTTTCACAGGGCGAGCTGGCCGTGTGGTTAGGGACGCGCAGCTGTGAGCTTGCATCCGGGAGATAGTGGGTTCGAACCCCACTGTCCCAGACTGAAGATGATTTTCCGTGGTTTCCCATTATCACACAACGCAATTGCTGGGGCTGTACCTTAATTAAGGCCACGGCTGCTTCCTCCGCATTCCTAGGCCTTTCCTATCCCATCGTCGCCTTAAGACATATCTGTGTCAGTGCGACGTAAAGCAAATAGCAAAAAAGATATAAGGTTTGGGAAGCGTCACCCAGGGCAGCCTACGTTTTTATCTCGGGAGGAACTGATGACTGTGTGACCGTCTCGAGCAACAGTTTCCTTTGTATGTGAACTTTTATTTTAAAGAGCAGTGGTAATGGTTTAAACAATTGGTGTATGAGAATAAGTGATATCGGTGATAATTAGAGTGCGTGTTCGGGTTTATTTCATTAAAAGTAATAAACTTCATTGTTAGGTTCCGTATTGAGTTGAGACTATGCTTAAAGTAAATACAAAATTTTAATATTCCACCTTCTCAATACTAAAAATCATTTGATGTTTTTACAAAAACATTACAATGGTATTAAAAGGTACTAGTTTCGGTCCACTGTGGACCATCATCAGCCTAGCCAAATTACAACAGTAAAAGACATAGTGATAAAAATAGTGTGGAGAAATGAGAGATGATCTAGAAGGATGGGATGGTGGTGGAATGACAGACAAAAGTGAAAGACCGTATTTGCGAATAATGATAAAAGTAACAGAAGTGTTCACATTGACAAGTAAAATCTTGTGAAGTCACGTAAAAACTCTTGATGAGATAGTCTTTGGTTGGCAGTTACTCCTGTGTTGCACGATTGACATATATAACTAAGTATATGCTTCTAGAAAGTTGTAGATGTAAGTTCCACTTTTGCGTAGAGGGAAGAATTGTCCTATGAGACCAGCATTAAAAATTGACAAAGTTGAACATGTTCTATGGTGGAATGAAAAGCTTGCTGTGTTAAACAGAAGTAGTCTCAGTTCAATCGGGACCCCAATGAACCTAGGGAAAGAAGATAGTATTAACGCGAGTAATCGAATAGAGAACAAGCGAGGCACCGGAAAATATAAACGATGACTCACCTTGCGCTGCGTCCGTCGTTATCATTAATATTGCGCTGCTCGCGCTGTAAATTCTAACGCAAGTGCTAGCGCGGATGACAATTGTCATCCATTTAAATTCCTTTATTCTACCTTAAGTACTAATATACGTCTTTCACAGGTCATCTTATCTATTCAATAATGGCATTATCCATTCCAAACATTATACCTTTTATTTTTGAAACTTAATATCACGTGCTACAAACAATCTTTTGAGGAGTTTGACAGAACTTCCCACAAATTTTCAACTGTTTACATCTCTCTGTGTCCTCAGCCACTTCCATTGTCTGTTGCCTCCTCTCTTGTTTCACACGAACAGCGGAGGCAGACTGTATCTGCGTGATCAGGACAAATCCATTTCAAACATGTACTGCAGGATTTCCGGGTGGTTTTGCTCCGCACATGTAGCAGCATCCTCACTCTCCAACTTGCGGACGGTTAACAGGTCTCTCATCATGTTCAGTTCCAACAAATAACTTACACCGCTTCTTCAGTTCCTTGGGAATATGTCTTGTTGTATCCTCATTAATATATGAGGTTTAATAAAAAGAAATGGCGTACGACTTTTAGTGCCGGGAGTGTCCGAGGACAAGTTCGGCTCGACAGATGCAGGTCTTTTGATTTGACACCCATAGGCGACCTGCGTGTCGTGATGAAGATGAAATGATGATGAAGACGACACATACACCCAGTCCCTGTGCCAGCGAAATCAACCAATCATGGTTAAAATTCCCGACCCTGCCGCGAATCGAACCCGGGACTCCTGTGACCAAAGACCAGCACCATTTAGCCATGGAGCCGGACATGGGGTTTGATATATATAATTTCGTGTGGCTATTTCTAGCAGAGTGCAGCCCTTGTAAGGCAGAACCTCCGATGAGGGTGGGCGGCATCTGCCATTTGTAGGTAACTGCGTGTTATTATGGTGAAGGATAGTGTTATGTGTGGTATGTGAGTTGGAGGGATGTTGGGGACAGCACAAACACCCAGCCCCCGGGCCATTGGAATTAACCAATGAAGGTTAAAATCCCCGACCCGGCCGAGAATCGAACCCGGGACCGTCTGAATCGAAGGCCAGTACGCTGACCATTCACCCAACGAGTCAGACAAAGGTTTACATGATTTACAGGAAATCGTCTTATTAAGTGAGTAATCGCTAAAATGGACTCGTACTGGGAGTCAAAAGCAACGTCCTCAAGTTTTTGACATGCTGTTTCATCAGCTGAATCTGCTCTTTCGCAGTCACGATTTCACATACGGCTGTGGCCCTGCGGGAATCAACCAATCATGGTTAAAATTCCCGACCCTGCCGCGAATCGAACCCGGGACCCCTGTGACCAAAGGCCAGCACCATTTAGCCATGGAGCCGGACATGGGGTTTCATATATATAATTTCGTGTGGCTATTTCTAGCCGAGTGCAGCCCTTGTAAGGCAGACCCTCCGATGAGGGTGGGCGGCATCTGCCATTTGTAGGTAAATGCGTGTTATTATGGTGGAGGATAGCGTTATGTGTGGTATGTGAGTTGCAGGGATGTTGGGGACAGCACAAACACCCAGCCCCCGGGCCATTGGAATTAACCAATGAAGGTTAAAATCCCCGATCCGGCCGGGAATCGAACCCGGGACCCTCTGAACCGAAGGCCAGTACGCTGACCATTCAGCCAACGAGTCGGACATGGGGTTTGATGAGAACCATTGACACGTCGTATAGGAACTTCCTTCTCAAAATATTTGGTAAACCACCGTTCTTCTTATAAATAACTAATGCATTGATTCCACCAATGATCATCAGATCAAAAAGATACTTTCACGTGCGAGTTGGCCGTGCGGTTAGGGACGCGCAGCTGTGAGCTTGAATCCGGGAGAGAGTGGGTTCAAGCCCCACTGTCGGCAGCCCTGAAGATGGTTTTCCGTGGTTTCCCATTTTCACACCAGGCAAATGCTGGGGCTGTACCTTAATTTAGGCCACGGCCGATTCCTTCCCACTCCTAGGCCTTTCTTATCCTATCGTCGCCATAAGATCTGTGTGTGTCGGTGCGACTTAAAGCAAGTTGTAAAAAAAAAAAAAAAAAACTTTCAATGGCCGGTGTCGGCGGTATCTAGGTACATCATATTCCACTTAAGTATTGTCCCATGTTAGGAATACTATAATCAGCCTGAAAACTTAGTGAAGATGATAAAAATTATAGGTAACTTAAACGAGAAATTGTACCGTCAGTGCCCGGATGGATGACTATTGTCATCCACTTGCTTTTGAAATGCCAAAATAATGAAGTATTTGGAGAAATTAACCTTAAACTTCAGAGATGTCGTTAGGAATTGTTTTTTTTAGGATTACACAAAATATCAAAATGAATTATTTAAAGATGTATACAATACAAAGAAAATTGTACCCCTGGATGACAATAGTCATCCGCACGAGCAGTGGAGTGTTAACAGAGAATGCCTTGTCAACGGTCCCCAACGGCTTCCCGACATTTGGTAAAAGGTAATACACTTTGCGAGTGACCACATTGAAGGAATGTAGTGCATCTGTACTTTTTAGTTAATTAAACTTGGCGAACGAAATGGAATTCGATGGGGAGCTATCAATATTAATGGGGCTTATGGAAGAAAGAAGGTAGAACTTGCTGAGTCAGCAAAGAGGATGCATCTGGATGTGCTAGGAGTAAGTGATATTCGGGTAAGGGGAGATAACGAGGAAGAGATAGGAGATTATAAAGTGTACTTGACGGGTGTTAGAAAGGGAAGGGCAGAGTCTGGGGTAGGGCTCTTTATCAGAAATACCATTGCACGCAATACAGTTTCTGTTAGGTACGTAAATGAGCGAATGATGTGGGTAGATTTGTCAGTGGGAGGAATTAGGACAAGAATTGGGTCCGTGTATTCACCATGTGAGGGTGCAGATGAGGATGAAATTGACAAGTTTTATGAAGCATTGAGTGACATCGTGGTCAGGGTCAACAGCAAGGATAGAATAGTGCTAATGGGCGATTTCAATGCGAGAGTTGGGAATAGAACTGAAGGATACCAAAGGGTGATTGGTAAATGTGGGGAAGATATGGAAGCTAATGGGAATGGGAAGCGTTTGCTGGACTTCTGTGCTAGTATGGGTTTAGCTGTTACGAATACATTCTTCAAGCATAAGGCCATTCACCGCTACACATGGGAGACTAGGGGTACCAGATCCATAACAGACTATATCTTAACAGACTTTGAATTCAGGAAATCTGTTAGGAATGTACGAGTTTTTCGCGAATTTTTCGATGATACAGACCACTATCTGATCTGTAGTGAACTAAGTATCTCTAGGCCTAGGGTAGGGAAAGTGAAATCTGTCTGCAAACGAGTAAGGGTAGAAAATCTCCAGGACGAGGAAATTAGACAGAAGTACATGGATATTATTAGTGAGAAGTTTCGAACAGTAGACAGTAAGCAGGTTCAGGATAAAGAAAGTGAATGGGTAGCATACAGGGATGCTGTCGTAGAAACAGCAAGAGAATGCCTAGGAACAACTGTGTGTAAAGATGGGAAAAGGCGAACATCTTGATGGAATGATGAAGTGAGAGCAGCCTGTAAACGTAAAAAGAAGGCTTATCAGAAATGGCTCCAAACAAGGGCCGAGGCAGACAGGGATTGGTACGTAGATGAAAGAAACAGAGCGAAACAAATAGTTGTTGAATCCAAAAAGAAGTCATGGGAAGATTTTGGTAATAACCTGGAAAGGCTAGGTCAAGCAGCAGGGAAACCTTTCTGGACAGTAATAAAGAATCTTAGGAAGGGAGGGAAAAATGAAATGAACAGTGTTTTGAGTAATTCGGGTGAACTCATAATAGATCCCAGGGAATCACTGGAGAGGTGGAGGGAATATTTTGAACATCTTCTCAATGTAAAAGGAAATCATCATGGTGGTGTTGCAAACAGCCAAGCTCATGAGGAGGAGGAAAATGATGTTAGTGAGATTATGCTTGAGGAAGTGGAAAGGATAGTAAATAAACTCCATTGTCATAAGGCAGCAGGAATAGATGAAATTAGACCTGAAATGGTGAAGTATAGTGGGAAGTCAGGGATGAAATGGCTTCATAGAGTAGTAAAATTAGCGTGGAGTGTTGGTAAGCTACCTTCAGATTGGACAAAAGCAGTAATTACACCTATCTATAAGCAAGGGAACAGGAAGGATTGCAACTATCGAGGTATCTCATTGATTAGTATACCAGGCAAAGTATTCACTGCCATCTTGGAAGGGAGGGTGCGATCAGTGGTTGAGAGGAAGTTGAATGAAAACCAGTGAGGTTTCAGACCTCAGAGAGGCTGTCAGGATCAGATTTTCAGTATGCGCCAGGTAATTGAAAAATGCTACGAGAGGAATAGGCAGTTGTGTTTATGTTTCGTAGATCTAGAGAAAGCATATGACAGTGTACCGAGGGAAAAGATGTTCGCCATACTGGGGGACTATGGAATTAAAGGTAGATTATTAAAATCAATCGAAGGCATTTATGTTGACAATTGGGCTTCAGTGAGAATTGATGGTAGAATGAATTCTTGGTTCAGGGTACTTACAGGAGTTAGACAAGGCTGTAATTTTTCACATTTGCTGTTCGTAGTTTACATGGATCATCTGCTGAAAGGTATAAAATGGCAGGGAGGGATTCAGTTAGGTGGAAATGTAGTAAGCAGTTTGGCCTATGCTGACGACTTGGTCTTAATGGCAGACTGTGCCGAAAGCCTGCAGTCTAATATCTTGGAACTTGAAAATAGGTGCAATGAGTATGGTATGAAAATTAGCCTCTCGAAGACTAAATTGATGTCAGTAGGTAAGAAATTCAACAGAATTGAATGTCAGATTGGTGATACAATGCTAGAACAGGTCGATAATTTCAAGTATTTAGGTTGTGTGTTCTCCCAGGATGGTAATATAGTAAGTGAGATTGAATCATGTTGTCATAAAGCTAATGCAGTGAGCTCGCACTTGCGATCAGCAGTATTCTGTAAGAAGGAAGTCAGCTCCCAGACGAAACTATCTTTACATCGGTCTGTTTTCAGACCAACTTTGCTTTAGGGGAGCGAAAGCTGGGTGGACTCAGGATATCTTATTGATAAGTTAGAAGTAACAGACATGAAAGTAGCAAGAATGATTGTTGGTACAAACAGGTGGGAACAATGACAGGAGGGTACACGGAATGAGGAGATAAAGGCTAATTTAGGAATGAACTCGATGGATGAAGCTGTACGCATAAACCGGCTTCGGTGGTTGGTCATGTGAGGCGAATGGAGGAGGACAGGTTACCTAGGAGAATAATGGAATCTGTTATGGAGGGTAAGAGAAGTAGAGGGAGACCAAGACGACGATGGTTAGATTCGGTTTCTAACGATTTAAAGATAAGAGGTATAGAACTAAATGATGCCACAATACTAGTTGCAAATCGAGGATTGTGGCGACGTTTAGTAAATTCTCAGAGGCTTGCAGACTGAACGCTGAAAGGCATAACAGTCTATAATGATTATGTATGTATGTATGTATGTATGTATTGCGTTCTGTCAATATTGCAACTCCTTTTTTTTTTTTTTTGCTAGGGGCTTTACGTCGCACCGACACAGATAGGTCTTATGGCGACGATGGGATCGGAAAGGCCTAGGAGTTGGAAGGAAGCGGCCGTGGCCTTAATCAAGGTACAGCCCCAGCATTTGCCTGGTGTGAAAATGGGAAACCACGGAAAACCATTTTCAGGGCTGCCGATAGTGGGATTCGAACCTACTATCTCCCGGATGCAAGCTCACAGCCGCGCGCCTCTACGCGCACGGCCAACTCGCCCGGTAGCAACTCCTTTGTTAGCCCTCGTATAATGTACAGTGGCTCAAGAAAATAAATGCATGATATTGTATGTTCCCCTTATGTATAATTTTATCAGACTTAATTATAATTATATACATGTAAATACAATTCACCTCTCATGTAGATACAAACCCTGTGGATAGGGATAACAAAGATTATATCTGTAGGTTCAGTTGTTTCTAAGAAAAGTGTACAGTACCTGCGACAAACTTATACAGTACCTCATTCACAATTTTTGTAGCAACTGTACGTTATTTTATCACATTTTAAAAAAATATTCAGAACCTGTTGCTTGATAACGTTAACTTCTTCTGTTACTTTTGGAGAAAGGATTGAGTTCTCATTCGATTGCGAAGAAAACCCGGCCAGAGTTCAGAACAATATTATTTGAAATCCGGTTTTATGAAATTCCTGAGTGTTAGAAGTATTTTGTAATTAACATTCATTTTTACTTTAAAAATCTCTATTTTGTGCCAGAGAATAGAACATTTTGAAATTGACTGAGGCGGGGTAGATATATGATCTTGCTGGCGCTGATATTTGAAGTCATTTGAAGTAGTTAAAAACATCTGCAGCTAATTTCACTGTTAATCAATCTCCTGTCATTTAAATGTGTATATTTACAATGTTATTTCCTAAATGCATACCTTCTTTTTTTTTTACATCTCATTTCAAGATCTCAATAAACCAATCACATAACGGAATTCTTCTATCTGTTTTAAAACGTGTTAGAGTAATCAGTAATAGATAGCAACCAGTCTATAACGTTTTGGCTCAAGTAATATGACGACCACTCGTGTCCGTTGGCTTCAACTCGCAGCACATTGCTTATTAGTTGTATCTTATTCTGTGCCCGTTCGCTGGCACTAATGGTTTTGCTGATATGGCAACGGGCACAAAACTCAGTCACTTTCAGCGAACGGATGCAATGGAGTACGTGTCGCCATCTTTATATACTATTCTACGTTCGTTAGCACCCACCCTTAACGAAGCTTCATCTTAGATTCTGCACTCCACACTTGACAACTACAATGAAGACATTAGGACCGGTGCTTGTACAGTCTTTATTTATGCTTGGTAAGGACTTTCTCGCTCGACCTTGGCCGCCGATGACAGGCCGCTACCGGCCGCTGGCACGGCGGTTTCCGGCATTTCCTGCAGCTGTTGCTGAGAGCTGAGCTCCGAGAGAGTAGAGTGTTCAACGAAGCTACTGCGTACTGTGTGTCGAATTGTATAGTGTTTTATTGTGATTGTGTATAGTGCTGTAATGTATGTGAAATATCTGCACAATACTTACATTAAGTGCAGAAAATCGTGCGCTAGGACAAGACAAAAGTTTCGAGCGAAAATTCCAGGGAGACCCATTCCTATCAATCGGACAATAAAACAACTGGCCAAGAGACTCGTACGTGCTACTTTTTTTTTTGCTATTTGCTTTACGTCGCTTCGACACAGATACAGATAGTACGGCGACGATGGGACAGGAAGGGCCTAGGAATGGGAAGGAAGCGGCCGTGGCCTTTATTAAGGTACAGCCCCAGCATTTACCTGGTGTGAAAATGGGAAACCACGGAAAACCATCTTCAGGGCTGCCGACAGTGGGGCTCGAACCCACTATCTCCCCAATACTGGATACTGGCCGCACTTAAGCGACTGCACCTATCGAGCTCGGTAGACTCGAACGAGCAGGTTCAGTAAACAATAAAAATAGACGTAAAAGTCGTTATCTCTTTACTGAAGCGTGTTTGGTACGAGGATCATAAGTAAAAATCTGTGCCCCCCTCGTAGCCCAGATTTAACGGCACGTGATTTTTGTTTGTGGGGAATGTTAAAAAATGTAGTTTATGGGAACAACCCTCACACACTAAACTTAAAGACAATATAAGAGCTGCAATTGTATCCATCAGTGCTGAAGAACTTGGTAGAGTAACCGAAAACTTTATTAGGAGATGCCGATTATGTTTGGCAGCGCATTGGGAACATTTTCAGCAAAAACTGTAAAAATGGTGAATAAGATGCACGATAATGATTCTGAGCACCGTATTCTGCCGTACATTCGCACGCGCGGTAGCCGGCAACTGAACCGTCACTGGCGGCCGAGGTCGAGTGAGAAAGTCCTTGCCAAGCATAAATAAACACCATGTACTTTATCCAGATCTGGTTTTTACTTGGCGTTTCGATAGATGTTCTCAAGTTTAAAACAAGTGACAATCAACTTCGTCTCCATGTGATGTCAACAAAAGGCAACCACATCACCTGAATGAATTTTCCAAAGAATGCAGCCTATTATTGTAGGAAGTACAAATAAATATTTAAAAAACAGTACTTCGTGACTGAGAAAATCGAAAGAATGGTAAATTTCGAATGCACGCTTATTCAACCCTTTGAAAGTCGAATTTAAAAAATGCCGTACTTGTATTGTAGGTCCTTACTGTTCTGTATCACCAGATCACCGTCCAAATAGCATCATTTTATATAATCAGAATATTCAAATATAGCACCATGCAGATTCCGAACTCCGTGCTGTAGGAGGAGGCGATCCCGTAAGCGCAAGCTCTAGTCCTTGCGATTACTTGTGTAGACCCGGAACAGGAAGCAGGCTTTATTTCATACTTACTCGTGAAGACCCCGTAGACAGCGTTACAACGCCAGGGAGAGTAAGAGAAAGGAGATCGCGGGACAGTGACGGAGAGGTTTGAATTTGTCACGTGAAGCGAGTGGTGCCAACTACACGTAGCCAAATATGAACACTTCAGGCCGGGCAGCAACCTATTCGATCAAGTCATTCCAATACGAGTGCCAGCTCTATCATTTGTTGAACACTAGAACATATTGATTTAATTTATGGAGAACTATTTGCACCATTGCGGTGACAAGCAAGCAACTTAATGATTAGCTCACTCAAATTCAAACGGCCATTGACGAGACGCGGTCGGTGCAAAAAGACAGTCTGTATAGAGAACGCGGATGCACCGACCCTAAAGGACACGGGCATTTACTATAAAGAGAAGCCAGCCGAAGAAGCTTGAGGCTTGTGAGTGAAAGACCGGCGGGTCGCTCGTGTCGAATCTCGAGACAATGTGCCTATGACAAAGTGTCTTAAGCAAAGCAATTACAAAGCGTTAACTAGGAAATAAACTAGCTCGCCCGAGATGATATCTGAACTCGATCAAGTTCGTCATTTTAGTGTGGTTCGCGGAAAGTTAGCTTCCTAATGGACTTGTTGTGACCGGGTTTCCATACATAAGAGTCTACTCGTGATCGAACTCATATCATAACTAGGAGATTTATCTTAACCCTCTCGCCTAGGTCGTGACATTGTGCGCGTGTATATACAAGGCAGTGAAGTGGAACATTTGATTGCAGCATCCAGTTTCCAGGACTTGCAGTGGAACAAGAAAGACCAGGACAGCAACAGTGATGGCGTTTCCAGGAGTCGAGTGCCAGGCTTCCAGATTCAACGTCTGCAGCTCTAGGATGTACTGGCCAGGATGGTATGCTGAGGCAATGGGGGAGGATATCAGATCAGTTAAACTGCAATGTAAGCATGACTTATAGTTGTAGAATCGACTCACCGCCTTTTTCGATAATGTAAATATTTAATTATTCTCTATAAATTAAATCATATAAGTTTCCATACCTTAAGCGTGTTTATAACAATTGTAGATTAATTAACTTAATTTGGGGCTGACGATACGCGCCAGCCATGTGTTTTATTAGCTTTGCATAAGATGGTATGAGGGTAATGATAGTTTAATAGTTTGTACGAGTTTTTATGTAATTTTCTTAAGCAGAGCAGGTGGCGACAGCAAGCATGTTGCGAGTGACGTAGGACCCAGCTCCGGCTCGCCAAGGCTAAGTTGCATCATACATAGAACCTTTCAAACACTCTATCATAAATAACTCGTACAGGAATTACAATACGAATATAATAATAACACCACCTTATTTATCATTTCAATATCTCCAGTACCACCAAGTTTCGTTAAAATCCACCTCGGATTAAGGAAGATATTGAAAGAAATGAAATAGCTGCAATCTCCATGACTTTGATATAAAAGAGGAGCGAGAACTCAACACGACACAGTCTTGTCTCACAGTCGAACAAGGACGATTGGCAGATGGAAGTTCGTGCTGCGATGTGACAGTACGGAATCGTAATCTACAGCCAACTATACGAAATTACGGTGAGAAGAGACTGAAACATTTCAATAGTCTTGCGAACATATAATTTCGAACAACTCATTAGGACTTGTATTTTCATCGGTGGTAAATATCTCAAACTGATTGAAATATTTCTGCAGATAGCTTACCTAGGATATTGAACTGTTCATTAGGACTTGTATTCAAAGTGACTGAAATATTACTGCAAACAGTGAACTTAGAACATTGGACAGCGCATTAGGACTTGTATTTTTCAAGTGAACTCGGAATGTTAGGAAAGCATAAAAACTTTAAGTGTGAATTCACTTGTAATTTCATGGTACAGTATCTATATATATATCTTTACCAGATATGCGTTAGGCCTAGCAAGTCAGCAGGAGAGTATTGAGTACAGTTGCTTTCAATAAGAAAAAGAGCCTCGGAAAGAATATTATAGACCGGACTGACACGTCCTCTCAGACAATTGTAAAGTATGATGACCGTAACGCTGATGATATACAATGTTCTGAAAGGAAACCCCAAATAAAAAAGAGACCCAAATACCGAATTGGAACTATGAACATTCCATCATTAACTGGAAAGCTAGAAGAACTCCTAGACATGATGGATAGAAGAAAAATATCAATATTGGGATTAAGTGAGACCAAATGGAAAGGGATTGGAAGTAAGACACTTCGTGGAGGTTATAAATTATACTGGAGTGGACAGGAGAAGGTAGCGAAAAATGGTGTTGGATTCTTAATTAACGAAAGGACTGATGCTACAGCTGAAGTTATCTGCAAAAGTGATAGAATCATTAAAATGTTCATGAAACTGGAGAACACTAAGTACACCATCATACAAGTGTATGCCCCACAGACAGGCTGCAGTGAGGAATACAAAGAGAAATTTCGGCAAGACCTGGAAGATACAGTTAATGAGGAAAATGTTATTATTGTTGGAGATCTAAATGCGAAAGTTGGGGTAGACAGACTTGGGTACGAGAACATCATTGGTCCACATGGATTTGGACAAAGGACCCAGAAGGAGAACAACTATTAGATCTGTGCAGAAGAAATGATCTTATAATCAAAAATACATTCTTCAAAAAAAGAGACAGTCACAGAATAACAAGGTACAGTTGGGATGGCCAGTATAGAACATTGATTGACTACGTAATCACAAATAAAGATGGTGGCAGATACATCACAGATGTAAAGGTCATCCCTAGTGAAAGCATGGACAGTGACCACAGATTGTTGGTAGTGGACTTCAAACATAAGGCAAATGAAACGCAGAAACTTATTACGAAAAAACCAAGGGTTAAAACTTGGAAGTTGCAAGAAGTCCAAATAAAGGAAGAATACAAACTAAGGATTCAACAGAGTTTGCCGAAGTGTGAAGTAACCAGCGTTAATGAAGAATGGAAGGCCTTCAAAGACACCTTTGTGGGAGAAGCCAAAAACCTATGTGGAGTTACAAGTTCTATCAAAAGAAAAAAGGAGACACCATGGTGGAATGATAGAGTGAAAACAGCGGTGAAAGAAAGAAACCAAATAAAGAAGGCACTGGACAAGGAAAAACAGAAACAGGGACAAGAACGAAATGAACAAGAAATACAAAGACTTCAAGGAGTATACAGGAACAAGAAACTTGCTGTAAAGAACATTGTAAGGGAAGAAAAAGAGAAGAAATGGAATGAGTTTGCAGACAAACTGGAAGACGACAGTAGACGAAATATGAAATTGCTATACAGAGTAGTGAAAAACAAGCGAAGGGATCAAGAGACCATAAAAGCAATAGAACGTGATGATGGAACTCTGGCACAAGAAGAGGGAGAAATTAAACAAGAACTCAAGATCTACACTGACTGACAGAGCAAATGCAACACCAAGAAGGAGTGGTCAGAACTTTATGCCAATTGCAGGGTAGACTGACGTCACTGAGGTATGCTCATGATGTGAAATGCGCCGCTGTGCTGCGCACGTAGCGAACGATAAATGGGACACGGCGTTGGCGAATGGCCCACTTCGTACCGTGATTTCTCAGCCGACAGTCATTGTAGAACATGTTGTCGTGTGCCACAGGACACGTGTATAGCTAAGAATGCCAGGCCGCCGTCAACGGAGGCATTTCCAGCAGACAGACGACTTTACGAGGGGTATGGTGATCGGGCTGAGAAGGGCAGGTTGGTCGCTTCGTCAAATCGCAGCCGATACCCATAGGGATGTGTCCACGGTGCAGCGCCTGTGGCGAAGATGGTTGGCGCAGGGACATGTGGCACGCGCGAGGGGTCCAGGCGCAGCCCGAGTGACGTCAGCACGCAAGGATCGGCGCATCCGCCGCCAAGCGGTGGCAGCCCCGCACGCCACGTCAACCGCCATTCTTCAGCATGTGCAAGACACCCTGGCTGTTCCAATATCGACCAGAACAATTTCCCGTCGATTGGTTGAAGGAGGCCTGCACTCCCGGCCCCGGCGTCCGCTCAGAAGACTACCATTGACTCCACAGCATAGACGTGCACGCCTGGCATGGTACCGGGCTAGAGCGACTTGGATGAGGGAATGGTGGAACGTCGTGTTTTCCGATGAGTCACGCTTCTGTTCTGTCAGTGATAGTCACCGCAGACGAGTGTGGCGTCGGCGTGGAGAAAGGTCAAATCCGGCAGTAACTGTGGAGCGCCCTACCGCTAGACAACGCGGCATCATGGTTTGGGGCGCTATTGCGTATGATTCCACGTCACCTCTAGTGCGTATTCAAGGCACGTTAAATGCCCACCGCTACGTGCAGCATGTGCTGCGGTCGGTGGCACTCCCGTACCTTCAGGGGCTGCCCAATGCTCTGTTTCAGCAGGATAATGCCCGCCCACACACTGCTCGCATCTTCCAACAGGCTCTACGAGGTGTACAGATGCTTCCGTGGCCAGCGTACTCTTCGGATCTCTCACCAATCGAACACGTGTGGGATCTCATTGGACGCCGTTTGCAAACTCTGCCCCAGCCTCGTACGGACGACCAACTGTGGCAAATGGTTGACAGAGAATGGAGAACCATCCCTCAGGACACCATCCGCACTCTTATTGACTCCGTACCTCGACGTGTTTCTGCGTGCATCGCCGCTCGCGGTGGTCCTACATCCTACTGAGTCGATGGCGTGCGCATTGTGTAACCTGCATATCGGTTTGAAATAAACATCAATTATTCGTCCGTACCGTCTCTGTTTTTTCCCCAACTTTCATCCCTTTCGAACCGCTCCTTCTTGGTGTTGCATTTGCTCTGTCAGTCAGTGTATTTCGAAAAGCTGATGAATGGAGATACAGAAAACATAACAACGGATAGAGGAGAGCCAAGTCGAGGAACCATAACTGAACCACCAATTAGATGGCTTGAGGTTGAAAATGCGCTCAAGAGCATGAAGAAAGGAAAGGCAGTGGGCATAGATGAACTAAGTGCAGATATGCTGAAAGCAGCGGGAGTTCCAGGAATCCAATGGCTCTATAGACTGCTCAACAAGATATGGGAGGAAAATACTATTCCTGAGGACTGGAAGATGGGCATCATTGTACCTCTGTTCAAGAAAGGAAGCCGACGAAAATGTACTAATTACTGTGGTATCACACTACTGTCTCATGTCCTGAAAATATTGGAAAAAATAATAGAGACCAGAATCAGAGATATTGTTGAACTAATTTTGGAAGAAGAGCAGTATGGTTTCAGACCAAGAATGTCAACTACAGACCTTATATTTGCAATTAGGATGCTAATGGAAAAATACTGGGAGAAGAACAAGCCTTTATTTGTAATATTTTTGGACATTGAGAAAGCATACGACAGTATACCAAGGGAAAGAATTTGGCAATGCATGAAAGAACTTCAAGTGCGAGACAGCCTCATAGACAAAGTGAAAATGTTGTATAGTGGGAACAGAAGCTGTATTCAAGTAGGATGTGGTTTGTCGGACTGGTTTGAAACAAAGAGAGGAGTGCAGCAGGGCAGCTCATTGTCACCACTTCTATTTATTATTGTAATGGATGTAGTAATGAAATCTATTATAATGAAAGAACATGGAGATATCAAAGCCTTCACATTTGCAGATGATGTTGCGATCTGGAGTGACTCAGAAGGGGAATTGGGAGAGAGAATACAAAGTTGGAATGAGGAGTTTAAGAAATATGGTTTAAACATCAGCAAGACCAAGACGATGGTGATGAAAGTGTATGGGGAAGGAGTAGAACCAATAGTCATGTTAAATGAAGCTCAACTGGACAGCGTTCCAGTTTTCAAATACTTGGGTAGCGTTATATCAAATGACAACCTAGCAAAACATGAGGTGAACAATCGAATCAATAAGGCAGCACAATTTTACCACCAGGTAAGACACCTGCTGTGGGATGAGCAAATACCCATGAAAACAAAAATGACATTGTACAAGTCCTATTATACACCAATTCTTACATACAGTCTCGAAACCACAACACTGACCAATAGAGATAATTCCAAACTTCAGGCAGCTGAAATGAAATTCCTACGCACTATAATCCTGAAAACCAGGAAAGACAAGATTAGGAATGAGAAAATTAGAGAAGAAGTAGGAATAGATGATTCTCTCCTCAATAAGATTCAGATATCAAGACTGAAGTGGTTTGGCCACATGAAGAGGATGCCAGTAAACAGAACTGCAAGGAAGGAATTTGACAGTAGAAGGAAGACGACCCGTGGGAAGGCCACGAAGGAAATGGATAGATTTAGTTAAGAGCGATGTACTGCTGAGAGGTCATGATTGGGACAAGTTGGTGGAGGAAGAATGGTACAAGGACAGGATGAGATCGAGGAGGCTCATATACCACACCCGGGAAACTGGAGATGGTTTAGGATGATGATGATGAGTATCTTTAAATGAACCCAGGACCATTAGTGAACGGAACTAATTTTCACTAGCAAAGTATTCTAAAGCCTTACCAGTCTTATTATTAATGTTTGAACATAAACATAACAGTGCGTGTGAACATAACTAATTTCACATGTAAAGTATTTAACTTCTTCTACGAAAGAGAAGTAATTGCCATTCATAGCGGCATCATAGTGCTAAATAAACTTTGTAAATACATGCAAATCAATCATAAAGCAGTAGAACTCTACAAATAATTGTGTGTTTTTTTCGAACGTTAAAAGCTTAAATGAACTATTTGTGAACAATATCATAACTTGTGCCAAATGTCATGTACGTTAAAAAGAATGCGGGTTCTATTCCATTGACATTCGGCCGCATGATGGTTAATTTCATTATTTTCTCAAGTGACCAGTTTATTTGCGCGTTCGATTCTATTAACATTCAGCCGCATGCACGTTGATTTCTTTATTTTCTCAAGTGACCAGTTTATTTGCCTTAAAACATTTGTGTCAATTCCAATGACATTCGATACGGCATCTTTGCATGGCAATGATTAAAGTGAGTTCAGAAATTACACCTCAGACTAATACGTCTAATATGTACAAGGGCTTAAATGCGTGTGTTCGCGCTATCCTTCGGAGTGAGTGATCTTGGCGAACCAAACTCCCAGACCTCCAAGATCTTCAAGAAATTCAAGAATTTCTAGAAATTCTAGAGCTTCCCTCGTTGGAGTGGACGTGGTTCCATGGTGCCGAGAACTGATCCATGGTGAGGACGAGAGGAGTAGCAGAGCAACGCGGGACATCGTCAGACCAAGGACCAAGGGGGATGTTTTCATTCCCCTCCCCGAAGGGGAGGGGCGGGCCACCTAGAAGGTTACGTCTTCTCTCTGGCCAGGAGATTTGGCAGAGTTTGGGGATTTGATGGGGGTTTGAAGTTAAAAAGTAAGAAGCTTTGATTTTGGAGATGTGAAGGGGTTTGGCCTCCTGGCTAACTGTGCAGTGTCTGTTCTTGTGCTTTTTATTGGTTTAAATACAAAGGTGTTACAGGTTTACATATTTTACTTTTGGGTTACAATTATTTGCGCTTACATTAGGGTTACAATTGTTAATATACGTGATTTTGGATTAGACTAGACTGTGGGTATGGTGGGATGACAATGGTTGGGAGTAGGTGTGAGGTTAGGAGTTGTAGGGTGGCTGTACAGTTGTGAAGGGATAAGATGAGGAGGTGGAGGAGATCCAATGTGGGTGTGGGTGGATGGTAGGGGCTGGAGTGAGGGAGAGGTGGGAGAGCTTGTCGATATGGTGGGATTAGCGTGAGGGGTGGCCGGGGGCGAGAATGCATAGTGGCTGATGGTTGGCGGGTGGATGGGGGTGGTGAATAGGAGGGTTCCACTCGGTGGTGTTCGCCGTAAATTTGTGCTTCTGTGGTGATAAGTTGTTGTACGTCTCGTTCAGTTGGTAGTTGGAGCCGGACCATATAAGTAGGGCCATGGTTGTCACTTATCCTTATGGCCCTCTTCACTGGGACGCCTGCGGTGCGGAGTTCATGGATGATGTTCCTTGTAGGGATGTCCGGGGTGATGCCACGCAGAACACAACTGTAAGTGGACGTGGAAGATGGTGGCTGCTCGGTCGGCGTTGCGTGGTCAGCGGAGTAATCTTGCTCGGTCGGCGTTACGTGGTCAGCGGTATAATCTTGTAGAGTTATTTCAGACGTTGTCTGCTGAGGGCTGGAGGGTTGGTAGATGGGAGGGGGAGGGTTGTTGTCATGACCGGGGAGGAATGGCAGGTTGTACTGGTGGTGGTGGTTATAGTTGTGGCATGGGTGCTGGCAGTGGTTGTGATGGTTGTGGTGGTAATTGTGGTAGGGAGGGAGAGTGGGAGTGGTATTGTTTTTATTGGAGGCTCATGGAGGATGGGAATATATTCCGGCTTAGCTTGAAGTTGGTCGAGGATGGTCTGCGGCGGTGTTATTACCACGTAATTGTAGTTCCTTAAGTTGACTCCATCCAGCATTAGGCGGCGCACATCTTGGTCGGTCATGACTTGCACTAGTAGGTGCTCTGAGGGTTTCTTCGTACGGCCATCTATTACACGGAAAGAGTTCATAACGTGGGCATTTTGCGTTTTGAGTGCTTGGTGTATTTCAATCTCTGGAATAGAGAGATCTACCCAAAGGAGGAGTACATAAGGCATGTTTTAGTGGTAGTGGGGAGGCGACTGCCAACTAGGCGTCTGCCTATTTGTGCTTTATTGAGCTCGGCTAGGCTGCGAGTAGAGAGATGGGCCACCCGGCCGAGAAAAAAGTTCGGGATGAGTGATTTGTGACACTACGGAGTTCGGAGAGGAGAAGATCGTCAGACACAGGACGAAGAAAGGTCACGCCCAATTCATCTTTTACTGTACTGAGGTGATATGAATTTGACTTTTCCCAATAAAACAGTTTTGAAAAATGTTTAGAACTTCATTCAAAGAAAATCCTCTCGCTCTCTGTACCACTTCTATTAAATGTGCCGAACACGCCCTGCGTATCATCTCGCGTTCTTCAAGCCTAAAGTACGAGCATTTCCTGTTACAAACACCTGCAATGTGCGCGGGGTATAGTTGGTGATATCCAAAGCCAGAGAGGGCTCGTGTTCTAGACCAGGATATCAGACGGCAACATCAATTGCATTTATATGTTTTCTTTCTTTCAGGAATTGTTTTATTACACTTTGTATGTTTCTTTTGTATATTTGTTGTCCTTTGTTAATTTGTGCAGTGTTGTATAATTGGGTCACACGCGGGCTGGATTTTTGGTAGTGAGTTTCACCCTCTTCAGCTTGTCCGGGCGGATCCCGGGATATTAAATTCAGTGTTCTTTTGGGGGTATATGTGTCAGTCCAAAGTCAGTTTTATTATTCGTTTACCGACTAGATCGGATTTGTTTAACCAGGGCGATATGTGCGAGTTATTAGTCAGCCGCAGAGACGATTAAGATCGAGGCTTCGTGCCACCCGCGGATTTAATTCATCTGTACACTCCGTACAATTCAACGATACCACCGTATTTCCACACACTATGTTTATTATTTGGGTTCGAGACCCCTGTTTCGATTAACATTCTGTGATGACGAATTTCTCAGTAAAATATTGTAAATTTAACATTGTTATTTTATTTTGGGAATTTATCATGCTTTCCCATGCGATTTTGTTCCAACCATTATTTACACGACTTCTCGTTTACGAAAATATGTATTGTAGAACCTGTCCTGTTGATTTAGGTAAATTTTAGATAGACTTTGATACCCATTAATTTCACCCGAACGATCCACGCAGCTTCTCCGATGAGCTAGGCAAAATTTAGGGGAAGGGGAAAGGTACATTACATGGATATTGTTTTAGTGCAAAGTAGAAGATGTATTTTATTTCTTGGCCGAGAAATTCGGAAAAAGAGGTAAATTTCGAATATACGCTTGTTCACTACTTTGCACCCCTTGTAAGTCGAATTTCGAAAAATGCAGATATATTATGTTAGGTATATTGTATGAAGAATGGTTTATTGCAAAGTCGAAGTTACATTTTATTTCGTGGCCAAGAAAATCTCCCGTGCACGCTTTTTCAGCCCTTTGCGTCCGTTGTAAGTCGAATTAAAATGCAGTAATTGTACTTTAGGTACTTATATAAAAATGTTTTAATGCAAAAAGAAGTTTTACTTTTTTTCGTGGCCGAAAAAATTAAAAAGGGTCCATTTCGAATATACACTCTTTTAAAATCAATTTTTTGTAAAACCCTTTCTTAGCACTCCTTTACACACTATACGATAATATACTTAAAATTTCATGTCTAGCTTTAATGGTCTCGGCTGAGCGTTTATGAGTCAGTCAGTCAGGACATCTTTTATAGATACTACTGGCCTCTGTTGACAAAGAGTACGGGAGTTTCCATTCTTTGTACGTAACCAAACTTATTAAATATTCACTAGTCGGGCACGAGGAAACAGAGATGCGGGAATGCTTACTGCGGAAAGATCATTTCATCATCTCCCGTGCACGTATTTGATCGACCTACTTGGGGGTTTTAAACAGGTTCTATAACAAACAATGTTTATCCAGTCTGGCGAGGAACAGATGCGAGGAGACAAGCAAGGTCGCTAAGATGATTATACTTCCACAATCAACATGGAAATAACCTCAAAGTGGGACACTGAAATACGAGAAGAATTTAGTATCCTGGATGACGTACATCGTGTTCGTAGAGGGTGTTTATATGTTAATACAGTAAATATTTAAAAACATTCACCCCTTAGAAAGGCATTCATTCCTCCATTACTGTTCGACGTACAAAATCAAAATGTCACACGTTGGTCGCCTTTACATCCTATCTGTTAAATAAGGTATGGTTTAAAATATTCAAATTCTTCCGTACATGGTTCAAGAGAGTGGTAGATTACAAAATAAATAATCATTCCCTAAAAACCATTTGACGTGCAAACTGAGGACGTATTTTACAGGCTCAGCTGACAGTAGACTCTCCAAAATGTAAAACTTCGAGTAATAATTTTAATTTTAAAACCGTAGTGAAGCACGGGTATCTTGCTAGTCCACTAATATAGCAAGACAAAGAAACAATGGTAAAAATTTAAACGATATAGAATTTTTATAAATATTACACATTTCTGCATTGAATTATACAAGTAGTATAAAAACTACCTAGAATACTCTTCTCACCCAGATGTTTTTCTTCGAATTCTGGAATGAAGTTCTTTCAAATACTCTTCTAAGAATTCAGTTTTTCTGCTTTGCCTGCGTAAGTTTCAATGCTGGAATCTCAAATGGCCGGTTTTCTTTCAACCTCAAAAATGAATTCTTCAATATTTATTCGACTTTCTTATTTTTCCTTTCTTTCTCTCTTTTCCTTACAACAGATAGGTCTTATGGCGACGATGGGATAGGAAAAGGCTAGGCGTGGGAAGGAAGCGTCAGTGACCTTAATTAAAGTTGATGCTGATGCTTGTTGTTTATAGGGGCCTAACATCTAGGACATCGGCCCCTAATGGTACGAAATGAGACGAAATGTAATGGCAATTTAAAAATTCAAAATCATCCACTGACCAGAATTCAAAACGTGATGACGAAGAATGTATGGATGGATATGAATTTAAAACAATCAGGGGATCCGACCCACAAAGCCCCACATTCCCAGAAACTAGCGTTTCGCTCAAGTGCTGACCAAGGGAATGCTTCTAAAGCACAATACTGAATCGACGATGCTTGTAGTCTAGAGGGGTCCAAAATCCAGGTCATCGGCCTCTCATAGTGGTACTTATCACTAGGAAAGTAGAACGATGGTATTTGTCATGTTGCTGTACTAATTCAAAGTAGCGCAGACGCGCCGTATTCCACACATTATTGTACTACTCACAGGTATAAGCTACTGCGCACATTAACACAGACTTACGGTGTTCCTCACATTGCGGAGCCATTTACAGGTAACGCAAACCTATGGTGTTTCTTACCTAGGTGTACTAATCACAGGGACTCGTACTATCCCGTGCTGTTCCTCACATAGTGGGTACTAATCATAGACAAAGCAGACCCATTGTGTCGCTCACCAATGGTGTCCCTCATATAGTGGTACTAATCACAGGTACTGTAAAACTAACCCTGTCGCTACTAATGACAAACCTATTGTGTACCTAACATAGTGGTACCACGCGCAAGTAAAGGCTACCCATGGTGTTCCCCGCGTGGTGGTACTAATTAGAAGTAGTCTCATGCTTCTTTTTTCTTGCTAGTTGCTTTTCGTCGCACCGACACATATAGGTCTTATGGCGACAATGGGATAGGAAAGGGCTAGGAATGGGAAGGAAGTGGTCGTGGCCTTAATTAAGGTACAGCCCCAGCATTTGCCTGGTGTGAAAATGGGAAACCACGGAAAACCATCTTCGGGGCTGCCGACAGTAGGGTTCGAACCCACTATCTCCCGGATGCAAGCTCACAGCTGCGCGCTCCTAACCGCACGGCCAACTCACCCGGTCTCATGGTTCTAATTCGATCATCCGTTGGTCGCCCCTTTTAGTCGCCTCGTACGACAGGCAGGGGATACCGTGGGTGTATTATTCGCCTGCGTCCCCCACACACAGGGGGATGTGTGTTTGGTCCGCGAGAGGTATTTTATTTCGCACAAGTCCGCCGGTAAGCCAGTTAGGATCCCCCTATCCGCCACCTGGGACGCGCCACGTGGGAGTATCACCTCTCTCCCTGCTACGCCAGCGTGGTAGGTTCGTGGTTTAATTAAAGTACAGCGCAGCATTTGTCTGGTGTGAAGAGGTGAAACCACAGAAAACCATCTTGGGGGGCTGCTGACAGTGGGGTTCAAACCCACTATCTCCCGAATGCAAACATCCTAGATGTTAAATAAGGTGTATGTATGTTTAGTCCTCAGCCCGAAGGCTGGCTGGATCCTCAACAGCTCCGCCATCAGCTGTCATAAATGGCCTAGGCATCACTGAAGAGGCGTACTAGGGAAATGAGGAGTGAGGTAGTTTCCCGTTGCTTTCCCCACCAAGCCAGAAGTTGCTATTACATATCAGCCTGCCAAGCCCACTGAAATGCATGCACCAACTGACCCTATGAGCAACATTTTCACACCATTCATAGCAGGGACTGGCTGCATAAGGAATGGCATTACTAGCATCACTCATACCTCAGTCACTTTCATCTTGTCAAAGCCAAGGATAAAGCTGAGACAGATCAATGAAAGCAACAATATTACTCTAGCCCGTACCAGAAGACATAGTGCACTGTAAACACTACGTCCTGCCAGCAAAGGCATAAATAAGGTATGGTTTAAAATATTCAAATTCTTCCGTACGTGGTTCAAGTGAGTGGTAGATTACAAAATAAATAATCATTCCCTCAAAACCATTTGACGGGTTCAAACCCGGCAGAGGTAGTCGGATTTTTGAAGGGCGGAGAAAAATCCACTCCATGTCGTACGATGTCGGCACGTTAAAGATCTCTGGTGACACATTTGGTTTTTGCCAGACAAAATTCATTAAATCTCAGCCATAGACGCTCAAGAGAGTTTCGGTTTACTCGGTCTGCCATCTAGTGGGCCCTGAGTAAAACGGAACGTCTAAATTGACCAGCAGACAGCCAGATGGCGTCAAATTGAAATGTCTGCACACGGTAGCTGAAGCCATACGATTATTATTATTATTATTATTATTATTATTATTATTATTATTATTATTATTATTATTATTATTATTATTATTATTATTATTATTATTACAATGTGGTAATGTACATGAAAGAGTAAAATATTCACTCTACCATCAACAAGCTAATGCGGTACGTGGGTGGAGAGCACAAGCTCGAGCGATATTCCGTATGTTCCGTACGCGCGTGCAGATACATAAGGCGACTGGTTGCACCATTTGTAGCCCACGGTTAATAGGTTACATTTACTGCAATGCCCTGTCATTAGAGATGAGCTTAAACGATATTTCAGAATATCTGTGACACAAAAATATCTGTGACTTTTATCTGTGATTAGAAGCCTCCGTGGCTCAGGAGGCAGCGCGTCGGCCTCTCACCGCTGGGTTCCGTGGTTCAAATCCCGGTCACTCCATGTGAGATTTGTGCTGGACAAAGCGGAGTCGGGACAGGTTTTTCTCCGGGTACTTCGGTTTTCTCTGTCATATTTCATTCCAGCAACACTCTCCACTATATTTCATTTCATCTGTCAGTCAGTAATCATTGCCCCAGCGGATTGCGACAGGCTTCGGCAGCCGGCATAATTCCTAGGCCGGGCGCACATTGGGACGCAGGCGAAGCAGCTAAGGCAGCGCAGAGCAGATTTTTGTAATCCACACACATCATTGCACCATCGCAAGTTGACAGACAGGGCAGGACAGAGCAGAGCAGGCCGGTTCTGCACCTACTTCCGCCTACCAAGCGCAGTCTTCGAAACAGTTTCCTGCGCTCGTGTCACGCAGTTAGTTAAGAAATGGAGGAGGAAATTACCACAGCCGTTCGGTCTCACCATGTTTTGTGAATCACGTGGACTGCTATGCAGTATGTACGTATGTATGTACACGCATCGTGAGAAAATGACTGAACAGAATTTAATGAAAATCGGTATGTAAATTCGGGGAATAAGGCACCACAGTCTAGGCTATAAATCATTTTATTCACGCTGGGTAACAAGGTTATTTTAGACGAAGGCCGAGCAAGTGGGCGTGCGGTAAGGGTCGCGCAGCTGTGAGCTTGCATTCGGGAGATAGTGGGTTCGAACGCCACTGTCGGCAGCCCTGAAGATGGTTTTCCGTGGTTTCCCATTTTCACACTAGGCAAATGCTGGGGCTGTACCTTAATGAAGGCCACGGCCGCTACCTTCTCAATCTCCCACCCTTCCGTCACCGAAAACCTTCGATGTGTTAGTGCGACGTTAAACAAACAGCAAAAATAAATAATAAAAAAAAATGTAATCCCCAGATATCTGTGAAACAATCCGTGACCCAAGTTCTCGCAACATAGAGTATTTAAGACGAAGATCTAATGCTGATTATGGAGAGCATCATCGCCGACTCCGTCGCCCTCATCCATCATCATATTTATGTGAAGAGATAAGTACGGAAAATAATTTATCATGTCTTGTCAAATATAAATGCAAACGCGTTCACAACAGATTGTCAATGTTGATTGATTTTAGTATCTTGTGTTTTGTGGGAACTAGATGAAAATTTAGCAGTACATTTGTAAATACATATATTCTCCTCTCCCCCACTCTGATCCTATTAATGAAATTACCATGCAAGTTGGTCGTGCGGTTAGGATAGCCTTGCTACGAGCTTGCGTTCGAGAAATAGTGGGTTCGAACCCCACTGTCGGCAACCCTGCGTGGTTTTCCGTGGTTTCCCGTTTTCACACCAAGCAAATGCTGGGGGGGGGGGATGTACCTTAATTAAGGTCACGGTCGCTTCCTTCCCATTCCTAGCCCTTTCCTATTCCATCGTTGCCATAAAACCTATCTGTGTCGGTGCGACGTAAAAAAATATAAAAATAATAATGAATTTAGATTTTTTTGCATAGTCCGTATGAACGCCGAACATCGCTAACCTAGAGGCGGTAAAGGCGTGCTCGGTTCGCCCGGAAGGACGTGGGTTCGGATCCCCGTCAGGAAGTTGTAAAATTTAAGAAACGATATTTCCACTTCCGGAGGTGCACATGTCCCTGAGGTTCACTCAGCCTACACCAAAAATGAGTACCAGGTTAATTCCTAGGGGCAAGGCGGCCACGCGTAGAGCTAACCACTCTACCCCATCAAGTGCCGACGTTACGGAGAAGGCTTTGCTTTTGCTTTTTTTTTTTTTTTTGCCTTAAAATACAAACTCTACAAATTCATCACCGTGAATATTTTGAAAATTTGACAAGTACTTCTCGAAAAAAATGTCATGTATTCAAACGTGCTTCATTCACCAGCTGAGGACTAACCTGTTCGATTCGCGCTACGTATGAAACATGAGCTATATATAGCTGGTGACACACAGAGTTGTTAGTTAGGTATTCTATCTTCTTCTTCTTAATCTGTTTACCCTCCAGGGTCGGTTTTTCCCTCGGACTCAGCGAGGGATCCCACCTCTACCGCCTCAAGGGCAGTGTCCTGAAGCTTCAGACTTTGGGTCGGGGGATACAACTGGGGAGAACGACCAGTACCTCGCCCAGGCGGCCTCGCCTGCTATGCTGAACATGGGCGTTGTAGAGGGATGGGAAGATTGGATGGGACAGGCAAGGAAGCGGCCGTGGCCTTAACCCTCCGTTACACGCGCCGCGGAGTGAGAGTCCGCACTTTATTATTCTTTGGTATCATAGGTCGAAAATGCAAGGCATAACGGGCTGCCTTCTTGTAGTTTCCTTCTGCAACAATACAAAGGCCGTGACGGCGTGAGAATGTCTGAGTAATCGCCGAGCTGATGATTACAGAAGTTTATATTGTCAACTGCAGACTTGCGGAGTCTGAGTCCGCAGGCGTGTATTAGTGAGTTATTAATCTTACTCACTCTTTTGGTAAGTCATCCATTCTTCCGTTACTATTTATTGTAAAATTATATGCTTTTATTACCTGCAAGTGGAGTAGTGGGCTCATTTTGATATATTTTCTACTTATGATTATTTACAGTTGGATAAACACGATATTACAAAATGAGCTATGAATAATTACTTTGCGTCCTCTTTCCAAGGAGTTGGTGCGATATTCCGAGGGTTATAGATCAAATCGAGCAGTCATTGGACGACGATGAAGTTGGTGCAAATGATGATAGTGATCGGGACGTCGTAAACGATAGTGATCATAATTCTTGGAGCAAACAGTCCACGGGTGAAGAGGACGTGACTGAAAGTGAGCAGCATGAAATGTATTTTGGAAAGGACGGGACCTAGTGGAATCATCGGCCTGTAATGACCCGTAATGGAAGGGTCAGGAAACCTGAACATAATATTATAAAACACTTGCCTGGAGTAGTAGGAGTTGTAATGAATACTGAGACGCCAGTTGAAGCTCTGCAATTGTTCTTTACCGACGAAATGCTACAAGAAATCGTAACATGGACAAATATACCCTTGTGTCATACAGGTCAAGAAAAGACAAAATTGTATTGGTTCTATCTACTTTCCTTGAATACCATTCTGTTGATGACGATTCAGGTGGATCAAAACCCTCAATGATTACCTTCTATAATGACACGAAGTCGGGCGTTGATAAGGTGGATGAAATGAAATGCACTTACTCCATGGCAAGAGCATCACGACGTCGTGACTTCTTCCGTGCGATATACATCAATTAAGAGAATTTTAAGATTACAATTTTATTCCAAGAAGTAAATTAATAACCAATTATTGTTAATTTACAATTAGTTTTGCTAAGTCCTGTGATTTGCAGCTGATAACTTCTAATTTATCCTAAAGGAGTGAAGTTTTCTTGTAAATGTAGGTTATATATAAATTTATAAATATAAATAAAATCAAAATAAAGTAATTACGATGTAAGGCAGATTGACAAAATGGAGAAATAAGGAATTCTTGGAAAAAGAATTGAAATGAAAGGAATGGAAGCTTACAAACAATCGCGGACTGAGTCCGCGCGCGTGTAGTGGTGTTACAACAGAGCGCGCGTTTAACGGAGGGTTAAGTTAGGTACCATCCCGACATTTACCTGGAGGAGAAGTGGTAAACCACGGAAAACCACTTCCAGGATGGCTGAGGTGGGAATCGAACTCACCTCTACTCAGTTGACCTCCCGAGGCTGAGTGGACCCCGTTCCAGTCCTCGTACCACTTTTCAAATTTCGTGGCAGAGCCGGGAATCGAACCCGGACCTCCGGGGGTGGCAGCTAATCACGCTAACCACTACACCACAGAGGCGGACTAGGTATTCTATGTACTGTGCTCATAAATACACTATGATGAAATGTATGATTTAACACCTTTAATATCGCCGTAAGTAACTGGTAAATGAAAAACGGATATAAAATTTGAGCCACAGCAGATAATATAGCCCTGTGATTGTGATCCAAGTGCACAATATTTTGTCACAGATACTTCCGTGACAGCTTATCCGATTTATATCGGTGACAAAGTGGCAGGCAATGATTTATCGACCATCTCTACCTGTCTTGCATTTGAGCAACTACGAGTCGCCAGAGCAGTTGCCGGCTCAGGTGACGGCCGGCGACTAGTAGCTCAGTTGCGCGGCTAATAGGTCCCATTTGAGCCAATGGTTTGTGACTCGCCGGAGCAACTAGTTGCGCCTGTAATCGCCCAAGGCTAGTGGCGGCCTAAAAGAAGATGGAACTCTACAGGGCAGCAGAGAGACAGGAAACATATACTGTATATGACGTCAAGTCGCTGACAGGGAGAGGATGTCCGCTTCCGAGCTCCAGCAACAACTTGAGGGGTTGACAGAAATGTAATAATGCACATGCTAAGTGATAATTCCGTCAATGACGCGTACGAGAGTTGCTATGGAGATCATCCCCACTCCGGCAACATTTCAAAGGCTCTGTACATTTGGAATATTAAACCTGGTACTGTACTTGGTTCACACACAGGAAGTTTGCGGTCCGCGTGAAAAGTTCGGAAGGCAGAGAGGAAGACCTAAACACAAAGAGAACGAAATGCGCTAATACCTCCGTTTGTAATAATTATCAATATAATCTTATAATTTAAATATCTGTGTTACTAATGCTGTAGGAAACGTTATTTCCTTCAGTTATCTCCTACACATTGACTTTCTATGTGACATGCTGTCAAGCCGGAAGGGGACAGAGGGATGGTAGATGATAGACGCACCTTCCTGTCGAGTCGATCCAAATTCCAATCTGCGAGTCTCTCCCCCGATATGTACTGTTAAGTGCTCATGGAGTACATTTGTATGGTTCGTTCTATCATCAGTGTTTAGTTGTGTAAGTCTGTTCTATTCATCCGGAGTATTTACTGGACATGCCAATAGGAACGAAACCCCGAAACATAAAAACATTAAACCATTATTCAGTTCTGTGAAGAATGCTCAATGAATAGCCGACAAAAATGTAACCATGCACATCCACGGGCACAACAGCTAGGTCATACATATATTTTCCTTATAGACTGCTTTTCAGCATTAAGTCTGCAAGCTTCTATGAATTAACTAAACATCTCCAAAGTCCTTTGTTTGCTGAAAGCTCTGTGACCTCGTTTAGTTCCATACCTCTTCATTGAAAACAGTGTCTAACAATCATCACCTTGGACTCCCTCTACTTCTCTTACTCTTCATGGGAAAGTTTATTATTCTCCTAGGTAACCTATCTTCCTCTGTGAATAAGTAGGAGAGCTAATTGTTGTTGTTCAGAGTGTTGCGGTGCTGAGTTGTGTTGTGTTGTCCAGTGATATGTGTTGAGTATTTCAGTGGATGAAGCAGTTGTATGAGTTATAGGTCTTGTCTGGAGTCGGCTCAATTGAGTAATCGTTGTGCGCCTTGATAGCCAACGCCTGTGAGCTCGCATCCGGGAGATAGTGGGTTCGAACCCCACTGTCGGCAGCCCTGAAGATGGTTTTCCGTGGTTTCCCATTTTCACACCAGGCAAATGCTGGGGCTGTACCTTAATTAAGGCCACGGCCTATTCCTTCCCATTCCTAGACCTTTCCTGTCCCGTCGTCGCCATAAGACCTATCTGTGTCGGTGCGTGGGTTCGAACCTGTCTACATTGGAGCTAAAGTGTGAAGTGTCTGGTGCGGGCGAAGCGAAGTGAAAGGTGAGATCAATCAAGATTACGGAACGATCGTCCATCCCAGATAAATGCCTACCAGCCGGAGACCCGATGTGAGGTCAAGTTACTTTTATAAATAACCAGTAATAAGTGAAATGTTGTCATTCATTATTAAATATAATGGTATAATTTAAAACAGCCCTCTTTTGCCCGTAACAGTATAAATCCAACTGCACTTTTATTTTTCAGTCCTCCCTTTCTTTGTTTATTACTGTCCAGAAAGGTTTCCCTGACGCTAGACCAAGCCTTTCCTAGTTATTACCAAAATCTTCCCACAATTTCTGCTTGTACTCTACACTGATTTGTTTCGCTCTATTTCTTTCCCCTACATACCTACATCAATTCTTGTTTGTAGTCAATTTTGATTCGCTTTCTTCTTACATTTGCAAGCTATCCTGACTTTGTCATTCCACCAAGATGTTCGGGTTTCCCCATCTGTCCACACAGTTGTTCCTAGGCATTCTCCCCCCGTTTCTACTACATCATCTCTGTATTTCACCTGTCCTGGGCTCGGCAGGGCACTGATTATAAAAATTAATTTCACAAATAAATATTTGGATGGAAATCTTCTGGATGAGAAACTTCGGAAATCAATCCCGGGCATCGAAGTCCCATCCTCCCTACTTTCACTGGCACGACGGCTAAGCTCAAGAGCATACGAGTCAATGGTCTGTTCGCGAATAAGTGGGCACTAAATCTAATATATTGAAAGTAGGGTGTTCTGTAAATAAAGGGGGGAATACACTATCCTATGGAATAAGAAGAATTTTTGTTCCCAATTCAAAACACAAATTTTAATAAACTGATAGAGTCACAGAGAAATTGATACACCCTAGAAAATGCCATATTATTAAACAGAAAGATAATCAATTATATGGGAAATGCCGTTAACGTTCATATCAGTCTATTTTCTGAATATCATTTTGGCATTCCCAAATCAGCTTATATTAACACTGAACACACGTATCCCGCACTTCATAATATAATAGAGGTATATACCTTTACTTAATATCGATACTCGCTGGTATCCGTTATAGTAATCCCTATCAACACACACTTTATATACACAGAGATGGCATTTCTCGTGAGAAAACAATATTATTTTACAACATTCATCATAGTCTTGAGATCTTATTACAAGCTACAATTCCGCACACCTCCATAACCATGAAAATCATGTCGTCGCTCGTCGCACATAAGATATGCTTGACTACCGTACATTAGTTATATATCACTTATCGCATATATGTGTGTTACTCCGGGGTATTATACAAAGCGGACCCATACAACGTTGGTATCCTACAAGTCACCATACAATAATATAACATGTAAATACAAACACGTGAAAAATGAAGCATCTAAGGCCATCGATACCGTACAGTATCGAACCCTTGTTAATTGGACCTCGAGGTGCTGATGAAAACCCTATTCAGATCTCATTTAAATATACAATTGGGAGAATTACGTCACCTATCGGACCATAGAACACACAACGCTGATGGTAAAAAAATTATTGGCATGTGAATATTCAATCGAGTGTCAGAGTGAGGGAGACTTATTGTGTGAATATTACGAGCATTGACAAACAGCAGCACCCACTCCTCAGGTCTGACATTCATTTACTTTTCGAGGGCCATAAATATTTCTCTAAGCAGCAGCCAGTCCACGTCAGCTGGGAGAAGACTCTCACTTCGCTCCAGGTATACGGACGTAACTCTCTTCAATTCTATCGCCTTTATCCAGGAATATAATCATTCCCGGCTGATTTCAAGTATCTTTTATCAATATTTAGACCATCTTCAGTCTTGTTCATCTCATCACTGTGATTATTATTATATTTTAACTCTGTCATCTTAAACACGTTCACACATATCGTTTCACCCTTCACTCCACACACGTGTATCTCATACCCACATTATTTACGTCTTAAGATGATTCTAATTCGACAGGTAATTTAATTAGCATTCACACTTGTAACTATACAAATCATGATTGCACGTCGGGCCAAATTCTTTCAGGTGTCTGCATCCTTAAGATCTAAAGGGGAATAACTGGACACATGCATTACGTCGTGAAGCAATTGAAATACTATACCTTTGGAATTTTATTAAGATCCATCTCAATCAAACTTGGAATGAATTATGAAGTCTGCCGAAGTATCACTTCCACCCTTAAATATGCTTCACTCAAACACAAACACTATGGGAAACTACGGTAATTCATGCAAAAGATATCTCCGGAATAAATTCGTGATTATCCAGAATCACAGATGAGCCCATAAAATCACTAATAAAAAGGAACTTTATCCCATTGAAACACGCATACTGCGTCACTTCTACTCTCAAATTTACATGCAGGAAATATGTATATACTTTTTACATAGTTCAATTTTCTGCCACCCTCATGATTCTCGTGCTTAGAAGTATGATGAATTTGTACCTATCATTGCTGCGTGTAGCCGCGCCGTCATCAGAGAGTACCCCTATGCGTTTAAGCCTTCATCACTGACGCCTCGTTAGCTGAGAGTCTTAGGTTCATCTTCTTCAGGGTCACGTTCATGATGTTCTGATCTGCAATCACCTCGGTCGGAAGTTCTGGATGATCCCTAGATGAAATATTGCAGGCAAAATGCGCATTCTGGTTGTCTCCAATCCACCTCTGCAGGCACCCGGACGCGCTCTGGTAGACTAGACTCCGGTGTTCGACGAACACTCACATACATATAAACGAATGGGAAACTAGAAGTACTGTTTATATGCCTTCAGATAACATGATATGGCTAGACTCACTCATAAGCTCGAATGGACTAGCCGAGTAGCGGTTGCAGTTCCTTGGAGATCACTACTCGATTCCCCCTTTCTCGTAACCTGACACGATTACTAACTTCTTTTTTTCGCACGTGAGCGTCACTGGTTCAATTACACATCACTTCCTGGCTAATCCAACACTGTCTACTGTTATAATGACATCTCCTACTACTACACAGGCCTTAATTACGGCAAATAATTATTGTTAGAATAGTCACTAATTCACTAACGCCTTGGCGTTTATTGTAATTCTAACCCGTTCTCTGACTATTATTCGTGTGATTCGATGCTAACATTGCTAGTCTGTATTCCCTTAATAAATATTTGGCTTAGAATCTCCTTTATTCACACACCACAATTATTCCTTTCATGCAAGAAATACCTGATTGTGTTATACGTATATCGGTCTGACTTGAAAAACTTCTCGTCTAACACACTTATTTAAACACTGAATAACACAGAGTATTAGTTGAGCAACACTGGTTCACAATGAATGACGATGTCTCATCAACAAATGAGTAAAGAATGGAATACTAGGGCTTCTTCTGTGTTTCTTTTATAGTGAATCCGGGTCGCTGGTTGGAGAGAGGGTAGGTCCCGCCCACATGTAACAAATCGCTCCGTTAGCAATGATCTTTCAGAGTCGTGAGAGTATTCATTTTGTAGATCTTAAATTCTTCTTTCCACTGATCTAATTTCATGTCGATCGCATCGCTGAATCTCTAGTAATCTTATAAGCTTCCTCCTAGGAATTTGCGCGCCAGCCAGTATAGGCTGGGGACTTGTTTCCAGCCGACATCTGATTCCCATTACGGACATCTGTCTAAGGTGCGCCATTACCAATACGTTCATAAAGTAGTACATCTTCTGACATCATTAAATAGTCTAAATTATGCTGATTCCAACAAGTCCTTACTCGTAGGTTTCTAAAGCTTGTATCAAACATTTTATTATTACTCAGGTGCGAACATAGTGAGTTGGGATCGCTGAATATACAGGGAAATTGCTGAGAATCTCCATTTCTCAAGTTAAAATCCTGTAAAACAATCTCCACCTCTCGACCCAGGCGTTCTTTGCGCTTGGCGTGTTCTGTCCATCTCGCTCGGTAAATAGGGAGTATAATTTCAAGGTTTCGCTGTAATGAGCTCTCTCTCCCTCTGTGCGCGTAATTAGAGATTCGCCCTCCGAGCTAGCGCAGCACCGCTCGTATCCCGGACCGGACGAAAATTGCTCATTACAACCAAATATGTTGTAGAATGACGCGAAAAACGGCATATATTACTCGTTGGGCCTCATGACATGACTAATAGCATGGTACTGAACGGTTACAGTATGCCACCCATTCTCTTTCTACATCCTGAATCCGTTGACTATCCATTATTTGGAATTTTTCACTCCTCACATCCATAGTCTAATTTACTCGCCTTGTAGATTTTCTACTCTTATCCATCTGCAGACAGACTTCACTTTCTCTATCCTACGCGTAGTGATATTTAGTTCACTGCAGTTTAAATATTGGTCGGTATCATCGAAACATCCTCCGAATACCCGCACATTCCTAATAGAACTTCTGAATTCGAAGTCAGTTACGGTATAAACCAGGCGTAACGGTGAATAGCCTTATGCCTGAAGAATGAATTCGCAGATGCACAGCCGTGACATAGCCCTGTATGACGAGGAGTGGCGTACGGTGGCCCCACATAATGCCACCCCAAATCAGCACCTTGTTGAATGTATTAGACAGTGCGTTTGGGACGCGAAACCTGACCAGAATGCCTCCAAACACGTTGCCGACGATCGTCAGGAATAAGGCGAATGCGACCCTCATCGGTGAAAAGGATTTTATGCCAATTTTGACAACGTCCCACACGTCGACCAAGTGCCCATGTTGACCATCTGTCTTAAGATAATGTGATTATGCTTACATTTTGTTTATTTATTTCGACTTACCCAAACTGCAGATGGACCCTGAAGACAAAGTATACAATAAGGCAAGATGAATATTTAAAGTCTTGGAAAGATGTAGCATTCCAACTGATGAGCCCACTGCAACACTGGCGAAACGCTGGTAATATCACGATTGAAAAAGGCTAAATACTTAAAGAGCTTAAATGTTTTCAATTGTGAGTTGTTTTGCACATTTTACATACTGTATGTTGTTACATTAAAAAGTTTGGGTGATATGGTTCTTCAGGATTTGGATGGAATATTTCGCGGCAGTCACTGCAATTTCACTTATTGTCTTTGCACGTTGCGCCATCCTAGACGCTTGCTACAACTACACCGCTTAGCGTATGCTTCCACACTAGTGCTACAACTTCAACTGGAATGCTGTCTCCCATTTCATCGCGGCGTTCTGCCTATGGCAGTGGCGAATATACCCTTTGCAATGACATAATTTACATAATTTTATCATTATGTCCAGAGATTTCAGGTTCAGTATCTCTGAAAGCCTGTGAGCACATTGCTATGAGTATCAGGAACAAGCTATGGAGAAAGGGATGAGAGAGGGGTGAGGAAACACGCAGTCTTTCCCTTCTTGAAAGATACGACCCTTTCTGTATTCAGTGGACTGTCTCATAAGACACAGAGAACCCATACTTCTTTCTTTCTGTGCACAGTTTGCAGTGTAGTCTTCAATGTATTCTTGTCGGTTCCTAAGCGAAGTGTGCAGTATGTTAATGAGAAAAGCAATTTAATAGTTTTATATATAATTACGATAATGAGTGATCGCAACGAAATATGTTAGGCATTGATAAAGAAGTGTTAACATCCATGAAGAGAAACTCACCCTCAGATTTTATGGACCCGTCTTTCAATAATTCGTGAAAAAGGAGTGACAGCTGGATTTCACGTATAAATAATTTGCTAAATTTTGAAGATTATGACTTACAATTTTTTTAAAGATGTAATTTTATCGTATTAGCAACAATTTGCTTTACGTCGCACCGACACAGATATAGGGCTTATGGCGACGATGGGGCAGGAAAGGACTGGGAGTAGGAAGGAAGCGACAATGGCCTTGATTAAGGCACAGCTGCAGCATTTCCCTGATGTAAAATGAGAAACCACGGAAAATCAGCGCTTCCGACAGTGGGATTCGAACTCACTATCTTCAACTTTCAACTTCTTTGAAATCATTTAAAGAGAACATTAGATAAACAACCAACAGAGAATGTGTGTCCTGAATAACAGCCCTAAATGCAGATCATCGAGCGAGTGGTCATGCGGTTAGGGTCGTGCAGCTGTGAGCTTGCATCCGGGAGATAGTGGGTTCAAGCCCCACTGTAGACAGCCCTGAAGATGGTTTTCCGTGGTTTTCTATTTTCATAAGAGGCAAATGCTGCGGCTGTACCTTAATTAAGGCCTCGGCCGCTTCCTTCCCACTCCTAGCCCCTTCCTATCCGATCGTCTCCATAAGACCAGAAGACCATAAGCAGATCAGTGGTGATTGATTGATTGATTGATTGATTGATTGATTGATTGATTGATTGATTGATTGATTGATTGATTGATTGAGCCCCTTCTTTCGCTGGTCAGCGTAGTGTCGTGCGAGTTCTCACGACTAGCTGTAGGTTCCGGGAGTCATAACATTTAAGAATCATGCAGGAAATTTTGCACGACTTTTCATTTTAAACTATGAACCCTTGGTCATGCAGTTTTACATAGAATGTACGTATTACGGCTGGATGTCCTTCCTGACGCCAAACTTCGTTGAGGAGTTAGTGAAGATGAAATGAATGCAATTGGTTAAGGAGGCGGAAGTAATCCGCTGTGGTCTACGAATAAGAGCTGTCCCGGCATTTGCCTGGAAATGAAAACATGGGAAGCCACAGAAAATCATTCTTAGGACAGTAAACGGTGGGGTGCGAACCCACGCGTCTACCGAATGCAGAGATTGGCTCCATAGCCGTAGCGCGTTAACTCGCGCGGCACCAGGAGGCTTGGCCGTGCGGTTGCTGGGGCGCAGCTTTGAGCTTGCATCCGGAAGATAGTGGGTTCGATCCCCGCTGTAGGCAGCCCTGAAGATGGTTTTCCGTGGTTTCCTATTTTCATACGAGACCTATGAGTGTTGGTGCGACGTAAAACAAATTGTAAAAGAATATCATGCGCGCCCACTCCGCTCGATCAGTTTTACATAGTATCTGAACCACTATTTCGAAATTCTCGCTGGTATTAATTTGGATTGCCGGCCCCGTGGTGTAGGGGTAGCGTGCCTGCGTCTTACCCGGAGGCCCCGGTTTTGATTCCCCGGCCAGGTCAGGGATTTTTACCTGGACCTGAGGGCTGGTTCGAGGTCCACTCAGCCTACGTCATTAGAATTGAGGAGCTATCTGACGGTAAGATAGCGGCCGCGGTCTAGAAGCCAAGAATAACGGCAGAGAGAATTCGTCGTGCTGACCAAACGACACCTCGTAATCTGCAGGCCTTCGGGCTGAGCAGCGGTTGCTTGGTCCCTTCAAGGGCTTTAGTACCATGGGGGGGATTAATTTGGATTAAAACCAAGGATGGCGCCAATCTTCAAGAAGAAGAAGAAGAAGAAGAATAAGTTTTTTTTTTAATTTACTTTAAGTCTCACCGACACAGATAGGTCGTATGGCAACGATGGGATAGGAAAGGCCTAGGAGTGGGAAGGAATCGGCCGTGGCCTTAATTAAGGAACAGCCCCAGCATTTGCCTGGTGTGAAAATGGGAAACCACGGAAAACCATATTCAGGGCTGCCAACAGTGGAGCTCGAACCCTTTATCTCCCGGATGCAAGCTCACAGCTGCGCGCTCCTAACCGCACGGCCAACTCGCCCGGTAGAAGAAAACAACAACAACAACAACAACAACAACAGAAATTCTCCTTCATATTGCTATACAGGAAACCTTTAGGTAGAAGGCAAGAGGAGGTCTGAGACAATGGGTATTGTGGCTTGTGTACATATAAGGGACCGTGTGGTAAGCAAACGGCGAACATCCTTCCAAGGAGGATTTGGTGAGTTGGTATTTTGAGTAAGACAATATCTATTCTCATCTGCGCAAGAGCTGTAAAAGGTTTTTCAAATAACGCCGCCTGGCGGGGAGCAGAACGCGAATGCGGAACTGTCCAAGGCAAGAAGGGATTCACCGCTACACATTTCCTCATCTGCTTCAGAAATAGTTCCGTCCGGATTCTTCATCGCCTGAGCGAGCCGGAGTTCAGCTCAAGGTCGACTACAGGGACAAGGTCACAAAACAACGCGCGAACCTGCCTGTGACACGAGTTAATATTGCCACCAGATGGCAGGGCATGAGCATTCTGAGAGGCCCATAACGAGTCCAAGGATAATGGTGAACATATCACACACAATAAATACTAGTACAACAAAAGTATGTGAGAAAAGGAATAAGATACAGTTGTTGCTAAAAGCCTTGAGGCACCTGCAACAAAAACAAGCTAATTCCAACAACTTCTTGAACTTCTGAGTACAGTAATATTTAGATTGGTAGATCATTGTAAACACACTCTAATCTCACTATAAATGCCACTGACGAATTTTTTATCTTTTACATTTCTAATAATTTAAGTCCCACACCACTTCTGGTGAGATTAGTGTGTTTACAGTGCCCCATGTCTTCTATGGGATAGAGCAAATATTTATTTCTTTGATCTGTCTCAGTCTCACCTTTGGTTTCGACAATGTGAAAGTGACTGGCAATGAGGTACGAACAATTTCTTATGCGGCCAGTCCTTGTTATGAATGGTGTGAAAGTGTCGCTCATAGGGTTGGTTGGTTTGTGCATTTCAGTGGGCTTGGCGTCTGGCTCCATGGCTAAACGGTTAGCGTCTGGCGTTTGGTCCAGAGGGTCCCGGATTCGATTACCGGTCAAATCGGAGATTTTAACTCTCATTGGGTAATTCCGACGGTATGGGGGCTGGGTATATGTACGTCTTCATTATTAGAATTCATCATGGTAGGGACTCATCCTCATAGACACTCAGGTCGCCTGTTCAGCGTCAACTCGAAAGACCTGCACCAGGCCTCTTCGGAGGCCACACGCTATTATTATTAGTGGGCTTGTCTCGTAATTTGCAAACCTTCGAGGTGAGCAGCGGTAGCTTGGTAGACACTGGTACCTCAGGGCTCTTGTGCCATGGGTAGAGACATGATTTTTTCGCATTAACGATAAACGCGAAAATATATATTTCGAAGTGATTTTGAGATATCTTAACGAATCATGTGATTATGGTTAAGAAAACAGTGATTTTATTTATGAGAATTACAGCGAATAACAGCGAAACGGCCAGTTTGCTTATTTCGCGATAGGCCTAATTGGGAAAAAAAGTTTTGAAGCGATTTTGAGATTTCTTAATGAGTCATATGATTATGGTTAAGGAAACAGTGATTTTATTTTTGAGAATTACAGCGAATAATAGCGAAATGGCCAGTTTAAAACGAAACATACTTATTTCGCGACAGGCCTAATTGCGAAAAAAATATATACATTTTGAAGCGATTTTGAGATATCTTAAGGAAGCATATGATTATGGTTAAGAAAACGGTGATTTTATTTTTGAGAATAACAGCGAAATGGCCAATTTAAAGCGAAACACTTATTTTGCGATAGGCCTAATTGCGAAACTGCAGCGAAATTCATGGCTAATAATGCGCCTGAAAGTGTATTCCGATATTGGATTTTGCGAAGGGAAACGGAAGACGGAATAAGAATTTATCATTCCGACAGAAATACCTGTTCGTTTTAAGATTGTATAAAATCCCTTAGTGGTATGGCCATACAGGATAAAAGCCATGACCACGTAAGGTGAAAGGGTAATTTATTATGAAACCTTGATTAGGGCTATATTTAGTCCTAGGTCTATAATTTCTATTTACATAATTATATCTATATTAACATAAATAATTCGCAAATTACACGAATGGAACTTCTTATGAATAATTTTAGGAAACATTTAAAGCGAAATACAAGCGGGTTCGAAAGTCCTATTTTGCGAAATAACGCGAAATATTTCCTTTTCGCGAAATCGTGCATAAATTAATGCGAATCAATCATACGTCTAGCCATGGGATTTGGTTTGGTTTGGCAGACATATGTAGTTGCACCTTCTGATTCAGTGAGAAAGGCAGCAAAAACTACCTCATTCGGCCCCAGTGATGAAAAACGTACAAGAATAACGGTTACTAGAGATATATCTTACTCAGTTACAATTACAATCTGTCAAATTACAATTAGAATTACTACACAGAGTCATAAGGAAATCACTGACTTTCCTTTCGCAGTTTGTGTGTGTGTTTTCTCTTTCGTACAGAGGCATTAAGTGGCTATGGCCATACAGGATAAAAGCCATGACCACGTAAGGTGAAAGGGTAATTTAATGATTTTTAGCATTTGAAATAAGTTGTCAATTACTTTAATAAACATTTTCATCCCTAAACCACAGTGCATCTTTGCATTTACTGAAAAGACGCTCTACAGGGACACTTGAAGGAATTCCTGCGTTTAGTTTCAGGAACATCCCCAGAAGTGATGGGTATTGTAGACAGCACTCAAACACTCACTCTCCACCTGTCTTTTTACATCCTCAGAAAGACTATCTTAATAGTTTTCCCAATTGAAATTAACATAGGTCATTACAATGTCAGTAGGCATTTCGCGATTAAAAACTCTTCTTCTTCTTCTTCTTCTTTTCCTGCCGCTTTTTCCCACACCTGTGGGGTCGCGGGTACGAACTGCGTCGCACATGTGGATTTGGCCCTGTTTTACGGCCGGATGCCCTTCCTGACGCCAACCCTCTATGGAGGGATGTAAGCACTATTGCGTGTTTCTGTGGTGGTTGGCAGTGTAGTGTGTTGTCTGAATATGATGAGGAGAGTGTTGGGACGGACATATACACCCAGTCCCCGAGCCAGAAGAATTAATCAGAAGCGATTAAAATCCCCGACCCGGCCGGGAATCGAACCCGGGACCCTCTGAACCGAAGGCCAGTACGCTGACCATTCAGCCAACGAGGCGGACTCGCGATTAAAAACAATGCTATCATATAAAATACTCGATCAAACAAAAAACCGCACATTTCCTCACTTTTAACGATCAGTACTATGCTGCTCCTATGTCGTATTCCGTTAAGTGTGCATACTGTTCATTCAAATCAGCGCGTCAGAGTAGGGATCGAGTTGCTGGAATACTATGATGAACCAGTGTGTTACGTACCAATAGTATCAGAAAATTTATGAACCAGAGGAAAAGCATGCTGAAGAAAGAAGCCAATATTCAGGCAGGCTGTTATATTCGATACGCAGCAGTAGTTCCATCTATCGGAGATGAGTGGCAGCATAAGAGACAAAGAACATCACAACAAACAATGGTTAATGTAATGTTATTGTTGATCAATGTTATGAGCTTTCAACTTTGTAGGCCTTCATATTTAGTTTTCTCCTGACACTGAAATACCACTCTTGCCATAGTCGGTACGGTGAAACTCAATAAAAAATGATCGAAAATTGCATTCTCTGACACTTCTATTATTTAGTATTTTCGACAGGACCAATAACATATGTATTTCAAAATTAAATTATAGGCGCCTTCCCCTAAACTACCATTTCATCCAGAGTGGTAAGGTAAGGGTGTTTCTGCCCGAAGACAGGTCCGAACCTCCGCAGAGGTGTGCCTGAGCCGGAGTTTATGTACGGTAGGGTGGCCAGTTCCTTTCCGCTCCTTTATTTCCTTACCCCCCACCAACAGAGCGTGGCAACCCATCCAAATCTTGACCACGCCCAATGTTGCTTAACTTCGGAGAGCTCACGGGATTCGGTGTTTCAACACGGCTACGGCCGTTGGCATCCAGAGTGAATAAAGTTATTTATAGCCTAGACTGTAGTTTCTTATTCCCTGACACTATATACCGATTTTCATTAAATTCTGTTTACCCATTTGCTCGTGGCTAGGCGCTGATATGGACTTAGGAACAAAAATACAAATTCATGAATATCTGTGTTGTCACAGCCGGTACGGTAAAAATGTATAAGACATAAATGATCGGAAATGTAATTCTATATATCTTTAGTTATGTAGTATTTATCGATAGGACCACCAATAACAAATATTTGAGAATTACATTTTAGGCCTCCCCCAAAACTACCATTTCACTCAGCGTGAATACAATTATTTTTAGCCTAGATTGTAGTGTTTCATTCCCTGACTTTACATACCGATTTTCATTAGATTCTCTGGAGCCGTTTTCTCGTGATGCGTGTACATACACACATACATACAGACAGACAGACAGACAGACAGACAGGAATGACGGAAAATTAAAAAGTGCATTTTCTAGTTACTGTGGAGTAGTCGGATATAGAAATACCATTCTTTTTAAATTCTGAGCAATGGATTGAATTCCGAACCTCTCCGCAGTGCTCACGAATATAGGAAGAGGGCACAGACGCTGTTGATGGTGATTCGTCCGTCGGATAGAGACGTAAAGCCTTGAGCAGACTCCTTGGTGCTTTTCGACAAGAGTAGGTTATGTGCCGACACCGCGTTTCACTCTCTCCCTTCATATCACACAGTATATCACTTAATTCATTTCATCGCATTAACTCTTCTGATGAGGCTGACGTCAACAAGGACATACGGTCGTAAAAACTCGCTATGAAGATTCATCTCACTTCATACCCGACCACCCAGCGAGTTGGCCGTGCGCTTAGAGGCGCGCAGCTGTGAGCTTGCATTCGGTAGATAATGCAATCGACCCCACTGTCGGCAGCCCTGAAGACTGTTTTCCGTAGTTTCCCCATTTTCACACCAGGCAAATGATAGGGTCGCGGCCGCTTCCTTTACAATTCTAGCCCTTTCCTCTCCCATTGTCGCCATAAGACCTATCTGCGTCGGTGCGACGTGAAGAAACTAATAAACAAAATCATACCCAATCCCGTAGAAAAACATACGTAGACATACAAATATAAATCTGCGTACGTTACATATATACAATTTTATACCTTAGCATGGTGGATGAATGTATTCACTATCGCGTGTTTCTGTGGTATTTGCAGTGTGATGTGGCGTGTATAAATAAAGATATACCGTATATTCAGACGAACACAAACACCCGTCCCCGACGTAGAGCAATTAACCAAACGTGGTTAAAATCACCGGTTCAGGTGGTTTTCGAACCCAAGGCTCTCTGATGAGAAGGCCCCTATGCTGACCATTCAGCCAAGGAGCCGCATACTTTACATAACCATGTACCATTTTCTGTTGAAAGAGTTCTATCTCACAATCACACAGATTATCAGATATATAGAGTACAAGTACGCGAGACTGATAATGATAACAAGTGTTCTGAATTCTCGCTAGCCATTCCGATCACATAGTTCGACACGTTGGACCGGATGACGCTACTCTTGTCGCAATGATTAAAGATGACGATGGACCCATGTATCAATCACGCCACAACTTGGTGAGGAAAGTTATGTAACACTATCCTGAACATCTGATGAAGCACGCGACATGCTCGCGTTCGCCTGCACTAATCTCGGGTAGGCTACATCATATTGACATCCCTGGACTGCTGTTATCAGTGAGTCGCTTACACACTGACCAACTGTATAGCATTACCTTTTGCCAAAGAAGTGTAGCAGAAAGAAATGTAGGTAGTATATTTTCCGTACGCAGGTCAAGTATCTCCCCACACATCGCTTCTGACTGCCTTATCAGAAACAACGGTGTGAAGAACTCAAAACGAAAACCTCAACACACACTGTGTGCTTCTCTATAGACTTTCGGAGAAAATGCAGTTGAAGCAGCTGAGAGGAAGCAACATCTACTATTTGCTTTGCTATATTACGATCACGGGAATAGAACCAGCTTTTGGAACGCGGTTGGTCTGCCACTGCTAAGCAGAGTCTTGGAGGGTCGTGCCAATCCAACTGATGAGCCCTAATGGCACGTCTGCAAACGCACACAACCTAACCACGCAAAAGCTGGTTCTATTCCCGTGATCGTAAGATCTGCGGCCGTGAAAGCCTTTTTTGGAATATTTGCTATGGGCCGATTGCAGAAACGGTATTTAGACGATGTCTACTGTTAAACAATGCCTAAGTATGAGACGTTATTTATCACTTAGACACTGTCTAAAACCGATGTTCAACCGGTCATGTTAAACACTGCCGAGACCATTCCGGGAAGAAAGGTTAGTCCGACGGCCCCTCTATGGGTCGCCCGCTGCTAAATCGCAGCAATTCGTTTGACATATACGGGGGGAGAGATCTTAAAATAAGGTTTCGCTTTACGAGAGACTTGTTTCTTGAGAATGACAACGGGACAGTCCGGTAATTGTCAAATTGAATACAAATCTTGGCAACCGATATATTTTATTATATAGGCCTACATAGGGTAATTTCCATGGAGTTATAGGTCACTTCGACTACATACATATCAGAATTACGTGTCCCGATCGTCAGAGGGCTGTCACATACATCAACCGGGAGGGACTCACTTATATTTACTGAAAGTAAACACACATAATAATGAAAACTAAAAAGTAGGTTGTATGGGGTTTATATATAATCATATAAGTTCTCGGCAACTATCAGATAGGAAAAGGCAAGTGGTGGTGATTATTGTTTAAAGACGACTGGGGAGCCGTGTTCATAATAACAGCCGTAGTATTTGCCTGGTGTAAAAAATAGGGAAATACGGAAAACGATCTCCAGGGCTGCCGATAATGCGTTTCGAACCTATGATCTCCAGAATGAAAGTTATATCTATACGTCCCGTACAACACACTCGGTTACACAATACTATTGCTTCATCCTCTCTTCGTCCAAGCTACCGTATTTATGAGTAGATTACACTCACTACAACAACGTTATAATCAAAGCTACACTTCCCCGTACGGTGGCGTGTCGCTTTAGTGTCGATAATAGTATGAGATTTAATTTCCGCCGAAAGCGATAGTCTTATCTGTGGGCAAGTCATTCTCACGCTTAGCCATATTTGAGTAATGTGTAGGACGACTGTACAGGTGACTGGCGGTCGGCGCGCGCACAGACGAATTTCATTGGTTGCGACATGCAAAGAGGTACATGAAAGATACTTCTATCTTTATTTTCGAACCAATATTGAAACTTGGAGTGATGTCTAGTTAAACATCGACAAAACATTGTTTATGCAATGGAAGACCGTGCTCGTTTTAGACGTCGTTTAGGTAGACGTTGTCTGAGGCTTAAAACTAGTCATCGTTTCTGCAATCGACCCTATATGCCTATTAGACCAACGGTCTAGAAAGCCAGAATAACGGCCGAGAGGATTCGTCGTGCCGACCAAACGATACTTCGCAATCTGCAGGCCTTCGGGCTGAGCAGCGATCGCTTGGTAGGCCATAGTCCTTCGGGACTGTTGTGCCGAGCGGTTTGGTTTTATTCTACCAAGCAGTTACAAAGCGCTGAGGCCGGATGCCCTTCTTGACGCCAATTTCAGTTGAGGAGCTAATTAAGATTAAATGAATTAGGTTGAATGAAACTGGGTGAGAAGGCGGAAGGAATCGGCTGTGGCTTATGAATAAGAACTGTCCCGGCAATTGCTTGGAAGTGAAACTGGGAAACCATAGAAAACCATTATCAGGACAGCCGACGGTATGATTCGAACCTATTTAGTCTCCCGAATGCGGAGCCTTGGCTCCACAGCGCACAGGCTGCTAATCCTCTCGAGCCAGGCGGTAAATAAAAATGTATACAGACTCTGGGATGGGTATAAAGCAGTTGTTGAGAAATGTGAAAACAGGTTTGTACCTTTAAGGGTGGTAAGGAGTGGTAAAGATCCACTGTACTATAACAGAGAAGTAAAGAGACTAAGAAGGAGGTGCAGATTGGAAAAAAATAGAAATGGCTGTGGAAGTAGAATAGAATAGAATAGAATAGAATAGAATAGAATAGAATACTCCCGTCCCCCCAATTCCGGATCGCCTGGGGCTGGGGAGAGAGCATTCGTTTATTGCAATTCCTTGAATTATGATACATGACTTACAATACCCTCTTTCAATTATTGGCTGTTACTATACTGAATATGAATTATTTTGTCCTAAACATTAACAATATTATATAGTCTAGGACAACATGTATCTTCCCTACCTTATCTTACTAATTGAACGAATTTTTATTTATTACGTTATAACATTAAAAGAAAAGTTAGAATCAAAATGACAAATTTACATTAAATATATACTACATGTAACCTAAATCTGTCTGGTCGCGACATCCCCCCTGGTGAGGAACTCCTACCACCCTTCCCAGGGATGTCACGACCAGACCCGTCTCATGAGGCTCCGAAATCGAAACCTCGTAGACCCCTTAAGTTGTCAATATTGTTTCCTCACCACTCCTTCGTGTGACAGCCCACATGTGTGCGGATGTCCTAGCTCAACATGTAGGCTGTCTCGCCTGTATTCCACTGCCAAGACGGAATCCATAACTCGGCTCATATTTCGCTGACTGATTGACAACTTGTTTCCTCTGGTTTAATACTGTTCACACCTTACTCTAATCTACACGTGCAGAAGTACTGAGTCAACACTAGGCTTGAGATAGGTTAGGCCTATCTCCTCCTCTCCCAACTCTACTATACTACAGCAGCCAAAACAAACTAACAATCCCAAAGCAAAATAAAAACAGGCTAACAAACAGCAAACAACCTCATTGTAAGGAACACATTACTGCTAACATATTAATGAACTAAATCTACTAATTAGAAATATACAATACCTGATGTATGAAGGAACACTGAACAACTATAAGAGAAACATAATGCTAAACTTATAACTATTGTCGCCCTTACTTCTTAGCGACTTAAACTCTATAATGTTCCATAAAGTTGTATTATATACGTATATGGTTACAAAATATCGTTCTTATTAACTCATACACATCTGCTATTTCCGAGATCTCTTGTTGTACAGTCATCATATTACCTGTCTGCTGCGCTTGTAACTTACATTGTCATCATGTTTTGCTTATTACATTTTTCTATTTCCATACTACCTCTCATTCCTCTAATAATACTTATAGTTACAAATTACTTGTCTAACCTCATGCTCATCTACATTACATTTACTATAATTTACTAACCTTGGTATTACTTTCAGTTATTGCTAATCTCATTTTAATTTCTTTCTTCCACATGTTTCTTGGAATACAGAAAAATTTAGCTAGTTTTCCTGGGGTGATCCATTCTTTATTTAATAATTTGGTTATTGTATAAAATTCTTTCTCTCTTTCTACTTTTAATTTATATTCATCTCCAAGGTATTTGGTTCTCAGTGCATCCGTTCCCTTACATGTTCTCAGTAAATGGGCTTCTCCCATTATGTCGTCACAAAATAAACAATGATTTACGTTATGGTTCTCGCTTAGTCCCTTATTTTTGTATAAACCCAAAAGCCACCACAACACACCGCTTAGTTCCCTATTTGGGATTCTTTTTTTTTCTTATTGACATGTTTTGGATAATTCCACAAAATTCTACGAGTGTCCTTTTAGTTTCACATTCTGCCCTAATCATCTGTCTCTCTATGTCCTTCACTCTAATCGTTAATTTTTTAATGAAGCTGTTTTCTTTACAGTTCATCTCCATATCCCAATATAGCCCCATTCCTATTTTGTCTAGCATACTTTTTACTTTCGATAACCAATAATCCTCATCCAAGTGTCTCATCTGGTGCTGGTAAGCTGGGTTTAATATTTCCCTCCCCTCTCCCCCTTTTAATCTTAACCAATATTTTACTATTTTCTTACTTATGTCTGCTTGGATGCTGATATATCCACATATAGTTCTCACTCCACTATTTGCTGAACATTCTGGTAGACCCATTATTATTTTACAGAATTTGTTACTTATGACATCTAGTTCTTTTTTTTCAACTTCTATACCCCATATTTCAACACCATACAGTGCTTTTGATACCACAAGAGCATTGAAAACATTTTTATGTAGCTTGTATTCTAAATTAGGCATCTTCTTTTCTAAAGCCTTTATACTTGATAGGGCGGCCAAACCTTTTATTTTTGCATGGCGTATCTGTTCCTGCTGTGGAAGTAAATTGTTGGTTACTAATATAATGTCCACATAGAGGAGGTTTTATTTATTTATCGTATGATGTGCACAGATAGATTATATAAATAAGTATACAATATATACACAATATATACAAGCAGAAGCCTATAGTTCCAAATCAAGTACATTGATCCATTTTAAGGCCTCCTCAGTTGCATTATGAATGTCCTCCAAAGAACCTTGAAATGCTCTCTGTGGACACTCGGCAATTACGTGGTGGATGGTCTGTGAGGTAGCTCCACAATCACACCCAGAAGACTTCTGCCAGCCCCATTTATAAAGAGTATAGCCGCATCTTCCTTGATTGACTCTTATCCTGTTTAGAGTCCTCCATTGACGTCTGGGTAGATGGAATCCGGGAGGTTGAACATGAGGTAGAGTCACAAGATGTTGATTGGGAACAGAAAACTGCTGCCAATGGTGTAACCAGGCGTTCGTGATGGAGAACCCAGATTCTTCCAGTGTAAGTGCAGTGCGCCAGGGTGGAGATCTAGACTTAAGTAGTGGAGGGGCAGGTTGAGTAATATCCTGGTGAACGGGGAGGTTGGAGTCTAGGCTGGTCTTCTTCCACAGTTTTAGAAGAGCTTCAGACCTTCTTAAGCAAGGCGGTGGAATATTACTGAGTGTAGGCAGCCGGGCCACGTTTGTAGAGCGAATACAACCAGTTATGATGCGCATTGCTTGATTTAGTTGAGCATCAATCTTCGCAGTATGAGCACTGTTCAGCCAAGTTGAAGCGCAGTATTCGGCAACTGAATAGCAAAGAGCTAGAGCAGTAGATCTCAACACTTGGTTGTTTGCACCCCAGGATGTGCCGGCTAATTTTTGAAGAATATTATTCCGACTTTTGATCTTGGCGGCTGTGTTGTTAATATGATGTTTATATGTTAGGGATCTGTCTAATGTGACACCTAAGTATTTTGGGAAGGGACAGTGTTGTAAGGATTGATTTCTGAATGTTATTGTAGGCTTGTAGTTGGCAAATTTATTTCTGAGATGACACACAGATGCGACAGTCTTTTGGAGATTTGGACGGAGGCACCACTTTTGGAAGTATGTACAGTATCTAGTTTTTTTTTAGATCTGCTGTAAGAATTTGTTCAGCTTCTGGAAAACTTGGTGTTTGGCTAACCAGTAGTATATCATCTGCGTAAATAAATTTCCTGGATTTAGTTGCTGGTAAGTCAGCAGTATATAGGTTGAAAAGTAAGGGTGCCAGAACAGATCCTTGTGGAAGTCCATCATTCAGTTTGTAGGTTTTGCCTACTGCATCATCCGAGAAGATATGAAAGTTTCTGTTGCTAATCATATTGCCAGTAAGATTTGTAAGCTTGAAACAGGGGATGGCAGAGATAAGTTTTAGCAGGAGCCCTTCTCGCCAAACAGTATCATAGGCTGCTGATAAGTCTAAGAAGACAGCCATACTAATCTTCCGATTCTCAAATCCATTTTCAATATGAGAGGTCAATGCAAAAATTTGGTCAGCGCAATTTCTTCCAGGTCTGAAGCCAGCTTGTTCTGTGGGAAGAAGATTATTGATGGTTTCTGAGATCCTATTGTATATTAGTCTTTCCAGGAGCTTTAGAGTAACACTTAGCAGTGCAATGGGTCTGTAGCTTTCCACTCTCAGAGGGTCCTTGTTGGGTTTCAAGATCGATATTACTTTGGTCTTCTTGAATAGTGAAGGAAGGTTACCTGTCTCCAAAATATTGGAGAAGAATTTGATGAGCCAAGTGATTGTTGCAGGTCCAAGATGTTGCAGGAATTCAGGATAGATGCCGTCTATACCTGCTGCTTTCCCGTATTTTATGTTCTTGATGCCTTCTAGAGTTTCCTCTCTTGTGAAAGGACAAGAGAATTGGGATGATTGTTGTTTTGCTAATTGCTTTTTATATTTCAGTGCTGACCGGATTTCCCTTACAACTTGTTTATCTCTACTGATCTTTGAGATAGAGATCATGTGTTTGGCTAGATCATTAATGTTAACACTCAGTTTCTGTCTACCAGCTGGCTTTGATGAGTCAAGCTTTCTAATGAGAGACCAAGCCTTTCTACTTGAGTGGGTAAAATCAAGAGATGACACAGTGTCGTTCAAAATTTGTTTTCTATTGTCATTCAGTGATTGAATAAGTTTTGTGGCTGTTTCATTGTTGCCATTTTCCTCAAATTCCTTAAGAAGGCTCTCACTCTCTGCAGTCCATCCAGGAATATATTCCTTACGGCATCCTCTTGGAATGCAGCGCCGAGCAGCACCTTTTATAACTCCAACAAATCTGTCATAGTTATTAAAGGTTGGCTTAATCCATCTTATATTTGCATCAGTTTGTGCTTTAATGTTTTTCCAATTAGCTTTTTTAAAGTTCCATCTAGGTTTCGGAAAAGATCGAATGACAGGAATATACATGCCAATTTGGAGTATGACAGGCCGGTGTTGACTATGAGGGAAACTGTTGAGAACTGAGCGAAGTATCTGGTTAGGAGAGTTTGGGGATTGGGTTATGAAGGAATGGTCTGGAGTATATTCCTTACCACATCGGGCGGAGAAGAAGGTTCCTTTTTCTTTAGCATCGTAGATTAGTTTAAGATTTTCCATGTATAGAGGAGGTGAATAATACTAAAGAACTATTCAAATTTACCTATGATAACAACGGCATTTACAATAACATACAAACGTTGAAAACTACAAAAGCGGTTGGAATTGATAAGATGTCTGGGGATATACTAAAGACAATGGGTTGGGAAATAGTACCATATCTGAAGTATTTATTTGATTATTGTTTGCATGAAGGAGCTGTACCAAATGAATGGAGAGTTGCTATAGCAGCCCCTCTGTACAAAGAAAAGGGTGATAGAAATAAAGCTGAAAATTACAGGTCAGTAAGTTTGACACGCATTGCATGTAAGCTTTGGGAAAGCACTCTTTCTGATTACCATATGTTAGACATGTTTGCGAAATTAATAACTGGTTCGATCGAAGGCAGTTCGGATTTAGGGAAGGTTATTCCACTGAAGCTCAACTTGTAGGATTCCAGCAAGATATAGCATATAACTTGGATTCACGAGGTCAAATGGAATATATCGCGATTGACCTGTCTAAGGCATTTGATACGGTGATCATGGGGGACTACTGGCAAAAATTAATAGTTAGGACTAGATAAAAGAGTGACTGAATGGGTGTCTATGTATCTATAAAATAGTTCTCAGAGAATTAGAGTAGGCGAAGCTTTATCTGACCATGTAGTAATTATGAGGGGGAATTTCTCAAGGCAGTATCATTGGACCATTATGTTTCCTTATACGTATATATAAATGATATGAGTAAACAAGTGGAATCAGAGGTAAGGCTTTTTGCGGATGATGTTAGTCTGTATAGAACAATAAATAACTTACAATATTGTGAGCTACTGCAAACTGACCTCGATAATGTTGTGAGATGGACAGTAGACAATGGTATGATGATAAACGGGGTTAAAAGTCAGGCTGTGAGTTTCACAAATAGGAAAAGTCCTCTCAGCTTTAATTACTGCGTTGATGGGGAAAAGTTTCTTATGGGAATCATTATAAGTACCTAGGTATTAATATAAAGAAAGATCTTAATTGAGGTAATGGGATTGTAAATAAGGGGTACAGATCTCTGCACATGGTTATGAGGGTATTTAGGGGTTGTAGTAAGGATGTAAAGGAGAGGGCATATATGTCTCTGTTAAGACCCCAAATAGAGTGTGGTTCCAGTGAATGGGACCCTCACCAGGATTACTGGATTCAAGAACTGGGAAAAATCCAAAGAAAAGCAGCTCGATTTATTCTGGGTGATTTCCGACAAAAGAATAGCGCTACAAAAATCTTGCAAACTTTGGGCTGGGAAGACTTGGGAGAATGGAGACGAGCTGCCCGACTGAGTGGTATGTTCCGAGCTGTCAGTGGAGATATAGCGTGGAATGACATTAGTAGACGAATAAGTTTAAGTGGCGTCTTTAAAAGTAGGAAAGATCACAATATGAAGATAAAGTTGGAATTCAAGAGGGCAAATTGGAACAAATATTCGTTTATAGAAAGGGGAATTATGGATAACTTACCGAGGGACATATTCAATAAATTTCAAATTTCTTTGAAATTATTCAAAAAAAGGCTAGGAAAATAACAGATAGGGATTCTGCTACCTGGGCGACTGCTCTAAATGCAGATCAGTAGTAATTGATTGATTCAAATAAGAATCTAAATTTGAATGTGAAGCAAATAATGCTTAAGTGCAAGATTTGTTAAGTGTTGTTACATGGGTGTAAAATCTAGACGCTTAAATCAGCAACAATCAGATAAATAGAACCATTTGAAATGTGGTTTCACTGGATAATGCTTCGCATTTCTTGCAGAACTCAAACATTAAACGAAGAGATGCTATTGTGAGCCAATGTCTAACTTTTCAGGAATTTAAAAGCGCATATTTGTGGAAGTAGAACATACATTAAATCTCATAAATTGCCTAGAATATTTATATGAAACTGACAGGAGAGATATGATAATTACACTGTTATTGGTTTTGTGTCCGAGTAACTACTGTTACGGTTTTCGATAACGCCGAGGTGCCGGAATTTTAACCGGCATGAGTTTATATTGCGTACCGTTGAATCTATCGATGCGAGACGGGCACCTTCAAATACCACAGGACAGCAAAGGGATCGAACCCTCCAACTTGGGCTCAGAAGACCAGCATTCTACCATCTGAGCCTCAGCCCGTTCATGAAAAACAAAACAGACTCTGAGAGAATAAAAGTAAAAAACTTTGAAATGTTGATCACCTGGAAGAGAAGGATACATTATTTATTTGTTTACAACACATGCCTGTAACAGAGTTGTACTCCAACTGTGTCCGGCTCCGTGGCTGAATGGTTAGCGTGTTGGCCTTTGGTCCAGAGGGTCCCGGGTTCGATTCCCGGCCGGGTCGGGGATTTTAAACTTAATTGGTTAATTCCAATGGCTCGGGGCTGGGGGTGTGCGACGTATTCAGCATTAGAAATCTTCACCGACATGCAGGGGCCTGTTCCACGAACGAACTTCGCAACTTTTCAACTTTGCACTTTTCACTTTTCAATTCTTGCAAAGTGCAAAGTCTTTCTGTTCCACCATGAACTAGGCTGTACTTTTCAATTTCTTCGCAAAGTGAAAAGTCTTTGCGAATGAGTGATCCGATCGAGTTTATTCTATGAGCAAACTGTATATGATTTTAATGCTTTACTTTTCGCGGCGAACTTGGCGGTATAATTGTCGTACCGTTTAAGTTTTTATCGTGGGAAAGAAACGTTATTATAAGAAGCTGGCTGTGCTGGAAGTTGTCAAGGAGAAACGTGACATCCTTTTTTGACAACTTTAAAGATAACCTCTCAAATGATGACACACATCAATTAACGAGAGTACCGTCAACACATATACACACAGAAAGACATTCACCCTTCATTAGAAATCCGTCGCTATATTAAGTGGATTATCAGGCCAACGTACTGTTAGGAAATATTACATTTACCATAATATCTACGACTTTGGTAACAGTTCTGCAAATAATTGATTTTGATGTCCCATGCATTGCTGTTACACAGAACAGCTGGGCACCATTTACTAAAAAATGTAAACATAAGAATTTGTTCTTTTCTGGAAAGGAATTTACTTCTTTATCTTTCAATAAATGACCGATCATTTCAAGAATATAGTCAGCCTCTTGGGATAATACGAAATCACTCGCGATATTACGTCGAAGTGAGGTTATGAAAATTAATCCTGTCTTTGTACGTTCCATTATTGGATTCTTCATCACTGTCCTCACTTGATGCTAACAAAAGCTCACGTCGTGACATGTTTATATCACTAAACCAAATTCTACGCCGAGAAACTAATGTACATACTTGTTAATTAACATATGAAAAGGGAATCATCTCTTTGCAAGATTTATGAAAACTAAAGCTAAATCTGAAAAGCGATGGTGGAACAAAATCTGAACTGAAAAGTGCAAAGTGCAAAGTGAAAAGTTGCAAAGTTCGTTCGTGGAATAGGCCCCAGGTCGCCTAATAGGCCGTCTACGAGAAAAAGACCCGCACCAGGCCTCTCCGACGCCATTATTATCACTCCAATTGTTAACAGGCATTACAAAGTACGTTATTATAATAACGAAAATGTCCGCCTCCGTAGCGTCGCGGTTAGTGTTATTAGTTGCCGTCCTTGGGGGCCCGAGTTCGATTCACGTTACTGCCAGAAATTTAAGACTAGCAGGAGGGCTGGTGGGTGGTTGAAATGATACATGCAGCTTACCTCCATTGGGGGTGTGCCTGGAAAGAGCTGCACCACCTCGGGATGAGAAAACGGGCTTACTTATAATGAAAATTAGAAAAAATTATATTAACATAACGACGCGTTTTTAAAAATTTGATGTATACATATCTACATAACGTTACAATTTCTTGCTCCTAAATTTGAGAAATAGCTAAATATTTATGTGCAGGCACGGGCGTATACTGCCGCCCCATGGTGTAGGGGTGGATGGCGGCCCCGGTCTGGAAAGCAGAATAACGGCCGAGAGGGTTCGTCGTGCTGACCACACAACAACTCGTAATCTGCAGGCCTTCGGGACTCAGCAGCGGTCGCTTGGTAGACCTAGGCCCTTCAGGGCTTTAGTGCCATGGGGTTAGTTGGTTAGTTTTACGGGTGTATACTCACAAATAAAGGGCATGATTAGTTGGGTAAAAATAAAGTTCTGAAGTTTAAAGACAATTATTGATGTCCATTTTGATTATTGACAAAGTGACTTCATAATAATTCTATTTCCAGTTTACAAATATAAGATGACACGCACTGTTATCTTACGTTCAGGGAGGGAAATTCCGGCTGCTTATCGGGAAAGTAAATTACAGGCTTGTTGTTTTACGTGACCGTTGGTAATTGGTATCATAGGTATAAGACTTTCCGTTGTATGTGGAATCCGAACCACCATAAATGGTAACAAATAATATTAGTGTAATAATAAAAATAACAACTTTTCTTTACCGCTTTTCCCCATTTGTATGGTCGCGGGTGCGAACTGCGTTGCACATGTGGATTTGGCCACGTTTTGCGGCCGGATGCCCTTCCTGACGCCAACCCTTTATGGAGGGATGTAATCTCTATTGTGTGCTTCTGTGGTGGTTGGTAGTGTGGCGTGTTGTCGAAATATGAAGGGGAGAGTGTTGGGACATACACAAACACTCAGTCCCCGAGTCATAAGAATTAATCAGAACCGATTAAAATCCTCGACCCGGCCGGGAATAGAATCCGGGACCCTCTGAACCGAAGGCCAGTACGCTGACCATTCAGCCAACGAGTCGGACAATAATAAAATAATAACAATATCAAAAAAATATTATGACAGCAAATACTTCAAAATACAGATGTGATTTCGTCTACGGCCATTATTTAAATGATTTATTACACCTGGTAGGAAATGAAATGGCGTCTGGCTTTAGTGCCGGGAGTAATTGATGAAGCAATACATACAAGCGGTGTCCGCCATCTTTACTGATCTTCCATCCTTATTCCACGGAGGAGAAAGTTCTGCTGGTTATAAACCAGCTTGAAGTTCAAACGCAAGACATAAGATGACACCACAGCATAGAGGTGTGATGATACATCCTATTTCCACTGAAATTATACTTTTCAAAACTTTGTTGGTTACATCCTTATTCCGGGGAGGTTTTCAATTACGTCCGAGCTTAATCCCTTGCAGATTGATACTTGAGATTAGTGAAAGTTCCTCTAACCAAGAGAGAGTAAGATCGAATGGTAAAATATTATATTATATACAAATTTTCATTTACATGTTTGATGTTTGTAGCGTTCCATTGTTATTAAACAGTATCCTATGCAAGATTTTTTTATGAAAACATGTTTTAAAGAAATGGTATATTTTGTATGTTTTAAAACATTTTGTACATCTTTGGAGACCTGAGGCACGTTTTATGCATGTACAGCTATTTTTCATGAACAGGTGTGCACACTGAATAATTTATGGTTTGAATGAAGTTCAGGAGATCGGTACTCAGATGATCTTTAACTGTAAGAGAATGTAATTGTTCTAGGAACTTCTACAGTCCTAGGTCGTCAAGTCATTGAAACGGGAGGCGACGTAGCGTGAACTCTTGAACACGTTCATGAATATTATATTGGCGTGGATAACGATAATGGTGTCTCTAGCAGACTAGCAGATAAAGCTGTCGACCCATTGTCGAAGATAATGAGAAGAGTGCGGTGTGATTCAGGAGAAAACTTCTCAGTTACAATCAGATCAAACTGAATTAAACTAGACAATACACCGGAAAATTATCAGAAATGACCATCTCACAACGCAGTTACTGTAGCCTCGAGTTAATCTTAGTTCCCTCTCACAACAGGCGTAACTCATCAGCTCAACTTATCATTATAATTGATGTCCCAGTAACACAACCTAATTCTTTTCTTTAGTGTGCAAAACAAGTCAATGGATAAAATTAGAGACAATTGGAAATCAAAGTTCAAAATACTTAACAAAACGTTGTATTCATTGTAGACCTTAATTAAGGCCACGGTCACTACCTTCTCCATCTTCTTTGTGTCGCTGAAAGCCTTCGAAATGTTAGTGCGACGTCAAACCACTAGAAAAAACCCCACCCTTTCTTAGAACAAACACATACCGCAAGCAACAGAAAACTGAAGTTATCAAGTCATATACAGTATTACAGAAAGATACGGTCGTGAAGAGGAGCACATAATGGGATAAACACAACATCAAAGACGGTGTGTTGGAGAGAGCAACAAAAAGAGGGGACAAGGACAAACGTTGAAACAGAAAACGATAGGAATTTCACTTACTATACTGCCGTCCTGGAAGAATGCACATCCGTACTTGAAATGATGCAGCTGTTCCCGATTCGAATTCGTATTTCCAAATGGCATCGCTTTCATCTTGGAAATGCTAACTATCCATATTATATACGCTGCACCTCTTTCCAAACTCAAGATATTGGATTATAGGCTTTCAGCACGGCCTGTCATCAAGATCAAGTCGTCGGCATAGAAGAAATTGCTTGCTATATTCCTATCCAACTGAATAACTTCCTATTATTTTCTACTTTTCGGTAAATTATTAATGTTTGTTATCAACAATCACTGTATTAAAATGCAGACAAAAATGCAAAACAAATAAAACTAATTATTATTATTATTAATAATAATAATAATAATAAATGAGCCTCCATGGCTCAGGCGGCAGCGCACCGGCCTCTCACCGCTGGGTTCCGTGGTTCAAATTCCGGTCACTCCACGTGAGATTTGTGCTGAACAAAGCGGAGGCGGGACAGGTTTTCCTCCGGATACTCCGGTTTTTCCTGTCATATTTCATTCCAACAACACTCTCCAGTATCATTTAATTTCATCTGTCATTTATTAATCATCGCCCCAGAGGTGTGCGACAGGCTTCGGCAGCCGGCACAATTCCTATCCTCTCCGCTAGATGGGGCTTCATTCATTCCATTCCTGACCCGGTCGAATGGCGAGAAACAGGCTGTGCATTTTCATCTATATATATCAAATAAGAGTTTTGTCTGTACATTGCTCAGAATTTGAAAAGAATGGTATTTCTGTATCGATCATGTCCACAGTAACAAGAAAATGCAGTTTTTAACTTTTCCGTAATGTCTGTCTGTCTGTCTGTCTGTCTGTCTGTCTGTCTGTCTGTCTATCTGTCTGTCTGTCTGTCTGTCTGTCTGTCTGTCTGTCTGTCTGTCTGTCTGTCTGTCTGTCTGTCTGTCTGTCTGTCTGTCTGTCTGTCTGTCTGTACACGCATCACGAGAAAACGGCTGAAGAGAATTTAATAAAAATCGGTATGTAGGGTCGGGGGATGAGCCGCTACAATCTAGGCTATAAATTATTTTATTCACACTGAGTGAAATGGTAGTTTAGGGGAAGCCCTTAAATTCAATTCTCAAATATTTATATTATTAGTGGTCATATCGATAAATACTACATAACTAAAGTTATGTAGAATTACATTTCTGATCATTTACGTCTTATGAATTTTTGCCGCACCGGCTATGATAACAGAGATATTCATGAATTAGGATTTTTGTTGCTAAGTCCATATCAACGCCGAGCCCCGACAAAATGGGTAAACAGAATTTAATGAAAATCGGTATATAGAGTCGGGGAATAAGAAACTACTAAGCTATAAACAATTTTATTCACCCTGGGTGAAATGGTAGTTTAGGGGAAGGCACCTAAAATTTAATTTTTGAATACCTATGTTCTTGGTCCTATGGAAAAGTACTACATAACAAAAGTTATAGAGAATATAATTTCCGACCATTTATGTTTTATTCTGTTTTACCGTACCGACTATGATAAGAGCGGTATTTCAGAACCAGAAGACAATTAATAATGTGACGGCCTACAATATCGAAAGCGCGTAACATAGATCAACAATAACATTACACTGACCGTTGTTTGTTGTAATGTTCTTTGTCTCTTATGCTGGCATTCAACTCCGATAGATGGGATTACTGCTGCGTACCGAGTATAACAGCTTAACTGAATATTGGCGGGAAATAGCTGAGGAGTTAGATAACTTTCTTCTTTAGCATGCCAATCCTCTGGTTCATACATTTTCTGATACTGCTGGTACGTAACACACTGGTTCATCATAGTATGCCAGCTATTCGATACCTACTCTGACGAGCTGTTTTGAATGAGCAGGGTGCGCATTTACGTCAGAGGCTCAGTTAGTAGTAGTAGGAGTACAGGTTAAGGACATTCCAGGAATAATTAATGAACAAGGGGAGTGTGTATGCGAGGATCTTCAAAAGGCAGAAGTATTCAGTCAGCAGTATGTAAAGATTGTTGGTTACAAGGATAATGTCCAGATAGAGGAGGTTACTAATACTAAAGAAGTATTAAAATTTACCTATGACAGCAATGACATTTACAGTAAGATACAAAAGTAGAAAACTAGAAAAGCAACTGGAGTTGATAAGGTTTCGGGGGATATACTAAAGACAATGGGATGTAGTACCATATCTGAAGTACTTGTTTGATTATTGTTTGCATGAAGGAACTTTACCATAATATGAATAGAGAGTTGCTATAGTAGCCCCTGTGTATAAAGGAAAGGGTGATAGACATAAAGCTGAAAATTACAGGCCAGTCAGTTTGACATGCATTGTATGTAAGCTTTGGGAAAGCATTCTTTCTGATCATATTAGACATGTTTGCAAAATTAATAACTGGTTTGATAGAAGGCAGTTTGGGTTTAGGAAAGGTTATTCCACTGAAGCCCAACTTGTAGGATTCCAGCAAGATATAGCAGATATCCTGGATTCAGGAGGTCAATTGGACTGTATCGCGATTGATCTGTCTAAGGCATTTGATAGGGTAGATCATGGGAGACTACTGGCAAAAATGAGTGCAATTGGACTTGAGAAAGAGTGACTGAATGGGTGGCTCTGTTTCTAGAAAACAGAACTCAGAGAATTAGAGTAGGTGAAGCTTTATCTGTCCCTGTAAAAATAGAGGGGAATTCCTCAAGGCAGTATTATTGGACCTTTATGTTTTCTTATACATATAAATGACATGTGTAAAGAAGTGGAATCAGAGATAAGGCTTTTCGCAGATGATGTTATTATGTACAGAGTAATAAATAAGTTTCCAGATAGTGAGCAACTGCAAAATGACCTCAATAATGTTGTGAGATGGACAGTAGGGAATGGTATGATGATAAACGGGGATAAATGTCAGGCTGTGAGTTTTACAAATAGTAAAAGTCCTCTCAGTTTTAATTACTGCGTTGATGGAGTGAAGGTTCCCTTTGGGGATTGTACCGGGCGGTACACCTCCACGCCGCTAATTCAAACTTTGCGCCAGTTGAAGATCCTCTGCTGGAGGAAGTCCGAACTTTATCTAATGTATTAATTTTCAAGTTACCCAGAAGATGTCACTACTTGGAAATTTTGAAGTTTCTGAACTGGGTCGTTTTCGACGTATTTTTGTTTTGCTGGTAGTAAGAAGTGTGAACTTTCTCTTCTAGAGGACACTACTGAAGAACTACAATAGTGCACCCTAGTGCAAGGTGAAAGAACTGTTTTTTGGAGAAATTTTTATTTCAAAAGTTTGTTTCTTGTTAAATTTCCTTCTGGTATTGTTTAAGTTGGCTGTATTCCCCTTTCTTTCCCCTTGTTTTGAATTTAGCCAATCCCGAATTTCTTTAATTAATTTACGACCAATAAGGTGTTTCTTCTTCAAATTGGATATGCTGCTTAACCCTAACCAATAAATGATTGTGGGCGGGTGTTTTCTTTCCTGAAACGCCTCGAACTTTCCGCGAGAGTATATAAACTGCTGATTTTAGGGTCTCTGCGCCACTTCTCTACCATCTTTCAGTGTGTAAAGTACATAGCAGGGGGCGGGAAGCGCCTCTTTCTTCGAACAGCAGTTCAACAACCAGGTAATGGCCGTATAATAACTTTTTTTCTTGCTAGCTCAGCAGTTTAACTCTCGGGGCGGGTCCGAAGTTTTTTCACCATGTAACCTTTCCCTAAAATGTAAAGACTCTTGGTATCTATTCTCTTTTAAGCTACGTATTGGGATAGAGAGTGCTTAACCCTCTCGAGCTCCCACTCATATTGTTTTGAGGTGAACTTATTTCTCACAACCGATTCTTCCTTAATGTAATGTAAATTGTTCTTTTCTAAAGTCAACTCCGTAGTATGGGATTAGCCCTTGCATTAGCGGCCTAGAGCCAGATTAGGTTTTAAACAAAATGTTTTAGGAGTGCAGATCGCCTCCTCTCAAATTGTTATTTTAGAGGTCATGTAATTAACCTTTTTCTCACTTAATAGACCTCAGTAGGTTGGGTATTTTACCCCTGTGTATATGTCCTTAGAGGACAGCTTGAAGGTGGAATTCGGTGTGGCCTTTGACAGGCTTAAATTTTGAGAGCAAGTTGCTCTTTCTTGAAAATTTTGTTTTCTGCGCGCCTCAAGGAGGCCTTACTGTGTAATTTGGAGCAAGTGCTCCTGGGCATGAATGGGGTTTTCTGCCCCTCTGTTGAAACTTGTTTTGGGGTAAAGTTGGGCTAATTGCCCAAGAATTGTCAGTTAGGGGCTCGAAGCCCAAATCTTGTGAATACTGTACTTGTAATTTGTTACCTTGCTACTCTGTACCTGCCATTCGTGTTTTTTCTGAATTTTGGAAAGAAAATATAACCTTGTTAAATTTTAAATTAACTTTAATTTCGTAGCTTGAGACCTGTTCACCCCCGCACCTTCTTTCACCTCTACCTACCACAAAAATACGGTAACAGGGATCATTGTAAATACCTAGGTATTAATATAAGGAAAGATCTTCATTGGGGTAATCACATAAATATGATTGTAAATAAAGGGTACAGATCTCTGCACATGGTTATGAGAGTATTTAGGGGTTGTAGTAAGGATGTAAAGGAGAGAGCTTATTTGTCTCTGGTGAGACCCCAACTGTAGTATGGTTCCAGTATATGGGACCCTTACCAGGATTACTTGATTCAGGAACTGGAAAAAATCCAAAGAAAAGCAGCTCGATTTGTTCTGGGCGATTTCCGACAAAAGAGTAGCGTTACAAAAATGTTGCAAAGTTTGGGCTGGGAAGACTTGGGAAAAAGGAGACGAGCTGCTCTACTAAATGGTATGTTCCGAGCTGTCAGTGGAGAGATGGCGTGGGAGGACATCAGTAGACAAATAAGTTTGGATGGTGTCTTTAAAAGTAGGAAAGATCACAATATGAAGATAAAGTTGGAATTCAAGACGACAAATTGGGGCAAATATTCGTTTATAGGAAGGGGAGTTAGTGACTGGAATAACTTACCAAGGGAGATGTTCAATAAATTTCCAATTTCTTTGAAATCATTTAAGAAAAGTCTAGGAAAACAACAGTAGGAAATCTGCCACCTGGGCGACTGCCCTAAATGCAGATCAGTAGTGATTGATTGATTGATAGTAGTATGAACTGGTCTGGAATTACAATTTAGCCCTATTCCAAATTATAGTACCAGAATTCACTAAATAACTCAAAATTCAACCCTGAAAAGAGCCGTTTCTTAGGAAAAGCTTCCTTCTCTTCACTTTCATTAAATCTACATTAATTTTATTCCAAATTAGCAGCGAAGATGTGGTTTCTTCTCTGGCTTGGAGGAAAAATTGCCTCCACGTCAGATAGTTCATTCCCCCGTCAGTGTAGTGAATTGAGATTTTCCGACTCATCGGGTACTCCCAGGAAGCCGATAAGTAAACGGGCATAGTTTTTGCCCTGGGACTATCCACTATTTGAACACCCCCTGCCCACCGCCGAAAAAAAGGACGACGATTGTTCACGGATCACGGATGTCTGCGTCTTGGTCATTCCAGTTCTGTAGCTTTGGACTGTTAGTTCGGCAGCATTGTACTGTTCGTTAAAAGTGAAAAAATGTGTGGTTTTTCATTTGATCGAGTATTTCATATGAAGGCATTGCTTTTAATCACGCCATTCCTAGCGACGTCATTGTAATGACCCATGTTCATTTCAGTTGTGAAAACCACTAAGAGAGTCTTTCTGAGAGTCTGTAAAGGCAGGCGGAGAGTGAGTGTCTGCCATTATAATGAAAACTCCCCAAACTGATTGTGACTGACGGTAGGCAAGCTGGCAAGAGGTATGCAACTTAATACAATCTTGCTCACAAGGTTTACACTACCTAACCTAGAATTCTGTATAAAATTTAGAATTCCGTAGCGAAGCACGGGTACATCAGGTAGTTAATAATAATAAACTGCCATCATTATTGTGCCCCATTTAACACAATCTAATTCTTTGCTTTATTTATCGTAACAGAACCTGCGGCGCAAGAATGAGCTGTCCCCGCCCCCATGCACAAACACTGCTGCTCAGCTAATAACGCGATGCACATAACAAAACTGTCCGGCTGTTTGGCTGAATGGTCTATGTAGTGGCCTTCGGTTCAAAGGGCCACGGCTTCGATTCCCGGCCGAGTCGGGAATTTTAACTGCGTTTGGTTAATTCCTCAGCCATTAATGCGATGCACAAAACTACACACCAACTGAATGCCTGATCTACTCCTTGGCTGAATGGTCTGTGTAGTGGCCTTCGGTTCAAAGGGCCGCGGGTTCTATTCCGGGCCGAGTTGGGGATTTTAACTGCGTAAGATTAATTCGTGTAGCTTGGGGGCTGAGAGTTTTGTGATCGTCTTAACACAGATACACACGACATATCACACTATAAAACACCACAGAAATACGCAATAGTGAATACATCCCTCCTCACAGCGTTCGGGTCAGGAAGTGCATCCGGCTGTAGAACTAGGCTCACTTCATATTAGTGCCGATCCCATAAACTGAAATAAAGGTCAGGAAAGAAGAAGAAGAAGTAGCAATAACGGAGAACATTTTAATCATTATTGACTGTTTAAACTTGTATTATTTTTCATTTTTTGTTGTAGAAACTGTACTTGAAATGTCCTCAAGATATTCAACAATTTCAGAGTATGGTACATCATAATTTATTATACAGCTGTATGTTGGTTAGGATTTCAGATATTTTGTGTCTGTCAACTGTGAGGACTTGATCGAGTAAACTGAGGCATTGTATTCTGAAGCTGACATGACAAATGATATTAGACTGGACATGTGTCGCAATCTGCAGCTGACAGCTTTCTACTATCAATCGTAATTCACTCCAAATTCGTCCAAACAGTATGGAATCGTTCCTGGACATATTGATGATCACATAAGGTAAATGTTGCGGCACCGAAGGACACTTTCTTGGACTGCTCAGAGAATCAGATAGCTATGTTCTGCCATCTACGAGGACTTGGATCCTTCTCTCAATTTTGTTTTTCCTCCGCGTCTAACATTCCCAGGGGGAAAATAGGTAGGAGGAGGTTAGTTTCCGGAACCTGTGCATGATGTGTCTTTCTCGTGGTAATGGAGTATTTTGGAATTTTGTCTCCCGCAGTCGACCATTTTAGAGTCTGTATTACCGGGCGAGTTGGCCGTGCGCGTAGAGGCGCGCGGCTGTGAGCTTGCATCCGGGAGATAGTAGGTTCGAATCCCACTATCGGCAGCCCTGAAAGTGGTTTTCCGTCGTTTCCCATTTTCACACCAGGCAAATGCTGGGGCTGTACCTTAATTAAGGCCACGGCCGCTTCCCTCCAACTCCTAGGCCTTTCCTATCCCATCGTCGCCATAAGACCTATCTGTGTCGGTGCGACGTAAAGCCCCTAGCAAAAAAAAAAATAGAGTCTGTATTTTACGACCTCAAGACCTCTGATTGAGGGTGCCTTGATTCTGATCCAGTCAGTCACCATGCAGTGTTAGTGGTCACCTATTCAGGTGGTGGCTACGGTAATTGTTGCTTAACTCTGGGTTAGTGATTTCTTTGTAGTGTTAGTTCGAAGAGTTTGGATTCGCATTTACAGAACAAGTGTGTGTGTGTGTGTGTGTGTGTGTGTGTGTGTGTGTGTGTGTGTGTGTGTGTGTGTGTGTGTGTGTGTGTGTGTGTGTGTGTGTGTGTGTGTGTGTGTGTGTGTGTGTGTGTTATTCACTGTATTTGCCAACGTAAACACTTTCAAGTGGTCACCCATACAAGAAATGTTCACAGTGGAAGTCGTAAATAAAAGTAGACGGTTGGATCATTGCTAACGAGAAACTAAACCTAATGATGATGATCGTTTAAAAACTGATCACACGACATAGTTTTATGGGGGATAAAGTGATGTAAAGAAGGGACAGGTTATACATTATAAGCGAACGAAGGTGTAGGACACATTTATAAAATTCAACAGTGACTTCAACAGTACGAGTGTATGTGATTACAAGGAGCACTGAGGAACTGGGAAGAATAATAAAGTACGTTAGGCAGTTCTTCTGATTATCACACGAATAAGATCCTACGTGTTCTGTTTGTAGAGTTAGATGGAGTTAGAAAGTATTCATTCAAAACCTCCTCCATAAAATGCGTGGTCTGCAGTTTAAATTGCCGCCCGCTAAACAGTTGTTCCATACTGCTTAGGGCCCTTTCATACGAGGCGACTAGTGGCGGCCACCGGTGGCGGCAACTTACAGCGGAGCATTATTTTAAATGAGAGCTTTCATACGTGGCGACTGCAGTTGCGGCAGCTGAAAACATTCGCCTACAGTCGCTCACTACGGCCGCCACTTGGAGTCGCCACCACTCCAAGGTTCTTAAACACCCACCACTCGAGGTAGAGCATTATTTGAAATGAGAGCTTTCACACAGTGCCACTAGTTGCCGCTACTTCTCACTGTCCACTCCAGTTTGATCCAGTTCATGTAATTTAGGAAGTCCTGAATAACGAGCGTACTGCGTTCATTATCAGATATGAGTGCAAACGTGGAAAGAAGTAGCCTTATTAGATTAACAAATGAACAAGTGAAACGGAAGACCTGATATATGGAGTTGAAAAATTCCCACGATTTGGATCGCTTCAGTCGATGAAATGAAATGTCGTAGGGCTTTTAGTGCCGGGATATCCCAGGACGGGTTCGGCTCGCCAGGTGCAGGTCTTTCTATTTGACTCCCGTAGGCAACCTGCGCGTCGTGATGAGAATGAAATGATGATGAAGACAACACATATGCCCAGCCCCCGTGCCATTGGAATTAACAAATTAAGGTTAAAATCCCCAGTACGCTGACCGTTCAGCCAACGCGTCGGACGCTTCAGTCGATGAGTATGGAAAAGTGAACGAAGAAACGCATGGCATAACATTATATTGAGGTTCTTCCCGAGTTTGATGACAAAACACCAGCAGAGAGAAACGAGATAAGTAGGCGTTTTCTAATATCTTACGTACCACCTTTTGTTAATTTGTTACAAGAAAATTCAATTTAGCAAGACAATTTAATTCATTGTTTACTTCAATTATTTTTTACTGCAGTGAAAAGTTTCAATCATGCAGGAGTTTTACATGGTAAGCAAGATAGCAATAGAATGAAAGATAAACGATCATCACTACTTAACTAATGTTATTAAAAAGAGCTCATTGGCAAACTGAAAATTACTAAACGCATGTAAAGTAGAATTGTAGTTTTGGTGTCCATCTATGATCTGTATAGTTCTCTAGACACAATACTTATGTCTCTAAATACGATCCATTTGCCATGAAACTGCACCTTCCTCACTGATAAAGTAGTTGGCTAACTTGTTTCGTAAATTTCTGGCAAGAATTGATGTAGGTCCTGAAGCAGGGTCCATTTCAAACAATCCATCTACTGTCAAAGTATCTTCGATTTGAACACCATACCTCTCTCGTACAAAATTATGCAAAACACAACACACTTTCACTATGTCCTCTGCTAGTGTGGTGTCAACATTCACTGGTCTATGGAAAATACGCCATTTGTTTGCAAATATTTCAAAGATTCAATGTACTGCACCTGTCCAGGGTTCCAGTGCATAACAATTTATCTTGACTGGCTTACGAAGTGGCTGTAAGGATTTATTTGACGAGATCCTTTAACAATCCCTGGAGTCGAAGTCCATCGCCCCTACTTGAGTCTTTCCTCGGCTTTCTGAAGAGCTTGGGTACGTGGTCTGTCCGTAAAAGGGGCTTAAACTATTTAATTCTAAGTAGGGGGAAAGAGTCTTGGACATCAGAGGAATACGAATATACCATTAACGAGAGGAAAAATCATCTATTTTTGCACAAACACCTTTAATTAGCTAAGGAAACATGCAACACACAGATAAGCCAGGATATTTACATATTCAATAACATTAATTCATAAATTAGGTTTGAGCTCTGAATGTCCTTTTCTTTCTCTTATCAGATTAGCATTTACTGCTTCATAACCTTCAAATAATTGAAAATACATCGAAAGGGCGTCCCCTTCCAGAACTACTTAGCACACGGAAGATCTAATCATATATTATATTATACACATCTCCCACAGAGGCATATCTTCTTCACGACATGAATTTTATTTCATTCAATTTATTCAGATCGTGTTAATTGAGGGTTACTGAAAATTTTGCTGAGCGCATTTTAAACACATGATAGTTGTCACATTGTTTACATTTATGAATTCGCCACTCTTATCGTGTGGAGTACTAACTCCCACATGACACCTGTTTCATTGAGATTACCTATGCAGTAATATAATATGTGACATTCCGTTTCAACGGCGTCCCTAAAAAAACAATACATATAGCAACTCAATAACCAGTACATTACATTATATGACATAGAAAGAACATCCACTTGAAGAAATGATATAATATTCTGCACTTTATTTCCCTGGAAAGAGCAGTATCTGGCAAGACCCATCTCATTTGCCACGCGTAGGCCACAATCCCCGCCAGAATCTGGGACTCGAAATCAGGAACTTCGGCGTGTGGGGTATAATAACCTGGAAGCCCTATAACGGTTTTTATTTTTAATAAAAAATAACAAAGATGGGAGGATTTAATTCATTTTTCAAATCTGAGATATATACGACGATGTCAATTTCTTGATTTATGCATGTCTTCGTTCTACTACGGAAAGAAAGAATGAACTGAATGTATATCCTTACAGAGTGGTCAGCAAACTTCGTTCGCGCTCCCTAGGCCATGAAACTGTCAGACGGGTCGGCTCCCTCGTCCCTTTTTTCTTTCTTCCCCGCAAAGCAAAGCCTCTCCCTTTACTTGCTATTCTTAAATATTCATATCACCGCAAAATAACTCTCTCGCTCTATCTGCGATTCATTAACGCTATTAGCGTAACATCATACATATGGCCTCAATCATTTTGTTCACGAGACGGCATTTTCCATCGTCCCAAATATATATTCAACAGGGGAATTCACATAACACCACTGTACTTTCATACTCACGAGCCTACAAATCAAGTACCGTCCTTTCAATCCTCATATCCCGAGACCATGCACATTTAAAGATAAGACTCTAGCCTTCAGGATAAAAAAATATCGCAGTTAATCGCGATCTATGTAATTCAATTACACCCCACAGTTGACTTTTTGTCGTCTTGAAGCATGCAGTCTTAAATCTATACAGGAGGAATTTCTACCATTGATGTGACGTGCAATTAAGAAATGAATAGTCGAACTCTTATGATGACTCATAACATTTAATTGTAACTTTATGACTGGATCATATTACGAAAAGTTATCCCTTTGCATTACATCACGTCACTTGTAAATCATACTAGGGTCTTATAACTACACGCACTATTCCCCCATAATGAATGAAATCAGTGGTTCAAACCACGAAGAACATCTCACAGAAAAATCTTACAAACTACAATCCCTCTGAAACCAAATATGGAGGGTGCCGCCCGATCCACTAAAATGATAGCCGATAAACCGTTCACTGTTAGCGTTGGTTCAGACCTTACTGTAACACTGTTACTGAACTATCTTGTATTTAATCACTTCCCTCACTAAACCATATATATATATAATTCGTGTAATTTGGCATAATCCACCACACTAGCTCAGATAAATTTCATAGCTGCGCATGTAATAATTTACTTTAATCGGCCACCTCCCTTCTTTTTTTTTAAAATCCCGTGCTGACACATAATTGAAGGAAAATTTTTCTTATCACATACGAGTCATAACAAACTGAATTAAAATTGTAACGAATATCTGGTACTCAGCGCACTGTCACTCACTATGTGCTGTCATTTATCACTACACAACACTGTTCACTAGAAATCTTCACAATGTGAAACACTGAATATTGAAACTGAATGTTTACTAAAAACTGAGTCTGCTGATCAGACCGAGTGCACTGGAAATTCTGTGTATACTGCCTTCTTGCCTCTCGCCTATATAGTGAGAAGCCTTATTTTCTGGAGGGGGAGTCTGTCCACGCCCCCTTGTCAAACATCGGTCCGCTGGCAGGTATATTTTGAACGTTGAAATTAATATCAAATTAAAGCCTGTACTTTCCACTGATCAGTTTTCGTTTCGAGTCCTTCGCGGGTTCGTCTGTAATCATCAAAGCGTCAGTACAATTATCAGTAGGTGGAGCCTGACTCCGGGGATTTTTTTGTTTTCCTGGTCCTGTCAGAGTTGGGCATCTGGTTTTACTCTCTTCATGCCATCAACTATCTGGGTACTTCCTATTATTCTTATTATGTTCAATGGTTCTCTGCATGATAAATTCGCATAAAATCTCCTCATTCACCGAAGTCGTAACTCGAAATTATCTATCAAGTATTTCCGAGTTATTAATGTTAATACCCTCGAAACAGTTGACAGCTACGCATTGGTGCCACTAGATATTTAGGGAAATACATGGGGTGATATCGTCTCGTATGTTGAGACGACTTCTTTGAGGCTGTTTCGTGACCTCACTTCTCAGTCATGTGACATCTGGCTTGCTCCAGCTCTCTCGCTCAGAGAGAGAACGAACTCCACTTAAGGGCGCTTGTACTCCCTGTTTTCCCAATTGCGCGCAACGAGAGGAGGGGCGCGCGACTCTACGGGGGGCGGCTCGAGTCCCGGAACCGTCAAGAATATCCTCGTTTAGCGGCTATTTGACGTAGAACTGCGCGGAAAACGGCATATTCTCTATACAGGATGTCTCTATATACATATGACGATGTCATGAACGGTCACAGTACCTGCGCGCCGTTGAAAGTCTGTAATTAAAAGACACGTTTCTTTACACTCAGAAAAGTGCCCGCATATGGTCGCAGTATATAACGGGAAACAGCAAATCCCTCATCAGCTACAAATACAAAGGGCATTGACTCATCAAATCCTGTGTTCGAGCTCTGTGGCGGAGGATGCATCTTCATTGCTCTTGCCCTGCTTTTATTTATCTTTTTCTTTTGGATTAGCAAAGCAAGCAGAAGCAGTTCCTCACTCTTTATACCATTTTAGAAATGGGAAGTAGACCTGTTTTCCGTACAGGCGATCGGCTGCCGCCACCGGTCGCCGCCACTAGTTGCCTCGTATGAAAGGGGCCTTAGGGCTCGCCGCCAGTTAGCCAGGAGCCGCGTGTAAGCTGTGTGTTGCGTTTCATGGCGATTTAAGAGTTTTAAGTCTCATATTAACACCAGTGGAAAGGAATTTTGTTTTTGAAGTAGTTCATTATGTTCACGGCATTTCAATTTCTATTTTGAGTGTGGAAACGGCTAAATTTCTAAATAATCTGTTCTACTGTATACAGTAGTAGGAGTAACTGAAGAACATCACAATAATCAAACGAGTGTGCAGTACAAAATGCTGGTGTTGAGAAAAATATAAAGGGAGAAATGGAAGAAAGAAATTACCGAAGTGAAATTAACTCAAAAAATATAATATGTTTCTGCGAGAATGGGGAGAATAGTCAAAGGTAAGGAGTTCGTAGTTTCTAAAGTGTTGTCCCAAGAAAAGTACCTCCCAAGTGGATGCTGCTAATCAAGAAGAATTTCACTACAATTTCTTAGCTGTACTGAAGGAAAACTATCAGGATACAGGTCTTTTAGGTCTTATAGATCAAAGATGCGTATCGAGAAAGGCAACTGAAACGAAAACGGATCAGAGCAGAAGTGTACGGGTATATCGCATGAAACAGAATGGAGGTAGTGTGCCTCTTTGTACATCGTTTCTGTTACAAGTTGTCCAGATTAGCGAAGGTCAAATGAAAATTATTTTAAATGCGGCAGCTTGAGGTTAGCTTCGTCCTGAGGACCAAATAGGACAACATCAAAATCGGCCCCATAAAATTAATACTTACTTTTGGGCTATGGTGAAAACACACTGGGATTTGTTTCCTTCGAAAAGCTCGAATTATGTGTAGAAGAAATCACAGTGGGAGTCGACAACCCAGATCTCAGTGTTGTTAAGTTGTACAGATACTTTCAAGAGCTTGGGGGGAAAGTTTTAACATAAAGTATGAGACCAACAATCGTTTTTTCAGAGAGAATGCGTTCCATAGGCCTAAGTCCAGAACTGACACCTGTAACTTCTGTCGTGAGTCAGAAACTATCTTAAGTGTCAATGCAAATGTGATAAACACAGAGTTCCCTCCTGTCTTCACAAACAGAGAGTAATGAGGTGCAACAGCCTAAAAGAGGAGCACCTGAACTCAGCAAAAGCGGAAGATTGTGATCCACTTGTCGTAGAGTTGCTTACGAACAAAATATTCCCCTGTCTCGGCTGATTGTCACTGCCCTGTTCTACAAGCGACCTTTTCGGCTCTATGTTTTAGACGTTCATTGCCATAATGATGACAGCGGTACTGATACTGAGGCAAGCAAAGACATCAATTCTGAGTGTTGTTTTCTACATGATATCTTACGTGAAAATATGCAGAAAATGATAAGTGTCAAGTACTGCTATCCGATTCATGTTGTAAGATTTTGTTCATGGTTTTTAAAAGCACGTGATGTCGCAATAAAAATGTTCCCTGCAAGAGACCACTCGTACAGCCAGTGTGACCGAAACTTTGATATTTACGCTGTTGCCCTGAAGATCATTGAGGATATTGAAGTTCCTGAAGAGTATTCAAACATCCTTAGGACCTATAGGAAAACTCCCATACATTTTGAAGTGTTGCAAGAAGCACACTTAATCAAAGATTGGTCTGCAGACTCGTATTTTGAGAAGCCAAAAGCGTGATCAGTGCAGCATACAGAAGTCTGTTATTCTTACTTTCCGACCGCACTGCTTCTCTGCATCACCTACATATTCAGGAGTATTACAGTCTTATCGTCTGATCAAGAATTGTTTTCATTAATCAAAACAGAAAAACATTATGTCATTGTTGAAGTACCGTACCTTAAGGAAAAAATGCTGTAATAAGAAAGAACATCGTCGAAAATGTAAGTGCAAATGCAACTTTCAATAACAGTGAAACAGTGTTGATGAGTGACAGTGATGATTCCTATTAACAAAAAGAACTGTCTGTTCTGTTAATAACAACCCGTACTCTACTCTACACATGGATATTTACTGTTTGCGTTCAGTAGAATAAAGGTGACTACTATAAACTGCCTCTTAGTAAAAATTACAAAACAAACTGAACTCTACACAGGAATATGTTTGTGTACGGTAGAATAAAGCTGACTACTATAAACCGTCTCTTCTTGGCGAAACGCCGTACTCTGCTCATGGATATTTACTTTGACAATGACAATCAATACTGATCTGCATTTAGGGCAGTCGCCCAGGTGGCAGATTCCCTATCTGTTGCTTTCCTAGCCTTTTCCGAAATGATTTCAAAGAAATTGGAAATTTATTGAACATCTCCCTTGGTAAGTTATTCCAATCCCTAACTCCCCTTCCTATAAATGAATATTTGCCCCAGTTTGTCCTATTGAATTCCAACTTTATCTTCATATTGTGATCTTTCCTACTTTTATAAACGCCTTTCAAACTTATTCGTCTACTAATGTCATTCCACGCCATCTCTCCGCTGACAGCTCGGAACATACCACTTAGTCGAGCAGCTCTTCTTCTTTCTCTCAATTCTTCCCAACCCAAACATTGCAACATTTTTGTAACGCTACTCTTTTGTCGGAAATCGCCCAGAACAAATCGAGCTGCTTTTCTTTGGATTTTTTCCAGTTCTTGAATCAGGTAATCCTGGTGAGGGTCCCATACACTGGAACCATACTCTAGTTGGGGTCTTACCAGAGACTTATATGCCCTCTCCTTTACATCCTTACTACAACCCCTAAACACCCTCATAACCATGTGCAGAGATCGGTACCCTTTATTTACAATCCCATTTATGTGATTACCCTAGATACTTACAATGATCCCCAAAAGGAACTTTCACCCCATCAACGCAGTAATTAAAACTGAGAGGACTTTTCCTATTTGTGAAACCCACAACCCGACTTTTAACCCCGTTTATCATCATACCATTGCCTGCTGTCCATCTCACAACATTTTCGAGGTCACGCTGCAGTTGGTCACAATCTTGTAACTTATTTATCACTCTATAGAGAATAACATCATCCGCAAAAGGCCTTACCTCCGATTCCACTCCTTTACTCATATCATTTATATATATAAAAAAACATACAGGTCCGATAATACTGCCTTGAGGAATTCCCCTCTTAATTATTACAGGGTCAGATAATGCTTCACCTACCCTAATTCTCTGAGATCTATTTTCTAGAAATATAGCAACCCATTCACTCACTCTTTTGTCTAGTCCAATTGCACTCATTTTTGCCAGTAGTCTCCCATGATCCACCCTATCAAATGCTTTAGACAGGTCAATCGCGATACAGTCCATTTGACCTCCAGAATCCAAGATATCTGCTATATCTTGCTGGAATCCTACAAGTTGAGCTTCAGTGGAATAATCTTTCCTAAAACCGAATTGCCTTCTATCGAACCAGTTATTAATTTCACAAACATGTCTAATATAATCAGAAAGAATGCCTTCCCAAAGCTTACATACAATGCATGTCAAACTTACTGGCCTGTAATTTTCAGCTTTATGTCTATCACCCTTTCCTTTATACACAGGGGCTACTATAGCAACTCTCCATTCATCTGGTATAGCTCCTCCGACCAAACAATAATCAAATAAGTACTTCAGATATGGTACTATATCCCAACCTTGTTTGTGTACTGTGGAATAAAGCTTACAACTGTGAACTGTCTGTTTTGTTAGTAACAAGCCGTAGTCTACACATGGTCGTTACAAATATTTCACAGTTTTCAGTCAGGGGACTTAATTAATTTCCAAAAATTTAGCATAGGTAGTTTTCTCCGAATCAATGCATTGATTTGATGTTTAATTAGGCAGCGTTTTCCATCATTATCAGTGACAGACAGCCCGACTCGTTGGCTGAATGGGCAGCGCACTGAGCTTCGGTTCAGAGGGTCCCGGGTTCGATTCCCGGTCGGGTCCGGGGATTTTAACATTCATTTGTTAATTCCAATGGCCCGGGGGCTGGGTGTCTGTGCTGTCCCCAACATCCCTGCAACTCACACACCACACATAACACTATCCTCCACCACAATAACACGCAGTTACCTATACACGGCAGATGCCGCCCACCCTCAAGGGAGGGTCTGCCTTACAAGGGCTGCACTCGGCTAGAAATAGCCACATGAAATTATTATTATTAGTGACAGTTACTGGTATCATTTGTTTAATTCAATTAAATGTTCATTTCCAATGACAAAGAATAATAGCAGTGATTAAATATGACTTTTGAAACTCAGTAGAACATGTGGCACTTGTAGGATATAAAACCATATCATTCCGATTTCAAATTCTAAGAACTTCCGCGGATACTCTGTACTTCGCTCCCCTTAGACTGCCCGGAACTGCAAATAATCCGCTCATGGTAGGGAGAAGCTGAATTTCATTTACTGTTGAAAATGAAATGTGACAACTATGAACTGTTTATTTAGTTAACAGTAAGTGGAACTCTGCGTGCAGAGATTTGTCATATTTGCGGATGTGAGTTGCGCCTTGAAGTAGCCCCCATCATTCGCAGGTGCGGGTGATGTTTACACACCACGCAGACAAGAGGAAATCATTATCAGTAATACTCGTGCGTATGGGCAGCACAACACGCAAGCCGGCCGGTACGCCGTCACTTCCTGCGCTGCTGACGTCACGCACTACGCAGCAACACAGAAACAAGGCGGGAAAGAACCACTCGGCTTTAACCCTCCTCTTCCTCACTCTTTCGGGAATTAAGAACAGATGGAGTGCGCTCACGTGGCCCTACTGGACAGATCCCTGGGAAAAGAGGTGCAGTGTGTTCTGACACGTCCAAGTTGAAGGATTTCAATTTCGCGACTGCTGTGGAATTTTATGAATAGTAATATTGGTTATATATTCCATTAGTCCGCCTCTGTAGTGTAGTGGTTAGTGTGATTAGCTGCCACCCCCAGAGGCCCGGGTTCAATTCCCGGCTCTGCCACGAAAATTTGAAAAGTGGTACGAGGGCTGGAATGAGGTCCACTCAGCCTAGGGAGGTCAACTGAGTAGAGGTGGGTTCGATTCCCACCTCAGCCATCCTCGAAGTGGTTTCCCACTTCTCCTCCAGGCAAATGCCGGGATGGTACCTAATTTAAGGCCACGGCCTCTTCCTTCCCTCTTCCTTGTCTATCCCTTCGAATCTTCCCATCCCCCACCAAGGCCCCTGTTCAGCATAGCAGGTGAGACCGCCTGGGCGAGGTACTGGTCATTCTCCACAGTTGTATCCCCCGACCCTATGTCTCACTCTCCAGGACATTGCCCTTGAGGCGGTAGAGGTGGTATCCCTAGCTGAGTCCGAGTGAAAAACGAACCTGGAGGTTAAGGAGATTAAGAAGAATATTAAGAAAAAGAAGATATATTCCATTAACTACTTTTAAGGTTTTCGGAGACGCCGGGGTGTTGACATATTTTTCCCGCAGGAGTTCTTTTACGTGCCAGTAAATTTACCGGTACTAGGCTGACGTATTTCAACACCTAATGCCACCAGACTGAGCCAAGTTCGAACCCGACTCCTTGAGCTCAGAAGGCCAGCTTCCCACCGCCTGAGGCACTCAGCCTCCTCCCACCCCGTCCATAAAGAAGACCCAATTTGAAGTCTTATGACTAGAGCCCGGAAGTTCAGACTCTTGTTCTTTTCCGACCTCGACCGTATTAGATTGCGACGCCTAGGGAGTCTTTCATTTCCGCGCTCTTCGTGATGCTTCCCTTTCTTTTGCCGATACCTTTATTTTTTGAAGTATCGGGCATCTTCCATTTTCCTTCTGGTTAGTGTTAATAGAGGATGGTTTACCGAGTTGTTCTTCCTCCTCCTCACCATCAGCACTTAATTTTACATAGCAAGGACGGGACCTGGCAACCCTCTCGACCATTTAGCTTGTGGAGTTTTCAGCAGAGGTTTGTTTAATATGAAAATACCGTTTGTGTAAATGTTATTTTTGTCTATGAAGTTAAAATAAATATTTTCTTTATTATTAATACAGTACGTTGCAATTATATTTTTTCTTACCATTAATTAATTTTAATACATAAATAACACCAGAAAATATCCACAACAACTTTAAAAAGGCTAAAAGGGCATTAAACTATCAAATAAGCTGCAGAAGCTAAAATAAGCAAAGAAGGCAAACTAACAACTGGTCCTATCGTTCCCAAACGTACGGAAACATGTTTATCTCTGTGTGATACTTCGATATATCCACCCAGATAAAAAAGACATGTTGCCTAACTTCCGGGCTCTATTTATGACATAGCACAAAGATGACATTTCAGCCCATAGAGAACAACTGTAAGTAATAATAATAATAATAATAATAATAATAATAATAATAATAATAATAATAATAATAATAATAATAATAATAATAATAATAAGTACCTTTGGGAAAAGAAATCAACTACCACCTGGATTCAAGAAGTCAAGAAAGACCTGGAAAGGAACAACATACGAGAAGAAGAATTATTGGAAAGAAATATTTTTAGGAAGAAAGTCTTACAAATGGAAGGATTCCAAGGGAGGAAGGAAAGGAAAACAGGCACAAAGTTTACTGAGGACAGGAAAAAGAAACACAGTGAAACAATGAAAGAATAGTGGAAGAAAAGGAAAGAACAACTAAGGAGGAACAATTGAAATTGTAACGTGGTCCTTAGAAGGCCGGAACGCAAGAAGAAATAATAATAATAATAATAATAATAATAATAATAATAATAATAATAATAATAATAATATAATTGAGAGTGAGACTGTCAGGTGGCATCGTGACTGGTTTCTCACCAAGACGCCTGCGGTTCGAACTTCGAATACTGGCGAATGCATGCGGGATTTTTGAAGTGAGAAGCCACGTCTTTGGGGGCCGGGATCCGCCTAAAACCCTAGGTCCAGTACTAGTGATCAAGATATAAACAATCACGTAAAACTACAACATTATTTTTGCATAATAATAATAATAATAATAATAATAATAATAATAATAACAACAATAATAATAATAATGTCTATGAGATGATAATGATTGAAAATGAAACTAGATTCGTTTCACTTACCAGCAGCTCATTAAGTGATCTTTAGTTGACCCCATGAGGCTCAGTGAACTCTGTTCTAGCCCGTAGTCTAGAATTTAAGTCCTTGAACGGGCTTGAAATGGAACCCGGGATCCCCAGACAAGAATCAGGTTCGTTATCGCAAGGTTAACAAGGTTGGAAATAACGATCGAGTTGGCCACGCAGTAAACTCCGTGTAACCATGAGTTTGCGTTCGGGGGAAGTGGATTAGAACCCTCTAGCATGCAGCTCACAAGATTGTTCTGTCTTGTTTCTCAATTTCACATCATTTAAATGCCGAATAAAGGCCACAGCCTGCTACCACCACCTATCTCACCGCCCTTAAGGATCAAACAATGACAAAGCCAGTCCCTCATTACTGAAACTGAAAATAGGGAAAGAGTTTCCAACCCGTTGATGAATGAAATATCGGCTGTAGGAGGAAAGGTAGGCGTGAGAAGCCTATCTAGTCCTACATAACTTCAGAGTTAGAGAGGCTGCCCCGGCGTTTTGGAAAATCAATGTGTTCGAAATCGGAAAAAAGCATGAGAGTGAATATAGCTCACAGCCAAACACATTCTCTCGCATAAAAACAGGCTGGCTTATCAATACATATATATCATGGCTCCAAATAAAGCACCATGGCTTTCATAGACTTTCTCTTATCATTTCAGCCCCGTAAATATCTCACGGGATTCTAGCCTCACAAATAAAGGAACCTTGGTTCGATGACCGCTACACTCATGAATTTGTCTGCCATCACATTTGAAAACCCTATTCTAATTTCGACGTTGAAGGCTCTGTCGTTACGTCTCCTTGCAGCTAAAAATTTATGCGTCATGCATAGAAACATCCTAACATATGCTGCCTTTAGTCTAATCCATTTAATATCGCGACGCTGAAGGCGTACAGCCCATTAGGTATTATGAAGAATCTGTCCATCAACTCTATCTAAAATCAACACATACAGGAATAAAATACTAATAAGTAATGCACACACCTATATCTTACCTATTCTGTCCTTGCTCCCATATAATTTATATACAACTATTAGCTCGGGGCCTTAACATGCATACAGCCCTGAACGTATTTAATTTTACTTAACTGAGCAAAGCAAATGCCGCACTGGCTTACATTTAACAATTAATTTACTTGTTTAAGAGTGGCCCAAAGTAGTGCATCAAATATTAATTCACGTGCTTATAGAACAAAAGGACTTAACTTAGCATCAACCTCTCCATCAGCGAAGAATCACATGACCGCTATGTCATGCGTGCCTAGCCCATGATGACGGCGCACAGCACAGGGTTGAAGGTACTCTGCTCGACTCCTAGAGGAAACGCCGCACTTGGCGTTTCGAAACAACGGGTTAATGATACAGTGAGACAATGAGTGCGCGACTGAGATACACGTAGCAATCAAGTGAGCGAAATACAAGTGAGGTACAAGTGAGTCTGCAAATGAGAATCAACTGAGAGCGCTTTCTTTCTTGCGGCAGACTTTATAGCTTAAGAGGACGCTAGCCTCGAGCGAACTCCCCGTCTAACAAACCGTTCTCCTTTGTAACAGCCTTCGAAATGTCAACGGCTGCTGCTGTAAAAACGCATCTCTCTCAGTTCAGCACATATAAATAATATTATCGACTCCTGGCATTCGATAATTCTGATCTTAATTATGCGTGGTGTCAGAACTGTGGAATTTAGCACAGTGGTGGATTAATTGATTGAAATTCAGATGATTCCTGCCCTGGGAAAGATAAGTTTGTCAACCTGTGACGATTGTTCTGAACATACCCTCGTCTAAATCTCACCCCCTCCAGGTTGCTGCGCTTGGGTTTGGCGGTATAGTATGGGTTTACATGATTGAAATCACGGCTTGCAGCTCAATTCCAACTCGAGGAATTCGTTCCTTCCGGAGCAATACGGGGTTCGTACGGCCTATGGCACGACCATCCAGGGTTCCTTCCTCCACTCCCCGTGACTATACGGCGTGCTAAATAGAATTATGCCACAGTGTCAATACAAATAAATCGAAGCATATTATGATATGGTTCAATACACTACTGTAAAATGATAAACAAAAACACTGTATGGCACTGGCTTAAACTGAACTAAGTATATACCATTATTGAAACAATTTTGCCTCCTAAGTTTCATGTATTAACAGAATCATTCAATTTATGTACAGTTTCTTTTAAAGTAACTTTAGCTTTTCTGTTCTGTTTTATTTTCTAGAACTAAAAGAGAAATGTGTAATTTTTATGACAACACATGTGCCATTAAACCATCAAAAGGGAAGTACACATATGTGGTGATTTCAGGGAACTCCTGAAAATGAAAATCCACAGCTTGTTTCCAGTCATTCAAACGGGTCAGGAATGGAATGAACGAAGCCCCCATTTAGGGGCAAGAATAGGAATCGTGCCGGCTGCCGAAGCCTGTCACATTTCTATGGGGCACTGTTTAAAGACTGACAGATGAAATGATATTGGAGAGTGTTGCTGGAACGAAAGATGGCCGGGAAAACCGGAGTACCCGGAGAAAAACTTCTCCCGCCTCCGCTTTGTCCAGCCCAAATTTCACATGGAGTGACCGGGATTTGAACCACGGAACCCGGCGGTGAGAGACTGGTGCGCTGTCGCCTAAGCAACAAAGACTACTAGGGAACTCCTCAAATTTTAAAATTCATTTATCTCACAAGTAGTATTTCTGGAGTTAACACACTTTACCCACCCACCCGCCATATGTCCCCTAGAACATGTCACTGCATTGTGTTTCAAAGAATACATCAAGTGGTGTCTCAATAGCACACTAGCGGCCAGTGTCTTGGGACTTATGTTTTGATGTATTTTGTGTCGCATTCAGCAATCTTCTGTAGCATCACATTTCAAAAGCTTGTATCCACTTTCTACGCCAATTACTGTTCATGTTTCACTTCTCTATAGAGCTACATTCCATATAAAAGTCTTCGAAAGTATATTAATAATGAGGGGAGAGCTGATCTATTTTGAAAAAGGCAGGGCATGGAGATGTAGAGATTTGTCCTTATCCTGTTGTGTTTTCTTTCCATTTCTCCCCCTTCCCATACTGACCTATCGCTGAGTTTATCTCAATATGTGATATTTTCCGGTGTTTCTATAGTTGCATTTTATATTCAGTTGTACGGTGAGCAATTTTTTTTCTGTTGAAAAGCTCTCCTTTCTTGAGCTTTTCTACACCTGATGTATACTCCTAACTTCTGCCGTTATTTGGTTACTCTGCAACCCAACTAACAGTATTCATTAACTTCTTTTAAGAATTTTCTAACCTGAGTTGTCATGCACCACTTTATTTTACTTGACTACATTCGATTAATTTTCTTAGATTGCTTTATTTTCATCTTGTATTCCTTCTCCAAGAGTGTACCCATACTATCCAGTCCGGGCGAGTTGGCAGTGCGGTTAGGGGCGCGCGGCTGTGAGCTTGCATCCGGGAGATAGTGGGTTCGAATGCCACTGTCGGCAGCCCTGAAGATGTTTTTCCGTGGTTTCCCATTTTCACACCAGGCAAATCCTAGGGCTGTACCTTAATTAAGGCCACGCCGCTTCCTTCCAACTCCTAAGCCTTTTCAATCCCATCGTCGCCATAAGACCTATCTGTGTCGGAGTGACGTAAAGCCATTAGTTTAAAAAAACTATCCAGTACCACGACTCCAGCCAGAATTCACTCATCCAGTAAGCTCGTAGAGCTGAAGATGGAGTCCAAGAAGCAAAAACAACAAGAAAATAAACTCCAAGAAGATGGTTTCCAGCATTCAACCCACGACCTACGCCGATAATCCCACTCTAGCGTCCTCACATGTAATCGAGAAAAGTAGACGGAAAACCAACTTATTTTTACCGATAAGAATGGTGTGTTTAGTCTTTCCGATTTCCTCCTTCCACTGCCGAGTGTCATTGACGCGCTAAAGGGTCATAGGATGAAAAGTCAAACAAGATCATTGTAGTAGTAACCCAAGTATTTGTCAGCTGATGCTATCTTCTCGCTTCGACTCAGTGCGTGCTGCATAAAACTGGAGAAATAGAAATATTTTAAGGCCATGCTCTCCAAAACGGTTGCTGGTCTCTTTAAAGTCGTCAAAGCAACACTTCAGAGGACTCTCAAACCAAATACCTTGATAAACAAAGTGGTTGCACACATGGTTGCACAGAACGTAATTCATTTTAAATGCACAACGAATATGACTCAGGATGACATTTTCTTTTATTTATAGGACAACTTGAAACTGCTCGTATAATTTAGAGAGCGTTTATTAAAATACTCACTACGAACGCAAAGAACTTTAGCGGACTCATCCTCGGCTGCCCACCGTTCGAAAATACTGGATTCATCTACTAAAGTTTTGCTTTTCACACTTGACACATAAATAATACTAATAATAATAATAATAATAATAATAATAATAATAATAATAATAATAATAATAATAATAATAATAATAATAATAATAATTTAGTATGGGTATTGCTAGCCTGGCAGCCCTTGTAAGGCAGACCCTCCGACGAGGGTGGGCAGCATTTTACCATGTATATGGAAACTGCGTGTTATTACGTTGGAGGATAGTGTTGCATGTGGTGTGTGAATTACATGGGTGTTGGGGACAGCACAAACCCTGAGTTCCCCTGCCAAAGGAATTAACCGTCTTAACGTTAAAGTCCTCGACCCGGTCGGGATTCAAACCTGGGACCCACCTGAACCGAAGGCCACTATACTGACTGTTCAGGCAAGGGCGGCCATAAAAACTATTAATGTTGTAAGTACCACTTAAGATTTAACCTCTCAAACCCAGAACCCCCTGAACCGAAGGTCTGGACTAGCCAGTAACCGGACAGTTACAGCAAACTATATCCGTTAATTAATAATGTTATTGATTTTACGCCCCACGAACTAGTTCTACAGTTCACGGAGACGAGAAAGTGCTGGAATCTTGCCGGAGTTCTTTTATGCCATGGTAAACCTTCAGACTCGAGGCTGGCATACGTGACCTTCATAAACCACCGGACTTAGCTGGGATCGAGTCCATGTTTTATGGTCTGAGAAGGCCAGCACTCTACTGCCCGAGCCACTCAGCCCGGTGTTTTTATTAATTAGCTGGTTTATCCGTTCCGGAAAGAGTTTAATCTTTCTCGAGAACGCCCTGATGTTTACCAGAACACCCGTAACAAGGTTTCATTCTGGTACGGTACCTCAATCCGATGTGTTCGTATGACTCAAAACAAGTCAGTGCGCTGGAACTTCCTTCACCGATTGTACGGTTCATATGCACAACACTAGTGAAACAGGGTACAGAAGGCGGTGACTTGGCTAAGCTAGGGGACATACTTGATACTGTTATTTTGATGTTTTATATGATTTATATTTCGATTTAATTACTCTTGGATTATTTACATGATTACTATTGGATATCCGTTGCATACGACTGCAGAGCGATATTTAATTAGTGTTATTTACGTATTTTGGTATTTTGTTTACAAGCATGTTAACCATGCTACGTGTGACCATGTGCTGAAAGGCTATGCTGTTGATATATAATCAATGCTATTCTGGGTTATGGATTCATTTGCATGGTTAGTTTGTAGTTTATACTTTATTTTTAAGATTCTTTCTGCTGCTTTACGATGTATATGGTAATTTATTAGGTAGTACTATCTTTTACTTCGTGCTTATGATACCTGTTTATATGGTTGCTACGGAGTGAGTAACGAGATTTTATTTAACCTGTTTACATGAAGCTTTCTGTAGCAGTATTTTTGATCTTTTTTTTTTTGGCGTTCATTCGTTGTTACTAAGCTAAATGTCGAAGCGTTTTGGTTCTCTTTTTATAATCTACGATTTTACAGAGAAGTGTTGATAGCATTTTATAGTATCAAATCTTTAGAGAACGCACTTTGTCTTTACACCCGGTGGTTGTAGGCCTATTACACAGTCTACATAAAGTATTACCAGCAGTTACCCGCGGCTTCGCTCACGTGGATTTCGTAATTTGTTAACAGTAATCGTTCCTAAGTACTGTACTAAGACATTATCTGAAAATCCCTGAGGTATAAAAACTCAGTGAAAAATTTTCATTTACCCCAGAAACTCTTTGCAAACCACATTTGTGGTATTGCTTTTTTGGGGCTAAGATGACCATGCGACATAGAACTGTACATGTGTGAAAGAGTCTTCTCTCAAGTCGACAAAAAAGAATGTTTCCTCATTTTTAAAAGAGATCCCAAATACCTACTTCCACGTCTGTAACATCTTCAGTTTTTGGAATGTTAAGTATCCTCATAAAAATTAATTCAATTCTTTTTTCACTTCTTTTTACCCCCGTTAACTGCCTTTTCCGAAAATTTAAAAAATCCTGTATTCTTAGAGGACTTTCCAAATGGCACGTTTCACGCCTGTAACATATTCAGTTTTTTACATATACTGTAGATATACCAGTACTCAATTCAAAAATTCATCCGTTGTTTCAATTCTTTTCACCCCCTTAAGTGGATTTTCTGAAAAAAGTTCTTTATTTTTAAAAGAGATTCCAAATACCAGTTTTCGCGCCTGTAACATCTTCAGTTTTTTAGATATAAGTATCCTCATAAAATTAATTCTTCATTTCCTTCCACCCCTCTCTGCCCTTAAGCGGACTTTCCGAAAACAATAAATACGCGTTTCTTTGCCATTGATGCTTTCACGGTCCGTACTTATAGACATGTCTACGTGTTTCGTTATTTTTAAAGGAGGTACAAATCGCCAACTTTCACGTCTGTAACATCTTCCGTTTCTGAGAGATGTTAAGTATCTTCATAAAACAGAATTCAACTCCTTTACTTATTTTCATCCCCCACCCTCTTTAAGTCGATTTTACGAAAAAAATTTTTTTAAAGGAGATTCCAAATACCAATTATTACGTCTGTAACATCTTCAGATTTTTTTAGATATAGGCATCCTCATAATTCATCTAATTTTGCAATTCTTTCACCCCTCCCCCGTTAGTAATTTTCCGAAAACAAAAGAATACGTGTTTATTTTAAAGGAGATTCTAAATACCAAATAAATAAGTATCCGTATAAAAAGAATTCAATGCCCTCTCTACCCCAAGTTCATTTTCCCCCACACATCTTCAGTTTTTGAGATATAAGTACCCTCATACAAAGAATTAACTAATTTTTCAATCCATTCACCCCCCTTAAATGGATTTTCCGAAAAAAGAATACATGATTCTTTACTCGGAATCTTCTTTCAAATACAAATTTTCATATCTGTAATATCTTCATTTTTTGAGCTATATCCTTAAAAAACCAATTCAACTCCTTTTCACCCCACCCCTTAAGTTGATCCCTCTCCCAAAATATATGTTTCTTTATTTTTAAAGTAGATTACGACAATTTTCATGTCTGTAACATTCAGTTTTTGAGATATAAGTATCCCAATAAAAGTAATTCAATTCTTTCACTTCCTTTCACCCTCCCTCCTTAAGTGAATTTTCCGAAGACAAAAAAATGCGTGTTTCTTTATTCATAGAGCTTCCAAAATATAAATTATCACGACTGTAACATCTTCAGTTTTTGAGATATATGTATCCTCATATAAAAGAATTCAACTCGTTTTCCCCCTCCCTACCTAGTTGATCCCCCCCCCCCAAAATAAGTGTTTATTTTTAAAGGAGATTTCACGTACCAATTTTCACGTCTATAACATCTTTCGTTTTGGTGATATAAGTATACTCATACAAAGAATTCAACTAATTCTTACCGACCTCGATAGCTGCAGTCGCTTAAGTGCGGCCAGTATCCAGTATTCGGGAGATAGTAGGTTCGAACCCCACTGTCGGCAGCCCTGAAAATGGTTTTCCGTCGTTTCCCATTTTCACACCAGGCAAATGCTGGGGCTTGACCTTAATTAAGGCCACGGCCGCTTCCTTCCCACTCCTAGCCCTTTCCAGTCCCATCGTCGCCGTAAGACCTATCTGTGTCGGTGCGACGTAAAAAAAAAACTAGCAACTAATTCTTCAATTCATTATTCATTCACCCCTTATCCTAAGTGATTTTTCCAAAACAACAAAAGAAAAAGAATACGTGTTCCTCTACTTTGAAAGAAGATTCCGTATACAAATTTTCATGTCTGTAAAATCTTCGGTTTTTGAGATATAAGTTTCCCCATAAAAATAATTCAATGTTTTTCCTCCCCTCTAACCCAAGTCATTTCTCAAAATTGCGTTTCTTTGTTTTTTAAAGAAGGTTACAAATACCAATTTTCAAGTCTGTAATATCTTGAGTTTTTGAGGTATAAGTATCACCATAAAAATAAATCAATTTCCTCACTTCCTCTCACCTTCCTTAAGTGGATTTTCCGAAAACAAGGAATACATGTTTCTTTATTTTTAAAGGAGATTCCAAATACCAATTTTCACGTCTGCAACATCTTTAGTTCTTGAGATATAAATATCCTCATACAAACAATTCAACTAATTTTTCAAATGTTTCACCCCACTTCTTTGAATTTTCTGTCCGCCTCCATAGCGTAACGGTTAGTGTTATTAGCTGCCGTCGTCGCGGGTCCGGGTTCGATTCCCGGTACTGCCAGGAATTTAAGACTGGCAGGAGGACTGGTATGTGGTTGAAATGGTACATGCAGCTCACCTCCGACGGGGGTGTGCCTGAAAAGAGCTGCACCACCTCAGGATGAGGAAACGAGTTTACTTTTTGACATTGGATTTTCTGAAAACAAAAAAAAAAATACGCATTTCTTTACTTTTAAAGGAGACTCCAAATACCAATTTTCACCTCTGTAGCATCTTCAGTTTTTGAGATATCACTATCCTAATCAACAGAATTCAACCCCTATTCAGTCCTTTTTTGTGTTTTTTCCGAAGACAAAAAATACGTTTCCTTATTTTTAAAAGATTGAAAATACCAACAATTTATGTTTCTGAGATATACTGTAGATTTTTTTTTTAATTTCACCTCCTTTGTCACTCCTGTTCATCCCGCATTAATTGGATTTTCCGAAAATAAAAATATACGTGTTTCTTAATTTTTAAATACCATTTTTTACGTCTGTAAACTTTTCAGTTTTTGAGATATACGTATGTTCATTTATGCAATTCACCCTCCTTTTCAACCCCTTAGCGACGGAATATCAAAAAATCCTCCCTTAGTAAACACCCACACTTTAATATAAATGTATCCCCAAAATGTCATTTTTTAAATGTCCAATAGTTTTGGCTCGACGATGATGAACCAGTCAGTCAGTCAGTCAGTCAGTCAGTCAGTCAGTCAGTCAGTCAGTCAGTCAGTCAGTCAGTCAGGATGTTATTTTATACACTGACTGACAGAGCAAATGCAACACCAAGAAGGAGTGGTCAGAACTTTATGCCAATTGCAGGGTAGACTGACGTCACTGAGGTATGCTCATGATGTGAAATGCGCCGCTGTGCTGCGCACGTAGCGAACGATAAATTGGACACGGCGTTGGCGAATGGCCCACTTCGTACCGTGATTTCTCAGCCGACAGTCATTGTAGAACGTGTTGTCGTGTGCCACAGGCACGTGTATAGCTAAGAATGCCAGGCCGCCGTCAACGGAGGCATTTCCAGCAGACAGACGACTTTACGAGGGGTATGGTGATCGGGCTGAGAAGGGCAGGTTGGTCGCTTCGTCAAATCGCAGCCGATACCCATAGGGATGTGTCCACGGTGCAGCGCCTGTGGCGAAGATGGTTGGCGCAGGGACATGTGGCACGTGCGAGGGGTCCAGGCGCAGCCCGAGTGACGTCAGCACGCGAGGATCGGAGCATCCGCCGCCAAGCGGTGGCAGCCCCGCACGCCACGTCAACCGCCATTCTTCAGCATGTGCAAGACACCCTGGCTGTTCCAATATCGACCAGAACAATTTCCCGTCGATTGGTTGAAGGAGGCCTGCACTCCCGGCGTCCGCTCAGAAGACAACCATTGACTCCACAGCATAGACGTGCACGCCTGGCATGGTGCCGGGCTAGAGCGACTTGGATGAGGGAATGGCGGAACGTCGTGTTCTCCGATGAGTCACGCTTCTGTTCTGTCAGTGATAGTCACCGCAGACGAGTGTGGCGTCGGCGTGGAGAAAGGTCAAATCCGGCAGTAACTGTGGAGCGCCCTACCGCTAGACAACGCGGCATCATGGTTTGGGGCGCTATTGCGTATGATTCCACGTCACCTTTAGTGCGTATTCAAGGCACGTTAAATGCCCACCGCTACGTGCAGCATGTGCTGCGGCCGGTGGCACTCCCGTACCTTCAGGGGCTGCCCAATGCTCTGTTTCAGCAGGATAATGCCCGCCCACACACTGCTCGCATCTCCCAACAGGTCTACGAGGTGTACAGATGCTTCCGTGGCCAGCGTACTCTCCGGATCTCTCACCAATCGAACACGTGTGGGATCTCGTTGGACGCCGTTTGCAAACTCTGCCCCTGCCTCGTACGGACGACCAACTGTGGCAAATGGTTGACAGAGAATGGAGAACCATCCCTCAGGACACCATACGCACTCTTATTGACTCTGTACCTCGATGTGTTTCTGCGTGCATCGCCGCTCGCGGTGGTCCTACATCCTACTGAGTCGATGCCGTGCGCATTGTGTAACCTGCATATCGGTTTGAAATAAACATCAATTATTCATCCGTGCCGTCTCTGTTTTTTCCCCAACTTTCATCCCTTTCGAACCACTCCTCCTTGGTGTTGCATTGTCACTGTCAGTCAGTGTATATAGTTTATATATTTTATATATGAATCTCAATCGTACAGATTCGGCAGTTAATAATTTATAATAGCATAACCTGGTAAGGTAAATCAAACTAACAAATCGCAAAGCTAGTTAACATCATATTATATGTTATGATATGGAGACGGAATTCGTGACAGTCAGTAAAGAAGCAGCAGATTCTACGAGTGTTGAAGATCATATTGAAAGCTCCCAAATCAACTTACTGTAAGTTCGAATGGAAAACCACGACTACCCTGTCCCCAGTGCGGCAAGCACTACATAAAACTAAATACGCACATAAGTCGATCTTATCATTATATCCATCGCAAAATAATAGTACAGAGACAGTCTACCATAAACCACTCTGCCGCTTCACAAAGTGACGAAACCTACAATAACGAAGAATTTCGCTGTCAAAATGAGAACAGAAAACCGGTGGGACTAATAGACGAATATAAAAAGAGCTTATATCAGTGGAACTGTAAGTTTTCTTATGAAATGAGCACAGATCAGTTCGGCAATTCTGTCGACGAATTCGCTGTTCTTTTAGCCGAAGCCATAGATCTCCTACCGAGTCCTAAACACCCGGCCAAAAATGCTTTGAGGCAAGAAAAATGAAGAGAGATGCAAAGCTACAGATAACTTAGAAGCATCACTCAAATCCGCAGAGGGCAAGAAATAGAGATAAAGAAAAGAGACGTAACAAGTACCGGTACCGAGAAATGCAGTATTTCCATTACGACCAGCGAAGAAAAGCCATCAGAAATGCTGTGAACGACCAAACGACTCACTGCACGGCTGATATCGAGGATACTGAGAATCATTTTTCATCTATTTTTGACACAACTAACAACTGTGAACGTAACCATTACGACGACCTACTGACTGAAAGCGAACGTGCTGTACAAGACGAAACCGTCGACGTAGCGGTGCATAAGGACGAGGTAATCCTGGCTATGAAAATAATGGCTGTGGACACGTCAGCTGGACCCGACAGATCTATCAAAGATGATATGGCATCAACTATCATAGCTAAATTTGTTACGATAGGCCTAATGTTACAGACCGGACATGTTCCATTATTGTTCACAAAGACACGCACCATTTTGTTACCTGAAAATGGAGATCCAACAGAACTGTCAAATTGGAGGCCAATCACTATATGTTCAGTCCTTCGTCGTGTCATCAAGAAGGTCTTTGACGTAAGATTAAGGAGTTACGTCCAATTTTGGGAACATCAAAGACGATTCATCAGATCACCTGGCACCATCATAAACACCGCTTTACTCAGATCTTTGTTAAACTCAGCAAAACACAAAAAACAAGATGTTACCCTGGTATTCCTACACATAAGCAAACCTTTCGACAACGTGGGTCATTCACACTTTAAAAAACGTCAGCTACGTCAACTGCGCCTAGCAAGCTGAGCAATATAATTTGCAAGCTTCAGGAGAATATTACAACTCAAATCCAGGCCATACTAATCATACTAAATTACGTCGTGGTGTAATGCAAGGATCTCCATGGTCACCAGCTTTATAAAATCTCACAACAAATCACATTTTTGGAGAAATCAGTGAGAAAGGACTATGCGACATGCATGGTTATTCTCTTTTCAACGGACTTCAACCTCTAACAATATTGGGCTTCGCAGATAATACGGTTATTGTAGGAAAAAAAATCGAGACTCTGCAGTAGAACTGACAAAACTAGCTTTACAAAGCTTTCTTGAAATTGGTCTAACAGTAAACCCTGAAAAATCTAAAGTTATTAATATTAATAGAGGAGAAATAAACGAAGGGCTCATTACAGTCGAAGAAGGTGCGGTGATTACATGTATTTCGAGGAACGAATGTGTCAAATACTTAGGGGTAAATTATGCAGATATTATGTTATTTGATTCCAAGAAGACAGTGACACTCCTTCAGCAGAAACTCATATCGTTATCATCCTGCCCCTGTCTTCATACGGATCAGAAATTTTCAATTCCCAATTATTCAGTTTTTCCTACGTTGACTTACCAGTTCCTCTGCGTTCCTGTTGGTAAAATACCACGGCGGTTCTTGGAAAATGCTGATAATCTTGTTAAGAGTACACTAAAGGAGATCTTATCCCTTCCTACTGACACTCCGGATTCTATGATTTACTCAGATAAACGGTACAAAGGGTTAGGTGTATTTTAGGGCAAGTTGGGAAGTCTTGCTTCAGCATACAAACAGCTGCAACATTCTGAAACGGGAAGGAAACCAATATATTGAAGCCACCTGAAATCTAGGTGAAGAAATTTACAGATGTTTAACTGAGCTAAACGTAAATTATAAAACTGAGGATATGAAGAACAGGCACGGCGAGTATGACACCAAGAAACTAAGAAATAAATTACGAGAATCTGAATTTGAGAAATGGTGCCTGTTGAGAAGCAAAAGTCAAGGAGTGTGTCTGTATAAGGAGTTCCCTCCTGCAAACCGCTGGGTTAGAAACCACGATGGTCTTTCTAGCACGGAGTGGAGAGACGCGCTGAAAATGACATGTCACGTTGCACCTGTAAGGGCTGTACCGGGAAGGTCTCTTGATGGTAACCGCTGCAGAGGATGTAGTGAGACTGAAACATCACCTCACGTCTTTGGCTCCTGTGCCTTCGATGAAGCTCTTCGAAAGACCAGACATCACAACATCAGGTCGTCCACAGCACAGAAGCTCCGTGAGGAATGATTTCAAGTGGATGAGGAAGTTCATGGCATTGGAGTAAATGGCAGCACGAGAAGGATAGATATGATTGCCATTAAAGGGAAGAAAGGATATATACTGTATTAGACCCCACAGTAAGATAGATAGATATGATTGCCATTAAAGGGAAGAAAGGATATATACTGTATTAGACCCCACAGTAAGATTTAAAACGCACTCCGAACAACCAGACGAAGTAGACAGTGAAAACAAGTCTATCTACCTGTCTACAGTACCGTATTGTATGAATAAATACGAGCTGGACGACGTGGAAGTGAGGGGTCTCATGATCGGTGCGAGAGGGACAGTCCTTAAGAAGATGATAGATCTGACGAAGACCTTCAACAGCAGTTCAAAGGAGTTCATCGACTGGGGGCTGAAAGCGCTCAGGGGTTCCCTTTAGATACTCAGACACCACTTATATTCGCCAGACTGAGACATAATTTACTTTATTTTTGATTTATTTTTAAATGAAATTGTTTTTGTGTATTCTTTGTCTTAAGCAACCTCCGAGTGGAGGAAGAATTTGGAAATAAAAACAACGTCCTTTAATCGAAACGGTGAGGTCGACGTATTGGCTCTCTTATTGTTCTCCCAGCGGCCTCTCCTGTTTTAGGGAGCCACACTCGAACACTCCAAGGTTAATAGAGAAGGAGTAGCGATCAATCGATCCTATCTGGCAAGGGAACATCGGCAATGGGTAAGTCACCGATCGCGAAGAAACTTGGAAAACATATGAAGATACACGTAAACAAGATGTCGGCATCAATTTTGGGTGCCAACATTCATTAGAGCGTTAACTACGGGGCCTAAAAGTTGCGACATTTCAAATTCCGCGCGATCAGCGATGAATACCTGCTGGCCAATGTTAAGTTGGGACACTGCGTACTTGGAGACACGCCTCTGCACCTCCTCCCCTCCACGCTTCAATTGGTTCGCCACCGCACGTTTCCCTTCTCCCCGCGGTTGCTGGCTGCGGTTGCTGGCTGCGGTGGCTAACCAAATGGAGCGGGGAGGGGAGGAGGTGCAGAGGCGTGTCTCCAGGTACGCAGTGTCCCAACTTAGCATTGGCCAGCAGGTATTCATCGCTGATCGCGCGGAATTTGAAATGTCGCAACTTTTAGGCCCCGTAGTTAACGCTCTAATGAATGTTGGCACCCCAAATTGATGCCGACATCATTTTTACGTGTATCTTCATGTGTTTTCCAAGTTTCATCGCGATCGACGACTTACCCATTGCCGATGTTCCCTTGTGAGTCTGGCACTGTTACGTGTGGGAGGCTCTTCTCTTTCATATTTCCTATCTGACCTCCTTCAGTCAAGTCTTGTTCTCTTTCAACCCAGGTGAGGCTTACGGTGTTTTTAATTTTCACACCCAGGTTTCTTCCATTTCTGTACCATATACGTACTTTCATTCTTCCGTACTCAGTTCACTCGGAATGACGTGGGCTCAATTCCCCATCAGGAGTAAGAAGTTGAGTATTCAGCCGAAGGCTAGTTTCATTCTCAACAGCTCCGCCATCAACTGCAATGGATGGCCTAAGCTCCACTGAAGAGGCATACTAGGGAGATAAGAAGTGAGGTCGTTTCCCGTTGCTTTCCTCAACGTGCCAGAAGTCGCTATAACATATCAGTCTGCCAGCTAACTGAAATGCACGCACCAGCCGACCGACCCTACGAGCAACATTTTCACACTATTCATAACAGGGACAGGCTGCATCAGGAATGACATTACAGTACTATAGGTAGCATCGCTTATATGAAAGTCACTTCCATATTGTCAAAGCTAAGAATGAGACTGAGATAGGTCAGTTAAGTAACATATTTGTTCTAGCCCATACCAGAAGACACGGTGCACTGTAAACACTAGTTCTCGCTAGCAAAAGCACTATAAAGAGTAAGACCATGAATATTTTATTACGAAAGACTAGAGCACAGGACAAGGTATACAAAGAATGTGGCTGATTTTTACGTACAAGAGACCACTCATAGTTTATAAACGGTACCTACTGTACAAAAGCGTTTGTTGAGCTTTGCTTTCGTTCTCCATTACGTATTCTCCAAATCTCTCATTTAGATTATTGATCTTTCCTTTTATAAGAACATATTTGTATTTCTTTTATTATCCAGTAATTTCGTTGGTGTCCGCCTCTGTGGTGTAGTGGTTAGCGTGATTAGCTGCCACCCCCGGAGGCCCGGGTTCGATTCCCGGCTCTGCCACGAAATTTGAAAAGTGGTACGAGGGCTGGAACGGGGTCCACTCAGCCTCGGGAGGTCAACTGAGTAGAAGTGGGTTCGATTCCCACCTCAGCCATCCTGGAAGTGGTTTTCCGTGGTTTCCCATTTCTCCTCCAGGCGAATGCCGGGATGGTACCTAACTTAAGGCCACGGCCGCTTCCTTCCCTCTTCCTTGCCTATCCCTTCCAATCTTCCCATCCCTCCACAAGGCCCCTGTTCAGCATAGCAGGTGAGGCCGCCTGGGCGAGGTACTGGTCATACTCCCCAGTTGTATCCCCCGACCAAGAGTCTGAAGCTCCAGGACACTGCCCTTGAGGCGGTAGAGGTGGGATCCCTCGCTCAGTCCGAGGGAAAAGCCGAACCTGGAGGGTAAACAGATGATGATGATGATGATGAATTTCGTTGGTTAGGTGTAAGAGAACACTAACTTCGCCACCAAAGACACAACTAACTTTATATCTAACTAACAGACTAAATAAATAAATAAATAAATAAATAAATAAATAAATAAATAAATAAATAAATAAATAAATAAATAAATAAATAGCATAGATTCTTGCTGATTCGATCATGCTATTTGAACTAGCGTCAAGAACCAAGGTTTCTTAGAATTGAAATCTAATTTAAAACGCGATCAGATAAGGAGTTTTTATTCTCGAGCATGGGGGCAAGGACTCGAAAATGTAAACACTACAGCTGTATTATCAGTAGAGTGCAGTGATCACATTAAGGAGGTAATGGCATGACCTTTCTATTTATACAGCGCCCTTCTACTGCTGTAAATAAGAGTGGTCTAGATACTTCAGGGTGACAGCTGATTACGAACATGTTGATAAACAACATCTTTCTAGAATCTAATTCATGGATATTTAATTATCGTATCCGGAAGAAAGGACACTTCCATGCTTTATATTACATGCGAACGCTCTTTCTTTTTCAAATTTTAAATCTCACAGATTTCTTGCCTCAGTCATTCAAGGGCAGGGCTGTTATAGCTCCATCTGTGCATCAGTGGTAGAGCAGCGCCCTCTGGATGCCAAGACTGCGGGTTCAAACTCGGCAGAAGTAATCGGATTTTTGAAGGGCGAAAAAAAATTCCATTCGATACTCCATGTTGTACGATGTTGCCATGTAAAAGAACTCTGATGACGCACTCCGTGTTTACCCGGTAATAGGAGGGCTGTGAATGAAGTAGTGGCAACGTAGTCCAGACTCTCGCAGGAGATCGGGCATGCACAAATAGGATATGGCAGCGGTCAGGTGGCAATGTTTTTTTGTTTGTTTTTTTTTTTGCAATTGGCTTTACGTCGCACCGAAACAGATAGGTTTTATGACGACGAAGGGATAGGAAAGGCCTAGGATTCGGAAGGAAGCGGCCATGGCCTTAATTAAGGTACAGCCCCAGCATTTGCCTGTTGTGAAAATGGGAAACCACGGAAAACCATCTTCAGGGCTGCCGACAGTGGGGTTCGAACCCACTATCTCCTGGATGCAAGCTCGCAGCCGCGCGCTCCTAACCGCACGGCCAAATCGCCCGGTGGTCAGGTGGCGATGTTGTGGATGTGTTGTGTGTATATGACGGGCATCCAGATGGGAGTGCTGTTGCTATGTGGCGGTGAAGTGAAGAGTGTCGATTTCAGCGCTCTAAAGCACCATTTCAAAAGGTGATCAGCATTCGTGGACTGAAATCGAGGTTGCCCGTGTCAGAAATGCATCACAATGTTATCGAGGATTACGTGAAGCCCGTGGCGAGAATGCATTACCGTATAGGACGGTTGCACCAAGGCTCAAGGCGTTTCACCCCATGCGGGTGGGGGGACGCAGACAAAGAAAACACCCACGTATTCCCTGCCTGTTGTAAGAGGCGACTAAAAGGGACGACCATGGGATGATTGTATTAGAACCATGAAACTACTTGTGATTAGTACCATCATGTGGGGAACACCTTGGGTCGCCTTCACTTGCGAGTAGTACTACTATGTTAGGTAAACAATAGGTTTGTGATTAGTAACAACAGAAGGTGAATCTGTATGGGTTTTACCGTACCCGTGATTAGTACCATTGTGAGAATCACCACGGGTCTGGGCGTCGCCTGTGATTAGTACCACTATATGAGCGACACCGTGGGTCTGCATTGCCTGTGATTAGTATCCACTGTGTGAGGAACGCCACGGGAATACCGGCGCCCGTGATTAGTACACCTTGGTGAGGAACACCATGGGTTTGCGTTGCCTATGGGTGGCGCCATTATGTTAGAAACACCATAGGTCATCGTTACCTGTACGACGTACAACACTTGTGAGTAGTACCATAATGTGTGGAATACCGTGAGTCTACGCTACTTTTGATTAGTAGGTACCGCAACATGACTAATACCATGGTTCTACTTTGCTAGTGATAAGTACCGTAATGTGAGGTTGTTAACCTTGAGTTTGGACCCCTTTAGACAACAAGCATCCTAGATTCAGGATTGTGCTTTAGAAGCAGTCCCTTGGTCAGCAATACCGGGACGAATAGAAATATAGTAATACTATTGTTTATGATAGTTTATTGGAAAGTGGGACGTTACGGATCGGATCCGCTGATTGTTCTCAATTCATATCCTGCCATTCAGTCTTCATCATCACGTTTTTTATTCAGGTCAGTGGATGATTTTGAACTTTTAAATTGCCATTATATTTCGTCTCATTTCGTACCATTAGGGGCGATGATCTAGATGTTAGGTCCATTTAAGCAACAACCATCATCATCAAGCATCAAGTCGCATCGTGGGGGTCGGAATGAAACTGCGGATTTGCACCGCACAAGTCGGCCGTCCAGTTCTCAAGATCAGTTTGACATCGTGAGTGGTCTCGTTTCCGTAGACCATCGATGGACTGTCCGGGAATTACCCGTAGAGTCATGAAACGGTGTGGCACGTACTGACGAACCCCCTCTAGGGACACCATGACCTTGACGTCGGTGTGGGGGCTTGTGTGCTTGATGATCCCGAGGGCTGTGCCAGCCCAGGGTTACCCATGCTGGATTGGCCTCGGTGTAGGGCCAGACTAACAAGGTGTCCCCCGAGTTGCTTGAGAGGTGTCTGTGCTATTTATTCTTCAACACTATTTCTACCCTTCCAATCTCACCATATTAAATTTCATTTCTCTTCCTGTCTGGCCACCCTCTCTGCCTCGGGTAGATTAGGTTAATACGGAGGTTTTATCCTCCCCCAATCACAAGTTTCGGGTCGTGGCGAGGTGATGCATGGCTACTGGGGGAGTAGTTCCAAGCGACCCCCTCCAGATACCGGGCGCCCTCTGGAGTAAATAGCCTTGCCTTCGGCATCACTCCTGGGCTCTGCCGAAGGTCGACCTCATGTTTCCTGAGTACTCGTGGGACCAAAAAACTGAACCTCTTTCACTTTCTTCTTTATCAAAGGGTGGCACCCTTCAAAACACTGCGTCCAAGATTGGCAAGAAACGCAAGCGGTATACTCCAGTTCCAGTGGATTATGTAAGTGACGAACGTCTTCCTCGATTCCTGGTTGCTTCCAGGGTCGATGGTAAGAGTTTTTTTGATGAATGTCCTTTCATGATCAGCAATTCCATCGAAGAAATTGTTGCTGGTGAAGTCGACGAGATGCGCAAGCTCCGCGATGGATCCGTACTTATCAAGACATCTACGGCTGAACAGTCCAGACGGCTACTTAAAGCCAAGTTATTCGGAAAGGTAGAGGTCAAAATCGAGAAGCACCTAACCCTTAACTCCTGCAAGGGAGTTATATTCCTCAGAGATTTGGTTAAGTCTTCCGATGATACGATGATTCGGTACCTAACACGTCGGGGTGTAACCGACGTGAAGAGGTTGAAGAGGCGTGTGGGTGATAAGCTTCTCGATACGGGTGCTTTCATCCTTACCTTCGACGCCGAGACCGTACCTGAACGGATAAAAGTGGCGATGTATCGTCTGACTGTTCGTCCATATATTCCGGCACCAATGAGGTGCTATAACTGTCAAAAGTTTGGCCACACCTCATTGCGATGTACAGGTTTGACGACCTGCAAAATGCGCGGGAAGTGCGAGCATGCTGAGGTTGAATGCACACCACCACCTATGTGCGTCAACTGCCCGGGTACACATGTTCCAATCTCCAAGGAGTGCCCCACATTCAAGAGGGAGAAAAAGACCCAGGAGATAAAAACGCTGGATAAGCTATCTTATCCAGACGCCCGGAGGAAGTTCAAGTCCATGGCTGCTCCGGAGTTCTCCATCTCCTTCGCTGAAAAGGTCGCAAACATGCGGATCACTCCACAGAGTTTTGTACAGAAAACCAGTACTGAAAATGCATCGAAAAGTCAGATCCAGCAACAAAATTCAATAACTAAAGAAACTGGGGATTCAAATCGTGAAGCGCCGAAAAGAGCGTTACTGTCGACGTTGCCTGGGAAGGGCCCTTCCCAGGAACGTTCGGCTGGGAAATCCTCCCCCATCAGGACGGAGGGAAAGACTTCCCCAAATAGGGCTGGAAAGTCCAGCCCTCCTTCCAATGCCCAGATCATAAAGGAGGAGAAGGTGAAGCCACAGAGCTCCCTTAAAAAATTGGAGAAGAAGCCTTCTCGAACTCAGTCGGGGTCCACTGGATCCCCGAAGAAATCCGGCAAGCCATCTGCCGGCTCTCCTCCAAAAACGAAAGAAACGGTGGGCAAGAGCGAGAGGCCCCGACGTCCTCTTGTTCGATCACTTTCTGGAGAACCTAGTTCTCCCAGGAAGAAGGCCCACTGTTCCCGAACAATGAGATCGCCGTCCGCGGAGGGTCCAGTCACTGTGCCTCCTTCTTCTGAGGAGACAATGGAGACTGAACCACTCATTATCGTGGATGATGAAGACAATACCGACAAGAACGGCGGAAAATGGCAGGTAGTTGACAAAAAGAAGGGCAAGCAATTGTCCTAATATCGCAACACCACCAATCCACACAATGGCATTATTGCAGTGGAATTGCAGTAGTTACCACTGTCGCCTACCTGAGTTACGTCAATCTTTATCCGTCTATGCGGCCTCCATAGTCTGTCTACAAGAATCTCGTTTGAGACTTGGACACGACACGACTATGAGAGGATACCGTCTTTTTTCCAAAAACAGAGTTGCTATGGATGGCGCGGCAACTGGGGACATCTTCAGCGAAGAAGTACCGCTCCGTACTCAGCTAGATGCAGTTGCAGTTCGCACTCCGTTGCCAGTAATGACAACGGTTTGCAACGTGTACTTTCCACCGGATTATAACCTTGACATTCGTGCACTGCAAGATTTGATCTGTCAGCTGCCTCCTCCTTTCCTCAGGCTGGGAGACGTGAACGCCCGTAACATACTATGGGGTTCTCCGTCCTCCTGTTCTAGGGGGAGGATGCTCGAGCGAATGATCAACCTATTCGATCTTTGCGTGCTTAATACAGGGGAACCGACACATTTCAGCAGCGCACATGGCACATTCTCACACCTGGATGTCACTCTGTGCAGCCGTGCGCTAGTTCGCCTGCTACGGTGGCAAGTACACGACGACCTTTGTGATAGTGACCACTTCCCGATAATTCTGTCTCTCTTGAATCAAAGACAGTCCTAAGTACCCAAGCGCTGGTTACTTCGGCTGACAAACTGGCCAGAATTTACAAAACGCGCAGTGATGGCTGATGATATGCTTGAGTCTGTTGACGACCACGTTTCTTCCATTACTACTGGAATTTTGGCTGCTGCAGAGGAAACAATTCCTTCCTCATCCGGTATTCGTCGCCGAAAACAGGTCCCATGGTGGACGGACGAAATTGCAGCAGCCATACGTGATCGCCGACGGGCTTTTAAGCATTATCGTCGGAATCATACGATGGCCAATCATATCATATTTAAGCGTCTGCCTGCGAAGGCCCGTTTTTTTATTCGAGAAAGTAAGAAATCTACGTGGGAAAAGTATGTGTCATCCATCACGGCACATACTCCGTCATCACAAGTGTGGACAAAACTCCGCCGTATTGTCGGAGTACAGAATGTGCCCTCAGTACCCGGAATCTCCATTAATGGAGATATAGTTACGATTCCTTCAGTCATTGCCGACCACATCGCGTCACATTTCGCAGATACGTCTAGCTCTAGGAGATACGACCCTGCATTTCTTCCAATTAAGCGCGAAGCAGAGGCACACCATCTCTCTTTTGCCTCTAGTGCTTCGCATCACTACAACGTGCCCTTCACGGAGTGGGAGTTGCGGAGTGCACTCGCGCTATGCAGAGATACGGCTCCTGGACCGGACAAAATCCGAGTGGCAGATGTCTCAAGGATATCCTCACCCTATTCAACAGAATATGGAGTGAGGGAGTGTTTCCATCTCAATGGTGTGAGGGAAATGTGATACCAATTCCCAAGCCAGGTAAAGATCCAAAACGTCTGGATAGTTATAGGCCAATATGGCTTACAAATGGCCTCTGTAAGCTATTTGAAAGGATGGTTAACCGTCGTCTTGTGTGGGCCATGGAAAAGGAGGGTCTCTTGTCTAACTATCAGTGTGGGTTTCGCTCTCATCGGTCTGCCATTGATCATCTGGTCAGACTAGAGAGCGCCATTCAGGAGGTCTTTCTCCGGAAGGAACACCTAGTCGCCGTGTTTTCTGACCTGGTAAAAGCTTACGACACTACCTGGCGATATGGGATTCTCTCCACACTACACCAGTGGGGATTTCGGGGAAATTTGCCAACGTTTATTGAGAACTTCATGTCCCTCCGTCTCTTTCGAGTCCGAGTAGGGAATGCATTTTCTCAATATTACGTTCAGGAAAATGGAGTACCTCAGGGATCGGTACTGAGTGTCACGCTGTTCGCAATCGCCATCAACGGCATAGTTGCCGCTGCTGGGCCCGCAGTCGTTCCTTCGCTGTATGTAGACGACTTAGCTCTACATTACAGCTCCGGAAGGGTGGCGTTTGCTGAGAGACAGCTACAGCAAGCTGTTAACCGAGTCGACAGATGGGCCCTGCAACACGGCTTTCGATTTTCAGCAGCGAAAACCTCTGTTGTGCACTTCTGTCGACGTCAGCCTGTGCATCCCGGACCAGAGCTCCGCTTGCGAAACAGTGTCTTACCAGTGGTTGACACCTGCAGATTCCTGGGTCTCCATTTTGATAAGAGACTTACGTGGCAGCTCCACATCCGTCAGTTGAAGGTTGCCTGTATGATGAGACTTAACATGCTTAAGTTTCTCAGCGGCACTTCGTGGGGGCTGACCGTGCGGTACTGCTGCGATTTTACACGGCGACGGTCCTCTCCCGAATTGACTATGGAAGTGCGGCTTACGACTCAGCATCAAAATCTACGCTGAGCCTTTTAGACAGTATTCACCATAGTGGAGTAAGGTTGGCAACGGGTGCTTTCCGTACCAGCCCCATTACCAGCCTACTCGCTGAAGCGGGAATTCCACCTTTACGGATAAAGAGGCAGCAGTTACTCCTCACGTACGCTGCCAAAATTCGTGAAATGCCGCTACATCCAAGCTATCAATGCATCTATCGTACTCAATACCACCAGCGTTGCCAAGACCGGCCGAATGCCACACGACCGGTTGGGTTTCGGATTGATAGCTTGTGTCATGATTTGAATATTGATATCGGTGGTTGTCTTGAAAGAACTCTTAGCGAGGTACCTCCGTGATTGGTTCCGCGACCGGATATACGTCTAGATCTGCTGCGTGGACCCAAGGTGAACACGGATTCCTCCGTTTATCGGAGGTATTTCCAGGACTTCGTTCACCAATATCCGGCTGCGAGACTTATCTTCATGGATGGTTCAAAAATCGGAGATAATGTTGGTTGCTCTTTCGTCATTGATGATATGAGCACGAAGATCTCGCTCCCTAAAGTATGTAGCATGTATACTGCAGAGCTTTACGCCATCTTAGAGGCTCGCAGTTTGCACTGCGTGACGAAAGAAGCCACTTTCTGTTGTTTACCGATTCGTTAAGCTCTCTGCAGTCTATTGAAACCTGTTTCTCGCAACACCCACTGGTGCAGCAGATACATGACCTTCTAGCCAGGTTATGGGATGCTGGCACCAGAATCACTTTCGCGTGGCTTCCAAGCCACGTTGGGATTGCAGGAAACGAACTTGCGGATGAAGCTGCAGAGGAAGCTGTACTTTTACCTCCAAGACCAGTCAGTGTACCTGCTAAGGATATTTGTTCTCAGCTACGTCGAACCATCTTGGCGTCCTGGGAATCGGAGTGGCTAGATATCCGAACTCCCAACAAGCTGAGAGCAATTAAGAAGACAACTACCGTGTGGCGGTCCTCTTTCCGACCTTCACGGAGAGAGGCCATAGTACTATGCAGGCTGAGGATAGGTCATTTACTATCCACGCACTCCTATGTCCTAAAGAGGGAAGACCCCCCAGTGTGTTCTGATGGTGCCGACTTCACCGTGGCCCACATCCTCACAGAGTGCGCCGATCTCTCTGGCCTTTAGGCCTGCAGGAAACACTCGAACGCATTCAAGCCGATGACGCGACTACTGCTGATCTCGTCATCTGCTTTATGTGCGACAGTGGACTTATCAAGGGTATATAAATTACAAGTGTACTGTTACTCAGGGAACGTACGTTCCCTTTTGATACGTTAGTAATCCTTTCGGCCTAATTCTATAAGTACAACTCAGCCACAGATGTCCCAACAGAGATCTGATTTACTCTGCCGTCTACTAAAGTAAAACGGATCCGGGAGATAGTAGGTTCGAATCCCACTATCGGTAACCCTGAAAATGGTTTTCCGTGGTTTCCCATTTACACACCAGGCAAATGGTGGGGCTGTACCTTAATTAAGGCCACGGCCGCTTCCTTCCAACTCCTAGGCCTTTCCAATCCCATCGTCGCCATAAGACCTATCTGTGTCGGCGCGACGTAAAGCCCCTAGCAAAAAAAGTAAAACGGAACGTCGAAATTGACTCGCAGACAGCCTAAATGGTGTCAGATTGAAATGACTGGGTATAGTGGCTGTGGCTACACGATCATTATTATTATTATTATTATTATTATTATTATTATTATTATTATTATTATTATTATTATTATTATTCTGATGAATTGAATATTTAGCTTTAACGATCACGTTGTACTGAAACAGACTTTCAGCCTATTAGATCGAGTACAGCACATATAGCACTTGCTGAAGAGAAGTTAAATACGGAAGAAAACTGGACACTTGTGGGAGCTGAACTTACAACCTTCGTATCTTCTCACCCAGTATTCTGCCATTGAGTTGAATGTGAGGTCTGTTCCCACTAACATCTGGTTCGCCGGTTTTTTATTGTACCTCATATCTCTTTGGCATGTACTATTGGGTCGGTAAGAAATACTCCCCTCCCGGGGGGTTAGAGATGAGGAAGATTAGACCAATGGGATGTATGAATGACTGAAAGAACGAACTATTCCAACTGAGCTGACGAGACATAAAGAGTCAAACTCGTTCCAAATGTCACCTTCTCCAGAGGTCTTTCCCTTTCGTGAGATGAGCCAATGGCCTAAGATGTTAGGCTCCTTTAAACAACAAGCACCATCATCATCAGTATCACTACCACCTTTCTTAAGTTCTTCTATTGTGCTCGTGACTTCACTTGGTGGAATAGGGGGGGGGGGTTCCTTGGTGGGAATTTGCTTGTTCCCTGTTGTTTTGATATCGAGGAAGCTTGCATATAGTGACTTGTAGAAACTCGTTCCTTCCTCTAATGTTTCTTCTCTCGAGGACGTGGGGTTTCCTGACGTTTTCTTGACTCCCAACATCCATTGTTTCCCTCTAGTTTGGTTGATCTTAACTTTTATTGTCGACTTAGTGTCTTCTAGTATTTGTCTCGTTACAGTGGTGCGGTGTTCTCATGGATCTTTGCGAATTTCTCTTTTTGTTAATTTATCCAACTCACCGTATTCGGCCTGGGTTCTTGGCTGAGTAGTCTGAGTGTAGTCTTTCTCTCCGTTCTATGAGTGTAATGGTCGATGGACTTATGTTGCAATCGGTTATCTTTGTGTCAGCGCGTCTGGTGTTGCAGTTGCCGGTTTCTAATATACTCCGTTCCAGTAAGTTGTAGAGTTCCTCGGTTCTCCGATTTATGCTGAGGTTTACTTTTGATAATTGATTTAGTAGATATTTCATAAACTTACTCCTGCCCATTGTTCCTATGCTCGGCCTTGCTCGTGTTGCACAGTGACTTCTGCTATTGACCTTCATTTGTCTTCTTATTCTGTGGTCCATTTTAAAGCTGAGGTTGTTAAACCACCTCATCATCGTCTTCCAAAGGCAAGGCTTTGTCGCTGTAAACCATGCCTGACGGTCCACTGCCATCTTCTCCTTATCGGCGTACGAATCGCAACCTAGTTCATTCCATCACCGATGTTGTAATTAATCTCTTTCACTTCTGGTTTTCCCTTCTAGTGAATAATGGGGTATAACTTGACACAAAAACGGTGCCACCTACAGAAAACAAACCACACTCCCCATCACCCCCACCAACAGACACACTTTACAGACATCCCCAGCTAAGAAAGTCCAGTTGTAATATTTCATTCTCATGCTTGAGGGCGCATAGATAACGTCCTTGAAGCAACTGGTGGCGCTGGACAGGGAAGGAACAAGTGACAAGCGAAATTTCAGCAGCGTGAAGCTCCATAGCCAATTTTCTGTTATCGAACATAACACGTCGTAAGAAACAGACTGCTCGTAAATTATGTTAATACTGTTGAGATCTACAGTAGACTGAACGACGTGGTAGGCCTTTCCCTAGCCCCTTTCCTGTTCAGGGGAATGTCCCTGCTTTCTGGTCTGTCCTAAACCAAGATCGAAGCTCGTCGCCTACGGGAGTCAAATCGAAACACCTGCACCTGGCGAGCCGAACTTGTCCTTGGACACTCCCGGCACTAAAAGCCATACGCCATTTCATTTCATCGTTCCGATTGAGGTATTGAATGGTTTGTAGGATCCGCATTAGAAGCGAGTGCATTACTACTACGAATGTTAACAGCCAGAGATGGTCATGTACAATGAGGTATGATTCAACGAGGTTTAGGTGGGGGATGACATCTGACCCACAGGTGTGGCTGATAGTGGTATCACGGGCGGGATGGGCTCTCTCCTTACCAGGGGATACCGCGAACAGCCAGTTGTCTCTTTTTTCTTTATTGTTAGTTAGTTGTAGGTTGTAGAATATAAGTTAGCACATTAGAGTTGATGTAGGGGGTGCCCAGCATGAGGTTAGGAGGTCCTCCCATATTAGAGGCAGCTCAATAGTTGTAGTGAAGGGTGGTGCAGCTCATGGTCTGGTATTCCGCCTGTGCGGGCGCCACTAAATTAGTTAGAGTATGTAGTTAAGTAGTTTTAAGAGATATATAGTAGATATTGTTTGTTTATTTTTTGTTTCTGTGTGTTTCGCTGCCTTTATTGCCTGTAAGCCAACGGTGTATACTAGGGTGGGCAATAAAGAAATGTCTTATCTTATCTTAGGTATGATTCACCCGCTGCCGCGTTCATTTGTCAGTCTGGCGGTCTCTATAGTGCCCATTAGTTTTCTAGTGTGTAGTCAAATACTAAATGGGTCTTAACTGTATAATCACGCCGTACTTCTTTTTAGTTGTAAAACATGTGTAATCTTGTTCATTTCGTGAAAGTTTTATTGTATAGTATCAAATCAAAATCTCAAAATTCTGTTATTACCGCACTTTAATTGGTAAAATGTTAACGTTTACCTCTCTGTCGAAATTCGCTCAGAGAGCATCAAAAAGCTTTCCTTTTTTAAGTTTTTATTTATTAAAAAAACGGTCGCTACATCCCACAAACCGGGTACTGTTTGTTGTCTGCACTTTTTTGCCCCCGCACTTTTAATTCCCAATCGCCGCTATTGGCTGCTTAGATTATATTACAAATTGTTTTGAGTAGCTACCGGCAAGAAGAAGAAGGAGAAGAAGAAGAGAAGAAGCAGAAGAAAAAGAAGAGGAGGAAGAAGACACCTTATATTGTTTGACATAAATCTGTGGCTTGGCTTGGCTTGGCTCTAAAACACCACAGAGGCGGACTGAAACATCAGTGACTTAGAAAATGTAAGTTCTGGTGCTTCGGTTACTTTACTATTGAAAGGTAGATTTTTTTTTGCTATTTGTTTTCCGTCGCACCGACACAGATATGTCTTACGGCGACGAAAGGTCCGTTAACATTTGACGAGGCAATATTAATAATTGACACATATGATTGGCATGATATGAGGTTTTATTGACACCAAAATAAAGTACACAAAATGATCAATAGATGGCGTTGGACAACAATCCATCAGACGACATCCGACGGCAATTTCTCACCATACCTATGGATGTGCTGTTCACAACATTGTCCCTCGACTAAATGTATTGTTGATGCATGACGGCCGACATGTTGAGCATGTGTTACAAAGAATATCGTCTTTGCTAAACCTCGATTGTTATGCTAATTATTGCTTGCGTAACGTATGAAGCGCCACCTGTTGGTTATTTTGTGTATTTTATTTTGGTGACAATAAAACCCCATGAGAGAGATACGAAAAACTGGACTCTCGCAAATATATGGAAGCAAAGGGAAGAATTTCCGTCAAAGCGATGTCCCGGAACAGTCAATATTCACTTTTAACGTTTTTCCAGGAGATAGGCAACATTTATACCTACAGTCTGCAAGTGTCTCAACACCGTATCGCTATCCTTATATAGCCTACCTATTATATTATTAGCAATATCACAGGCACCCCTTCAGTCCTCTACTAGTACCCTAACGGGTACACTAGCACCGTGCCCCCGGTTGAGAAACACTGATCTACAGAACCGGTGCATGAGAGAACCAGCCCTTACTGCACATACACCCTCCAAGGTAATTCCACATATAGTAATTATTATTTTTATGGGATAGTGTCCATGAAGCCCTCACTGACTGCAGTAAACAAGATAGGAACTCCTTACCACCTCCCCTTGAACTTGCAAAATACGGTCAGGGAATACCGTAGGTTTCAGAACTATTGCGTTTAACCCCTTCCAGCCCAAATTATTTCGATTGATGGGGAAAGGTATTAGGCCCTATTTCACGAACAATTTCTTCTATTGTTCACACCGGGCGAGTTGGCCGTGCGGTCAGGGGCACGCGGCTGTGAGCTTGCATACGGGAGATAGTGGATTCGAATCCCACTGTCGGCAGCCCTGAAGACAGTTTTTCCGTGGTTTCCTATTTTCACACCAGGCAAATGCTGGGGCTGTACCTTAATTAACGTCACGACCGCTTCCTTCTAACTCCTAGGCCTTTCCTATCCCATCGTCGCCATAAGATCTATCTATGTCGGTGCGACGTATAGCAACTAGCAAAAGAAAATCAACTATTGTTCACAGCATGTTTGTAATTTCAGTACTGTTTGTTTTGCCCCATACTGTATTAGTGGCGTCATGCAGCATCATAAAGCACATCCAATATAAGGTTTTATGAAAGTTTTTCAATTCTATGGCATAAGAATATAAATTTAAGTCCTTTAATAGAATTGTCGTATTGATAAGATTCCTGGTTATACTGTACAACACGTGTAGATGCAAATTACTGCGATGAAGAAAGGAAGAATAAAATAAAAGATATAAATGTAAACGAGTCAAAATATTAGGCGTAACTAAACTAATAGAGTATAAGCAAATACATTAATGCACCAATACCGGACAGCTTGCTGTTTTCAGCTAGAAAGTCGATAGTGCTGCTACCTGTGACCAGCTCTTCAATAACATATTGTCACCTGCATGATTCTTGGCGCACTGGCCTGTTGTTTATAATGTATAAGTATTTGTCACGAATTAATACTATATTGCAGTTATATTCCAAGAAAAGTGTTATGCGCTGAACAAATTACCAAGCAACATAATGGCATAATAAGGACCGCAAATATGAAAACAAGTAACGACCTCGCATATGTGTTGAGGTTACATTCTGTGCCCCTTATATTAAGAAATCGATCAAATACTCTACTGAAAAGTTAGTGGGGCGCAAAACCAGACACATCATCCTCCTTAAAAAAGTGTTCTGACTAGGTGGACAGAAGAAATTCCGAGAGGTATCACCTCAGGGCGAGCTCATCTCCAGTCGTACTGTACTTCCTCAGACGACCGTAACACCACTCTTCGTTATGCATCGCTATCAACCTTATTGTCCAGCTACCTCTACAGCAACGACCACGACAGCCACTACCACCACCGCCACTGACTTCAGTCAAACAGCTGCAGCAGCTTACCACTCAGCCGTACTGTCTAGTTTTGCCGCTCCTGACCACCAGGCCAGATTTCTTCCCACGACAACAGCTTCGCTGTGGGACAACACTACAGTTCACTTCCAGTTTAAGAGGTTTTCTCCACAGTCTGCTCCGGAGGAAGAACAAGCCCCACGACGCCTTGCTCTGGACCCGAACCCTGCACCATCGACAGACAATACAAGTGCGCCTCCGCAGTCCATGGCCGCCATCAATCAGCCCATTTCTGCCAATTCTCCACCCGCCACCACTACCCCCTCTACACTTGGACTTTCATCCGTATCCGGCACAAGACGTCCCATCGTTTATTCACGTTTGCTTCAACCTACGCCCTCAGGAACGCATTCATTTCTACTGTCAAATCCTGCCCCCGAGTTCCAGTCTCCCAACGCTATTTTTTCCACCCTGCTCAGATTTAATATGCGCCGTGAGGATATAGCGGATATCCGACGAACAACAAATAGAGTCATCATTCAAGTTAATGGGGACATCGCGGCCACTCAACTCACCACTGCAATAGGAGCTCACCAACTTGGATCAACTACCCCTTTTCAACTCCTGTCTCCTCAACCCATCAAAACTCCCCCGACCCCACCACGCTACCGCCTTCTCAGCTGTGTAATACGAGGTGTTGACCCCTCAATTACGGAAGAAACAATAATCTCCGAACTTCACGCGGAAGGCATCCCAGTCAAGAAGGCATTTAGAATCAAGAACTTCACGGGTCCCACCTATATGGTGAGAATTCTTCTGCCATCGCCCGAAGATGTCGACCGTATTTTGGCCAGCGGGGTCTCTATACATAGGCACCACAATAAAGTGGAACCATCTCGTGCCCCACCACCACAAGCCATCCGGTGTGAGCGCTGTCCCATCTACAATAATCATACCACCATTCAGTGTATCGCCAAGACTCCTAAATGTGGACATTGCAATCAAGATCACTTTACACTCCGGTGTCCCAACACGCATCAACCCCCGCAATGCCATACCTGTGGAGGTAATCACCCAGTGTATTCTCGCCGTTGCCGTCGCCGCCCTGCACCACCTCGAAATCAATCAGAACTCATAGCCCCTATCAGAACCATTGATCCACCTACGTCACCTAGCCGTTCCCTTTTCCAAATACCTACAGTAGAGGATCTAATTCGTTTTGTCACCATTTCATTACTAAATATCCATCCCTACAACCGTCCCTTTGTCCTCACTCACTTACAAGCCGCAGCAAACCAAACATTTAATCTTCATTTTCTTACCACCCATTCCGGCCTAAATTCGCACTTCCACTTTACTCCGTTAGAAACCCTTGTCTGAACACATCCCCAGCCCCCTCAGCTCCTGCACCCACATCCTAGCATCGCATACTCCCCAATATTTTTAACCACTGAATACACTTACATCCTGTTAAATGTCGTCTTGTGAGTGCATCACGAAATTAATATTACTCTTCACATATTGGCCCCTCTATCTTCAGAAGAGATCATCATGGCGAAGGAATCAACGGAAAATTTCTAATCAGCACTGTGTTAAACTTTGGAACTTCATACATGACTGTAAAGATAAAACTCATTATTTTATGTTAATATCTCAAGTACTGTCAAACTGTAAACCGTATTTAAATATCAATGTACAAAATAATAATAATAATAATAATAATAATAATAATAATAATAATAATAATAATAATAATAATAATAATAATAATAATAATAATAATAATAATAATAATAATAATAATAATAATAATAATAATAATAATAATTTACCTCCATCGGGCGCGTCCCATTGGAATTGGGGAAGCTCGCTGGCTCTGCCGCCAGTAGAGTCAGAGGGTAGTAGGGAAATAAAATACCACCGTGAAAAAAATGAAAATAAAAATGATATGCCCTCCCCCACAACAAAAAACCCCTCCTTTACCCACCTTCCTTTCCTATTATATTAATCCTTGCACACATCCCCGATAATTAAATACCATCCGCACACACCTCCTAACTCCATACATCAAACTACCCTTTTCCCCATACCATCACTCCTTTTCCAACCTGCCGAAACTCCTGGCCAGAGTGAAGGCGTTACCTTCAGGGTGGCCCGCTCCTCCCCTTCAGGGAGGGGAATGAAAACTAGAAATGGATAGATACGTAAAACCAATAACATTAACAAATATGGAACTCTAGTACACTCAAACTTGAAGGTCCACATCGTTAAATAGTACCATATATTTCACAATTGAAATCTCGTGGGCATGTAGCGTAATGGTTATCGCGATAGTCTTGAAACCTAAAAGTGGAAGCCATGAGTTTCGAATCCGGTCAACTTTTCTTTTTACTGTAAGAAAATAATAATAATAATAATAATAATAATAATAATAATAATAATAATAATAATAATAATAATAATAATAATAATAATAATAATAATAATAATAATAATTTACCTCCATCGGGCGCGTCCCATTGGAATTGGGGAAGCTCGCTGGCTCTGCCGCCAGTAGAGTCAGAGGGTAGTAGGGAAATAAAATACCACCGTGAAAAAAAAAACTGGTCCCTTGCCAGGGTTACGGCGAAGACTGGTAAATGACCAGAAGCCAGAAAACATCTTGAGGCAACCTATAGGGCTAACAACCCTAGTTGTAAAAGGATGGGTACCCGTCCAAAGCAAAGTCAAGTCAAAAAGCATGATGGCACAACATTTCAAGAAACATACCCCAGGGGGTAAATCTTCGGATAAATCCCTCGTCGTGAACGCCACGGCGCACGAGTCTCGTTCGGATTCTGGGGGAGACTCGACATCATGCAAGAAACGAGTCAGAGCGTCTCGATGTACCCCGAAGAGTCAAAAACTCAGGCCAAAATCTAAAACCTTTCTAGCAACTTTCAACATAAATTCACTTACACAAACTGGCAAGCTGAAAACCCTCACCAAAGCTCTTCACGAAAATCAGATATCCATAATGGCCCTACAGGAAACAAGGTACCCAGATAAAGAGATTTTTGAATCCGAAGGCTACCGATTTTTCAAGAGCAAAGCGCAAAGAGGAATCCTCAACGGAGCTGTGATGCTTGGAACCGCGTTTGCTGTTAGAACCAGGATCCTTAAATCGGTTACAAATTTCGAACCTGTGAATGACAGATTGTCTATACTCACAATTAAATGCGCGAACAAAACCTACGCCCTAGTTAACGCACATGCTCCAACAAACGATAAGAACAAGTCTGATCCAGACGAAGTTGATAATTTCTGGGACCTACTGGATGAAAAATTAAACAAAATCCCCAAACACCATGTCAAGCTTCTTTTGGGTGACTTCAATGCCCAACTAGGTCGTGAACAGAAGTACAGGAAAGTTATAGGAAATTACCCTGTTCACAAAAGAACCAATCCAAACGGCAAAAGACTGGTGTCCATTTGTGAAAATCACAACCTGCAGGTCATGTCGACCCACTTTCGCCATCTACCCAGAAAGCAAATGACTTGGCGTTCTCCCATCCAAGCTCTCGGAGAGTTTCAAATTGATCATGTTGCAATCTCCAGGAGAAACAGCCCTGAGATTATGAATGTCAAGGTAAAGAAAGGCATCAATGTGGCCTCAGATCATTATATGTCTCTTACCAAATTCAAACCAATTCCCGCAAACACAAGGAAGATAACAAACAGATCACATGCTTCGACAATGATAAACTTCGGCAAAGGGTCGAGGAGTTCCAGGAGAAGGCTAGACGAAATGACTGTGACTTTAACAACGCCAAAAGTCTCCTTGTTGAGGCCGCCAAAGACGTTGCAGAAATCAAGAGAAGCAAAAAGCATGCCTGGTGGAATGGTACCTGCGAATCAGTCCTCCAAGAAAGACTCAATGCGTGGAAACAGTACTACTCTACGAAATCAGAAAATGATTGTGAAACCTACAAAACCCAACGTGCCCAAGCAGCTAGGGTGTTCAGAACTGAGAAACGTATATACGAAAAATCTCTCATTGAAAAGATAGAACAAAACTTTAGGAAGAATGAAAGCAGAGAGTACTACAGAGACTTCAAACGCAAACTCACTGTCTATAAACCACCATCTCTATGCTTTGAGCGAAAGGACGGCACACTGGCGACGTCAAATGAAGAAAATTGCAGCATTCTGGCAGATTACTTCAAGAATTTACTTAATTGCCCTAAACCGCAAAGCGCCACTGAGACCAAGGAACCCTTACTCAGGTACCCAGATTCCAGACCACCCGACAGAGATGAAATCAAGCACCACATTGCCCGTCTCAAAAATAACAAAGCGCCGGGGGAAGACTCAGTAGTAGCAGAACTATGGAAATATGCCCCAGAGGAATCACCTGATATCTTGCAAAAGCAAATAGAAGAAATTTGGAACAAGGAGACCCTACCCGAAGATTGGAAAATGGCTTTGATCCATCCATTACACAAAAAAGGCAGCATGAAGAACATCAACAACTACAGAGGAATATCTTTGCTACCCGCGACTTACAAAATTCTATCACTTGCCATCCTGGAGCGTTTGGAAGCACAAGTCGAACATCAAATAGGTGAATACTAAGGAGGGTTCAGAAAAGGTCGCTCAACAGCTGAACAGATCCAAAATCTCAAAACGATCATCAGATATTGTACACTAAGGTCCAAGCAGTATGTGTCTGTCTTTGTGGACTTTAAGAAAGCGTACGACTCCATTGACCGGGAAGTTCTGCTAAACATCTTAAATGAATTTGGAGTTGATTTGAAACTGCTGGCATTAATTAGAGCCACCCTTACCGATACAAAATCCAAGGTGAAGTTCCACGGATGTCTCTCGCATTCCTTTGACATCAAAACAGGAGTTCGACAAGGTGATGGGCTATCCCCGATACTCTTCAACTGTGTTCTTGAAAAGATCATCAGAACCTTGCGGGTGAGATTACAGGAAACCAACTACAGTCCATTGAGCATAGGAACCAAATACAAGGGGATCGCAACAGACTGCTTAGCATTTGCCGATGATATTGCTGTTCTCTCAAACGACATAGAAACCGCTAGAGCTCAAGTTGAAATTTTAAAGGAAATTGCCGAACAAACTGGTTTGCAGATATCGTTTGAGAAAACAGAAGTAATGACTAACATCAAAGAGGCTCCACCAAAACTCCATACAAAATACGGGGACATCACCCGAGTAGACAAATTCAAATACCTGGGTGAGATCATCATGAAAAATGGACTGGACAAAGAAGCACTTCAGGAGCGAGTACGCAAACTGGAAATAGCCTACCAAACATCCCGCACAATCTACAACAAAAAATGCCTTTCCCAAAACACCAAGATACGTCACTATGAAACAGTTCTGAAACCAGTAGTTCTATTTGCAGCCGAAACCCTGTCTCTAAATGCCAACAAAGGACTCCTTGAAGAACTGGAGAAAAGAGAACGCAAAATTGTGAGAGGAATCTTGGGATCAAAGTACAGAAATGGAATCCATCAAAAGAGATCCAACAAGGAAGTCTACAGCAAAATAGAGAAAATTACCGACACAATCAGAAAAAGACGGGCACGATTTTACGGTCATCTGAAAAGAATGGACGGAAGAAAGTTAACTAAAGAAATCTTTCACGTTTTTGATTCAAACCCCAAAACCACAATTCCCTGGTTTAGAAATACCAAAGAAGACCTGCAAATGCTACATATCTCGGCTGAAGACGCCCTTAACAGAGATCTCTTCCGCAAGAAAATATTGACGAACGGGCTAAACCGAGACGAGCAACCGAAGAGAAGACACGGTGCCCCTTGGACAGAGGAGCGTAAGCAGGCCCACTCACAAAGAGTGAGGGAAATTTGGGCTCTAAAGAAGGCCAAGTTCAGTGTCAAATGCAACAAGACTTAACGTGGTCCTTGATGGCCCCAGCGAATTATATATATATATATATACTGTATATATAATAATAATATTTTTTCTTTACGTCCCACTAACTATTTTTACGGTTTTAGGAGACGCCGATGTGCCGGAATTTAGTCCTGCAGGAGTTCTTTTACATGCCAGTAAATCTACCTACACAAGGCTGACGTATTTGAACACCTTCAAATACCATCGGACTGAGCCAGGATCGAACCTGCCAAATTCGGATCAGACGCCCGACGCCTCAACCGTCTGAGCCACTCAACCCGACATTAAAAAAATATTTCAGTGTATTTTTGGCATAGGCTTGAGCACCAGTCCAACTAATTTAATGCGTATGCATGGTAATTATTCATGCATAAATTTCTGAAAGAGACTTCAGGAAATTCAGAACACTTCTTCCTTGTGAGGAACAATATATATATATAATGCTTTTCTGTCCTCAGAGGTAAAACAGAAAATTCAAAGTACAGCAAAAGCGAGATAGCAGCGTGAGTTGAGTTCCCCTGTAGAGTTCGGGAAGATCGGCCGTACCGAAGGAGGAGAAGGAGGAGAAGGAGGAGAAGGAGGAGAAGGAGGAGAAGGAGGAGAAGGAGGAGAAGAAGAAGAAATAATAATGACCAAAACGCCTGTTCCTTAAGTACAGCTTCTCTTTCCCGAAATATTAATAAATCATGGATGTTGTTAAATTATCTGTCCCCTTTGGTGCTTTGGCTGAACAGTTAGCACTTCGTGACCCTTCTGTTTCTTTTGATGATACCTTCTTTCTTGGGAGTGTTGGACCTCTTCCATTTCCCTTCTGATTAGTGTTAATAGAGGATGCTCGGCCAGTTCTACTTTCTCCTAAAACAATAATCACCATCACGGAATAGTCAGCGTACGGCCTTCGGTTCAGAGGGCCCTGGTACGATTTCCGACTGAGTCGGAGATTTTAATCGCGTCTATTAATTCCTGTAGATCGGGGGCTACGGGTTTTTGTTCGTATTCATACGCATCTTCAAATATATACGACACATCTCACGAGAAACAACCGCAGAAACATGCAGTAGTGAATCTACTGTATGTTCCTCCACATATGATCGGTGTTGGGAAAGGCATCCGGCCACAAAACTGGGCTAAGTCCACACAAAGTGCTGCGCCAGGTAAATGGGAAAAGGCTAGAAAGAAGAGAGAGTAGTTAAATATTCCTCCCAGAGGCTGGGAAGATCGTCAAAGTCTGGTTTTAATTTTTAAGACGTAGCGAAAGGCACGGCTAACATAGTGCTCGTTTGGAGGTTTATGAAGGAGACTTTTCATACTTTAAAATTTCATCCTTAATTATTATGATTGTTCAATTATTTTAACAAAAATATTTCCAATGAGTGTAGTGCATTCCTCTCAGCTGTAGCGTAGACAAGTATGCAGTTCACAATAACACGTTAGATGTCACGACCGTCGCTGTTCGCACTTCACTCAATGCTGTTGAGATAGAGCTGTCCGGTATTGTCATATTAAAATATTTGATATGAGTGCACAGCCCAGAGAAAAACCCGGAAAATATCATTTAACTACCTTATAGCCTACATTATACTGAACGAGTGCCATGAACGATTCTTATCGTTTGTTCCGTTAAGAATAATCGACTCTTAAAATAACTACCATACTAATGTAGAATTTTTTCAGACCAACATTTTAAGTGAATTTTTTCATCAGTTAGTAAAAAAAATGAGGTTTTCAGGGGAACGTCTCGTGTAACTTATGTCCTGCTAGTCTAGACAATACTTAAATTGTTTTGATTTTTCACTTGTTAAACTGTTCTAGAGGAGCTGCCTGGCCGAGGCGGTAAAAGCATGCTCGGTTCGCCCGGAAGGACGTGGGTTAGAATCCCCGTCAGGAAGTCGTAAAATTTAAGAAACGTGATTTCCACTTCCGGAGGTGCACATGGCCCTGAGGTTCACTCAGCCTACACCAAAAATGAGTACCAGGTTAATTCCTGGGAGCAAAGGCGGCCGGGCGTAGAGCTAACCACTCTACTCCATCACGTGCCGAGGTTAACAATGGTGGAAGCCTTTACCTTCCACTCCTCCAAGGGCATTCATGGCCTGCTTTGCTTTAAACTGTTCTAGTCCTACCAGCCATCTATTAACACCGGAAGGCAAATTACTACAATGTCACGTTGGATTCGCGCGTGATAAAGAATAACTGGACTAAACTGTCAGAAATATCATGATACCGTATGGCATCACTGTGTTGAAAAAGGTTTCTCTCGACATTTTTCGAACAGCTGGTCATTGGCAGCGTTTTAAATAATTCCTTATGACGTTAAAAACGTGGTCGCTGTACTTTGAAAGTGAAATGAGCCACGACTGTATCAGAACAAAGTTCAAAACAGAGGAATATTCCATGGATTCCTCCCTCTAGCCGCTGTCTCTGCGATCCATAAAGCCCTTCACCAAGAGTCCGATTGCTTTCCCAACTGTATAAACTCAGTAATACTAAATGGGGATTTTAAAAGTAAGAAATCTCAACACATGAGAGTGACTTACTTTCAATGTCCACTCTATAATATTCTCCAAACGAGCATCATCAAAGTATGGAGATACAAATGTTTTGGCAGACTCTCTGATGTAAAGTGATGTGTTCATCACGAGGCGGTCCAGCTCTTTTTCAGGAACACCTTCAGTGGTAGTGAGCTGGATGTATCATTTATAACAACATACCAACTCTTCCGCAGTACAGGAATCGAACCCGGGCCTCCAAGTACGACAACTAACAGCGCTAACGGCTACACTACGGAGGTGAACGACTCTCTGACGAAAGGGCCGTATTTATATAATGCAGTCAGAGGTTTAGTTTCGCAGTAATAGCAAAGTTTCTTCCATGGAAAATAATCGTAAGGTGATATTGATCCTTACTCTGCTGAACCTCATGAGAGACACAAAACAAATAATAATGTTAATAGTTTTATATGTCGCTATCTACTTTTATGGTTTTTCGGACATATCGAGATAGGGGAATTTTGTTCCCGAGTTCTATTATGTGCCATTAAATCTACCGAAACTAATCTGACGTATTTCAGCATCTTCAGGTATCATGGAACTGAGCCGGTATTACAACCGACCGACCGACCGACCGACCGACCGACCGACCGACCGACCAACCAACTAACCGACCGACCGACCGACCGACCGACCGACCGACCGACCGACCGACCGACCGACCGACCGACCGACCGACCGACCGACCGACCGACCGACCGACCGACCAACCAACCAACCAACCAACCAACCAAAATAAACCAACGAACCAGAGAATATATAGCCTATTAAGAGCCTTGGCCTGCCCAGATGGCAACTGCCCAGCCGGATGACCTGCAGGTACATGGTCAGAGTGACGACATACTCAATTGTACCGCTAGTTGGCTTGACCAGGCTGTTACCGGTACCTTAGTACATCGTTCCCTAAACTGTGGCTCGCCAAAATCTTTCCCTGATGGCGGATTTTGACGTTATTGTTTTGTAATATTACAGTACTCAAATTATTACAATTTTCAGTTGGGATATCAAACTGTAGCAACCAAGACCTCATGAGGACTGGACATAACAGTGTTTTACATCATATAAATTGGTCATCTATCCAAAGTTAACTGAGAAATTTATCAATGGCTACAAGGCGAGTTATTATATTCATTATTCCAACTCCTTATTAATACATTACGGTACGTACAATATTATATAATCTACGGGATTCTCAAAAAGACTGTCTTTGCGGTTTTCCTAACTGAAGACAACATAGGTCATTAAAGTACGAATATAGCGATTAAAAGCAATGTTATCATACAAAATATTCGATCAAATGAAAAACCGCACATTTTCTCACTTTTAACGAACAGTACTACGTTGCCGATCTAACAGTCCAAAGTTCCAGTGCTGGAATGACCAGGCCACAGACAACCGTGAAGACTATTATGCCATTATTCCGTTAAATATGCACACTGCTCATTGTAACCAGTGCCTCAAAGTAGGGATAGAATAGCTCGAATGCTATGATGAATCAGTGTTCTACATACCGGTACCAGTAATATCAGAAAATTATGAACCAGAGGAATGGCATGCTAAAGAAGAGAGATTTCTAACTCCCCAGCTACTACCCGCCAATATACAGACAGGGTGTTATACTCCGTACGATGGGACGAGTTGGCCGTGCGGTTAGTGGCGCATAGCTGTAAGCTTGCATCCGGGAGATAGTGGGTTCGAACCCCACTGTCGGCAGCCCTGAAGATGGTTTTCCGTGGTTTTCCATTTTCATACCACTCAAATCTCTTCTGTCATTCGGCGTGTTTTGCATAGAGGAATACGATGACATGCTCCTCATTCATGTGGAAGCAAGACAAAACGCGTGCGAGGCACTACGTCTGTACCAAGAACGGTATCCCGACAGGCGACACCCGGCTGCTGCGACATTCCGCCGTGTTGAAAGACGCCTAAGGAAAACAGGCGTGATTTCCAACCAGCCACCAGTCCGCTATAGGCCCGTTACATCGGGTGAAACAGAAGAGACCGTTCTGAGGCAGCTCGTAATAATCCACACATCAGTACAAGGGCCATTGCACGACAGGTGAACACCAACCATCCGTCCGTCTCGCGAATACTGCATAAACATAAATTTCACCCATACCATCTTGAGCTACACCAAGAGCTCCATGGGCGGGATTTCAAAGCTTGAATGGAGTTCTGTCGATGGCTATTAGGCAGGCTGGACAAAGATGCAGCATTCGTATCGCATATCATCGCTGCCGGGACAAAACCTCCTATGTGAAATGTTTTAGCTTAGAAGTTTGGCTGGTAAGGTTCTGTCAGCTAAGGTGCAATATTGTGTGAGCATTGTCAAGGCATTTTCGCTCTTCATAATATATGTGCTGCGGGTCAGCATATCTCCAAAAAATATTATCACATAGGAGGTTTTGTCCCGGCAACGACGATATCTTGTTCTCGGACGAATCGCGTTTCCACAACAATGGGAACGTCAATCGCCACAACATGCGCTATTTGGGTCCCGACAAACCTCGCTGGGTGCGTCAGGCGGCCCATCAAGTAGGATGGGGAGTGAATGTTTGGTGTGAAATCTTGGGGGATCGGCTGATTGGACTTTATTTATTTGAGGGCCATTGGACGGGCCCACGCTACCTGCACCTTCTGCGTCAGAAACTCCCACTGCTGCTGGAGGCTGTGCCCTTGCACGATTGTTTGTCGATGTGGTTGCAGCAGGATGGAGCTCCACCACATTCGACTTTGCCCGTTCATAAACCATCTGAACGAGGAACTGCCAGGGAAAGGGATAGAGCGAGGAGGCCCTGTTTCTTGGCCTGTCAGATCACCGGATTTAACGCCGTTAGACTACTTCTTGTGGGAACATTTGAAGAACGTCGTTTACACTCAAGCGCCGGAAAACCCCGCCCAGCTCCGACAACTCATCACGGACACCTGCCGAGCAATTACACCTGGAATGCTTCAGCGTGCAAGACGATCTATTGGACACCGGGCCCGTATATGCATAAACCAAAACGGTCATCACATCGAGAATTTGCTGCGATAAAAAATTGTCAGAACAATTGTGATCCTATTATTTCCGGTCTGTATATCTCCGGCCTGCTAACTAATCTGCCCTTCTTAGGGCCACAAAAACATTCATTCACACACGATTTGCACGAAAGAGGGTATTGAATTTACATTGCGTGCGGTACGTATCAAAGAAATATTTCAAACATATGCAATCCTTCACCCCGGACTCAAACCTCCTACGTGACATGCAAGCCCACTCCGCCACGCCTTTACTATGGTCCCACCTCTTGCTCCATTTCTCTCACTATGAATATTGACACTGACTGCTGCTGCAAGATGCAACACCTTATCTCCACGCTGTACAGCCTTGGAGAAGACTTCCTGTATGACACCATGCCTTGTGCCTTCATTTCTCGTTATTTAATCACTATTTTAAGTATAAACAAGTATATATATATATATATATATATATATATATATATATATACCGGTATATATGACAACCGCCTCTGTGGTGTAGTGGTTAGCGTGATTAGCTGCCACCCCTGGAGGCCCGGGTTCGATTCCCGGCTCTGCCACGAAATTTGAAAAGTGGTACGAGGGCTGGAACGGGGTCCACTCAGCCTCGGGAGGTCAACTGAGTAGAGGTGGGTTCGATTCCCACCTCAGCCATCCTGGAAGTGGTTTTCCGTGGTTTCCCGCTTCTCCTCCAGGCGAATGCCGGGATGGTACCTAACTTAAGGCCACGGCCGCTTCCTTCCTTCTTCCTTGCCTATCCCTTCCAATCTTCCCATCCCTCCACAAGGCCCGTGTTCAGCATAGCAGGTGAGGCCGCCTGGGCGAGGTACTGCTCATACTCCCCAGTTGTGTCCCCCGACCAAGAGCCTGAAGCTCTAGGACACTGCCCTTGAGGCGGTAGAGGTGGGATCCCTCGCTGAGTCCGAGGGAAAAACCGAACCTGGAGGGTAAGCAGATGATGATGATGTTGATAATATATGACAACCATATTTGAATTTGTTTACGTACTCTTCCATACTCTCTAAATGTAATAAACTAAAATAAAATAAAATAAATGCTACGTACTACTTTTCTTCGAGCTCGCATACAGTCAAGTGAGTGTGACGATTGCTTCTCCAATCAACTACGTCTATGCCCACGTGCAAAGGCAATGTGCTCCGCCTATTTGTTTACATCAGGATTAAACTCTCGTGAAAAGACATAACTACACTACGGTTCCGTACGGCACACTGGTCAGCTTATAGCAAGTATTAGGTTTACTGCGGTCACAATATCAATTAAGTGTTTCGCCGGCGTGCCGGGTTCATTATCATGGTGAGGCGGTAAATAGCAAGATATCCGCTTGTGTTGTCTGAGCATACCGGCCGGGCAGATGTTTTCAGGAAGGAATGAATATTGTGGGTTGCATAACACTACATTGGAAGGGGCGGATGAATCACGCTGTATAGATTAACCTTAAGTTGCTACAGTAACGGAAAGAAGTGTGTGTTTAAGTCATGTTTAGTGACAGGGAGTAAATTCCTCAATCTCTTAAAGGGAAGACTTTGATTGTGGACGTCAAGGTGCGTGTCAGGTGACAGATAGTCATTAATTAGTATTACCATTTTAATTACCTTTTTCCACCCAGATGTTGTCCGGCTCGATGGCTAAATGGTTAGCGTGCTGGCTTTTATTCCAGAGGGTCCCAGGTTCGATTCCCGGCCGGGTCGGGGATTTCAATGGTTCGAGGGATGGGTGTTTGTGCTGTCCCCAACATCCCTGCAACTCACACACCACACATAACACTATCCTCCACCACAATAACACGCAGTTACCTACACATGGCAGATGCCGCTTACCTTCATCGGAGGGTCTGCCTTACAAGAGCTGCACCCGGCTAGAAATAGCCACACGAAATTTAAAAACCCAGATGTTTGTGCGAGTTTTTTATCTTTTTCTTCACATGCCTATGTATGAAATAAATCCAGAAATAGACTTCGTGCTGAAAGCGATCTGAGACTTTATTTAACTTCTTTGGCTCCTGACTTCAAAGCTCTCAGCCATCCAAAACAATTCCTTCTATATAATTGAATTTCAAATGAAGGGAGTTGTAGGCCCTAACTGTGTAAGGGAGAGGTTTAAAATTTGAAACTACCCTGCACTCAAGCCCTCATAAAATTCTGTTCCACATAAATATTTCAATAAAACAATTCGCAGTGAATTTTGAAATTAAAATGTGTGAAGTATGATAATGTTCTAAAGATAGGAAAATGTGCTATATTATTCTATTAAATCACTTATTTAATTTCGGTTTTTGTTTTAAATGTTGAAGTTATGTTGGTTTAATATTTTACATGGTTCTTTTTAAGGAAATTTTCCGTTACAACAGCAACTTAAGGTCAATTTAGGGTTGTTATACATTAATAATGCCCTTGTTGGTGGGACCTAGTGTTTACAAAGCACCGTCTTCTGGTACGGGCTAGATCAATTTTGTTACTTGCATTGATCTGCCTCAGTCTCATCCTTGGCTTTGACAATATGAAAGTGACTGAGGTTTGAGCTATGCTAGTAATGCCATTCCTTATGCAGCCAGTCCCTGTTATGAATGGTATGAAACTGTTGCTCCTAGGGTCGTTTGGTGCATGCATTTCAGTTGGCTTGGGAGACTGATATGTAATAGCAACTTCTGGCTCGATGAGGAAAGCAACGCGAAGCTACCTCACTCCTCATTTCCCTACATCGCCTCTTCAGTGATTCTCAGACCATCTATGACGGCTGACGGCGGAGCTGTTGAGGACCCAACCAGCCTTAAGGCTGAGGACTGAACATACATATTAATAAGGTGTTCACTTACAGTAATTCAGATCCTTACGAAAGGGGTTCACGAGTCGAATAAGTTTGGCAAGCACTGCTTTTGTATATGTACAGTATTTTATGGCAGTTTTTATGTGTATTATTTTCTATTACTGTTAGTTCTAATAAATATAGGCGATTATTCTTAAGGACGTTCGTACTCTGAAATTCTAGAATTTGTTGGAAATTTCAGTGATTTGGGAGTAATAGCACTAAAGATTCTCGAGCTTAAAGTACTCGAAAGTACTAATGATTTTCTGGATATAGAAATGACTGCGGTTATGAGTGACGTTCGAAAAATGAATATAAAAACTCGTCTTTACATTCAGTAATAAAGTTCTCAATTACCTTTGGTTGGGTGTTCAATTTAAACGTGTAAGAGCCTCTTAATTTACAAATAAATTAGCAACTGGCAATAAACTGTAATGAAGTACATAAATGAGTGAGAGTGGAGACATATGACAAGCATTTGGAAAAGAAAGACACATACAATTCCATCTTGAGTTAAGGGAAAGTGGGGCTTGCTTATTTTGATCAACAAGCAGTTATCTTCAAACATGGGGGAAATTCATTATAATTGAGGGGTGTCTGTTCAAAACGTGCTATTGTGGGAAAAGCGCAAGGAACGTAAAATCTAAGGTCCATGGAACGTACCCATGTTAGATGGCGTCAGTCTAATAATAATAATAATAATAATAATAATAATAATAATAATAATAATAATAATAATAATAATAATAATAATAATAATAATAATAATAATAATAATTGTTACGGAGATATCCGTGGTAGTTAGAGGTGAAAGAAGGTGCGGGCTGGAATAGGTCTCAACTACAAAATTAAAGTTAATTTAAAACTTTAACAAAGGTTATATTTTCAAAACTTAACAATGGTAACATAGAATTTTGAGCGTACAACAAATAACAACAGTTAAATCAGGTACACAGCAACTTTATAATTCTGGGCTACAAGCCCCAAAGTCTGAGCTCCCAGCTCACACCCACAATTCAACAAAGGGCAGAAAACCCCTTCATTACCTGGAGCTCTTGCTCCCGCTTAACAATGTCAGGCCTCCTAGAGGCACTTTCCAAAATACCAGAAAGAGCTGACCTGCTCTCGTTTTTTTACCAGCCTTATCAAAGGCCACAACAGCCTTACTCCTAACTGCCCTCAAGGCACACATACAGTGAAACAGGGGTATCTAATACCCAACCTACAGGGCCTTTGCATGAAGGAAACAAAACATCAGGACGAGTTACTGGCCCAAAGTACAGAAGGAACTGGAGGCGTGAACTTGCACTCCAAATAACACCTTTAAAACCTAAGTGGCTCTAGGCCGGTACACAGGGGCTAATCCCAAGCTAGGGAGGTGACCCGTATGAGAACTTTAATACATTAATGAAGAGAAGAAACGGTTATGAAAACGTGGTCACCTCAGTTTCGAAATGAAGGGGAGTTCGAGAGGGAAAAGCACTCTCTATCCCCGCTTTACATTGAAAGAGATTTGCAGATTTTACATAGACAGAAAGGAATTTACATTTTAACAAGATGGGTTACATATTAAAGGATTCGAACCCTCCCCGAGAGTTAAACTGCTGAGCTAGCAAGAAATAAAGATGTTAAAAGGCCATTACCTTGTAGAAGAACTGCTGCTAGAAGAAAGAGGCGCTTCCCGCCCCCTGCTACATATCCACACACTGAATTAGATGTTATACTAGTGGCACTGAGACAATAAAATCAGCAGTTTTTATACCCTAGTGGAAAATTCGAGACCTTTCAGGAATGAGTAGACACAGCCCCTCAATTTTATTGGGTCGCTAAAAGTTATACATCAACATCGAAGAAGAAAGACACTATTGGTCAAAAATTAATTACAGAAATTCGGGATTGGCGGAGTTCAAAACTGGCGGACAGAAAGATTAATATTGCCAACCCAAAAAATAAATGAACAAAATGTAGTAAAGACAAAACTTAAGAATATAAAATGTCTTCAAGAGAGTTCATTCCATTGCGCCAGAGTGTATTACCATAGTTTCTTTGGGTAGAGACATCTGTTAGAGAATGTTCACACTTCTTGATCACTGAAAAACAAAAGTAAATCAAAAACACTCAGTGGCATCTTCTGATAAATCGTAGAGTTAGTTCGTTTTTTAAAGTTCAGGGTTTCTCCTGTAGAGGAGGTTAAATTGGCGCAAGATTTGAACTTGCGTCGTAGAGGTGTACCGCCCGGTACAGACCACCTCCCCCAAAATTCCTTGCACGGGGTGACACAGAGAGAGAAAAAATTTGTTCCAAAACCGAGTCCAAGCTGGTCGTGTTGATTATTGAAATGAGTTGCAGAAGGATTTAGAAGAGAAAATAAAATTTTTCAATAGCCGAAGGTTTCTTAAATGGTCTGATGAAACTAGTTTAAGTCCAGCTGTAGAGTTTCTTTGTAGTAGATTTTGATGAAAGGTCACTATATTTGTAGTAGCTGAATTCAAAAAAAAAAAACATTATTTCTTGAAAAAAAATTTTTTTTGGGAGTCCACCAAATGTTAATTGGAGCCAAAAATGTAGTAATTGCGGATATGGAATGTCCATGTAGCTTAAGAAGAACATAAGCTGTCGATAAATTTTGACTGTAAGAACTGTCGCCGCTGCTTGTATCCAGTGGAGGCCGCTCGGACCCCTCAAGAACCCTGAGATGCACCTCTCCCGCTACTATGAGAGGGGTAGTCGTGGTGAAGCACGCCGCAGACGCGACGATTGTTTACAGTCCTCGAGGAGTTTACAGGTGGTGCGCCGCACATCAGCCTTGGCCGGAAGGAGGACTCCGGCTCGCCGTACACTGGTGGAGTGGGCCCGTACCCCACATCAGTGGCGGTACTGCGCCGCACGGCTGCGGGGGCACTGAAACAGTAAGATCTCGGCGGCAGAATTTTTGTAGTAATATAATGTTTTAGGGTACTGTCTTGGAGTTGAGGCTGAGGGGCCAGCGGCGTGGAAACTTTTATTTTAATGCCACTGGTGTGGTTTAGCAGGAGACGGGAGCGTGGTAATGGCCGAATAGACAGGACAGCAGAGTAACTATGGGGAAGGTTTTACAAGGTGAATGAACTAACCCAGAGCAGAAGGCCTTAAAAATAACTCCCCCCCAAAAATATAACCTTTGTGGTTCTTACAAAATGTTAAAGATCCAATGAGCAAGTAATTTACACAGGTTTCACCTGGGACAGGCGAACCCTAAAGATTCTCTCGGTGGCTGGATTGCTCACTAACAATGTCACCGGCGTTAAAATATCCAAGACAGTGCACGGCCCATGAAATCTGGGGGCAAGCTTGCCCGCGGGAACAAAATTCTTGACCATAACTTGGTCCCCTACCTTTAAGTTGGTGGGCCTCCGTCCACGATCATATCTTTCCCTAACCTTTTCATGAGACACTTTAAGATTGGCATGGCCTTCTTCCAAAGATCTCTAATATTATCTGGATCTATTGTCTCAGGTAGAATATCACTAAGAGACCAAAGGTTAGAGAGCGGCGTGTTGGGAACAAACTTGAACATCAAAGAAGATGGAGTAAATTTATGGGATTCATGAACCGCCGAATGCAAAGCAAAAGCTAACCAATGCAGGGACGTGTCCCACCTAGAATGATCGTCGTGATGATAGGCAATAAGAGCCGACCTCAGATTACGATTGACCCGTTCAGCTAGAGATGGTTGAGGATAGTAAGCAGAGGTCGTCACATGAGAAATGGACAAATCAAAACAGAATTTACGAAAGAGATTGGAGGTGAAAGCTTTAGCGTTATCAGAAACAATATATTGACACGGACCAAAAGAAGCAAAGATAGAATTTAAACAAGAAATGGTGGACTGAGCGGTAGCCAGCTTAGTCGGAAATAACCATGAGAATCTAGTGAAGCCATCTACACACACAAGGATGAATTTATTGGCATTCCCCTTTGACTGGGGAAAGGGTCCGACGTAGTCGATATAGAGTCGTTCCATGGGGCGCGACGCTTGATGAGAAGACAAGAGCCCTTGCTTAGTGGACACGGTGGGTTTACTCAGCCAACAAGATTTACAAGCTTTTACTAATTCACGAATTTCGCCGTCCATACCTTTCCAGATGAACATTTCTCGGATCTTTTCTCGAGTTTTAAAGATGCCTAAATGCCCCCCTAATGGGGTATCATGGTAGTACTTGAAGATCATTGGTACAAGAACAGCTGGAACCACAACTTTCATCTTCTTATCGTGCCCCGACGGGCAACATAAAACACCATTCCTCAATACGTAAGGGACGACATGTTCCCCAGAAGAAAGGATTTCCATGATAGGGGTCAGCGTCGGATCTTCACGTTGATATTTTTCAATATCCCTAAACAGCATGGGAGCGTCGGTTAAAATGGCATTAACCTCAGGAGGTATGGACTCGGGAGGTGAAGAATTATCAACCTGTTCAGGGGTCTCTACGTCATTCGAAAACATACGGCTTAGTCCATCTGCCACAACATTTTCAGTACCTCTAATATGCCTAACGTCAAATTGGAAGGCAGACATTCTGATGGCCCAGCGGGCTATGCGACCTGTACGACGCGGCTTACCTAAGACCCAACTTAAGGCTTGGTTATCCGTCTCCAAGTCGAACTTGACATGTTCCAGATAGAGGCGGAACTTTTCTAGAGCAAACAAAACTGCTAAACCTTCGAGTTCGTAGATGGAATACTTGGATTCCTGGGCCGATAATGTCCTAGAGGCATAGGCGATGGGTCGCCTCCCTAGTTCAGTCTCTTGAAGAAGGACTGCAGCTACTGCCGACGACGACGCGTCGGTTTGTACGATGAATTTCCTAGAGAAATCCGGCATAGCAAGAACAGGGGCATTACAAAGTGCTAATTTCAAATCTTCAAAAGCGGGTTGTTGAGAAGGCCCCCACTCAAATTTGATGCCTTTCCTACGAAGAAGGTTCAAGGGCGCCACTGTATTAGCGAAGTTAGGAAGAAATTTCCTGAAGAAATTCACCATGCCTATGAATCTGGCGATACCTTATATGTCCTTGGGAGGTTTGAAATCACGGATGGCCTGTGTTCTAGAATGATCTATAGCGACACCATCGGGCGACACAATATGCTCTGGAAATGACATGGAAGGCTTAGCGAAGGCTACCTTGGACAACTTCACCGTTAACCCTGCCTTACGAAGGCGACTCAGAACCTCTTTCAGATGATCTAGATGTTCTTCAAAGTTCTCAGAAAATATGACATCATCAAGATAATGGTATAAATACTCAAATTTGATGTCGGAGAAGACCCTATCTAGCAGTCTCGTAAGCACAGCTGCTCCCGTGGGGAGCACGAAAGGCACGCGGTTATATTCGTACAGGTTCCAATCTGTGGCAAAAGCTGTCAGGTGTTTAGATTCCTCTGCTAGCGGTATCTGATTATAAGCCTGATTAAGATCTAAGATGGTAAAGAACTTAGCCTTTCGAAACCATGAGAAACAAGAGCAAAGGTCTGGAAGGGGCACAGATTGTAACACCACCTTCCGATTGAGAGCCCTGTAATCAATCACAGGCCTGAAGCCACCTTGGGGTTTCGGAACAAGGAAAATAGGCGATGAATACGCCGACTTAGAGGGCCGAATAATACCATCTTTCAAAATCTGATCTATGATTTCCTTCAAAGCTTTCATTTTAGGTGGAGACAGCCTATAAGGCGGAAATCTAACAGGGATCGAATCCGTCACCTCAATCTTGTATTCGATAAGGTCAGTAACACCAAGAGTATCAGAGAAAACATCTGGAAACGACTGACACAACTTACGAATACTATCAGCCTGCTCCTCAGGTAGATGTCTAAGGTCTAACAACATCTCATCCTGGGTAGGCGAAACAGATGAACAGGATACAGAACTACATTTTAATAAAGGGATATGGAATTTACTAGCAAATTTGAAAGTGCACGACTTGCTCTGAAGGTCGAGCACTAGACCAGTGTGGGACATGAAGTCCGCTCCCAATAGAATAGGGCAAGACAAGTGCTTAGCCACGAACAGTTTAACTTTCCAAGTAAATTTGGCAATTCTAATTTTAGCATACAGAAAACCTTCAATTTCTAATGGAGAGGAGTTAGCCGAAACATATTGAATTGAAGATGAACAAAAATCAGGAAATTTACACACAGATTTTAATTTGGAATACCATTCAGCCGAAAGAATAGAACAGACACTGCCAGAATCTAATAGACCTGTTACAGGTTCATTATTCAATTCAATTTTGAGAAAGGGGACAGGTGCGGGTGAATCCGCCGCAATCCTAAGACATTCTTCAGGACATACAAATGGGAATGTAGAACAGTTCAGATTTTCCCCTGAATTTTCGTCGGATTTAACCTGGGCTGAGCCTTGAAGAGGTGAATCTGCCGGCTCAGCCGGAGCCACTAGTCACTTATGATTGTTGGTGGAAGTTGTACCCGAAGTTGAGCAGGAGGGGGTGCTGCTAGCATTAGGGCAGTTCTTGGCAATATGTGAAAACGCGCCACATTTAAAACAGCCTTGTGATGACCCTGCTCCATTCCTGGTCCCATTGGTTTGAATCAAGGGGCACATGTTCCGAAGATGGTCAGGTGACCCACAAGCATAGCATTTGCGGGGTGTTACGGGTTGGCGAGGTGGAGGCCGAAAATTACCATAGGATGGAGGGGGCTCTTTCGCGACACGTAAGGTGTCGGCGTATCTAACTCCTTCCGCTGAGACAGCCATAGTCTCTAATTCAGCAAAAGTGTGAGGACGCGACGCAAAGCACAAGTATGACCTGTATGATGGAGAAATGCCTTCCACAATGGCCTGTACAATCTGATCTTCAGGGAAGTGAAGAGCAAACACCCTGGTATAGAATTTAATATCTTGGATGAAGTCGGCAAGATTTTCATCCAGCCGCTGTACACGGTAATAGTACTTCTGAATTAGTGATGACCTTGCCCGAGCAGGAATAAAATTATCTAACAGATGGGCGTGGAAGACTTCTATGGATGATTGTTCAGCAATTGCCCTAACTATCTTGTCTGATAGAACCCCAATTGAATAGGGATAAATGATCTGCAAAATTTGACACGGAGAAAGAGAAAAAACAAGGGCATGATCCTGAAACTCAACTAAAAACCTTAAGAATGAAATAACGTCACTGGTAGAGTTAACAGAAAACTTAGAAATACCCCTGAGCAACATTGCTAATGGATGAGGCAAACTGCTGAACCCTGGTGACATAGTAGGTAGAGGCCTAAGTGGCGAAGAAGCTAATTCAGAACGTGCATTATTCAAAGAGGTACGGCGTTCAGACTCATTGTCTAATGGGGAAGAGGTTTGTTGCACTCCTACTGATTTCCTATTTTCTTCTCCTTTAGGAGAGTCTTCCTCGCTAACTACGTTTACCGTAGCGAGTGGGTCGGATTTGGGAGGGACTGCCCCAGTTAACAAGGGGCTAACCTTACCGGACAAATCAGAAAGGTTTTCGAGAACAGCACTAGCTTCCTTCCTTTGAATGTCATTCAACTTTAGAGACAACAGATCGTTAACTCTATTAGAAAAATGAAACAATCTAGCTTGCACACGTTTAAGTTGATTTGGAGAGGGATCATTTTCTTCAAAAAAACTAACTACAGATGCTAGCTCAGTAGTATTGTCAGTGATCGTGGAGAGAGCGTCGTCAATCTCTTTCTCTCCCAAAATGGGGATGGAAATGGGCAAATCAAGGGACTCTTTAAGCTTGTTGGTATCTACTGCAACCGTGCCTCCAGATTGCACATTTCTAATTGTTAATTCATAGATTAATTCCTCCTTGCGCAAATAGCCGGGATGGAGGACATCGCGAGGGCCGGGCATGATGGCACAACTTTACAAATTTAGACATATAGAAAAAAATCCAAGGACGGAGAAAATTGTTAGAGTTCGAACCAAAAGCAAGATTTAGCCGTCAAAAGGGGCTAAATTGAGACCCATTCAACCACGCTCTGCTACCACTTGTTACAGAGATATCCGTGGTAGTTAGAGGTGAAAGAAGGTGCGGGCTGGAATAGGTCTCAACTACAAAATTAAAGTTAATTTAAAACTTTAACAAAGGTTATATTTTCAAAACTTAACAATGGTAACATAGAATTTTGAGCGTACAACAAATAACAACAGTTAAATCAGGTACACAGCAACTTTATAATTCTGGGCTACAAGCCCCAAAGTCTGAGCTCCCAGCTCACACCCACAATTCAACAAAGGGCAGAAAACCCCTTCATTACCTGGAGCTCTTGCTCCCGCTTAACAATGTCAGGCCTCCTAGAGGCACTTTCCAAAATACCAGAAAGAGCTGACCTGCTCTCGTTTTTTTACCAGCCTTATCAAAGGCCACAACAACCTTACTCCTAACTGCCCTCAAGGCACACATGCAGTGAAACAGGGGTATCTAATACCCAACCTACAGGGCCTTTGCATGAAGGAAACAAAACATCAGGACGAGTTACTGGCCCAAAGTACAGAAGGAACTGGAGGCGTGAACTTGCACTCCAAATAACACCTTTAAAACCTAAGTGGCTCTAGGCCGGTACACAGGGGCTAATCCCAAGCTAGGGAGGTGACCCGTATGAGACCTTTAATACATTAATGAAGAGAAGAAACGGTTATGAAAACGTGGTCACCTCAGTTTCGAAATGAAGGGGAGTTCGAGAGGCAAAAGCACTCTCTATCCCCGCTTTACATTGAAAGAGATTTGTAGATTTTACATAGACAGAAAGGAATTTACATTTTAACAAGATGGGTAACATATTAAAGGATTCGAACCCTCCCCGAGAGTTAAACTGTTGAGCTAGCAAGAAATAAAGATGTTAAAAGGCCATTACCTTGTAGAAGAACTGTTGCTAGAAGAAAGAGGCGCTTCCCGCCCCCTGCTACATATCCACACACTGAATTAGATGTTATACTAGTGGCACCGAGACAATAAAATCAGCAGTTTTTATACCCTCGTGGAAAATTCGAGATCGTTCAGGAATGAGTAGACACACCCCCTCAATTTTATTGGGTCGCTACGAAGAAGAAAGACACTATTGGTCAAAAATTAATTACAGAAATTCGGGATTGGCGGAGTTCAAAACTGGCGGACAGAAAGATTAATATTGCCAACCCAAAAAATAAATGAACAAAATTTAGTAAAGACAAAACTTAAGAATACAAAATGTCTTCAAGAGAGTTCATTCCATTGCGCCAGAGTGTATTACCATACTTTTTTTTGGGTAGAGACATCTGTTAGAGAATGTTCACACTTCTTGATCACTGAAAAACAAAAGTAAATCCAAAACACTCAGTGGCATCTTCTGATAAACCGTAGAGTTAGTTCGTTTTTTAAAGTTCAGGGTTTCTCCTGTAGAGTAGATTAAATTGGCGCAAGATTTGAACTTGCGTCGTAGATGTGTACCGCCCGGTACAACAACAACAACAACAACAATAATAATAATAATAATAATAATAATAATAATAATAATAAACCACATAGCACCAGCCCTGAAGGGCCTTGGCCTACCAAGTGACCACTGCTCAGCCCGAAGCCCTGCAGATTACCAGGTGTCGTGTGGTCAGCACGACGAATCCTCTCGGCCGTTATTCTTGGCTTTCTAGACCGGGGCCGCCATCTCACCGTCGATAGCTCTTCAATTCTAATCCCGTAGGCTGAGTAGACCTCAAACCAGCCCTCATATCCAAGTAAAAGTCCCTGACCTGGCGGGGAATCGAACCCGAGGCCTCCGGGTAAGAGGCAGACAAGCTACCCCTACACCACGGGGCCGGCATAATAATAATAATAATAATAATAATAATAATAATAATAATAAATATATTAAAATGAAATGAAAGTCCACAGGCTGTTTGCAGTCATTCAACCGGGTCAGGAATAGAATGAATGAAGCCCCCATCTAGCGGAATGTATGGAATTGTGCCGGTTGCCGAAGCCTGCCGCACTCCTCTGGGGCAATGATTAATGAATTAAAGATGAAATGAAATGATACTGGAGTGTGCTGCTGGAATGAAATATAACAGGGAAACCGGAGTACTCGGAGGAAAACCTGTCCCGCCTCCGCTTTGTCCAGCACAAATCTCACATGGAATGACCGGAATGAAAAGGAAATGTCGTATGGCTTTTAGTGCCGGTATATCCCAGGACGGGTTCGGCTCGCCAGTTGCAGGTCTTTATATTTGATTCCCGTAGGCGACCTGCGCGTCGTGATGAGGATGAAATGATGATGAAGACAACACATACACACAGACCCCGTGCCGTAGGAATTAACCAATTAAGGTTAAAATCCCAGACCCGGCCGGGAATCGAACCCGGGGCCCTCTGTACCGAGGGCCAGTACGCTGACCGTTCAGGCAACGAGTCGGACATGACCGGGATTTGAACCACGGAACCCAGCGGTGAGAGGCAGGCGCGCTGCCACCTGAGCCACGGAGGCTCATAATAATAATAATAATAATAATAATAATAATAATAATAATAATAAGAATAATAATAATAATAATATTAATAATAATAATAATACTCTGTCCCCTTGGTTGAATGGTCAGCGTCGCAGCCTTCCGTAGAATAACATAAGAATAATCAATGTCCTTACTACGTTCTCAAAGCTGTATGTCCCGGGTGAGATAGCTAAAGGGGGAAGAACATCCTGGTGGAGATTGGATGATGGTAGGGGGAAATGCGGCAAGGGAGAGAGACCGAGGGTAAGAGTAAGGGGAAACCAGGGACCCGAACACGTTGAATCAAATTCTCTGCGTTTAAGTCAGGCGCGACCATGAACATGTGCTAGTATAAGTACGATACAACTGCCGTCTCATCACCAGCTGGAGGAATAACTCCACAGATGCCTTTCTTTTTTTTTTTTTTTTTTTTGCTAGGAGCTTTACGTCGCGCCGACACAGATAGGTCTTATGGCGACGATGGGATAGGAAAGGTTTAGGAGTTGGAAGGAAGCGGCCGTGGCCTTAATTAAGGTACAGCCCCAGCATTTGCCTGGTGTGAAAATGGGAAACCACGGAAAACCATTTTCAGGGCTGCCGATAGTGGGATTCGAACCTACTATCTCCCGGATGCAAGCTCACAGCCACGCGCCTCTACGCGCACGGCCAACTCGCCCGGTAGATGCCTTTCTGACTAAACCAGCATTGCTCTCCGTTTCCTTAATGCCGAGCGAGTTGGCTACGCGGTTTGGGTCACGTAGCCATGTGTTTACATTTAGGAGACAGTGGGTTTGAACTGAAGGTGGTTTACCGCTGTTTCCCATCAGGAAAGTGCTGGGGCTGTACCTTAATTAAGGCCACGGTCACCCCTTGGTTGCCCTGTCATATCCCATCGTCGCCATAAGACTTCTCTGTGTCGGCGCGACGTAAAACAAATAGCAAGGTTTTCTTAATGAAAATATACTTTCTGATTAATCTGCATTAAACACGGTGAAAGTGAACCTGGTTTATTGACTAAACAAGCTAAGCTACCCATCTTTGAAAGGAAGGAGCGGATTTGCACACACTGAGCTCGACAGCAGCAGTCGCTTAAGTGCGGCCAGTATCCAGTATTCGGGAGATAGGAGGTTCGAACCCCACTGTCGGCAGCCCTGAAGATGGTTTTCCGTGGTTTCCCATTTTCACACCAGGCAAATGCTGGGGCTGTACCTTAATTAAGGCCACGGCCGCTTCCCTCCCACTCCTAGCCCTTCCTCGTCCCATTGTCACCACAAGACCTATCTGTGTCGGTTGCGACGTAAAGCAACCAGCAAGAAAAAAAAAAAAAAAAGATTTCCACACAAAACAGCTGAAATGGATATAAATTTAGAGCATGTCATGTAGATGCTGAAGCGGGGAAAAAGCAGGCCCATTGAAGAACCCCTGATGGATGGACTCTTAACGTCGGTCAGAATAATCCCCATTGCCCCCTTCAGTGTCTCGTTGATCAAAACTCATGAGTACCATTCTGAACAGGGGCTGCCAGACCGAGGCGGTAAAGGCGTGCTCGGTTCACCCGGAAGGACGTGGGTTCGATTCCCCGTCAGGAAGTCGTAAAATTTAAGAAACGAGATTTTCACTTCCGGAGGTGCAAATGGCCCTGAGGTTCACTCAGCCTACACCAAAAATGAGTACCAGGTTAATTCCTGGGGGCAAAGGCGGCTGGGCGTAGAGCTAACCACTCTACCCCATCAAGTGCCGAGGTTCCGGATAGTGGAAGCCTTTACCTTCCACCCCTCCAAGGGCCTTCATGTGGCTTGTGCATAACAACTGTCCCGGCATGTATCTGGAAGTGAAAACGGGAAACCACAGATAGTCATTGTCAGAACAGCCAACGGTGGGGTTCGAACCCACTCGTCTCCCGAATGCAAAGCTTGGTTGCAGAGCCCTAGCACGTTAACACACATGGCCATTTCCTCTCGGTTGACAATTGTCTACGTATATCATCATCATCATCATCATCATCACAAAGATCGTTAAAAAGCCTTGTATTCAGAGGCCTAGAGTTGATATTTACAAATTTTGACATCCTTTTCAAGTACAGTGTTGAATCCACTTTACCACCAGCGCTTGTCTGTGGCTATCGCAGTAGCTTCTTCCATCTTGTTGTGCAATAGCTTTAAAGTACCCAATGAACCGCCTCATTTCCCTCCTATCGATCGTGCTGCGTCGGTACATTATTATATCCACGGATTTTTCCCTCAATAGAATCTTTCTTGAAAATAAGAATCAACCATAACAAAAATTTCTTCGCCTGAGGAATGAGCATGGACAGTATCATTGCATATATTTCGTGCATAAACCAGAAGAATTACTAGACAGACTAACTTACATCACATGCAAAGCAAAGCAAAGTCATCTCCGTACAGGCCATGAAGGCGTGAAAAGTAAAGGCTTCCACTATCCGTAACCTCGACACTTGATGAGGTAGAGTGGTTAGCTCCACGCCCGGCCGCCTTTGCCCCCAGGAATTAACCTGGTACTCATTTTGGTGTAGGCTGAGTGAACCTCAAGGCCATGTGCACCTCCGGAAGTGGAAATCTCGTTTCTTAAAAAGTTTACGACTTCCTGGCGGGGATTCGAACCCACGTCCTTCCGTGCGAACCGAGCACGCCTTCACTACCTGGGCCAGTTAGCCCCTTTACATCAGACGCACTAGCCCATATTCCCAGTTCTGCGTATATGTCTGTACGACTCAAAATAGTAGATTTAGACATACAGAACTTTTTCAAGAGGACAATATTATTTTTGTAGAAATAATATCTATACATAGCACATTATTACGAGAAGCTTCATATGGCAAGCGAAGGTGATATCAGAATTAGACACTAGTTGACGGTAAAGTATTCTCAAATTCAAACCACCATTGTTGGCGAAGTTTTCCTCGTGGGCAGGCGAGTTTTCTTCTGAAGACGCGGAGTGAAGTTTCCGCGAAACAAATGTTTTCTACATTTTTTTTCTTGACATGGAAAAAGCACAAAAGTTAGGTTATCATGTTGACTAAATTGTTAATGTTTACATTCATAAAAGTGAATAGATTTATATTTAAAATCAACCTTATGGGATCCTGTCTATTGAATAAGAAGTCAGTGAAGTTATTTCTATGCTGTATTTGAATTCTATTAAGCTTATCATATATGTAAGTAGTATCGCATTCATACATTATTCCAAATGAAGACACTTCATGCAAAATCTTTGATATTTACATAGTTCTGAAAGGAAGCCATAAAAATGAATAAGTCCTCATTTTGACGCTATGTTGTAGATCAGTCATTTTAATGTACAACGATGATAAAAATTGACGGGACCTGTGTAGGATTCATGGTCGCAGGTCTTTTGAGCGTAGAATATGTCGCATGATTCTTCGGTGAGTCAATGTTGCCAGATCCTCCGAAATTTCGGAAGAACTAACGATTTTTTTAAATATTCCAGAAAATACGAAATTAGGTGGACATTTTCCGATATTTCCGTCCTCACTTCATAGACACAAGCTACTAGGAATAAGTATTTCACACGGCTGCACATCCATACAATATTATGTGTTTAAATTCCCGTTATCTGCTATCAGTTTTAAGAGTTCGAGGTGCGAGGAATGAGTTCTTTAACGCGCGAATGTTGCGCGATTAATCATTCTAATACGACAGCCGACTGAGCTGGGATATCAACCTAATGTAACTTCTATGGGCAGTCGAAGAGTACAATTCTGCTAGGATTTCGGACTTGGTATGGTCTTTCTGTGTCTGTCGAAGAACCGCATCTACGAGGGTAAGGAGAAAGAGAAATGGTAGGGGGCTATGGCCCAGATGTTAGGTCCATGTTAACAATAACAATCACTATCGTTATCATCAGAAGGAGGAAGACCGAGCGAATGGCTGCATGGTTTGGGTCGCGTAGCTGACAGCTTGCATTCCCACTGTCGGCAGCCCTGAAGATGGTTCCCGCGGTTTCCCATTTTCATACCAGCCAAATGTTGGGGCTATACCTCAATTAAGGCCACGGTCACTTCCTTCCCAGTCTTAGCGTATTGTAACCATAAAATCTCCCTGTGTCTGTGAGACTTAAAACAAATTGCAATTTAAAATATTTAAAAATAAAATGAAAGAGGAAGATTCTCAGAGGAATGACTGACTGAAGTATTGCCCAATGTTAATTGTATAATATCCTGCACCATCTCGGGATGAGGCCACGAGTTGACTTTAATGGTAGGATCATTGAATTTTCAGTAAACTAATACAAAATTGTTGTGTATTAAACATCGTCCGAAATTGTAGGCCTTATCTTCAGAAATATTTTTAGATCTAGTAGCACTGCGGTGGGTGTTAGAAAGAAGTGAATGTGCACCGTTAAGTTAAGAAAGATTCGTCGATTTATTTTTCTGGGCTCTCCTTTTACGAATGTTGTCAGACATACCGTTTCCAGTCTTCATTGATTCGACTATAATCTTGGTGAATATCTTCGGGCTTATCTACCTCCATAAACTAGACAGGAGCGGTGGATTACTCGGTTGCAACATGTGGCGCTCTGCGACCCTCGTTTTTTAAAAATCTTGTATGTCGTGTTACGAATCAAACACTGTCTGTTTTATCGATTTAATTTAATGTAGGATGATCCAATTAGTAACACACAATTATATTTGAGAATGAATGAGAAGAGTTCAACAATTACAGTCTATTTACACGTCTCTGTCCTTCTCAAGGCAGGTAGTCCGGCTCCCTGTTTTTACCTGGGACAGGCGATAATTCCCATTTACAAGTCTCACTTTCACTTGGCACCGAACGCTCAGTCATTTTATACAGCAGCTTCACGCAGGCAGGCCCGAACACTTAGTCTGATAGCAATCACGATGCACGACGACTATTCCATGGTCCGATAACTCACATAATCAGCAGCCTCAACTCATTTAATTCGCTGTCAACGTGACTGGCAAGCGCAGTGAACTACTCAACACTGACAATTAAATAGCAGTCATACAACAACAAAATCTCAACAGTTCTAACCAGCACTACAATACTTATCACAACAACGACAATTAACACTGATCCAGTTGTTTCACACACACTAAATGTACGTCGATACACAGTATTCAGTACTTCACAGCAATACACATACAGTACTCCAACAACACTTCAACACGACGCTAATCTGACACTGATTCCGGTGGGACTCCCACCACACCAACTCCGATGACTGCCAGTACTACTGCTGACTAGAGATGGGGAGATTCTGAACGAGTGATTCAAAATGAACGAATCATTGCACTGAACGATTGAATCATGATTCAGTGAACGAAATGAATCGACTCGTTTGTGAATCGAAATCTGAATCGAGAGATGGCAGCCGCAACTCGTTCCTTGGTTCCTCGTTCGTTCTGATTCATATCGCCAAATCGGGTATCCACCATTTTTGAATCAATGACTACTTGTGAAGAACGACTCTGTTATTTTTTATTTAACCTGAACTAAAAGTCCGGTCCACAAGTCAAATACTCCTAACCTAACCTTACAGGAAAAAATATATTTTTTTTAATAAGAAATTATCACGTAGTTTCAAGTCACACACTTCTCGGAACTTTAATATACACTCAACTTCCAGCTCGTTGCGAAATGTTAGGTTAAGTTTATCTCAAGGTTCCCGTTCACGTTCTTGTTCTCTGAACTAACGTGTGAAACAAGGCGACAAAATGTTCATATCTACTATAAATTTCAAATTCGATTCTCCTATAGTTTCGAATGGTAGCTACTTAAGTTTGGAAAGGATTAGTCAGACAGTTGTGTAGCATTTTTCGACTGTAACCTCTAAAAAAAAAAGGACAGTACTCTTGTTAATATGCTATCAATCATTATTATTATAACTTGAACATTTCACTTCTTGTAACCTGCAAACATGTAAAGCAGTAGCAGTAATAAAGAACATAACGGAATGGTTCATCTGAGTCCATGGTTTCGCTTTCGGCTCTCCGTCACGTGGTACTGGAATGAACGAATTAAATGAACGAATCAAATGAACGAATCATTTTAGTGAATCGGTTCAAATGAATCGGTTCTTCTAAAAGAATCAGATTCCCCATCTCTACTGCTGACCAACTCCTCTACACTCACTGTCGGTTCGCGGCCTGCCTCCTGCTAATAAAGTGCTGGATTCTTCGCTATGCGCTTAGAGAAGGAACATTCTCGTTTCGCGATCCCCAGGCCCAGCTGGAAGCCAATCAAAGAGCACGATACAAGGAGGCCGGCCATGTCCTCGGGCCGTCTGGGAGGTACCCGGCCTGACTCACTCATCCCTTCCAGGAAATAAAGGGGATTACGACTGGGCTGTCGATCGCTTGAGCACGTAACTGTAGTCTCTCTTACGCTCGGCCTAGGATATTCCGAGCTTGTTCGATTTTCTCTCATTCATTTTTTCTTCTTGTTTTACGATAGGCTTGATGATGTGACATTTCGGAAATTAGCACGAAGTTCACAAATTTTCACGTACCTAATGAAGTTTTCTACAAACATTATGACATATATCGATATATCTCGCGTAGACCAAACGACACCTCGTAGTATGTGGTATCGATTAGTGGCGCCGAATTATCCTCATTCTACCGCACGCTCCCAGTTGAGGTTTCAGCACAAAATGGTTGATGCGAGTGATGCTTATTGTTGAACTAATTTAGGTCAGTTTTTATATCTTTGGCAACTGTTATACTTTTGAAATAGTGAAGGAAAGCTGTTGTACACATCTTCGGTACACGGGGACTTTTACTGAGAGACCCAGTACTTTTTTTTACAATTTGTTTTACGTCGCACCAACACAGATAGGTCTTATGGCGACGATGGAATAGGAAAGGCCTAGGAGTGGGAAGGAAGTAGCCATGGCCTTAATTAAGGTGCATTCGCCTGGTGTGAAGATGGTAAACCAGGGAAAACCATCTTCAGGGAGACCGAGAACTCGAATGAGATTATAGACGCATTTTATGTCAGAAACAAATAAAATAAAAAATGGAAATCTAGCATGAAATAATGAACACACTTTTCTGGATAGTTGTCTTTACGACGTTCGTGGTACCGGTAGCTTATTATATATTTTATTTACAAACATGTGTGTACCTACTTTCTGGTCACATAGAGAGACAGTGGCGCTCCTTCCTAAATGTTGAGTAGTCCTGAGGGCAGCATGGCGCATTTTAGAACATAGTAGTTATTGAGCAAGTTGAGATTCCCTGTCATCGTGTCACAAACGATATGGTCCACAAGGCGTACTTTAGAGATCGCTGTAAAAGTATATAAAGTATACGCTATAACATTTCAATTGCTTCTTTATCCATTTCTGGAGTGATGCGTAACCATGTATCTTACAGGAATGATTTCTTCACTATACCCCAGTACATCTGTATTGTTCCTTTACCCTTTCTGTGTAATCACTTAATAACTCATAATATTCCTAATGTAGGCGAAAAGCAGTATGTTCTTTCTTTCTTTATCTGTTTACCCTCCAGGGTTGGCTTTTCCCTCGGACTCCCACCTCTACCACCTCAAGGGCAGTGTCCTGGAGCTTCAGACTCTGGGTCGGGGGATACAACTGGGGAGGATGACCAGTACCTCGCCCAGGCGGCCTCGCCTGCTATGCTGAACAGGGACCTTGCAGGGGGATGGGAAGATTGGAAGAGATAGACAAGGAAGAAGGAAGGAAGCGGCCGTGGCCTTAAGTTAGGCACCATCCCGGCATTTGCCTGGAGGAGAAGTGGGAAACCACGGAAAGCCACTTCCAGGATGGTTAAGATCGGAATCTAACCCACCTCTGCTCAGTTGACCTCCCGAAGCTGAGTGGGCCCTGTTCCAGCCCTCGTACCACTTTTCAAATTTCGTGGCAGAGCCGAGAATCGAACCCGAGCCTCCAGGGGTGGCAGCTAATTACACTAACCACTACACCACGGAGGCGGACCAGTAGTGTTCTTGATATATTTAATGATGGTTAAGACTAAGCTATAATAGCTTTGACGTTCGTCCCCCAAGGCCCGGGTTCACTCCTGTAATCTATTGATACTACTTTCAAACAACAACATTCTCCAAGTTAATATACGGTGTAGGATTGCTTTTTCTTGGCCAGATTAGCTCTCATCCCAGCCCATTAATTCCTCTATTAGTCTATTCTTGCTTGTGCTTTAAAGTCGCACTTATTCACACAAATTTTTGGTGACGCTCAGTAAAGGTTTAGACCCGACATTTTCCGGGTGGAAATGGTAAACCACTAAAAACCATATTTAAAGTTGCTGACGGTAGGGTTCAAACCCACAGTCTCTCGGATATAAGATTAGCCTACAACTACTTGACAATGCCAACTTGCTTGGTATTGTGACTCTGGAAAGGATTTATGTGACGCCGCCGGAGAAACTCCCCAACAGAACAGAGATTCTCTTTCGAATACGATTATTGATATTAGTGTTTCTGCTTACAATAGCAGTTCTAACTTACTACATAAGCTTCATGAATTTCAGATGAGGTTTAGACAGACAAGAGATCAGAAGTTGTTTGCGAAATGTGTGACGCATTTCGCCTGTTGCTGACCCACATGTAGTGACCCTCCCTCCCGCTAAATCAAACTGCGATAATACTGTATTCGCGAGCAGGCGGCCATGAATTATACATCCCGCTTCTCGGGACGGTGACGTCACACTTCAGCTCATGCGTTCCCTCTGTAAGGACGGATCATATCCTATCGCATTCCGATGGCGCCACGGATATGCAGCTATAGCGTGAACGAAAATGGACCGTATACCACATTGCCAGGGTGACAAATATGAAGTAAAAATATTATGTATACTGCAAAGAATGAAGAACATGTCGTAGTTTTAAGGGAATGATAACATAGTGCACAGTCAATTGGACATAGTTACTATCTGGTGCTGAACCCTCCCAACCAATCTTCTCTGTTCACTGCTGTAATCCTCCATCCTCTAAATCCCACCCTCTTTACCCAGCTATTTTGAGCTTCGTCTTCCCCTCAGTCGGTGTCCTCCTAACTTTCCTATAAAGTCAAGTTTTGGAGAATTACTTTCTCTGTCAGAAATTCACTGAAATTCAACAGGAAGGTTACATCAGTAATTGACAAATCTTTTTTTTTTTTTTGAGACTACAGAACGAAGAGGAATAAAGTCATCTTCCTACCAGACCAAGCTATGAAGATACATGAAGGAGTGGAAAATAACTATCCGTAATCTCGGCACTTAGTTGGGCAGAGTGGTTACGTCTTCGCCCGGCCACCTTTGCCCAGGAATTAACCTGGTACTTTTAGGCTGTGTGAATCCCTGAGCTATGTGCCCATTTTTGCTGCTGGATGCCTTTCCTGAACCGATGTGAAGGGATGTTTGTATTCACAATTTCCTGTTTCTGCGATGGTTGACTGCGTGATCTGTTGCATGTAAATGAAAATGTGTATTAAGACGATTACAAACACCCAGCCCCCGAGATAGATGAATTAACGAAATGTAGCTCAAATCCCCGACATGGCCGAGAATCGATCCTGGGGCCCTCTGAACCGAAGGCCTCTACGCTAAACATTCAGAAAAGGAATTGGATAATAATAATAATAATAATAATAATAATAATAATAATAATAATAATAATAATAATAATAATAATAATAATAATACATTTTACAATTTGCTTTACGTCGCACCTGCACAGATAGGTCTTATGGCGACGGTGGGTAGGGAAAGACTAGGAGTGGGAAGGAAGCCACCGTGGCCTTAATTAAGGTACATCCCCAGCATTTGCCTGGTATGAAAATGGGTAACCACGGAAAGCCATCTTCAGGGCTGCCGACAGTGGGGTTAGGATCCACTGTCTCCCGAATGCAAGTTTAATAAAATTTTATGTGATGGACTGTTTTGACGACAAGTAACTTATGAGTCCACTTCGACCTTCTGTGTCACCACCGTAGTAAACATCACGTTAAGTGCTACTAAAAGCTAAATCGAAAACACCAAGAGTTTTTCTTCGTGGAGAATTCAGAATATTCCAATCCTCTATCGGCCTCGGGTATAATAAAACCAATACCCTCGAGTACAACAGTAAAACTAACACGCAAACTCCTCCGTTACCATGAAATGTTTGTCAGGACTTGCTAGCCAACATTCTCCTATACCTTGGGGCTTCATGGGATTTCACGACAAGAATCTGTTTAAATTCTGCTACAACGGGGACGGTGACAACAACCGTCCTCTTTAGGATTCATACCAGAATTCTCTATATCGATCACTTAATGGTGACAAGGCTGGTTACGTATTTTATAATGGGTGTGGCCCAGTGTGGGATAGTCCGTGAGAGAGGAGGAGAAGAAACGGTAGTCGTATTATATATTAAGTTGAACTAAAATAAACTGACCTAGTAGAGAAATTTGGTGGAATATGATAAAATGCAAGAGACAGTTGTGATGACATAATAATAATAATAATAATAATAATAATAATAATAATAATAATAATAATAATAATAATAATAATAATAATAATAATAATAATAATAATAATAATAATAGGGCCGATGACCTAGCCGTTAGGCCCCTTTAAACAACAAACATCCAAACATCATAATCATCATCATCATCATCATCAATAATAATACACTTAAGAAAATGGAAATTGCAACACCATGAAGGCATTGGTCGTTTGTGTTGATTTCCAAGATATGGAACGATGCCATGTAGGTATGTAAACGATCAAAGTTTCAGGCCCATTGAATTGTTGCTACAGGTCTCCCCACGTGATTGGTCGAGGAGGAATCAACTCCGGTATACGGACTCTGGTGTAGCGTAGTTGACTTGCAGTCTGTACAGTGAAGTGTTCCCCGTCAAACATGCCTCGACGACGGAGAAGAGCACGCTATCAACAACTGTCGCTGTTTGAGAGGGCTCGGATAATTGAGTCGTCTATTTGCAAAACCCAGCCATCTTTAAATGATTAAATTTTTCAGGAGACAGAAAAAATGTATAAAATCTAAATAAAGAGGTTTGGAATTATTTGTATTTGCTTTATCACTTATAAATAACACTGTAATGAATGTTGCAGAATGCCAATGTTTTATTCGTATAATTATTTGAAATATTTAAAGTTAAAATTTCGAGATTGCCGGGTTTCCACCAAACTAAAAAAACTAAAGGAATGAAAATGTACAAGAATTCTTTTTTTAAAAGTTAACTTAAAAATCAATGCAGTATAAAAAGCCAATGTATTTACACAAAATGAACCACAATTAAATTTAAAAATAAACTTTAAAAAACATTAAACATTAATGCCACTGTCTACACTGTGCTCACATCCATCTCCTTCATTTTCTGGATTGTTTTGTGGAAGGTTATTGTTATCAATGAGTTCTTTGTGAAACTTAAGCACTTCAACATTTCTCCACTGAGTCCCAAAATGTTTAGTCAATAGAGATTCGACTTATTTTGCCTTATATTGTTTACTATTTTACCAGCATGTATAACTTTTGGATTCACCATCAAATCATTTTTGCCTTTCTTACAAACGCCTAATTTTGTTGCAACGTATATTCCGTAGTTGAGTTCACCTTGAATTAACACTGAATTGCCTCCTTTTGATTTGGTCAAAATAACCCTTTTCGCAGCAGAAAAATTGAAGTGCCATTTCCCTGTAGGCTTGAAAATAGAAAGACATTCTATTTTCCAGTGAAAGTCGGGAACATTGTCATACTGAGAAAGAACATTATGAAATTCCTCATGTTGTATTAAAGTTTCTATTTTCTTTGTTTGTTTTTCGATGAGCCCGAAAACTCTATCGGATGGTAAAAATGAATGGCCTGTCACAGGGAAAATTAACTCATTTTCCTTAATGCTTTTAGGTGCCTTTGTGATAAACCAAAAGGAGAGCATTGATATCATAACAGGATTTTTGTTCTGCCCCCCCCCCCCACATCCATCAGCAAAACACCTTATAAAAGAAACATTGGGCTTATCAGTAGTATTTAGCTTATGATAAAGCGCTGATGCTATTACATTGCCTTTTTCTGGGCCTTTCAGGTGTAATTTCATCAACCTTAGTGTCCATTTTTCCCAATATAAATAATTATATTAGCTACACAGTTCTATGATAAAAACCACAACTTTCCTTACAACAGAACTACAACACCTACATTAGTCACCATGAATCAGCTGTTCTTTCCTGCACAATTGCTGCTATTGCTCTTCTCTCTAGCATTAGAGGAGATGGCTGGTATTGCAACTCATAACCGTACGCGGACGGCCGTGTTTGCAACTAACTCCAATTTTTGATGAGGTAAATAAGCTGGATGGAGGCCGAGCTTGCAGCTAATAGTTTGCTACCTTGTGTAAAAGTGGACAGACAACACATTCAGCACAAAAAGTGGATTTCAATTTTTTTGGGAGATAGCCGGTTTTGCAAATAGACGACTCAATTGGGCTGAGTGAGGTTGGATTATCGCTAAGGACTGTCGCTGCACGTGTTGGCTGACAGGCATCGACGGTACAACGTGCATGGCAGCAGTGGTCAAATGAAGGTACCCACACTCGTAGACTTGGCACAGGCCCAGCGCGACAGACAACTGTGAGAGAGGATCGCCGCATCATTTGGATGGCCCGGATGAAACCCCATGCAACAGCAGCGCAAATTCGAGCAGCTGTGGCATCTCACGTTACACAACAAACAGTTGCTAATCGCCTGCGTGCAGCTGGCTTACGAGCCCGTGTCCCTGCAGAAGGTGTTCCATTGACCCCACAACAGCCATGTGTAAGGCTGGCCTGGTGTCGAGAAAGATCGACGTGGGTCGACGAATGGCATAGGGTCGTCTTTAGTGATGAATCGCGCTTCTGTCTTGCCCGCAGTGATCGCCGGAATCGTGTGCGCCGATGTACCGGGGAGAGGGGCCGCCCAGATCTTATTGTCGAGAGGCACACAGGGCCAACATCAAGCATTATGGTCTGGGGAGCTATTGGCTTTAATGTGAAATCACAATTAGTGCTTGTTGAGGGCACTATGACTGCTCGACAGTACGTTGATAGGGTACTCAATCCAGTGGTTGTCCTTATGATGGCGAACATTGCTAATGGGATGTTTCAGTAGGACAATGCCCGGGTTCACACTGCACGGATCTCCAGAGAAGCTCTCCACGACATCACAACCTTAGAATGGCCCGCCAGATCCCCGGACCTCAGTCCTATTGAGCATGTGTGGGACATGATGGGTCGACAACTGGCCAACCGTCCTCAGCCACCCACAACTATGGAACAACTGTCCCGTGCAGTGCGGCAAGCATGGGCCACAATTCCTCAGGAAGCGATCCAGGGCCTTATTGACTCCACGCCTCGACGAATTCATCAATGTATTGCAGCTCGTGGTGGGCACATCCTGTATTGATTGTTGTCCAAACTTACGGTCAGATGGACCTGAAAGTGTAATTATTGAAGCACAACCGAACACTCGTCCTGCATGTTCAATAACAGCAATGTAGCACCACTCCTTCTGGGTGTTGCATTTTCCATTTTCTTTAGTGTAATATAATAGACCAATGACCTAGGTATGCCCCTTTGAATGACACTTATTATCATTAATAATACATCCTGCTTTCTTCATTCGGCTGCCCATTGATAGAGATTCGTGTTCCGTTCTTCAGTGGGTCAAATATAAACTCAATAACTATCCTATTGAAATCAAAGCAGGACAGAAACTAACATACCAAATTGTGAATGATAAATCAATCAATCAATCAATCAATCAATCAATCAATCAATCAATCAATCAATCAATCAATCAATCAATCAATCAATCAATCAATCAATCAATCAATACTGATCTGCATTTAGGGCAGTCGCCCAGGTGGCAGATTCCCTATTTCTTGTTTTCTTAGCCTTTTCTTAAATGAAATCAAAGAAATTGGAAATTTATTGAACATCTCCCTTGGTAAGTTACTCCAAAACCTAATTCCCCTTCCTATAAACGAATATTTGCCCCAATTTGTCCTCTTGAATCTCAACTTTATCTTCATATTGTGATATATCCTACTTTTAAAGATACCACTCAAACTTATTCGTCTACTGATGTCATCCCACGCTATCTCTCCACTGACAGCTCGGAACATACCACTTAGTCGAGGAGCTCATCACCTTTCTTCCAAGTCTTCCCAGCCCAAACTTTGACACATTTTTGTAACGCTACTCTTTTGTCGGAAATCACCCAGAACAAATCGAGTTGTTTTTCTTTGGATTTTTTTCCAGTTCTTGAATCAAGTAATCCTGGTGAGTGTCCCATACACTGAAACCATACTCTACTTGGGGTCTTTCCTGAGACTTACATGCTTTATCCTTTTAATCCTTACTACAACGCCTAAATATCCTCATAAACATTTACACTCCTATTTATGTGATTACCCCAATGAAGACCTTTCCTTAAGGCGGGTACTCACTAGGAGGCTGCAACATGCAACGCAACGGTTAGAGCAACCATATTTTTCTAATGAGTACGTCTTGAGCTTCCATTCATACACTGAAGGCCCTTGGAGGAGAGGAAGATTCAACCTCGACATTGAGTAGGAAAGAGTGGTTAGCTCTATGTCCTGTCATCTTTAATCCCAGGAATGAACCTGGTATAGGCCAAGCGATCCTCGGAGCAATGGAAGTATCGTTTCTAATTTCTTGACTTCCTAGGAGAGAATCGAACTCACGTCTTTCTAGGTGAACCGAGCAAATCTTTAGCTTATCGGCTAGGCAGCCTCCGTTTACGGTACCCTACGTACAATTGGGTACCTATTCCTTCAAAATTAGTGTTTGTGGACTGATTAAGCTAAAAAATGCCTAGAACGAACAAAAAGTTTCAGATTTTCTGGTACGATAGAATGGAAGGTAGCTCACTCCTTGCGTTCAGAGCATTACAAATGAAGCCTTCTCAAACACAGCTCGTCTTTAACCACTAAGGCACACCATTTACAATCTCTCTCACCAGATCGCAGCAGCTGTCACGACAGTTTTGTTGACATACGAGCACGGTTTTACTGTGCGTTAGCTGCCATCACGAGTATTACGTGGGGATCAGCGAGATAACATTATTCACACTTCTTGTTTAACTCCCTTTTGTTATAGTCTTCGTATTCCATGCGGCGCTTTAGATGCCGCGTTTCAAACACGCGCCTCATCACGCTGGTACAGAAGAGAACATGTGCAGTTTCGGATAACAGACAGGACGAGGACTACAAAACACTTTCATTTATTTATTTATGTAGATATTTACCTAGCAAGTTGGTTACGCGGTTTCGATCACGTAGCTGCCGGGAGGTACAGGATTCGAACCGTCGGTAGCCCTAAATATGATTTTGCGTGGTTTCCCATTTTTTGCAACTCGTAAATGTTGGGGTTTTGCCTTAATTAAGCTCAAATTCCTTCCAACTTCTAGTCCTTCCCCATCCTTGCGTAACTGAAAATTCGAATATGTGTATTAGAGCGGCTTTAAACCACTAGCTAAACAAAATAATTAAATAATTAATTACATTTCCGGCTTCTTGGCTGAATAGTCAGAGTCGCAGCCTTCGGTTTAGAGGACCCGGGTTCGATTCCCAGCCAGGCCGGGGATTTTAGCCGCATTTGGTTAGTTTTTTTGCTAGGGGCTTTACGTCGCACCGACACAGATACATTAGGTCTTATGGCGACGATGGGATAGGAAAGGCCTAGGAGTTGGAAGGAAGCGGCCGTGGCCTTAATTAAGGTACAGCCCCAGCATTTGCCTGGTGTGAAAATGGGAAACCACGGAAAACCATCTTCAGGGCTGCCGATAGTGGAATTCGAACCTACTATCTCCCGGATGAAAGCTCACAGCCGCGCGCCTCTACGTGCACGGCCAACTCGCCCGGTCATTTGGTTAGTTTGTGTCGCGGACTGAATGTTTGCGTTTGTCTGAATACACAATATACACATTCAACACACCACGCTACTAACCACTACTGAATCATGAAATAGTGATTACGTCCTTTTACATGGGACTGGCATCAGGGAGGACAACCTATCGTAAAACAGAGCAACGTGCGGGGCACAGTTTGCACTCGCGACCCCACCTGAGTGAGGTACAGTACAAGTGGTAGAAGAAGAATAAGACGACGACTTTTATTCATTGATTTATTATATATATTATTTTATAGTGCGTTTCTTTGGCTGAATAGTCAGCGTACTGGTCTTCGGTTCCGAGGGACCCGGGTTCGATTCCCGGCCATACAATGGATTTTAACTGTATCTGCTTAATTCGTATGGCTCGGTAGATGGGTGTTTGTGTTCGCCTTAACACAGATCTTCATGTATCCACCGCATTTCCAGTCACCGCAGAAACACCCAACAGTGAATACATTCCTACACGTAGGTTTGGCGTCAGGAAGGACACCCGGTCGTAAAACTGGGCCAAATTCACACAAAGTACCGACGCGAATAAATTGGGAAGAAGGCTTTATTCTTAGATAATTGTAAATTCTGAGAAGCTAGAGGAAGAAGAATTTTTATTTATTTATTTATTTATTTATTTATTTATTTATTTATTTATTTATTTATTTATTTATTTATTTATTTACTCATTCTTACATAATTGGATTTTCTGAGGAGCTAATTTCTGAGTGCAATGAGAATCTTACTACGGTTGCGGAGTGCCACTGACTATTCGTCCTGTGCCAGATCTATGCGTGGTAGGATGAGGAGGCCAGTTTGTTTACCCTCCCCTTTGTTCATTAGCAACAGGGTGGATCCCAGTTGTCTTTACAGAGCCGTGCAAGTCCTAATCATATAATAGCAGGTATTGACTGAGTCGGGAATCAATTTGAAGTGTCCTGATCAGCAATCTACTGAACCTTAACAGTCGAATACAATTGGATGATTATGCAACTCTATTCGCATGTACTTTTTCTGAAAAAATGTGAATGTATTGTTATGTATTACTCTCTACTATAGGTCTTTTCTGTTTTCATGGCGGGCGGCCTACATGCTGTCAGGGTAAGTGGGGTGCGGGCAGTACGTCACTGTCCAATCAGGCAAAAGATCGCCTGGCGGTGGCGCTGAGAACTACTCGCTCACTTCGCTCTCCGAACTGCTGTGTTGCCGAGTAGCTTTGCATTGTGCATGTGGGTATTACAAAAAGCTTGCTTGACGAGTTTGCTTTAGGATAATTCTTGTTTTATGAGTAATTCTTGCCGCGTCCTTTACTGCATTCTTCGATTAGCGTGTTCGTGGCATATGATGTGACGTTAGTTTGTTTCTATTTGCATTGCTCTATGTTGCTGTATGTAATAACTGCACGATATATCTTACAATGGTGAAGAGGAAGGAGATAAGGAGCCAGGATAGAAAAATGATCAGCAAAGTTCATGAATATTTTCAAAAGGAAGCAGAAAATAATGGCCCTTTAGTGAGTGTGTATAAAGTGCAGCAGAGAGTGTCGGAAGCTTGTCAAGTTAGTACGCGAATCGTTCATTGTATAGTATAGGAAGGTAAAGACATTACCTACCCAGTCATCTGGTTCCATCTCATTTCAATCACCGCGCAAAGGAATCAAAAGGAACTGTATAACAAAGGCAATCGACGGATTCCATAAAGATGTAATAAGATCTACTCTCCTCGACACTGAACAAATGTGTTGTGTAACTCTGTACTTTTGAACGAATTATTTTTCGGTCTGTTGTCAATGCACTTTTATATGCATTATTAATTAACTCGTATCGTACTACATCGAAGATATAATACAATATTAAAAATAAATAAACAAAAAAAAACTCATCCATAGACCATACTCGAACTATAACATACGAAGCTCTGTATTTCAAAGTTATGTGGATTACAACACAACTCTGAACACCCACGCGGGCGCTCCTGGCAACGTTGTAATAGTAGCCTCTGTCTCTTTCCCTTAACGGCCTCTCACGTCGTGCTGGATTGGTCGGCCCAATGCTACCCGCTTCCCGGGACAGCATGTAGGCAGCCCGCCGTCAGAGGAGAAAAGACCTATAGTAGGGTGCAATTTTCGTCACATTTCTGGTAAGGTGGGATCAAAATGACGGGAGAAATATGTGCACTAGTAACTCCATTGTTTTTAAATTTTATTACATGAGTATACATCTGTTTTGACGTACTTTCACTCTGCAGAAACAATAATTGGAAACTTCCTATCATATCATTAATTTCACACTGAAAACACTGCATTGTTAACCCGGCAACAGGATCGGGCGCGTGGTGAGATTTTCTCTCACCCAAGAAATAAATGAAGAAAATCGTCTTTATAGTACGTATTTAGATTTAATTGGTGATTAAAAGCTTTCTCTATTTATTTTCATAAGAATTATTGTATTTTACAATATTTTAGTTACAAATGTAGGACATTCTACCTTGCTTAACAATGCCAGAAATAGTAACGTAACAAGGCGCATGGTGAGGGAAAATCTCATTGAACTGGATGGATGTAAACAATGCACTGCAAATAAAAACAACGAACCTTCACCAACAAGCAACAGATGCAGACTTATGCGGAAAACAATGAACTTGGAATAACCAGAAGGAGAGACTCGTGCGCAAAACCATTGCTCAGTGGGATATGACGAAATTAAGGAGTGAGAGATTACCTCACCACACGCCCGTTGACGTGTTAACATTTTCTTCCAGGTGGAGGAATAATAGTTGAAATTTTGAAAACAAATGTTTTACCACTTCTTTTTCCAGAAATCTATGAACGACAGGTATTAGTGAATACACTCCTTACATTTTTTTTTGCACCAGTGGCACACAATGCCTTTTTGCAATGTTTACATTGTGTGGCTGCCTTTCTGTCGCTGCCACGAGGACTGAAAGCACACCGCTTCCTTTTTGATGCACTCCGTGACTCTTGAACGTCATAAGCAGCTTGGGGGATATTTCTAGCCTTGAAAATCAAAGTACGAAGCTCTCGGGGTAATTGTCTGACCTGATTTCTCCGTACTGCTCTGGCTGAATGAGCGCCTTCCCCAGCTGAAGAATGAAGTCACGTCTGTTGATTTCTGGTGCGCTCTTTGTACTGACGAAAAGCACGTGAGAATTAAGAGAAACAATGTTCAATACAGCATAGAAGATAACGACTGGCCACCTTCTAGCAAATATATAACAAATAATGTAAGCAAATCCAAATCCTTTCTTACCAGTGTTACGTAAACAGTAGGGTGGGGTCAAGCTGACCCAAGCCTTCCAGATTCACGTAGATAGAGACCACAGAATGTACGTCCTCACGCAGCACAAGCCTAGGCCACACTGAAGGGAGAGTACAGGAAATACCACCCCTCTCAACCAACTGTGTCGTCTCGAGAAGGAAAAAAGAGCGATTGCGCCGTGTCACATAGACACCTTGATACCAGGACCCAAGACCGGGTAGAGCAAAAGAAAAATTCCTTCACTTTCATTCTTAATAGAGAAGGGCCTAAGTGACTCAGTTTTAGAATTAAATAGGCCATCCACTTCACAGATTTGTTGTTATAGATGTTACAGATATGTGTACCCCAATATTTACATTGGGAAGATTTATTTAAAAGAAAAAAGGGAGAAGCAAGGAAATATCTAAGGGTCGTCCGTAGACTTCTCGGTTGTAATCTCCACATTAATAGTACTCTCTCTAAATCAGTGATTTCAAACTCAGACACTTCGAATGCAATTTATAAATTTGTAGGATTTAGGGAGTCCGTGCGAATAATTAAAGGCTTACGGAATGACAATTACTCGTACTAACTTTTACTCAGCCGTTTATTTGCCCAAGTATTTAACGTAGGTATGTCATTTATAGGTAAGAAAACACATTATTAACTAACTAAATTTTATATCACACAAATTGCAAAGATGGTGAAGAAACATTGACATTTTACTCGTAATTAATGGGTGCAATGGGGCAATGCAACATGTTACTTTCCTAGCAGGCTTTGGTGACACTGTTATTATCATTATTATGCTATTTTTTATATATTTTTTTTGCTAGTTGTTTTACGTCCCACCGACACAGATAGGTCTTATGGCGACGATGGGACCGGGAAGGGCTAGGAGTGGGAAGGAAGCGGCCATGGCCTTAATTAAGGTACAGCCCCAGCATTTGCCTGGTGTGAAAATGGGAAACCACGGAAAACAATTTTCAGGGCTGCCGACAGTGGGGTTCGAACCTACTATCTCCCGAATACTGGACACTGGCCGTACTTAAGCGACTGCAGCTATCGAGCTCGGTTCATTATTATGAGAGAGGTCTTTCGATCATGTCACTTTTAAAACTGAAAACAAATGAGTGTTCCTTTCAAGATATTTCCCTCGGTTCATACTTTAAAATAATTGTTCACATGAATATGTTATTCCGAACACAGACAGAACCCTTGCAGTTTGGACGTGTATGTTTCGATACTTGTCTTTCGAAACAAACCAGTGGGATTCTGTACCGCTGCGTCTGTGGAATTTTTTCCTTTATCAAAGAATCACATTGAAAGTGTATTAGTTTTAATTGAATCTCCTCAGGTGCATCATCAACACTGCAGGAAAATATTTACATGAATATATTTTTAAAAACTTTTCATATCCCTGGAGCATTCAAGTGGCGGTTAAAATCTTCCTTTGACATACTAATTATTGTGTAAATATTACATTGGCTAAACAGCTTTATCGAAAAAGTGTTAGGCAATTTCTTATTATAAACTGAAGTAGAGGGGAATCGGGTAATATGGAATAGTCGGCCAATATGGAATACCACAGTATCTTGCCTGTTAGGTACTCCTCTCAGGTGGAAACTCGTCGAATTACGGTAAATGTTCTCATGATGCTTTGTATTCAGTTTCGACATGCTCGTGAGTGAGGTTAGTCCGTGGAGCAAGAATATTTGTTTTTCATATTTGAAAAGCTTTCGCAGGTAATTCTTTTGAAGCTTTTATTAATTACCAAAACTGAGTTTAGTCTTGGGAAATCCAATGTTACATATTGTACAAGAGTTGCTTATATTGCTACACCAGTGTAACTTCCTTTTTGTTCAAAATTTATGGCATGACGAATCCTTTAATTCAAACATGGTGTGTCGGGATATATGGAATACTGTTTTAGTTTCAAAGTAAAATGACGTTTAAAATTAATTAAAGTTAATTGCATTAATCCTGGTTTATTATAACATTTAATTAGCTACAGATCTCAGTTTCTGCATCTGTGACTTTTGTCACTGAATGAACAAGTGACTGTAAAAAGAAAACTCTGAATAATTAGTGTATACAGATTATAATTTAAGTTAATTACCAATTTTATTCTTTCGATTTTTTGAAATTTCTGTACGTCCACCTGTAAGAACATTCCTTAAATATAACTGAAAGAATTTATTGAAGCTGTATTTTAATTTACATATTATTTACGCTACTATTCCATATTAGCCGACTATTCCGTATTACCCACCAAGTGCAACTTTTTGAAAGAAATAATTTTGACGTGAAGACATTAACAATTTACAGTTTAAAAATATAGAGAATCTTGGCTAATTATTTGAATTTTCAAACCATATTTATTCATATTTCATAACTGATTTCGGTAAGCAGTTATACGGCCAAAAGTAAATGGTATTCCATATTATACGACTCTCCTCTACCGGTATGGAGTGTTCATTATTTTAGCATACTACTTTTTAAATCACACAAATCAAAATTTTGTTTTCAGTTCCTTTGTTGATCTTTTGATAATGATAACATATCGCGAGGTACAAATTAGTATCTGCCGGGCCATTTACTGCCCACGGGCAGCGAGTTTGAGTCCGGAACTTTACACTGTCTTGTTCTTGTGCCGATTTCAGGGACTCGGGGTTTCGTAAAGTGTTTCTGTAGGCACAAGTCAAGTAACATAACAGCCCTTGGCCAAATAATTATTAAGAAGTGTAATCTGCAGGCCTTTGGGCCGAGCAGCAGTCACTTGGTAGACTAAGGCCCATCTGGGCTAGCGTCGTGGCGGAAGATAGACACCTGAGATCCTATGGTCTGAATAAGTTAAGGCTAAAATATTTTATACTAATATCAAAATGAAATGAAATACTTATGATGATGACAAAAATGCTATCAATACAGAATTCGTTTGGATTAACCTGCGACCTGATTTAAACATAGCCAGGGTATCCCTCCGTGACAAAACTCTTTGGTTGGTTAGAAATGTTTCGCCGCGTAAAAGCTGTATGGTGAATTTAAATCCAAAATAGGCCACCTAAACCTCTAAACGTTCGCTGTCTGAAATGCAGCCTACGAAGAGTGGGAAGAGTGATATTCGGTCAACGATATTAATTGTACACATTTTTTTCCTATTTGCTATACGTCGCACTGACACAGATAGGTCTTATGGCGACGATGGTACACGAAAGGCCTAGGAATGGGAAGGAACCGGCCGTGTGTGAAAATGGGAAACCACGGAAAACGATCTTCAGGGCTGCCGACAGTGGGATTCGAACCCACTATCTCCCGGATGTGAGCTCACAGCTGCGCGCTCCTAACCGCACGGCCGACTCGCCCGGTAATTGTACGCTTTTAAAATAAAAAGTAAATAGCTTGCTAAAAGCCAAATATTACGTTACCTCACATACAATAATACGGTATGTTCCTAATAATAATAATAATAATAATAATAATAATAATAATAATAATAATAATAATAATAATAAAAATACCGAGCTCGATAGCTGCAGTCTAAGTGCGACCAGTATCCAGTATTCGGGAGATAGTGGGTTCGAACCCCACTGTCGGCAGCCCTGAAGATCGTTTTCCGTGGTTTCCCATTTTCACAACAGGCAAGTGCTGGGGCTGTACCTTAATTAAGGCCACGGCCGCTTCCTTCTCACTCCTAGCCCTTTCCTGTCCCATCGTCGCCATAAGACCTATCTGTGTCCGTGCGACGTAAAGCAACTTGCAAATAATACTGATACTAATAATACTAATACTAATACTAATACTAATACTAATACTAATACTAATACTAATACTAATACTAATACTAATACTAATACTAATACTAATACTAATACTAATAATAATAATAATAATAATAATAATAATTCAGCTACCATGTGCAGGTTTTATTTTAATTTGCAGCCATCTAGGCTGTCTCTGCGTCAATTTCGACCAGATGGCAGAGTAAATCGGACCTTTCTTCGATGATTTATGGCTTTTTAATTAATTTTGTCGGGTGAGCACCAAATGTGTCACCAGAGATCGTACAACATGGCGTGTCGAACTAAATTTTTCCCTGCCTTCAAAAATCCCACTGCCTCCACTGCGATCCTAGGATATGGGGACGGACATTCTACCACTGATTCGAAACTGAGCCACACGACTGAAATACTAATGTCAATCAAAATCAGAATAGACTTTTCCCACACTGGTGGGGTCGCGGGTGCGAACTGTGTCGCACATGTTAATTTGACCCAGTTTTACGGCCTGATGCTCTTCCTGACGCAACCCTATGTGCGTGTTTCTGTGGTGATTAGTAGTGTGATGTGTTGTGTGAATATGAAGAGGAATGTGTTGGGATAAACACAGACACCCTGTCCCCAGGCCGTAGGAATTAACTATATATAGTTTACATCGCTGGCGCGGGCGGGGATCCAACCCGGCGCCCTCTGAACGGAAGGCAAGTACGCTGACCATTCAGCTAAGCAGCAGGACACTAGAATAGACTGAAATGACTTATAAATAATATATACGCCTACATTGAAAGTATGATGCACTCACACAGTCTCATCGTTTTCCGGCAGTGGTGTGGTACACATTTATGTCAGAATCCTCGCTTTACTTGACGATAGTGATGCATTTACGGTAATTATCAGTTATTTTTCCATCACTACGCCTGCCACTTCTCAGCTGTTACTTGAATATGTCCTGTGTTAACTAAGGCCCACACGTCCCTTGACCTAAAAGTTGTGTTGTGCTTTGAAGGTAACTGATGACCAAATTAACGCACGTAATATATCTCAGGGAGAGGATCACGATGTCGTAAGTTTCAGGTAGGTAGCTTGCACCGTTACATTATAATATCACAATGAAATCAGTGATGTAAAGTATTAATGGCTAGAAACGTAAGACGATGAAGTGTGTAAACACTTAGGAGAGAGTAAAGTGAATTTTTAAAAAACACCTAGGAAATAAGTGCCAGAACAAATGCTTCTTGGTTATTTGTCCTGTATCTCGATGCGTTTAATGGAGGGATAAAATATGACTTGAATGATAGCAAAGAAAAGTGACAACGCATCTACAGTACGATAAATCAAATGGTGCACAAGGTCGGCAGCCTCGTTGGGAGGGGAGGGGCGACTTGTGACGGAATGTTTACAACCCGGACATGAGTACTGTGTACAGTATACGAGGTTTGTCCGGAAAATACGTATAAAAGTTGAATAATAACTTTATTTGACAATTATTCAGGTATTACAATATGGTCTCCTTCAAAGTACTCTCCCTGAGACAAGATGCACTTCTGCCAACGCCGTTTCCACAGTTGATAACATTGTTGAAAGTCTTCAGTTGTGATGCTGTTCAGTTGCCGTGTCGTTTCTCCCTTGATGGCTTCCACATCACCCAAGTGCCGCCCCCGAAGCACCATTTTGCATTTCGGGAACAGGAAGAAGTCACAAGGGGCTAAATCGGGTGAATAAGGCGGGTGGTCTGTCACGGTGATTGAGCTTCGGGCCAAAAACTCACGCACAACGAGCGACGTGTGAGCGGGCGCATTGTCGTGATGAAGGATTGTCTCCGTAAACTTGTTGCAAACACTCAAAAATCTCACGGCCATTCTTACCTAGTTTGGCAAGAAACTTGATGTTGATGCGCTGTTCCTCAATCAGAGAGAGCTCCATACCGACGGCAGGTAAAAACGGGTAACTTTCAACAAGCAGCCGCACACTGCTACTGACACGCAGAGCTCTCCGACTCGAACTGAGCGTTGAGAAGATTGGCGACAACAGCAGTGCCACCTGGCGGCGCCTCCACGATACGTGATACGTCACCCCGACGGATTTATACGTATTTTCCGGACAAACCTCGTACAGTGAACACATACCGCTTAGCCATGGCACATCCAGGGAATATCTGGAGATGATTTTAATTTACGGCGAAGTAGGATAGAATGCTCGTGCAGCTGCGGAAATGAACGGTAAACGATTTACACAAATAAACGCTCCATATCGGCGTATGGTCAATCAGTCACCACTGATCTACATTTAGTGCAGTCACCCAAGTGGCAGATTCCCCATTAGTTGTTTACCTAGTCTTTTATTCAATGATTTCAAACCATATGGGAATTTATCGACTATCTCCCGTGGTAATTACTCTTCCTATAAGAATATTTGCCCTTTTGAGTTCCAAATGTATCTTCATATTAAAAATGTTCTTAGTTCAAAAAACTCCATTCAGGCATATTCATCTACTAATGTTATTGCACGCAATCTCTCTACTAACAGCTCGAAACATTCCACTTAGTCGAAAAGCTTGTCTCTCCACTCCCAGACCTTTTCAGCCCAAAGTTTACAATATGTTTAGTAAAAGTAAATTTACATCCTCGTCTCGACGTGGCGCAGCCCTTTTCAGACATTCTCCCGCTGGAGGTGAGATGCATGCACAACCATCCCTCCGGCCAACCTTAAAATCCTCCCAGAAGGGTATATAGAAAGTGTACGTAGGACAGAAAGGACAGACGACTGGCTGTGAATGACGTCCACGTTACCAGACGATCGTTCAGACTAAATGTTCTCATCTCTCGCATCTAGTTTAGTTCTAAGGAATACAGAAAGAGGAGAAAACTGGTGTTATGGAGAACCACGCCTGCCCGTATTTTATCAGCATTTCGTTTCATTCCTTTCAGTGAGAGATTATCTATCCTAGTCCAAAATCTGACGTCTCTAGATCACTAACTTCCCTTCATTCTCGGCTCTTCCTATGAGAGGTAGTCTGTCCTAGTCCACAGTCTAACTTCTCTATGTCAACAGCTTCACTTCATTCTCGTCTTTCCTAGTGAATCTTATAGCAACTATCCCAGACGTGAAGCGGGTGGGCCTAGACGTGATCTTCGAGCACAGAATCGCATATAAGAACTTACTGCAGAGTTCTCCGGCAGAAGTACTTGCCAAAACGTGGCAGTGGTGGGTATGTCCCTTGGCACCGTCCTACGAACGTTACGGGAAGACCGTACCGTATGCAGAGTGTTCAACACCTATCGGAGATGGCCTTCTGTGAATGGGTCCATCGTCAACCGAATATTTGTGAATCATATTTTGTTTACAGACAAGTCCTCGGTTAGGTAGAGTGGCACATGTGTAGTCGGAGAACAATCCCCTATGCTATGAGACGTTCCCACCACCAGGTTCGGTTTTCCATCAATATTCGTACCTTATAGACTAACTGTCGTATCTTACCAACAGTTTCTGGAAGACACTCTACCACTATTACTAGAGGATGTTCCGCTCCATACCCGACGGCACATGTAGTTCCAACGTGATGGAGCACCCGCGTACATTACTGAAACAGTGCGCCGCCCCCTGAACGCTACCTATGCGCAGCGAGGGCTTGGGTGTTCGGGCCGTATCGGTTGGCTAGCATGAAGTCCCGATCTAAATCCCTCAGATTACTCTTTTTTCAGGGTACATGAACTCTAAGGTATATCGCAGAGAAGTAGAAACCCTGCAAGAGTTCCAAGAACGTGTCTTGGAAGCTGCTGAGGACATTAGTCAAAATAACGAGGTACTGAGGCGGGTTCAAGAGAAATTTCTCCGAAGGTACTTGTTCCGGGGTTTATCGTGGAACGCAGAGGTGAAAGAAGGTTCCGGGGTGAATGGGTCTAACTACAATATCAAGAATTGAATTTAAAAAGTAAACTGAAGGTTACATTTTTGAAAAACAACAAACAACAACTTTTCACTTAGTGAGATAACAATGACATTTCAGGTACAAAATAGCAATTGAGAAACAAGACTTAGAAAAATCCAAAATGTCTGAACTTTAACACTCTTGGGCTACAAGCCCCTAGTTTACAATTTTTGAGCTCTCAGCTCAAATTTTACAGACGAGCATAAATTTGTTCAAAGGACAGAAATCCCCTAAATTCCTGGAGCACTTGCTCCCAAAATCCAACATCTAGCCTTCAAGAGGCATACAGTAATCTTACTTGGAAAAAAGAGCTAACAGGCTCTCAGTTTTGCAAGCCTATTCAAGGCAACATCAACTTACAAATTCTGGCCTCTGAAGGCACAACTTACAATAGGAAATTGATTATATAGGGGTATTTAATACCCAACCTACTGGGCCTTCATGTAAAAGGAAAAACGGTTAAATAAATGGCCCGAACACAAAATGAATGAAGGCGAATACCTTGCCCTCCTAGATATGAACACTTAAAACCTAAAGGGCACTAGGCCGATGAAGCAGGGGCTATTCCCAAACTATGGAGGTGACTCGTATAAGAATAGATTAGAACATTACGGAAAGGAAGAAAACCAATTACCAAACGTAGTCACCGCAAACCAATATGAAGGGCAGCTCGAGAGGATACATCACTCTCTATCCCCGATTTACAGTTAAAGATTTTATGAAGATTTTACATTAGCTGGCTGAAAATTACATTTTTAGGAAAACTAGGTTACATAGTTAATGATTCGGACCTTTCCCTCAGGTTAAACTGCGGAGCTAGCAAGAAGTAAAGATGTTATGCGGACATTACCTTGTCGGTGTACTGCTGCCTGATGAACGCCTCCTGCTTTGACACACACACTAGTTCAGATGACGATCAATTGGCCAAGAGACGAGAAAATCCGCAGTTTATAAACCCTCGGGGAAAGTTCGAGACCATTCAAGATTAACTAGCCACACCCTCTCAATTCTATTGGTTCATTTAAAAGTTACACTGAAAACCGAAGAAGAAGACTGTGATTGGTAGAAGATTAATTACAGAAATTAGGGATTGGCTGGATTCAAAACTGGCGGAAAGAAAAGTTAAATATAGCCAACCCAAAATTAAATGAACATCAATTAGTTAAAAAAAAAAAAAAACCTTATGAATACAAACTTTAAATCACACCAGGGTGCATGATCATAGTTTTTGGTAGTCATCTATGAGAGAATGTCCAAACTTCTTGATGATAGGAAAACAATACAAGTTGAAATTCACACAGTTCAGGAAACTTCACAATAACAAAATTATATCAGATTTCTGTGGTGACATCTTCTGAGTAAATTTATAAGTTGGTTTAGTTTCAATTGCACTGTTTCTCCACTAGAGGAGTTCTTTTAGGTGCTAGATTTAAATGCGCGGCGTTGGGGTGTACCTTCCGGTACAGTACTGATTATGTATTACGCTAATGGCGGACATTTCGATCCCCTGCTGTGGCAATGTGCACCATTTCCCACTGCCAATTTGGTCGAGTGTGTTTATTTTTGTGATCGTAAGTCACGGGACCAACATTTTTATGTAGAATCCGACTCATACGACATGAGATTTCCTTTCGTAAATTCACATGCATTGGCCGGGAATCAAATCCGAAACTACCTTGGTGTGAAGCGAGCAGCGATGCCACTGGGATAGTTTCAATTACACCCCACTTTATCCCGTTTTTCCTGCGGAGTCAGAGTTTGTAGGAAATGTAGTAGAGTTTTACGGCCGGATGCCCTTCTTGACGCTAACCATTACAGGATAAGTGCTGCGTGATAATGTGGTGTTGGTGAGTGTCGTGTCACGTTGTGTGCTACGTACAAGTGTTGAAGATGACAGAAACACCCAGTCCCCGAATCATAGGAATGCACTTGTTAATACAATAATCACTGGCTCTGACGGAAATCGAAGCCAGGGTCTCAAGGATTGAAGGCTAGTACACTATGCAGCCGGGCAGTCATGGTCTTATTATGATAATATTTATTAAAGGGCTGGCCAAACCGAGCAGCATGGCACAGTTGTCTGTGATATGCTATTCTTAAGAAGTTGGTACTATCGGATTGTGAGTGGTTTGAATCCCACTACTGGCCATCTTGAAGATAGTGTTCTATGGTTTCCCATTTTCACGTTCAGGGCACAAATGAGGGGTAGGAATTATCATCATTGGAAGAGGCAAAATTAGGCTTAATGTCATGTTGTTGAATAGTTGAAATGATATGGCGTGTGGCTTTTAGTAACGGGAGTGTCCGAGGACAAGTTCGGCTCGCCAGATGCAGGTCATTTGATTTGACGTCCGTAGGCGACCTGCGCGTCATGATGAGGATGAAATGATGATGAAGACGTCTCATACACCCAGCCCCCTTGCCAGAGAAATTAACAAATGTTGGTTAAAATTCTTGACCCTGCCCGGAATCGAACCCGGGACCCCTGCGGCCAAAAGCCAGCATGTTAACCATTAAGCCATGGAGCCGGACGTTCAATAGTTACCGAAGCTTCATTACTCTTTTAAGTTTAAAGCGTGAAGTTACGCCTTGTAGGTACTGTCACAAAACTCGGTTAATACCCTAGTATTAGTCGTTCCTCTGGAAAGAGGACATATATGTTGTTATCGTTTTTTGTTGACAGCGGACGTTTGACCTTGAAGTTACACTAGCGGGCCGCAACCGGTTGAAACGCTTGCGTACGGTCCGCGGAAGCCTCATCAGTAACTACCGCCAGCCACTGGGTTATGATTCTTGCAGTTCCCAAAAAACGACTTTCCTCGAAAACGTTGCAAGCTACAGATCTCAAACTTCGCTACATTGTGATCCTGTCCCCAAAATCTATTACTTGTGCTAATTTGGTGAATCAGTTACTTCCCACACTGTACAACTTTTAACAAGGCTAACACTCCGGTGAATTCTACCGTTAAAGAATCGATTTCTTTCAACGCTAAGTGTACTTTTCATTAGAACATTTTTATAAACGTTCTTTACCGCTTTTCAAAGTCTTGTCAGATCGATTCCTAACAGCTGCCGCCATGTTTACACAACGAAGCTATTTGTGATTATATACGACCGTCTCCTAGCAGATTTATTTCTGTATTTGCAAAAGTAGTGTTGGATCTGTTAATTTCAAGTTTAATTGCAAGAACGTGACACAGAAAATAACATAAAACAACTAATCACTGGCGTTGAGCTTACATGCGATAAACCAACCACACGAAAATAGACATAATAAAAAACGTAACCACCAGCGAAGCACTAAAAGTAGTTAGTCCGGGAAATTCCATGAAGCAACAGGATTAAAAAATTCAAAGTTCAACTCTAAAAGAAAAGAAAAAGAAAGTCGTGAATGAAATCATCACAAATAGTGGATAAAATGAGCACAACGGTCAGAATGAAAAAGGCGAATAAAAAGAAAAAAACCAAACGAATTCACTAACAACAATGTAATACAAGAGAGCCAACGCGACCCAAACAATAAATTTCAAAACGAAATAAAACAGCAAAATCAGACGTCATTCACTCAGAAGAAAAAAAAAAAAAAACTTGTTACCACAAATCCCAAGATACAAACTCCAAGAGCTGTCCCCGGAATACAGACAGGCCCATTCCCCATTACACCGAACGTAAATTAAAAAAACCGCACCAAATTACAACATAAGCGAACTAAACCACATGTTGAAAGAAGAGATGTCAATCAAACATGGCAAGTCTATTAAAAAGACATTAGAACTACTAATGAACTAAAAAGAAGCTCAATATGGGATACTTTGACATAAGCAACACGTACGTTTACGTACCAACAGAATAACCAGTTAAAATTATAGAAACTCGTCTTAACGGAAACATTTTATCACAAAGAGCAAAGGAAATTATCAGTCTCAACCTTAAATCAATACAATTTTTCGTTCAACGAAAAATCTATTCGTAAATGATACTGGAAACAAATTCATGACCGATCATGTTTTGAAAGGATCTTACACTGGAGCAGTTATATTAATGACATAATATACGTCTATAGGAGTGATGTCACGAACGCAAAACACACATTAGATTTACTGAAGTGGTGTGGTCTCGAGTGTCGAGTGGACATAACCTAGCCTATATACTGTATTTATGTACCTGATGAGAAAGTCGTAGATGTATCGTCTACAAGTGCGTGTTATACGAACACATATTACCCCCCCCCCCCGCCACCATAATTCAACCACTTTAATCCTTGCTCATAAATCCTTATCACACCCTTGCTTACCGATTGTCAACATCTACCTCTGGCTCTTGTAAATGTAGATTCTTCTATTCTCAGTGAGTTCCGGGTTTTTCAGTCACTTGCTGTCCTATGCATGGGGGCAGTATTTGCTTATCTTCCCCTATTTCATTTTTCACCCCTTAGAGCCGAACAACCAATCAGATTTCATTCAAACCACTTCATAATCCCACTCAGATGTAATAGGAACAAACTGAAAATTTCAGCGAAATCGTTCCAGTAGTTTTTGAGTCTATTAGCTTCAAACATACCAACATCCAATTATATATATATAGATTTGTATCAGTTTTGGCAACTTTAAGATATGCGATATTTTGATGTGATGTTGAGTAAGGGGACGCGTTCCTCATTTTTTGAGGCCTGCATTTTATGTTTGAGTAACTAGCCAAGGGTAGATCTGTGAGCAGCGTGTGTTAAAGGTTGGACGCCGGATGATTTTGGAATTTGCTGCATTTTTGGGAGACTGAATCTCCGCTTTTGGGTCATTCCGCCGTGTGTTAGGTGGGGATGACTTATGTTTCTACCTAGGACAGTTTTGTATAGCGGCCTAATTTGTTGTGTTTATTGGTTTTTGTCCATGACACTACGGTTGTTGCTGTTGAAGAGACTTTTATAGCTCGACGCTTAGTTTTTGACTTGTCTTTTAAGATATGACCGCGCTGAGGATCATTTGTGTCATGTTATCTTTTTTAGAGACCAACGATGAGTTAGGTGATGAACGTAAAAGCCCAATCTGTTTATTTTCTTGAATTTTGTGCCATGTAAATTATTTCAGGAAGCCACTTGATTTAGGCTTGACGTTTTAAGGTCCGCCAGATGATCGGTCTTGTGCCATGTACATTTTATTTCAGGAACCTACCTTGAATAGGAAGTGATTGATCAAAGTGTAAAATTTATTTCTTTAATATTTCCATCAAGACTGTGTAAGTGAGAGTTGCATAAATGCGGCATGTTTTCCTTGGTGATGCCCTGGAAAACATGACTTGTTTTTCTTCTTTGATTTGCGTATATTTTGCCATTGATGTGATCCTTATTTGTCTGTGGTTCCGATCTACAGTTGTTTTTTGTTCATGAGGATACTCATGATCGAGGTATAAATTGGTAGGATGCTTTACCACTTAGCGGATGTTTTATTGTGTACAGTTAGATTACTGTAGTTGTATTTCACCCTCATGCGCGTTAAATTGTGACGTGATTACAAATACTATATATATATATATATATATGTGGTGTGGTAGGTAGTGGAAAGTGGTAGTAGATAGATGGACGTCTTTTCTTTAAGGTCAGGGACCCCCAGTGCAATATAAAGTGTGCCAGAAGGGGAAATACTCATCTAAAGTG